>NC_132862.1:26030168-28430168 GCF_048164855.1 Canis lupus baileyi
TAAAAAAGAGAAAAACAATTAAAAGGCCATGAGGAAAGGTTAAGGGAAATAGACGATAGTCTCAGAGAGAAAAATCTATGTATAATTGGGGTTCCAGAGAGCCCCAAGAGAGACAGAGGGCCAGAAAGCATATTGGAACAAATCATACCTGAGAACTTCCCTAATTTGGGGAAGGAAACAGGCATTCAGACCCAGGAGATAGAGAGGTTCTTCCCCCCCAAATCAATAAAAACTGTTCAACACCTTGACATTTAATGATGAAACATGTAAATTTCAAAGACAAAGAAAAAATCCTTAAAGTAGCAAGAGACAAGATCCCTAACTTATATGGGGAGAAATACTAGATTATCAGTACATCTCCACAGAGACCTGGCAGGCCAGAAAGGGCTGGCAGGATATATCCAGGGTCCTAAATGAGAAGATCATGCAGCCAAGACTACTTTATCCAGTAAGGCTCTCATTCAGAATAGAAGGAGAGATAAAGAGCTTCCAAGATAGGCAGAAACTGAAAGAATATGTGACCACCAAACCAGCTCTGCAAGAAATATTAAGGGGGACCCTGTAAAAGAAAGAGGATATCCCCAAAAATAATCCACAAAAACAGGGACTGAATAGGTATTACAATGACACTAAGTTCATATCTTTTAATAGTAACTCTGAATGTGAATGGGAAAAAATCATCCCATCAAAGACACAGGGTTTCAGACTGGATAAAAAAGCAAGACTCATCTGTTTGCTGTCTACAAGAGACTCATTTTAGACCTAAGTACACCTACAGCCTGAAAATCAAAAGTTGGAGAACTATTTACCATTCAAATGGTCCTCAAAAGAAAGCTGGGGTAGCAATCCTCATATCAGATAAATTAAAGTTTATCCCAAAGACTGTAGTAAGAGGCAAAGAAGGACACTATATCATACTTAAAGGGTCTATCCAACAAGAAGACCTAACATTCATGAATATTTATGGCTCTAATGTGGGAGCTGCCAAATATATCAATCAATTAATAACCAAAGTAAAGACATACTTAGATAATAGTACACTAATAGTAGGAGACTTCAACACAGCACCTTCTGCAAATGACAGATATTCTAAGCACAACATCACCAAAGATGCAAGAGCTTTATTTTATTTTATTTTTAAAGATTTTATTTATTCATTCATGAGAGACACAGAAGAATGAGACAGGCAGAGACACAGGCAGAGGCAGAAGCAGATCCCATGCTGGGAGCCCGATGTAGGGCTCAATCCTGGGTCCCCAGGATCATGCCCTGGGCTGAAGGCGGCACTAAACCGCTGAGCCACCCCAGGCTGCCCAGACACAAGAGCTTTAAATGATACACTGAACCAGAACTTTGCACCCGAACGCAACAGAATACACATTCTTCTCAAGTACACATGGAACTTTCTCCAGAACAGACCAACTACTGGGTCACAAATCAGGTCTCAACCTATACCAAAAGATTTGGATTGTTCCCTGCATATTTTCAGACCATAATTCTTTGAAACTTGACCTCAATCACAAGAAGAAATTTGGAAGAAACTCAAGCACGTGGAGGTTAAAGAACATCCTCCTAAAAGATGAATGGGTCAACAGGAAATTAAAGAAGAATTAAAAAGATTAATGGAAACTAATGAAAATGAAGATACAACTGTTCAAAATCTTTGGGATACAGAAAAAGCAGTCCTGAGAGGGAAATATATCACAATGCAAGCATCCCTCAAAAAATTGGAAAAAAACTCAAATACAAAAGCTAACCTCGCACTTAAAGGAACTGGAGAAAGAACAGCAAATAAAACCTACACCAAGCAGAAGAAGAGATAATGAAGATTTGAGCAGAACTCAATGAAACAGAGGCCAGAAGAACTGCGGAACAGATCGACAAAGACAGGAGTTGGTTCTTTGAAAGAATTAATAAGATAGATAAACCATTAGCCAGCCTTATTAAAAAGAAAAAAGACTCAAATTAATAAAATCACAAATGAAAGAGGAGCAATCACAATGAACAAAGAAATACAAACGATGTTAAAAACGTATTATGAGCAGCTATATGCCAATAAATTAGGCATCTAGAAGAAATGGACGCATCTCTGGAAAACCACAAACTACCAAAACTGGAACAGGAAGAAATAGAAAACCTGAAGAGGCCAATAACCAGGGAGGAAATTGAAGTAGTCATCAAAAACCTCCCACAACACGAAAGTCCAGGGCCAGATGGCTTCCTAGAGGAATTCTATCAAATGTTTAAAGAAGAAACAATATCTATTCTACTAAAACTGTTCTTAAAGATAAAAAAGAGTGGAATAATTCCAAATTCATTTTATGAGGCCAGCATCACCTTAATTCCAAAACCAGACAAAGGCCCTACCACAAAGCAGAATTATAGATCAATATCCGCTATGAACACAGATGCAAAAATTCTCAACAATATACTGTCCAATAGGATCCAACAGTACATTAAGAAGATTATTCATCATGACCAAGTGGGATTTATCCCCGGGATGCAAGGGTGGTTCAACATTCCTAAAACAATCAACGTGATAGATCATATAAACAAGAGAAAAAACAAGAACCATATGATCTTCTCAATAGGTGTAGAGAAAGCATTTGACATAATACAGCATGCATTCTTTGTCAAAACTCTTCAGAGCGTAGGGATAGAGGGAACATTCCTCACATCTTAAAAGCCATCTATGAAAAGTCCACAGCAAATATCATTCTCAATGGGGAAACACTGGAATCCTTTCCCCTAAGATCAGGAACAGGACAGGGATGTTCATTCTCACCACTGCTACTCAACATAGTACTAGAAGTCCTAGCCTCAGCAATCAGACAACAAAAAGAAATAAAAGGCATTCAAATTGGCAAAGAAGAAGTCAAACTCTCCCTCTTTGCAGATGACATGAAACTGTATGTGGAAAACCCAAAAGACTCCACCCCAAGAATGCTAGAACTCATACAGCAGTTTAGCAGTGTGGCAGGGTACAAAATCAATTCCCAGAAACCAGTAACATTTCTATACACTTACAATGAAACTGAAGAAAGAGAAATTAAGGAGTCAATCCCATTTACAATTGCACCAAAAAGCATAAGATGCCTAGGAATAAACCTAACCAAAGAGGCAAAGGATCTATATCCTAAAAACTACAGAACACTTCTAAAAGAAGTGGAGGAAGACACAAAGATGGAAAAATATTCCTTGCTCATGGATTGAAAGAGTTAATATTGTGAAAATGTCAATGCTACCCAGGGCAATTTACACATTCAATGCAATCCCTATCAAAATACCATGGACTTTCTTCAAAGAATTGGGACAAATAATCTTTTTTTTAAGATTTTATTTATTTATTCATGATAGTCTCACACAGAGAGAGAGAGAGAGAGCGAGGCAGAGACATAGGCAGAGGGAGAAGCAGGCTCCATATAGGGAGCCCGACGTGGGACTCGATCCCAGGTCTCCAGGATCGCACCCTGGGCCAAAGGCAGGCGCTAAACCGCTGCGCCACCCAGGGATCCCTGGGACAAATAATCTTAAAATTTGTGTGGAATCAGAAAAGACCTGGAATAGCTAGGGGAATATTGAAAAAGAAAACCATAGCTGGGGACATCACAATGCCAGATTTCACGTTGTACTACAAAGCTGTGGTCATCAAGACAGTGTGGTCCTGGCACAAAAACAGGCACATAGACCAATGGAACAGAATAGAGAACCCAGAAGTGGGCCCTCAACTCTATGGTCAACTAATATTCAACAAAGCAGGAAAGGCTATCCACTGGAAAGAGGACAGTCTCTTCAATAAATGGTGCTGGGAAAATTGGATATCCACATGCGGAAGAATGAAACTAGACCACTCTCTTACACCATACATAGAGATAAACTCAAATGGATGGAAGATCTAAATGTTACACAAGAATCCATCAAAATCCTAGAGGAGAACACAGGCAACACCCTTTATGAACTTGGCCACAGGAACTTCTTACAAGATGCATCTATGAATGCAAGGGAAACAGAAGCAAAAATGACCTATTGGGACTTCATCAAGATAAAAAAATTTCTGCACAGCAAAAGAAACAGTCAACAAACTAAAAGACAACCTACAGAATGGGAGAAGATATTTGCAAATGACATATCAGACAAAGGGCTAGTATCCATAATCTGGAAAGAACTTATTAAACTCAACACCAAAGAAACAAACATTCCAATCATGAAATGAGCAAAAGACATAAACAGAAATTTTACCAAGGAAGATGTAGACATGGCCAACAAGCACATGAGAAAATGCTCTCCATCACTTGCCACCAGGGAAATACAAATCAAAACCACAATGAGATACCACCTCACACCAGTGAGAATGGGGAAAATGACCAAGACAGGAAACAACAAAGGAGAGGCTGGGGAGAAAGGGGAACTCTCTTGCACTCTTGGTGGGAATGTGAAATGGTGCAGCCACTCTGGGAAACTGTGTGGAGGTTCCTCAAAGAGTTAAAAATACATCTGCCCTACGACCCAGCAATTGAACTGCTGGGGATTTACCCCAAAGATACAGATACAGTGAAAAACCGAGACCCCTGCACCCCAATGTTTCTAGCAGCAATGTCCACAATAGCCAAACTGTGGAAGGAGCCTCGGTGTCCATCG
The DNA here is from genome assembly GCF_048164855.1 of Canis lupus baileyi. Lineage (NCBI taxonomy): Eukaryota > Metazoa > Chordata > Mammalia > Carnivora > Canidae > Canis > Canis lupus. Next base: position 26,034,807 of record NC_132862.1, read on the forward strand.
AAAGATGAATGGATAAAGAAGATGTGGTTTATGTATACAATGGAATATTACTCAGACATTAGAAATGACAAATACCCACCATTTGCTTCGACATGGATGGAACTGGAGGGTATTATTCTGAGTGAAATGAGTCTATTGGAGAAGGACAAACATTGCATGGTTTCATTCATTCTGGGAATACAAAAAATAGCGATAGGGATTAAAGGGGAAGGGAGAGAAAATGATGTGGCAATATCAGTGAGGGTGACAGAACATGAGAGACTCCTAACTCTGGGAAATGAACAAGGGGTAATGGAAAGGGAATTGTGCAGGGGGTTGGGTTGACTGGGTGATGGGCACTGAGGGGAGCATTTGACAGGATGAGCACCGGGTGTTTTACTATATGTTGCCAAATGAACTACAATAAAAAAAATACCAAAAAATGATAAAAGAAGTTTAAGAAAAAGAAAAATGCAAGACTCAAGTACAATAATAATAATAATAATAATAATAATAATAATATCATTACCTGCAGATGCCTCATCTTATATCTGGAGGAGACAGTATTGAGTACTATAGAGGTAAGAGCAATGACTATTATGGCAGAATGCTGGATGTGAGTGAGCCCTGGGCTCTTCCATGAGACCACATGAACTCAGGGAATTTGTTCACTCTCTCTAGGCTTCAGTTCACTCATCCGCAAGGGACCTCACCTGACCCTCCTTACTGTATCAGCATGATAATTCAGTGAGAAGATACATCATGCACCACTGAATGGAGCATCACTGGGTCACCATCGGGAAGCACAATCCCAGTGGAATTAAGAACACACACACACACACACACACACACACACACCCTCCCATCCCACAATGCATCTCCCAGGTGCACACCCAGAAAACTGTCTCTTGCGTTCATAAGAGCCCATGTGAGTGTGTTCATCACAGGACTGTTTGTGGTGGCAGGAAGCAGGAGCTGTGCCAGCATCTGTTCCTAGAGGAATATATGCCATGTGTGCACAATGAAATATGGCACAGCAGTCAGAGATAATACAGTAGATACACAGATAGCAACATGGGTAGATCTCAAAAATAATATTAAGTAGGAAAAGTAAAGGCAGGATGAGCTGTATAGAGCAATGCCATTATGTATGTACATTTATAAAACAGTAAAAAATGTGGTGTATTTGTCAAGGATATACATATATCTGTTTTAAAAAATGTAATGTTCTTATGCTCATAATCTTATATTGGCTTCTCTTTTTATTCAGAGTAAAGTCAAAGTCTGCATTTACAATGACTTACAAAGTCCTATAGTATTTGCCACTGACCAAACTAGCTCTCACTGTCTGCTTCTCTCTTTCCACTCATTTCTCTCTGGCTACTGGCCTCCTAACCATTCTGGCCTCCTGTGTACTGGCTGTCCCCTATAACTGCACCACTTCTAGCCCAGATATCCACATGGTGGATCCCTTCACTGCATTGGGTGAAATAGCATGTTTGTTGCCCAGCCTTACTGATTCACTACACATACAGCTGCAGTCCCCTCCTAACCACACACCATACTTACCCCAGTCCTTCTTTTCCCATAGAACTGATCACTATTTAAGGAGCTATATGTCTTATTTGTTCATAATTTGTCTCATTCCAGAGGGATGTAAGCACCATCAAAACATATTGTTTTCTTTTTTCTTTTTTTCTTTTTTAAATTTTTTATTGGAGTTCAATTTGTCAACATATAGCATAACACCCAGTGCTCATCCCGCCAATTGCCCCCCTCTTTGCCCATCACCCAGTCACCCCAACCCCCCACCCACTTCCCCTTCCATTACCCCTTGTTCATTTCCCAGAGTTAGGTGTCTCATGTTTTGTCACCCTCACTGATATTTTCACTCATTTTCTCTCCTTTCCTTTTGTTCCCTTCTTTTTTAATCTTTTACTCCTGGCTCTCTTTCCTGCACCTATACCTGTGCCTGACACAATCAGCACTGTGTTTGTTGAGTGGCTGAATGTAACTAAATACATATACAGAGCATGGACTGGAAGAGCATTTATTTGTTAAATACACTAAAGCAAGTGCCCTCACTGAGGAGCGGAAATGAGAATAGAGATAAGGATGAAAAGGGAAAATAAATGCATTGAAAGGGGCCTGACAGGAAGAGATGGCACAAACATGCCATGACTGAGAAAAGGACTGACCCCACCCTGTGCACTGTAGGTTCCACACAGGAATTGTAAGACCTAATGTGAGAGAACCTGTTATCGAGCCTGATAAATGGCAGGCAATCAATAGATTTAAATTGAAGGGGAAAAAAAAATAAAAAAATAAATTGAAGGGGAACTGGAATCTTGTGATCATCAGGGAATGGAGAATACAAAGAAGGAATACCTGCTAGAAAGAGGAGGAAGAACAAAGGAAGAGGGAGCACCCCTCCTACTAGATCCCTCTGAACCCATGTCCCTTTTCCCAATTCCTCTTTTTCCTTCAGCTCCTTCAACTATCCTTGGAGGCTCCTGTAGTTGGCATTAAGGATGCTTGTACCATGTTTCTCTCTCTGGGGAACCATCCTCATTCTCCTATCTCCCAACAAAGACACAACAGTGGTTCTTCACATTTGTTGAATCACAGATCCCTCTGAAGTTAGTCACCCTCAAAAATGTAATATACTCTTCAGAAGTCCATCCATGGACCCTGACCAGGAACCCCAGAGGAAGACCATCTGAATGGCAGAGTCAGAGAGGGGTAATACCCGATAATTTCTGTTTCTCTGAACTGTGTTATGCGGTGTGGTCTTTGCACTCTTCCCACTTTTAGTGAAGATGAGCAACAGTGGGCCTACAAAGTATGAAGATACCAGAGAAGCAACCCAAAGAACAAAACTCTGGGAACTAAATGATCATATTTTATGATTCCAACAGAAGCAGGCAAAATTAACAAATGAACAACCAAACTTAAGAAGAGAAAGCAAATCTATGATGGGGAATCCTGAGAGAACCTACTATAAATCCAATTTATAACAAAACAGAGCAACATCATCCTCAAATGTCATGTTCAAAAATAACCTTTTTCCCTGTAATTATCTGTGATTATTTTGATGGTTTCTATTCAGTCCAGACCCTCTGACCCAGCTGTCAGAGCCCCACCTTAATTCTGCCCCTACCTCTGATATATCACCTCCTTCCTAATTCAGCTTCTCATATCCTGACTTACCCTTCCTGGGATGAGTCTTTGGTCTGGATAAGTATCTACACTTCCAGGGATGTCCTTCTTGCTCCTGCCCAGGCTTAAACATCTAGTTCTTCTCATTCCTATCTATAACCTTTCCCTTCCATGTCAAAGAATCCATTCCTAAACCATCCTGACTGATCCCCATCTCTGACCTTCCTCCCCTTCTTACTAGCACTTACAACTTTTCCTAATGCTCTCTTGAAACTAATTCCCTTTTCTGTCAGCTTGTGTCCTGGGTGTATCACTTAAATTCCTTTACGGCCTAAAAGCATCCAGAAGGCAGAGCCAGAATCCATGTACCTCCTCTTCCTGAATTCCACACTCCCATCTCCAACCCTCACTATTCAAGCCAAATCTGCTCATGATTGTAGCAAGCAATCAAAGGAATTTTTTAGGAAAGAAAAATGAATATATAGATGTATTGATTGAGTATCTAGATTCCTCGGAGTAGGATATTTTTTTGAAAGAGAGAAAAGTCCAAGGAAGAAACAAGAGACTAGAACATGCTCAATCATCAATTTCAAGAGCATGTTCTGAGGATCTTTCCTAATGAGGGCCCTGGGCCTGTGAATCTCCCTTTAATTAAGGAAGAATCTCTCTCAAAGGAGGTGCATGGCACTGATGTGGTTAAAGAAATGCAGAGGGCGACCAGAGAACATGAAGACAGCTTGAATGAATCCCATAAGGTCCTCAGGCTCCACCCTTCTCTCCCTCCTCCCTGTGATTCTCTCATTCTCTGAGCTCCTTCCAAACTCCCAAAGTTCCATCCCAGGTGTCCCAGAAGAACTGTCAAATCCAATAATTCATCCATTGAATTACAGGCTGTCTTGCTTTCCCAGCCATCCCTGCACATTCTCCTTTGTCCTAAAGGTCATTGTGTTCACTTATCTGTCTGAAAAGGGTACTGCCCTCACTCTGGACCTTCCTTTGCAAAACAGGAAAAATTTTCCAAAGCAGTAAGTTCCACTGGTTTCCATAGTTGAGTGTTAACACTCCTACCAGTCTGGAGGTTGGCCTTCAAAGATAGTTTGGATATCAGTTGCTTTCCTGGAAGTCTGATGAGGACTTGAGAGGAAGGTTAATGAGGGCACTAAATGACTCTTTTCAAGTTCTCAAAGTTTCAGAGAAGTGGACTGTAAATGCAACATCTCTAGAGATTAGAGCAATTCCATTGTGTCCAAGCACAGCTCCTTCCTGATCCCAAAATATATAAATTCTCTAATCCTCCTTAACATTTTCAGACAATGAAAACCTCAGAGACAGTCAAACCAGTGACTCCCAAACAAAGAAGTCTAAGGCTTTCTGGATAGCTGAGCTTCCCCACAGTTTCCAAACTCCTAATTCAGCGGCCTTGCAACTCTGGTAGGAGATAGTAAAGACTACAAGAGTAGAGGCTTTGAGGTCATAGCAAGAGCTTGAAATAATATTAAATGTGGTGCATGTTTACACTAACACTTCCATCGTGGAAGCAGGTGAGAATAGATACGAAGGTAAACAAAATAAAAGCCACCATCAACACTAGGATTGAGTCTCATACCCAGGGGTAGAAGAAATTTGTTGACAAAACCAAATGAAAAATGGAATCTTCCTATTTTCTCTTTCTCTTTGTGCTTTCTCTAGATAGAGGTCTGTGTCCAATCATCATCCTCCATTTATTCATTCAACGAATAGACTGCTCCCCATTTATTTAGTACTGTGAATAAAGCAAAGAAAAACAAAAACATCTCTCCCCTCAAGTTGCTTACATTCCTGCAGTAGAAAGCAAGCAGTAAACATATAATAAGAATATGCATTGTGTTCAATTTTAATAGTGCTGCAGAGGAAAGGAAAGCGAGAAAAGGTTAGGACATTCTCAGAGTGGTTGTTGTGATTTTAAAATGGGTGGTCCAAGAGGGCTTCACATTCACACTATAGTGTCACCATCACCAGCATCCATCTCCAGAACTCGTTCACCTTCCTAAACTGAAATTCTGTACCCATTAAAGAGTGACTCCCCATTCTTTCTTTCCTACAGCTCCTGGCAACCATCATTCTACTTCTAGGCCCTGAATTTATATGAGGTACTTCATATAAATATAATCATACAATATTGTCCTTTTGTGATAGGCTTATTTCACTTAATATAATGTATTCAAGGGTCATCCATGTTGCAGCATGTGTCAGAATATTCTTCCTTTTTAAGGCTGAATAATATTCCATTGTGCATGTGTCCCACATCTTGTTTATCTTTCCATCCACTGGTGGGCATGTGGTCATGCTACCTTTTAGCTGTTGTGAATAATGCCGTCTTAAATATGAGTATAGCAACATCTTTTTCAGTCCCTACTTTCAATTCCTTGGGATATATACCTAGAGATGGGATTACTGGATCATAAGCTAATTGTATATGTAATTTTTTGAGAAATCACCCTTCTGTTTTCCACAGCAGCTGCCCCATTTTACATTCCCATCCAGCAATGCACAAGCATCCCGCTTTCTTAACATCCTCACTCATATTTGTTATCCTTTGTTTTATCAATAGCAGCCATCCCAATGGGTGTGAAGTGACACTTGGATATTTTTGAAGAATAACAAGGAATCCCATGGGGCCAGGACTTAGTGAGTGAGGGGGCAGCAGTAGGGGATAAGCTCAGAGAGAAATCAGGAAACCAGATCCTTCATGTAGGGTCTGAAAGACTGTGAGAACTTTGGCTGTTACTCTGGGTGTGATGAAACCCCTAGAAAAACTGATAGTTTCACAAGCTGCCTACTAATTTTTTGTTCTGTGAACTAATTATTGGGTTCTCAAACTTGGTAAAGTCCTCCTCCAGAGTCTGAAAATAAGGCATAGAGACAGGTTCTGCAGAGCTCTCAGTAGATGTCTGGTGCTCCTGACAACACACTGAGAGCTGAACAAGCTGTGTGCTTCCATCTGCCTCCCTCTCTAGATGTCAAAGAAGAGATGCCATACAGCCACCCATGGGACAGAAAGATGATGATTGCTCTCATTGAAGCTGTTCGTTTTCTGGATTATCTCCAGGCAGGACTTAAAAAAATTTTAAATTTTAAATTTTATTTAAAAATAAAACAAAAGTCATTTTAGCATCATTCACTATTTTAGGTTATTCCCACCAGTATTGTATAATCAAAAGCTGACATAATGACAAAGGGCACTTTTCCTGAAACCTGGTGAAATTAAGGTCTGTGATGACAGGGTTAGGTGGACTCTCACAAAAGGGGCAGGAACCAGATGCCTCAGGCACTCACAAGCCTTCTAGAATTAAATAGATAAATCCAGTCACAGCCCCAGATGCCTCAGGAAGGACTGTCAGAAATGTCATAGATGCTCAGAGCTGGAGGGGGAAAGGGCCCCCAGAGAGAAACTGAAAATACATCCACGAGAAGCAAAGAATAGCTCTTATAACCTCACTTCCCCTAAGCAACAGGGATCAAAGCTTCTACATCCAAATGAGAAGTCCAAGAAATTGTAGACTTTCTAAGCAACAAATAGTCTGGAGAGAATGGCCACCCAAACACCATTTATAAATGATTGAAAATACACACTTGTGTGTAGAGATGGGGGAGAGATGGAGGGTATAGAAGGAGAGAAGCATGGGGCTGTCCCCACTGGGAAAAGAGGAGAGGCAGAAATCAATTTTCACCATGGAATTCTTAGGATTCAAATGCCAGTTAGGGGAAGGAAGTATGGGAAAATTTGGAAACCTAATAACTAATATCTCTCAGCAAGGCCATGTACTCTGAGGTGTGTGTGCTACATTTCTTTCCAGCTGAGGACCACCTTATTCATCCTCCACTCTCAACATAGTATGATGACCAAACACCTCCAGGATGTAGAGATTCCAGAGCTTACCGCACATCGTCCTCATCGCATTTCCCTTCTTAGGCTCTTTACAGGGGTCCTGACTACATTTGAGTTTCAGACACAGATACTAAAAAGGGTACTAAGATATAGGAGAATGCAGCTCCTCTTTGCCTCAAGTAGAAAAGTAATAGACCAGTGAAAGTCTTAGGTCATTCATTCCCTCATTCATTCAATAAGTATTAAGTACCTTATGAATGCTAGTGCTTGATGCTACAAACACAATGGGGAAGAGAAGCCTATTCCCTGATTACATGGTACTCATTGTCTTAACAATGTTTTTATATCATATTCCTGGCTTAAATGTGTAAACTGAATATAATGATTAAAGCAGTCAATCTATAAAAAAAAAACTTTCTACACAAAGTTGACTTACTAAAAAACAATTGATCAGTGCTTTCAAAACTATCAATATCAGGAATGGCATTCCCTTCTTTGGCTTGAGTTTTCTGAAAATATTGAATAACAGAGTTCTAGATGCTGAATATAAGACTTCGTTCACTCCTGTTCTTTCAATATTCTACTCCAAGTCTTTTCTAGTTGCTACCTCATTCTTAAGAAGAAAAAGAACCATCTTTAGGGCAGTTATGGAGTGCTAGAGAAGAAAATGTAACCTTGATTCTCATTGTGTAAAGAAAGACGGAGATAGAGAGCAGACATTAACTAAAATGGGAGCCCAATGGCAGGAAGATGGTTGTAATCTCCCTGACAACCTAAATACCTCCAGGTTTGGCTTTGCCAAACCTCAGCCATCACCCAGGGCTTCCAGATGATGCCAGCACACACCTGTTGGAAATTTCTTTCATAAAAGACAGCCCCGAAAGTGACAAAAGAGAGTAAAATGGTGCCAGGATGGGTTAACAAATCATCTTTTTGAATTTTCTAATTCACTTGGCCGTTTACTCCATAAACTTGGCTGCCAATCAGGAGCAGGCAGGGAATGTTTGCCAGAGAATGGAAATCTCTTCTTTACCTTTAACCCAAAGAACCAGTACCAGAAAAGTGTCAGTTTCCCAGTCACTGCAAAAAATGATTAACCCCATTCCAGAGATAAAACAGCAGGTTGATGCTGGTAAAAGGACTTCAGCTATCTCAGATTGATCATTCTGACTTACTTTTTTGCAGACAGCCAAAGATCTGACAAAGTAGAATATAAAATGAGCATTAGTGTTACCCATTGTGACCCATGTCTGTGACCAGCTCTAAACTCACAATTAGCATTTATTGATCAATCATGGAAATAAGCACAAAGGCCAATGGGCCTCAGGCATAAGCACAGAACTCTTAACCTATTTTGGATATCCTCAGTATTTTTTAAAGTTATTGGGATCCCTGGGTGGCGCAGCGGTTTGGCGCCTGCCTTTGGCCCAGGGCGCGATCCTGGAGACCCGGGATCAAATCCCACGTCGGGCTCCCAGTGCATGGAGCCTGCTTCTCCCTCTGCCTGTGTCTCTGCCTCTCTCTCTCTCTCTCTGTGCGACTATCATAAATAAATAAAAATTTAAAAAAAAATAAAGTTATTAATGAATATGGACTAAAGATAAGGAAAAATGGGTATTCTTAACATGCTATTGGTACAGGAAGATCAACAGAGAAGAGAAAGGATTGACTTTCTATTTTAGTTTCAGAAGGAAGAAACACCAAATATATCTAGAAACAACAGGATCAACAAAGCAGCCTCTAAAGATCCTGATTTTATTCAGGGAAATCACATAAAAATTTGGAACAAATCTAAGAAATTCCAACTTAAATTATTGGTTTCAGATAATTGGGAATCACCAGCCTAGTCCTTAATTCAATTTAGCTGACATGAAGTCACTTAGACACTTAGCATCTTGTCTACTCTAGACTTCTATCTAGTAGGTTTCCATGGTTTGCAAAACTGCAAATCCAGGGCCAGCCTCCTAACACACTCCCTGGTCCACCATCTTGGTCCATGGAATTGGTTATTCTAAAGAAGGAGATTTTCTCAGCTCTCACTAAGATTCACTCAGTAGTCATCAGAATTACTGCCATTGTAGTAGAATAAGGCCTAAATCACATTCTTCCTTACTACTTCATTGCATCAGATAGCTGACATATGAGTGCTCTCTATCATCCTTCTGGAAAATGACACTTTGCTCAAGTCTTGAAAAGACACACACACACACATATACACACACATGCACAGAAACACACACTACCAACCAGACCTGCAGTTTCCTTTTCTCTATTAAGTCCAAACTTCTATGATTGTACTTCTAAGTCTTTCTTTTCATTGTTTTTTTCTACCACTTACTCCTATTATTAACCTTTTGTAGCTGTCTGCTTAAACAGACAAAATCTTTCCCCACACATGCACATCTTGCTGGCATTAACATCAGGCCTCAAATAGGTTGTCCTACTCTGCGTGGAACAAGCTCTTTCCAAATCTGTTCAACATGACCCTTCTTCCAGAAGCTTCTCCGGACATAGATATGGCTAAGACAGCTGATCTCCCAGTATGCTTTCCTTCTTCTGCTCTCCTCTCTTCAATGTCCAGTGGTATAAGTCACTGTCCTAGAACTTTGTACTGGGACGGCATCCAGTTAGGGAAAAGGATAGGAGCAGTAGGTGGAGCATAAGATCAGAATTCTGCCTATTGATGTGTTTAGCTTGCCCTTCCTTCCCAAACTGAAACTTGAGGTACAAAGAATTTTTCATAGTAAAGGAAGAATCCCAGGGTCTACAGCCCAGTTTGGTGATGTCAGAGATCTGACACAGAACTGAGGGCCAAGTTTCTTTCACCACAACAAAGTGAAAATACAAAAGACATAACTCATGTTGGCTGAGACAAAGTGCATTATCTGTGACACTTATGATTTGCTCCAGTGTCCTCTTGATGTACGACAATTGAACAGACAACACAGAGTTTTATTACTTGCACTGCTTTACTATATTTGGAAAATAAGTCCCTTAATATTTTAACATCGGGCAACATGACAGGAGACTCAAACTGCAATAACTACATGTAAGGCTAGCCTGCAGAATGGAGGAGTGGGACAGTAGTTCAATTGGTTGAATGGTGTGTAGAATAGGGTATGTCAAGATCCCAAATAACTTTCTAGTTGAAGGAAGGTAAGAGCAGTAAGGTCCTCATTTTTCATTGCCTGCAAGACTAGTAGTATCTTCTGTGCACTGTGGGTCAGCCAGAGAAGACTGCATAGAAGAGGAGGGAATGACCCCATCTTGACATTGTGTATGATGTTTCCCAGGAAAACATCAGTTGAAGCTACATCTTCAGTGTGGGCTGTGTCTGATCTGATAAATAGAGCCTCTTTTAGGCCTTCCTTCCATGCCTCCCACCAAGAACACAAAACAAACTCCCTCACAGCTTCAAACAATAAGTTCAGTTTTCCCAATTAGACAGATCCAGCTAAATATTTGCTGTGGATGTTAATATAGATCAAGATATTATATCACCATCATCATCATCATCTGCATCTGCATCTCAGTCTTGGTATCTGCAAAAAAGGAAAAGAGAGAGACAGACACCACTACAGCAGTAAAAAAAAAAAAAAAAAAAAAAAAAAAAAAAAAAAAAAAGTGTAACCTCTCCCCTGGGAAATAGAAGGGAGGGTGGAAAGATTAGAAAGAAAGCTGAAGTAACCAAATTCAGCTCATGCTAAAGAAAATAAATATCCCTACTTATCTTCCAGGAGTCTTCTGAGAACAACCTTAGAAAATAGATCACAAACCAAGCATCTTCCCCAGCCATGATCTTACTTTCTACTATATTCTGTTTACATTTTACTTGGAAGAAGCCTTTGTCTCCCTTCCTGAAAGAAGAACCTGCTTCATGCTATGCTTATTAAACTAAGAGAAAACACAGCCACCTTCTAACTCACCTACTTACCTTCAGCCCAAGCACTACAACTCTCAAACCCATCTGAATCTGGCAGAGGCTAAATTCCAAGTCAGGAAAAACTCATCCGAACACAGACTAACAAACTCCAGGTCAACTGTATGTAGACCAAATCCATCCACCCAAATATAGCTCCAAATCTATGCAGATGTAGACCAAAACATTTAGCCTCTGAATCTGGTGGACACTAAATTCCAAGTCATGAAAAACTCATCCTGATGTAGACTAACAAACACCAGACCAACTGTATGTAGACCAAATCCATCCACCCAAGTATAGCCTAAAATCTATGCAGGTGTAGACCAAATATTTTTTTTCTTCTGTCCCACAAAATCTATGGAGTCCCTGCTACATGCACACACTACACTAGTATCATTGCACTATTACCTGGGGTAAACGAGAAGATAGAGTTCTCTAGAGGCTGTATAGACTCCATATTATCTAGGATTACTCTGGGATGGTTGTGAACATGATACCTTTTCTTAGTCCCTCTGGGATAACTGCAAAAAAAAATAGACTTAAGTGTGATTTTCCTCACTCATAATTTGGCACATCTACTGATTTAGTTTCAGTGAGAAACAAGTTTTGGAAATTCTTAACATTTTCATCACACCAAAGCAGGATAATTATAATCAACTTGACAAATCAGAATAACATGTGCTTCTATTGTAGGGGAATTCAGAGACTAGACGGGCTGCCGGGAATAACAGAATTCGATTTTCCAAACAAGTATCATAAAGAGAGATGGGAAAAGTCAGAAAGGATGTGCAATTAGGGGATTAGAAAGTGATGGGATACACTGATGTCAACAGGAAAAATCAGTTTCTTTACTTCCCCCTATGATTTTCTATTCCCTTTTCTTAACCCCGAATCCTGTCAACACAGAACATCTAATAAAAATCCTTAGAAGAAAGCGGTAGAAGAAAATCCATCTGACTCTCCACCTTATTTTCCCAATAACAAATGTAATATAGGCTGGACATAGTCTACAATGAGGATCTAGCCACATCATTTTTTCCAAGAAGCCTTACTAAACACCTTTGTTTTTTCCACAAAATCTTTCCATTCCTTGTAAGCACAGAATCTAGAAATCCATCCAGAGGTCCCATCCAACACTATATTCTGTCTCCATATTTAGACTAACAGTTGTGAGTGGTCACAGTCCAGAGCTCCTTCTTCCATGGACCTCCTTCCACTATATACACTTCATATATACTTCACACACCATGGCTTAAGAAAGGCTGATTATCTCTCTGGTTATCTTCCTTCATATCTTTAAATGTATTCTTCTGTCCTCTTGTGTAAGGACTTGGCTGTCTCTGTCTCTCTGTCCTCTCTAAACAGACTGTGCTTACTTCCTTTCCTACCTCTAGGTAGATGCTCCACACCACCACCCTCTCCTTTGGAAAGTTAATTGTTTTGTTTTATTTTGTTTTGTCGTAAGTAAAACACCAGATCATCTGAGTCATATGAATATTGTATTATGCCTCAAAGACCTGAGTTATTATTCAAATATAAATCAATATGGTTTCTCTGCCAAGACCCATTGCCTGAATCCTGCTCAGGCAACATAATCTAAAACCAAGATCTACTGCCACCACATTTTAAGAGACATCCTTCATCCTGCCTCCCTGTATCTTCTGATCCACATTCTGCATTTTTGGTATCTGCGATGATAATAGGGAAGAAAAGGACAAGAATAAATCAAAAGAATATAATATGAAAACCATATTTATCAATCTGGAATATACTTAGTGTGATAAATTGGCCTTTCCACATGATTTTGCTTAAATTAAGGTTAAAATGCATCTGTCTTCTGGAAGCACATAAAATTTATCAACTGATAATGGAGAGAAATTGTCCAAGAACTGCTAGAGAGCAAGAGAGAGACAACCCAGAAATTAACATTTGCCACAAATAATCAATAAAACATGCATGGAGAAGTGTTGTCTGGTGTGTTGAGATATTGTCCAGAGTGTACATGGTGGTGCGGAAGGGAGAGAGGAAAGAACAGTCTAAGACTCCAGGGACTTTGAAATTAAAGCACTGGGTGTTATTCTATATGTTGGCAAATTGAACACCAATAAAAAATAAATTCATAAAAAAATTAAAAGTTGCAAATATGTTTTGTGATAACAGCAAACTGCCTATTGCAGACCCAGTGTTTCCAAGATCAATAAGCAGCCAACCCCAAGGGAGCTTGGTAATCTTTCCTCCTATAGCCTGAACTTGCCTATAATCAGTCCCCACCACAACTTTTTTATATTAGATAAGAAAGACAGGGAGATACTTCCAGCAGCTGTAAAAGTAGATATCTAGCTCCTTGAGCCTGAAGGAAAAAGCCCCTCAAATCCTCCCTGGTGATGGGGGACCATCTTATCAAACTGGGCCTGCTATTATGCAGAGTCCACACCAATGTCCTCCCTAAGAAGATGTCATACAGAGACTTCCAGAGTCTCCAGTGGGAAAGTGAGGCAAAATATGAAGGAGGCAGCACAGCCAGGTGGAAGAATCTTCACTCATTCAAAGAACATGTCTAAACATTCTCTGTGGTGGCCCTGCAGGAGAGACAAAGACGAGGAAAGCAAGCTGTGCACCAGGTCAGAAAGGAAAAGCCAGGAAGAAGGGCAAGGCAAAAAGGTGGGAGGACCCTGGAGGTGAAGCGACAAGGAATAACCTCCCCTAACTCAGATGCTCCTCAGCAGAGTGGAAAACCTTTCTAGTCTGGAGAAAACAGGGTGTAGGCCTCCAAGTCCCTCTGACCCTAGCAACCTACCTGCCCTTCCCAAACTTACAAGGCCTCTGATCTACAACCCCCAATCCAAAGCCTAGCTCTGATTCCATGAAATACTCTCTGCTCAAATCCACAGGGATTCTATAGCCAGTAGCGCTCCAAGCCCAGTTTCTTCTTCTCTGGCTCTGTCTCAGTTTTCCTGCCAAATATATAAAAGGGAGAAATCACTTACCCAGGGGCTTTCTCTTCCTCAAGCAGGAAGATCTGAGAAGAAAACGCAAGCCGAAACCAAAGAGAGGAAAGGAGTTTGGCCAAGCAGTCAGCTCTTGGAATGAAGCTTGGTGGGACCTTCAGAGAGTAAGGTTCCTCAGGGGCAGAGCCCTTCTGAAGGCTGGGCCATGGGAGGCGGGGCCCTAACAAGGCTGCATCTCAGAGAGTTGGGGCCAATGGGAGACAGGTACATGGGAAGGGTGAGAAAGGGTGAATGAGGTAAGTGAGCTGGAATCCAGGAAGAAAGCTAGAGGTGGGCAATGGAAGACCAGTGGGGCCCTGCATGGGTGAGGAGGTGGACTGAGGACTTAAATGAGACTGCTGGAGCTTTTCTTGGCACCAAGATATGAATTTAGAAGTAAACAAGCTCTCCAGGGTCCTGGGTATGGAGGAGGTCCTGGCTGGCAGAAGGAGAATGTGCGGAGCCTGGTGGAGCCCAGCTGGTAGAGTATGGAGGCCAGAGAACTGACAGGGCCAGGCTGCTGCCAGGGCTGCCCCAGGCTCCCTCCTGTACCCACCTGGGGGTCCCAGAGGCCCTACATGGATATGGACACGGCTTCCCCTGCCCTCCCCACCACGATGCTGCCATCAAAGGAGACCTGAGCTCAGCCCCAATATCTGAGTGCATGCAGCCTGGCACACCCAGTGCTGGGGTGTGGGAGCCAAAGAGAAAGAGAAACTGAAGCAGGTAAGCAGGGGAGACTGACCAGCTCTGGTGAAGGTTCTGGGACAGCCTGGTTAGGGATCCCATGGTGGAGAAGGAAGAGAGGGAAGGCCTGAGACTGTGTCTGCATTGAGAGATGAAGACGCAACATGCACAGTGGGAGCAAAATAATGTACTAGTGACTGTCCATTATTTTGGGGTCAGCAGTGTAGACACCTACCGAGCAGTCAGATCCATGCCTTCAAGAAGCTCTTCACTGTAGGGTTCCCACAAATACACATATGAAACCCACAAAAGTAGAAACTGAGGCAGAGAATAGAGACCTGGAGGCCAGTGTACATGCTTGAAATTAGGTTATAAGGGACCAGGGATGAAGCAACCAGCCACATGTGGGAAGACCTAAGACAGCATGGCAAGCTGGCCCCAGCCTTCTACCTCGGGGCTTTCTCAGGGCTCTGCAGAGACCAGCTCTCCCCGCTCCTCTCAGGGCCAGGGGAGACCATGAGAACATTGACTCAAGCAACCTAAGGGAGAATTGCTCTCCCCGTCCTCTGCTCTGTCAGCCACATATGAAGGTCCCAGAACCAGATGTGTGGTTACAGCTGGAACACAGGGAGTCCCTTTAGCAGCAGGAGGGAGGGTGCAGAGGGACCCAGAGAAGTCTATCTGGTTCCAGAAAAGTCCTGCAGAGGAGAACAGGGTGCAAAACCCGCCTTGTTTGTTCTAATTCCATGGACACTTAGAAGTTTAATAAAGTTCAGAATGGCTTTGGCTTCCGAGTAATTAAAGCCAGGAGCTGGATTCTCTTCTCAAAATTATTTTCTACTCCCATTCTACCCTTTACCCTCCTCCTACCCATGTACATTACATCTTTCATGAAAAGCACTGAATCAGAATCTCCTCTTTATAGAGAAAAAATGAGTGGGAAATATCAGAAAGGGAGACAGAACATGAGAGACTCCTAACTCTGGGAAATGAACAAGAGGTGGTAGAAAGGGAGGTGGGCGGGGGGTGGGGGTGACTGGGTGACAGGCACTGAGGGGGGCACTTGATGGGATGAGCACTGGGTATTATGCTATATGTTGGGGAAGTGAACACCAATAAAAAATAAATTTAAAAAAAGGAATCTCCTCTTTATAAAGAGCCTCCAGTAATGAGATGGATTTAATTTCTACAAAACAAATTTAGAATACTTTAGAAAGGATTTCATTAGAGCTAGGATTGGCACATCCTTTAACCAGTGAAACACATTCATACATGCATACACACAACCCAAACATGAAAAGAAAAGCCTCTCTTAACTCTATTTTTTCCTGTGAGATGGATCCAGATGACATGTCCCACGTCAGGCAACAAAACATAGTCTCTTTGAACTTTAGGAAGTTAATTCTTCTCTAAACCTTAGCTCCAGGAGGTATGTGGTTTATTCCTCCTCAGGTCATAGCGAAGATTCTGAGGAATGATGACACAACCGGTAGGTAAGAGCCCCAAATCACAGGACTACTTTCATATGACTACATTGTGGGGCCCCACTGCAGGCTCTGCCCTGGGAGGCAGCCAGGCTTGGGCCCAGGTGTGGAAGGGACAAGGGACTCCCCAGAGGGCCAAAGATCCACCTCGTGGGGCCTTTCTCAGGATGTCCTACTCAGGAGAGCTTCGTAGGTTGAGGACTCAGCTGGGAAGTGGGGCAGGAATACCTTACCCTCTGCACAGGAGAGGCTGAAACTCATCATTTATGGAGGGTCTTTGAGCTTCAAACACAGAATGTCATCCATGGGAGGCATGAGCGAAGGGGAGAGCCTGAAGAAAGGTCTCAGAGCCTTCAGGCTTCCCATGACTCTCCTCACCGCACCACAGTCACCCTCTCACTCTTTCTGTATCCTAATCCCTAGGGGACCCTTCTCTACCCTTCCAGGCAATAGCCATTGCATCCTCAAGACATGGCCCCCCAGCCTGTCGGGTCCAGGTTCATCATCCTCACAGTCCAGGGAGCACATCAAGGCTAGGAAGTCAGCATCGCTCCAAGTGTCCTCCCGCCCAGCCCAGGGTCACTGTGCAGCTACAACCCTGGCACATGTTACATGGTGGCCTCTCATCCAGCAGACCCTCCTCCTCCATCCCTCTGCTTCCCTCACACACATTCCCCAACACACACAGACACACACACACACTCCCTCCCCCTAAGGTCATGCACTTCCTGAGAGCTCTGACTTCTCTGACTCTCTCCTCTCCATGCCCCTGCTCCTTCTTACTAAGGAAGCAACATTCTTATTGTCTCCTAGGAATCCTTCTAGACTTCTGTGTCCTCCTCCACCTTCCCTCCTTTGCTCATTGCCAGGCTCCCATCATCTGAGTTATGGGTCCTGGTCTACTTGCCCTTGACCCACTCTTCTCACACACACTTGCTGAGGGAGCACCCAGAGCCTTGTGTCTCTCTGCCCTGGCTGTCAGCCTCCTCTTCCCAGCTGGCAGGGAGCTCCCCCAGGGCAGGGCCCCTGATCCTCCCTCTGGGTCTCCCCTGGGTGCCCAGCACACACAGATATGGTAGGTGTGGGACTCACTGCTTTTGCTCCCCAGGAGAAAGCCAAGCAGGGACAGCATTCTGATTCTCCCCTGTCATGTGAGGTTCAGTGTCGGGCAGCAGCTTGAGGGAATCCATCTCCAGGGGGTAGTTCTTTCCTTTAGAAATCCCAAGGCACCTCTGTGTGTGTGTGTGTGTGTGTGTGTGTGTGTGTGTGCCCCTGATAGGAGGGAGGATATGGGTCTGAGGCTCCAAGAGTCCAGGTCCGGTGTGGACATGAGAAGACTGGGGGAGCTGGACCCCAGACCCAAGGCAGCTCCCAGCACATAAAGGCTCATGAGCACAGGGACAGAGCGGGCCAGTGTGGTGATCATAGGATGGATGCAGGTGGACCATGGGCATGCCTCCTTCCTCCCTGCATGTGAATTGGCTCATTCACATGGTTTCCTGTGATTCAATCCAATCCCTATCCTGTCTTCTTGTCCACATTCAGGGGCATTTCCTGGATAAGAACTTAGAGCATGTGTTAGGCTAAACCACATGAATTTCCTGACAGTCAATTTTGATTTACATAGTCTATTACTCTCAGTCTTCTCTCTTCTAAACATTTTTTTGACACCAGGCTAAGGGCCCGGGGAGCCGAGTGAGGAAGGGCAGATACTAAGAGCTCACGTTTACTGAGCACACACTGTGTGCTAGCCTGTGGCATTCCTACCACAGTGCTGATGCTCACTACAGCCTCACGAAGGATTTCTTGCAGCCTCAGACAGGTATTCCCCACCTGTTCCAGGTGAGTGAGTCCAGGTGAGGAGGCTACACCAGGAGGAACAAGGTGGGGATCAAACTCAGCCCCAGGCCTCCAGTTTCCTCACCTCCACCCCCCACCAGGGAAGTCCTGGCAGATCTGGGAGCCAGAGGCCATGTCTGCAGCTTCAGGACAGAGAGGGCAGGGGGACACAGGCCACACTGGAGCTATGGGTTGGGGGGCAGGAGAGCCCCCTTGGAAAGGGCGGGGGCAATGCCCAGGAAGCACACCTGCACCCCAGCAGAGAAGGGACAGTGCTAGAAAGGAGCAGAGCAGAAACACAGGGATGTCAGGGAGGAGCTTGAGAGGTGGCGGCCAGAGGGCAGAGCCTGGGAGGGTGTGGACAGAACAGAAGAGCGGTGACAGGGAGGAACCAGGTTGCACAGCCTGTGGTGCCAGGGCTGGAGGGGCATGTGGAGGAAAGATAAAGTCCAGAGGAAAGGATGGAAGCAGGGGGAGGAAGAGACTGGGGGGGAGACATGCGACTGAGGCACAGAGGCAGTATTTTCCTTGAAAACTCCCGAGGACCTGGGGAAACTGAGGTTGTAGATGAAACCCAAAGAAGAAGATAAATTGCTCCTATAGGCTCAATATCTTGATCTCAATCCTTTGTCTCCACCCAACATCCCTAAAAGCAGAACCTCAGGCAATCCAAAGTGGGTGAGGATGTCAGGGGCACCTTCTCCGCAGCGGCCTGCGACGCGCTCCGCGGCCACCAGAGGGCGGCAGAGAAGGGCGCTCCCCGCACAGCCCGCCCTGGGCCCTGGGCGCTGAGAGAGGGGGGGCCGCCCAGCCTGGGGAGTCGGGGCTCCAGCGAGAACCCAGGCAGTTCCGAGTTCAGGGAAGCCCTCCTGCCGCCCTCCCCACCGGCGTCCTTGACCCCCCGCGGCAGCCCCTTCCCTTCCTGGCCCCAGCCCTGGGGCTGCTGGCACACAAGGGCCACCTGGCTTTTCCTTTATGCTTGGACAGCAGGTGGCAGCGCAGCTCCCAGAGGTGATGCCTCCAAGGGCCCAGCTGATAACTAGAGCCAGCCCTGGAGCCCAGGCTATAAAGAGGGGGGTCAGGGTGGGGGGGAGGCCAGGCATCTTCTTATTGGTGTTGACAGCAGCTCCTAAAAGCAAAGCATTCTTCAGAGACCCCAGTGGGAAGCCAGCTCACAGCCCTGAGTGTAAAAATCGATGTCATTGTGATCCCCCCAACTATGGTTTTCTATTTTAATATTCCCCTGGCTATTCGGGGTCTTTTCTGATTCCACACAAATCTTAAGATGACTTGTGCCAACTCTCTGAAGAAAGTCCATGGTATTTTGATAGGGATTGCATTAAACGTGTAAATTGCACTGGGTAACATTGACATTTTCACAATATTAATTCTTCCAATGCATGCCAGATTTCAGGTTGTATTACAAAGCTTTGGTCATCAAGACAGTGTGGTACTGGCACAAAAACAGACACATAGATAAATGGAACAGGATAGAGAATCCAGAAGTGGACCCTCAACTTTATGGTCAACTAGCATTCAACAAAGGAGGAAAGACTATCCGCTGGAAAAAAGACAGTCTCTTCAATAAATGGTGCTGGGAAAATTGGACATCCACATGCAGAAGAATGAAACTAGACCACTCTCTTGCACCATACACAAAGATAAACACAAAATGGATGAAAGATCTAAATGTGAGACAAGATTCCATCCAAATCCTAGAGGAGAACACAGGCAACACCCTTTTTGAACTCGGCCACAGTAACTTCTTGCAAGATACATCCACGACGGCAAGAGAAACAAAAGCAAAAATGAACTATTGAGACTTCATCAAGATAAGAAGCTTTTGCACAGCAAAAGATACCATCCAAAACTCAGAGACAACCTTCAGAATGGGAGAAGATATTTGCAAATGACATATCAGATAAAGGGCTAGTTTCCAAGATCTATAAAGAACTTCTTAAACTCAACACCAAAGAAACAAACAATCCAATCATGAAATGGGAAAAAGACATGAAGAGAAATCTCACAGAGGAAGACATAGACATGGCCAACAAGCACATGAGAAAATGCTCTGCATCACTTGCCATCAGGGAAATACAAATCAAAACCACAATGAGATACCACCTCACACCAGTGAGAATGGGGAAAATTAACAAAGCACGAAATCACAAATGTTGGAGAGGATGCGGAGAAAAGGGAACCCTCTTACACTGTTGGTGGGAATGTGAACTGGTGCAGCCACTCTGGAAAACTGTGTGGAGGTTCCTCAAAGAGTTACAAATAGATCTGCCCTACCACCCAGCAATTGCACTGCCGGAGATTTACCCCAAAGATACAGATGCAGTGAAACGCTGGGACACCTGCACCCCGATGTTTCTAGCAGCAATGGCCACGATAGCCAAACTGTGGAAGGAGCCTCGGTGTCCATCGCAAGATGAATGGATAAAGAAGATGTGGTCTATGTATACAATGGAATATTACTCAGCCGTTAGAAATGACAAATACCCACTATTTGCTTTGATGTGGATGGAACTGGAGGGTATTATGCTGAGTGAAATAAGTCAATTGGAGAAGGACAAACATTATACTGTCTCATTCATTTGGGGGAATATAAAAAATAGTGAAAGGGAATAAAGGGGAAAGGAGAAAAAATGAGTGGGAAATATCAGAAAGGGAGACAGAACATGAAAGACTCCTAACTCTGGGAAATGAACTAGGGGGGGTGGAAGGGGAGGTGGGTGGGGGGTGGGGGTTACTGGGTGACAGACACTGACGGGGGCAATTGATGGGATGAGCACTGGGTGCTATTCTATATGTTGGCAAATTGAACACCAATAAAAACTAAATTAATTAAATAAAAATAAAAATAAGATACCTAGGAATAAAAACCAAAGAGATAAAGGATCTATACCCTAAAAACTACAGAACACTTCTGAAAGAATTTGAAGAAGATACAATAAGATGGAAAAAATACTCCATGCTCATGGATTGGAAGAATTAACTTTGTGAAAATGTCCATGCTGCCCAGGGCAATTTACACATTCAACGCAATCCCTATCAAAATACCACAGACTTCCTTCACAGAGTTGGAACACATAATCTTTAGATTTGTGTGGAATTACAAAAGACCTGAATAGCCAGAGTAATATTGGAAAAGAAAATCAGAGCTGGGGCATCACAATAACGGATTTCAAGTTGTACTACAAAACCATCAATATAGTGTGGTACTGGCACAAAAACAGACACATAGATCAATGGAACAGGATAGAGAACCCAGAAAAGGGCCCTCAACTCTATGGTCAACTAATATTCGACAAAGCAAGAAAGACTATCCACTGGAAAAAAAGACAGTCTCTTCAATAAATGGTGCTGGGAAAATTGGACAGCCACATGCAGAAGAATGAAACTGGACCATTCTCTTACACCATACACAAAGGCAAACTCAAAATTGATGAAATATCTAAATGTGAGACAAGAATCCATCAAAATCTTAGAGAACACAAGCAACACCATTTTAGAATTGACCACAGCAACTTCTTGCAAGATACATCTATGTAGGCAAGGGAAACAAAAGCAAAAATGAACTATTGGGACTTCATCAAGATAATAAACTTTTGCAAAGCAAAAGATACAGTCAACAAAACTCAAGGACAACCTACAGAATGGGAGAAGATATTTGCAAATGACCTATCAGATAAAGGGCTAGTTTCCAAGATCTATGAATAACTTATTAAACTCAACAGCAAAAAAAAAAAAAAAAAAAAAAAAAAGAAAGAAATCTAATCATGGAATAAGCAAAAGACAAGAACAGAAATTTCACCAAAGACAACAAATATATGGCCAACAAGCACATGAGAAAATGCTCCGCATCACTTGCCATCAGGGGAATACAAATCAAAACCACAATGAGCCACCACCTCACACCAGTGAGAATGGGGAAAATTAACAAAGCAGGAAACCACAAATGTTGGAGAGGATGCGGAGAAAAGGGAACCCTCTTGCACTGCTGGTGGGAATGTGAACTGGTGCAGCCATTCTGGGAACCAGTGCGGAGATTCCTCAAAGAATTAAAAAAAAAAAAAAAAAAAAAAAAAGAGCTACCCTATGACCGAGCAATGGCACTGCTGGGGATTTATCCCAAAGATACTGATGCAGTGAAATGCTGGGACACCTGCACCCCAATGTTTAAAGCAGCAATGTCCACAATAGTCAAACTGTGGAAGGAGCCTCAGTGTCCATGGAAAGATGAATGGATAAAGAAGATGTGGTCTATGTATACAATGGTATATTACTCAGCCATTAGAAACGACAAATACCCACCATTTGCTTCAACGTGGATGGAACTGGAGGGTATTATGCTGAGTGAAGTATGTCAATCGGAGAAGTACAATCATTATATGGTCTCCTTCATTCTGGGAATATAAAAAATCGTGAAAGGGATTATAGGGAAAGGAGAGAAAATGAGTGGGAAATATCAGTAAGGGAGAAAGAACGTGAGAGACTCCTAACTCTAGGAAACAAACAAGGGGTAACATAAGGGGAAGTGGGTGGGGGATGTGGTGACTGGGAGACGGACACTGAGGAAGGCACTTGATGAGATGAGCACTGTGTGTTATCCTATATGTTGGCAAATCTAACTCCAGTAAAAAGATATACAAAAAAAACAAAAAAACAAAAACAAAACACAAAGAATGGACACAGAGAGATACAGCGAGGTGGAGATCCCCCCAGAGAGAGAGACCTTGAGGGACAGCACAGGAAGTTGGCGTCTGCCAGTTTGGCTCCTCCCTCCAGGCTGTGTCATCCTTACCCAGAATGTTTTCCATGACTAGGGGAGAGGAAAAGTCATATCCCTTCTGGAGCTCAGAGTTAAGTGGCAATCCATTTCCTAATGTTTAGTGGGGCTACATTTTGTTCCAGGATGTGGGACATATCATCTGGAGGTCCATTCCACAAGCAAAGAAAGAACAGTCAAGAGAGAGCATTCCTTTCCTGTTTGGGTGTGATAAATGTGTGCGCTTGTGTCTTTATTTGGTTCAAACATTTACCAAACATAGCCCTAAGGAAATCATTTTCAAAATATCTTCTAAATTTTATTGCTAAAATTAAGTTCATTTGTCAAGTGGACGCAGTCTCTAAAGACCAGGATATGGTTCAATGTGTTTCATAAAAGATATGTGTCCCTGGGGGCTTGAGGAGAGTCGTGGGCAGAACTTGGAGAAGAAATGTAATTACCAGCTCCCGGGTTTAATTACTTGTAAACCCTGGACTTTTTGAACTTTATTACACTTCTAAGTATCCAGAGGACTGGGATGGACCTGGTCGATTTTGAAACTTGTCTTCTCTGCAGGACTTCTCTGGAAGGTTCCCTCTCTACTGTCCTCCCTGCTGTTACAGAGACTCCTCCGGCTCCAGCTGTAACCACACATCTGGCTCTGGGACCTTCACATGTGGCTGACAGAGCAGGGGGTCAGGAGAACAAATCTCCTTTAGGTTGCTTGAGTTCATGTTCTCAGGCTCTCCCCTGGCCCTGAGAGGACCTGGGGGAGCTGCTCTGGAGAGACCCAAGAAGGCCTAGGGGAAGAGGCCGGGGCCAGCTTGCCATGCTGTCTTAGGTCCTCACACACTTGGCTGGTTGCTTCATCCCTAGTCTGTTAAAATGGAAACATGACGGTCTCATCAATAAATGGTGCTGGGAAAATTGGACAGCCACGTTCACAAGAATGAAACTAGACCATTCTCTTACGCCACACACAAAGATAAACTCAAAGTGGATGAAAGATCTAAATGTGAGACAAAAATCCATCAAAATCCTAGAGGAGAACACAGGCAACACCCTTTTTGAACTTGCCACAGCAACTTCTTGCAAGAGACATCTATGAAGGCAAGGGAAACAAAAGCAAAAATGAATTATTGGGACTTCATCATGATAAAAAGCTTCTGCACAGCAAAGAAACAGTCAACAAACTGAAAGACAACTACAGAATGGGAGAAGATATTTGCAAATACATATCAGATAAAGGACTAGTATCCAAGATCTATAAAGAACTTATGAAACTCAACAGCAAAAAAACAAACAATCCAATCATGAAATGGGAAAAAGACATGAAGAGAAATCTCACAGAGGAAGACATAGACATGGCCAACATGCACATGAGAAAATGCTCTGCATCACTTGCCATCAGGGAAATACAAATCAAAACCACAATGAGATACCACCTCACACCAGTGAGAATGGGGCAAATTAACAAGACAGGAAACAACAAATGTTGGAGAGGATGTGGAGAAAGGGGAACCCTCTTGCACTGTTGGTGGGAATGTGAACTGGTGCAGCCACTCTGGGAACCAGTGTGGAGATTCCTCAAAGAGTTTTTTTAAAAAAAGAGCTACCCTACGACCCAGCAATGGCACTGCTGGGGATTTACCCCAAAGATACAGATGCAGTGAAACGCCGGGACACCTGCACCCCGATGTTTCTAGCAGCAATGTCCACAATAGCCAAACTGTGGAAGGAGCCTTGGTGTCCATGGAAACATGAATGGATAAAGAAGATGTGGTCTATGTATACAATGGAATATTACTCAGCCATTAGAAACGACAAATACCCACCATTTGCTTCAACGTGGTTGGAAGGAGGGTATTATGCTGAGTGAAGTAAGTCAATAGAAGGACGATTATTATACTGTCTCATTCATATGGGGAATATAAAAAATATATCAAAAAATATATCAGTGAGGGAGAAAGAACATGGGAGACTCCTAACTCTGGAAAACAAACAAGGGGTAGTGAAAAGGGAGGTGGGCAGGGAGTTGAGGTGACTGGGTGACAGGCACTGAGGAGGGCACTTGATGGGATGAGCACTGGGTGTTATACTATATGTTGGCAAATCAAACTCCAATAAAGAAGATGTGGTCTATATATACAATGGAATATAAAAAATAGTGAAAGGGATTATAGGGGAAAGGAGAGAAAATGAGTGAGAAATATCAGTGAGGGAGATAGAACATGAGAGACTCCTAACTCTGGGAAACAAACAAGGGGTAGTGGAAGGGGAGGTGGGCAGGGGGTTGAGGTGACTGAGTGACGGGCACTGAGGGGGGGCATTTGATGGGATGAGCACTGGGTGTTATACTATATGTTGGCAAATCAAACTCCAATTTAAAAATCTACCCAAAAAATCCCAAGATTCCGGTATGTACACTGGCCTCTAGGTCTCCATTCTCTGCTTCAGTTTCTCCTTTTGTGGGTTTCATGTTTATTTCTGGGGGTTCTTTATTGAGAAACTGCTTGATGGCATGAATCTGACTGCCCAGTAGGTGTCTACACTGCTGACCCAAAATTAATGGACAGTCACTAGTATGTTATTTTGCTCATACTGTGCTTGGTACCACTTTAGCTCTGAATGTAGACACAGCCGCAGGGCTTCCCTTCCCTCCCTCTCCTCCATGGCATCCCTAACGAGGCTGTCCCAGGATCTTCTCCAGAGCTGGTCAGTCTCCCCTGCCGGCCTCAGTTTCTCTTTCTCCTTGGCTCCCACTCCCCAGCCCTGGGTGTGCCAGGCTGTATGAGATTAGGGCTGAGCTTAGGCCTCCTTTGATGACAGCATCGTGGTGGGGAGGGCAGGGGAGGCTGTGTCCATACCCACATAGGGCCCCAGGGACCCCCAGGTGGGCACAGGAGGGAGCGTGGGGCAGCCCTGGCAGCAGCCTGGCCCTGTCAGCTCTCTGGGCCCATCCAGCAGCAGGTCCTGAGAGGGGCCCGGATTCAGCAGGAGCCAGGAGACAGGCAGAGGCTGCAGCCCCCCTCCCTGGCCTGGCTCCCCATCCTAATGCACACCTGCCTCCTTCTCTCTCCCTGTCCGCTCCCCACCCCCTCCCTGCAGCCCTGGCTTCTTCCTTCCATATTGTCCTCCTTCACCTTCACCTCTTGCAGCACATCTGTCTGTCTCAGGGCCTGTCTGTCTGACTCAAGATAGTCTGTGGTCTGAGATTTCCCAGGACTGGGTCTGCCTTCAGCTCCTCATTCTGGCTGTCTCCTTGCCTGTGTCCCTCCCTCAGGGTCTGGGGGTCTCTCTTCCCCTCACATCTGTGTGAGTCTCACCCTGGGAGCCTGTCAGTGTCTCCCCCTGCATATCCTGTCTCTTGTGCTGCCTCCCCCATTCCTGGTCCCTCTCTGCCCTCCCTTCCAGGGCTTTCTCAGCTTCTCTCATCTCCGTCTCTCAGCCTCTCTCCCTGTCTCTGGCTCACACCCCTGCCTCCTCCTCTCTTCTCCTCTCTCAAGGTTCAGATACTTCCTGTGGCATCACCTGAGTGGGCTCCACCTTCCAGGTCCCCCCATATATGTGCCCCTCCTCCAAGAGAGCTATGATCCCAACTCTGCATCTGCTGCATCTCTCCAGCCCTGTGCAGTTCTTTTCCTTTATTTTTTCTTTTTAAATTCATTGTAATGTGGTCTACCTGAAAGGAGGTTTGCAGGTTTTATAACATGCAGGAGACAGAGGAGCAGGATGACATGGCCAGGGCCACCATCTCTCATGGGGTATGGATGAGAAAAAAAAAAAACAAACACCAGGACTGAATCTGGATTGGAAGAGGGATGGGGGCACTGTGGCTGCTTCTCCCCACTTTCAGGAAGCACCTGCTGTCCCCGAATCCCACTTTCATAATGGCACCCTAGGATTCCATCTCTGTCCTGCCTCTGACCCTAGGGGCTCCTTATTTTGCTCTCCTTGACTTGTTTTATTCTGACAAATTCTCAGTTTGGAGGATGTGCAGGATCTGAGTCCAAACACCCCACCTGTTACAGGTACTATTGGTGCCTTCCCTGCTTCTGCCCCTTTTCTAATATTACCTTTTTCCCCCCTTGGGTTCCCCTCTGTCCTGTCTTCCCTCTCCCTGGAAAACTAAAGCACCACTTATCCAGGGAGGGACAGTAGACAGTAGTTGGGAGGAGTGAGGAAGGAGGGAGCAAGGACCATTCAGGAGAAGCCTCCCAGATCCCTGGAAGGGCAGGGCAGGGATCCAAAGATGAGAGGGGTGAGGGCAGTGGCTGCTCCTGTCCTCTTCACCCCTGCCCAGTGTCCAGAAGGCCTCAGCATAACCAGGGGGACAGGTGTGTGCAGTAGGTCTGAGAGAGAGTAATGAAGAGCAGGAGAAAGAAATTGTGAAAACCCAGAGAATTCCCCTAAAAAACATGTCCTCTTCCTTTTCTTCTGGAGGCTCCTTGGTTGGTGGGAAGTAGTGAGGAGACGGTGGGAAGTGAGTAGAAAAGGAGAGGGTCTCAAGGGACTTTCCTCCCCCTTCCACTCTCCCTGACACCAAGGTGAAGCTCAGCAGGGCTGTGAGGGGAGTGCCTGAGAGCTCCTGGGGCATCCCCTCTTCCCTGACAGGGAGCCCACAGCTGGGGGGTGGGTGTCATTGACACTGTCACTGCCACTGCCCCTGCTGCCCTAGGAGAGTCCTCAAATGTATCTTTGTTGCTGCATTCGCAGACATGATGAGGGCCCAGGAAGGAACCTTCATGTGGCCTAAAATGTAAGCTGCCCTCAGCATCTTGCCACACATATAACATGGTATGTTCTCCACCTGGAGGGATTGGGCCCCTTGGGGGGTGGGGTGTGACTGCGGAGGCAACATCAGAGCACCCTTGCTGGCCTGTGGGAGGAGGAGGAGGGTCCTTGAATGAGTTCTCTTAATTATCCTGTGATGGGAGGCCCTGGCCTGTCCCCAGCCTCCCCCCCCTCTCCCAAGCAGGCAGTGAGTAGCACAGGGAGAAGGGGAGGGGATTGCTCTGGGGATCAGATGCAGGATACACGGACCCTCCCCTGCACTTGCCCTTCTTTCCCTCAAGCAGAGGCACATCTGGGACAATCCAAGCTTGAGGCAGGGAAGACCCCCTAGGACCCTGGGAACAGGCACAGATCACACACCCAGCTGCCCCTCCCCTACTGTCCTGTCATCCCAGCCCTCCTGCCAATCCTGCCAGGCTCCTTTGCCTCTGGGAATCCTGGCTCTGTGATCTAGGCTGGGCCTCTCCCTCCTTCCCCAGCCCAGTGCCTGGAACACAGGAGGTGCTCAATCAGGATCCCTGCTCCCTACCCCCTGCAAATGTGTTAGGGCTGGCCAGTGGGATTTGTGGGTTTTCCTCAGATAGAAGTTCTTCCTGAGATCTGGGGCAGTTTTTTTTGCTGCAAGTTCAAGGTTCTGTGTTCATATCATTAGTTCAGACTCTGTCCCTCAAGGGACCTGCTGCTACCTTTCTTTCCCTCCCTCCACCTCCACCTCTGTCCTTAGGGCAGGTAATTGAGTGATTAGAGGCATCTCCTCATTATCAAGTAGAGGCAATGATTGCTCTTTCCTTGACACCCATGGCTTGTGAGACCATTATGTGTGTATTCAGCCCTGGGTGTCCAAGTAGACCCCACCTTCTCCATCTCTGACAAGTCTGCCTCTGTTTGCAGATTAACATTCAGGGAAGGAGGACCCCCTTCCTTTGTCACTGTTTCAGAGTCTTGGAAGTCCAAGTTGTGAATGTCTAGAGCAGGGAGATCTATAGGCAAGGACTGTATCTTTACTTCCTCAAGCATGATGCTCAATATACATTCAGTCAGAATATGCTGAGTGCCTGTCTCAGGTAATCACTCGTAGTGAAGCTGAAGAAAGTCCCCTTTTAGTTTTATTTCTGGAGTGATAGGAAACCAGGGTGAGGGGCTGGGATGAATGGTGCTGGTAGAGGAACCTGTAGGAGATTCTGAGAGAGGCAGCTGGGGGAGGGGCTGCTTCTGTGCTTGTTTCAGGACTGCTGAGTGGGCTCTTCAGTTGGATCTGGGACTGGCCTCCATATCACACAGGCTGGGTTCCACCTGGTTCCCCACACTCTCCTCCTGCCAGCCAGGACCTCCTCTATACCCAGGACCCTGGAGAGCTTGCTTCTTCCTTCTAAGTTCAAATCTTGCCAACAAAGTATCCAGAAAAGTCCCATTTCATCTTTAGCCCACATCCTCAGGCAGACATGGCCCCACTGGTGTCTCATTGACTATCCACAGCTTTCCTCAATTCTAGCTAAGCCACCTCCTTCCTATTTGCACATTCTTCCAAGGCCCCTTCCTCCAGAAGGCCTGACTCTCTGAGGCCCCACCCCTTAAGACTCCGCCTCCCCAGGCCTCAACTCCCTAAGGGCCCAGCTAAGCACTACTCCAAGACTTGGCTTGGCTTGGACAAACTCCTTACTTCTCCCTGGGTTTGGCTTGCACTTTCTTCTCAGGTCTTGTTCCTCTGAGGCAGAAAAAAGCCTATCAGTAAGTGATTTCTTGTGTTTATAGACTTGCCAAGAAAACTGAGACAGAGCCACAGAGGAAGAAGTTTGGGCTTGGACTGCCAGTTATATGAGGTACCTGGAGTAGTCAGATTCGGAAACATAAAGTGGAATGCTGGCTGCCAGGGGCTGCAGGGAGGGAAGAATGGGGAGCTACTCTGTGTTGGGTACAGAGTTCCAGCTAAGAAAGATGAACAAGTTCTGGAGATGGATGTTGGTAATGTTTGCACAACAGTGTGAAGGTGAGGCTGGATTGGACCACCTGTTTTAAAGTCACAACACCCACTCTGAGCACCTCCTAGTCTTTTCTTATATTTCTTTTTCTCTGCAGTGCTGATTGCAAATCTAATGCAATATATATTCTTATTACTTATTTATAATTTGCTTTCTACTGCAATAATGTAAGCAAGTCAAGTGGAGGAGTATTTGTGTTTTTGCTTTAGCCACAGTGCTGAATAAATGGAGACCGGTCTATTAGTTGAATGAATAAATGAAGGGCCACAGACTCCTGGACAGAGATTTCTAGAGAAGGCACAAAGAGAAGGAGAAAATGGGAAGATTCCATTTTTCATTTGATTTTGTGACTTGATTTCTTCTATCCTTGGATATGAGGCTGGGCCCCAGTGTTCATGGTAGCTTTGTTTTGTTTATCTTTTGTATGTATTCCAAACGTTTTTCATGTTGCAAGGGTGGTTACACACTTACTATATTTCAAGTGCTTGCCCTGAACTCAAAGCCTCTAATCCTGACTGACCCCTACCAGAGTTGCAGGGTTGTTTGAATTAGGACTTCAGAAAATCTGGGGAAGCTCATCTACCTGAAAGGTTTTATACTTGTTTTGTTTGGGAGTCACTGGTTTGATTGGCTCTGGAGCTTTGTTATCTGGAAATTTAAGGAGGATGAGAGTATCTATAAACTTTGGTATCAGGAGGGAATTGTGCTTGGATACAGAGGGATTGCTCTAATATCTGGGGACATTATGTTTATAGTACACTTCTCTGAAACTTTGAGAACTTGAAAATAATTGTGTAACAGCCTCATTAGCTTTGCTCTCAACTCCTTCTCAAACTTCTAGCAAAGCAACTGGTATCCACACTATCTTTGAAGCTATTCAGGAGAAGCCACAAGGCCAACTTCCTGGCTGGCAGGAGTGTTAACACCCAACCACAGAAACCAGTGGAACTTACTGCCTTGGAAAAATGTGTTGAAAAGGGAAAGTCTAGAGTGAGGGAAGTATCTTTCTCAAGATAGAGGAATGAACATAATGACCTCCAGGACAGAGGAGAGTGGATGTGTCTGGCTGGAAAAGCAAGACAGCTTGCAATTTCATGGGTGGATTGTTGGATTTGACAGTAGTTCTTCTTGGGTACCTGGATCAGAAGTTTTGTTGTGGAGTTTCAAGGGGACTCAGAGACTGACAGAAGCACAGGGAGAAAGAAGGCAAGTGGGAATCAGAGGCATTATGAAATTCATACAACCTGGCTTCCTGTTCTCTGGCACCACTCTGCATTTCCTCAAGCACTTCCCCTGTGGCAACACCTCCTTTGGAAAGACTCTTCCTATTTAAACTGAGATTCACAGACCCAGGACTCATTAGGAAATGCCCTCAAAAAAAAAAAAAAAAAAGGAAATGCACTTGAAATAGGTGATTGAACATTGTTGTATCCTATTTACATCTCTGTTTGGCCCTTTCTCTCTTTCAAGAAAAACAAAAATCAAAAACTTTTGAGTAATCTCAAGATATAATAGTCAATCAATAAATCTATATATTCATTACCTCTCTCCTAAATGCCTCTTCTGGTTGCTTGCTACAATGATGAACAGATCTTTGTCCATGGTACTGAGGGTTGGGGCCAGGAGTGTAGAGATCAGAAGAAGGGGAACGAATATGGAACCTGGCCCTGCCCTCTGGAAGCTTTTAGACTGTAAAGGAATTTAAGGACACCAGCAGACAGAAAGGGAAAGTTAGTTTCAGTTGAACATCAGGACAGACTCTAGTGCTGGTGGGAATGGGTAGAAAGTTTGCATCATTGGCACAGCAGATAACTTACCCAGGCCACAGGATCATCCCAGGAAGGGTAAGCCAGGATATGAGGAGCTGAGTTAGGAAGGAGGTGATAGGCCTGAGGGTAGAGGGAGAATAAGGGCAGGGCCCTGACAGCTGGGTCAGAGTTTGGACAGAATAGAAAGCATTGGAATAATCAAAGTTATTGCACAGAGAAAGGGCATTTCTGCACATGGTGTTTGAGGATGATGTTTCTCCGTGTTGTTACAAGCTGGATTTATAGTAGGCTGTCTCAGGATACCCAATCTTGGGTTTGCTTTCTCTTCTGTAAGTTTGGGTGTTCATTTGTTTGTTCTGCTTGCTTCTGTTGGAGTCTTAAATATGATACTTTTATTCTCAGGTGTTTAATACTTTGGGTTGTTTCATTTATATCTTCATACATTATCTGTAGGGCCACTGGCTCTCATCTTCAGTAAAAGTAGGAAGAGCGCAAGGACCACCCTGAACAACACAGTTGAGGGAAACAAATTATCAAAAGCATTAGACCTCTGCAGTCTTGCCATTCAGATGGTCCTCCTCAGAAATTCCTGCTCAGGGTCCATGGATGGACTTCAGGATGACTTTTTTATTTTTATTTATTATTTATTTATTTATTTATTTATTTATTTTTTATTGGAGTTCAATTTGCCAACATATAGCATAACACCCAGTGCTCATCCCATCAAGTGCCCCCCTCAGTGCCCGTCACCCAGTTACCCCCACCCCCGCCCATCTCCCTTTCTACCACTCCTCGTTCGTTTCCCAGAGTTAGGAGTCTCTCATGTTCTGTCTCCCTTTCTGATATTTCCCACTCATTTTTTTTTTTATTTTTGAGGTTTCCAACCTCAGAGGAGTCTGCGATTCAACAAATGTGAAGAACCACTGTTGTGTCTTTGTTGATTGTTATGTGGCTGGGGATGATTCCCCAGAGAAAGAAACTTGAGACAAGAATCCTTAGTGCCAACTACAGGAGCCTCCAGGACAATTGAAGGAGCTGAAGAAGAAAGAGGAATTGGAAAAAGAGAAATGGATTCAGAGGGAACTGGTAGGAGGGGTGCACCATCTTCTCTATCTTCACCCTTATTCTAGCAGATATTCCTTCTTTGTATTCTCCATATCCTGACAATCACAGGATTCCAGTTCTCCTTCATAGTAAATCTCCTGAGTGTTTGCTTTTTATCAGGCTCTGTACCAGGTCCTCTCACAACATTTTCTCCTGAAATTCCTGTGTGAAACCTGCAGTGCACAGAGTGGGGTCAGTGCCTCCCTCAGTCATGGTGTGTTCGCACCATCACTTCCTGTCAGGCCCCTTTTCAGTTCATTTTGTTTTCCTTTTTCATCTTTATCTCTATTCTCATTTCCCCTCCTCATTGAAGGCACTTGCTTTTCAAATGCATTTAACAAATGCTCTTCCAGTCTGTGCTCTGTATGTATATTTGATTCATTCACTCATTCAACAACTCTATGTCCAATTGCATATGCCTTCTGAATTCTACTATGATTGTGCTTAAGGATGGCCCCCAAGTAACACTCCTACCAGTGGCGCATGATTGTTTATATCTTCTTATTGAATTCTCATTTGATCTAGTGAAGGACAGGTAAGGTTCCTAATGGGTGAGGAGACTGAGGCTTAAGAGATTAAGCAAATTACACATTCATATAATCACCAGGAAGGGCCAGAGGGAGAGGATCTGAAGTTTGAAAATGCTCCCCAGGTGTCTTCTGTCCACTGTCTCCCACAACCTGAGAACCTTTGCCTTAGGACATCTTCCCTAGATTGTAAGGTCTGACTATGATACCTTCTAAAAAAGTAGGGATTCTCTAACTGGGTGGGGTGGTTAATATCCTATACTCCAAGGCAGCATGATATTTTTAAAGCAAATGTCCTCAAAGGCAAACAATTATCACTTATTTGCAGCTTTTACCTGCATGAATGATTGGCAGTCAGGGTTTTATCACAGTTGGAGTTTTCTCCACACTTTTCATTTCTATTTCCTTCTGTAAGGAAGGTAATACTGTTTATATATTTACCTGAGCCAGGTTTATAATATACTATGTATCTCACAGTCAAGTATACAGGAATTCTGGATTATGTACTCTATTAGGTTTCTTATCTTGGTTTGTATATTTGTTCAGCAAATATTTGATGAGCACCTAACTCACAGTCTGATGGAGGTGATAGGGTGAGTGTGGAATTTCTCAGCTGAAGTAGGAACTGGGCAGAGGATGAGGTTAGAAGAATAAGCACAGAAGAATAAGCACACTTATAGTGTTAAAAGGTTCCCTGAGGTAATAATTGAGCCTCCTTATCTCTCTGGTGTGCTTGTTGGTAAATTATTATATTGGAATTGGTGAGTAGCAAAAGGGAAGATAGATAGATTTGTAGACAGAAGGGCTGACCCATAACCCAAAGGTTCCATTTCATAATTTATAGAGAAGATCTTTCGATTTTGATTTGATCTTTTCGGTCTTTAAAAGCCTCTGACAGCATTTCCTAAAATTCTCTCAAACCCGAAGCCTGAGTCGGGAGGAGAGTGGGGGCTGCATGACTTTGCTTTTTCTGATCTCCACTATTCATTTCTGGGGCATTATTGTGAATTTTCAACCTTGAGGAGGCAACCATTTATAAAGCAGCAGTGCGGTAGGGGGAAAGAGGAACCACACGAGGAGTTTGTTCATTAAGAAATTATATTTAATGTAGTCAGACTATGGTTTGTGGGAGTTAAAAAAGCTCCTTGTGAAAATTTAATAGACAGTTACTAGTGAATGTTTTAATACAAGCTCACAGAGCAGGGCAGGGTCTTCAGTCCCCTGGCAGCTGACATCCCAGATGGTGCTGGGTATGTAGAGCCCAGTGTGGCCAGTGAGGAGACTGCAGAAGTGAGCTCACCTTCTCTCCTGGAGCCAGAGACAGAGGAGACAGAATGAATTGCTTTGGTTGTGAGCCACTCCTGAGGTGACTTACTTCTTTTCACCCTTCCCACCACGTTCTCATAACAATGCACATAAAAAGTATAGTGAATTTTGTTTGGGTGCTTTGGGTGAGATGTATTGAATGTCAGAATTCACAAAACCATCTTCCTGGCTCCTCTCCCTTCTCAGTCTTGAACCCTGGGGTGGTTTCTGCCCCCACATCTCCAGGGTTTCCTTTCCAGGCAGCCTGGTCCTCTCCTTCTTGCAGATGGTTATGAAGGCCCTGCCCCTTTCTTCCTCCTCCTCTCTGTTCACAGCACCCCTGTGGGCCTAGGTGGGTAAAGGGAAGGGGTGGTCTGTATATGTGTGGCCATCAGTACAGCTGAATGGATGAGGCAGGATGAGGAGAAAGGGGGCCAAATTGCTTCCTGGCCTTGGCTAACTAACATAGAGTCTAAGGGTTTTAAGGCTGGAGGACCAATATTTGTATTTAACCTCAGGTGATATTTAAAAAATGAATCGGTCTGTAATTGCAATGAGGTCCACTAGTCCATGAATTAATGCATCATAACTCATGCTTAAGCACTGCACACACATCCTGTGTGTGAATTATTGGACAATACATTCATGCCCTCTTGTGTCTTCCCACCTAATTAGTAGATGAAGCTATGTGAGTTATGTGAGAAAAATGGGATTTTGTTTTGTGGTGTGCAAAAAAAGAGGATGTTGGGAGGTATTTTGTATTTTTTCTGGAGGGGGAAAGCAGGGTTGATCTTTCTATGATGTCCTTTGGTGTAAGTTTCTGTAATATTTGGGCTGTAGCAGGTGATATGTGATTTTTGAGTTTTGGTTGGTGGGTTAAATAATCGGTTCAGTAAATATTTATTGTTTACCATGTCTTAGGCATTATGGAGGGAGAACACATACCAGAAGAAATATGAAGCAGTAGCTTTGAAGCCTGAGCAACCGATCAAGGCATCCTCGACCCAACCCAACTCAACTTAACTCAGCTCCCTGGACCTGATCTGAGACTTACAGCTCCCTGGACTTGCTACAGCTCTTTGATTCCAGAATTTTCTTCAATTCTAGCTAGAATGCTGCATCAAGCACTTCACAGATTTGGTAAAAACCTGAGACATAGACATCCGCTGGAGCAACCTGTGGCTGAACCTGCCCCTGCCAGGAGCCTGAGCACTCTGGATTTAGTAGGCCTGGGTGTGGGCCGCACAGTGGGTGTAGGTGTGTATATCTTGGCTGGTGAGGTGGCTAGAGATAAAGCAGGACCATCCATTGTGATCTGCTTGCTGGTGGCCAGCCTATCTTCTATGTTGGCTATGCTGTACTTTGCAGAGTTTAGTCCCCAGATTATCCACTCTGGCTCCAAACATCCCCACAGCTTTGTCATCATAGATAAACTTGGGGCTTTCATCACTGCCTGGATTCTCATCCTCAACAATGTTACTGCTATAGCCATTAGGATCTGGGCTTGGACCTTAGCTCTTGACAACCTTTTTGGAAACAAGATATCTCAGACCTTGCAGGAGACAATTTCACGACATGTTCCCAGGGTCTTTGCAGAAGTTCTAGGCTTCTTTTTTATGTTCCTTGTGTTGTTGCTCATGGGATTGCTGACTCGGAACATTAGGCAGCTTTCCCTGGTTACCAAAGTGGTCACATTGGTGAACCTCTTGGTTCTTGGTTTTGTCATCATCTATGGCTTCCTGAAAGGGGACCTGCACAACTGGAAGCTCACAGAAGAAGACTACATAAAGGCTGGACTCAATGACACTTCTAGCTTGGGACCTCTGGGCTCTGGAGGATTTATGCCTTTTGGCTTCCAGGGGATACTCCATGGATCAGCTACCTGTATCTATTCTTTTACAGGCTTGAGCATTATTGTTACCAGATTTGAAGTAGCCCAGAATTTCCAGCATTCCTTTCCTATGTTCATTGTGATTTCACTACTCATCTGCATTTTGGTGTACTGTGGTGTCTTTTCAGCACTTATGCTTATGGTGCCTTATTACCAGCTCCAACCTGGGAGCACCTTGCCTGAGGCATTTCTCCATACTGGCTGGGCCCCTGCCTACTATGTTGTAACTTTTGCATTCTTCTGTAGTATTTCTGTCAGCCTCTTGGATTATATGTTTCCCATACGTCAGCTAATCTCCATGATGGCACATTATGGCCTCTTTTTTCCTGTCCTTGCAAGGATGCAAACCAGCACATACACACCCATTGTGGCCACTGTGATCTTTGGGATTATTGCAGGAATCATGGTATTATTCTTTGGATTTGCCAATCTCTTGGACCTCATGTCAGTTGGGGCCCTGCTAGTTTACTCCCTGCTGGCTTTTAGTGTTCTCATCCTCAGGTATGAGCCTCAGAGGAGGAATGGGGGAAATGAAGCACAGGTGCAGGAGGAAAATGAAGCAGAGATGCAGGAGGAGAATGAGGAAAATGAGGCAGAGGTGCAGGAGGAGAACAGACCTGCAGCAGAGAAGCTGACTCTACAGGGACTATTTTTTCCAGGCAGCCCCACCCCCACTCCACTCTCTGGTCGGGTTGTCTATGTTTGCTCCTCACTGCTTGCTCTGCTGCTGACTCTTCTCTGCCTGGTGCTGGCCCGGTGGCCAGATCTGCTTTCTGGAGACCCAGTGTGGATCACAGTGGTTGTGCTGCTCCTGGTGCTCATCACTGGAGTCACTGGAGTCATCTGGAGACAGCCACAGAACTCCACTCCCCTTCACTTCAAGGTACCTGGTCTGCCTCTCCTCCCACTCCTGAGCATCTTTCTCAATGTTTATCTTATGGTACAGATGACAGCTGGCACCTGGGCCCTATTTGGTGTCTGGATGCTGATTGGGTTTGCTATATACCTTGCTTATGTGATCCAGCAGCACCTGGTTCCTTAGCCCCACTTCACTTATGGCCAGAACTGTAGACCTTGAATTCAGTGGCGCCAGTACATATTTGGTTTGACATCATCACACCTGAATGCAGTGAGGGCCCCTGCACAATAATAGGGAGTACTTCTGAGGACATGGAAAGCTATGCCTCCCATGAGTTATTTGTAAGGGAACATTAATAGCACTTTGTATTTATTGTGAAGTGAAGAATGTGTCATTGCTCGCTCTCTTTTAAAGTTGTCTAATTTTCAATTGTGTCTTTACGGCACACTAGCTTTAAGAAAGTTTTTAAGTTCTTATTAAAAGAGCTAGATGGGGGTACCTGAGTGGATCAGCTGGTTAAATGTCTGACTTCAGCTCAGGTCATGATCTCAGGGTCCTGGGATCAAGCCCCATATCAAGCACCACACTCATGAGTATGGAGTCTGATTGTCCTTCTGCTCTTTCCCCTACTTGTGCTTACTCTCTATCTCCTGTCTCTAATAAATAACTAAAGTCTTTTTTAAAAAGAGCTATAGGGGTACCTGTGTAGCTCTGTCAATTAAACTTGAGTCATGATCTCAGGTTCCTTAAGGTTCTTCCTCCCTCTCCCTCTGTACCTCATCCCACTCATGCACTCTCTCAAATACACAGATAAATATATTTTTTAAGAGCTACAAAAATGTTGTTTTCTTTAGGTTAATATCCAGTGTGGAAATATTGGTATATCTATATTTAATTTTTTGAGGAACATCTATACTGATTTCCATAGTGACAGCACCTATTTATATTCCCACCCACAGTGCATGAGGGCTCCCTTTTCTCCACATCCTCATCAACACTTTATTTCTTGTCTCTTTGATTTTAGCTATTGTGACAGGTGTAAAGTGATATCTTATTTAATTTTAACTTACATTTCCATGATAATTAGTGATGATGAGCATATTTCTTTGTGTCTGTTGTCCATCTTGTACGTTTTCTTGGGAGTAATGTTTATTCAGGTCTTCTACCCATTTTTAATGGATTATTTGTGTTTCTTTAATGATGAGTTGTGCAAGGTCTTTATGTATTTTGGATATTAACCCCTTATTGGATATATTATTTGCAATATCATCACTCATTTTATATTTCACCTTTTTGTTTTGTTGATGGTTTCCTTTTCTGTGCAAAAGTTTTTATTTACATGAACTCAAAAAGATATATGCACTCTTATCTTTATCTACAATAGGCAGGATATGAAAGAAACCCAAGAGTCCACGTAAAGCTTAATTGATAAAGAAGATGCAATATATATACATATATATATGCAATATATATATATATATAAAATGGAATATATATATTGGAATATATAATGGATATATATTATATTATATATATAATGGAATATAATTCAGCAACAAAAAACGAAGGTAATCTTGCCATTTGTAACAACATGGATGGACATAGAGGTTGTATGTTTTGTTTATTTTTAAAGATTTTATTTATTTATTTATTTATTTGACAGAGGGAGAAAGACGGAGAGAGCCAGAGAGCACAGCAGGGGGAACAGCAGAGGGAGAGGGAGAAACAGGGAGCCCAATGTGGGTCTCCATCCCAGGATGCTGGGATCATGACCTGAGCTGAGGTAAGACACTTAACTAACTGAGCCACCCAGGTGCCCCGGAGGTTCTATTGTTAAGTGGAATAACAAGTCAAGAAACATAAATACCATATGATAACATTCACATGCACACTTAAGAAATCCAAATAAAAACCACAATGAGATACCACCTCACACCAGTGAGAATGGGGAAAATTAACAAGACAGGAAGCCACAAATGTTGGAGAGGATGTGGAGAAAGGGGAACCCCTTTCTTGCACATTGGTGGGAATGTGAACTGGTGCAGCCACTCTGGAAAACTATGTGGAGGTTCCTCAAAGAGTTAAAAATAGATCTGCCCTACCACCCAGCAATTGCACTGCTGGGGATTTACCCCCAAAGATACAGATGCAATGAAACGCCAGGACACCTGCACCCCGATGTTTATAGCAGCAATGTCCACAATAGCCAAACTGTGGAAGGAACATCAGTGTCCATGGAAAGATGAATGGATAAAGAAGATGTGGTCTATGTATACAATGGAATATTACTCAGCCATTAGAAACGACAAATACCCACCATTTGCTTCAATGTGGATGGAACTGGGGGGTATTATGCTGAGCGAAATAAGTCAGTTGGAGAAGGACAAACATTATATGGTCTCATTCATTTGCGGAATATAAAAATTAGTGAAAGGGATTATAGGGGAAAAGAGAGAAAATGAGTGAAAATATCAGTGAGGGTGACAAAACATGAGAAACACCTAACTCTGGGAAATGAACAAGGGGTAGAGGAAAGGGAGGTGGGTGGGGGGTTGGGGTGACTGGGTGATGGACACTGAGGGGGGCACTTGACGGGATGAGCACTGGGTATTATGCTATATGTTGGCAAATTGAACTCCAATAAAAATTTTTTAAAGGAATAAAACAAGAAAGAAAAGAAAGAAAGAGAGAAAGAAAGAAAGAAAGAAAGAAATAAAGAAAGACAAATGATAAAAAAAAAACAAACCCCAGACTCTTAATTACAAGGAATAAACTGGTGGTTGCCAAAGGGGAGAAGGGGGGGATGGGTGAAATAGATAAAGGAATTAAAAACACACTTATCTTGATGAGCACTGAAATATGTATAGAATTGTTTAATGATTATGTTGTACACCTGAAAATAAAATAACAATACTGTATATTAATTATGCTTCAATTGAATATAAAAGAAACTGGAAAAAGACCAAAATATAAAAGGTAAAATAGGGTTGCTGCCTTTAAGGGACTTATATTCTAATATAAGGGGTGATGTATAGCTGTAACAAGTACAAAGTGTTGCCATAAGTAGTACACAAATAATGTGTTTTGGGAATTTATAGTGGAGGATGAGCATTTGTGTCTGCCACAGTGGTGGGAGTTGATTGGTAAAATCAGGGAAGACTTTGTTGAAGGTTGGCATTTTATTGGCTCTCTCCAAACACAGATAATTTTCTCCAATGGGCTGCAGGGAGAGATTGCAGGCAGAGAGAACACCAGGAGGAAAAGCACAGGAATACGAAGCAGTGTTCAGAGCACTGAACAGGCTGCGTAGCCTGAGCCATGGCTGTGTGAAGGGGCAACACAGCAGGCACAGGTGGATTGCAGCCAGAGCTTTCCTCTGAGTAAAAAGCACTTTGACTTTGATCCCACTGCCCACACTGAAAATCCCCGGGGCTGGTTCTTCTACTTGGCCATATCTGCATTCTTGCATTTTAAAATTTCTCTATTGTTGTCTGCTTTGGTCCACCTGCTCAGAAAGTGCACAGCTGAGAGCCATATGTCCTGGATCCTGGTCTTGTTTCCACCACTAACTAGCAATGTGAGCTTGGGTAAGCCACTCAGTTCCTTCCATGCTCTGCTTTTTTATGTGTAATATGAGAGATCACAACTGATCATTTCTGATGTTCCCTTTCCTGAAAGCATTCTAAGATTTCACCTGATTCTTCTATTTGTTAGCCTCTTAACTAAAGACATGCAGGTCTTTCTACTGTATGTGATCTGAACCTGCATCCTGCCCACTTTTCACTACAACCTATCGTTGGAGCTGTGGAGGCACAATAACTAACTCCATCTCCCCCTCCTATGAATTGAACCATTTGATAATCAAGACATAGAGACAAATGTTTAAACCATCTTCTTTAGATCTGCAGCCTAATTGGTTTGCTAATCTTGCATCACTAGACAGACATATTCATCACAAGTAGTACTGAGCAACCCCTGCCTCCCAACATGGAAGAGAGCCTACTTCCATTAGACTTTCTGGTGTATGAGCAGGTTGGTAGGTATGTATCCTATAGACAAGTTGGTTCTGATAAAGAAAGAAAACCAACAAAACAGTGGAACAGGTTGAGTTGGGCATACTCAGTCCTGCCTCTTCAACTCACTAATCAAAGTCACACTGAAGAGAGTGCTGGATAGAGGCCAGGAGTAGTACTCTGCTCAGTGGTGCTCAAACATCAGCAGGTGTCACCTCACCTGGAGGACTTGTGAAAACGGAGATTGCTGGACCCTGCCCCCAAAGTTCAGAATAATGTAGGGCTGGGTGGTGCTAGAACTTTTACTGGTAACCAATTCCCCCATAAAATGAATGCTGCTGCTCCAGGGACCACACTTTTAAATTCAAGGCTCCAGCTGAAGCCCCTTCAATATAAAGATGAAGCAAGAAAAACAAAAGAACTCTGAACATTTACCTTCATTTAATGAAATATCTAGGTTAAAATAACATAGTTAATCCTTTAACAATAGGATAAGCATAGTGTATCATTTCACAATGGATACGTATATCAAATCCTCACAACATACGTGTTAAATATTTTACAATTTTACATGTTAGTTATTTATTATAAACCTTTAAAACTGATATTTAAAAAATAAAAAAACCACAATTGTCTGTGTGTCTTTATTTTGTTTTCTACATTATAGATTTTAGGTGAGGAGTATATCTTCTTCAATCCCCTAGACCACCCAGCTGGGGGCCAGGCACATAAAGAGGATCTAACAAATTAATGTTAAAATGAATTGAACCTTATACATTTCTTTGGTATAGAAAATTCTACATACTTTTAGGCTAGCACTGTGTTATTCCTTTATTTTTTTATTAGAATTTTTTGTATATTATTTCATTGGAGTTCAATTTGCCAACATATAGCGTAACACCCAGTGAACATCCCTTCAAGTGCCTCCCTCAGTGCCGGTCAACCAATCACCCCATCCCCCACCCATCTCCCCATCCACTATCCCTTGTTCGTTTCCCAGAGTTAGGAGTCTCTCATGTTCTGTCTCCCTTTCTGATATTTCCCACTCATTTTTTCATCTGATATAAAAACGAGTTGTACTGGATAAAGGGGAAAAAAAGGAGGGGTACCCTCTAGTTCTATATACTGTAAATCCCTTGACTTCCCCTGGAGCTTTCCAGCACTGCTTGGCCAAGAACTTGCTCTTCCCCTGTCCTTCCAGCTGGTCTTCTGGGGGAGGGTTTGCTGTGCTGATGATTCTCAGGTGTGTGCACCTGCGGGAGCTGCCTTGCCCCCGCCAGGTGCTGGGCTCAGGGGGAGCTGTTTACCCTGTGAGGCCTCTGTTCCCTGAGGGCCCCGCCTCTCCCGGGCACAGGGTGACACCAGGAGGAACAACTCCACTGGCGGCGGCCAGGTCTCCAGCTCTGGAGTCAGCTCCAGCAGTAACTACCACAGTCTCTCAGTGTGCACTGGCCTAAGTGCTCCCGGGCTGGTGGGGGTGCTGACCTGCACAACTTGGG
This sequence comes from Canis lupus baileyi, assembly GCF_048164855.1. Taxonomy (NCBI): domain Eukaryota; kingdom Metazoa; phylum Chordata; class Mammalia; order Carnivora; family Canidae; genus Canis; species Canis lupus. The sequence continues at coordinate 26,077,246 of NC_132862.1, forward strand.
GGCGCCTGGTGGCAGGAGAGTCCATGCTGTCCCGTGACCTCCCCAGGTCTGCCTGTTCCGGGGGGAGCGCAGGATCCTGGGCTGTGTCCCCCGGTGCCCTGGGCTCCGGGGCCTGCGCTGCTGGAATCGCGCTCCCAGGCTGCAGCTCCAGAAGGCAGCAGAGCGCAGCCCCCTCCGCGGAGCCCCCGCCTACTGACTGGGGCTTCTCCCCCAGACCCCCCGGTGCGCGCTCCAGCCCTTTCCCCAGCTCTGCCCGCGGCGTGTGGCGCGCTCTCCCCCGGGGCGCCCTTCCTCTGTTAGTGACCCGGGGAGACTGGAGGCTCCACTGCCCCTCCTGCGGTTCTACCTGGTTTCCCTGCTGATCCATCCAGGAAGATGCCAGTGAAGATTTTTAAAGTTCCTGCTTCTCCGGGGCTGGGCTTTCCTGTCCTGGAGGCTTTTGTGGGGCCTTAGCCTGGCTCCTCTTGGTGCCTCTCCTTCACCTGATTCTTTTTTTTTTTTTTTTCTGCCTTCCTACCTTGTTAGAAGTGAAAACCTTTCTCTCTGTCACATTCCAGCTGTTATTGTCTTTAAATCTCATGTGGAATTAGTAGGTGTTCAGGATGATTTGAAAGTTATCCAGGTAAATTGGTGGGGCCAGGTGGGTTGAGGACCCCTACTCCTCTGCCATCTAACACATTTCTCTATTTAAAATAGATGGAGCCCAACTTTCTTTGACATGTGTCCATTCTTTGCACTCCACCTTTGAACCCAGGAGGAAAGTAAGGCGTCCCAAGGGAGGAGAACTCAGGACCCCATCTTGGGATCTGAGAACAAAGAGACATAGGAAACTCTAGGAAGAAATAAAAGAGGAAGGAAGGAAGGAAGGAAGGAAGGAAGGAAGGAAGGAAGGAAGGAAGGAAGGAAGGAAGGAAGGAGAAAGAAAGAGAAAGAAAGAAAGAAAGAAAGAAAAAAAGAAAGAAAGAAAGAAAGAAAGAAGGAAGGAAGGAAGAAAAAAAGAAAGAAAGAAAGAAAAGAAAAGAAAAGAAAAGAAAAGAAAAGAAAAGAAAAAAAGAAAGATTAAAAGAAAAGCTTGTAACATCATTAGAGTGTAGGCAGATCTTCCAGGGCTCAGGGACTGTGGAAAGGAGCAGGAGAGCAGAGATGGAGGATACCAAGCAAGATCAGAGGGAAGGAGATCCCAGACTGAGAGGCTGGGGGGTGCAAAGTAATGGGGAGACCAGAGGCTCAGCAGGTCTGTAGAGAAGAAGCTGAGCAGACCTCAGAGCTGATGAGGAGGATGGATTAAACACCTCATGCACTCAGATGTATGATTCTTTACAACTGCACACGGTTCTTTGGCAGGAGCTCATTTTACCTCTAATAACAGGCTCCAGAAGCAGAAGTTAGTGCTGCTAATTTATAATGACTTTAAGGCACAGAGAGGGTAAGTCACTGGCCTCAAATCACAAAGCAGGTGAGGGCAGAGCAGAGAATCACAGGACTGCCTGTGGGGCCCCATCCTGCAGGCTCTGCCCTGAGAAGCAGCCAGGCTTGGGGCTAGGGGTGGAAGGGACAGGAGACTCTCCAGAGGGCAAAAGACCCCACTCCTGGGGCCCTTCTCAGCATGTCCTGCCCAGAAGAGCTTTGCCAAGTTGAGGCCTCAGCTGGGAAGTGGGGCAGGAATACCTTACCCTCTGCACATGAGAGGCTGATACACATCATGTTTGGAAGGTCTTTGAATTTTAAACAAAGAATTCCATCCATGGAAGGGGTGGGTGAGGAAGAGAGCCCAGAGAAAGGTCTGAGAGCCTTCAGGCTTCCCATGACCCTCCCCCCACCCACCCCTGATTCCCTCTTCCTCTTCCTGTCTCCTGACCCCCAGGGGCCCCTGTCCAGACCCCAGCTGCTGTGTTCAGGCTTATCATCTTCACAGCCCAGGAGGACAGGTTAAGGCCAGAAGTCAGTGTCGCTCCCAGTGTCCTGCCCACCCAGCCTGGGTCAACATGGAGCTACAGCCCTGGCACATGATACATAGTGATTCCACATCCAGCAGACCCTCCTCCTCCATCCCTCTGCCTCCCTCACACACACTTCCCAACACACACACACACACACACACACACACAGACACTCCCTCCTCAAGTATCTCTCAGGCTCACATCCCCTCCCCTAAGGTCATGCACTTCCTGAGAGCTCTGACTTCTCTGACCATCTCCTCTCTGGGTTCCTGCTACTTGCTACTAACAGAGCATCATCCTCCTTGTTTCCTTGGAAACCTTTTGGACTTCTGTGTCCTCCTCCATTTTCCCTCCTTTGGACATTGCCAGGTTCCCATCATCTGACTCATCTGTCCTGGTCCACTTCCCCTTGACCACACACACACACACACACACACACACACACACGCACAACACACTTGCTGAGGGAGCACCCAGAGCCCTGTGTCTCTCTGCCCTGGCTGTCAGCCTCCTCTTCCCAGCTGTCAGGGAGCTCCCCCAGGGCAGGGTCTCTGATCCTCCCTCTGGATCTCCCCTGGGTGCCCAGCACACAGAGAGGGTAGACTGTAGGACTCACTGCTTCTGATCCCCAGGAGACAGGAGGGAAGTGAGAGAGAAAGCCAGGCAAAGTTAGCAATCTGAGCCTCCCCTACCCTGTGAGGATCACAGTCAGGGCAGCAGCAGCTGGAAGGAATCTATCTCCAGGGGGTAGTGCTTTCCTTTAGAAATCCCAGGACACCTCTGTGTGTGTGTGTGTGTGTGTGTGTGTGTGTGTGTGTGTCTGCACCTGCCATGCAGGGTGGGGAGGGAGGATGTGGGTATGAGGCTCCAGGAATCCAGAACCTATGTGGACAGGAGAGGACTGGAGGAACTGGACCCCAGACCAGGGCATTCCCAGCACACACAGGCCCATGAGCGCAGGGACAGAGGGGGCCAGTGTGGCCACAGTAGGATGGATGCAGGGTGGACCATGGGCATGCCTCCTTTTCTCTGAGTGTGACATGATTTCACACTTCCCTGAGTGTGAAATCATTCACATGGTTTCCTGTGTCCTGTGATTCAATCCAATCCCCATTCTCCCTTCTTGTTCACATTCACAGGCATTTCTGGTGTGCAAAGCTAGGAGCCTATTTTTGGCTGAACCATATGCAATTCCTGATAGTCAGTTTGGGCTTACACAGTCTATTACTTTCACTTTTCTTGCTTCTAAATATTCTTTTGGACTCCAGGGTAAGGGCCCGGGGAGCAGAGTGAGGAAGGGCAGATACTAAGGGCTCACGTTTACTGAGCGCACACCGTGTGCTAGACTGTGGCATTCCTACCACAGCGCTGATGCTCACTACAGCCCCATGAAGGCTTTCCTGCATCCCCAACAGGTATTCCCCACCTGTTCCAGGTGAGTGAGTCCAGGTGAGGAGGCTACACCAGGAGGAACAGGGCAGGGATCAAACTCAGCCCCAGGCCTCCTGCTTCCCCACCTCCATCCACCACCAGAGAGGTCCTGACACAGCCTGTGAGCCAAAGGCCATGCCTGCAGCTTCAGAACAGGGAGGGCAGGGGGTACACGACACATGGGAACTCTAGGGGGGGGCCGGAGAGCCCCCATGGAAAGGCAGAAATCTCAGGGAGCACACCTGAACCCCAGCAGAGAAGGGCCAGTCCAAGAAAGAACCTGTTCAAAAACACATTCAGAGCTGGGAGGAGCCTCTGGCAGAGACTGGGAAGCCCTGGGTGGGTATGGACAGAACAGAAGGGAGGTGACAGGGAAGAACAAGGCTGCAGAGTCTAGGGCGCAAGGAGGGAGCAATAGTGGGGACAGGAGAGGAAAGATAAAGTCCAGGGGAAAGGATGGAGCAGGAGGGAGGGAGGGAGCTTGTGGCACAGACCTGGAACTGAGGCACATGGAGGGCCCCAGGAGTAGAGGCAGTGCTCAGAGAAGGAGTAGGGTCAGCCCCAGAGAGGGGATGGATGTGGAAGGACTGGGGAAGGGGTGAAGGAGGCTGCACTCACACACACACACACACACACACACACACACACACACACACTCCAAGGTAAAACGACAATTGTCTGTTGATTGCTCAGAGTCCCAGTAAGCACACACAGCCCCATCATCCTAAACTATGGAAGGAATTTGGAAGTGATGGAAGGCAGGGCCACAGAGCTCAGAGGAAGGGTGGAGAGGGGGTCATGACCAGTGAGTGTGTGCCCTTCTGTGTGGGGCAGGCCTGTAGGTGCCTGAGAGAGTGTGTGTATGTGTGTGTTTGCATGTACCTGCTCTGGTGAACAGCCAGTGCCTGCAGGACTGGGTGTGGGTCTGGGGCCCTGAGGCCTACGTCCGGGTTCCTCCTCTGCAGGGAGAGTCTGCACAGGTTTACCTGGTGCTGGTCTCTGTGGGCAGAGCACTTTGCCACTGTGCTGTTTGCCCCCTTGTCAGGCCCTCAGCGTGGGCAGATCTACCCAGTGGAGGGAGAGCAGGAGGTGATGCGGGGGCAGCCAGGGCCCTGCATTCCCCACACCTCCTGCAGACACACGCAGACACACGCAGACATGTACGCCCGCGCGCGCGCACACACACACATCCTGCACATACGCTGACCTCTATCACATGCAGCCAAATAAAATACACAAAAGTCAACCAAGACATCATCACATATGAGCACATGAGATACACAGATAAACAAAGGTGCTCAGAGAGGCCAACATGCCATCACCCACACGGATGGAAATATAAGAGCCTGGGGCACAAGCCACTCGGAAAATTGTTACCTGGATCTACATCTTGCTCTCTCAACATACACACACACACACACACACACACACACACACATACAGAAGACATGCTGGCTGGGGCACACACTTCTGCAGACAACTGCACATGCACATCACTGCCCAGCACATCCCAGGGCTCCCTCCATGGGCCTCATTCCCAACTCTCGGGACACCCAGTCTGGCTGTGAACATCTGCTTCCCCCACCCCTTTCATGCCGAGTCCCCAATCCAGCTGTTTATCCCAGGCCAGCCCAGCTGTCTCCTGCCTGGTGAGGGTTTGCTCTTCCTGCTTCAGAAGCAAGAGAGAGAGGTGACTGGGGCTCCAGCAGCCACCAGGAATGTCCCCTCTGTCACATGCTGGGAGCTTCTCCCTCACAATGACCTCTCAGAGCCATGTGGGAGGAGGCACATCCTCCACTGTGTCTCCCACATCCACCTGGTTTTTCACTGGAAATCCTGCCCCCGGCTGGGTCCTCCCTTCTCCCCCAGCCTCAGAGAGCACTAGGCGATCCTCAACATTGAGATCCGCCCCGGAGGACACACGGGCCCCTGGTGAGGACGCTCAGGGCGGCCCTGCAGGCTGTGAGGGCCATCCCCACAGAGGAGGCCGCAGGAGCCAGGCTCCTGCAGGGACAGGTGACACCGCCACTGGGAAGCAGGTGGCAGGCAGGGGACAGGCTCACTGTACGGAAAACAGGGCAGAGGGACAGGGTCAGCCCAGAAGCAGCCCTGACGGCCTCCCCACCTCAGCACAGGGTTGTGTCCACCCAGCCCAGGTCTCTGGGGACACAGGAGCCCTGCTGGCCTCCCCCCTGCCCCTGACCTGCTTCCCCACAGCCCTGTTTTCCCCAGCGCCCCTGGGTCTCTTGAACCCCTGCCTCCCACAGGTGTCCTGCTCCAGCCCTGTCCCCCTCAGTCTTCTGTCCCTTCCCCACTCTCAGGTCCTCTCCCTCTGATCTCGGGGTGTGGGGGAGGTGGCACTGCCACTTCTTTCCCAGCTCAGGCTGTCCCTGACTTGCATCTGGTGTCTCTCCCTGCCTCCCTCCTGCTCAGAGCAGGGGTTGCAGAGAGAGAGGGTGCAGGGGCCCCTTCAGCACCAGAGGACTCTGGCATTGTGACTAGAGCTCTGGCCTGCTGAGGTCCTGCCACACACACACACACACACACACACACACACACTCGAGCCCCTCCTCCCACCACAGCCCCAGGTTCTGAGAGGCCAGCAGAGCCCTTGACTCAGAGCCTGCACCCCACCCTCTGCCACCTCTCCCTGCTCCTTCTCCTCACCTCCTCCCTGCCCCCACGTCCTCCTCTCCCTCCTCTGTCTCCCTCTCCCTTCCTCCCTGTGGGCCCTTCTCTGGTGTCTCCTCACCCGGGTCCCCGGTCCAGGGATCTGCCTTTGGCTCTGGGTCCCTGGCTTTCCCGCCTCCTGAGCCTGGGTCCTTCTCCTGTCTCTGAGTCCATGTCAGTCTCTGCTATCTCTGGCCTCTGGCCATGCTCTCTGTCTTGGATTTTCTGCTCTGGTCCCTGGAGGTTCCCTCTTTCCTCTCTCCTGTCTCTGACTCTGTCTCCCTGTGTCTCTATTGCACTGCCCGCTGTCTGTCTTGGTGACTCTGTGTCTCTGAATCTTGGACTCTCCAGGTGCCTGTGTCCCTGTGTCTTGAAGTGAATATACTGGGCCCCTTGGTGTCTGTCTGTGTATCCATCTCTCCATATCTTTGCCCTCCAGCCTTGCCCCGTGGTTCTGGGTACAGGCTGGTGCAGAGTGCTGGGAGCAGAGAAGTTGGGCACACCTGTGTGGAAGGTAGATGGCTGGTCAGTTAGGATGCAGCTCAGGCTCTCCAAGCAGTACTCTGTCCCTCATGAACATTCCCTGTGACTCCAGAGTCCCTTGTCTTCCTGCCTGCTATGCTGGCAGAGCCGGCCTGAGACTTATCCCTGAGGCTTACCCCCAGTTAGTCCACTAGGAGTGACTGGAAATTCTGGGAGGGCACTCAAGGATCCCCTAGGCCAGGTATGTAGGTGTCTGGAGAATTCTGTGACAGGAGGAGGAAGAGAAGGGAGGGCCACGGGAGGGGCTTTGCCAGAGGGGTGTCAGGGTATGTACAACAGAGAGCTGGGAGCTCTGCCTCTACATCTTCAGAGAACACTGTGGCTCCTTGCATCCCTCAGACTGGCAGACATGGGGCAACCAGTCCCAGAAGTAGATACGTGACATCTCAAATATGGGAAGGGGGACAAAAATATGTGTCCCTCTTTTATCCCCTCATTGCACTTGTAACCCTTCCTTGCCCACAGGAAAGTCTCCAAAAATTTATTGGCTCCTATTGCACCAGGTCTTGTGCAATTACCCCAAGCCAATGGAACTCAAAACCTTTCAATTGCCCTTCCCACCCCCACCCGCACACCCCCAGCACCCCAGTATCTGTCTGCAGCACAGTGTCCCTGCTGAGCCTGCCCAGCACCGCAGTGATCAGGGGACCCCAGCTCAAATCCCAGGTGTCCCAAGCCCACCTCCTCCCTCATTTCCCTGGGGCCCCTCCCTCATCCTCTCCACACTGCCAACCCAATACAACCTGCCCCCCTGGGTGTCTCCCCAAAGACAGGCAGTTCCTAATGAGCCCTGAGCACTAGATGGGGAGGGGCCAGGGCAGCCTGGTGGGGGAAGGGGTTCCAGAGCTAGAGATAAGGAGTCCTGTCAGCATCTGTCCATCTGCCACCTCCTCCAGCTTCCCTGTCTCCTGCCTCCTGGCTCCTGCCCATCCATCTCCCTGCTGAGGCTGATGGCTGAGCTCAGGGGCAAATGCACAGAAGCATAGACTCATAATAACTCAGCTCCAGACCCATGTTCTCCAGGAATGTCACAACTGCTGCCATCATTCCTTGAATGCTCTCAAGGAGCAGGTGAAGCTGAGGGTGTAGATTGAACCCAAAGAGTAAGATAAATTATTCCTTCAGCTCAATATTTTCACCTCAGCCCTTGTCTCCACCACACATCCCCGAAACAAAACTTAAAACCTCAGGAAATAGCAATGAAGGTAAAATCTCAGGAAGACTTTCCTAGCCTTAAGGAAGTGTAGAGTGCCACCAGAAACCAGAGACATGAGATGAAAGATGAGGTTGGAATCACAGAATGCTTCTTGTGATATAAGCAATTTGCACAAGGGGGACAAGAACATGGCCTGGGGACTTGATGGGAAGTTTCTCAGCAGTAGTCTGTGAAGCCCTAGGTGGCGACCAGAGGGCTGCAAGGAAGGGCACTACCTGCAGATCCAGCCTGGACCTTGGGCTCCAAGAGGGGGCTGGGCTGCCCAGGCTGGGGAGTCTGTAGCTCCAGCAAGAACCCTATCAGAATGCCATGGACTTTCATCACAGAGTTGGAACACATAATCTTAAGATTTGTGTGGAATCAGAAAACACCCTGAATAGCCAGAAGAATACAGAATAAGAAAACCAATGCCGGGGGCACCACAATGCCAGATTTCAAGTTGTACTACAAAGCTTGATCATCAAGACAGTGTAGTACTGGCACAAAAACAGACACATAGATCAATGGAACAGAATAGAGAATCCAGAAGTGGACCCTAAACTCTATGGTCAACTAATATTCAACAAAACAGGAAAGAATGTCCACTGGAAAAGGACAGTCACTTCAATGAATGGTGCTGGGAAAATCGGATAGCCATGTGCACAAAAATGAAAGTAGACAATTCTCTTACACCACACACAAAGATAAACTGAAAATGGATGAAAGATCTAAATGTGAGACAAGAATCCATCAAAAACCCAGAGGAGAACACAGGCAACATCCTTTTTGAACTTGGCCACAGCAACTTCTTGCAAGATACATCTATGAAGGCAAGGGAAACAAAAGCAAAAATGACCTATTGGGAGTTCATCAAGATAAAAAAAAAATCTGCACAGCAAAATAAACAGTCAACAAACTAAAAGACAACCTACAGAATGGAGAAGAGATTTGCAAATGACCTATTGGATAAAGGGCTAGTATCCAAGATTCATAAAGAACTTATTAAACTCAACACACAAAAAACAAACAATCCAATCATGAAATGGCCAAAAGACAAGAACAGAAATCTCACAGAGGAAGACATAGACGTGGCCGACACGCACATGAGAAAATGCTCCGCATCACTTGCCATCAGGGAAATACAAATCAAAACCACCATGAGAAATATCAGAAAGGGAGACAGAACGTAAAGACTGCTAACTCTGGGAAACGAACTAGGGGTGTTGGAAGGGGAGGAGGGCGGACGGTGGGAGTGAATGGGTGACGGGCACTGGGGGTTATTCTGTATGTTAGTAAATTGAACACCAATTAAAAAAAAAAAAAACCACCATGAGATACCACCTCACACCAGTGAGAATGGGGAAAATTAACAAGGCAGGAAACCACAAATGTTGAAGAGGATGTGGAGAAAGGGGAACCCTCCTGCACAGTTGGTGGGAATGTGAACTGGTGCAGCCACTCTGGAAAACTGTGTGGAGGTTCCTCAAAGAGTTAAAAATAGATCTGCCCTACGACCCAGCAACTGCACTGCTGGGGATTTACCCCAAAGATACAGATGCCTTGAAAGACCAAGACACCTGCACCCCAATGTTTCTAGCAGCAATGTCCACAATAGCCAAACTGTGGAAGGAGCCTTGGTGTCCATTGAAAGATGAATGGATAAAGAAGATGTGGTCTATGTATACAATGGAATATTACTCAGCCATCAGAAAGGACGAATCCCCACCATTTGCTTCGACGTGGATGGAACTGGAGGGTATTATGCTGAGTGAAGTGAGTCAATTGGAGGACAATCATTATATGGTTTCACTCATATAGGGAATATAAGAAATAATGAAAGGGATGATAGGGGAAAGGAGGGGAAATGAGTAGGAAAACATGAGAGACTCCTAACTCAGGGAAAGGAACAAAGGGTAGTGGAAGGGGAGGCAGGCACAGGGATGGGGTGACTGGGTGACAGGCACTGAAAGGGGCACTTGATGGGATGAGTACTGGGTGTTATACTATATGTTGATAAATGAAACTTCAATAAAAAATATATAACAAAAAATAATTTTTATTCTGTATGTTAGTAAATTGAACACCAATAAAAAGATAAAAAAAAGAACAGGAATTTCCAAAATCAGGAAACACCTGCCGTCCTTCCCACTGGCATCCCTTATTCCCTTCAGTCTCTGAAGTGCAATATGCTGCTGTACTACCTTCCCTTTCTGGACCCCAGCCCTGGGGCTGCTGGCACAGAAGGCCCACCTGGCTTTTTCTTTATGCTTGGACAGCAGGTGACATCCCAGGTCGATCCCAGGTTGCAAAGTTGATGCCTCCCAGGGACCCAGATGATAACTACAGCCAGAACTGGAGCCCATGTGTTCTTGATTCCCACTTACCATGGGTGCTGACAGCCGCAGACCCCAGTGGGAAGTCAGCTCATAGCCCTGAGTTTAGAAACCTGCTGTCAGAGCCACCTCCTTCTGCATGTGATACCTGCTCACACACAGAAGTGGGGCACAAGGACTGTGAACCCCAAAGTACAGACCTATGCGTCGCACACCATGCTGTACACACCCCTGTTCTCAGCACCCACACCCTCTGCTCCTCAGACTCCCCCAGCCCCTGCCCTCTGTTCCTCCTTTCTGAGCTGCCAGAGGAGCTTCTCTTCACCCCTCATTTGCTCTGTGCCCTGTGTGTCCAGAGGCTCCTGGAAGCTGCAGACAGGGAAGCACTCTCCCTGCTCTAATAGGATCCCTCCCACCACAGCCTCTGTTTTCAGTTTCCATGGCACTCCTTGGGGAGACAGGAAAACAAAGGGAAATCTGGTGGTCTCTGAGCTTTCTGCTCTGAATCGGCCTGCCCAGGAATGGCTTGACCCATCAACAACCCACCAGGATTTACCCTATATGTTCTCAGACTTCCTACACTCCGATCCACTTCCCTATCAGAAGAAACTACTCCCATGCTGCAGGGTGAGGTGCTGGGCCTGACTTCACAAACTGACCCTGGCCTTATAGGGCACAAAATGCAACAAGATGATTTAAGTTGGACTCAGTAAGAACTTCCCAACACAAGGGGTCTGAAATCTTCATCCAATGAGAAATTCAGTAAGGATGTATACATAGCCTCACTAGAAGCCTCCAGGAGACAAGGACTTGTTCTGGACCTGTCTGGGTAGTACTGACTTGAGACAGAGGTTTTCACTCTGATTCAAATTATCCCAGCTTCAGAAGGTGGCACACGAGGACTTCTGGGGACCCTAAGGCCCTCAGGCAGATTGGGGGGAGCCTAGAGTTAGGACCTACAGCATGGTCCCCTCATTCCCAGATCCTAGAGTGGAGAATGGGAGAGAGTAGGCCTGAACCCCCCAACGTCTGGCCTCCTTCCCACCCTGGCCACCCCTCTTTATGGTCTCCCTGGTCAGAGCAGGGCCTCTGAGCTCTTCCCATGCAGCCCTGAGTGCAGGCCCCAGCCTCAGACCCAGGACCCTGATACCCTCCCCCTGTTCCTGGCAGGGCAGAGGCACACATCCCCCACCGCCAGGACTGACAACCTCCCTCTTCTGGGCTCCCACCCCACCCCATAGCACAGCCTGAAATCTGCTGGAAATTTCTATAAATCAAATCAAAGACATCAGCTGTGAGTTTTCAGGCTCCCCTGGGATGGCACACACACATACACACATACACATGCACCTGCACCCATGCAGCTACTCACAGTTCTTACACTCATACAGACACATAGACTCATATCATCAAAATACACACATATACACATCCATGCATCACAAACACTCTCACATGTATACAACACAAAGACACATCCTCACAAACTCATATATTTACAGACCTGCACATGCAGACTTGTACACTCTCATACACTCATCAAACACCTGTGCACATATACACACCACTCTGTTTCTTCCAAGAGCCTAGAGCCCAGCTGCCTAGAGTCCAGAGGTCTATAATGTCCAAGAGAAAGCAGGAAAACCCGCATGACACCTATTTCCAGGTTCTAGGCCCACACTGGAGCTCCTCTGCTCTCTCCCCTTCCTTTCACCAGAGTCTCTAGGACTGTGGCCCACACTGTGGAAGTACAATCTGCAGAGATAATTAGTCTCTTCAGACAAGAAACACTTTTGATCACTAACAACACCCCCACCTCACCTCCCACCCCCAGGCCTGCAGCTGAGGCAGACACATAAAGAATAAGACCTTCTGCCCAGTGGTATGTGGGAAAGAGAAATAGCTCAGGAGTCAAGTATCTAAGTTCAAATCCTGCTTTGCCCCTTCATATTTTGGGCCGTTGACATAAAACCTCTCTGAGCCTCGGTTTCATCACTTATAAGGTGGGATTAATAACATTTACCTAATAAGTCTGTAAAGACTAAGACAAGTAAAGCTTCCATCAGCAATGTGTCCACCCATAGAAAGGGACCCCATTCCATTCCTCAACCCCTGTGGTGAGCATCTCCTCAATACCCTTCCAGTCCTGCTGTCCCTGACACAGAAACCCCATCTCTTTCAGCTTCAGACCCCCAGATGCCTACCTCAGGAAAACTGATCTCAGACTAGGCCAGCTCCTTAGGTTGCCCTTGCCCCCACCTCTGCCCCATCCCCCCTGGTCCCTAGTGCCTCTTACCTATTGGAGTTAGTCTTTTCCCTAATAACATTTAATGCAGCTGACCATGGTGCAAATCTCTGAGTTTCCATCTGACACTGACCCATCTTGGTACCAACATCTCCCCACCGTGCCCACCCCCCATCCCTCTGATCCCTCCCCTGCCCATCTCTCCTGCTCTCCTCTCCCACCTGGACAACCTCCCACCACACCAGCTTGCCTCCCTCCCCTCCTGGCTCACCTCCCCAGACATCCCCACCTCCCAGTGGGCTCCACCTTCCCATTACCTCCATCTCTCTACATCCTGCTGCATCTTACCATTTTCCCCATTTCTAATCACTTCTACATGTGCTTTCACACCTCGCCCACCCTTCAGAATCTAGGAATTAGGGCAGGGCTCAGAGCCCAGTGAAAGGAAAGACATTTGTCCCCTTCTCTCTCCTGCCCTCTTCCTGAGGACGACCCGGTCCGGTGATACCAAGAGCTGAAGAGAAATCTCTCCGTTAGCAAACTGATGGGCAAGGGTGCACAGAGGAAGAGAGGTGACCAGGGGATATTGGCCAGGCAATTCAGTCCCATCTGGGAAGCCACGCCCACCACACAAAGCCACACCCCTTCCTGGGTGGCCTCAGGAAGGCAAGGAGGGCCAGATCACAGCTCTGCCCCACCCCACATCAGAAGGGACCCTTGGCAGCCCGGGGACCTCAGGAAGGCCTGATGACCTGGTCACCCCAAAGCCATTCCGTGTCAGGAGAGGACAGAGGCAAACGGTGACTGCTCCCCCTCCAGTCGTCCCACCACCTCAGCCTCCACTCCATCTGGAGGGAGACTCCCCTTCTGCTCCCAGGGCAGGTTTACCAGAGAGAAAGGACCCTGCACAGCCTGAGTCTTTTCTCCCCACAGATCATGGAGGTCTGAGAGCTAGCAGAGGGCGCCTGGTTTATCAGTGACCCTGTGTGTGTGGGACAGGCCTGGCGCCTCCACCTGGAAGCCAGAGATCCCCCTAGAGCCTCAACTCCTTATTTGCCTGTTTGCACTAAGTGATCTCCCCTTCCCCCACTACAGCTTGCTGAACCCCAACACTCCTGGGGAGAGAGTCTCTCTCTGTGGGTCTCCTGTCCCTCCCTGTATCAGGCCCAGGATTTGTGCTTCAGAAAACAAGCAGCGCTGTCTGCTCAAGGGAGTTTCTTCCTTTCCTCTTGCTTTAATTGTTCTTGCTGTTGTAAATAATCATACTATTGGGAAAACATGCAGCTCTCTCCCAACCTTCCCTTTCTCCCCACTTCTTCAGTTTCTCCATAGTTTGTCCCAAATATCTAGCTTCAGATGCCAGGCTTCAGAGGAGGCTTCTGGGCTGGAAGATCACCCCTGACAATGAGATGTCTGTGTATCTGGGTGGGCTGCAAGGGGAAGGCAGTGGTTCCTGGGTGAGAAAGCCAGAGAACACTTTGGAGCTCTGTGCACACAATGGGTGTGTAATAAGTGTGAAATGGCCCATTGAGAAGCTGGGCTTAGGTAGGTGAGGGAGGGGAGAGAGGATAGGAGTGAGGCTGGGCTGGTCTGAACTGCCTGCTCACCATTCTCTTCCCTTCTGCTCTGGGTCACCTGGAGAGAATATGCTCTAAGATAGGACCTGAGTCTGGAATCCTCCCTAAGCTGTGGGGGTGTCCTCCCCTCCATCCACCTCCACCCAGCCCAGCTCAGGACACCAGTATACCCTCCCCCAGGAGCCGAGCCACTGTTCCCCCACCCCGCCAACCATATACACCCTCTCTTCATCCAGGGCTCCAGATCTCTGAGCACTCATCTTGCACCCCGGCCTGAATGCCCCCATCCTGGCAGACTTAGGTGACCTCCCTGAGCCCCTGCTGTCAACATAGTAGTGTCTAAGCTTTAGCCAGCTCGTTTAGCCCACATGATGATTGACTAATCATTCTTTGTATACCTATGCCCCCAGACCCCCATGCACAAACCCCTGGCACTAGGAACAAGACCCCCTTGCACAATGTTCTAATGCTACAACAGTAGCTGGTACCCTGGAGTCTCATGTAATCAGGAAATGTTAGGGTCCCCTTTACTCCCTTCACTAATTAACTACCTTAATCTCCTTTAAAAACCCTTGGGCCAGTTACAAACCTGGCAGTTGGCCTTGGACTAGCGTTTAACTTCTCCCTAGGTGGCCCAGCTCCTCAATAAAGCTCATGTTCCTTTTCAATCCAAGCTCCTCTCTACAGTATTGGCTCCTGGAGTGACAGGCAGTTGAACTTAGATTGTGGTAACAGATTTTGGCAAGCCAGCCAGGAGCCAAGACCCCTGTGGCATCTAGTTCCCTGGTAATCCCAAGGTGGAGTAATTAGCCTGGATCAGCCTAAGGCTTCCTCCTTAGTTTATTGGGCTAGTACCTTGGAAAACCACAGGAGGTTAGTTGTTCCAGGCTAATTGCCTTTGGGGAGGGAATCTGAGGGATCTGTCCTGACAGCTATCCAGACTATATTTGTTTCAGAGAATGTCCCTGCAGATTCCTGACCCATGCTAGTTGCCAATTTCACTTTTGGTTTGGAGAGCTAAGAAAAGGAGCATTTGAGGAAACTGAGGAACTCCTGGACCAGGTAAGTCCTTTGGAGTGCACACTGCCATGATCATTCATTAAAAACTGTGTCTTTTTGTTTTGTTGTCATGCTTCTCCCATTAGAAAAACAGGACTTTGCAGACAAACTAAAAGGATTTCAATAATTATCAATTTAAGTAGGATTTGGAACAGATCTATTGTGGTGTGTGTGCATGGGGGTGTGTGTTGTGCTGTGTTGCATTGTGTTAACACTGTGTATAACGGGGAGGTCATCTCTATCCTACCAACTAGCCCACTGGCCTGAATTTGGAATAATTGGAAGGAATATAGTCAAGAATCTATGACCAAGAAAAAGACAATTTCTATTGTGATACCACCTTGCCATGCGTGTTAAGCTCAGAGGAAAGATGGCCATGAAATGACCCTCTTGGGTTTCTTCCTGCCATTGGGTTGCCTCCAAGTAGGGGATTTAATGTGGCTCTCTCAGCTTGTCTAGGGAGGCCTGATGTTTAGTCAGTGGAGGAATCAGACATTAGGAAGCCATTTGGTTCAGTTGACAAGGCCCCAACCTTTAAGGAAAAGCAATATCAACCGAGGTACTCTGTGCTTCATTTAGTCTTAGTTTTGTTTCCTCTGTGTTATTTCTGAAATCTTGCTCAGGAAGATAGGAGCACTCCTTCTGTTCCCAAAGAAAATCCATTAGAATATTATTTATTTTCTTAAGATCTATTTATTTATTTCATTTTCTTTTGTTTGTTTTTTTTGTGTGTGTGTGTTCCAATTTTTATTTATTTATTTATTTTTATTTTTTTATTGGTGTTCAATTTACTAACATACAGAATAACACCCAGTGCCCGTCACCCATTCACTCCCACCCCCCGCCCTCCTCCCCTTCTACCACCCCTAGTTCGTTTCCCAGAGTTAGCAGTCTTTACGTTCTGTCTCCCTTTCTGATATTTCCCACACATTTCTTCCCCCTTCCCTTCTTTTCCCTTTCACTATTATTTATATTCCCCAAATGAATGAGAACATATAATGTTTGTCCTTCTCCGACTGACTTACTTCACTCAGCATAATACCCTCCAGTTCCATCCACGTTGAAGCAAATGGTGGGTATTTGTCATTTCTAATAGCTGAGTAATATTCCATTGTATACATAAACCACATCTTCTTTATCCATTCATCTTTCGTTGGACACCGAGGCTCCTTCCACAGTTTGGCTATCGTGGCAAATGACATATCAGATAAAGGGCTAGTTTCCAAGATCTATAAAGAACTTATTAAACTCAACACCAAAGAAACAAACAATCCAATCATGAAATGGGCAAAAGACATGAACAGAAATCTCACAGAGGAAGACATAGACATGGCCAACATGCATATGAGAAAATGCTCTGCATCACTTGCCATCAGGGAAATACAAATCAAAACTACAATGAGATACCACCTCACACCAGTGAGAATGGGGAAAATTAACAAGGCAGGAAACAACAAATGTTGGAGAGGATGCGGAGAAAAGGGAACCCTCTTACACTGTTGGTGGGAATGTGAACTGGTGCAGCCACTCTGGAAAACTGTGTGGAGGTTCCTCAAACAGTTAAAAATATTTATTTATTTCAGAGAAAGAGTGGGAGAGAGAGAGAGAGGGAGAGAGAGAGAGAGAGAGAGAGAGAGAGAGAGAGCGCTAGCATTAGCAGGGGAAGGGCAGAGGGAGAGGAACAAGAAGACTCCCCACTGAGCAGGCAGCCAGTGTGGAGTAGTCTTTAAGCATTAGCCAGCACCCTTAGCCCCTGAAAGAGATGGGTCACGGGTATGTCTACACCAGGGAGACATAACAAGATAAACTCACATGATATGGAATGGAGGATTAGAGATATTATTAGCAATCAACTATCCATTTTCAATCAATTATATTGTGATTGAAAAGGGATAAAGTAGAAAAGCAAAGCAGTTAATGGAGACCATGATTCTCTATGAAGCCTCCCCTTTTCTCTCATCCCTTAATCCAGTGAACCCAGAGAGGATAACTGGACCCTCTTCCTTCCTGTGTCTCCCATCCTCTCCTCCTCCATCTTTTGAACAAAGCTCCTTTGGAAAATCTGCCCATATTCACCCACATTCATATCCTCTCTGGCACCAGAATGTGCTCCGGCTGTCCTGATCCACATGCCCCATCCTGTCTGCCTCAGAAGGGAGCCAGTAATGCTGCTGCCCAATGAGGGAGAGACTCCAGAAAGGAAGGACCGTCAGCTAGGAACTAGAGTATTAGTACAGTTTACAGATTATGAACTCTGCCCTGGATATAAATCTGGGCTCCCTGGGTTCAGGAGTCAGCTTCACCGTTCCCCTGCCTCCATATGTGTTCTGGCCTCCCGCCTCCTTTTCCTCGGCCAAGCAGTGATCTTTCTTTCCTACCTCACTTCCCTGCACCCATAGTATGCAGCCCCTGGCTAGATCTAAATCCCACAGGAGCTCATCCCAGCTGCTGGCCCTAAAGCAGATGTTAGTACATAAACCTCCTGCTTCAGGGCAGCAAGCGGACCAGCTGGGACAAGAACCTGACTTTTTGACTTCAAGAGCTCCACAAGTCCAAAGTGGCTTTCCATGTCTCTGGATCAGAAGTGTGTCTTGTGTGTGCCCTGAGCAGCTAGAAGGAAGTATAGTTCTTTCTCTTGCAGCAAGTGTCTCTTCAAAACATCATCCCTAACTCCACCAAGGAGAGTAGGGCCTTTGTGAGGCTAGGAGAAACATTACTCTTGAGCTAGCAACCAAAACCTGTTATCCCAACAAGAAGCAGGGTTAGGAAAGGGTTAGTGGGTATAAAAGCTCCAGGTACCATGCTCAGATTCTTTTTAGTCACTTCCCAGCCTTTCCTACTACAACCACTGCAAAAGACAGAAATGAGTGCTCCCAACTTGTGTCAGGAGAAGGAGGGCAGGAAAGTAGTGGAAAGAAGACCCTGGTAATGACCGAGCTGGCTGAGGCTGCTGCAATATTGGCAAACTGCCTGCTCCTCACAGCCTGGGTTGTCTTCAGCCTTGGAGTAGGGGCAGGAATGACTGAGGAGGGGGAGACAGTCTCAAATTTACTCAGGTGACATCTTCTCCCTCTCCAAAAGCTCAAAAGCCCTGAACAACTCCCCGAGAGAGAACAGAGCCCAGAACCCACTGAAATTGAAATGGGAGCTGAGAGGGAGTCTCTGTGACAGCAGTTAGCCTCTCTCTGTGCGTACTTCTGTCTCCAAGTCTCTAGCAAGATCAAAGCTCTTAACCCCTGTTTAATCTGCAGACTCTGAAGCTGGAGAGGAGGGTCCATCCTGAGTCTAGGGGAGAGCCGAGATGTCCCCTCTACCCAAAGCAGAGAGGAGGTTGGGAAGTTGGACCAAAAAGAGAGTCGATCCTAGGATTGATTGACAAACAGGCCCTGTGGTAGGAAGTCTGTTATTGTCATTCTCTCATTGATTTTATTATTGTTGCTCTTCAGGTTAGAAATTAAAGTAACTCATAGTGATAGTAGGATAAATATATGATAGTGACTATGAAGGCCTTTCCTAACCTCCATTTCTAAATAAAACTCCCTGTTTTTATTAATCACAAGACTGTGTTTATTTCCTTTGGAAGTTTATCACACTCTGTAATTATTTGAACATTTGTTTTCATGTTTATTGTCTATTTCCCACTAGGAAAAGCACTAGATTTGAATGAGAGAAAGAATGAATGATGAATGAATATATTATATAGGAATAAACCTCCTGATGGGATAAACATTTCCTAACAATATGATCTATACCTCAAAGTATCATGTCTAGACATTTATTAACAATAATATCCGTTATCAATATTCATAATGCTCTGTTTCTACACCTATACCCATGGCCTCTTTCTCTACACCTGTATACCATGCATGCATGAAAGTTATTTAATAATTCTTTATCTCTGAGTTAAGCCCTGTGGAGAGAATATAACAATATACAGGGCACAGTCTCCCCATCCCAGAGCATACAGTTGAGTGAGGGAGAAAGGGAAGAAATAGGGTAACTATACCTGAAGACAGTGTTTGGAGAGACAACTATGATAATGCTGATCAAAGGAGTAGAGGAGGTTAAAGGAATTATATTGAGTCAGAGGCAGATAATCCAGGAAGGCATGGGCAGCAGGTAACATTTAAACTGGACCTTGAGCATTGCATAGAATTTTAGTAGTCAGAGACTGAGAGGATGGAATTTCAAGGAAAGACATAGGAAGCCTTTCTTGACTTTGGGTATCATTTAATATTTGAACTTCTGTTCATCATGAGAGATGGAGATGCAGGGACCAGTGAAATTCAAAGTAAAAGTGCAGAAGGTAGAGCTGGAGGTTTTCTATAGGGAAGACAGCATCCAGGACCTGGTCCTAGCCCAGGTTCCATTTATTCCCACTTCTCTTACATCTGATCTTATTGAAGGGGTATATGATTCCAATGGGACAAGGTATCCATTATGCCTCCACCCATATGTCTCTCATCTCCTCTCTGCCCTCACTGAGTTCTTTATTAACAGTGAAAGGATTTCTTAATCTCATTACTGAGAAGAGCACAAAACACAGAAAAGCATATACTCAACTAATTAAATTAGGTGGTTTGCATGCCTGGGGAAAGAGAGAAACCCTTCCACCTCCCCCTTCCATCTCCATAGGCAATTTTCCTCCACCTTCTGACACTATAATCTGTATACAATATCTATATTTCCTCCTTCCCTGGACCAAAGATATTGTGAAATGTTTAATGTAAAGTTTATCATAAAAATCTCTCAGAACAGTCTCCTCAGCACTGGAGTTGGAAGGTGGAGCCGGAGTTTCTGTGCTGTGTCTGCCTTCAAACCATATGCAGGTTGTCCTGCCTCCGGCTTCCGAAGTTTGCTTCATATTTTCTTAGGAAGGAAACAGAGATGTTCAACTCTTCTTGCCAATCTTGCTCCTGTCAAAGCTCAATGCTCTCTATGAAGTTAATGTCACAAATGACCAGTTTCTCATAATCTCAACTCTAAATTTTTTAATAAGTAAAATTTTTAATTTTCCTCTTTCTTGGGTAGCTCAAAAAAGAGTCCCACTTGGAAGCAAATAAGTAAATAAAATGGCTCCTCTTAGTACCTTCCATGAAGAGGTTCTAGGAGAGGGGAGGTGGTTATGTGGAGAGTGTACATACAATGGCGGCTATGTATTAGGTTAGAAAATAAAGGACTGGATGGGATTGCCTTGTGGCTGCTGTTCTCTCTTTGTCTACAAACCTCTTCTGATTGTAGCTGATGTATAGGGGCTCCACAGCATCCTAGCATCTTAGCCATAAACTTCCCAAAAAGAGAACTCACTGAGGTTCCTTTGGGAGGTGATGAAAAATAAATATCAGAGCTTGGTACAAGCACACCAACTAGTGCCGGGAAAGGAAGGCAGCCAGTTACTTAGAGGTGGTTGAACTCCTTCAGGATATGTGTACATACACACAGAAACAGACACAGACAAACACACACAGACACACAGACACACACACATAAACACTATATCCAAAATGTCTAAATAATATGCTGATGTGTATAGACCTATCAAGATAAACATATCCCACACCTTGGTGCATATTTCCACTCAAATTCAAACACATATGTCCATATATTAGACACACACAGAACTCTTAGTGAGGTGCTTTATGAATATATGCACCCAGCCTCACCCCCATTCTAAGCTCCTGACTGCGGGGTGAGGACCAGTGATGGTGAAGGAGAGAGTGTCTGATATGAGCTGCATGTGTCACTAAGTGTGCCTCTGACTTCATGCCACAAAACACATAAAAATTGTTTTTCATTATTCATTATGTGGAGTTATCCACTGTCTTTCAATTGTCTCTATGCCATCAAGTTAGTGATCATCTGCTCCTTACTGAGCCGTTATTCTCTGGGGAGTGTAGCTCAAGGGTTAGAAGCACAAGCCTTGCTCAAACTTAGTACAAATCCTAGCATCAGTTGGCTCAGTGGTTGAGCATCTGCCTTTGGCTCAAGTCGTAATCCCAGGGTCCAGGGATCAAGTCTTCATCGGGTTCCCCACGGGGAGCCTGCTTCTTCCTCTGCCTATGCCTTTGCCTCTCTCTCCATGTCTCTCATGAATAATAATAATAAAAAAATCTTAGCTTCACTACTCACTTTGTACAAATGACCTAACCTCCCTGAAACTTAGTTTCAACTTTTGTAAAATGAGCAATATACTCACCTCGTACAACCTTTGTATTAAATAGGTGATTATGAGACGAGATCGGGCGTGTTCAGGGTGGTATGGCCGTAGACAAAAACAAAAATGAACTATTGGGACTTCATCAAGATAAGAAGCTTTTGCACAGCAAAGCATACAGTCAACAAAACTAAAAGACAACCTACAGAATGGGAGAAGATATTTGCAAATGACATATCAGATAAAGGGGTAGTTTCCAAGATCTATAAAGAACTTATTAAACTCAACACCAAAGAAACAATCCAATCATGAAATGGGCAAAAGACATGAACAGAAATCTCACAGAGGAAGACATAGACATGGCCAACATGCATATGAGAAAATGCTCTGCATCACTTGCCATCAGGGAAATACAAATCAAAACCACAATGAGATACCACCTCACACCAGTGAGAATGGGGCAAATTAACAAGGCAGGAAACAACAAATGTTGGAGAGGATGCAGAGAAAAGGGAACCCTCTTACACTGTTGGCGGGAATGTGAACTGGTGCAGCCACTCTGGAAAACTGTGTGGAGGTTCCTCAAAGAGTTACAAATAGACCTGCCCTACGACCCAGCAATTGCACTGTTGGGGATTTACCCCAAAGATACAGATGCAATGAAACGCCGGGACACCTGCACCCCGATGTTTCTAGCAGCAATGTCCACAATAGCCAAGCTGTGGAAGGAGCCTCGGTGTCCATCGAAAGATGAGTGGATAAAGAAGATGTGGTCTGTGTATACAATGGAATATTACTCAGCCATTATAAATGACAAATACCCACCATTTGCTTCAACATGGATGGAACTGGAGGGTATTATGCTGAGTGAAGTAAGTCAATCGGAGAAGGACAAACAGTGTATGTTCTCATTCATTTGGGGAATATAAATAATAGTGAAAGGGAATATAAGGGAAGGGAGAAGAAATGTGTGGGAAATATCAGAAAGGGAGACAGAACGTAAAGACTGCTAACTCTGGGAAATGAACTAGGGGTGGTGGAAGGGGAGGAGAGCAGGGGGTGGGGGTAAATGGGTGACGGGCACTGAGGGAGGCACTTGATGGGATGAGCACTGGGTGTTATTCTGTATGTTGGTTAATTGAACACCAATAAAAAATAAATTTATTAAAAAATAAAAAAATAAAAATAAATAGTAAAAAGCATTAATTTGGTCTCTGTCAGGCAGTTATCCCTTATGCAGTCATCTGGTCTCTCCTTAAACTTTTCAAAAGATGAAAGTATCCTAATGGGTGCCTGAGTTGCTCAGTTAGTTAAGCATCTGCCTTTGGCTCAAGTCATGATCCTGGGCTCCTGGGGTTGAACCCCATGTTGGGATCCCTGCTGAGGGAGGTGTCTGCTTTTCTCTCTCCCTCTGCTGCCCTCCACTGCTTGTGCTGTCATAAATCAATCAATCAATCAATCAATCAATCAATCAATCCAATCGGTCTTTACAAAGAAAGATGAGGAGTGCCTGGGTGTCTCAGTTGGTTAAGCATCTGCCCTCACCTCAGATTATGATCTCAGGGTTCTGGGATGGAGTCCCACATCAGGCTCCCTGCTCCGCTGGGAGTCTTCTTCTCCTCCCTCTGCTCGCTGTTCCCCCTGCTTCGTGCTCTCTCTTCAAACAAATAAATAAAATGCTGTTCAAAAAAAAAGATTAAAGTCCTAATTTCTAGGACTGATCATTAAGAACTCCCATTTCACTCCTCCCCAAACCCGCACAGCTCCTTCAATTCGTATCATCAAGTTATAACACAGTTGATGAAGGGACAGTGCAAACCTGATGCACGGCATGACCAATATAACTCTTTAGTCCCCTTCAGTAAGGGAAGTAAGGGAAATAGAATTGGCCACAGGGGTAACCCATGTAATCCATGCTCCAGAGGACCCCTGAGAACCAGGCAGACTCCAGCGAGGGCAGAGGCATCCCGAAGTGAGCAGAGCGCTAACCCTGCCATAGTGACTGGTCTGGGAGGCCTGGGAACAGGAGGGCAGCCTAGCCCACACTTCTCCCCAAATTCAATTTCCCCAGCCTGGGCCCCTCCTCTTATGTTCCCAGTTCCAAAGTTGTCACACCTTTCCACAGTGGTCATCTGAAGTCTGACACTTGTCATCCATCGCCTAAGTCGAGTGCTTATCAAACTAGAAAGACCATTTGAAGCACTTGGAGTCTGTTAAAAATACAGGTTCTGATTCAGCAGCTATGGGTTTGAGCCTGAGATTCTGCATTTCTAACAAGCTTGCAGGTGACAAGCACACCGCTGGTCCATGGACCACACTCTGAAGAGCAGGATCTAGAAGACCATAGCAGGTACTGCAACTGTCTCCCAGGAACAGTCTCTCTGTCTACAACCTTCTGTCTGTCTATCCTCAAGTTGGCAATGAGAATCATATCCCATCCTTTCCTGATTCAGGAATCTTGTTCCATGGAATAATACATAACACAGACTTGGCTCATAAATCCCTTCAGTAGTGAAAATACACATTCCTCACTAGAGTCTCATCTCCATCACTCCAAAAGGTCCCTGTAGCCTAGTATTACTGTCCTATTTCTTGTCCAACTCACCTATCCCTCTTCTATTTCCTAAATTGCTTCATTGGCATCCTCCTCCAAGAAGGATCTCATTTCTGCTCATACCTTTCCTTCTCAAATAATGATGCCTCAATCCCTATTCAATTCCTAATTTCTCCTATTTTGGTCCACTTTTCTCCCCATTTGAGGTATAAATTCTCTCCCCCCAAGAAATCTTAGATGCTCTCACAAGGTTTTTACATCAGTTTCTCAAAAAAGCATCTAAAAGAGTTCTTAGTATTTGGGTAATCCGGCCACTAGCAGGCATCCCTGAAGTTACCTACTCCCTGTTGGGAAGATAAGAAATTCCACAAGTAAGAGAGTAGCTTCCTATCCCTCCCTCCTAGGCAGGCCCTATACATAAGTATCATAGAAAAACTCTGGCTCTACTATGCCAATCATAAACCCCTGACTGTGTCGACGAAGATGTCTGCCTACACTGGAGCCAGTCTCATCTTCTGGAATTCCCTGGAGTCAAATAAACTGGTTGGACCCTCTCTCGATTTCACTACTTCTTTCCCCACCCCCCACCATATCCCATTGGAATAGATGGAGCAGGACCAAGGTGATTGTGTCAGACATTCTCCTGCCCCAGGTCAGTACTTACCCTGTTGCTCTTTGAATACACAAAACTGTTCTTAATGTTGGATATAAAGGAATGGAGGAACCCACTCCTTGCACTAAGCAAGATTCCGCTCTGATAAAACACAGAAGATAGGTCCAGAATTCAGGCATAGCCACACAAAGGCAAAACTGGAAGTGCCTGGTACAGTTCTAGATGCTTGGTACAGATCTAGTTACAGTTCTAGAAATGCTGTTTGCCAAGAAAGTCTCCTAGAAGATAGTTTTAAAAGTAGTACAGTGCTAGTTTGAAAGAAAGGAGGGTTTTCTATACAAAAAAAAGTAAGGCTCAATTAAATTTAACATGAATTTATTAAATGCTCATTACGTGCGTGGCCCCAAGTGGATGCTCAGGGGAGTGAACAAGATACACTCCTGTTGGTCTACAATCAAGTAACAAAATTTGAAAAAAATAAAACACACAGATAACTGTGATTGTTTTAATTTCAGCTTTATGGAGTCATAATTGACATGTAAAATTATAATATATTTAAAGTGTACATTGTGGTGATTTGATATACATATATATTATGAAACGATTCAGTATGGTTTCCCCACTGTGGAAGGATTAAAGGTCGTATTTTAATATAAGTGTTTCCTTAGATGAGGGAAATGATCAAAGGGTGCGTATGTTTCCTTTGCTTCATCTTTACATGTGCAAGGGCTTCAGCTGGAGCCTTGATCTTCAACATGAGTTCCCTGGACCAGCAGTATCAGCATCACCAGCATACTTGTTAGAAGTGCCAGTTCTGGCCTCCACTCAGACCTACTGAATTCCAAATGCTGGGAATGGGGGCCCAGAAATCTGTGTTTTCACCAGCCCTGTGGGTGAGGTGACACTTGCTAAAGGTTGAGCACCACTTAGCAGAGAACTATTCCTGGCCTCTCTCCACCACCTCTCGCACTATGACTTTGATTAGTGGGTTGAAGAGACGGCACTCAGCCCCTTCGAGTTTTTGGTTGATTTCCTTTTTTTTATCCAAAATCAACCTGCCCATAGGACACATGCATTCTAACCTGCTCATACAAAGGAAAAGTTAATAAAAGCAGGCTCCCTCTTGTGTTGGGAGACAGGAGGTGCTCAGTACTACTTGTGATGAGTAAGTCTGTCAATTTAATGGAGTGAAGCAGGATTCACAAGCCAATTAGGATGCATATCTACAGCTGACTGTTTAATTGTCTGTCTCTATCTCTGGATTATCAATTGGTTCCAAACACAGGAGGGGGAAATGGCATGTTATTTATTGTACCTCTACAGTTCCAATAGTGAGTTGTAGTGAAATGTGGGCAGGATACAGGTACAGATCTCATACAGTACAGAGACCTAGTTGAAAGAATAACAGGACAGAAAACCAGGGGGAATCTTAGAATTTTTTAAGTAATCGGAACTTTAGAAATGATTATTTCTGACCTCATGTGTTACAGTTAAATAAGCAGAGCGTGGAAGGAACTGAGGGGCTCCCCCAAGCTCACATTGCTAGTTGGTGGTGGAAACCATGCAGGAAACCAGGACCCATGGCTTTCAGTTGTGCACTTTCTGAGCTGGTGGACCAAAGCAGACATCAGTGAAGAAACTCTGAAGTCCAAGAACGCCAATCTCACCAATTAGAAGTACCAGTCCCAGAGATTTTCAGCATGGGTAGTGGGTTCAAAGCCAAAGTGCCTTCTGTGCTCAGAAGAAAGCTCTGCTCCAATCCACTTGTGCATGCCCTGTTGCCCCCTCACACAGCCACGGCTCAGACTACAAATCCTGCTCAGTGTGCTCTGCACATTGCTTCTTTTCCTCTGATTTTACTATTGCTGTTCTCTCTGCCTACAGTCTCTCCTTCCTGACCATGTGTGGAAAATTGTTATCTTACTCTGGAGAGAGCCAACACAGGGGCCATTCCTCTACAGCATCTTCTCTGATTTCACCACTTAACCCTCACCTCTGTTCCACCCACAAATGATTATCCTCCATTCTGAATTCCCACTTAATTTGTATGTTACTTATGACAACATTTTCTTTTTTAAAAAATTTTAAAAAGAATTTATTTATTAATGAGAGGCACAGAGAGAGACAGAGACATAGACAGAGGCAGAGAGAAAAGCAGGCTCCATGCAGGAAGCCCGATGCAGGACTCAGTCCTGGGTCTCCAGGATCACGCCCTGGGCTGAAGGCAGACGCTCAACCACTGAGCCACCCAGGCGTCCTAACAACATTTTCTAATTTGTGTCACAGCTATACTTTATGCTTTATATTAGAATATAAGATCCTTAAGGGCAGGTGCTACATTTCCACTCTTTTTCGGTCTTTTTATAGTTTCCTTTATTGTTTTATTATACTGTAATTAACAAACAATGTTGTTATATTGCTCTCAGGTGTACAATGTAATGATTCCACAATTCTGTATATTTCTCAGTGCTCATAAGTGTACAATTAATTCCCTTTATCTATTTCATCTGTCAGTGCACCTAACTCCCCTTTGGTGAACACCGATTTGCTCCTTTAATATTTAAGTATTTGTTCCTTTAGTATTCCAGTATTTAAGAGTCTGGGTGGGGTTTTTGTTCATTTGTTTCTTTTTCTTTCCTTTTGTTTCTTCATTTGTTTTGTTTCTTAAATTCCACATATGTTTGAAATCATATGGTATTTGTCTTTCTCTGACCGACATATTTCACTTAGCACTATTCCCTCTCAATACATCCATGTTGTTACAAATGCCAAGGTTTTTCTTTTCAATGGGTGACTAGTATTCCATTCTCTATATATGCTTCATCTTCTTTATCCATTCATCTGTGGACACTTGTGCTGCTTCCATGTCCTGGCTATCATATAAAATGTGGCAATAACCATAACTATGCATCTATCTTTCCAAAATCATGTAAATAAGAACCTTTTGTACGGTGAAAAAAAATACTATCAACAAAACAAAAAATGCTACCCACTGAATGAGATAAGATATTTGAAAATGATATATCTAATAAATGCTTAATATCCAAAACATATAAAGAACTTATACAACTCAAAACCAAAAAAATCCACTTAAAAAACGAGCAGAGGCCAACGGGCACAAGAAAATATACTCAGCATCACTAATAATCAGGGAAATGTAAATTAAAAATACAAGGAGATGCCACTTCACACTTGTCAGAATGGCTAAAATAAAAAAGACAAGAACTAAAAAGTATCGGCAACGACTTTGAGAAAAAGGAAACCTCATGCACTGCCTGTGTGAATGTAAATTGGTGCAGCCACTATGGAAAATGTGTGCAGGTTCCAAGAAAATTAAAAACAGTATTACCATATGATCCAGTATTTCTACTACTGGGTATTTACTCAAAGAAAACAAAACACTTTTTCTAGTTTTCTTTAATAGTAAATTTTCAAAGCCAGTACAGCTACAGACACAACTGAAAAGCAGACAAGCAAAGGAAATAGGTGTCCAACGAAAGATGAATGGATAAAGAAGATGTGGTTTATGTATACAATGGAATATTACTCAGCTATTAGAAATGACAAATACCCACCATTTGCTTCAACGTGGATGGAACTGGAGGGTATTATGCTGAGTGAAGTAAGTCAGTCGGAGAAGGACAAACATTATATGTTCTCATTCATTTGGGGAATATAAATAATAGTGAAAGGGAATATAAGGGAAGGGAGAAGAAATGTGTGGGAAATATCAGAAAGGGAGACAGAACGTAAAGACTGCTAACTCTGGGAAACGAACTAGGGGTGGTAGAAGGGGAGGAGGGCGGGGGGTGGGAGTGAATGGGTGACGGGCACTGGGTGTTATTCTGTATGTTAGTAAATTGAACACCAATAAAAAATAAATTAAAAAAAAAAACAAAGGAAATAAAAAGAGAGGAAAAAGAGCAAAGACACATTCTTTCCTCCACAAAACACAGCCATATTACTCTTGCCCCCACCAAAATTCTGTGTGAGGCCTATGTTTCATGAGCTCAAGAGTACTCTTCATTATTGTGCAGGGGGACCTACATTCAAGTAAGACAATGTCAAAGCCAATATGTACTGGCACTGCTGAGTTCAAGATCTACAGTATAGGCCCTAAGTGAAGTGGGGTTAAGGGGCCAGGCTGTGCTGAATCCCATAGCTGAAGTAGATAGCAAGCCCAATCAGAATCCAGACACCAAATAGAGCCCAGGTACCAGCTATCATTTGCATCATGAGGTAAACATTCAAAAAGATGCTCAGGAGTGGGAAGAGAGGCAGACCAGGTACCTTGAAGTGAAGGGCAGTGGAGCTCTGTGGCTGTCTCCAGATGACTCCAGTGACTCCAGTGATGAGCACCAGGAGGAGCATAACCACTGTGATCCACACTGGGTCTCCAGAAAGTAGATGAGGCCACTGGGCCAGCACCAGGCAGAGAAGAGTCAGCAGCAGAGCAAGCAGTGAGGAGCAAACAGAGACAACCTGGCCAGAAAGTGGAGTGGGGGTGGGGCTGCCTGGAAAAAATAGTGTCTGTAGAGTCAGCTTCTCTGCTGCAGGTCTGTTCTCCTCCTGCACCTGTGCTTCATTTCCCTCATTCTTCCTCTCAGGCTGATACCTGAGGATGAGGACACAAGCAGCCACCAGGGAGTGAGTAAACAGGGTCCCAACTGACATGAAGTCCACAAGATCAATGAACTCAAAGAATAATGCCATGATTGCTGCCATAGTGCCCGAGACCACAGTGGCCACGATGGGGATGTCTTTGCTGGTGTGGGTGCTGGCAAGGACATGGAACAGGAGGCCATCTTTTGCCATCACCAAGATCATCTGACGGGAGGAGAACATATAATTCAAAATGGTGGTAAAAAGAGTACACAGAGCTCCAGTAGCCACAACATAACAAGCAGAGGTCCAGCCAATATGGAGAAATGCCTCAGGCAAGGGGCTCCCATGATGAATCAGGTAGTAGGGCACCATAAGTGTAAGCACTGAACAGACACCAAAATACACCAAGAAGCAGATGAACAGTGAAATTACAATGCCCATGGGGATGGAACGTTTGGGATTCTGGGCTTCCTCAGCTTTGGTAACGATATTGTTGAAACCTATAAATGCATAGAAACAGGTAGCTGATCCACGGAGAATCCCCTGGAAGCCAAAAGGCATGAATCCTCCAGAGCCCAGAGGGCCCAAGCTAGAGGTGTCATTGAATCCAGCCTTTATGTAGTCCTCTTCTGTGAGCTTCCAGTTGTGCAGGTCCCCTTTAATGAAGCCAGAGAGGATGACAAAACTGAGAACCAAAAGGCTCAATAATGTCATCACTTTGGTAACCAAGACTGACTCCTTAGCCCTCAGAGCCAGTATTCCAGTGAGCAACAACACCAGGCCCATAGCAAAGAAGTCTGTATATTCCACAAGCACATGTGGAACATGCAGTAAAACGCTTTCACGCATGGCCTGAGAAATCTGGTTCCCAATCAGATAGTAAAAAGCTAAGGTCCAAGCCAGGGCCACACCGGCTGCACCAGCAACATAGGAGATGATGAAGATCCAGCCAGTGATGAAAGCCCATATTTCACCCATAGTGACATAGGTGAAGCGATATGCAGAGCCAGAACAGGGAATCCAGGAACCAAACTCTGCATAGCACAGCCCAGCCAACACGGAGGATAGGCCAGCCACCAAAAAGCATAACACCGTGGCTGGTCCACGGTGACTGATTGCTGACCACCTCACCAGTCAGGAAATATATACCTGCACCCAATGTGTAGTCTACACCCAGGGTCACTAAGTCCAGAGTAGTCAGGATTCTGGCAGAGGAAGTCTCAGTTTCACTTAGCTCCACTGGACGTCTGTAAACAAGCCTTTGACCAAACCTGTGAAGTGCCTGACCCTGCATTTTAGCTAGAATTGAATAGGATTCTAGTATCAAAGAGCTGTAGCAAGCCCAGGGAGCAGAGAGTCTGGGATAAGGTTCAGTGAGGCCAAGTTACACAAAGTTGGGTTGGGGCTGATGAGTTCAGCTTCTTAGGTTTCCAAACTGCTACTTCATACTCTTCTGGTATGTGCTCTCCCTCCTTAGTGCCTAGGTGGACAATAGATAGTATGTAAAAAAATAAAAAATAAAAAATAACTACCACCTAAGTAAAGAAACAACACCTAAATAAAAAAATAAACATGGTGTACAACCCACCAACCAAAGCTCAGAAGTCCCATGTCACATGCTGCAGCCCAAATACCACAGACACTAACACCAAAGGGCATCATAGGAAACTCAACCCTGTTTTTCCCCTCAGAAAAAGTGCCAAACATCTCCCATATTGTGCTTTTTTACATAACACATGACATAATCCCATTTGGGTCCATCTAACTTATTTAGCTTCATGTACTAATTAAGCTATAAGACAAAACAGGGCATGAATATATCGTTCACTAATTCACAGGTGGATTATGTGCAAAGTGCTTGAGCATGAGTTATGACATATTAATTCAAGGACTAGCAGGCCTCATTGCAATTACAGAACCATATTTAAAATATCATCTGAGTTTCAAATACAAATATTGGTTCCTGGGTCTTAAAACTCTCATCCCCAACATCAGCTAGCCAAGGTGAGATGGCACTTTGGCCCCCTTCCTCACTCTGCCTCATCCATTCAGCTGTACTGATGGCCAGGAATGTACAGACCACCCCTCCCTTTACCTACCTAGGCCCACAGTGGTGCAGTGAACAGAGAGGAGGAGGGAGAAAGGGGCAGAGTGTTCATAACCACCTGCAAGAAGGAGAGGACCAGGCTGCCTGGGAAGGAAACTCTCGAGAAATGGAGGCAGCAGCCACCGCAGGTCCAGGACTGAGAAGGGAGAGGAGCCAGGAAGGTGGTTTTTGGAATTCTGACATTCAATATACCTCACCCAAAGTAGCCAGGCAAAATTCACTACAGTTTTTGTATCCACAGTTATGAGAATATGATGGGTAAGGAGAAAAGAAATAAGTCACCTAGCTCAGTAGCTACAACCTAAACAATCCCTTCTATCTCCTCCCTCTCTAGGCTCCAGGAGAGTAGGTGAGCTCACTTCTGCAGACAGTCTCCTTACTGGCCACACTGTACTCTATATACACCCTATGCCATCAGTGAAGTCAGCTGCCAGGGGCCTCTAGAATCTGCCCTGTTCTGTGAGCTTGCATTAAAAAAGGACTCACTTCTAACTGTCCATTAATTTTTCACAAAGAGTTATTTTTAACTTGCTCAAACCATGCCAAAATGTTTTGTAAATGAAGGCATTAGCATGTGTTTCCTCCTTTCTCCTCCTCCCCTGCTGCTATTCAAATGGTACCCTCCTTAAGAGGAGCAAGGCTTTGGACAAACAATATAGCAATGCCCCAGAAATGAGTAGTGGATGACAGAGAACACAAAATCATGCAGGCTCCAATCTACACCCTACTCAGGTTTTGGTTTTGAGAGAATTTTTGGAAAGATTTTCAGAGATTTTGAAAGACAAGAAAGATCAACTCAGAGCTGAAGAGTTTTCTCTATAGATAATCAAAAGTAATGCTTGGGTTATTGGGTAAGACCTTCCACCTACAAATCCATCTAGACTCTTTATTTGCTACTCACCAGTTCCAATGTTATGCCTAACCAACACACACATGATAAAGATAAGGAGGCTCAGTTCTTAGCTCATGGAAGCCTTCTACACTATAAATATGACTGAAGGGTGCCCCACCGATCCCCAGGCTGCAGACCCTTCCGTGGTTTCCACAGCCCTTCCTTCATAGTCCTTCCTTCCTTTACAATCTCACCTCTGCTGATTCCTCCAGCCTCATTCCCTGCCCAGTTTTTGCTCTAGCTTCAAAATTCAACACTCACCCTGTTCCCTTGCCTCTAACACTTTCCTAACCCCTTCACTCACCTACCCCTCCAAATATCTTTCAGTTCCCACCTCAAGAGTACTTCCCTAGGAAGCCTCCCCTGACCCTTATGATGCCCTTTCTATGTGCTCTCAGAGCACCTGGGCTTCCCCATGTGCCATTGACCCTAACGTATCAGAATTCCCGGTCAGCTGCCTATATTTTTCATCAGACTGTGAATTGGGTGCTCAATAAATATTTCTTGAACAAATACCAAACTAAGAAGAGAAACCTGAAAGAGCACATAATCCAGACTTCCTATCTACTGGACATTGAGACACATACTTTGTAGCCAGGCAACCTTTATAAACCTGTGTCAGGTAAAGATATAAATGGTATCATCTTCCTTGGAGAAGGCGAGGAAAATGAAAAGTGTGAAAGGAAATACAATTGTGGTAAAAGCTTGACCACACATCATTCATGGCGGGTATAGGTAAAAGAGGGTGATAAAGAATAGTTTGCCTTTGAGGACACTTGTTGTAAAGCCATTAGTCTGCCTGTGGTTATAGGCAAACAACTACCCATGCCCTACCCACTTACTCTTTTGAAGGCATCATGCTCAAGTGCTATAATCCAGGTAGGATGTCCTAACACAGAGGTTCTCACTTCAGGGGACAGAGGCAGGTATAATGAAGACAGCGGGGGACATGTTCAAACTTCAGATCCTTTCCCTCTGGAGATTCTAGTCCACTGGTCCTGTACTTCCCTTGACTGCTCTAAGCCACCCCCAACTTGCCCTCAAGTTCAAGAGGAAGAGATTGTAAAAGCTTCCTTCACAGGAAGGCA
Organism: Canis lupus baileyi; assembly: GCF_048164855.1. Lineage (NCBI taxonomy): Eukaryota > Metazoa > Chordata > Mammalia > Carnivora > Canidae > Canis > Canis lupus. Next base: position 26,110,252 of record NC_132862.1, read on the forward strand.
GCACAGTTTAGTAGTTTGGAGTGAGGCTCTGGACGTAGACTGTTCAGGGTCATTCACAACTCAACCTCATAGCCAAGTAACTCTGGAAAAATTGCTTCACCTCCCAGGCCTTTAGTTTCCACACTAGCCAAATAGGATTAAAAGTAAATCCCTCACAGGGTAGTTGTGAGGCACAAGATAAATTATGCCTGTAAATTACGTAGCTCGGTGTCTAGCAAACAGTATGGACATAATATCATCTAGCTAACACATAATATTAAATCTGATCCAGAGTCCTCTAACATTGCTAATAAGTCTTTATAAATGTCTAACCTCAAAATTATCTGCTAAATCTCAAGCCAGTTAGCTAGCCCTCAAGAGACAATGAAAACAGGTTTTTTTTTTTAAACATATAATTTGCCTTGAAACCCTAAGGACTCTAACTAGACATTCTCATCCATGCTGGTGCTAAACATGAGACAGCTCTAAGCTAATGGAGTTAGAGCAGGCATCAAGAAATGTAAGGCTCAGATATAATAAGTAATAATAATAGTAAATAACATCTTTGCTTTCAGATAATAATAACAATATCTGTGCCTACAGATGCCTCATCTTATTTCTGAAAGAGCCAGTGCTGGGCACTATAGAAGGAAGAGTAATGACCATTATCTCAGAAATGCTGCATGTGTGTCTTGGCCCTTCCACGTGACCACATGAACTCAGGGAATTTGCTCACTCTCTCTAAGCGTCAGTCTCCTTGTCCACAAGGGCCCTCACCTGACCTTCCTCACTGCATCAGCATGAGAATTCAGTGAGAAGATACAAACCATCAGGTACCACTGGTGGGAGTGTCACTGAAGCACAATCCCAGTGGAATTAAGAATGCACACACCCTCCCACCTCCCAGTCCCTCTCCCAGGTACGCACCCAGGTACTGTCTCTTGAGTCCATAAGGAGCCCATGTGAGCACGTTCATCACAGGACTGGTTGTGGTGGCAGGAAGTAGGGGCTGTGCCAGTGTCTGCTCCTAGAATAACACATAAGTACAATGTGCCATGTGTGCACAATAAAATATGACACAGTCAGAGATAATAAAGTAGATTTACAGACAGCAACTTGGGTAGATCTCAGAAACAAGGATGAGTAGAAAACTTAAAAGCCATATGAGATGTGTAGCACAATACCATTATGTACATTTACAAAAAAGTCCCAAAATACTGTATGTTTGTTGAGGATACACATATACCTGTTACAAATGTTATGTCATTCCTCTGCTCAAAATCTTCCACTAGTTTCCCTTTTCATTCAGAGTAAAGCCAACCTCTGCATTTAAAATAATTACAAAGTCCTACAGTATTTGTCACTGACCCAGCTACCTCTCAGCCTTCATTTTCTCTCTTCCCAAGTATTCCACTCTAGCTACTGGCCTCCTAATATACAAGGCAAGACCCTACCTCAGGGCCTTTGCACTAGCTATCTCCTATAACTGTACCACTTCTAGTTCAGATATCCACATGGTTGTTCCCTTAACTGCATTTGGTAACACAGCACCTTTGTTTTTTTTTGTTTTTTTGTTTTGTTTTGTTTTTAATTTTTTTATTGGAGTTCAATTTGGCAACATACAGCATAACACCCTGTGCTCATCCCACCAAGTGCCCCCCTCAGTGCCCAAATCCAGTCACCCGACCCCCCCCAACCACTTCCCTTTCCACTACCCCTTGTTTGTTTCCCAGAGTTCGGTGTCTCTCATGTTTTGTCACCCTCACTGATATTTTCACTCATTTTCTCTCCTTTCCCTTTATTCCCTTTCATTAATTTTTATATTCCCCAAATTAATGAAACCATATAATGTCTTGTCCTTCTCGAATTGACTTATTTCACCTTTGGAGCACAACCTTCATGAGTCACTCCATTTAATAGCCCAACCCCTTCCTGACCACACAAAACAGACTTGATTCTCTTGCTATTCTTTTTCCCATAGCAATTGTCACTATTTAACATACTATACGTTTTAGTTTATTTGGTCATGACTTTTTTAACTTCAAAAGACTGTAAGCTCCATGAAAGCAGGACTCTTTAAAAATTGTTTTGACCCTGGCTATACTTCCAGCACCTACTATGGTGCCTGACAGAGTTAGCAGTGTACTTTTTGAGTGGGCAAATGTATCTAAATACACATGTAGAGCATGGGTTGAAAGAGTTTCTTAAATACACTAAAGCACATACCTCCAATGGGAAGGGAAAATGAAAATAGAGATAAGGTTGAAAGGGGAGGGGCACCTGGGTGGTTCAGTGGTTGAGCACCTGCCTTTGGTTCAGGGCATGATCCTGGTCCCAGGATCCAGCCCCACATCAGGATCATTGCAGGGAGCCCTATGTCTCTGCCTGTGTCTCTCTCTCTCATGAATAAATACATAAGTATGTTTAAATTTAAAAAAAGGATGAAAGGGGAAAATACAATGCATCAAAAGGAGCCTGGCAGAAAATGATCATGCAAACACACCATGACTGAGGGATGGACTGACCCCACTCTGTGCACTGCAAGTTCCACACAGGAATTGCAGGAAATAATGTTGCGAGAGGAGCTGGTACAGAGCCTTATAAATGGTAGGCACTCAGTAGATTTAAATTGAAGGGGAAAAGGAATTTTCTAATCGTCAGGCTATGGAGAATAGGACGAAGAAATACCTGCTAGAAAGAGGGTGAAGAACAGGGAAGATGGGGCACCCCTCCGACTTCTTCCCTCTGAACCCATTTCCCTTCTTCCAATTTCTCTTTCTCCTTCAACTCCTTCAACTGTCTGTGGAGGCACCTGTAGTTCACACTAACAATGCTTGTAGTATGTTTCTCTCTCTGGGGAACTGTCCCCAGCCACCTACCTCCCAACAAAGACACAGCAGTGGTTCTTCACATTGTTGAATCACACACCATTCTGAGGTTGATCACCTCACAAAAATATCAGACACTCTTCTGAAACCCATCGCTGGACCCTGAGCGGAAAACCCAAAAGAAGATGATCTGAATGACAGGGGCAGAAAAGGGTCATGCTTTTGATAATTTGTTTCCCTCAACTGTGTTGCGCAGTGTGATCCTTGCACTCTTCTCACTTTTATTGAACATGAAAAACAGTGGGCCTACAGACAAAGTATGAGGATACAAGTGAATGAACCAAAAGAACAAATACCTCAGAATAAAATAATCATATTTTAAGACTCCAACAGAAGCAAGTAGAACAAACAAATGAACAAACAACCTTGCAGAAGAGAAAGGAAACTCATCATTCAGAATCCAGAGAGTCTACCACAAATCCAGCTTATAACCAACAGGGAAAGGTCAATGTCAAACACAATGTTAAGAAATGCCTTTTCTCTGTGCAATAATCTGTGATTATTCCATTGGTATATTTAGTCCAGACTATCTGACCCACCTATCAGAGTCCCACCCTAATTCTGCCCATATCTCAGATACATCACTTCCTTCTAACTCAGCTCCTCACATCCTGACTTACCATTCCTGGATACATTACCTGCCCTGCCAGCGATGCCCTCCTCACTCCTTTCTGTCCAGTCTTGATCTTCTAGCTCCTCTCAATCCTATTCTACAATTCCTCCACACATCTAGGAAGACTTTACTAGCCTTCCTGACTGATTCCCACCAACCCTTACAGCCAATCCTGATGCTCAGCTGAAACTAATTTCCCCTGTTTGCTGGTATACTGGATATGTCACTTAAATCTCTTTATATCTAAAGGCTTCCAGAGGGCTATGTCAGGATCTATGTATCTCATCATTCTGGATTCCACACTCCCATTTCCAATTCTCACTACACAAGACAAAGATCTGCTCATAATTGTAGCAAGCAACAAAAAAGGCATTTAGAAAAGAGAAAATGAATATATAGATGTATTCATTGACTACCAAGTCTTAAGATTCCTAGAAGAAGGGTTGTTTTGTTGTTTGGAAAGAGAGAAAGGCCCAAACAGAGGTATAAATAGGAGACTAGAACATGCACCATCATGTAGTTCAAAAGCATTTCCTAAGGACATTTCCTAATGAGGGCACTAGCACTCTGAGTCTCAGTTTAATTAGGAAACAATCTCTCCCCAAAGGAGATCTTGTTCAGGGGGATTGTTTGAAGAAATTCAGAGAGGGGCCAGGGAACATGAAGTCAGCTTGTAAGAATTCCATAATGGCTCCAGCTCTCTCTCCCCTCCTTCCTTCTCCCTGTGTTTCTCTTGGTCTCTGAGCTCCTTCCAAAGTCTAAAAGAAAAGTTCCATCCCATGTTGCTCAGAAGAATACCTGTCGATAATGCAGGCTGCCTTCTTTTCCCAGCAGCCCTACTAACTCTCCTTTGTCCTAGAGGTCATTATGTTCTCTCCTCTGTCTCTATGAAGGGCATAGCACTCACTCTGTACCTTTCACTTTCAAAATATTTTTTCCAAGGTAGTAAGTTCCACTGGTTCCTGTGCTTGGGTGTTAACACTCCTGCCAACCAGGAAGTTGGTCTTGTGGCTCCTCCTAAATAGCTTCAAAGATAATTTGTATACCAGTTGCTTTGCTAGAAGTCTGATAAAGAATTGGAGGATGGCTAATGAGGGTGTTAAGTAAGGAATTTTCAAGTTCTCCAAGTTTCAGAGAAGTGGACTTTAAATGCGGTATCTCCAGAGATTATAACAATCCCTCTATATCCAAGCATAGCTCCTTCCTGATCCCAAAGTATGCAAATACTCTCATCCTCCTTAAAATTTCCAGACAAGGAAAACGCCAGAGCCTATCAAAGAAGTAGCTCCCAAACAAACAAGTATAAAGCTTTTTGAATAGATGAACTTCCCCAGAGCTCCTGAAGTCCCAACTCAAGCAGCCATGGACTCAGGTAGGGGGCAGTCAGGAATACAAGAGTAGAGGCTTTGAGTTCACGGCCAGAGTTTGAAATATTAGTACATATGGTGCATATGGTGCAGGTGTAACCTACCCTTTCATTGTGCAAACAATTCAGAATATATATGAAAAGTGAAACAGAACAAAAGCCACTATGAATACTGGGGCTGAGTCTCATATCCAAGGGTAAAAAATATAGATTACAAAATCAAATGAAAAATGGATTCTTCCCATTTTCTCTTTATGTTCCTACTTTCTGCAGGAGTCTATGTCAAATAATGGTCCTTCATTTATTCATTCAACAATATACTGCTCCCCGTTTATTTAGTGCTATGGATAAAGCAAAAGAAAACACACACATCCCTCCACTCAAGTTACTTACAATCCTCTAGGAGGGAGAAAAAAACACATTAGTAATAAGAATATGTATCGAGTTGTATTTGCAATCAGTGCTGCAAAGAAAAGGGAAACAAGAAAAGGTTAGGATGTGCTCAGAGGGTTGCTGTCATTTTAAAATGGGGGGTTCAAGGCAGTCTCACCTTCACACTGTTGTCTAACTGTCACCACCATCCTTTTCCAGAACTTGCTCATCTTCCTCAGCTGAAACTCTGTACCTATTACACAGTACCTCCCCATTCTTCCCTCCTGCAGCCTCTGGCAACCACCCTTCTACATCCTGTCTCTATGAATTTGACTACTCTAGGTACCTTATATAACTAGAATCACAATATTGTTCTTTTGTGATCTGCTTACTTCACTTGGCATAATGTCTTCAAGGTTTATCCAGGTTGTGGCCTATGTCAAAATATCTTTCTTGTCTAAGGCAAAATAATATTCTATTGTGTGTATATCCCACATCTTGGTGATCTATTTATTCACTGATGGACACACTGGTTGTTTACCTATTGGCTGCTATGAATTATGTTGTTATGAATTAATTCTTATGAATTAATCCCTGCTTTCAATCCTTGAGGTACAAACCCAGAAGTGGGATTGCTGGATCATAGGGTAATTGTATAGGTTTACCTTTTTGTTGTTGTTTGAGAAATCACCATACTGTTTCCCACAGTGGCTGCCCCATTTACTTTCTCACCCACAATGCACAAGCATCCCAATTTTTCCACATCCTCACTAATACTCATTATCCTCTGTTTTTTATTAGTAGCCATCCTAATGGGTGTGAGGTTGGACTTGGCTATTTTTTAGGAATTACAGGGAAGCCCATAGCGCCAGGACACAGTGAATGAGGGGGAAGCAGTGGGTGATGAGATCAGAGAGAAAGCAGGAAACCAGATCCTTCATGTATGGTCTAAAAGTCACTGTGAGGACTTTGGATATTACTCTGGGGTGTGATGGAAACCCTAGAAAAACTGAGAGTTTCATACATTGCCGACTGATTTCATGTTCTGTGAACTAGGTATTGGGTTCTCTATCTAAAGAAAGGCCTCCTCCAGAGTTTGAAAGCAAGGAGTGGAATGGAGACAACGCTTGCAGAGCTCTCAGTAGATGTCCAGTGCTTCTGATAACACAGTGAGGGCTGAACAAGCTGTACGCTTCCATCTGCCTCCCTTTCTAGATGCTAAATAAGAGAAGCCATACAGCCTCCCATGGGACTGTGACATGACAGATTGCTTTCAATGAAGCTGTTCACTTTCTGGATTATTTCCAGGCAGGGCTCCATCACTTAAAATTCAAACAAAAGTCATTTTAGTGTTATTCACTATTTTAGGTTGTTCCCACCAGTATTTTGAATAACCAAGAGCTGACATGGAGATAAATGGCCTTTTTGTGGAACCTGGTGTAATTAAGGACTGCAAAGACTGGGATAGGCAGATAGAAAGGGGACAGGAAACATGTGAATCAGGCACTGAATCATGTGCAGAACTGAATTGACGAATCCAGTCCTAAGGCCCAGATGCTTTAGAAAGGACTGTCAGAAATGTCTGAGATGCTCAGAGCTGGAGATAGAAAGGGCCCCAAGGGGAAGCCTGAATACACATTTCTATGAGGCGAACAGAAGCTCTCATAACCTCATTTCCCTTGGGAAATGGTAATGAAAGCTTCTACATCCAAATGAAAAGTCCAAGGAGTTATACAGTTTCTCAACAACAAATAATCTGGTGGGAAGATGGCTGCCCAACCAATGACTATAAATGCTGGAAAACATACACTTGTAGGGTGAGGGGTAGGGGGACATGGAAGAGTAGAGAAGGAAAGAATTATTGGACTTTCCCTGTCGGAAAGAAGGAGATAGAGAAATTAATTTTCACTATTGCATTCTTAGGATACAAAAAGGGGCTAGGGGAGAGAAGGAAGTAAAATATCCCAGCAAAGCAAAAGGCCCTGTACTCCTAGGTTCCATGTGCTGTGTTTCTTTCCAGCTGAGGACCACTGTATCATTCCTCTACTCTCAACATAGTACGATCACCACCCACCTCCAGGGTAGAGATTCCACAGTTTGCCTCACAACATAATTCCCATCACATTTCCCCTCTCTGTGGGCTCCTATAGACATCTGGGTTACCCTTAACTTTCAAACATGTATTATAAAAATGGGACTAGAATATAGGAGAAAGCTGCTCTTTCTCCTGTCCTCAAGTAGAAAAATAATAGACGTAACTAGCACTAAAAGCCTTATGTCATTCATCATTAATTCAATCAATAAATAATAAGCACCTTCTAAATGCCAGTCCTAGTGTTTGGCCCTATGTACAAAATTAGAGGAAAAGGATGTGTTATCTACCTAATGGCACTAATTATCTTTAACAATGTTCTTATACTCCTGCCCAAAATGTGTAACCTGAATCCAATGACAAACAAAATGAATAAGTCTGGGTTTGTTCCTAGGCATCTTATGACTTTTGAACATCAGTATTCTGAAAGCTATAGAATATTTATTTTAAAAAATTGAAGAGGACACTAAGAAATGCAAAAAAACATTCCATGCTGATGGATTGGAAGAACAAACATTGTGAAAATATTTGTAGCATCCAAAGAAATCCAGACATTTAATGAAATCCCTATCAAAATGCTACCAACATTTTTCGCAGTGCCAGAACAAACTATAGTAATTTGTATGGAACCACAAAAGGTCCCAAACAGCCCAAGCAATCTTGAAATAGAAAAGCAATGCTGGAGGTATCACAATTCTGGGCTTCAAGCTGTATCACAAAGCCATAGTCATCAAGACAGTATTGTACTAGCACAAAACAAACACATATATCAATGGAACAGAAGAGAAAACCAGAAATGGACCCACAATTATAGGGTCAAATATTCTTTAACAAAATGGGAAAGAATATCCAAAGGAAAAAAAGGCAGTCTCTTCAACAAATGGTGCTGGGCAGACTGGATAGCAACATGTAGAAGAATGAAACTGGACCACTTCTTACTGCATACACAAAAGTCAAAATGGGGCACCTGGGTGGCTGAGTCAGTTAAGTGTTTGCCTTTAGCTCAGGTCATGAACTCAGGGCCCTGCGATAGTCCTCGGCATTGAGTGCCCTGTTCAACATGGAGTCTGCTTCTCCCCCTGCCACTCCCCCTGCTTGTGCTTGCTTGCTCTTTCTCTGTCAAATAAATAAAATTTTCAAAATAAAAATAAAGTAAAAATGGATGAAGAATCTTCTCAACGTGAGGCAGAAAACCCTCAGAATCCCAGAGAAGAACACAGCTGGGAACATCTTTGATCTCAGACATAGCAACTTCTTACAGCCACATCTCCAGAGGCAAGGGCAACAAAAGGAAAAAAGAACTACTGAGACTTCATCAAGATAAAAATCTTCTGCACAGCAAAGGTAACAATCAAAACTAAAAGACAGCCTATGTAATGGCAGAAAATATTTGCAAATGGCATATCTGATAAAGGGCAAATATCCAAAATCTATAAAGAATTTATCAACCTTAACACTCCAAAAATAAATAACCCCAATAATATTTTTTTATTTTTAAATATTTTTATTTATTTATGATAGTCAGAGAGAGAGAGAGAGAGAGAGAGAGAGAGAGAGAGGCAGAGACACAGGCAGAGGGAGAAGCAGGCTCCATGCCAGGAGCCTGATGTGGGATTCGATCCCGGGTCTCCAGGATCGCGCCCCGGGCCAAAGACAGGCGCCAAACCGCTGCACCACCCAGGGATCCCAATAACCCCAATAATAAATAGGCGTAAGACTTGAACAGACATTTTTCCAAAGAAGACACCCAGATCGCTAACAGACACGTGAAAAGATGCTCAACATCACTCATCATCAGGGAAATACAAATCAAAACCATAATGAGGTATCACCACACACCTGTCAGAATGACTAAAATTAACAATACAGAAAACAACAGGTGTTGGTAAGGATGTGGAGAAAGGGGAACTCTCCCACACTGTTGGTGCAAATGCAAACTGGTGCAGTCACTCTGGAGAACAGTGTGGAGGTTTCTCAAAAAAGTTAAAATAGAACTACCCTATAATCCAGCAATTGTACTGCTAGGTATTTACCAAAGGATAAAAAATAATGATTTAAAGGGCCACATGCACCTTACTATTTATAGCAGCATTATCAACAATAGTGAAATTATGGAAAGAGCCTAGATGTCCATCAACTATGAACAGATAAAGAAGATGTGAGATGCACACGCACACACACACACACATACACACACACAATGAAATATTACTCAGCCATTGAAAAGAAGAATCTTGTCATTCGCAATAATGTGGATATAACTTGACTGTATGTATTATGTTAAGTGAAGTAAGTCAGTCACAGTATGACAAATACCACATCATTTCACTCATATGTGGAACTTAAGAAACAAAACAGATGAACACAGGGGAAGAGAAGGAAAAATGAAATAAAAACAGAGAGAGAAGCAAGTCATAAGAGACTCTTAATGGTAGAGAACAAACTGAGGGTTGATGGAAGAAAGTGGGTAGAGGATGGATGGTGGGTTTTTAAGAGGGCACTTGTTATGATGAGCACTGGGTGTTAGCTGTAAGTGATGAATCACTAAATTCTGCACCTGAAATCAATTTTATCAAATATGTTAACTACCTAGAATAAAAACTTGAAATAAAAAAAACTGTTCAGTCTACAAAGCAATTTTCCACAGAAAGCTGACTTGCTATAAAATAGCTGACCTACACTGTTCAAAACTGTCATGTTGGGAATGGCAGGCTGAGGACCTATTGCAGATTAAAGGAGAATAATGAGACATGACCATGAGATGTAATACAGAACCCTGGATTGCACCTGGATCAGGGAGAAACATTTTACTAATAAAAAAATTGAATAATTAATAAACTTTGAATACGGACCACACTTCATACACACACACACACTCACACACACACACACACACAGGAGAGAGGAAATGCATGTGGCAAAATATTAAAGGGCAAATATCCAAAATCTATTACATTGCTCAATCTCATTGAAAGATAAAAGGGTGTTAAGACTACTATTCTTGAAACTTTCTTTAGGTTTGATATTTGTCAAACAAAAACTGTAGGAGGAAAGCAACAATGTCTCAGTAGTATAGGCTATGGTTTCTCCTTCCTTAAACTTCCCTTATAAACAAGCTTGCCATCACTTTTGGCTAAAACAAAATCCCATCCAGGATGATCTAGCCCCAGATAAGGATCATTAGATCAGAGGAGTGGGTGGAAAGCCAGAACTCCTTTGGCTTTGATTTACAACCCAAATTGTCAGCAAGCAAAAATTCCTAGAAGTAAATACTCCCTCGACTCGTGTTAGTATGGTTATAAAAACTCTATCCCTTTATTGTTATTTTGTTGGACTAACACAAACGAATACATCTGAGCCCAGGACTTGAACTCTAGAGGCATTGGGGAACCTGTGCATAGGCGAGAGGCAGAGAAAAATGGTATCTGGCAAATAGGGAAACCAGGTATATGTGTAAGATTTAGGGATACATGGACATACGGATGAAAGAGAACCAGAACTTGTTGAGCTTCAAGGAATGCACAGACTTTATTTCATTTAAGCCCCATAACAACCCAATGACATAAATATTGTTATTCCACATTACAGACTGAGAGGAGAGACAACTGTCCCAAGCTCATACAGCAAGTACAAAGAAGAGCTGGAATTGAACTTGGTCTTTGTTACTTCAAAGACCACGTTCATTCAATGGCAGCACCTAACCTCCACAAAGAGTCAAGACTCTAGGGCATGGCTAGTAAAGTAGTATTTGAGTATTTTCTTAGTGATAAGTCAAAGAAGAAGAAGTCTTTACCTATCTTCTCCCATCTCCCAAGTGAATACTGATGGGCCAAGATTTAGAAGTACTGGGATCATTAAATCTGAGAGCTCTATCTAAAATATGTTCTGCTAAAATCCAAACCTAATATAGGGCCAGAATGTCTCCAGACTATTCTTTGAGATGCCAAGAATATTCCAAAGTATTTCTGTACCTATTCCAGTGGACCCAGATATGATTTTATTTCCTGCCCAAAACTTTAGCCCATTTCCTTTTGCTTGGCTGTGAGTAGAAATATAGGATAATAGATCTATAGATGCCAAATATGACACCCTCCTGAGACGAAAAAAAAATGGGCATCAGTGTTCTCCACTGTGACCTATGACTGTGACCAGCTCTGAGCACACAGCACCTCTAGGTACATTGTAAATATTTATTGATCACTCATGGAAAGAATAGCAAAGACCAATGCACATCAGGCATCATTATAGACATCTTTGTCTATTTTGGATTCACCTCTCTATATTTCTATATATTTTTTTTAATTTTTTTAATTTTTTTTTATTTATTTTTATTTATGATAGTCACAGAGAGAGAGAGAGAGAGAGAGGGGCAGAGACACAGGCAGAGGGAGAAGCAGGCTCCATGCACTGGGAGCCCGTTGTGGGATTCGATCCCGGGTCTCCAGGATCGCGCCCTGGGCCAAAGGCAGGCGCCAAACCGCTGCGCCACCCAAGGATCCCTATATTTCTATATTTTTATGTTATTAACAAATATGGATTTGATAAGGAATAATGGGCATTGTGAACATGCTATTAGTATAGGAAGATCAACAGAGAAGATAAAAGATAACCTTTCTGTTTTAGTTTCAAAACATGAAAACCATAAATATGTCCAGAAAAAAGAGGATTGACAAAGCAGCCTCTAAGGACTTTATTGGAGGAAATTGCAAAAAGAAATCTAAGGAATCCTAACTGAAATAATTGGTTTCAGATATTTCAGAATCACCAATCTAGCCCTCAACTCAATTCAGCTGACATGAAGTCACATAGACATTCAGCACCTTGTCCATACAACCTCTACCTACAAGGTTCTATGGATTGCAAATACTGCATATCCAGGGCCAGCCTCCTGCTATACTCCTGGTCCATAAAATTGGTAAATCTAACAATGAGACACTATCACATCTCATTCAGTTTCAAGCAGCATCCATCAAAGAGAGCTGCCCTTCTTTAAAGCAGCATAAAAAAAAAATAAAGCAGCATAAAGTCCTAGATCACATTCTTTCTGACAACCACATTGCACCAGATAATTGAAATGTGAATGCTCTCTACCCTCCTTATGGAAAACGACACTTTCCTTAAGTCTTAAGAAGACACACACACACACACACACACACACACACACACACACACTATCCCAAACAGACCTGAGTTTCCTGCTCTCTATCAAATCCAAATTTCTAAGATTGTATCTCTAAGTCATTCTCCTCACTGTCCTACTACTTGCTTCTACTATTAACCTTTTATGTAGCTCCTACTTGAACAGGACAAATATTTCCCCACACATACATATCTTGCTGACATTAACATCAGCCCTCACCCGGACTGTCCCTCTCTGCCTAAAAACATTCTTTCCAAATCCTGTCCATCATGACTCTACTTCCAGAAATGGCTTGGTCACACCTACAGATAGATATCAGATCTTTCCAGTATGCTCCACTTGCCCCATGCTCTCCCTTCATTAATGTCCAGTGGTATACCTCAGGGCCTAGAATGCTGCACTGGGAGAAATCCCAGTTAGGGAAGAGAGAAGGAGTAGTAGGTGGTGAGGTGGAGCCCAGGAGCAGAGCTTCTGCCTGATGTTGGTTGCAACTTGCCTTTCATTCCCCAGCTGAAGCCTGAGGTACAAAGAGTTAACTGGCCACAGCCAAGGAAGTACTTTAGGCCCTCCAGCCCATTTTGCTTGTCAGAGATCTGACACAAGAACTGAGGTCCAATTCTCTTTCACCACAACAAAGTGAAAGTACAAGGGAAGTAACCCAAGTCAACTGGAACAAAGTGTATTACCTGTGACAATAGTGATTTGCTCCAGTGTCCTCTCCTTGATGTATGACTACTGAACAGGCAACAATGGAGAGTTTTATTGCTTTACTTTAGTTGTAAAACAAGTCACCTAATGATTTGACATTAGGGAACATGACATGATTCGCTAACAGCCATAACTACATGTAAGGCTAGCCTGCAGAGGGAGGAGTGTACAACAAAGGATTCAATGGTGTGTAGAATAGGATCTCACTTGTTTCAGGAGGATAGGGAAGTGATGAAATGAACTTATATTGTAAGCTCCTATGATGAGGGTTTTCTGTATTTGCTCTTGTTTCTCATGTTCTGTCTGTGAATAACTATGTAGATGTGTTCAGGGGACTTTGGGTTGGGCCTAAACAGAGAAATTGCATGGTCTTTCAAATAGAAACCACATGAAGCTTCTAAGTGAGAAAGACTGAATTCAATCTATTAAAGATCAGATTTGAACTAAGTATAAATGAATTCAAAAGCAAATTCCAAATTAGAAAATGGAGGGACCACAGGGATTCTTTGTGCAAAAGAACTCAATCAAAAGCAACAAATTCCTTCCCAGTAATTTATCAACACCAACACCATTACCCTCAATCACCACACACTCAGTTACACATAGTGAAATACAATGGTGGCATATACAGATCCTCCTCTCTGGGAACTTAAAATTTAGTACAATTTGTGAAAAACCCCCCACATGCTGAAATAGGTAGAAGAATACATAATCTACAAACTAGGAAGAGTATTCCTAAGTAAAAAATAAACAGTCAAGGCAAGGGCATGTCAAGCTCCCACATGGCTTCCTAGTTGATGGAAGGTAAAGAATATTGAGGACTGCACTTTCTGGTGTTGGGAAGATGACTGAGAATCTTCTGTGCACTGTGGGTCACCAGCATGAAAGAGGAGGGAATTACCCCATCTTGGCATTGTGTATAACTATTTCCTAGGAAACCATTAGCTCAGGCATATCCTCAGCCTAGGTCATGATCCAATATGTCAAGCCCCTTCAGGCCTTCTTCCCATGCCCCCCACCAAAACCACAAAACAAAATCCACTGCACCTTGACTCAATAAATCCAGTTTGTCCAACTAGACAGATCCAGTTAAATATTTGCTATAGATACTAATACAGATCATGAATGAAGATAAAACGATGATGATGATGATGAAGATGAAGATGATGATGATGATGATGATGATGATGATGATAATTCTCAGTCCTGGTCTGCACAGAAATGAAAGAGAGAAACCATTACAGTCCTAATAAATGTGTGACTTCTCTCCTGGGGAAAGAGAAGGAAAGGTCAGATAACTTCCTTGAAAGGTTGGAAAGAAAGCTGTAGTAACAGAACTCAGCTCATACCAAAGAAAATAAATACACAAACCTATCTCCCAGGAGTCATCTGCAAACAACCTCACTGAACAAATCATTTACAAATAATAGGCATGCTCTCTATTTTGTACTGATCTTATTTTGTACCATATCCTGTTTGCATGTTACTTGGAAGAATCCTTTTTCTCTCTTTTGAAAATAAAACTCCTGGGATGCCTAGATCACTCAGGTTGGGTGCTTGCCTTTGGCTCAGGTCATGATCACGGGATCCGGGATCAAGTCCTGCATTAGGCTCCCTGTGAGGAGCCTGCTTCACCCTCTGCCTGTGTCTCTGCCTCTTTCTGTGTCTTTCATGAATAAATAAATAAATATTTTAAGAAAAGAAAAGAAAAACTCCTTAGGATAGAACCTGCTTCATGTTCCTCTCCTTGAGGCTAGAAACCCTAATTCTGCAAGTAAATATTACTACGGGTAACCGAGACTTGAATTTGAAGGCATGGAAGCCCCCAAACTGTCTGCTCATTAGATGAAGAGGAAACACAGCCATCTTCTCCAACTCACCTACCTACCCTCCTGCCCCCAGCACTACACCTCTCAAATCCCATCCAGGCAGGCAGAGGCAGAATTCAAAGTCACTGAAACCTCATCCTGATGCAGACTAACACCCTCCACACCCACTGTATGTAGACCAAATCCATCCACGCAGATGTAGATCAAAATCTATGTAGATGTGGACTAAAACATTTTGCTTCCTTCCTACAAAATATGTGGTGTCCCCACTAGCAGCAAGACTGTGCTAGATCATGGCATCATTATTTGGGTAAATAATCAGATTACCAGAGCTTCTCTCCAGGTTTTATAGACTCCATATTATCTAGTGTCATTCTGGGATGGTTGTGAACAGGAAACTTTTCTTAGTCCCTCCAGGATAACTTGAGAGAAGACGGGGTGAAATGCAACATTCCTTGATTTGACATATTGACAGGTTGAGATTCAGTCAGAATCCAGTGTTGGAAATTCTTCACATCTGTGTTTACACCAAAACAAGATGATTAATATAACAAATCAGAAAAGCCTGAGCTTTGTCTTCTCTAAAGCTCTTAGCTTTAGAGTTATTCAGGAATTAATGGACTCCTAACTCTGGGAAACAAACAAGGGATAGTGGAAGGGGAGGTAGGCAGGCGGGTGGGGTGACTGGGTGACAGGCACTGAGGGGGGCACATGACGGGATGAGCACTGGGTGTTATACTATATGTTGGCAAATAGAACTCCAATTTAAAAATATAATAATAATAGAAATAAAAATCAGCATGCAGATGTAAAAAAAAAAAAACAATAAAGTAATGGGCTATCCAGAAGAATCAGAATGAGATTGTCCAAACAAGAATGAGAAAGAGATCTGAGAAAAGCCAGGAAGGGTGTGCAATTAAGTGACACACTAATTCCAAGGAATTAGAAAGTGATGGGACACACCTATGTCAACAGTAAAAATAACTTTCTTCTCAACTTCTACCTATGATTCTTCATTTTCTTAATCCTGAATGCTGTCAACACAGAACATCTAATAAAAGCCCTCACAAGAAAGCAGGTAGAAGGAAATCCATCTGCCTGTCCACCTTATGCTCCAAATTACAACTATAGTGTAAGGGAGCCCAGAGCCACATCACTTTTGCCAAGAAGGCTTACTAAGCACCTCTGTTTTATTCCCTCAAAACCCCCTCTTTTCTTCTAAGCACAGAATCTAGAAATTCATCCAGTGGTCGCATCCATCACTATACTCTGTCTCCACATATAGACAAGCAGGTCAGATTAGTCAGAGCATATGGCTCCTTCTACCATGCACTTCCTCCCAATAAACAACGTCAGTAATACACTCCACACCCAGTGGCTTAGGAAAGGCCAACTATCTCTCTGGTTATTTTCCTTCAAATCTTTAAGTGTGTCCTTCTGTCCTTCCACAGAAGGACTCAGCTGTTTCTGTCTCTTTGTCTCTCTCACCAGACTGTGCTTGGTCCTCTCATAGGCCTAGGTAGCTTCTCCACACTGCCACCATCTCCTTGGAAAGTTAATTGTTTTGTTTTGTTTTACTGAAGGAAAGACATCTGATCATGTGAAACATATGAAAGTTCTTTCGTGCCTCAAAATCCTGAGAACTTATCCAAATATAGACCCATAAGACTTCTACATCAAGATCTATCTGCCTTACCCCAGCTTAGGCAACATAATCTACAACCAAGAGCCTCCACCACTAGGGACATTCTTTATCCCTCTTCCCTAGTTTTTTCTAATCCCTACTCTGCTTTGTGGTATCTGTGATGATCAGAGAAAAAATGGACAAGGATAAACCAAGGAAATTAATACGGAAATCATATTTATCAATTTGGAAAATACTTGGTAAAGAAATTGCCCTTTCACCATGATTTTGCTTAAACTAAGGATAAAATGTATCTGCCTTCTAGACGCATGTAGCATGTTTCAGTTGATAATGGAGAGAAGTTGCCCAAAAACTACTACAGGGCGAGAGAAAGACAATCTAGAAATTACCATGTGCCACATATAATCAATAAAACAGGTGTCTCACATGGATAAGTGTAGTCTGGGCTTTGATGCTGGCCTACTGCCCACAGTGTGCATGGGGGTAGGTAGGGTGGAGTCCAGTTTAAGACTCCAAGGGCCTTCAAGTTTAAAGAGTTGCAAATATGTTTTGTGATAACAGCAAACTGCTTTTTGGCGACCCAGTGTTTTAAAGACCACTAGGCAGGCATACTCCTGGAGAATTTGGTAATCTTTCCTCCTATAGACTGACCCAGCCTATAACCCATCCCCACCCACAATTTTTTAAATTATATAAGAAAGGCAGGGAGATACCATCAGCAGCTGTAAAAATATTTAGCTCTTTGAGCCCGGAGGATGAAGACCTTCAAATCCCCTTTGGTGATGGGGGACCACCTTATCAAACTGGACCAGCTATTCTGCAGAATAAGGAAGTATCCACGAAATGCCATATATTATAAGCTCCCAGAGAAAAGAATTCTCTGTATTTGCTACCATTTTTTCCTGTATTGTCTGTTAGTAACGACACAGGTGGGTTTTGTTGACCTTGGATTGGGTCTAAAGTGAGAAATTGGATGGTTGCTCAAGTAGAAACCACAAAAAGTATCTAAGCGTGAAAGACTGGACACCTATTCAAGATCAGATTTCAACTAAGTGTAAATGAATACAGGGGCAAATTCCAACTTAGAAAATTCAGGCACCACACTGATTCACTGTGCAAAAGAACTCAAGGAAAAACAATATTTCTCTTCCCCTCTAAGTTATCAATACCACTACCGTTACCTCCAAATCATCACATACTCAGTGCAAGACAATAGTGGCAAATAGACAATTAACTGCTCTGGGAACTTACAATTAAGGGCATTTTGTGAACATCCCACACATACACACCTGCCGAAATAAGTAAAAGTTACATAAACTATGAACCAGGTAGAGAATTCCTAAATCAGACATGAACAGTCATAGCAAGGGCACGTAAAGATCCCACATGGCTTCCTAGCTGATGGAAGACAAGTGTAGTAAGGACCTCATTTTCCAGAATTGGCAAGACTAGTGAGTCTTCCATGCATTGTGGGTCATCCTGGGAAGGCTGCCTGGAAGAAGCGATACTGCTCCACCTTGGCATTGCGTATAACTGTTTCCAATGAAAACATCAGTTCAAGCTACATTTCAGTTTGGGACATGATCCGATAAATACAGCCTTTCGGGCTTTCCTCCCATGCCTCCCACCAAAACAAAATAAATTCCATCACACCTTGAACCTATAAACCCAATTTGCCCAACCAGACAGTTCCAGTTAAATATTTCCTACAGATACTAATACGGATCTAGATAATAAGATGCAATATATATATATATATGCAATATATATGTATATATATACATATATAAATATATATGTATAAATTATATATGTATATATGTATGTGTATGTATATATACATATATATTATATATGTATAAATATATGTATATATATTTCTGTGCTGAAAAGGCCAGTAGAGAGAAACCACTGCAGTAGCAATAAGTATGTAATTTAATTTCTCCCCTGAGAAAAGAGAAGGACCCTGAAGGACCCTTTCACTGAAAGTTTAGAAAGAAAATTAAAGTAACCAAATTCAACTCATACTAAAGAAAATAAATATGCCAACTTATCTCCTGGGAGTCTTCTGAGAAAAACCTCACAAAAGGGATCACTTTCCAGGCATCCTCCCACCCATGATCTTACTTTGTACTATATACTCTTTGCATACTACTGGGAAGAAACCTATATCTCCCTTTCTAAAATAAAACCTCCTTAGAGTAGAACCTGTTTCATGTCCTCTCCATGAGGCTAAAACCGTAATTCTGCAAGTAAATATTACAAAGTGCAATCTAGACTTGAACTTGAAGCATGGCAACCTCCAAACTGTATGCTCATTAGACCAAGAGGAAACACAGCCACCTCCTCCCACTCACTTACCACCCCTAGCACTGTATCTCCCAAATCCCATCCCAGTTTGGAAGAGGCTGAATTCCAAGTCAGTGAAAACCCATCCTGATGCAGACTAACATGCTCCAGACCAACTACATATAGACCAGATCCATCCACATAAATGTAGACCAAAATCTGTGTAGATAAAGACCAAAACATTGTTGCTTCCCTCCCACAATATCTATGGAGTTTCTGCTACAAGCACACACCAAACTAGTATCATTGCACGATTAATTGGGTGAATAATCAGAGAGCTAGAGCTTCTCTAGAGGCTGCATAGACTCTACATTATCTAGCATCATTCTGGAATGACTGAAGATGGTGACTTTTCTTAGACCCTCTGGGATAACTTCACAGAAAACAGTGAAATGCAACATTCCTCAGGTTCAGTTTCAGGCAGAATCCAGTTCTGGAAATTTTTAACATTTCTATCACACCAAAATAATGTGGCAAATCAGAAAAGCCTGAGCATCTGCTTCTAGAGGTCTTCAGAAACTACATGGGCTACCAGGAAGAATCAGAATTAGAATTTCTAAACAAGAATCAGAAAGAGAGCTGGGAAAATGCAGGAATGGTGTATAATTAAGGGATTAGAAAGCGATATGATACATTGATGTCAACATTGAAAATCAGTTTCTCCTTTTTTCCCTCATGATCGTCTGCTCCGTTTTCTCAACCACTGAATCCTGTCAACATAGGATACCTAATAAAAGTCCTCAGGAGAAAACAGTACAAGGATATCCATCTGCCTGTCCAAACTACAACTATTTATTTTCCAAATTACAACTCTAATGTAGGATGCCCTTGATCTACAATGAGCACTGATCTACACTCATTTTTTCCAAGAAATCTTCCCGACAGTTTTGTTTTCCCCACCCACCGACCCTTCCTTTACCTGTAAAAAGAGAATCTAGAATTCTATCCAGTGATCCCATACTCTGCCTCCACTTTTCGACTAGCAGTCATGAATGATCAGAACCCATGACTCCTTTTTCCACGTACCTTCTCCCAGTACACACCCTTAGTAATACACTGCACACTCCGTGGCTTAGGAAGGGCCAACTATCTCTCTGGCTATCTTCCTTCATATCGTTAAATGTGTTCCTTTGTCCTCCCATGTAAGGACTCTGCTATCTCCTTCTCTCTGTCTTCTATCACCCGACTGTGCCCTACTTACTGCCGTATTCCACACCACGACCATCCACCTTGAAAAGTTCATTTGTTTTGTTTCGTTGTAAGAAATATACCAGATCATCTGAGTCATATGAATGTTATATCATGCCCCGAAGTCCTGAGATCTGATCCAAATGTAGATCCATATGACTTCTCTACCAAGACCCACCTGCCTCACCCAGCTCAGGCAACATAATCTACAATAAAGAGCCTCCACCACCACTTTTTCTGGGACACTCTTTATCTCTCTCCCCTAGTTCTTTCTACTCTCCACTCTGCTTTGTGATTTCTAGGAGATAAAAGAAAAAATGAAAGAGGATAAACCAAAAGGATATAATCCAAAACTCATATTTATCAATTTGGAATATACTCGGTGAAGCAACTTCACCTTTCCACTTGACTTTACTTTGAGGTTAAATTGAATCTGTCACCTGGAAGCATGTAACATGCATCAAATGATGATGGAGAGAAGTTACCCAAAAACTGCTAGATGGCAAGAGAAAGAAAACCTAGAAATCAACATTTGCCATATACATTCAAGAAAACAGGTGTCATGCATGGATAAGTGTTGTGTGGGTTTCTGGTGTTCAGTGCTAGCCAAAGTGTACCTAGCTGTGAGGAAGAGGGAAAAGGAGCACAGTTTAAGATTCCAAAGACCTTAAATTTACAAGTTGAAAATATGTATTGTGATAACAGTAAACTGTCTGCTGAAGACATCAGAAGTCAGTCCTACTTCAGGCTTCTCCTCCAATATACCTGTCATGATTGATAGATTCTAAAGGACACAAGAGAGCCCTTCAGTTTTAAGGTTTATTTAGTACAGGCTCATGTATAATATACTTGGGGACTCAAACAAGCCTTCATAAAGTGTTTCAAAGACCACTAGGCAGCCACACCCCAAGAGAACTTGGTTATCTTTCCTCCTACAGCCTGACCTGGTCCATAATCAATCCCCACCACAACCTTTTAAAATGAGATAAAGGGCATTTGGGTGGCTCAGTGGTTGAGCATCTGCCTTTGGCTCAGGTCGTGATCCTGGGGTCCTAGGATCAAGTCCCACATCAGGCTCCCCACAGGGAGCCTGCTTCTCCCTCTGCCTATGTCTCTGCCTCTCTTTGTGTGTCTCTCATGAATAAATAAAAAAACAAAATCTTTAACATTAGATAAGAAAGGCAGGGAGATACTTTGAGACACTGTAAAAACACATATCTAACTCTGTGAGCCTGGAGGAAGAACACCTTCAAATCCTCCCTGGTGATGGGGGCCCACCTATCAAACTGGACCTGTTATTCTGCAAAGTTCATACAGATGTCCTCTCTAAGAAGATGAGAGACAGAGACTTTCAGAATCTCCAGGGAGAAAGTGAAGCAAAACATGAAGAAGGCAGCAGAGCCAGGTGGGAGAATCTTCATTCATTACATAACATGTCTAAGCACACTGTGTGCTGAGCCCTCTGGGAGAGACAGAGATGAAGAAAGCAAGCTGTGCACCAGGTCAGAAAGGAAAAGGCCGGAAGGAGAGCAGGGCAAACAGGTGGGAGGACGCTGGAGGAGAAGTTCCAAGGAATAACTGAATAATCTCCTATTCTGATTGTCCTCATCAGAGCTGAGACCCTTTCTGATAAGGAGGAGAATAGAGTGTACGCCTCCAAATCCCTCTGACCCCAGCAACCCTACCTGCCTTCCCTGAACTCTCATGTCCTCTGGTTTAAACACACACACACACACACACACACACACACACACACACACAACACACACCAATCAAAGGTCTACCATGAATTACCCTCCATTCAAACCCAGCAGGGCGAGACAGCCAGCTGCACTTCAAGGCCAGTCTCTTTTTCTGTCTCTGTCTCAGTTTTCTTGCCAACTCTATAAACACAGGAAAACACTTACCCATGGGGTTCTCTTGCCTCAGAGCAGAAAGAACAGATATGAAAGTGCAAGCCGTGGGACACCTGGGTGGCTCAGGGGTTGAGCATATGCCTTTCGCTCAGGGTAGGATCCTGGAGTCCTGGGATCCAGTGCCCCATTGGGCTTCCTGCATGGAGCCTGCCTCTCCCTCTGCCTATATCTCTGCTTCTCTCTTTGTGTCTCTCATGAATAAATAAATAAATAAATAAATAAATAAATAAATAAATAAAATATTTAAAAAATAAAAGAAAAAGAAAGTGCAAGCCAAGCCCAAGGACAGGGAAAGGCTTGGCCAAGCAGTCAGGACTTAGAGTGAAGTTTGGCAGAGGCCCATCAGAGGGGGCCCTTGGGGGGTGGGGCCATGGGGAGGTGGGGCCATGGGAAGTGGTATGAAACCAGAAAAGGGTTGGCTTAGACAGAAACCAGGAAGAAAGCTTGAGGTGGACAAAGGAAGACTAGTGGGGCCCTTTTTGGGTAAGGAGGTGGACCGAGGGCTGAAATGAGACTTTGTTGGAGATGTTTTTGGCAGCCAGATGTGAATTTAGACCAAGGTCCTGGGTATGGAGGAGGCCCTGGCTGGCAGGAGGAGAGTATGGCAAACCAAGTGGAGCCCAGCCTGTGGTGATTTAGAGGCAAGTCCCAGATCCAGCTAAAGAGCCCACTCAGCAGACCTTTAAATAAAAAGAAAAGCACCACCCCCTAGCTGTCTCTCCCACAATCTCCTACTAGATTCTCTACCACCATCACTCACTCCCCACTCTTAACACCATTCCAGGAATAAAACTAAAAGGGAACTGGCCTAAGCTTTAACAGGGATTCCCTGAGACACTCTTTCACTATTCTTGGCATATACTAACTGAATGTGCATTGAGCATTGTGCTGGAGGAAGCAATGGAAAGATAGAGTCCTTGTCTAGCAGAGCTTCCTGCTCTAAACATTCAAATGATAGGGCTTCCAAGATATACAAATAGGTGACCAAAGGAAGGGGCCTCATTCTTCCCAGAGCATTAATCCTGAAATAGAAACAAGTCTTGTCAGAGATGGAGAAAATGGGGCCTAATTAGACACCCAGGGATGAATGTACAAGTGATGGACTCAAAATCACTTGAGCCTAAAGAAAAATGGGCACTACTACCTCTACTTGAGGGTGCTGAGTCCTCTACACCCTAAAGGAGATTCCTTAAGGACTCAGGTGAAGGTGGAGGGAGGAGAGAAAAGGGTCGCAGCAGGTCTCTAAAGGGACAGAGTCTGTACTAAATACACTAAGATAGAACATTGAAATTAGAACAGAAAGAAGTGCTCCCCATCTCAGGAAGAACCTTCACCTGAGGAAACCTACAGATCCCACTGCCCCTGCCCTAACACATCTCCAGGAAGCAGGGACCAGGGCCCTGACTGAGCACCTCCTGTGTTCCAGGCACTGTGCTGGGGAGGGGGTGAGTGGCCCAGCCCAGACCACAGAGCTAGGATTCCCAGAGGCAAAGGAGCCTGGCAGGATTGGCAGGAGGGCTGTGATGACAGGACAGTAGGGGAGGGGCAGCTGGGTGTGTGATCTGTGTCTATTCCCAGGGTCCTAGGCAGTCTTCCCTGCCTCAAGATGGGATTGTTCCAGATGTGCCTCTGCTTGAGGGAAAGAAGGGCAGGTGCAGGGGAGGGTCTGTGTATCCTGCATCTGGTCCCCAGAGCAATCCCTTCCCCTTCTTCCTGTGCTATTTACTCTCTGATGGGGAGAGGGTGGGAGGCTGGGGGACAGGCCAGGGCCCCAAACATCACCAGTTATGAGAAGAACTTACTGAGACACGTTTCCTGACTCCATCTCACAGAGCAGCTTAGGTGCTCTGATGTTTCCCCCCAGCTCCCTGGGACCCAGCTGCTTCAGGTGGACTTGCTCCCCCTTCTCCCTGCTGCCCTTGCTATTGAGCCCTGGGCACTATTGCCTCCTCCACATTGGCCATGGAGGCTCTGAAGCCCCCACCTCCTCTCTCTCAGGTTTCCACTCCTTCAGTTAAGTCCACGCCAATGTCTCTTCAACCACCATCACCACAGCCGTGGCCACCCCATGTTGTAACCCTAATCTCAGTGTTCACTGTCACTCAGGCCCATTTGTCTTGAAGAAGAAGACAATGAGCAAAGGAACCTACACATGTGCCTTTGCACCAACAAGTTCCAGAATGGCTACAAGCTCTGGAGGCAGAGGCCATATTCATGGGAGCCAAGGCTGTCAGGGCCCCCTGGGTGCTGTGGAGATGCACCATGGTGCCTCTGAGCCTTCTGAGTATCCCCAGCTGATCAGAGCTGGTAGGGAGGAAATGCAGGTGCAGGCCATGGAGGGGTCACAGGGAGGACCCAGTGGCCACAGGTGGCTGGTGACCATTACCGCCTCCAGAAAGCATATCCAGGAGAAGCACACCTGTGACATGCCTGGCAAGGCCTTATGCACGGTCTCCTGCCAGAGCCAACAGGAGCTGCAGCACTGCAGACACAAGGACCCAATGAGCTACCTCACTACTCAAGTCCTACAGCTGCTCCCACTGCAGGATAGCTTCTCCTGCCATTCACCTCTACAGTCGCACCCAACAAATGCACTCCACAGACGAGGCTGCTGCCAGGGCTGCCCCAGGCTCCTTCCTGTACCTACCTGGGGGTCCCAGAGGCCCTACGTGGATGTGGAAACTGTCTCCCCTGCCCTCCCTCCCATGATGCTGCCATCAAAGGAGGCCTGAGCTCAGCCCTAATGTCTCAGAGTTCATGCAGTCTGGCACTCCCAGTGCTGGGGACTGGGAACCAATGAAAAGGAGAAACTGAGGCAGGCAGGCAAGGGCGGCTGGCCAGCTCCGAGGGATGTGCTGGAACAGCCTGGTTAGGGTTCCCATAGAGGAGAGGGAGGAGAAGTTTAGGCCTGGGA
This sequence comes from Canis lupus baileyi, assembly GCF_048164855.1. Taxonomy (NCBI): domain Eukaryota; kingdom Metazoa; phylum Chordata; class Mammalia; order Carnivora; family Canidae; genus Canis; species Canis lupus. Next base: position 26,135,251 of record NC_132862.1, read on the forward strand.
CTCTGTCTGCACCATGCACAGAGTGAGCAAAATAATCTATTAGTGGCTGCCCATTAATTTGGGGACACACATCTGTTATGAAACACACTGAACCAGACTTGGGACTTCAGAAACTTCCTCCCCTGGAGAGATGGGCTTAATTTTACAGAAATAAATTTAGAAGGCACTTTGGAAAGGATTTCCCTAGAGCTAAGGTAAGTAAACGCTAGAGCCAGAGAAACACACACACAGAACCCAAACGGAAAAAGGGTTGTGCTACTTCCTTGCCTGTGACATGGACCTCTGAGTGACATGTCCCACATCAGGGAATACAAAACAGTCTCTCTAAACATTAAGAAAGTAATTCCCCAGCATCCCTGAGCTACAAGAGGGCGATGACTTTTCCCCTCCCCAGTCATGGCAGACATTCTAAGGAAGGAGGACATAGTCTGGAGTTAAGAGCCCACATACAAAAGCCTAGTTTGCTGTCCTGTCCCCCAAGGCCTCCCTCTCCTGGTGGATCTCCACCTGTCTGCACCTCTCTGTGTCCATTCTTTGGACTCCCTCTGTGAACCCAGCCCAGGGGGAAGGAAAGCATCCCAAGGGAAGAGAAGACACCACCCTATTCTCTGAGATGTGAGTCGAGAGACACACAACACAATAAACCCTGGCAAATGAAAAGGTTGGAAGAGGAAAAGGAGGAAGAAGGAGAAGGAGAAGAACAAGAATGAGAAGAAGGAAGAGGAGGAGGGTGATGGTGGAAGAGTAAAGCACTGCTGTTTCATCTGGTTTCCTTGAATCCACCTAGATATCTATCAAATCTTTCTGAACACCTGCAAACTCAACCAGAGATATAAGAAAAGAATAACTGCAACTCCTCCTAGGCAGATCTGCAGGTCGTCCCTCCCACCCTGCTGAAGTGAGCAGCTGGACCACAGAATTACTTAGAAGCTGCGGCTGTAGGCAGATTGGGCAGAGTGCGAGCCCACGGTGAAGAGGCAGTGGCTTCTGTGTGTGCAGTTTGCTTGGGTAGTGAGGTAAGACACTGCAGTGGCTCAGCGCTACCTGGCCTAGAACAACTGGGAGATGGAAAGAGCGATGAACTCCTACTTCAATCTGCCAGTGCAGGAGGGCACCAAGGAGAGCTGCCAAGAGACCTTGATGGGGCCAGAGTCCTGTCCAGAGTCCTAATGGATGAAGAGACAACTGATTTAGATAGTTCTAAAACTAGCACATCTGAAAGGAGTCAGCAAGAAGATGACAGCATATTCTCCTTCATCACATGGTATGTTGATGGATTGAATCTAAACAATCTACAAGAGAGGTCTCAAGAGGTGTGTTCCTATTTAACTTTGTATAGCCCAGATGTGGTATTTCTACAGGATGTTATTCCCCCAAATTGTAGCAACCTAAAGAAGCGAGTAAGTAGTTGTGAGATTATTACAGGTCATGAAGAAGGGTATTTCACAGCTTATATATGTGTTGAAGAAATTGAGAATGAAATTTAAAAGCCAGGAAATCATCCCTTTTCCAAATTCAAAAATGATGAGAAAGCTTTTGTGTGTATATGCAAGTGTGTCGGGAAATGAAGTTCGCCTTAAGACTCATTTGGAGAGCACAAGAAAGCATTCTAAGAAACAAATGAATCAGTTAAAAATAGTTTTAAAGAGGGACACCTGGGTGGCTCAGTGGTTGAACTTCTGCCTTCGGCTCAGGGCATGATCCTGGAGTTCGGGTATTGAGTGCCACATGGCACTCCACTTGATGAGCCTGCCTCTTCCTCTGCCTATATCTATAATTCTCTATGTCTCTCATGAATAAGTAAATAAAATCTTGAAAAAATAGTTTTAAAGAAAATGCAAGAGGCTCCAAAGTCAGCTACAGTTATATTTACAGGAGATACAAATTTAAGGAATCACAATATGAATGACAAAATCAATTCTGTGCTTGTGGGCAGAAATTAAATGAGAGATGAAAGGCTGTCAGGACTTCACTTCTGAAGTGAAGGCAGTATCTTAGAGTGGTGCTCTCCTTCTCTTTGTGATTTTATGTCCTTGTACATAGATTATTTTTTAAAAAGTCAAACTGACTATTGGACTATGTGCAAATCAGTGATCATGGTAGCTGTTTTGTGGTACCTGATTGACTAACTGACCTGCTCAAGAGAAAAATTCTGTTTTTCAACAAATGGTGATGTGAAAACTTGATACTTACATGCAAAAGAAAAAACAAAGTTGCATCCTTACTTTATACCCTGTACAAAAGTTTATTCAAAATGGATCAACAACCTACACATAAGAGCTAAAACTATAAAACTCTTGGAAGAAAACAAAGGGGAAAATCTTCAGGACGTTGGATTTGGCAACAACTTCTTGGATATGACAGGAAAAGCACAGATAACAAAAAAAAAAGAGATAAGATTAACTTTATCACAATGAAAAACTTTTGTGCATCAAAGGAAATGATCACAGAATGAAAATGCAGCCCATGGGATGGAAAAAATATTTGGAAATTCTATCAATGACAAGTGAGTAATAATAATATAATTAATATAATATTGATGGGGGGAGGGGCAAGATTGCAGAAGAGTAGGGTCCCCAAGTCACCTGTCCCAACCAAATTACCTAGATAACCTTCAAATCATCCTGAAAATCTATGAATTCGGCCTGAGATTTAAAGAGAGAACAGGTGGAATGCTACAGTGAGAAGAGTTCATGCTTCTATCAAGGTAGGAAGACGGGGTAAAAGAAATACAGAAACAAAAGGCCTCCAAGGGGGAGGGGCCCCGCAAGGAGCCGGGCTGAGGCCGGGGCGAGTGTCCCCAGGACAGGAGAGCCACGTCCCGGAGAAGCAGGAGCTGCACCAACCTTCCCGGGCGGAAAGGGGCTCGCAGGGAGTTGGAGCAGGATCCAGGAGGGCGGGGATGCCCTCGGGCTCTGGGGACACTAACAGACACCTGCGCCCCGGGAGAGTGCGCCGAGCTCCCTAAGGGCTGCAGCGCGCACGGCGGGACCCGGAGCAGCTCGGGCGGGGGGCTCGGGGGCGGCTCCGCGGAGGGGGCTGCGGGGCGGGAGCAGCTCGGGGGGCTCAGGGGCAGCTCCGCGGAGGGGGCTGCACCACCGGGAGAGGGAATCCAACAGCGCAGGCCCTGGAGCACTGGGCACAGGGACACAGCCCAGGATCCCGCCTCCCCCGGGACAGGCAGAGGCCGGGAGGGCCCAGGACAGCAAGGACACTCCTGCCTCAAGCTGAGCAGATCAGCGGCCCCACCCCGGAGCCTCCAGGCCCTGCAGACAGAGAGCTCTGTGATTACTGTGGGAGCTGACTCCAGGGCTCCAGAGCTGGCCCCGCCACTGTGGTTGTTCCTCCTGGGGCCTCACGGGGTAAACAACCCCCAATGACCCCTGCACCAGGCAGGGGCACAGCAGCTCCCCTAAGTGCTAACACCTGAAAATCAGCACAACAGGCCCCTCCCCCAGAAAACCAGCTAGACGGACAAGTTCCTGGGGAAGTCAAGGGACTTAAAGTACACAGAAACAGAAGATACTACCGCGTGTTTTTTTTTTTCTTTTTGATTTCTGATTGCTTCCCCACCCTTTTGTTCCTTTCTTTCTTTTTCTTTCTCTTTTTCTTCTTTTTTCTTTTTTCTTCCTTTTTTCTTTTTTCTTTTTCTCTTTTCTTTCCTTCTTTCTCTCCTCTCTTTTTCTCCTTTTCCCAATACAATTTGTTTTTGGCCACTCTGCACTGAGCAAAATGACTAGAAGGAAAACCTCACCTCAAAAGAAAGAATCAGAAACAGTCCTCTCTCCCACAGAGTTACAAAATCTGGATTACAATTCAATGTCAGGAAGCAAATTCAGAAGCACTATTATACAGCTACTGGTGGCTCTAGAAAAAATGCATAAAGGACTCAAGAGACTTCATGACTGCAGAATTTAGAGCTAATCAGGCAGAAATTAAAAATCAATTGAATGAGATGCAATCTAAACTAGAAGTCCTAAAGACAAGGGTTAATGAGGTGGAAGAAAGAGTGAGTGACATAGAAGACAAGTTGATGGCAAAGAGGGAAACTGAGGAAAAAAGAGACAAACAATTAAAAGACCATGAAGATAGATTAAGGGAAATAAACGACAGCCTGAGGAAGAAAAACCTACGTTTAATTGGGGTTCCCAAGGACGCCGAAAGGGCCAGAGGGCCAGAATATGTATTTGAACAAATTCTAGCTGAAAACTTTCCTAATCTGGGAAGGAAAACAGGTATTCAGATCCAGGAAATAGAGAGATTCCCCCCCTAAAGTCAATAAAAACCGTTCAACACCTCGACATTTAATAGCGAAGCTTGCAAATTCCAAAGATAAACAGAAGATCTTTAAAGCAGCAAGAGACAAGAAATCCCTGACTTTTAAGGGGAGGAGTATTAGGGTAACAGCAGACCTCTCCACAGAGACCTGGCAGGCCAGAAAGGGCTGGCAGGATATATTCAGGGTCCTAAATGAGAAGAACATGCAACCAAGAATACTTTATCCAGCAAGGCTCTCATTCAGAATGGAAGGAGAGATAAAGAGCTTCCAAAACAGGCAGGAACTGAAAGAATATGTGACCTCCAAACCAGCTCTGCAAAAAATTTTAAGGAGGACTCTTAAAATTCCCCTTTAAGAAGAAGTCTAGGGATCCCTGGGTGGTCCAGCCGTTTGGCGCCTGCCTTCGGCCCAGGGCGCAATCCTGGAGACCCGGGATCGAATCCCACGTCTGGCTCCCAGTGCATGGAGCCTGCTTCTCTCTCTGCCTGTGTCTCTGCCTCTCTCTCTCTCTCTCTATCATAAATAAATAAAAAAAATTAAAAAAAATAATTTAAGAAGAAGTCCAGTGGAACAATCCACAAAAACAAGGACTGAATAGATATCATGATGACACTAAACTCATATCTTTCAATAGTAACTCTGAACATGAACGGGATTAATGACCCCATCAAAAGGCGCAGGGTTTCAGACTGGATAAAAAGCAGGACCCATCTATTTGCTATCTACAAGAGACTCATTTTAGACAGAAGGACAGCTACAGCCTGAAAATAAAAGGTTGGAGAACCATTTACCATTCAAATGGTCCTCAGAAGAAAGCAGGGGTCGCCATCCTTATATCAGATAAACTAAAATTTACCCCGAATACTGTAGTGAGAGATGAAGAGGGACACTATATCATCCTTAAAGGATCTATCCAACAAGAGGACTTAACAATCCTCAATATGTATGCCCCGAATGTGGGAGCTGCCAAATATATCAATCAATTAATAACCAAAGTTAAGATATACTTAGATAATAATACACTTATACTTGGTGACTACAATCTAGCTCTTTCTACCCTTGAAAGGTCTTCTAAGCACAACATCTCCAAAGAAATGAGAGCTTTAAATGATACACTGGACCAGATGAATTTCACAGATATCTACAGAAATTTCCATCCAAACTGAACTGAATACACATTCTTCTCAAGTGCACATGGAACTTTCTCCAGAAGAGACCACATACTGGGTCACAAATCAGGTCTGAACCGATACCAAAAGATTGGGATCATCCCCTGCGAATTCTCAGACCATAATGCCTTGAAATTAGAACTAAATCACAACAAGAAGTTTGGGAGGACCTCAAACACGTGGAGGTTAAGGACCATCCTGCTAAAAGATGAAAGGGTCAACCAGGAAATTAAGGAAGAATTAAAAAGATTCATGGAAACTAATGAGAATGCAGGAACTACAGAGCTCTCAGCCTGCAGGGCCTGGAGGCTCCGGGGCGGGGCCGCTGATCTGCTCAGCTCGGGGCAGGAGCATCCTTGCTGTCCTGGGCCCTCCCGGCCTCTGCCTGTCCCGGGGGGAGGCCAGATCCTGGGCTATGTCCCGGCGCCCCGTGCTCCGGAGCCTGAGCTGTTGGATTCGCGCTCCCGCCCCTCAGCCCCCTCCGCGGAGCTGCCCCCGAGCTCCCCGAGCTGCTCCCGCCCCGCAGCCCCCTCCATGGATCCACCTCCCGAGCCCCTCCAAGTTGCTCCGGGTCCCGCTCTGCGCGCTGCAGCCCTTCAGGGAGCTCGGCGCACTCTCCTGGGCACTAACAGGTGTCTGTTAGTGTCCCAGGGAGCCTGAGGGCATCCCCGCCCTCCTGGGGTCCTGCTCCAACTCCCTGCAGCGCCTTTCCACCAGGGAAGATTGGTGCAGCTCCGGCTTCTCCAGGACGGTGCTCTCCTGTGCTGGGGACACTCTCCCCGGCCTCAGCCCGGCTCCTTGCGGCCCCTCCCCCTTGGAGGCCTTTTGTTTCTTTATTTCTTTTTCCCGTCTTCCTACCTTGATAGAAGCAGGAACTCTTCTCACTGTAGCGTTCCAGCTGTTCTCTCTTTAAATCTCAGGCCAAATTCATAGATTTTCAGGATGATTTGACGGTTACCTAGGTAATTTGGTGGGGACAGGTGATTTGGGGACCCTACACTTCCGCCATCATCCCCCTCCCTCGGGTCAACCAGGAAATTAAGGAAGAATTAAAAAGAGTCATGGAAACTAATGAGAATGAAGATACAACCATTCAAAATCTTTGGGATGCAGCAAAAGCAGTCCTAAGGGGGGAAGACATCGCAATACAAGCATCCATTCAAAAACTGGAAAGAACTCAAATACAAAAGTTAACCTTACACATAAAGGAGCTAGAGAAAAAACAGCAAATAGATCCTACACCCAGCAGAAGAAGAGAGTTAATAAAGATTTGAGCAGAACTCAACGAAATCGAGACCAGAAGAACTGTGGAACAGATCAACAGAACCAGGAGTTGGTTGTTTGAAAGAATTAAGAAGATAATAAACCATTAGCCAGCCTTATTAAAAAGAAGAGAGAGAAGACTCAAATTAATAAAATCATTAATGAGAAAGGAGAGATCACTACCAACACCAAGGAAATACAAAGGATTTTAAAAACATATTATGAACAGCTATGCGCCAACAAATTCGGCAATCTAGAAGAAATGGACACATTCCTGGAAAGCCACAAACTACCAAAACTGGAACAGGAAGAAATAGAAAACCTGAACAGGCCAATAACCAGGGAGGAAATTGAAGCAGTCATCAACAACCTCCCAAGACACAAAAGTCCAGGGCCAGATGGCTTCCCAGGGGAATTCTATCAAACGTTTAAAGAAGAAACCATACCTATTCTCCTAAAGCTGTTTGGAAAGATAGAAAGAGATGGAGTACTTCCAAATTCATTCTATGAGGCCAGCATCACCTTAATTCCAAAACCAGACAAAGACCCCACCAAAAAGGAGAATTATAGACCAATATCCCTGAGGAACATGGATGCAAAAATTCTAAACAAGATACTAGCCAATAGGATCCAACAGTACATTAAGAAGATTATTCACCGTGACCAAGTAGGGTTTAATCCCAGGACACAAGGCTGGTTCAACACTCGTAAAACAATCAATGTGATTCATCATATCAGTAAGAGAAAAACCAAGAACCATATGATCCTCTCATTAGATGCAGAGAAAGCATTTGACAAAATACAGCACCCATTCCTGATCAAAAATTTCAGAGTGTAGGGATAGAGGGACCATTCCTCAACATCTTAAAAGCCATCTACGAAAAGCCCACAGCAAATATCATTCTCAATGGGGAAGCACTGGGAGCCTTTCCCCTAAGATCAGGAACAAGACAGGGATGTCTACTCTCATCACTGCTATTCAACATAGTATTGGAAGTCCTAGCCTCAGCAATCAGACAACAAAAAGACATTAAAGGCATTCAAATTGGCAAAGAAGAAGTCAAACTCTCCCTCTTCGCCGATGACATGATACTCTACATAGAAAACCCAAAAGACTCCACCCCAAGATTGCTAGAACTCATACAGCAATTTTGTAGCGTGGCAGGATACAAAATCAATGACCAGAAATCAATGGCATTTCTATACACTAACAATGAGACTGAAGAAAAAGAAATTAAGGAGTCAATCCCATTTACAATTGCACCCAAAAGCATAAGATACCTAGGAATAAACCTCACCAAAGAGGTAAAGGATCTATACCCTAAAAACTATAGAACACTTCTGAAAGAAATTGAGGAAGACACAAAGAGATGGAAAAATATTCCATGCTCATGGATTGGCAGAATTAATATTGTGAAAATGTCAATGTTACCCAGGGCAATGTACACGTTTAATGCAATCCCTATCAAACTACCATGGACTTTCTTCAGAGAGTTAGAACAAATTATTTTAAGATTTGTGTGGAATCAGAAAAGACCCCAAATAGCCAGGGGAATTTTAAAATAGAAAACCATTGCTGGGGGCATCACAATGCCAGATTTCAGGTTGTACTACAAAGCTGTGGTCATCAAGACAGTGTGGTACTGGCACAGAAACAGACACATAGGTCAATGGAACAGAATAGAGAACCCAGAATTGAACCCTGAACTTTATGGTCAACTAATATTCGATAAAGGAGGAAAGACTATCCATTGGAAGAAAGACAGTCTCTTCAATAAATGGTGCTGGGAAAATTGGACATCCACATGCAGAAGAATGAAACTAGACCACTCTCTTTCACCATACACAAAGATAAACTCAAAATGGATGAAAGATCTAAATGTGAGACAAGATTCCATCAAAATCCTAGAGGAGAACACAGGCAATACACTTTTTGAACTCAGCCACAGTAACTTCTTACAAGCTATATCCATGAAGGCAAAAGAAATAAAAGCAAAAATGAACTATTGGGACTTCATCAAGATGAGAAGCTTTGGCACAGCAAAAGGATACAGTCAACAAAACTAAAGACAACCTACAGAATGGGGGAAGAGATTTGCAAATGACCTATCAGATAAAGGGCTAGTTTCCAAGATCTATAAAGAACTTCTTAAACTCAACACCAAAGAAACAAACCATCCAATCATGAAATGGGCAAAATACATGAACAGAAATCTCACAGAGGAAGACATAGACATGGCCAGCAAGCACATGAGAAAATGTTCTGCATCACTTGCCATCAGGGAAATACAAATCAAAACCACAATGAGATACCACATCACACCAGTGACAATGGGGAAAATTAACAAGGCAGGAAACCACAAATGTTGGAGAGGATGCGGAGAAAAGGGAACCCTCTTACACTGTTGGTGGGAATGTGAACTGGTGCAGCCACTCTGGAAAACTGTGTGGAGGTTCCTCAAAGAGTTACAAATAGATATGCCCTACGACCCAGCAATTGCACTGTTGGGGATTTACCACAAAGATACAGATGCAATGAAACGCCGGGACACCTGCACCCCGATGTTTATAGCAGCAATGTTCACAACAGGCAACTGTGGAAGGAGCCTCAGTGTCCATCGAAAGATGAATGGATAAAGAAGATGTGGTCTGTGTATACAATGGAATATTCCTCAGCCATTAGAAATGACAAATACCCACCATTTGCTTCAACGTGGATGGAACTGGAGGGTATTATGCTGAGTGAAATGAGTCAATCAGAGAAGGACAAATATTATATGTTCTCATTCATTTGGGGAATATAAATAATAGTGAAAGGGAATACAAGGGAAGGGAGAAGAAATGGGTAGGAAATATCAGAAAGGGAGACAGAACATAAAGACTCCTAATTCTGGGAAACGAAGTAGGGGTGGTGGAAGGGGAGGAGGGCGGGGGGTGGGGGTGAATGGGTGACGGGCACTGAAGGGGGCACTTGACGGGATGAGCACTGGGTGTTATTCTGTATGTTGGTAAATTGAACACCAATAAAAAATAAATTTATTATTAAAAAAATAAAATAAGTTTTAGCTAAAAAATAAAAATAAAAACTATAATCATCTCCCTCCATTCATTCAGCCCCAGTGTAACTAATTCTTATTTCTCTTTGAATGCAGGTTTCCCATTACGTCCAGAAATTTTTACCCAGTTTAGTTTTGTTTCTGTTTTTGTTTTTGTTTTTTTGTTTTTTTGTTTGTTTTTGCTTTTAAAGAAAAGGACCCTGCATTTATCAAAAATCCTTTCAGTGACTCTCTCTGAAAAGGAAACTCATTTTGCAAGGGCATTAATATAATAAATGTTAATAATAGAAGACTCAAAAGTGGACATGGTTCAAGATCTGGTGAAAGTTCACGATAATGCAGTTGTCAAAGAAATCTGGTTATGTCTGTGACACACAACTTTTCATAATTAGAATGTCAAGTGGTGACCTTATACCAGGACATATTAACACTTCAGGAATTTCCTCTTTTTCTAGAACAGTTATAGTCTGTACTCATACAGTAAGCCTCCCATGTAATTTAGCATACCAAATACACAAGTCTAATTTGCCAAAAAGATTTCATTTACAATTCAAATTTTGGGGAGTTTGTTCAAAACCTCAGAAAACTCTGAAGCACACACTTAAATAGGATTACAAATCAGTACAAAGCTTAATATTATCTATTTAGCCAAGCTGAGAGTAAGAGATTCTACATAAGTATATGATTGTTAACAAAAATAAGCTCCTTTAATATTGAGAAGTTTTAATTCTCTGAAGTAACCAAAAACCTGCTAAAACATAGAAAACATAGTTTGTTTTGTTTTGCTTTCTGATTCTTTTCAGACCTTTTCAGTCTTTATTTAACATATGTCCTGATGAATTTTCTTTGGGAAAATAAGGAGTGTTTCCATCTTCCTAGGCAAAAGTTCAGACAACATACAAAAACAAAACCATGACTAAATGAGGCCCAGAGGACCTCTGTTGGCATTCCCTTTTCCCGAAAAGTTGAGGCCTTTACCAACTGAACCAAATGCCTTTCTAATTTCTGGCTCCTCCCCCAAAGTCAGAGTTCCACTGACGAAACCAGAGGGCTCCCTGACAAGCTGAAAGAGCCAAACCCCAAACCCCTATCTGGAGGCAACTCAATGGGAAGAAGAGACCAGGAGGGCCATTTCATGGTCATCTTTCCTCTGAGCTTGACATACATGGCAATGTTGTGTCACAGTAAAAATAATATCTTTCTTAGTCATAGATTCTTGCCTTCCACTTACTCAAATTTGGCCAACTGAAATAGAGAGGGAACACTCATTATACACAAATTTAATACAACACAACACAACCTTCACTTTCTGCACACACACCAAAACAGATCTGTTCCAAATTCCAAATAAGTGAACATTATTCGAGTCCCTTATAGTTTCTCCCAAAACTGTGCCTTTCTAATGGAAATGCATGGACAAGGAAACAGAAGATGATGCATCAGGAATGAGCAACTTGCATTGGTATGAACTCCTCGGGATGTATCTTGTCGAGAAGCTGCTCAGCTTCCCCAAATACCCCTTTCCTTACCACTACAACCAAAAAGTGAAATCGGCAGCTGGCATGAAGAGGGTATTAGCAGGGACTTTCTCTCAGACAAGAATAGTCTGGGCAGCTGCCATGTAGATCCCTCAGATTCCCTCCCAGAGACCAACTAACCTGGAGCAGCTAACCTCCAGGGGCATTGGCTCCTGGCTGGCTTGCCAAAATTTGCTGCTGAAGCCAAGTTGAGCTGCCTATTGCCCCAAAAGCTAATGCTCAAGAGATGGGCTTTGATTGGAATGTAATATGAGCTCTACTCAGGGGCTCAGCCACCTGGGGAGAGGCTGGACTCTTGTCCAAAGTCCAACTCCCAGATTTCTGCCTAGCCCTGGGGTTCTTAGTTTAGAGTGGTTAAGCAGTAAAGAAGTCCAGTGGTTCCTAACATTTCTTGATTACATGAAGACTGATGATACCAGCTAGATATATTATCTCAGTGCTGGGCAGTTGTGCAAGGAGATCTGGTTCCTTGATGCACAGGATTGGGGGATATTGTACAACAGCCTTTGGATTCTTTTTCATGATGTGTAGAAGAGCTCTGTTCTGTTCTTTTCTAGGAAAGGATGCATGATCTACAGGGATACAAAAAAAGGTTAATCACGGGGGCTCAGAGTGCAGGCTAAAGCTTAAAGATTAGGAGGTCAATGTTCCTTGGAATGGATCCTTTTGGGGTGATTAAGCCCTTCAGGCTCTTCTGATGTGTGGGCTCAGCACTCCCTTGGGAAGATTTGGGAAGATTTGGGCCATCTGCTTTAAAGGTTATTAGGGGAAACTGACAGTTCAAAGGGTCAAGAGGCATGGTGGACATAGGTGGGGAGAGCCACGTTTCGGGAAAGGGAGTTGTATGTTGGGACCACATCAGAGATTTCCTTAGGTGGGCACCTGAGGGTGTTAAGCTGAAGGAGATGGAGTTCCCATTCAAGAGACAGGAGGACTGGAAGTGTGTTGGAGAGACACTCAGCACAGGGGCTAAAGGATGAAATGGGGTCACTTTCCATGAGTGGACACATTACTGATGGAAGTTTTACCTGTCCTTTAATCATCACAGAATTATTAGGAAAATTTTAGTAATCCCATTTTACAGGTGATGAAACGGAGGCTCAGAGAGGTTCTAGCCAGTGCCAAAGGTAACACAGCATATGAAGAGGCAAATTCAGGAATGTGAACTCTGGTCCTTGGCTCCTGAGCTCTTGCTCTTTCCACCACACCATTGGGCAGAAAAGCCTTATTCTTTTATGTGCCTGCCTCAGCTGCAGGCCTGGGGGTGGGGTGCAGTTGTGGGGGCTGGCAGATAGGTGCTTAAAAGTGTCTATTATATGAAGGATGCATTCACTCTATAGATCGCACTTCCACAGTGTGGACCACAGTCCTCGAGACTCTGGTGGCAGGAAGGGGGATACAGCAGAGGAGCTCCAGTGTGGGCCTGGAAACTGGAAATAGGTGTCCTGTGGGTTTCCCTGCTTTCCCCTGGACATTCTAGACCTCTAGACTCTAGAGGACTGGGTTCCGGGGCCTTCGAAGGAAGGAAGAGAGTGGTGTGTATATGTGCACAGGCGTGTTTCATGGGTGTATGAGAATGTGTAAGTCTGGGTGTACAGGCCTGTCTGTAACTGTATGAGCTTTGACATGTGTATTTCTGTTACATATAAGTGAGAATGTTTTGACATATATTTTTGTATACATATCTATTTTGAGGGCATGCATTTGTATGTATGTATGAGTGTGAGAATCTGTGTGTATGGAAATGCATGGGTGTAGGGGTGTGAGTCCTGGGGGTGGAGGATGGGAGCCTGAGCAGGGGGTGCCTCTGCCCTGCCAGGCACAGGGGGAGGGCATTAGGGTCCCGGGTCTGAGGCTGGGTGCAGACTGGGGCCTGAGGCCTGCATTCAGGGCTGCATGGGAAGAGCTCAGAGGCCCTGCTCTGACCAGGGAGGGCCATAAAGCGGGCGTAAGGGCAGAAGGGAGGCCAGACAGTGGGGGTCCAGGCCGGATCTCTCCCTGCCCCCACCCCCAGGATCTGGAAATGAGGGCACCAGGATGCAGATCCGCTCTAGCTACCCCCATTCTGCCTGAGGACCTTAGGGTCCCCAGAAGTCTTTGTATGCCACCTTCCGAGGCTGAGATGACCTGAATCAGAGTGGAAACATCTGTCTCAAGTCAGTCCTACCCAGACAGGTCCAGAATAAGTCTTTGTCCCCTCGAGGCATCTGGTATGAATTCTTGCTGAATATCATACAAGGTGGGCCATCAGACCCCTTGTTCTGGGAAGTTCTTACTGAGTCTAACTCAAATCCCCTTGTGGCACTTCCAGTCCTATCCACTGAAACTGAGTTTGTGAGGTTGGACCCACACCCCATCCTCCAGCATGGAATGGTTTCTTCTGGATAGGGACGTGGGTCAGAGTGTAGGGACCCTGAGAGGAGAGGATGTGGGGTAAAGCCTGGTGGGTCGCAGGGGGTCAGACCTTTCCTGGGCCGGAGGCCCTGATGAGCAGGGCAGATCCAGAGCAGGGAGCTCAGAGACCACCAGGAGCAGCACTCCCACCTGCAGACAGGAGCCGAGGCCCCCGGGGTGGGAACACTCAGTGTCCCCTGCTCGGTGATGGCTGCCTCAGGCAAACAGGCCCCGACCCTGGTCCAGGAGTCCTTCATGTGCCCCAGCTGGAGGCCCCTAGACTCTGTCCTCTTCTATTGGCTTTATGGGATGGGGAGAGGGGAGGAGTACTCCAGCTAGACTGGGGTGCTCTCCCCCCTTCCTCCACCTCCAGTGACTCCTGCCCAGCCTTCGCAGCTGGGCTTCAGGGCCTCCTGCCCACTGACACCTGTCCCTGGTCCTTCCCGCCCTCCCTCCACAGGCTCCCTGCATCTGGTCTCTTAGCTCCCCCTGGCAGCCTCCTGCCCCCTCCTAGCCTTATAGCCTGTCCCCACTCTGAGCCATCCTCTCTCCTCCTCTCCTGCAGACCAGCCTCTCAGCTCCTTGCAAACTCGCCCCATCCTCTCCTCTGGGAAGTCTAGTGGGATTAATTCCTCTGGTTCTGGACCCCACACTGTTTCTATCTGAACCACTGCCAGGGTACCTGCAGGCCGGTCCTGTTCCTCTGTCTTCTCCTTCCTGGCTGTGTGCCTGGTCCCTGCTCCCCCTCTGTCCTCACCCCCTCTACATACAGCTGTGCCCCCATAGGCAGGGCTGGGTTTCCCCTCGACCCCCTCCAGGCACCAGGAGGACCAGGACTGCCCTGGACAATTGCCTGGGCCCCTCTCCAAGTTCTGTGCTCAGGGAATAGCAGAGAAGATGGTGTCCAGCCTGGGCTCATCCCGAGGGGGGAGGGGGCAGTGTGGACCCTCCCCTGTCTCTTTCCTCTTTTATTGAGGTGTAGGCCTTCCCTGGCCCCATCCTCCTGTCCTTGTCTGCCTCTGACCCAGTGCACAGGCCTGTGGAGATGGAGGCCCCTGACCCCCTGGAATGCTGGCCTGGGGTGGGAAGCAGCAGGCAGGCCCACTGACATTTCTCAACCTGAGCCTCAGCTGCCCCTGGGCACCTGTTTCCTGGTTGGGGCTCTGCACACCTGTGCTCTCCCAGGCTCCTCTTCCAGGCTCCCTTCCTTCCTTCCCTCCCTCCTCATGCAGCCCACCTGTCCCCACTGCCTGGGCTCCTTCAGCCCACTCTGTCTCTCCTGAGAACCTTGGGGTTGGCCTGCTGCCTGGAGAGGAGGGTGAGTGGTGGTGATGCAGGTGGAGGGGAGGGGCCTGGCTCTGGGGAGGTATCACCCTAGTTTGAGGACTGTCTCTGTGTGGGTTGCTCCCTTGTGGCCTTCCCAAGAGCTGCAGGATGGGGGTCCCTGTGCTGAGATGGAGGGGGAGGATGTCCTCTGGGCCTGTTGGGGGAGGGGAGCAGGCCTCAGGGACCCTGGAGGCTTCCTCAGGGATCTTTCAATTCCTGGTTGACAGGGGAGTAGAGACCTGGGTGGGGGAGGAGGGGGGAGGCGGGAGAGCAAATCAGCATGGACACATCTACAGGGGGACATTGAAACTCTGTAAGTGACCAAGGTCCTAGTCAAATTCTCCCTCCCCAAAAGAGCCCTAAAGGGAAACAATGTGAAACTACAGCAAGAGGAGCTGACATCTGACCTGAGAGGAACTTCCCAGGCAATCCCGAAGTGCATTTGGGCGCCACTGCTTCTGAAATGTGCACAGCTTTTGCAAAGCTCCCCAGTTTCCCAGTAGGTTGCCCCGCCTCCCCCAGATTTGGCCCAATGCTCAGCTCAGGGGGCCTATGCAGAGAAGCCCAGGGTCCTCCCCGTCCCTACTGCAGCCTGTGTGTGGCGATGGCCAAGATGCTACTGTGGGAAGTCCCTTCTCTGGTCTCCCTGCAGTCCTTCCTGTGCGCTGGGAATGGGGGGATCCGCCAACCAGCTAGAAGAACTGCAGGTGGGAAGGTGGCTAGAGGACAACAATCTGTGTGAGGAAGGTCCTGGGGGAGGGCTGTTGTGCCTCACTTTCTCCACCACCCCCCCTCCTCTTCCTTGCCCCATGGGCCCGGGGAGATGAAGGCGATGGCACAGAGTGGCTCAAAAACTGGGGAACAGTCTCTGCTTGGGCTTCAGGCCTCACAGGTACTGGGGAAATACAGCTGAGTCCCAGTCATGGCCCTTGTTCTCTGCTGTGGATGGGTCTCTAGGGGAGGGCAGATGGGGCGGGGTCAGAGTCCATCATCCTGAGGCCCTTTGAAGCCCCTTCTGTTCCTGGCACCCACATTCCAGTTCCTCAGGAGCCCTCAGTATGGAAGCTCCTCCTCCACCCTCACCCCCAGTCCAGAGTGGACAAGGAGGCACATGGGGGGTGGGAGGAGGGTTTGGTCTGTTCAGGTTCCCCTGTGGGTTGAAAGTAGGAATAAGGTGTTTGAAAGGTTTGAAAGGCTGGTGTTTTCTCTGGTCTTCTTCTAGAAGGAAGGGGTCCTGGACTGGGGAAAGGCAGGGAGATCATGTGGAGGGTGCTGTGGGGAAGGGGTGGGGGGCCCTCCTATCTGCGCCCATTCAGCCCATCAGCTCAGGAGTTTGCACCTGTGCTCCCCGGTCCAAGTGTCTCCATTCCACTGAAGCAGAGCAGTCAGTGCAGCTGCCATCCCCTAGGGCAGCTCTTCAGCTCCAAGGAGAGGTGAGGGGAGGGAAGGACGAGCCAGGACCCGGGGTCACACTACACCAGAACCTTCCAGTGGAGGGTCAAGGGATCAGGACAGAGCTGCTCCTGCTCTGCTTTAGGATTTCTTCCCTGTCCCCCCCGCCACCTTCTCTCTCTTCAGTGCTCATTTCCAAGGTGACCCAGCTACTGAGGTTAGAAGGGGACCTGTGACAGCAGGAAGGATCTGGAGCAGGGGCAGGTGGGTCAGAGATGGAGGGGAGACGGAGGGGCAGGGAGGGCTTGAGAGAGAGGATCCCTGGGAAGAGGGGGCTCAGCACCCTGGGTGTCCCCTCAGCTCCATGTGTCCAGGGCTGTGGTGGGAGGGACCCGATTAGAGCAGGGGAAGTGCTTCCCTGTGTGCAGCTTCCAGGAGCCCCTGGACACACAGGGCACAGAGCAAATGAGGGATGGAGAGAAGCTCCTCTGGCAGCTCAGGAGGGAGGAGCAGAGGGCAGGGCTGGGGGAGTCTGAGGAGCAGAGGGTGTGGGTGCCGAGGCCGGGTGTGCACAGCAGGCGTGTGCGGCCCGCGGGTCTGTGCTGCGGGGTTCACAGTCCTTGTGCCCAGTTCTGTGTGTGAGCAGGTATCACCCGGGGCAGGGGTGGCTGTGACATCAGGTTATGGAAGCCCAGGGCTGCGAGCTGCCTTCCCACCGGGCCTACAGGGTGTGCTTTGTTTTTAGGAGCAGCTGTGGGCGCCCAGGGAAGACCCCTGGGTTGGGAATGGAGCCCGCGTGGGCTCCAGGGCTGGCTCTAGTGACCAGCGGGGCCCCTGGAGGCATCACCTCTGGGAGCTGCGCTGCCACCTGCTGTCCAAGCATAAAGGAAAAGCCAGGTGGCCCTTGTGTGCCAGCAGCCCCAGGGCTGGGGCCAGGAAGGGAAGGGGCTGCCGCGGGGGTCAGGGACGCCGGTGGGGAGGGCGGCAGGAGGGCTTCCCTGAACTCGGAACTGCCTGGGTTCTCGCTGGAGCCCCGACTCCCCAGGCTGGGCGGCCCCCCCTCTCTCAGCGCCCAGGGCCCAGGGCGGGCTGTGCGGGGAGCGCCCTTCTCTGCCGCCCTCTGGTGGCCGCGGAGCGCGTCGCAGGCCGCTGCGGAGAAGGTGCCCCTCAAGTCCCCAGGGCCGGGTCCCTCCCCCCTGGTGGAAATTGCATTTATGAGGAGAAGCAAACTTGACTGTTCCCCTGCATCTCCCGGATCCCGCCCTGGCCCCTGCTTCCCAGGGGCAGTCAGGAGCTCCTTAAGGCTGAGAAAGTCTTCCTGAGATTTCAACCCCTTTGTCATTGCCTAAGTTTTCATTTCTTCCTATTGGGAATGTGCTGTGAGGACAAAGGGCTGAGATCAAGATATTGAGGAATGAGACCAATTTCTGCACGTCCTTGGGGTCCATCTAGAATTTCACCTTAAGAAGGTCATTGAAGGGTTGCAAGGAATGATGGCAGAGGTAGTGACATTCCTGGAGAACATGGGTCTGGAGTCGACTAGGCATGATGAGTCTGGGCTTCTGTGCATTTGCCCCTGAGCTCAGCCCATCAGCCTCAGCAGGGAGACGGATGGGCAGGAGCCAGGAGGCAGGAGGCAGGGATGCTGGAGGAGATGGCAGATGGACAGATGCTGACAGGACTCCTTATCTCTAGCTCTCGATGCCCTTCCCCACCAGGCTGTCCTGGGCCCTCCCCTCTAGTGCTCAGGGCTCATTAGGGACTGCCTGTCTTTGGGGAGACACCGAGGGACCAGGTTGCACTGGGTGGGTAGGGGGAAGAGGGGGAGGGAGGGACCCCAGATAAATGAGGGAGGAGGAGGGATTGGGATGCCTGGGATGTGAGCTGGGGTCCCCTGATCCCTGGGGCGCGGCAGGCTTGGCAGGGACACTGTGCTGGGCACACATACTGAGGTGCTGGGGGTGAGGGAGTGGGGGTGGGGTGGGAAGGGATATGAAAGGGATTGAGTTCCACTGATTTGAGGCTTATTGTGGGAGACCTGGTGCAATAGGAGCCACTGACTTTATGAAGAGCTTCCTATGTACACAGAGGGGTTACAAGTGCCATGCTGGGATAAAAGAGGGACACACATATTTCTGTTCCCATTTCCTTATTTGGAGACCTCACACATGTCCTTGGTTTCTCCAGGTGTGACTATCTGTGGTGCAAGGAGCTGCTGGGTTGTTCCTGCCCAGGGTGCAGAGCCAGAGCTCCCAGGTTTTCTGTTCTGCACACCCTGGTACTCCTCTGCCAAAGCACTTCCAGTGGTGTCTTGCCTCTCCTCACGTCTCTAATATGCTCCAGATATATAGATACCTGGTCAAGGGGAGCTGAAATGCCCTCCCAGTATTTCCTGTGGATCTCAGTGGATGGACTGGGAAAGGTCAGATCAAACCTTAAGGTGGGAGAAGAACTGCATTCGGAGTCGTGGAGAATGTTCTGAGAGGAGCAGGATGTTGCAGTAGGATTCCAACCTGCATCCTAATCCACCAGCCATCTACCTGCCACACAAATGGCTTCCAGGCACAGTTCCTCTGTGCTCTATGTGCCAGCCCACCCCTGCATGTAGGGAGCAGTTGTGGGGGGGGCAGGCCGAGAAGGAGGATATGGCTATAGGGACGGGGACAGAAAGGACCAGGATATTCATGCCCAGACCAACAGATGAGACCAATACGACGGAGCTGGTCCCAGGACCTGGTGGGTCCTATAGACCCAGACACAGAATCACCAGAGACACAGTGGACTGTGGGACAGACACACAAGGGGATAGAGCCAGATACAGGAGAAAGGAAAGAGAGGAGCCTCCATGGACCAGAGCAGAAGATCATGACAGACACAGAAATACCCCGAGGCCAGAGATAACAGAGACAGACATGGACTCAGAGAGAGGAGAGGGATCTAGGCTCAGGGGGTGGGAAAGCCATGGACCCAGAGCCAAAGGCAGATCCCTGGACAGGGGGGACAGGGTGATGAGACTCCAGAGAAGGCCCACAGGGAGGGAGGGAGAGGGAGACAGAGGAGGGCAAGGAGGAGGTGGGGGCAGGGGAGAGGCAGGGAGAAGGGGCAGGGAGAGGCAGCAGAGGGTGGGGTGCAGGCTCTGAGCCAAGGGCTCTGCTGGCCTCCCAGGTCCTGGGGCTGTGGTGGGAGGAGGGGCTTGTGTGTGTGTGTGTGTGTGTGTGTGTGTGTGTGAGTGTGGCAGGACCTCAGCAGGCCAGAGCTCTAGTCACAATGCCAGAGTCCTGTGGTGCTGAAGGTGCCCCTGTCCCCCTCCCTCTGCAGCCCTTGCTCTGAGCAGAGGGGGGCAGGGAGAGACACCAGATGCAAGTCAGAGACAGTCTGAGCTGGAAAAGAAGTGGCAGCGCTGCCTCCCCCACACCCCGAGATCAGAGGGAGAGGACCTGAGAGTGGGGAAGGGACAGAGGACTGAGGGGGACAGGGCTGGAGCAGGACACCTGTGGGAGGCAGGGGTTCAAGAGACTCAGGGGGGCTGGGGGAGTCAGGGCTGTGGGGAAGCAGGTCAGGGGCAGGGGGAGGCCAGCAGGGCTCCTGTGTCCCCAGAGACCTGGGCTGGGTGGACACAACCCTGTGCTGAGGTGGGGAGGCCGTCAGGGCTGCTTCTAGGCTGACCCTGTCCCTCTGCCCTGTTTTCCGTACAGTGAGCCTGTCCCCTGCCTGCCACCTGCTTCCCAGTGGCGGTGTCACCTGTCCCTGCAGGAGCCTGGCTCCTGCGGCCTCCTCTGTGGGGATGGCCCTCACAGCCTGCAGGGCCGCCCTGAGCGTCCTCACCAGGGGCCCGTGTGTCCTCCGGGGCGGATCTCAGTGTTGAGGATCGCCTAGTGCTCTCCGAGGCTGGGGGAGAAGGGAGGACCCAGCCGGGGGCAGGATTTCCAGAGAAAAACCAGGTGGATGTGGGAGACACAGTGGAGGATGTGCCTCCTCCCACATGGCTCTGAGAGGTCATTGTGAGGGAGAAGCTCCCAGCATGTGACAGAGGGGACATTCCTGGTGGCTGCTGGAGCCCCAGTCACCTCTCTTGCTTCTGAAGCAGGAAGAGCAAACCCTCACCAGGCAGGAGACAGCTGGGCTGGCCTGGGGTAAACAGCTGGATTGGGGACCCGGCATGAAGGGGACAGGGTGGGGGGGGGGCAGATGTTCACAGTCAGGCAGGGTGTCCGAGGTTGCTAGGGTTGGGAGTGAGGCCCACGGAGGGAGCCCTGGGATGTGCCGGGCCGTGATGCGCACGTGCACAGGTGTCTGCAGAGGTGTGTGCCCCAGTTAGCGTGTCTTCTGAGCGTTGGTGTACGTGTGTTTATGTTGGGGGGAGACTTATTCAGGTGACATCGTGTTAAGAAGCTTTGTGTCCCAGATTCCCTGTCTTTCCCTGTGTGTGTTGATGGCATGTTGGTCTGTCTGGGCAATGTCTGTTCCTTTGTGGGACTCCTTGTGGTCACCTGCGAATGGGTCTCAGTTGCATTTTGTGTTTTATTTGTGATGGAAGAAAGCATGTGTGCAGGTGTGCAAGGGTCTGTGTGTGTGCGCACAAGTGTCCGCAGGGGGAGAACAGTCTGCAGAGCCCCGGCTGCCCCCGCATCACCTCCTGCTCTCCCTCCACTGGGTAGATCTGCCCCCGCTGAGGGCCTGACAAGGGGGCAAACAGCACAGTGGCAAAGTGCTCTGCCCACAGAGACCAGCACCGGGTAAACCTGTGCAGACGCTCCCTGCCCGGGAGGAACCTGGACATAGGCCTCAGGGCCCCAGACCCACACCCAGTCCTGCAGGCACAGGCTGTTCACCAGAGCAGGTGCACTCACTCATACACACACACACACACACACACACATACTCTCAGGCACCCACAGGCCTGCCCCACACAGAAGGACACACACTGGTCATGACCCCCTTTTCCCACCCCTCCTCTGAGCTCTGTGGCCCTGCCTTCCATCACCTCCAAATGCCGGTCAGGGTTTGGGCAGATGGGGCTGTGGGTGCTAACTGGGACATGGGAGCCGATCATCAGACACTTGCTCTTTATGCCTTCATAAGTTGTGTGTGTGTGTGTGCCCCCCAACTCCTTTCCCTGTCCTGCCACCCTACCCTCTCTCTGGGGCTGACTCTACCTCCCCATCTGAGCACTGCCCCTGCCCCTGGGTCCCTCCATGTACCTCAGTCCCATGTCTCCTCCGCAGTCTCTCTCCCTGCCCCCTGCTTCCATCCTTCCCCTGGACTTTATCATTCCTCCCCATGCCTGTCCCGGCCTGGCACCCTAGACGCTGCAACCTGGTTCCTCCCTGATACCACCCTTCTGTTCTGTCTACACCCTCCCAGGCTCTGACCTCTGCTGCTGCCCCCCACCTCGTAGGCTCCTCTCTGATATCGCTGTTTCTGCCCTGGTTCTGTCTTCCACTGTCCCTTCTTTGCTGGGGTGCAGGTATGCTCCCTGGGCATTTCTCCTGCCCCTTCCATGAGGGCTCTCCAGCTCCCCCAGAGTTCCAGAGTGGCCTGTCCTCTCCCCCTCCTCCCCATTCTGAAGCTGCAGGCATGGCCTGGCTCTGAGAGGACTTCCCTGGTGGTGGGTGGAGGTGGGGAAGCAGGAGGTCTGGGGCTGAGTTTGAATCCCCGCACTGTTCCTCTCCAGGTAACCTCCTCATCTGGATTTACTCACCTGGAACAGGTGTGGAATACCTGTCAGGGCTGCAGGAAATTTCTCCAGGGGCTGTAGGGTCTGTAGTGAGCATCAGCCCTGTGGTGGGCATGCCACAGGCTAGCACACAGTGTGCGCTCAGTAAACGTGAGCTCTTAGTATCCACCCTTCCTCACTCTGCTCCCCGGGCCCTTAGCCTGGAGGCAAAACATGTTTAGAAGAGAGAAGAGTGAGAATAAGACCATGTAAGCCCAAACTGATGGCCTCTCAGGAAATTCATGGGGTTCAGCCTAACAAAATCTCTAAGGTCTGATCACAGGAAATGCCCTTGAGTGTGGACCAGAAGGGAGGATGGGGTTTGGATTGAACCACAGGACACAGGAAACCATGGGAATGAGCATGTCACATGCAGGGAGGAAGGAGTCATGCCCCCAGTCCACCCTGTATCCATCCTGTGGTGGCCACACTGGCCCCCTGTCCCTGTGCTCATGGGCCTGTGTGTGCTGGGAGCTGCCCTGGTCTGGGGTCCAGCTCCCCCAGTCCTCTCCCCTCCACACAGGACCTGGACTCCTGGAGCCTCAGACCCACATCCTCCCTCCCCTCCCTGCATGGCAGGTGCAGACACATGCACACACACGCACACAGGCACACAGAGGTGCCCTGGGATTTCTAAAGGAAAGTACTACCCCCTGGAGATGGGTTCCCTCCAGCTGCTGCTGCCCTGATCATGAACCTCACAGGGCAGGGGAGGCTCAGAATGCTGCCCCTGCTTGCCTCTCTGTCTCATCCCCCTCCTTTCTCCTGAGGAGCAGAAACAGTGAGTCCCACACTCCTCCCTCTCTGTGTGCTGGGCACCCAGGGGAGACCCAGAGGGAGGATCAGGGGCCCTGCCCTGGGGGAGCTCCCTGCCAGCTGGGAAGAGGAGGCTGACAGCCAGGGCAGAGAGGCACAGGGCTCAGCAAGTGTGTGTGTGAGCAGAGTGGGTCAAGGGCAAGTGGACCAGGACCCATGACTCAGATGATGGGAGCCTGGCAATGAGCAAAGGAGGGAAGATGGAGGAAGATAGCGAAGTCTAGAAAGTGTCCAAGGAGACAAGGAGGATGATGCTCAGTTAGTAGCAAGGGGCAGGAACATGGAGAAGAGAGGGTCAGAGAAGTCAGAGCTCTCTGGAAGTGTATGATCTTGGGGGAGGGGGAGTGAGCCTGGGAGACACTTGAGGAGGGATTGTGTGTGTGTGTGTGTGTGTGTGTGTGTGTGTGTGTGTGCTGCGGAGTGTGTGTGAGGGAGGCAGAGGGATGGAGGAGGATGGTGGTTTGCTGGATGCAGGGTCACTAGATAATATGTGCCTTGGCTGTAGCTCCACAGTGACCCTGGGCTGGGCGGGCAGGACGCTGGGAGCAAGGCTGACTCCCTGGGCTTGCTGTGTCCTCCTGGGCTGTCAGGATGATGAACCTGGACCGCACTGGCTCGGGAGCCATGCCTGGGGGGACACAGTAGCTGGAACTGCACGGGGGCGGGGGAAGCAGCTCCTGGAGGTCAGGAGACCAAAAGAGGGAGAGGGAGACAGGGATGGGGTGGGGAGGGTCATGGGAAGCCTGAAGGCTTTGAGACCTTTCTCCGGGCTCTCCCCTTCACCGCCCCTTCCATGTACAGAATTCTGTTTGAAACTCAAAGACTTTCCATGAATGTTGAGGTTCAGCCTCTCACGTGCAGAGCTAAGCTATTCCTGCCCCACTTCCCAGCTGCGGCCTCAACCTGTCAAAACTCTCCTGGGCAGCACATGCTGAAAGGGCCCCAGAGGCAGGTCTGTTCCCCTCTGAGGAGTCCCTTGTCCCCTCCACACCTGGGCCCCAGGCCTGGCTGCTTCCCAGGGCAGAATCTGCAGGAGGGGGCTCCACATGAATTCATGGGAGTCTCTGCTCTGTCCTCTCCTGCTGTGACTTGAGAGGAGTTACTTACCCTCTCTGTGCCTTAGTTTCATTATCTATAAAATAGCAGCAGTAACACCTGCTTCTGTTGCTGGTTATAGAGGAGATAATGAGAGTCACGCAAAGGAACTGCTCACAGTTTTAAAGACTCACACACCTAAGAGCCTTAGGCACTTTACACCACCCTCATCCTCATCTTTGATGACATCTCAGTTCTTCTCTATAGACCTGCTGAGCCACCAGCCTCCTGTCTCCCAAGCCCTGTGCACCCCCAGCCTCTGATTCTGGCATCTTCTTCCCTCTGATCTTGCTTAGTATTCTACATCTCTGCTTCCATCCTCCTTTCCAGAGTGCCTCAGTCCTGGAGGATCTGGCCATATTCTATGAATTCATATGCTTTTTTTTCTTTTTTCTCTTTAACTGGGGTTTCTTATGTATCTCTCTCCTGCCACACTGCTAAATTGCTGTATGAGTTCTAGCAATCTTGGGGTGGAGGTTTTTGGTTTTCTATGTAGAGTATCATGTCATCGGCATAGAGGGAGAGTTTGACTACTTATTTGCCAACTTGAATGCCTTTTTTTTCTTTTCGTTGTCTGATAGCTGAGGCTAGGACTTCTAGTACTACTTTGAACAGCAGTGGTGAGAGTGGACATCCCTGTCTTGTTCCTGATCTTAGGGGAAAGGCTCCCAGTGCTTTCCCATTGAGAATGATATTTGCTGTGGGCTTTTCCTAGGTGGCTTTTAAGATGTTGAGGAATGTTCCCTCTATCCCTATACTCTGAAGAGTTTTGATCAGGAATGGATGCTGTATGTTGTCAAATTCTTTCTCTGCATCTATTGAAAAGATCATAAGGTACTTGTTTTTTCTCTTGCTGATATGCTCAATCACATTGATTGCTTTAGGAGTGTTGAACCAGCTTCACATCCCAGGGAAAAATCCTCCTTGGTCATGGTGAATAATCTTCTTTATGTACTGTTGGATCCTATTGGCTAGATCTTGTTGAGAATTTTTGCTTCCATGTTCATCAGGGATATTGGTCTGTAATTCTCCTTTTTGGTGGGGTCTTTGTCTGGTTTTGGAATTAAGGTGATGCTGGCCTCATAGAACGAATTTGGAAGTACTCCATCTCTTTCTGTCTTTCCAAACAGCTTTAGTAGAATAGGTATGGTTTCTTCTTTAAACGTTTGATAGAATTCCACAGGGAAGCCATCTGGCCCTGGACTCTTGTGTCTTGGGAGGTTTTGATGACTGCTTCAATTTCCTCCCTGGTTATTGGCCTGTTCAGG
The DNA here is from genome assembly GCF_048164855.1 of Canis lupus baileyi. Classification (NCBI taxonomy): domain Eukaryota; kingdom Metazoa; phylum Chordata; class Mammalia; order Carnivora; family Canidae; genus Canis; species Canis lupus. The sequence continues at coordinate 26,160,563 of NC_132862.1, forward strand.
TTTTCTATTTCTTCCTGTTCCTGTTTTGGTAGTTTGTGGCTTCCCAGGAATGTGTCCATTTCTTCTAGATTGTCTAATTTATTGGTGTATAGCTGTTCATAATATCTTTTTAAAATCATTTGTATTTCCTTAGTGTTGGTATGGTAGTGATCTCTCCTTTCTCATTCATGATTTTATTAATTTGAGTCTTTTCTCTCTTCTTTTTAATAAGGCTGGCTAATGGTTTATGTATCTTATTAATTCTTTCAAAGAACCAACTCCTGATTTTGTTGATCTCTTCCACAGTTCTGGTCTCGATTTCATTGAGTTCTGCTCAAATCTTTATTAACTCTCTTCTTCTGCTGGGTGTGGGATCTATTTGCTGTTTTTTTCTCTAGCTCCTTCAGGTGCAAGGTTAGTTTTTGTATTTGAGTTCTTCCCAGTTTTTGGAGCATTGCTTGTATTGCGGTGTATTTCCCCTCAGGACTGCTTTTGATGTATCCCAAAGATTTTGAATGGTTGTATCTTCATTCTCATTAGTTTCCATGAATCTTTTTAATTCTTCCTTAATTTCCTGGTTGACCCTTTCATCTTTTAGCAGGATGGTCCTTAACCTCCACGTGTTTGAAAGCCTTCCAAACTTCTCGTTGTGATTTAGTTCCAATTTCAAGGCATTATGGTCTGAGAATATGCAGGGGACGATCCCAATCTTTTGGTATCAGTTCAGACCTGATTTGTGACCTTATATGTGGTCTATTCTGAAGAAAGTTCCATGTGCTCTTGAGAAGAATGTGTGTTCAGTTGAGTCTGGATGTAAAGTTCAGTAGATATCTGTGAAATCCATCTGGTCCAGAGTATCATTTAAAGCTCTCGTTTCTTGGAGATGTTGTGCTTAGAATACCTATCAAGTGTAGAAAGCACTAGATTGAAGTCACCAAGTATAAGTGTATTATTATCTAAATATATCTTTACTTTGGTTATTAATTGATTGATATATTTGGCAGCTCCCACTTTCGGGGCATTTATTTTGATGATTGTTAAGGCCTCTTCTTTAATAGATCCTTTAAGTATGATATAGTGTCCCTTTTCATCTCTCACTACAGTCTTCGGAGTAAATTTTAGTTTATCTGATATAAGGATGGCTACCCCTGCTTTCTTTTGAGGACCATTTGAATGGTAAATAGTTCTCCAACCTATTATTTTCAGGTTGTAGGTGTCCTTCTGTCTAAAATGAGTCTCTTGTAGACAGCAAATAGATGGGTCCTGCGCTTTTATCCAGTCTGACATCCTGCACCTTTTGATGGGGTCATTAAGCCCATTCACGTTCAGAGTTACTATTGAAAGATATGAGTTTAGTGTTATCATGATACTTATTCACTCCCTGTTTTTGTGGATTGTTCTATTGGACTTCTTCTTAAAGAGGAATTTTAAGAGTCCCCCTTAAAATTTCTTGCAGAGCTGGTTTGGTGGTCACATATTCTTTCAGTTCCTGCCTGTTTTGGAAGCTCTTTATCTCTCCTTCAATTCTGAATGAGAGCCTTGCTGGATAAAGTATTCTTGGTTTCATGTTCTTCTCATTTAGGACCCTGAATATATCCTGCCAGCCCTTTCTGGCCTGCCAGGTCCCTGTGTAGAGGTCTGCTGTTAATCTAATATTTCTCCCCATATAAGTCAGAGATTTCTCATCTCTTGCTGCTTTTAAGGATCTACTCTTTATCTTTGGAATTTGCAAGCTTCACTGTTAAATGTCGAGGTGTTGAGCGGTTTTTATTGATTTTGGGGAGGATCTATTTCCTGGATCTGAATGCCTGTTTCCATTCCCATATTAGGAAAGTGTTCAGCTAGGATTTGTTCAAATACATATTCTGGACCTCTGTCCCTTTCGGCACCCTCGGGAACCCCAATTAAACGTAGGTTTTTCTTCCTCAGGCTGTCGTTTATTTCCCTTAATCTATCTTCACGGTCTTTTAATTGTCTGTCTCTTTTTTCCTCAGTTTCCCTCTTTGCCATCAACTTGTCTTCTATGTGACTCACTCGTTCTTCCACTTCGTTAACCCTCATCATTAGGACTTCTAGTTTGGATTGCATCTCATTCAATTGATTTTTAATTTCTGCCTGATTAGATCTAAATTATGCAGTCATGAAGTCTCTTGAGTCCTTTATGCTTTTTTCTAGAGCCCCCAATAGCTGTATAATAGTGCTTCTGAATTGGCTTTCTGACATTGAATTGTAATCCAGATTTTGTAACTGTGTGGGAGAGAGGACTGTTTCTGATTCTTTATTTTGATATGAGTTTTTCCCTCTAGTCATTTTGCTCAGTGCAGAGTGTCCATAAACAAGTTGTATTGGGAAATGGAGAAAAAGAGAGAAGAGAAAAAAGAAAGAAAAAGAAAAAAAAAGTAAAAAGAAAGAAAAAATGAGGAAAAAGAAAAAAAGAAAAAAGAAAAAACGGGGGAGGGGAAGCAAACAGAAATCAAAAAACAAAAAACAAGGGGGAGTAGCCTCTATTTCTGTATACTGTAAATCCCTCGAGTTCACCTGGAACTTTCCAGTGTTGCTTGGTCAATAATTTGTTTTTCCCCTGTTGGTCTAGTTGGTCTTCTGGGGGAGGGGCCTGCTGCACTGATATCAGGTGTTAGCACTTGGGGGAGCTGCTCTGCCCCCTGCCTGGTGCAGGGCTCAGTGGGGGCTGTTTACCCCGTGAGGCCCCAGGAGTAACAACCACAGTGGCTGCGGCCAGCTCTGGAGCCCTGGAGTCAGCTCGGGCAGGAACTCCGGAGCTCTCTGTCTGCAGGGCCTGGAGGCTCCGGGGCGGGGCCGCTGATCTGCTCAGCTCGGGGCGCCCGGCGGCAGTAGCGTCCTCGCTGTCCTGGGCCCTCCCGGCCTCTGCCTGTCCCGGGGGGAGGTCGGATCCTGGGCTGTGTCCGGCGCCCAGTGCTCCGGGGCCTGCGCTGTTGGATTCGTGCTCCCGCCCGGCAGCCCCCTCCGAGCTGCTCCCGCCCCGCAGCCCCCTCCGCGGAGCCGCCCCCGAGCCCCCCGAGCTGCTCCGGGTCCCGCCGTGCGCGCTGCAGCCCTTAGGGAGCTCGGCGCACTCTCCTGGGGCGCAGGTGCCTGTTAGTGTCCCCGGAGCCCGAGGGCATCCCCGCCCTCCTGGGTCCTGCTCCACCTCCCTGGAGCCCCTTTCCGCCCGGGAAGGTCGGTGCAGCTCCTGCTCCTCCGGGACGGGGCTCTCCTGTCCTGGGGACACTCGCCCCGGCCTCAGCCCGGCTCCTCGCGGGGCCCCTCCCCCTTGGAGGCCTTTTGTTTCTTTATTTCTTTTTCCCCGTCTTCCTACCTTGATAGAAGCACGAACTCTTCTCACTGTAGCGTTCCAGCTGTTCTCTCTTTAAATCTCAGGCCGAATTCGTAGTTTTTCAGGATGATTTGAAGGTTACCTAGGTAATTTGGTGGGGACAGGTGACTTGGGGACCCTACTCTTCCGCCATCGTGCCCTGCCTCCTATTTTTAATTTTTGTGGAACTTTCATACTCATTTACATAGTGTCTGCACCAATATATTGTCACTCTCAGTGCATGAGGGTTCCTTTTCTCCACATCCTCACCATCACTTTTTATTTCTTGACTTTTTTTTCGTTGTTATGACAGATGTAAAGTGATATCTTATGTAGTTTTAACTTACATTTCCTTGATGGTTAGTGATGCTGAGCATGTTTTCCTCTGTCTATTACCCATCTCACATGTTCTCATTGGAGAAATGTTTATTCAGGTCCTCTGCCCATTTTTTAATGGATCATTTGGTTGTTTTTGGTATTGAGTTATGGAAAATACTTATGTGTTTTGGAAATTAATCCCTTATTGGAGATAGGTCTTATAATATCAAATTAGGTACTTTGCCTTTTTGTTTTGTTGATGATTTCCTTTGCCGTTAAATGTTTTATTGACATGAAATCAAAAAGATATATGCACTTCTATGTTTATGGCATCCTTATTTACAAAAGCCAGCATATGAAAGCAACCCAAATGACCATTGATAGATAAATGCATAAAGAAGATGTAGTGTATGTATTAATATATATAAATATATATTTACATAGTTTATATAATGGAGTATAATTCAGTAATGAAATCTTTCCATTTATAACTACATGGATATACCTAGATGCTATTATGTAAAGTGGAGTAAGTCAGAGAAAAACAGATACTATATGATTTCACTCATATATGTACTTAAGAAATAAAACAAAAAAAACATAGAAAAAGAAGAGATAAATGAAAAAAAAAACACCAGAATTAAAGATAGGGAACTGGTGGTGTCCAGCAGAGAGATGGTTGGGGGGACGGGTGAAATAGATTAAAGGAATTAAGAAAACACTTATATTGATGAGCCCTGAGTATGTATCACTGAATCATTATATTGTATACATAAGAATAAAATAACAATATTGTATGTTAATTATACTTCAATAAAAATAAAAGAAACAAAGAAATCCCCCCAAATATGAAATATGATCACTGACTTTAAGGAGCTTAAATTCTTAGTTTCATTCTTTTTGCTTTTTCTTTTTTTTAATTTAAATTCCATTAGCCATCTTACAGAACATCATTATTTTCAGATGTTAAGAAATCCATCAGTTGTATATAACACCCAGTGCTCATCACATCATGTGCTCTCCTTAATGCCTATCTCCCAGTTACCCCATCCCCCTACCTACCTACCCTCAGTTTCTTTCCCATAGTTAAGAGTCTCTCATGGTTTATCTCCCTCTTTGATTTCTTCTTATTCTGTTTTTCCCTCCTTTCCTCTATGATCCTCTGTGCTGTTTCTTATATTCCTCATATGAGTGAAACCATATGATAATTATCTTTCTCTAACTTATTTCTAAGGAGCTTAAATTCTAATACAAGGGGTAAAGCATAGCTGTAACACAGAGTATTGTCATAAGTAATAAGCAGATAATGTGTCTTGCAAATTCAGAGTTGAGGAAATCTTTTGTGGCTGGCACAGTGGTGAGAGTTGATTGGTGAAACCAGAGAAGATTTTGCAGAGGAATGGCATTTGAATTGGTTCTCTCCAAAGACAGATAGGATATTCCACACAGGGAAAGCAGGGAGAGAGTGCAGGCAGAGGGAACACTAGGAAAAGCACAAGAAAATGAAGCAGAGTTCAGAGCACACAGAGCCAGCTGTGTAGTTTGAGCTGTGGCTGTGTGAGGGGGCAACAGAGCATGCAGAGGTGGATTGCAGCCAGTGTTTTCCTCTGAGCACAAAGCACTTTGACCTTGAACCCACTACCCATGCTGAAAACCCTGGGGGCTGGTTCTTCCACTTGGTGACATCTGCATTCTTGGACTTTCAACTTTCTCTATTGTTGTCTGCTCAGCAGGGCTCAGAAAGTGCACTGCTGAGAGCCACGTGTCCTGGGTCCTGGTCTGGTTTCTACCACTAACCAACAATGCAGGCTTGGATAAGCCTCTCAGTGTCTTCCATGCTCTGCTTATATTTATGTGTAACTGGATCAGAACTGACCATTTCTGACTTATCTGATCTGTTTATTAACAAAGTTCTAGGATTTCCTCTGGTTCTTCTGTCCTGTTATTCTCTCAACTAGATCTGTCTACTGCATGTGATCTGAACCTGCATCTTGCCCACTTTCCTTACAATCCATTGTTGGAACTGTAGAGGTCCAATAAGTAACACCCCATTTCCCCCTACTATGTTTGGAACCAAGTGATGGATTAAGACATAGAAATAGATTATTAATCCCTCAGTTTTAGATCTGTGGCCTAATCGTTTTGTTAATCATGCATCACTCCGACAGATTGACTGACTCCTCATCATATGTAGTGCTGAGCATGCCTGCCTTCCAACACAGGAGAGAGATCACTTTTATTAGATTTTCTTGTGTATCGGCAGGTTAGAATGCATGTGTCATGTGGTCAGGTTGATTCTGGATGAAAAAAGAAAACTGGTCTTAGGTAATGGATGACAGTTGCTTGGCAACAGATGAGCTCTATGGAAAATCTGAAAAATTTGGAATTAGGAGCACAAAAGGAGGGGCCTAGGCTGGGGAAATTGAATTTGGGGAAGAGGAGAAGTATGCATAGGTCTTGGCTGCCCTCCTGTCTCCAGGCCTCCTGTGTCAGTCATTATGCTGGGATTTGGCACACTGCCCATTTTGGTAAAATGCCTTCCTTACCTACCCTAGAGTCTGCCTGGGCTCAGGGACTCCTGTGGGACAAGCATTGGTTGGGTTGGAACTGCCAATTCTGTTTCCCCTTCTTCATATGATGGCCTGAAAGGGACTCGGAGGTCATGGTAGTCATGCCTCGCCTCAGGGTTGTACTGTCCCTTAATCAAATGAGTGATAACTTGATGATACTAATTGAGGAGGCTATGGAGGTTAGGGGATGAAATAGGAGTACTTAACTGTCTGTCCTGGAAATTAGGATACTTCCATCTTCCAAAAGCTTTAAAAATATATCTTATTTATTTATTTGGCAGAGAAAGAGAGAGCACACAAGCTTTGGGAGTGGCAGGCAGAGGGAAAGGCAGAAGCAGGCTCCCTACTGCGCAGGGAACCCAATGGAAGGCTCCACCCTAGGACCCTGAGATCATGACTTAAGCTAAAGGCAGATGCTTAATTAACTGAGCCACCGAGGCACCTCTCATCTTTCAAAAATTTTAAGGAGAGACCAGATGACTGAATAAGTGGTTATACCTGGGTAGGAACCAAACTAAAGCTTTTTAGGGGATTTTTAAATTATTTTTAATGGGTTATTGACATAATATATGAGTCCTATATTCCAGAGACCTGGAGTGATTGGCAAATGGAACAATATTACCAGGTGGGCATTTGAAAATTTTCTGAAGCTTTCAAGAGTTTGTGTATCCCATTCCCTATAAGAATAGGTGATAAATAGAGGTCAATATTGATGGAAAAGAGATGGAGATTGAACATAAAGAAGAATTTTCTGTTTTTACAGGATGACAGAGGGGATGGGAGGGTGCAGGCTCTCTGGCTGTGAGCATGACTGTCTCACTTGGGTTTGGATTGCCTCAGATAGGTTCCTGCCCAGAAACAGGGAAATGTACAAAATGAACTCTCAAAATCTTTGTTATGTCAAGAATTCTCCAATCAACTTCTTAAATGAGAGGCCGGGGTGGATGTGTGGTGTATGTAAGGTGGGGAAGCATGAGGATAATGAATGACAGAAAGAAAAACCAATCTTATTAGAACGTTGACACCTGCTAAATGTTTGAAACGGGGCTTGGATTTAGGAGAACAAATTGCGTGGTAGGGCTCAAATAAGAGTTTTAGGTTTCCTATTCTTTCTCTCTCCGTGTCTTCATCTTGTCTCATTAATGAGATTTAAAAGTGCCCCAGGGTCCCTAATAGAAAAGGTTGTCCTTTGTGACCTACATTTAAGTCTGAGGCAGGTGTCTATGAAATTTAACTCCCACCTATCATGTCTCTTCAACGGACACCAAATGTGTGTCATATATATTAATGTAAAATGTTGTAGTAAAATTTTATCAGAACCTTATGAAAAACCCAATAAGTATGTTTTATGATGCTGCTTGAGAAAATAATATGCAGGTATAAATACTACCTACTGTATCATAAATAGAGTTGACATTTATTTATACAACAATATAACTGCCACCAAAATACTTGCCACTCATTGTGCACTAATTTTAGACTATGCTTGATCAAAATGCCTAGTAATTTCTCACATATTCCCCATGCATTCCTTATTCTTGTCTATTAGTTCTTTTACTTATACGACAAATGTTAACTGGGCACCCACTATGAGCTAGTTATTATTCTTATACTTAAACATCGTTAATTACTCAACATATCTCAACATATGTTTTATGGTCTACTTGATGATGTCATCCACTTAAACTTGTCTTTGAATAGGGCTAGCATAAATAATATACATGCATGATATGTTAATTTATAAGATAATGTGAAATGTACAGAGTCCTATATTATTTATTGACTTATGTATATTATCCTCCAACACTCCGATGACACAGCAAGGCAAGGATAATTATTCTTGCTTTGGAGAAGAGGAAACTGAGATTCAGGGATGCAAAATGAATTGCACAAGAGTTCAGGGCTTATGACTCTCAGATCAAAACTCTGTCCATGTATCACTCTATGCAGAATAATAAGGAATTTATTTATAAATAGGTCAGGAACATTCAGAGTAAGTTCTTAAATATACACACTTCAAAGCATGCCTGCCCCTTAACATTCTTCATTGTTATACCTAGGTTATAGTAAACAGTATTTTTTGAATCATGAGGTGGAAATGTGAGCCAGATTTAGAAACGAATAAAGCATTCATAGTCCTGGGGGTACCTGTGTGGCATAGTCAGTTGAGTGTCTGACTTTTGGTTTTGGCTTGGGTCATGATTTCCTAGTTGTGGGATCAGGACTTGCATCTGCCTCTGAGCTCAGCCTGGAGCAAGCTTCGTTTTCTATCTCCCTCTGTCATTTTCTTCTTCTTCTTCTTCTTCTTCTTCTTCTTCTTCTTCTTCTTCTTCTTCTTCTTCTTCTTCTTCTTCTTCTTCTTCTTCTTCTTCTTCTTTTTCTTCTTCTTCTTCTTCTTCTTCTTCTTCTTCTTCTTCTTCTTCTTCTTCTCTTTTTTCTTTTTCTTCTTCTTCTTCCTCTTCTGTCTGTCTGTCTGTCTCTCTCTCTCAAATAAATAAGTAAAATATTTTAAACAAGTATTCATAGTCCTGGAGTACAAAAAAAAAATGTGCTTTTGGCTAGTGTTGCTGAACTTTTTTTTTTTTTAAGCCATAGTCAATTTCCCTTCTTCTGGTGACCAGTTTTACTTCATCTGACACTTAAGACTTCTGTTAAATTAGTGAAGCTATAAGATAAATGGAAGTCGACCTCATATGCCTGTCTTTATTCTCTCTGAATTGTATTCTTCTATGCTCAGTTAATTTAATCTTTTATTACTGATCTCCCAATGGATTTTATTTTCTTAGTTGTGAGATTTACTGACATCCTGAAGACATCAGGATTATTCTTATTCTTATTCATTATTCTTATTAACAGTCCTCCAAAGTGGATAAAAGTGCATCCCTTTAAAATTAGAATAAGAAATGGCCAAAAAGTCATAAAGATTCCTATTCTGCAACATTTTTATCTTAGTTCTGCTCGTTATACTAAAGAGCTATTTAATTTAAAAAGCTATTTTGACTATCTTAAAGGCCATCAGAAATCCTAGAAGTTAGAGTAAAGGCATCCAACAACACCACGTGTTCTCAAGAGCTAGATCCCTCCCATCCCAATATTGATAAAGATAGAGGAAATAAGCACATAATCAAGTTGCAGGATATGGTAAAATGTATTAGCAGACAGGAAAGCTGAATGTTTCAGTAGATGCTTCATACTAGGTCAAGAGACCATAACAATGAGGACTGAATCATTAATTCCTTCCTCGAGGTTCCTTAGTAACCAGTAACAGAAAACTTTTTGGCTGACTTAAGTAAAAAATAATAATAACTGATTAAAGATATGGGGTAGTTCATGGAATTTAGGAAAACTGAAATCCCAGGTTGCCAATGGGAGCATCCCCTTCTTCCTTTTCCCTGAAGACCCTACAAAACTTCACATGAGGCGATTCCCACACAATGGGATGTTTATTCTCCTTAAGACCAATCACTAACAAATATTAGCTCCCATATTCCTTGAAGCAGAGAGTCAAACTCTTAGTGGTGATATACAACATTTTCCCTGTACAATATGGTGGCCACCAGAAATGTGTGGCTATCAAGTACTAGAAGTGTGGATCATCTGAATTGAGATGCTCTTTAAGTGTTACACCTTCCTGGATTTCAAATATTTTTTTTTATTTCAAAGATTTAAAATAAAAAGAAAATGATAATACAATGTTTAATTAATAAAAAAGTGCCCTAGGGAAAAGAGCATATATATATATTTAAATTTCAAATTTATTTATTTTTTTAATTTTATTTTTATATAAATTTATTTTTTATTGGTGTTCAATTTGCCAACATATAGAATAACACCCAGTGCTCATCCCATCAAGTGCCCCCCTCAGTGCCCATCACCCAGTCACCCCCACCCCCCTCCCAACTCCCCTTCCACCACCCCTAGTTCGTTTCCCAGAGTTAGGAGTCTCTCATGTTCTGTCTCCCTTTCTGATATTTCCCACTCATTTTTTCTCCTTTCCCCTTTATTCCCTTTCACTATTTTTTATATTCCCCAAATGAATGAGACCATATAATATTTGTCTTTCTCCGATGGACTTATTTCACTCAGCATAATACCCTCCAGTTCCATCCACGTCAAAGCAAATGGTGGGTATTTGTCGTTTCTAATGGCTGAGTAATATTCCATTGTATACAGAAACCACAATTTCTATTTAGTCAACATATATGGTAAAAGTGGTTTCAGGGTTAGAATTTAGTGATTCATCACTTACATATAATATCCAGAGCTCAACATAAGAGAACATCTCTTTTATATATTACTTCTTTATATCTCTAATGCTCACAAGATGATGATGGAAATATTACCTACCATTTGTTGAGTAGTAAGTCTTATACTTAACAATTTACATAATCACCCTTTTAATGCAAAAGTTTAATAAGGTGAGTATTGTCATTCCCATTTTACAAAAGTTGAAACTAAGGCTCAGAGAAGTTCATTTGTGCAAATGTAATGAAGCTAGTATTTGTACCAAGTTTGAGTGAATCTATATTCTGCACAGAATAGTGGCTCATTGATACTTGATGACATACACTAAATGAAAGGCAGTGAATAAATCTAAATAGTGAATAATTAATAACCAATTTCTATGTATTTCATGGCATGTAGTGAGAGACGCTTAGTGACACATGTAGCACACACTCAGACATTCTTTCCTTCACCCTCACTGTGCTCCACCCTGCAGTCAGGATCTTGGAAAGGGGGTGAAGCTGGATGCATATATTCATAAAGCACCTAATTGAAAGTCATGTGTGTGTACATACTATATGGACATACATGTTTGAATTTGGATGGAAACATAACCTGCAGTGTGGGTATGTTTATTTCCATAGGTCTATAAATATGAGCATACTTGTTAGACTTCTTAAGTATGGATTGTGTGTGTGTGTGTGTGTGTGTTGTGTTGTATGTACATAAAACCTGTGAGAGTTCAACCAGTTATAAGGCACTAGCTTCCTTCTTTCACTGACCCTGGATGGTGTATTTGTAGCAACCCTGATTTTTATTTTTTATCCCAATTCAAGGAAATCTCAATGATTTTTCTTTCTGGAAAGTTTATGGCTAAGATGCTGGGCTGCTGTGGAGCCCTCATGAATCTGCTACAATCCGAACGTATTAGCAGAGAAAGAGAAATAGCAGCCATAAGACAATGCCCTCATGTCCATTACTTTCTTTTTTTTTTTTTTTAAGATTTTATCTATCCAGGGGATCCCTGAGTGGGTCAGCGGTTTAGCACTTGCCTTTGGCCCAATGCATGATCCTGGAGTCATGAGAGGCAGAGGGAGAAACAGGCTCCATGCAGGGAGCCCGATGTGGGACTCGATCCCGGGTCTCCAGGATCACGCCCTGGGCTGAAGGCAGGTGCCAAACCACCGAGCCACCCAGGTGTCCCAGTCCATTGCTTTCTAGCCTAATACACAGCTGCCCTTGTATGTATACCCCCCATGTAACCCCTCTGATAGAACCCGTTAATGGGAGGTTCTAAGAAAAGCCATTGTATTTACTTCTTTGTTTCCAAGTATGACTCTTTCTTTGTTTTTTTAATAATAAAAAAATTATTTTTTATTAGTGTTCAATTTGCCAACATACAGAATAACACCCAGTGCACATCCCATCAAGTGACCCCCTCAATCCAGAAAGAGGAGAACTAAGGGGGGCACTTGATGGGATGCGCACTGGGTGTTATGCTATATGTTGGCAAATTGAACTCCAATAAAAAATAAATTAAAAAAAACACAAAAATATCATCTGTGCTTAAAATAAAAAAATAAAAATTGTATTAATTGAGGAATCTAGTTGAGAAAAGGGTCATATGGAAAAATAATCTCATAGAAAGGAATGACCTTTGACAGATGCAACAATGGTAATGGGAGTTGGAAATCTCTGTTTTACTCTTTGTTTACTTCTTTATTATTCTTTTTTTAGAATTCCAGCTGTTCTTTTTATTTTTTTTTTTTGAAATTTATTTCAAAATTATTTCAGGGCAGATCCAGAGCAGGGAGCTCAGAGACCACCAGGAGCAGCACTCCCACCTGCAGACAAGAGCCGAGGCCCCCGGGGTGGGAACACTCAGTGTCCCCTGCTCGGTGATGGCCGCCTCAGGCAAACAGGCCCTGACCCTGGTCCAGGAGTCTCTCATGTGTCCCAACTGGAGGCCCCTAGACTCTGTCCTGTTCTATTGGCTTTATGGGATGGGGAGAGGGGAGGAGTACTCCAGCTAGACTGGGGTACTCTCCCCCCTTCCTCCACCTCCAGTGACTCCTGCCCAGCACTCCCAGCTGGGCTTCAGGGCTTCCTGCCCACTGACACCTGTCCCTGGTCCTTCCCGCCCTCCCTCCACAGGCTCCCTGCATCTGGTCTTTTAGCTCCCCCTGGAAGGCCAGCCCAGGATTCAGCACCCCTGCCCCCTCCTAGCCTTATAGCCTGTCCCCACTCTGAGCCATCCTCTCTCCTCCTCTCTTGAAGACCAGCCTCTCAGCTCCTTGCAAACTCGCCCCAATCTCTCCTTCTCTGGGAAGTCTTGCGGGATTAATTCCTCTGGTTCTGGACCCCAAACTGTTTCTATCTGAACCACTGCCAGGGTACCTGCAGGCCTGTCCTGTTCCTCTGTCTTCTCCTTCCTGGCTGTGTGCCTGGTCCCTGCTCCCCCTCTGTCCTCACCCCCTATACATAGAGCTGTGCCCCCATAGGTAGGGCTGGGTTTCCCTTCGACCCCCTCCAGGCACCAGGAGGACCAGGACTGCCCTGGATAATTGCCTGGGCCCCTCCCCATGTTCCGTGTTCTGGGAATAGCAGAGAAGATGGTGTCCAGCCTGGGCTCATCCCGAGGAGCCCGGGGAGATGAAGGCGATGGCACAGGTAGCTCACACACTGGAGAACGGTCTCTGCTTGGGCTTCAGGCCTCACAGGTACTGGGGAAATACAGCTGAGTCCCAGTCATGGCCCTTGTTCTCTGCTGTGGATGGGTCTCTAGGGGAGGGCAGATGGGGCGGGGTCAGAGTCCATCATCCTGAGGCCCTTTGAAGCCCGTTCCGTTCCTGGCACCCACATTCCAGTTCCTCAGGAGCCTTCAGGATGGTATCTCCTCCTCCACCCCCACCCCCAATCCAGAGTGGACAAGGAGGCACATGGGGGGTGGGAGGAGGGTTTGGTCTGTTCAGGTTCCCCTGTGGGTTGAAAGTAGGAATAAGGTGTTTGAAAGGTTTGAAAGGCTGGTGTTTTCTCTGGTCTTCTTCTAGAAGGAAGGGGTCCTGGACTGGGGAAAGGCAGGGAGATTATGTGGAGGGTGCTGTGGGGAAGGGGTGGTGGGCCCTCCTATCTGAGCCCATTCAGCCCATCAGCTCAGGAGTTTGCACCTGTGCTCCCTGCCCCAAGTGTCTCCATTCCACTGAGGCAGTGCAGTCAGTGCAGCTGCCATCCCCTAGGGCAGCTCTTCAGCTCCAAGGAGAAGTGGGCTGGGGGGGGGGGGAGGAGGATGAGCCAGGACCCGGGGTCACACTCACACCAGAACCTTCCAGTGGAGGGTCAAGGGATCAGGACAGAGCTGCTCCTGCTCTGCTTTAGGATTTCTTCCCTGTCCCCCCCGCCACCTTCTCTCTCTTCAGTGCTCATTTCCAAGGTGACCCAGCTACTGAGGTTAGAAGGGGACCTGTGACAGCAGGAAGGATCTGGAGCAGGGGCAGGTGGGTCAGAGATGGAGGGGAGACGGAGGGGCAGGGAGGGCTTGAGAGAGAGGATCCCTGGGAAGAGGGGGCTCAGCACCCTGGGTGTCCCCTCAGCTCCATGTGTCCAGGGCTGTGGTGGGAGGGACCCGATTAGAGCAGGGGAAGTGCTTCCCTGCCTGCAGCTTCCAGGAGCCCCTGGACACACAGGGCACAGAGCAAATGAGGGATGGAGAGAAGCTCCTCTGGCAGCTCAGGAGGCAGGAGCAGAGGGCAGGGCTGGGGGAGTCTGAGGAGCAGAGGGTGTGGGTGCCGAGGCCGGGTGTGCACAGCAGGCGTGTGCGGCCCGCGGGTCTGTGCTGCGGGGTTCACAGTCCTTGTGCCCAGTTCTGTGTGTGAGCAGGTATCACCCGGGGCAGGGGTGGCTGTGACATCAGGTTATGGAAGCCCAGGGCTGCGAGCTGCCTTCCCACTGGGCCTACAGGGTGTGCTTTGCTTTTAGGAGCAGCTGTGGGCGCCCAGGGAAGACCCCTGGGTTGGGAATGGAGCCCGCGTGGGCTCCAGGGCTGGCTCTAGTGACCAGCGGGGCCCCTGGAGGCATCACCTCTGGGAGCTGCGCTGCCACCTGCTGTCCAAGCATAAAGGAAAAGCCAGGTGGCCCTTGTGTGCCAGCAGCCCCAGGGCTGGGGCCAGGAAGGGAAGGGGCTGCCGCGGGGGTCAGGGACGCCGGTGGGGAGGGCGGCAGGAGGGCTTCCCTGAACTCGGAACTGCCTGGGTTCTCGCTGGAGCCCCGACTCCCCAGGCTGGGCGGCCCCCCCTCTCTCAGCGCCCAGGGCCCAGGGCGGGCTGTGCGGGGAGCGCCCTTCTCTGCCGCCCTCTGGTGGCCGCGGAGCGCGTCGCAGGCCGCTGCGGAGAAGGTGCCCCTCAAGTCCCCAGGGCTGGGTCCCTCCCCCCTGGTGGAAATTGCATTTATTTATTTTTTTTTAATTTTTATTTATTTATGTAGTCACATAGAGAGAGAGAGGCGCAGAGACACAGGCAGAGGGAGAAGCAGGCTCCATGCAGGGAGCCCGATGTGGGATTTGATCCCGGGTCTCCAGGATCGCGCCCTGGGCCAAAGGCAGGCGCCAAACCGCTGCGCCACCCAGGGATCCCGGAAATTGCATTTATGAGGAGAAGCAAACTTGACTGTTCCCCTGCATCTCCCGGATCCCGCCCTGGCCCCTGCTTCCCAGGGGCAGTCAGGAGCTCCTTAAGGCTGAGAAAGTCTTCCTGAGATTTCAACCCCTTTGTCATTGCCTAAGTTTTCATTTCTTCCTATTGGGAATGTGCTGTGAGGACAAAGGGCTGAGATCAAGATATTGAGGAATGAGACCAATTTCTGCTCGTCCTTGGGATCCATCTAGAATTTCACCTTAAGAAGGTCATTGAAAGGTTGCAAGGAATGATGGCAGAGGTAGTGACATTCCTGGAGAACATGGGTCTGGAGCCGACCAGGCATGATGAGTCTGGGCTTCTGTGCATTTGCCCCTGAGCTCAGTCCATCAGCCTCAGCAGGGAGATGGATGGGCAGGAGCCAGGAGGCAGGAGGCAGGGATGCTGGAGGAGATGGCAGATGGACAGATGCTGACAGGACTCCGTATCTCTAGTTCTAGAACCCCCTCCCCAGAAGGCTGCCCTGGACCCTCCCCTTCTAGTGCTAAGGGCTCATTAGGGACTGCCTGTCTTTAGGAGACACCAAGGAGGCCAAGTTGCATTGGGTGTGCAGGGGGGGAGAGGAGGGGAGGGAACCCAGGTAAATGAGGAAGGAGGAGGGCTTGGGATGCTTTCCTTCCCCCTGGGCTGGGTTCACAGTTTGAATCCAAAGGATGGACACTGACCAGGTGCAGAGAGGTGGAGGTCCACAGGACAGGGAGGCCTCGGGGGACAGGACAGGTAACCAGGCATCTGCACGTGGGCTCTTCCCTCCAGGCTGTGTCATCCTTCCTCAGAATGTTTGCCATGACTGGGGGAGGGGAACAGTCCTCTCCCTCCTGCAGTTCAGGGTGAGAGGGGAATCCATTTCCTAATGTTTAGAGAAACTATATTGTGTTCCCTGATGTGAGCCCCATCATCTGGAGGTCCACCCCCAGGCAAATAAATAGCAGTCAAGTGAAGGCTTTCTTTTTCATGTTTGGGTGTGCGTGTGTTTGTATATGTTCTCGGGTTCTAGCATTTACCAACCCTAGCTCTAAGGAAATCCTTTCTGAGGCATTTTCTAAATTTCTTTGCTTTAATTAAGCCAATTTCCCTAGTGGAGACAGCTGCTACATTCCAGGATCTGATTCAGACTGTTTCAGAAAAGATGCTTGTCTGTGGGGAATGAATAAGATGAAGGGTAGACCTTGAGAAGAAATGTGATTTCCAGCTTCTGGCTATAATGACCTGGGAGCTCTGGACATTCTGAACTTTATTATACTTATTAGTTCCATGGGACTGGGATGGACCCGGTGAGCTTTGGACCCTATTCTCTGCAGGACTTCTCTGGAAGCAGATAAACTTCTCTGGGTCCCTCTGCACCCTCCCTCCTGCTGCTACAGAGACTCATTGGGCTCCAGCTGTAGCCACACATCTGGGTCTTGGACCTTCACATGTGGCTGACAGAGCAGAGGGCGGGGAGAACAATTCTCTTTTAGGTTGCATGGGTTAATGTTCTCAGGGTCTCCCCTGGCCCTGAGAGGACCTGTGGGAGCTGGTCTCTGCAGAGCCCTGAGAAAGCCCTGGGGGAGAAGGAAGGGGCTTCTCAGTTTGCCATGCTGTATTAGGTCTTCACACACTTGGCTGGTGGCTTCATCACTGGTCCCTTGTAACCTAGATTCAAGCATGTACACTGACCTCAAGGTCTCTATTCTCTCCCTTAGTTTCTCTTAAGTGGGTTTCATATGTGTATTTGTGGGGGCCCTTTAGTGAGGAGCTCCTTGAAGGCATTGATGGTGATTGCTCAGAGGTTGTCTATATTGCTGACCCCAAAATAATGGATAGTAGTAGGTTATTTTGCTCCCACTGTGTGGGGAGCTTTCTTAGCTCTCAATGCAGACAGTCCCAGGCCTTCCCTCCCCTCCCTTTCCTCCATGGGATCCCTAACCAGGCTGTCCCAGCATCTTCACCAGAGCTGGTCAGCCTCCCTTGTCTGCCTGCCTCAGTTTCTCTCTACTTGTCCCCCACTCTGCAGCACTGGGTGTGCCAGGATGCACGAACTCTGAGACATTAAGGCTGAGCTCAGGCCTCCTTTGATGGCTGCATCGTGGTGGGGAGGGCAGGGGAGTCAGTGTCCATATCCTCATAGCGCCCCTGGAACCCCAAGGTGGGCACAGGAGGGAGCCTGAGGCAGCCCTGGCAGCAGCCTGGCCCTGTCAGCTCTCTGGGCCCATCCAGCAGCAGCAGGTCCTGAGAGGAGCCTGGGCTCAGCAGGAGCCAGGAGACAGGCAGAGGCTCCTGGAACCACTCTGCAACCCCCTCCCTGGCCTGGCTCCCCCTCCTGCTGCACACCTGCCTCCTTCTCTCTCCCTGTCTGCTCCCTCACCTCTCCCTGCAGCCCTGGCTTCTTCTTCCATCTTGGCCTCCTTCACCTTCACCTCTGTCAGCAGATATGTCTGTCTCAGGGCCTGTCTTTCTGTCTCTCTGACTCCAGAGAGGATTCCATAGGAGTGGCCTGAGGTTTCCCAGGACTGGGTCTGCCTTCAGCTCCTCCCTCTGCCTGTCTCCTTGCCTGTGTCCCTCCCTCAGGGTCTGAGGGTCTCTCTTCCCCTCACATGTGTGTGAGTCTCACCCTGGGAGCCTGTTAGTGTCTCCCCAGCATGTCCTGCTGCCTGTCTCCTGTGCAGCCTCCCCCATTCCTGGTCCCTCTCTGCCCTCCCTTCAAGAGCTCTCTTTGTCTTACATCTCTGTGTGTCTCAGCCTCTCCCCCTGTCCCTGGCTCATACCCCTGCCTCCTCTGTTCTTCCCTCCTCACTGTCCTTCAAGGTTGAGATATTTCATGTGATATCACCTGGGTGGGCTCCACCTGCCAGGTGGCAGGTGGAGCACCTCTGTGCTCCTCCTCCAGGACGGACTTATGATCCTAGCTCTGCATCCTCAGCATTCCCCTGCCCTGGGCCTATTCTATTCTTTACTTGATGATTGTTTGGAGTCCTAGCTTCTTCCCCAGTCCCCCACCCTCTCCCCAGCAGGTGTGGACAGCACAGGGAGAAAGGGAAGGGATTGGTCTGGGGATCAGATGTGGGATAGACAGACCCTCCCTCCGCTGCCCTTCCTTCCCTTAAGCAGACGCACATGTCTGAAAATCCCAGCTTCAGGCAGGGAAGACAGCTTAGGATGTTGGAACAGACACAGACCAAATACCCAGATATCTCTCCCCTACTGTCCTACCATCTCAGCCCTCCTGCCAATCCTGCCTGTTTCCTTTGCCTCTAGGATTTCTAGCTCTGTAGTCCTCACTGGCCCACTGACCCACTGCCTAGCGCAGCACTGGGAACACGGTTGGTGTGGAGAGAGTTAGTCTGCACCAGGATGGGTTTTCAGTGATTTGGAATTCAGACACTGGGAGACTGGGGTGGGACTTGAGAGGTGTACTGCTGGAGCTGATAGGACATGTAGGTGAGTTGGAGGAGGTGGTGTGTTTCGTCTTGGTCTGATGAGCTGACTGTTTGGGGGCTGCTGTGCCTTTCAATTTAAGTCTTGGTGGCACCTAGGTTAAATTTACTTGCAGAATTAGGGGTTCTAACCTCATGGAGGGAACATGAAGCAGGTTATACCCTAAGGATTTTTTATTTTCAAAAGGGTGAAAAAGACTTCTTCCCAGTAACATGCAAACAGACTATAGTACAAACTAAGATCATAGGTGGGAGGATGCCTGTTAAGTGATGCCTTTGGTGGGGTTGTTCTCAGAAGACTCCTGGGAGATAAGTAGGGATATTTATTTTCTTTAGTATGAGCTGAATTTAGTTACTTCAGCTTTCTTTCAACCTTTCAAGCAAGTTATCTGACTTTTCCTTCTCTTTCCCCAGGGGAGTAGCTACACATTTACTACTATTGAAATGATTTCTCTCTCTCATTTCTGTGCAGACCAGGACGGAGGATTATTATTATTATTATTATTATTACTATTATCATTATTATTAATATTATGCCTTAGTATCTAAGTCTGTATTAATATCTATAGCAAATATTTCACTGGATCTGTCTAGTTGGGTACATAGACTTACTGGCTAGAGGCATGCTGGGGTTTGTTTTGTGCTTTTGGTGGAGGCATAGAAGGAAGGCCTGAAGGGACTCTACTTATTGGATCATGGCCCAAATGAGGATGTAGCTTGAACTGATGTTTTCCTGGGAAACATTATACACAATGCCAAAATTGTGTGATTCCCTCCCCCTTCCATGCAGTCTTCTCAGGCTGACCAGAGTGCACAGAAGATACTCATTAGTCCTGTCAACAATGGAAATGTGGCCCTTAGTACTCTTATCTTCCATCAACTAGGAAGCTACGTGGGATCTTGACATGCCCTTGCCTTGACTGCTCATTTCTTACTTCGGAATATCCTTCTTCATTCATATATTATGTATGTTTTACTTATTTTGGCATGTGGGGATGTATTCACGAAATGCACTAAATTGTAAGTTCCCAGAGAGGGGAACCTGTAATAAGCCACAATTGTCTTGCACTCTGTGTAACTGAGTACATGATAATTTAAGATAATGGTGTTGGTGTGGATAAATTAGGGCCAAGAAAAAATGTTACTTTTGCTTGAGTTCTTTTGTACAAAGAATCACTATAGTTTCCTGCCTTTTCTAATTTGGAATTTGCCCTTGAATTAATTTATTCTTCGTTCAAATCTTATTTTTAATAGATTGAATCCAGTCTTTTTCACTTAAAAATGTCATATGGTTTCCACTTGAGAGATCATCCAGCTTCTCTGTTTATATCCAATCCAAAGTACACTGAACCCATCTGTGTAGTTACTTGCATACAGTACCTGAAAAATGGTACCAAATACAGAAATATCTTTCCTCTGGGAACTGATAGTATAAGGATACTTCCCTATTCTCCTGAAGCAGGTGTGATTCTATTCGGCACACCACTCAATCAGTTGACATTTCCTCACTCCCCCCTTCCTCAGGCTAGCCTTACGTGTAGTTGATTGCAGTTTGTGTCTCGAGTCACGTTGCCCAATGCCAAAGCATGAGATGACTTAGTTTCCAAATAAAGTAGAGCAGTGGAAATAATAAAACTCCATGTTGTCTGTTTAGTTGTTACATATCAAGGGGATGAAACTGAAGCAAATCATAAATGTCACAGATACTGTATTTAGTCTTAGCTGACCTGGGTTACTTCCCTTGTACTTTCACTTTGTTGTGTTAAAGAGACTTTGACCTCATTTCTTGTGTCTTATCTCTGACTTTGCCAAACTGGACTGTAGAGCCTGGAGTACTTCTTTGGCTGTGGCCATTTCACTCTTTGTACCTCAGGCTTCAGCTGGAGAAGGAAAGACAATCCGGAAGCATCACCAGACAGAAATTCTTCTCCTGGGATCCACCTCACCACATACTACTCCTGCTCTCTTCCCTAACTGGGATTTCTCCCAGTGCCATAATTCTAGGCCCTGAATTATGCCACTAAATATTAATGGGCAGGGGACAAGCAGAGCATACTGGAGACATCTGATATTTATCAGTAAGTGTGACCAAGCTGTTTCTGGATGTAGAGTCATGTCAAACTTGGTTTGGGGAGAGTGTTTTTATGAAGAGAGGGAAGGTCTGTGTGAGGGCTGATATTAATGTCAGCAAGATGTGCATGTGTGGGGAAACATCTGTCTTGTTCAATAGAGACACACAGAAAAGGTTAATAGTAGGAAAGTGGAAGAAAACAGTGAAAAGAAAGACTTAGAAATACAATCTTAGATGTTTGGATTTGATAGAAAATAGAAAACTGCCGGTCTGGTTTGGACTCTGTGTGTGTATGTGTGTGTGTGTGTGTGTGTGTGTGTGTGCGCGTGTGTATCTTTTTAAGATTTGAGCTAAGTGTCATTTTCTAGAAGGAGGTCAGAGGGTACTCACACTTCAGTTATTTGGAGCAATGTAGTAGTCAGGAATAAGATGATTTAGAGCTTTATCCTGTTTCAAGGAAGGGCAGCAGTGTCTGATGGCTGCTGGGTTAATCTGAATGAAAGCTGAGAGGATCTCATTGTTTAGAGTTACCAATTTTATGGACAAGGAAAGTGGACCAAGGAATATGGCAGGAGGCTGGCTCTAGGTATACAGTATTCAGAAGCCATAGGAACTTACTAGATAGAGGTCTAGTGTAGACAAGGCTGTAAGTGTCTATGTGGCTTCATGTCAGCTGAATTGAATTGATGGATATGTTGGTGACTCCCAAATATCTGAAACCAATGATTTCACTTGGAATTCCTGGATTTATTCCAAATTTGTGTGCAGTATCCTTGAATAAAGTCCATAGAGTCTGCTTTGTTATTCCCTTTGTTTCTGGACATATTTAGGGTTTTCTTAGTTTTGAACCTAAACTAGAAAGGCAATCCTTTGTCTTCTCTATTGAATTTTCTATACCAGTCAGAGGTGGTCACAGACATCATCACAATCAGGAACACCAATGTCTATTTTAGTCTCAAGAGGGTGTCTTGTTTTGGCATAGAGATCTATTATCCTGTATTTTCCCCAAAAGCTAAAGAAAAGGAAATGGACTAAAGTTCAGGGCAGGTATTCAAATTAGCTGTAAACTCATATCTGGGGTCTGTTGTAATGGTACTGAGATGCTTTGGAATCTTCCTCGGTGTCTAAAAGGATGGTCTGAGATATTTTGCCTCTGGATTAGGTCTGGATTTTAGCAGGACATGGTTTAGATGGAGCTCTCAGATTTAAGGGTCCCAGGACATCACTATGTGTTTGGGAAGAGAGAGAAGACATGGACAGAGGGTGATCTGGTCACAAAGAGAAGAATTGGCTCAAATACTCCTTTATTAGCCATGCCCTAGAGTCTCGGCTCTTTGTGGAGGTAGCATGCTGCCATAGAAAGATACGTTTTTTGAAGTAACAAAGAACCAAGGTCAAATTCTAGTTCTTCCTCCTACTGGCTATCTAAGCTTGTAGCAGTTGTCTCACCCCTCAATCTGTAATGTGGAATAGTAATATTTGTGTCATTGGGTTGTTATGGGTGTTAAATGAACTAACATATGTGGATTCCTTGCAGCTTAACAAATCTGGTTCTCTTTCACTCTTCTCTCCCTGTATCCCTAAATATTACATATATGCCTGGTTCCCCTACTTGCCAGATATCATTTTTCTCTGTTTTATTTCCAGCCTCTGCACGTGTTCCCCAATGCCTCTAGAGTTCAAGTGTAGGGCCTTGGTTTATTAGTTTGTGAAGGTCCCACAAATGACAGTAGAATTATTGTGTTTTTTGTAACAGTACTAACACGAGCCATGGTTATGGTTTCATTGCAGGCATTTTTGTTAGCTGACAATTTTGGTTGTAAATCAAAGACAGGAAAGTTTTACCTTCCCTTCCACTCTTCTGATGCAGGATCTGCTGCTATATCATTCCAGATAGAATTTGGTTCCAACCAATAGTGATGACAAGCTTGTTTATAAAGGGCATTTAGGGAAGGAGAAACTATAATCTTTACTAAGAGGACACTCGTGTTTTCCTCCTACCATTTTCGTATGACGAATAGCAAATCTACAGGGTGTTGCACAAAGAGTAGTATTTATGCCCTTTATCTTTCAACAAGATTGAGGAATTATTAATATTTTGACGCATTTGCTTGCTCTCTCCTGTGTGTGTGTGTGTAGTGTGTAGAAAAAAGATACATATTCTCAGCTTATGAATTGTCCAATTTCTTATAGTAAAATGTTTCTCCCTGATCTGAGTGCAGGGCTCTGCATTGCATCTCACAATCACGTCTCTTTATGCTCCTTTAATCTACAACAGTTCCTCAGCCTGCCATGCCTGACATTGGCAGTCTTGAACAGCACAGGTCAGTTGTTTTATCAAAAGTCAGCTTTCTGTGGAAAACTGTTTTGTAGACTGATCCTTTTTTATTTCAAGTTTTTATTTAATGTGTAGTTAGTTAACGCATATGGTAAAATTGGTTTCAGGTGCAGAATTTAGTGATTCATCACTTACATCTAACACCCAGTGCTCATCACAAGTTTCCTCCTTAAAGCCCACCATCCATCTAGTCCACCCGTTCCCCACCTCCCTTCATTGACCCTCAGTTTGTTCTCTATCCTTAAGAGTCTTTTATGGTTTGCTTCCCTCTCTCTTTTTTCTCCCTTCCCTTATGTTTACCTGTTTTGTTTCTCACATTCCACATATGAGTGAAATCATGTGGTATTGTCTTTCTGTGACTTATTTTTCTTAGCATAATATACTCTTAAGTCTATCTAGATTGTTGCACACGGCAAGATTTCAGTCTTTCAAATAGCTGAATAATATTCCATTTTATATATATATACACACATATATGTATGTATAAATATATAAATTTTATATATAAAAATAAAACTTCCTTATATATATTATATATGTGTGATATATAAAATATATATGTGATATATAAAAATATACATATGTGATATATACATATATCACATCATCTCCATCCATTCATCATTAATGGACATTTGGGCCCTTTCCATAATTTGGCTATTGTTGATAATGCTGCTATGAACATTGGGGTGCATGTGCCACTTTGAATCAGTATTTTTTATCCTTTGGGTAAATACCTAGTAGTATAATTGTAAGATCATAGGGTAGTCCTGTTTTTAACGTTTTGAGGAACCGCCACACTTCTCCAGAGTGGCTCTATCAGTTTGCACTCAAACCAACAATGTAGGAAGGCTCCCCTTTCTCCACATCCTTGCCAACACCCGTTGGGTGTTTTTGTTGTTAATTTTAGCCATCCTGACATGTGTGATGTGGTCTCTCATCATGGTTTTGATTTGTATTTTTCTGATGATGAGTGCTGTTGAGCATCTTTTTCATGTGTAAGCTATCTGCATGTCTTCTTGGAAAACTGTCTTCTACGATCTGCTCATATCTTCTGCCCATTTCTTCCCTGAAGTATTTATTTTTTGGGTGTTGAGTTTGATAAGTTCTTTATAGATTTTAGATATGAACCCTTTATCAGAGATGTCATTTGTAAATATCTTTCCCAATCCATACGTTGTCTTTTAGTTTTGTTGGCTGTTTCCTTCACTGTGCAGAAGCTTTGAATTTTGATAAAATCCCAATGGTTCATTTTTGCTTTTATCCCTTGCCTCTGGAGATGTGTTTGTAAGAAATTGCTATGGCTGAGGTCAAAGAGGTTGCTTCCTGTGTTCTCCTCTAGGATTTTGATGGTTTTGTTTCTTTGTTAGGTCTTTCATCCATTTTGACTTTATTTTTATGTATGGAATAAGAAAATGGCCCAGTTTCATTCTTCTGCATGTTGCTGCCCAATATTCCCAGCACCATTTGTTGAAGAAACTGCCTTTTTCCCATTGGATGTTCTTTCCTCCTTTGTCAAACATTATTTGTCCATAGACTTGTGGGTCTATTTCTCAGATTTCTATTCTGTTTCGCTTATCTATTAAATGTGTAGATTGCTTTGGGTGGTACAGACATTTTAACAATGTTTGTTCTCCTAATCCATGAGCATGGAATGTTTTTCCATTTCTTTGTGTCTTCCTCAAATAATTTTCCTTGTGTCTTCCTCAAAGAAATAAGTCTATAGTTTTCAGAGTACAGATGTTCAAAAATCATAAGGTACCGAGGAATACAGCTGGACTGATTCTTTTTTGTCATTAGATTCAGGTTACACATTTTGGGTAAGAGTATTACATAAGAAACTTGTTAGGACAATTAGTGTCATATAGGTAGGGAACACGTCTTTTTCCTCTCTGGTATGTACCTTGGGTCAAGCAGTAGGACTGGCATTTATTTATTTATTTATTTATTTATTTATTTATTTATTTATATCTTTGTCTTTGTTTTGTTGTTTAAAGATTTTATTTATTTATTTATTTATTCATTCATGAGAGACACAGAGAGAGAGGCAGAGGGAGAGGCAGGCTCCCTGCAGGAAAACCAACGTGGGACTCAATACCGGGTCTCCAGGATCAGGCCCTGGGCTGAAGGCGGCGCTAAACCGCTGAGCCACCCGGGCTGCCCTAGGACTGGCATTTAGAAACACATTCTAAATGGTGCTTAATATTTATGGAATGAATGTCATAAGATTTTGACTGCTACTTAGCTCTATTATTTTTCCACTTGAGGACAGGGAAAGAGCAGCCTTCTCCTATATTACAGTCCCATTTTTATAATACATGTTGGAAGGCTTAAAGATAATGCAGGACCTGTGTAAAGAGCCCACAGAGATGGGAAATGAGATGGAGACTATGATGTGAGGTAGGCTGAACAGTCTCTTTACCCTGGGGTGAATGGGGATCATATTATGTTGAGAGTGAAGGAATAAGGTGTCCTTAGATGGAAAGAAGCACAGCACACCAGAACTTAGGAGTCTATGTCCTGTTTCCTTGCTGAGGGAAATTAGTTATTTAGGTTTCCAGATTTTACTATACTTCTCCCCCTGACCTCCATTTGAATCCTATGAATGCCATGTTGAAAATGGATTTTGTCCCTCCTCCTTTCCCAATGGGAACAGCCCCATAGTTATCTCCTTCTCTACCCTCCATGTCCCACACCCTACATAAGTGTGTATTTTCTAATATAGTTGGTGGTTGGGCAGCTATTCACTCCAGATTATTAGTTGTTGA
Source organism: Canis lupus baileyi (assembly GCF_048164855.1). Classification (NCBI taxonomy): domain Eukaryota; kingdom Metazoa; phylum Chordata; class Mammalia; order Carnivora; family Canidae; genus Canis; species Canis lupus. The sequence goes on from NC_132862.1 coordinate 26,186,266, forward strand.
GAAACTGTATGACTTCTGGACTTCTTATTTGGGTGTAGAATCTTTCATACCTGTCACCTGGAGAGGGGGGAGTAAGGTTATGAAAGGTACTCTTTGCCTCTCAGAAATGTGTATTCAGATTTCCACTGGGGGCTCTTTCTCTCCCAGTTCTGAGCATCTCAGACATTTCTGACAGTCCTTCCTGAGGCAACTGGGGCTGGGGCTTGGATTAATCTATTTAATTCTGCACTTGTGAGTGCCTGATCCCCGTGGGTCCTGTCACTTTTCCTGAGAGTCTGCCTACTCTTGTCTTTGCAGTCCTTAATTTCACCAGGTTCCAGAAAAAGCATCCTTTATCTCCATGTCAGCTCTTGATTATCCACAGTAATGGTGGGAATAACCTAAAGCAGTGAATGATACTAACATGACTTTTGTTTGAGGTTTAAATAATGGAGTCCTGCCTAGAGATAATCCAGAAAGTTAACAGCTGTGGTGAAAATAATCCTCACGTCCCTGTCCCATGGGTGGCTGTAGGATATCTCTTTTTTGACATCTAGAGAGGGAAGCAGATGGAAGCACACAGCAAAACCTGTCTTCGTGTCTTGTTTTCAAACTTGGGAGAAGCCTTTCCTTAGATCCCAATACTCAGTTTAAAGAATATGAAAAACTCTCCATTTTTCTAGGGATTCCATCACACCCAGAATAACAGCCAAAATCCTCAGGGTGACTCTACATGAAGAATCTGGCTTCTTGTTTTTTCTCTGACCTCATCTCCTATTGCTTCCCCCTTACTTACACTGTCATGGCCCTACAGGACTCCTAGTTATTTCTTAAAAATAGCCAAGGGCCACTTCATACCCATTAGGCTGGCTGATATTTAAAAAAAAAAGGATAACAAGTATTGATGAGGATGTGGAAAAATTGGGACGCTTGTGCATTGCTGGTAGGAGTGTAAAATGGGGCAACAACTGTGGAAAACAGTGTGGTGATTTCTTTAAAAAATACATATACAATTACCCTATGATCCAGCAATCCCACTTTTGGGTATATATGCCAAGGAATTGAAGGCAGGGTTTCAAAAAGATATTCATAGACCTGTCTTCATAGCAACATTATTCATAGCAGCCTGTAGGTAAAACAACCAGCATGCCCATCTGTGGATGAACAGAAAACCAAGATGTGGGATACACACACAATAGAATATTATCACCCTTAGAGGTAAGGGCATTCTGACACATGCTGCAACATGGATGAACCCTGAAGACATTATGCCAAGGGAAATAAGCCAGTGACAAAAGGATAATGCTGTGATTCCACTTATACGAGGTACCTAGATGAGTCAAATTCCTAGGGATGGGAAGTGGAATGGTGGTTGCCAGTGGCTGCAGGAGAGAAGAATAGAGAGCTATGGTTTAATGGGTACAGAGTTTCAGCTGAGGAAAATGAACAAATTCTAGAGATGGATGGTGGTGATGGATGCATGACAGTGTGAGAGTGGGTCTGTCTTGAACCACCCATTTTAACATCACAGCAACCACTCTGAGCACCTTCTAACCTTTTCTTGCTTTCCTGCAGCACTGATTACAAATCCAACACCATATATATTCTTATTACTAATGTGTTTATTTTTATTTTTGCTTCTTCCTACAGAAATTTAAGTAACTTGAGTGGAGGGATGTTGGTGTTTTACTTTGCTTTATCCATAGTACTAAGTAATTGGGAAGCAGTATATTTTCGGAATGGATAGATGAAGGACCATGATTTGACATAGACTCCTGAAGGCAAAAACAGAGAGAGAGAATGAGAAAATCCCATTTTTCTTTGATTTTGTAAACTATATTTTGTATTTCTGGATATGAGACTCAGCTCCAGAATTCACAGTGGCTTTTGTTCTTTTTTATTTTTCATATATATTCTGAGCTGTTTACAAGTTGAAAGTATTGGTTATACATGCACCACACGTACTATAATTTCAAACTCTTGCCTTGAACTCAAAGCCTCTACTCTCGTATCCTGACTGCCCCCTGGTAGTTAAAGTAGGGGGGAGCGGTTCATGGACCACCCTGCAAAACACAGTTGAGGAAAACAGAAATGACCAAAATCATTACCCCTCTCCAACTCTGCTATTCAGTTGCTCCTCCTCCAGTATTCCTGCTCTGGTATGTGAATGGACTTCAGAGCGTATAACATCTTTTTGAGGTGAGCCATCTCAGAGGGGTCTGTGACTTAAAGGATGTGAAGAACTACTTTTGTGTTTTTGCTGGAGGTAGATCACTGGGGATGCTTCTTTAGAGAGAGAAACGTGGCACAAGCATCTTTAGTGCCAACTGCAGGAGCCTCTGAGGACAGTTGAAGGAGTTGAAGGAGAAAGAGGAATTGGGAAAAGGGAAATGGGTTCAGAGAGAACTACGATGGGTGCCCCATCTTCCCTCATTCTTTGCTCTCTTTCTAGCAGGTATTCCCCCCTCTGTATTCTCCATATACTGGTGATTACAGGGTTCTGGTTGCCCTTCATGTTAAACCTACTGAATGCCTGCCATTTATTGGGCTCTGTAACGGGTCCTCTCACATGATCTCCCGCAATTCCTTTGTTGAACCTACAGTGCACAGAGTGGGGTCAGTCCCTCTCTCAATTGTGGCATATTTTCATCATCACTTCCTGTCAGGCCCGTTTCAATGCATTTATTTTCCCCTTTCATCGTTATCTCTATTCTCATTTTCCTCCTCACAGGAGATGTGCTTTATTGTATTTAACAAATAATTTTCCTATCTATGCTCCATATGTGTATTAAGATACATTCATCCACTCAACAAATACACAGTGCTGACTCTGTCAGGCACAGATGTAGGTGCAGGTGTACAGCCAGGAATAAAACAATCAAAAAATCCTGCTTTCATGGAGCTCTCAATCTTATGTAGTGAAACAAATCATGACCGAATAAATAACTGAAACATAAAGTACCTTAAATAGTGATAAGTGTTAAGGGAAAAAGAAAAACAGGGGGTTCAAGTCTGTAGGTGGCAGGAGCAGACTGCAGTTGTATGTGGGGTGATTCAGGAAGGTCATGTTACAAATGTGTTATTTCACCAAATGCAGTGAAGGGAGCAAGCATGTGGGTATCTGGGCTAGAAATAGAGCAGTTACATGGGACAGCAAGTACAAAGGCCCTGACGTAGCGTCTGGCCTGGTATGTTAGGAGGCCAAAATGTTCAGGAGGCCAGTGGCTAGAGAGAAATGAGTGAGGAGGGAGAGAAACAAGGTGAGAGGTAGCTGGGTCAGTGACAAATGCTGTAGGTCTCTGTAGGCCATTGTAAATGAAGTCTTTTGCATTAGTCTCAATTCAGAAATCAGTGGAAGTTTGTGCATAGAGGAATGTTATGACATTATTAATAGGTCTATGCATTTCCTTAACAAATATACAATGTTTTTGGCTGTTTTTTAAAGGTACATAATGGTATGTGCTCTATATCTCATCCTGCTTTTACTTTTGTTACCCAACATTGTTTCCTACCAAGTTGCTGTCTATAAATCTACTTTATTATCTCTGACTGCTGTGTCATATTTCACTGTGCACACATGGCACATTTTACTGATATATTCCTCCAGGAACAGACACTGGTACAGCCCCCAATTCCTGGCACCGCAAACAGTCCTGTGATGAAGATGCTCACATGGGCTCCTAATGGACTCAGGAGAGAGTTTCCTGGGGGTATACCTGGGAGAAGGATTGTGGAGTGTGAGAGTATGTACAGTCTTAATTCCACTGATATCATGCTTCAGGATGATGACCCAGTGTGCTCCCACCAATGGTGCGTGATGGTTTGTATCTTCTCACTGAATTCTCATGCTGACCCAGTGAGGGCAGTCAGGTGAGGTCCCTTGTGGACAAGGACACCAGGGTTTAGAAAGCGTGAGCAAATGCTCCGAGTTCATGTGGTCATGTGGAAGGGCCAGGGCTCACACGCAGAATTTCTGACATAAAGTTCATTGCTCTTGGGCAGCCTTGGTGGCTTAGCAGTTTAGCGCCACCTTTGGCGTGGGTTGTGATCCTGGAGACCCGGGATCAAGTCCCAAATTGGGCTCCCTACATGGAGCCTGCTTCTCCCTCTGCCTGTGTCTCTGCCTCTCTCTCTCTCTCTCTCTCTCTCTCTCATGAATAAATAAATAAAATCTTTTAAAAAATGTTCATTGCTCTTACGTCCATAGTACCCAGTACTGCCTCTTCCAGAAATAAGATGAGGTATTCCCATGGAAAGATATTATTATTATTATTATTATTATTATTATTATTATTATTATTATCATTACATCTGACTCTTGCATTTCTTAATGCCTGGTCTAACTCAGCGAGCCTAGGACCCCCACATGTATAGCATCATCATGTATGAGGGTGTCTAGTAAGAGCCCTTTGAGTTTAATGATGAATTACATGGGGAAAAAATAAAACATGTTTTCTTGGTCTCATGAGGGCTAGCTAGCAGGCTTGAGTGGCAGTACATGATATCAAGGCTAGTCATTTGTAAAGACTATGATTTTTAAAGGAGGACTTTGGATCAGATTTTAATAGTAAATACTAAATAGATGATATTAAGTCCCTACTGTTTGCTAGGCACTGAGCTGTGTACTTTACAGGCTTTATTTCACTTATTCCTCACAACTACACCAGGAGGGATTTACTTTTACTCCCATTTGACTATTGCGGAAAGTAGAAATAAGGTGAACAAATTTGTTCAGAGTCACCAGCTGTGAAGTTGAGGTGTAATTTGAACTTGAGCCATCTACCTGCAGAGCCTTACTCCTAACTACTCAGCTGTGTGCCCTCCTGTGAAGGAAGCTTGAAAATCTATTCCTCTTGAACTTGAGAACGATTCTCTGTCAGTTGGAGTGGTTTAGAGCAGTCATGAGACATACAGGGACAGGGGACAAGAATCTCCAGAAGGAAAGGATGTGGAGTTTGAAAATGTTCCCCAGGTGTCTTTATGATGCCTGCCTCTATACCCAGAAGTGAGAACTTCTGCCTTAGGATATCCTCCCTGGAATATAGGGACTGAGGATGATGCCTTTCAAAAAGTAAGAATTCTTTAATTGGGCATGAGTGGCTGGTTGTCTATAACCCAAGGCAGATTGATGGTTTTCAAACAAGTTTCCTACAATGCAAACAATTCTTTGTCACCCTGTGTAGCTTATACCTCCCCTGAATGATGTTCAGTCAAAGTTTTATCACGTTGGTTTTCCTTCCACACTTGTCATTTTGCTTGTCTTCTGCAAGGAAGGTGATACCATTTACATCGCTACTTGAGCCAGGTTTATAAAGGTTGCCTGGCTACAGAGTATGTATCTCAAAGTCAAGTGGATAGAAATTCTGGATTATGTTTTCTTTCAGGTTTTTCTACTCAGGGTGGTCATTTGTTCCACAAATTCTTATGGAGCACCTAACTTGCAGTCTGATGGAGGAGACCTGGAACTCTGATATATTAGGGTCAATGGCACATGGGGGAAGCCCAGGAGCTATGAGAGCACATAGGAATGGCAGCATGAGAGTCAGGGGAGGCTTCCTGGGCAAGAACTCTAGAGCTGGGAACTGAAAGAGGAGTGAGGGGTGATAAGTGAAGGATCCAAGAGGGTATTAGAGGGAAGGGAACAGGCTGAGTGTAGGATTTCATAGTTGGGGCAGGAATTGGGCAGGGGATGAGGCTGGAGGAATGAGCACAGGTCAGGTGATGAAGGAAGGAAGGACTATGAAGGAAGGGCAGTGGGAACCATGGAAGAGTTTGAAGCCTGAGGGTAGATGGGGGACACCTCAGTCACATTTAGAGTGTAGAAAGTTCTTGTGAGTGAAGAATTGACCCTTCTCATCTATCTCATGTGTTTGTTGGTAAATCATAAATTGTAACTGGTGAGTAGCAAATAAGGAGTCCAGATGGATTTATATACAAGTCTGACCCATAACCCAATGGTTCCTTATGATCATCTATATAGAAGACTTTTCAATTTTGACTTAATCTTTCTGTCTTTAAAATTTCTGACACCATTTCCTAAAATTCTCTCAAAACCAAAGCCTGAGTAGGGGGGAGACTAGGGGTTGCATAACTTTGTTTTTTTCTGTTGTTTACAACTCATTTCTGAGGAATTAGTGTGAATTGTTCATTCAAAGGCATGCTCTCCCTGATTAGGGTCCTATTTGAATGGCAGCTGGGGTAGGAAGAAGGAGGAGCCACATCCAAGTTTCTTTCATGAAGAAAATATTTGGGCAATGATTTGAGTGAGTTAAAAATAACTCCTTGTGAAAATTTATTGGGAGTTACAAGTGAGTGGGTTTTTTTTAAAGATGTATTGATTAGTTTTAGAGAGACAGTAAAGGAGAGCAAGTGTGAGTGGGATGGGGCATGATGATCAGAGGGAGAGAGAGAATCTCTATTCCATGTCCTCCCCAGGACCTATTTTGGCATACTCACCCAGGTTGTGGTCATTGTGATCGTTTGCGTTATTGCAGCAATTGTGGCATTCTTCTTTGCATTTACTGATCTGGTGGACCTCAGTTCAATTGGGTCCCTGATACCTCAATCCCTTGTTGCTATTTGTGTATTCATCCTCAGGGACCAGACTGAGAGAAGGAATGGGGGAATTGAAGCACAGGTGAAGAAGGAGAATGGACCTGCAGCAGAGAAGCAGATTCTACAAGGACTATTTTTTTTTTCCCAGGCACCCGCACCCTCACTCCACTTTCTGGTCAGATTGTCTCTGTTTGCTCCTCACTCCTTGTTCTGCTGCTGACTCAGCTCTGCCTGTTGCTGGCCCGGTGGCCAGTACTACTTTCTGGAGACCCATTGTGGATCACAGTGGTTGTGCTGCTCCTGGTTTTCATCACTGGGATCACTAGGGTCATCTGGAGACAGCCACAGAGCTCCCATCCCCTTCACTTTAAGGTACTTAGTCTGCCTCTCCTCCCCACTCCTGAGCATCTTTATGAATGCTAGCACCTGGGCCCTATTTGGTGTCTGGATGCTGGCTGGGTTTGCTATCTACTTCAGCTATGGGATCCAGCACAACCTGGTTCCTTAACCCCACTTCACTTAGAGCTCAAACTGTAAACTGGAACCCAGCAGTGCCAGTACATATATGGTTTGACGTTATCATACCTGAATGCAGTGTGGTCCCCTGCAAAGTAATGGGGAGTACTCTTGAGTACAAAAATAGCTAGGTCCCCATGGGATGTTGATGGAGGACACGAATAGAATTTATTTATTAATAGGATATATTTATTATGGAGTGATGGTTGAATTTTTGTTATTTCTCCTGTTTTAAAAACTTGTCTACTTTCAATTGTGTCTATAGCTGCTTACTGGCTTTTAAAAATATTATTAAAATAAACTTGAAAAAAATGTTTTCCTTTTCTGTATTTACATGGCCACTACTGGAGGGAGTGCCTGGCTAGCTCAATCAGTAGGGCATGGGACTCTCCCCAGAGTGGTGACTTTGAGCCCAGTGTTGGCTGTATAACTTACTTAGCAAAATATCCAGTAGCAGAATCAGAATTACTGGTCATATGATAGTTCTTTTTTAACGTTTTCCATAGTGGCTACATCAATTTACATTCCCACCAACCATGCACAAAGGTTTCTTTTTCTCTACATTCAGCCAACACTTGTTTTTCTAGTTTTATGTTTTTTGTTTTTGTTTGTTTGTTTGGGTGGTTTTTTTTAGCCATCCTGACAGGTAAAAAGTGATATCTGACTGTAGCTTCAATTTGTATTTCCCTGATGGCTAGTGATGCTGAGCATCTTTTCATTTGTCTTTTGGGCATCTAATGTCTCCTGTGGAAAAATGTCTATTCAAGTCCACTGCCCATTTTTTAACCAGATTCTTTGGTTTTCGTGTGTGTGTGTGTGTGTGTGTGTGTGTATTGGGTTGTGTAAATTCTACTCCCATTGTAGGTTGCTTTTTTGTTTTGTTGATGATTTCCTTTTCTGTGCAAAAACTTTTTAGTTACATAAATTTGAAAAGATACATGTACCCCTATGTTTATTGCAGCATTATTTTTAATAGCCAGGATATGGAAGAATCCAAGTGTCCATCAATAAATGAATAAAGAAAATGTGGTTTATCTGTATATACAATGGACTATTACTCAACCATAAACAAGAATGAAATCTTGTCATTTGTACCAATATGGATGGACTGGGTGAGTATAATGCTAATTGAAATATGTCAGTCTGAGAAAGAAAAATCCCATATGTTTTCACTCTTATATGGAATTTAAGATATCAAACAACCTTTAAAAAAAAAGGAATAAAGAGAGACAAACAAACATATCCCCTTCGAAAATACAGGAAACAAAGAGTTGCTGCCAAAGGGGAGTTGGGTAGAAGGATGGGTGATTTAGATAAAGGGAATTAAGAGTACACTTATCTTGATGAGCACTGAGAAATATGTGGAATTGTTGGCATTACATTGTACACCTGAAAATAATATGGCAATAGTGTATGTTAATTATACTTCAAAAATGAAAGAAACTAGAAAAAGGCAAATAAAGAGATGAAATGTGTCCTCTGCCCTTAAGGAGCCTATATTCTAATCCAAAGAGTAAAGCATAGCTGTAATACAAAGGAGGAAGTGTTTTCTTTTGTTGTCCCAAAATATTGGGAATTCAGAATGAAGGATGATCATTTGTGGCTGGCACAGTGGTAAGCACTGATTCCTGAGATCAGAGGAAACTGTAGAGGAATGGCATTGGAGTTGGCTCCCTCTAGGGAAAGACAGGATTTGGGCACATAGGGGCTTCAGGGAAAGACTGTGAGCAGAGAGAACACCATGAGGAAAAGCACAGGAAAATGAATCAGTGTTCAGAGCACACCGAGCAGGCTGTGTAGCGTGAGCCGTGGCTGGGTGAGGGGCCACAGAGCATGGACAGGTGGATTGGAGTAGAGCTTTCCTCTGAGCCCAGAGCTCTTTGGCTTTGAAGCCACTGCCCATGCTGAAAATTCCTGGGGCTGGTTCTTCTACTTGGTTACATCTGGACTCTTGGACTTTAAAGTTTCTGTACTGTTATCTGCTTTGATCCACCTGCTCAGAAAGTGCACAGCTGAGAGCCACGTGTCCTGCGTCCTGGTCAGTTTCCACCACTAACCAGTGATGTGACCTTGGGCAAGCCTCCCAGTCCCTTCCAAGCTCTACATATTCATCTGCAGCATGAGAGATCAGAACTGATCATTTCTAAAGTTACATTTACTTTAAAAAATGCTAGGATTCCCTCTGCTTTTTTCTGTCTGGTTACTCTTTGAACTAGGCCTCACTATTGCACGTGATCTATATCTGCATCCTGTCCACTGCTCACTACAACCCATTGTTGGAGCTGCAGGGGGCCAATAAATAACATGCCATTTTCTCCTCCTATGCTTGGAACCAATTTTAATGGAGACATAAAGACAGATGATTAAACTGTTAGCTGTATATCTTCAGCCTAATTGGCTCACTAACGCCACATCATTGAATAGGCAGACTTACTCCTTATCACAAGTAGTGCTGAGCACCCCTGTTCCCACAACCGGAGAGAGTCTGCTTTTTTTAGATTTTCTGCTATATGAACAGGTTGGAATGCATGTGTCTTGGGGTCAGGGTGGTTCTGGATACAAAACGAAAAACAACAAAAAACTGCAAGGGGCTGAACTGGACATATTCAGGGTCATTTATTCAACTCACTAATCAATGTCACAGTGAGAGAGGGAGGGTGGGGAGAGGACAGGCACAGTACTCTGTTTGGTGGTGCTCAAATTTAAGCAGGGGTCATCTCACCTGGAGGGCCTGTGAAAACAGATTGGTGGGCCCCGGCCCCCGTGTTTGGAACTCAGCAGGTTTGGATGGGTCCCAGAACTTGTACTTCTCACATGGTCTAAGGAGATGCTGATACTGCTGGACACGGACCACACTTTGAAAACCAAATCACCAGCTGAAGCCTCTTTACATGGAAGGTAAACTGAGGGAAACAAAGATGTCCTTGAACACTTACTTTCATTAAGGGAAACATTTAGATTAAAATATATCATTGATCCTTTCACAGTGAGGAAATCATAATGAATCTTTTCACAATGTAGGTGTATATTAAATAATCACAATGTACACTTTAATAATTTACAGTTTTCTATGTCACTTAAACCTCAATAAAGCTGAAATAAAAAAATACCACAGTCATCTGTGTGTCTTTATTTTCTGTATTTTGTTCCTGATTGTAGATTATAAGTAAGGAGTATTTTTGTTCACTCCCCCAGAGCATCCAGCTGGGGAGCAGGCACATAGGAGCATTTAATAAATTCATGTTAAGTTGAACTGAGCCTTACACATTTATTTGGAACAAACATTCTTCATTCCTTCAGGCTAGCACTGTGCTACTCCTTTACAACTATCTCCTGGGATACTTCCTTGACAGGTAGCATTTCTCTCCATCCAGATCAGATTCTGTACCCAGCATCTAAAACTGTACCCAGGCACTTCTAGTTTTGCCTTGTGTGGCTATGCCTGAGTTCTGGTGACTGTCCTGTCTGTTCCATGAGACTGGAATCTTGCTCAGAGCCAGGAGCAGGTTCTCCCCTTCCTCTAGGCCCAACCGTAAGAATAGTGTTCTTCATTCAAAGAGCAGCAGGGAAAATACAGCCCTGGGCTGGAGAATGGCAGACATGACTTCCCTGGATCCTGCTCCACCTATTCCCATGGGATTTGGAATAGGGCCTAAAATAGTGCAATGGATAGATTGTCCAACTGGCTCTACCTGACCCCAGGGGTTCCTTGAAGAGGCAACTGGCTCCAGTGTGGGCACAACAGGCATCTTTCTTGAAGCAGCCAGTTTTATGGTTGGGAGAGAAGGACCAGTGATTTTCTATTGTATTTATGCATGGAGCCTGCCTGGGAGGGGTGGATAAGAAGCTGCATTCTTGTGGAATTTCTCATCTTCCCAACAGACAGCAGGTGACTCCAGGGAAGACTCTAGGGGAAGGATTACTTATACCCTTACCAACTCCTTTAGATGCTTTTTTCAGAGACAGGTGCAAAAACCTTGTGAGAACATCTAAGATTCTTTGGGGAGAATGTATTTACAAAGCAAATAGGGAGGAAAATGCACTGAAATAGAAGGAATTAGGAACTGTTGGGTTGGAGTCATCATTGCTTTGGAAAAGAAGGTATGAGTAGATACTGAGAGAGAGGTATTGGTTAAGCGATACTTCCTAGAGGAGGATGCCTCTGGAGCAGTCTGGGAAATAAAAGAGGGATGGGTGAATTGAAAAAGAAAAGGACAGCACTTCTAGGTTACAGGGACCTTTAGGAGTCACAAAAGAATGAGACTCCTTGAGGCATGTGTGTTCTCACATTTTATTTTATTTTATTTAAAGATTTTATTTATTTATGCATGAGAGACATAGAGAGAGAGAGAGGCAGAGACACAGGTAGAGGGAGAAGCAGGCTCTATGCAGGGAGCTCGATGTGGGACTCGATCCTGGGTCTCCAGGGTCAGGCCCTGGGCTGAAGGCGGCGCTAAACCGCTGAGCCACCCAGGCTGCCCTGTTCTCACATTTTAAGGGAATTTAGGAGCAGGCTTATATTATATATTGTGCCATTAAGTGAGACTTCTGAATCAGTTAGAGATGAGACATAATTCTCATTGCCATCTGGGGGATAGACAGACAGAAGGTTGTCGACAGACAGACTCTTCCTGGGAGACATTTGTAGCAGTTGCTGCACTTATCTAGATCCTTATTCTTCAAAGCATGGTCCATGGATGTCACCTCAGAGCTTGTGTAGAAATGCAGAATCTAAGGGGCTCCTGGATGAGTCCATCTCTGAAGCATCCAGCTCTTGATCTCAGCTCAGGTCTTGATTTCAGGGTCTTGAATTCAAGCCCTAAGTTCGAGCCCTGATTTGCGCTCTATTTTAGGCATGAGGCCTACCTAAAAAGAAATTAAACTAGAAGATACGCAGAATTTTTGACCCCAACCCAGACTTGCTGAAACAGAATCTGCATTTTTAACAAGATCCCAAATGACCTGTATGCTCCTTAAATTTTGAGAAGCACTGGCCTTAAATTAGTGATGAGAGGTGTCTGGCCTCAGATGAATGCTATAGAAGGTCTGAGATTGGGAGCACAAGAAGAGGGGCTTAGGCTACGGAAACTAAATTGGGGAAGAGGGAGAAGTGTGGCCCCTGACTGCCCTCCTGTCCCCAGGCTTCCCACATCAGTCACTGTGGAGAGTTTGGCACTCTGCCTCCTTTGGGAAAATACCTGCCATGCCCTCGCTGGAATCTGCCTGGTCCTCAGGAGCTCCCCTGATGCAAGTATTGCATGGATGGAGACCACTGCCAGTTCTGTTACCTCTACATATGAGTCATGCCCCGCCTCAGGGTTGTACTGTCCCTTAATCAAGTATGAAAATACTAATTGAGGAGCCTTTGGAGGTCTGAGGATTGAAAGGGGAGTCCTTTTCACTATCTGTCCCAGAAGTTAGGATACTTTCATCTTTCAAAAGCCTTAAGGAGTGACCAAATGATCTCATAAAGGATTATACCCTGGTAGGGACCAAATTAGTAGCTTTTTAAGGGATCATTTGATGACTTTTAATGGGTTAATAAGAAAATATCAGGCCTATAATCCAGAGACCTGGAGTGAACAAGGTTACCAGGTGAGCATTTGAGAATTTTCTGCAGCCTTTGAGGATTGTGTATATCATCCCCAATCAGAACGAGTGATAAAGAAGCCAATATTGAAGGAAAACAGACTGAGATGGAACTTGAGGAAGAATTTTCTGAGATTAGAGGGTGACAGAGTAAGTGGGAAGGCACAGGCTCTCTGGTCATGCCCACGGCTGTCTCATTTGAATTGGGAATGCCTCAGATGGGCTCCTGCCCAGAAACAGTGAAAAGTACACAACAAACTCTCAAAATCTTTTCCTCAAAAGAATTCTCCAGTCCACTCCTGAAATGAAAGGCTGGGGCAGATGTGCGATGTATGTAAGATGGTGAGGCATGGGATGATGATTGGCAGAAGAAAAAAAACTTAAAACACTGAAATTGGAAAATTTAAAAACACGGCCTGGATTTAGGAGGACAATTTGCATGTTAGGGCTCAAAAAAGAGTGTCAGGTTTCTATGTACTTTCTCTCTCCATGTTTCTATTATCTTGTTTCATTGATGGTATTTTAAATCTTCCTCAGGGAAAAGAACGTCTCTTTTACATATTACTTCTTTAGATCTCCAGTGCCCCCACAATGACGATGATAGTAATAGCTACCATGTGCTGAGTGCTATGCCCTATACTTTGTCCAAACACTTTCCATAATCATCTACCTAATATAAAGTTCAAAGAGGTCACTATTAATGCTCCTTTTACAAAAGTTGAAAGTAAGGCTCAGAGAGGTGAAGTCATTTGTGCAAAGTGAAGCTTGGATTTGTACCAAGTTTGAGCAAAGTCGGTGCCTCTTACTCCTGAGCATATTCTGCAAGGAGTAGCCCAGTAAGGAATAGATGATGAATAAACTTGATTTCATAGAGATCATTGAAAGGCAGTAGGTAATACCAAATAGTGAATAATTTAAAAAAAATAATTTCTATGTGTTTTGTGGCATGAAGTCAGAGACACAGTGACACAGGAGCTTCTACTCAGACATTCCCTCCTTCATCCTTACTGGACCCCACCCTGTAGTCAGGAGCTCAGAAAGGGGGTGATGCTGGGTGCATATGTTCATAAAACAACTCAGTGTAAGTCATATACGTGTGCCTAATATATGGACATACGTATTTGAATTTGAGTGCAAATATGCATATTTGTTACACTTTGGGGGGATGGTGTGTGCGTGTGTGTGTGTGTGTGTGTGCACATGCACAAATCCTAAAGGAGTTCAACCATCTATAAGAACTGAGTATTTTCCTTCTTTGGTCCTGTTTGGAGTGTTTGTAGCAAACCCTGATATCTCTTTCTTTCTTTCTTTCTTTCTTTCTTTCTTTCTTTCTTTCTTTCTTTCTTTCTTTCTTTTTCTTTCTTTTCTCTTTCTTTCTTTCTTTCTCTTTCTTTCTTTCCTCTTTCTTTCTTTCTTTTTCTTTTTCTTTTCTTTCTGTTTCTTTCTTTTTCTTTCTTTCTTTCTTTCTTTCTTTCTTTCTTTCTTTCTTTCTTTCCTCTTTCTTTCCTCTCTTTCTTTCTTTCTTTCTTTCTTTCTTTCTTTCTTTTTCCTTCCTTCCTTCCTTCCTTCCTTCCTTCCTTCCTCTTTTTTTCTTTCTTTCTTTCTTTCTTTCTTTCTTTCTTTCTTTCTTTCTTTCTTCTTTCTTTCTTTCTTTCTTTCTTTCTTTCTTTCTTTCCTCTTTCTTTCCTTTCTCTTTCTTTCTTTCTTTCTTTCTTTCTTTCTTTCTTTCTTTCTTTCTTTCTTTCTTTCTTCTTTTCTCCTTCCTTCCTTCCTCCTTCCTTCCTTCCTTCCTTCCTCTTTCTTTCTTTCTTTCTTTCTTTCTTTCTTTCTTTCTTTGTTTCTTTCATCTTTCTTTCTTTTTTTCTTTCTTTCTTTCTTTTCTTCTTTTTTCTCCTAAGGGAACCTCAATGACTTTTCTTTCTGGGAATTTCCTGGGTAAGATGCTGGGCTGCTGTGGAGTTCTATAGGGGGACAATCAGCTACAATCGGAAAAATTTTGCAGAGAAACATAAACAGCAAACATAAGAAAATCCCCTTGTGAGCACTGGGTGTTATTCTATATGTTGGCAAATTGAACACCAATAAAATATAAATTTATTAAAAAAAGAAAATCCCCTCCTGACTTTTATTTAATATTATTATTATTATTATTTTATTGGAGTACAATTTGCAACATATAGCATATCACCCAGTGCTCATCCCGTCAAGAGCCCCCCTCAATGTCCATCACCCAGTCACCGCATTCCCCTGCCCACCTCCCTTTCACTACCTCGTTGGATTCCCAGAGTTAAGTGTGTCTCCTGTTCTGTCACCTTCACTGATATTTCCCACTCATTTTCTCTCCTTTACCCTTTATTCCCTTTCATCATTTTTATATTCCCCAAATGAATGAGACCATATAATGTTTGTCCTTCTCCGATTGATTACTTCATTCAGCATAATACACCCCAGTTCCATCCAAGTCAAAGCAAATGGTGGGTATTTGTCATTTCTAATGGCTGAGTAATATTCCATTGTATACATAGACCACATCTTCTTTATCCATTCATCTTTCGATGGACACTGAAGCTCCTTACAAGTTTGGCTATTGTGGACATTGCTGCTAGAAACGTTGGGGTGCAGGTGTCCCAGCGTTTCACTGCATCTGTATCTTTAGGGTAAATCACCAGCAGTGCAATTGCTGGTCATAGGGCAGGTCTATTTGTAACTCTTTGAGGAACCTCCACACAGTTTTCCAGAGTGGCTGCACCAATTCACATTCCCACCAACAGTGCAAGAGGGATCCCCTTTCTCCACATCCTCTCTAATATTTGTTGTTTCTCGTCTTGTTAATTTTCCCCATTCTCACTGGTGGGAGGTGGTATCTCATTGTGGTTTTGATTTTTATTTCCCTGATGGCCCGTGATGCAGAGCATTTTCTCATGTGCGTGTTGGCCATGTCTATGTCTTCCTCTGTGAGATTTCTGTTCATGTCTCTGGCCCATTTCTTTATTGGATTGTTTGTTTCTTTCTTGTTGAGTTTAATAAGTTCTTTATAGGGGATCCCTGGGTGGCGCAGAGGTTTGGCACCTGCCTTTGGCCCAGGGCGCGATCCTGGAGACCCAGGATCGAATCCCACATCGGGCTCCCAGTGCATGGAGCCTGCTTCTCCCTCTGCCTGTGTCTCTGCCTCTCTCTCTCTCTCTCTGTGACTATCATAAATAAACATTAAAAAAAAACTTTAAAAAAATAAAAAAAAATAAGTTCTTTATAGATCGTGGATACTAGCCCTTTATCTGATAGGTCATTTGCAAATATCTTCTCCCATCCTGTAGGTTGTTTTTAGTTTTGTTGACTGTTTGGATGTGCAGAAGCTTCTATCTTGATTAACTCCCAATAATTCATTTTTGCTATTCTCTCTCTTGTCTTCATCAATGTATCTTCCAAGAAGTTACTGTGGTCAAGTTCAAAAAGGGTGTTGCCTGTGTTCTTCTCTAGGATTTTGGTGGATTCTTGTCTCACTTTTAGATATTTCATTCATTTTGAGTTTATCTTTGTGTCTGGTGTGAGGGAATGGTCTAGTTTCATTCTTTTGCATGTGGATGTCCAGTTTTCCCAGCACCATTTATTGAAGAGACTGTCCTTTTTCCAGTGGACAGTCTTTCCTGCTTTGTTGAATATTAGTTGAACATAGAGTTGAGGGCGCATTTCCAGATTCTCTATTGTGTTCCATTGATCTATGTGTCTGTTTTTGTGACAGTTCACACTGTCTTCATGATCACAGCTTTGTAGTACAACCTCAAATCTGGCTTTCTGATGCCCTTGGCTGTGGTTTTCTTTTTTAATATTCCCCTGGCTTTTTGGGGTCTTTTCTGATTCCACACAAGTCTTAAGATGATTTGTTCCAACTCTCTGGAGAAAGTCCATGGTATTTTGATAGGGATTGCATTAAACGTGTAAATTGCCCTGGGTAACATTGACATTTTCACAATATTAATTCTTTTAATCCATGAGCATGGAATAGTTTTCCATCTCTTTGTGTCTTCCTCAATTTCTCTCAGAAGTGATCTGTAGTTTTAAGGGTATAGATCCTTTACCTCTTTGGTTAGGATTTTTCCTATGTATCTTATGCTTTTGAGTGCAATTGTAAATGGGATTGACTCCATCTCTTTCTATCTTTCCAAATAGCTTTAGTAGAATAGGTATGGTTTCTTCTTTAAACTTTTGATAGAATTCCCTGGGGAAAAAAAAAAAAGAATTCCCTGGGAAACTATCTGGCCCAGGACTTTTGTGTCTTTGGGGGTTTCTGATGACTGCTTCAATTTCCTCCCTGGTTATTGGCTTGTTCAGGTTTTCTATTTCTTCCAGTTCCAGTTTTGGTAGTTGTGGTTTTCCAGAAATGTGCCCATTTCTTCTAGATTGCCTAATTTTTGCGTATAGCTGCTCATAATATGTTTTTTAAATCATTTGTATTACCTTGGTTGGTGGTGGTCTCTCCTTTTTCATTCATGAATTTATTTTTTTATTTATTTTTTAATAAATTAATTTTTTATTGGTGTTCGATTTACCAACATACAAATAACACCCAGTGCTCATCCCGTCAAGTGTCCCCCTCAGTGCCCATCACCCACTCACCTCCACCCCCCGCCCTCCTCCTCTTCCACCACCCTTAGTTCGTTTCCCAGAGTTAAGAGTCTTTATGTTCTGTCTCCCTTTCTGATACTTCCCACACATTTCTTCCCCCTTCCCTTATATTCCCTTTCACTATTATTTATATTCCCAAATGAATGAGAACATACACTGTTTGTCCATCTCCAATTGACTTACTTCACTAGGCATAATATCCTCCAGTTCCATCCACGTTGAAGCAAATGGTGGGTATTTGTCGTTTCTAATGGCTGAGTAATATTCCATTGTATACATAAACCACATCTTTATCCATTCATCTGTCGATGGACACTGAGGCTCCTTCCACAGTTTGGCTATTGTGGCCATTGCTGCTATAAACATCGGGGTGCAGGTGTCCCAGCGTTTCATTGTATCTGAATCTTTGGGGTAAATCCCCAACAATGCAATTGCTGGGTGCTAGGGCAGGTTTATTTTTAACTCTTTGAGGAACCTCCACACAGTTTTCCAGAGTGGCTGCACCAGTTCACATTCCCACCAACAGTGTAAGAGGGTTCCCTTTTCTCCGCATCCTCTCCAACATTTGTGGTTTCCTGTCTTGTTAACTTTCCCCATTCTCACTGGTGTGAGGTGGTATCTCATTGTGGTTTTGATTTGTATTTCCCTGATGGAAAGTGATGCGGAGCATTTTCTCATGTGCATGTTGGCCAAGACTATGTCTTCCTCTGTGAGATTTCTGTTCATGTCTTTTGCACATTTCATGATTGGATTGTTTGTTTCTTTGGTGTTGAGTTTAAGAAGTTCTTTATAGATCTTGGAAACTAGCCCTTTATCTGATAGGTCATTTGCAAATCTCTTCTCCCATTCTGTAGGTTGTCTTTTAGTTTTGTTGACTGTATCCTTTGCTGTGCAAAAGCTTCTTATCTTGATGAAGTCCCAATAGTTCATTTTTGCTTTTGTTTCTTTTGCCTTCATGGATGTATCTTGCAAGAAGTTACTGTGGCTGAGTTCAAAAAGGGTGTTGCCTGTGTTCTCCTCTAGGATTTTGATGGAATCTAGTCTCACATTTAGATCTTTCATCCATTTTGAGTTTATCTTTGTGTATGGTGAAAGAGAGTGGTCTAGTTTCATTCTTCTGCATGTGGATGTCCAATTTTCCCAGCACCATTTATTGAAGAGACTTTCTTCCAATGGATAGTCTTTCCTCCTTTATCGAATATTAGCTGACCATAACGTTCAGGGTCCACTTCTGGGTTCTCTATTCTATTCCATTGATCTATGTGTCTGTTTCTGTGCCAGTACCACACTGTCTTGATGACCACAGCTTTGTAGTACAACCTGAAATCTGGCATTGTGATACCCCCAGCTATGGTTTTCTTTTTTAAAATTCCCCTGGCTATTCGGGGTCTTTTCTGATTCCACACAAATCTTAAAATAATTTGTTCCAACTTCTGAAGAAAGTCCATGGTATTTTGATAGGGATTGCATTAAACGTGTAAATTGCCCTGGGTAACATTGACATTTTCACAATATTAATTCTGCCAATCCTTGAGCATGGAATATTTTTCCATCTCTTTGTGTCTTCCTCAATTTCTTTCAGAAGTGTTCTGTAGTTTTTAGGGTATATATCCTTTACCTCTTTGGTGAGGTTTATTCCTAGGTATCTTATGCTTTTGGGTGCAATTGTAAATGGGATTGACTCCTTAATTTCTCTTTCTTCAGTCTCATTGTTAGTGTATAGAAATGCCATTGATTTCTGGGCATTGATTTTGTATATTCATTGTATACAAAATTGCTGTATGAGTTCTAGCAATCTTGGGGTGGAGTCTTTTGGGTTTTCTATGTAGAGTATCATGTCATTGGCGAAGTGGGAGAGTTTGACTTCTTCTTTGCCAATTCAAATGCCTTTAAT
This sequence comes from Canis lupus baileyi, assembly GCF_048164855.1. Classification (NCBI taxonomy): domain Eukaryota; kingdom Metazoa; phylum Chordata; class Mammalia; order Carnivora; family Canidae; genus Canis; species Canis lupus. The sequence continues at coordinate 26,205,422 of NC_132862.1, forward strand.
GTATTTTTGTTGTCTGATTGCTGAGGCTAGGACTTCTAGTACTATGCTGAATAGCAGTGGTGAGAGTGGACATCCCTGTCTTGTTCCTGATCTTAGGGGAAAGGCTCCCAGTGCTTCCCCATTGAGAATGATATTTGCTGTGGGCTTTTTGTAGATGGCTTTTAAGATGTCGAGGAAAATTCCCTCTATCCTTACACCCTGAAGAGTTTTGATCAGGAATGGATGCTGTATTTTGTCAAATGCTTTCTCTGCATCTAATGAGAGGACCATATGGTTCTTGGTTTTTCTCCTGCTGATATGATGAATCACATTGATTGTTTTACGAGTGTTGAACAAGCCGTGTGTCCCGGGGATAAATCCTACTTGGTCATGGTGAATAATTTTCTTAATGTGTTATTGGATCCTATTGGCTAGTATCTTGTTGAGAATTTTTGCATCCATGTTCCTCAGGGATATTGGCCTATAATTCTCCTTTTTGGTGGGGTCTTTGTCTGGTTTTGGAATTAAGATGATGCTGGCCTCATAGAACGAATTTAGAAGTACTCCATCTCTTTCTATCTTTCCAAAGAGCTTTAGAAGAATAGGTATGATTTCTTCTTTAAACATTTGATAGAATTCCCCTGGGAAGCCATCTTGCCCTGGACTCTTGTGTCTTGGGAGGTTTTTGATGACTACTTCAACTTCCTCCCTGGTTATTGGTCTGTTCAAGTTTTCTGTTTCTTCCTGTTCCAGTTTTGGTAGTTTGTGGCTTTCCAGGACTGCGTCCATTTCTTCTAGATTGCCTAATTTATTGGCATATAGCTGTTCAAAATATGTTTTTAAAATCGTTTGTATTTCCTTGGTGTTGGTAGTGATCTCTCCATTCTCATTCATGATTTTATTAATTTGAGTCTTTTCTCTCTTCTTTTTAATAAGGCTGGCTAATGGTTTATCTATCTTATTAATTCTTTCAAACAACCAACTGCTGGTTTTGTTGATCTGTTCCACAGTTCTTCTGGTCTCGATTTCGTTGAGTTCTGCTTGAATCTTTATTAACTCTCTTCTTCTCCTGGGTGTAGGATCTATTTGCTGTTTTTTCTCTAGCTCTTTTATGTGTAAGGTTAGCTTTTGTATTTGAGTTCTTTCCAGTTTTTGAATGGATGCTTGTATTGCGATGTCTTTCCCCCTTAGGACTGCTTTTGCTGTATCCCAAGATTTTGAACGGTTGTATCTTCATTCTCAATAGTTTCCATGAATCTTTTTAATTCTTCCTTAATTTCCTGGTTGACTCTTTCATCTTTTAGCAGGATGGTCCTTAACCTCCACGTGTTTGAGGTCCTTCCAAACTTCTTGTTGTGATTTAGTTCTAATTTCAAGGCATTATGGTCTTAGAATATGCAGGGGATGATCCCAATCTTTTGGTATCAGTTCAGACCCGATTTGTGACCCAGTATGTGGTCTATTCTGGAGAAAGTTCCATGTGCACTTGAGAAGAATGTGTATTCAGTTGAGTTTGGATGTAAAGTTCTGTAGATATCTGTGAAATCCATCTGGTCCAGTGTATCATTTAAAGCACTCATTTCTTTGGAGATGTTGTGCTTAGAAGACCTATTGAGGGGGATCCCTGGGTGGTGCAGCGGTTTAGCGCCTGCCTTTGGCCCAGGGCACGATCCTGGGGACCCGGGATCAAGTCCCACATCGGGCTCCCGGAGCATGGAGCCTGCTTCTCCCTCTGTCTGTGTCTCTGCCTCTCTCTCTCTCTCTGTGTGACTATCATAAATAATTAAAAATTAAAAAAAAGAAGACCTATTGAGGGTAGAAAGAGCTAGATTGAAGTCACCAAGTATAAGTGTTTTATTATCTAAGTATTTCTTCACTTTGGTTATTAATTGGTTTAAATATTTGGCAGCTCCCACATTCGGGGCATATATATTGAGGATTGTTAAGTCCTCTTGTTGGATAGATCCTTTAAGTATGAGATAGTGTCCCTCTTCATCTCTCACTACAGTCTTCGGGGTAAATTTTAGTTTATCTGATATAAGGATGGCTACCCCTGCTTTCTTTTGAGGACCATTTGAATGGTAAATGGTTCTCCAGCCTTTTATTTTCAGGTTGTAGGTGTCCTTCTGTCTAAAATGAGTCTGTTGGGGATCCCTGGGTGGCGCAGCGGTTTGGCACCTGCCTTTGGCCCAGGGCGCAATCCTGGACACCCGTGATCAAATCCCACGTCGGGCTCTCGGTGCTTGGAGCCTGCTTCTCCCTCTGCCTGTGTCTCAGCCTCTCTCTCTCTCTCTGTATGACTATCATAAATAAATAAAAAAATTAAAATGAGTCTCTTGTAGACAGCAAATATATGGGTTAGCTTTTTTATCCAGTCTGAAACCCTGCGCCTTTTTATGGGGTCATTAAGCCCGTTCACGTTCAGAGTTACTATTGACAGATATGACTTTAGTGTCATCAGGGTATCTATTCAGTCCTTGTTTTTGTGGATTGTTCCACTGAACTTCTTCTTAAAGGGGAATTTTAAGAGTCCCCCTTAAAATTTCTTGGAGAGCTGGTTTGGATGTCACATATTCTTTCAGTTCCTGCCTGTCTTGGAAGCTCTTTATCTCTCCTTCCATTTTTTTTTATTGGTGTTCAATTTACTAACATACAGAATAACCCCCAGTGCCCGTCACACATTCACTCCCACCCCCCACCCTCCTCCCCTTCCAACACCCCTAGTTCGTTAACCAGAGTTAGAAGTCTTTACGTTCTGTCTCCCTTTCTGATATTTCTCACACATTTCTTCCCCCTTCCCTTATATTCCCTTTCACTATTATTTATATTCCCCAAATGAATGAGAACATATAATGTTTGTCCTTCTCCGACTGGCTTACTTCACTCAGCATAATACCCTCCAGTTCCATCCACGTTGAAGCAAATGGTGGGAATTTGTCATTTCTAATAGCTGAGTAATATTCCATTGTATACATAAACCACATCTTCTTTATCCATTCATCTTTCGTTGGACACCGAGGCTCCTTCCACAGTTTGGCTATCGTGGCCATTGCTGCTATAAACATCGGGGTGCAGGTGTCCCGGCATTTCACTGCATCTGTATCTTTGGGGTAAATCCCCAGCAGTGCAATTGCTGGGTCGTAGGGCAGGTATATTTTTAACTGTTTGAGGAACCTCCACAGAGTTTTCCAGAGTGGCTGCACCAGTTCACATTCCCACCAACAGTGTATGAGGGTTCCCTTTTCTCCACATCCTCTCCAACATTTGTTGTTTCCTGCCTTGTTCATTTTCCCCATTCTCACTGGTGTGAGGTGGTATCTCATTGTGGTTTTGATTTGTATTTCTCTGATGGAAAGTGATGCAGAGCATTTTCTCATGTGCATGTTGGCCATGTCTATGTCTTCCTCTGTGAGATTTCTGTTCATGTCTTTTGCCCATTTCATGATTGGATTGTTTGTTTCTTTGGTGTTTAGTTTAAGAAGTTCTTTATAGATCTTGGAAACTAGCCCTTTATCTGATAGGTCATTTGCAAATATCTTCTCCCATTCTGTAGGTTGTCTTTTAGTTTTGTTGACTGTATCCTTTGCTGTGCAAAAGCTTCTTATCTTGATGAAGTCCCAATAGTTCATTTTTGCTTTTGTTTCTTTTGCCTTCGTGGATGTATCTTGTAAGAAGTTACTATGGCCGAGTTCAAAAAGGGTGTTGCCTGTGTTCTTCTCTAGGATTTTGATGGAATCTTGTCTCACATTTAGATCTTTCATCCATTTTGAGTTTATCTTTGTGTATGGTGAAAGAGAGTGGTCTCGTTTCATTCTTCTGCATGTGGATGTCCAATTTTCCCAGCACCATTTATTAAAGAGACTGTCTTTCTTCCAGTGGATAGTCTTTCCTCCTTTATTGAATATTAGTTGACCATAAAGTTGAGGGTCCACTTCTGGGTTCTCTATTCTGTTCCACTGATCTAAGTGTCTGTTTTTGTGCCAGTACCACACTGTCTTGATGACCACAGCTTTGTAATACAACCTGAAATCTGGCATTGTGATGCCCCCAGCTATGGTTTTCTTTTTTAAAATTCCCCTGGCTATTCGGGGTCTTTTCTGATTCCACACAAATCTTAAAATAATTTGTTCTAACTCTCTGAAGAAAGTCCATGGTATTTTGATAGGGATTGCATTAAACGTGTATATTGCCCTGGGTAACATTGACATTTTCACAATATTAATTCTGCCAATCCTTGAGCATGGAATATTTTTCCATCTCTTTGTGTCTTCCTCAATTTCTTTCAGAAGTGTTCTATAGTTTTGAGGGTATAGATCCTTTACATCTTTGGTTAGGTTTATTCCTAGGTATCTTATGCTTTTGGGTGCAATTGTAAATGGGATTGACTCCTTAATTTCTCTTTCTTCAGTCTCATTGTTAGTGTACAGAAATGCCACTGACTTCTGGGCATTGATTTTGTATCCTGCCACGCTACCGAATTGCTGTATGAGTTCTAGCAATCTTGGGGTGGAGACTTTTGGGTTTTCTATGTAGAGTATCATGTCATCGGCGAAGAGGGAGAGTTTGACTTCTTCTTTGCCAATTTGAATGCCTTTAATGTCTTTTTGTTGCCTGATTGCTGAGGCTAGGACTTCCAGTACTATGTTGAACAGCAGTGGTGAGAGTGGACATCCCTGTCTTGTTCCTGATCTTAGGGGAAAGGCTCCCAGTGCTTCCCCATTGAGAATGATATTTGCTGTGGGCTTTTCATAGATGGCTTTTAAGATGTCGAGGAATGTTCCCTCTATCCCTACACTCTGAAGAGTTTTGATCAGGAATGGATGCTGTATTTTGTCAAATGCTTTCTCTGCATCCAATGAGAGGATCATATGGTTCTTGGTTTTTCTCTTGCTGATATGATGAATAACATTGATTGTTTTACGGGTGTTGAACCAGCCTTGTGTCCCGGGGATAAATCCTACTTGGTCATGGTGAATAATTTTTTTAATGTACTGTTGGATCCTATTGGCCAGTATCTTGTTGAGAATTTTTGCATCCATGTTCATCAGGGATATTGGTCTGTAATTCTCCTTTTTGGTGGGGTCTTTCTCTGGTTTTGGAATTAAGGTGATGCTGGCCTCATAGAACGAATTTGGAAGTACTCCATCTCTTTCTATCTTTCCAAACAGCTTTAGGAGAATAGGTATGATTTCTTCTTTAAACGTTTGATAAAATTCCCCTGGGAAGCCATCTGGCCCTGGACTCTTGTGTCTTGGGAGGTTTTTGATGACTGCTTCAATTTCCTCCCTGGTTATTGGCCTGTTCAGGTTTTCTATTTCTTCCTGTTCCAGTTTTGGTAGTTTGTGGCTTTCCAGGAATGCGTCCATTTCTTCTAGATTGCCTAATTTATTGGCGTATAGCTGTTCATAATATGTTTTTAAAATCGTTTGTATTTCCTTGGTGTTGGTAGTGATCTCTCCTTTCTCATTCATGATTTTATTAATTTGAGTCTTCTCTCTCTTCTTTTTAATAAGGCTGGCTAATGGTTTATCTATCTTATTAATTCTTTCAAAGAACCAACTCCTGGTTCTGTTGATCTGTTCCACAGTTCTTCTGGTCTCGATTTCGTTGAGGTCTGCTCGAATCTTTATTAACTCCCTTCTTCTCTTGGGTGTAGGATCTATTTGCTGTTTTTTCTCTAGCTCCTTTATGTGTAAGGTTAGCTTTTGTATTTGAGTTCTTTCCAGTTTTTGAATGGATGCTTGTATTGCGATGTATTTCCCCCTTAGGACTGCTTTTGCTGCATCCCAAAGATTTTGAATGGTTGTATCTTCATTCTCATTAGTTTCCATGAATCTTTTTAATTCTTCCTTAATTTCCTGATTGACCCTTTTATCTTTTAGCAGGATGGTCCTTAACCTCCACGTGTTTGAGGTCCTTCCAAACTTCTTGTTGTGATTTAGTTCTAATTTCAAGGCATTATGGTCTGAGAATATGCAGGGGACAATCCCAATCTTTTGGTATCGGTTCAGACTTGATTTGTGACCCAATATGTGGTCTATTCTGGAGAAAGTTCCATGTGCGCTTGAGAAGAATGTGTATTCAGTTGAGTTTGGATGTAAAGTTCTGTAGATGTCTGTGAAATCCATCTGGTCCAGTGTATCATTTAAAGCTCTCGTTTCTTTGGAGATGTTGTGCTTAGAAGACCTATTGAGTATAGAAAGAGCTAGATTGAAGTCACCAAGTATAAGTGTATTATTATCTAAGTATTTCTTCACTTTGGTTAATAATTGATTGATATATTTGGCAGCTCCCACATTCGGGGCATATATATTGAGGATTGTTAAGTCCTCTTGTTGAATAGATCCTTTAAGTATGATATAGTGTCCCTCTTCATCTCTCACTACAGTCTTTGGGGTAAATTTTAGTTTATCTTATATAAGGATGGCTACCCCTGCTTTCTTTTGAGGACCATTCGAATGGTAAATGGTTCTCCAACTTTTTATTTTCAGGCTGTAGGTCTCCTTCTGTCTAAAATGAGTCTCTTGTAGACAGCAAATAGATGGGTCCTGCTTTTTTATCCAGTCTGAAACCCTGCGCCTTTTGATGGGGTCATTAAGCCCGTTCACATTCAGAGTTACTATTGAGAGATATGAGTTTAGTGTCACCATGATATCTATTCAGTCCTTGTTTTTGTGGATTGTTCCACTGAACTTCTTCTTAAAGGGGAATTTTAAGAGTCCCCCTTAAAATTTCTTGCAGAGCTGGTTTGGAGGTCACATATTCTTTTAGTTGCTGCCTGTCTTGGAAGCTCTTTATCTCTCCTTCCATTTTGAATGAGAGCCTTGCTGGATAAAGTATTCTTGGTTGCATGTTCTATGTCACTCACTCGTTCTTCCACCTCATTAACCCTCGTCTTTAGGACTTCTAGTTTGGATTGCATCTCATTCAATTGATTTTTAATTTCAGCCTGATTAGATCTAAATTCTGCAGTCATGAAGTCTCTTGAGTCCTTTATGAATTTTTTCTAGAGCCACCAGTAGCTGTATAATAGTGCTTCTGAATTTGCTTCCTGACATTGAATTGTAATCCAGATTTTGTAACTCTGTGGGAGAGAGGACTGTTTCTGATTCTTTCTTTTGAGGTGAGGTTTTCCTTCTAGTCATTTTGCTCAGTGCAGAGTGGCCAAAAGCAAGTTGTATTGGGAAAAAGAGAAAAAGAGAGGAGAGAAAGAGGGAAAGAAAAGAGAAAGAGAAAAAAAAGGGAAGAAAAAAATTGAAAAAAAAAGAAGAAAAAGAAAGAAAAAGAAAGGAGAAAAAAAAGGGGGTGGGGAAGGAAACAATTCAAAAAGCAAAACAAAACAAAACAAAACAAAATAAAACAAACAAAAAAAAAAAAAAAAGAACCACCGGGGAGTATCTTCTGATTCTGTGTACTTTAAGTCCCTTGGCTTCTCCTGGAACTTGTCCGTCTAGCTGGTGTTCTGGGGGAGGGGCCTGTTGTGCTGGTTTTCAGGTGTTAGCAGTTGGGGGAGCTGCTGTGCCCCTGCCTGGTGCAGGGCTCAGTGGGGGTTGTTTACCCCGTGAGGCCGCAGGAGGAACAGCCCCAGTGGCGGGGCAGCTCTGGAAACCCGGATTCAGCTCTGGCAGGAACCACGGAGCTCTCCGTCTGCAGGGCCTGGAGGCTCCGGGCGGGGCCGCTGATCTGCTCAGCTGGGGCAGGAGCGTCCTTGCTGTCCTGGGCCCTCCCGGCCTCTGCCTGTCCCGGGGGAGGCGGGATCCTGGGCTGTGTCCCGGCGCCCTGTGCTCCGGAGCCTGCGCTGGTGGATTCGCGCTCCCGGGCCGCGCAGCCCCCTCCGCGGAGCCGCCCCCGAGCCCCGCGAGCTGCTCCGGGTCCCGCCGTGCGCGCTGCAGCCCTTAGGGAGCTCGGCGCACTCTCCCGGGGCGCAGGTGCCTGTTAGTGTCCCGGGAGCCCGAGGGCATCTCCGCCCTCCTGGGTCCTGCTCCAACTCCCTGGAGCCCCTTTCCGCCCGGGAAGGTCGGTGCAGCTCCTGCTCCTCCGGGACGGGGCTCTCCTGTCCTGGGGACACTCGCCCCGGCCTCAGCCCGGCTCCTCGCGGGCCCCTCCCCCTTGGAGGCCTTTTGTTTCTTTATTTCTTATTCCCCGTCTTCCTACCTTGATAGAAGCGCGAACTCTTCTCACTGTTGCATTCCAGGTGTTCTCTCTTTAATTCTCAGGCCGAATTCATAGATTTTCAGGATGATTGGAAGGTTTTCTAGGTAATTTGGTGGAGACAGGTGATTTGGGGACCCTACTCTTCCGCCATCCTGCTCCTCCCCCTCTCCTTCCATTTTGAATGAGAGCCTTGCTGGATAAAGTATTCTTGGTTGCATGTTCTTCTCATTTAGGACCCTGAATATATCCTGCCAGCCCTTTCTGGCCTGCCAGGTCTCTGTGGAGAGGTCTGCTGTTACCCTAATATTCCTCCCCAGAAAAGTCAGGGATTTATTGTCTCTAGCTGCTTTAAGCTGTTTCTCTTTATCTTTGGAATTTGCAAGCCTCACTATTAAATGTGGAGGTGTTGAACGGTTTTTATTGATTTTATGGGGAGGATCTCTCTATTTCCTGGATCTGAATGCCTGTTTCCCTTCCCAGATTAGGAAAGTTTTCAGCTAGGATTTGTTCAAATACATATTCTGGCCCTCTGTCCCTTTCGGCGCCCTCGGGAACCCTAATTAAATGTAAGTTTTTCTTCCTCAGGCTGTTGTTTATTTCCCTTAATCTGTCTTCATGGTCTTTTAATTGTCTATTTTTTCTTCGGTTTGCCTCTTTGCCATCAACTTGTCTTCTATGTCACTCACTTGTTCTTCCACCTCATTAACCCTCGTCGTTAGGACTTCTAGTTTGAATTGCATCTCATTCAATTGATTTTTAATTTCTGCCCGATTGGATCTAAATTCTGCAGTCATGAAGTCTCTTGAGTCCTTTATGCTTTTTTCTAGAGCCCCCAGTAGCTGTATAATAGTGCTTCTGAATTGGCTTTCTGACATTGAATTGTAATCCAGATTTTGTAACTCTGTGGGAGAGAGGACTGTTTCTGATTCTTTCTTTTTAGATGAGGTTTTCCTTCTAGTCATTTTGCTCAGTGCAGAGTGGCCAAAACAAGTTGTATTGGGAAAAGGAGAAAAAGAGAGAGAGAGAAGGAAAGAAAAGAGAAAAAGAAAAAAGAAAAAAGGAAGAAAAAAAGGAAAAGAGAAGAAAAGAGAAAGAAAAAGAAAGGTATAAAAAAGGGTGGGGGAAGCAATCAGAAATCAAAAAAAAAAAAAAAAACACGGGGGAGTATCTTCTGATTCTGTATACTTTAAGTCCCTTGACTTCCTCTGGAACTTGTCCGTCTAGCTGGTCTTCTGGGGAAGGGGCCTGTTGTGCTGATTTTCAGGTGTTAGCACTTTGGGGAGCTGCCCTGCCCCCTGCCTGGTGCTGGGCTCAGTGGGGGTTGTTTACCCCATGAGGCCCCAGGAGGAACAACCCCAGTGGCGGGGCAGCTCTGGAAACCTGGATTCAGCCCCTGCAGTAACTACAGAGTTCTCCTTCTGCAGGGCCTGGAGGCACGGGGCGGGGCCGCTGATCTGCTCAGCTCGGGGCAGGAGCGTCCTTGCTGTCCTGGGCCCTCCCGGCCTCTGCCTGTCCCGGGGGGTGGGGGGGAGGCCAGACCCTGGGCTGTGTCCCGGCGCCCTGTGCCCTGGGGCCTGCGCTGTTGGATTCGCGCTCCCGCCCCGCAGCCCCCTCCGCGGAGCCACCCCCGAGCCCCCCGAGCTGCTCCGGGTCCCGCCGTGCGCGCTGCAGCCCTTAGGGAGCTCGGCGCACTCTCCCGGGGCGCAGGTGTCTGTTAGTGTCCCCGGAGCCCGAGGGCATCCCCGCCCTCCCGGGTCCTGCTCCAACTCCCTGGGAGCCCCTTTCCGCCCGGGAAGGTCGGTGCAGCTCCTGCGTCTCCGGGACGGGGCTCTCCTGTCCTGGGGACACTCGCCCTGGCCTCAGCCCGGCTCCTCGCGGGGCCCCTCCCCCTTGGAGGCCTTTTGTTTCTTTATTTCTTTTTTCCCCGTCTTCCTACCTTGATAGAAGCATGAACTCTTCTCACTGTAGCGTTCCAGCTGTTCTCTCTTTAAATCTCAGGCGGAATTCGTAGATTTTCAGGATGATTTGAAGGTTATCTAGGTAATTTGGTGGGGACTGGTGATTTGGGGACCCTACTCCTCCATCTTGCCCCTCCTCTCTCATTCGTGATTTTATTAGAGTATTTTCTCTTTTGTTTTTAATAAGGCTGGCTAATGGTTTATCTATCTTATTAATTCTTTCAAAGAACCAACTCCTGGTTTTGTTGATCTGTTCCACAGTCTTTTGGTCTCTATTTCATTGAGTTCTGCTTGAATCTTTATTAACTCTCCTCTTCTGCTGGGTATAGGTTATAGTTATTATTGAAAAGATATAAATTTAGTGTCATCATAATACCTGTTCTGTTTCTGTTTTTGTGGGTTATTTCTTTGGGCTTCCTCTGTCTTTTACAGGTTCCCCTCAATATTCCCTGTAGAGCTGGTTTGGTGTTCACATATTCTTTCAGTTTCTGCCTATCTTGGAAGCTCTTTATGTCTCCTTCTATTCTGAATGAGAGCCTTGCTGGATAAAGTATTCTTGGCTGCATGTTCTCCTCATTTAGGACCCTGAATATATCCTGCCAGCCCTTTCTGGCCTGCAAGGTCTCTGTGGAGAGGTCTGCTGTTAATCTATTATTTCTCCCCATATGATTTATGGATCTCTTGTCTCTTGTTGCTTTAAGGATTTTTTCTTTTTCTTTGGAATTTGCAATTTTCACTATTAAATATCGATGTGTTCAATGGTTTTTATTGATTTTAGGGGGCACCTTTCTATCTCCTGGATCTGAATGTCTGTTTCCCTCCCCAAATCAGGGACGTTCTCAGCTATGATTTGTTCAAATATGCTTTCTGTCCCTCTGTCCCTCCTGGCATACTCTGTAACCCCAATTAAAAATAGATTTTTCCTTCTGACACTGTCATTTATTTCCCTTAACCTTTCCTCATGGTCTTTTAATAGTTTTTGTCTTTTTCCCTCAGCTTCCTTCTTTGCCATCAACTTGTCTTCTCTGTCACACACTCGTTCTTCTACCACTTTAACCCTTGTTGTTAGGACCTCCAGTTTAGATTTCATTTCATTTAATTGATTTTTAATTTCGGCCTGATTAGATCTAAATTATGCAGTGAAGTCTCTTGAATCCTTTATGCTTTTTTCCAGAGCCACCAGTAGCTTTATAATTGTCTTCTGGATTGGCTTCCTTTTTTTTTAAATTTTTATTTATTTATGATAGTCACAGAGATAGAGAGAGAGAGAGAGAGGCAGAGACATAGGCAGAGGGAGAAGCAGGCTCCATGCACCGGGAGCCCGACGTGGGATTGGATCCCGGGTCTCCAGGATCCCGCCCTGGGCCAAAGGCATACGCCAAACCGCTGGGCCACCCAGGGATCCCCTGGATTGGCTTTCTGACATTGAATTGTAATCCAAATTCTGTAATTCTGTGGGAGAGAGTGCTGTTTCTGATTCTTTTGTGGTGAGTTCTTTCTAGTCATTTTGCTCAGTGCAGAGTGGCTAAAAACAAGTTGTACTGGAAAAAGGAAGAAAAAAGGAAAAAACAAACAAAAAATAGAACAACAACAACAACAAAAAGGTGGGGTATCCCCTGCTTCTATATACTGTAAATCCCTCGACTTACCCTGGAGTTTTCCACCTGCTGGGTCTAGAACTTGCTCTTCCCTTGTCCTTCCAGCTGTCTTCTGAGATGAGGGGCCTGCTGTGCTGGTTCTCAGGTGTGAGCACCTGAGGGAGCTCCCCCCCCCGACCCCTGCCAGGTGCATGGCTCAGTGAGAGCTGTTTATCCTGTGAGGCCCGTGTTCCTTGATGGCCCCGCTCTGTCCCAGGCACAAGGTGACTCCTGGAGGAACAAGACTGGCGGCGGCCAGCTCTGAGTCCCTGGAGTCAGCGTCCGCAGTAACTACCGCAGATCCCAGTCTGCAGGGGCCTGGATGCTCCGGGGGCGGGGAGGCTGACCTGCACAGCTTGGGGGCGCCCGGTGGCAGGAGCGTCCTCGCTGTCCTGTGTCCACCCGGCCTCCGCCTGTCCCAAGGGGAGCACAGGATCCTGGGCTGTGTCCCCAGGGCCCTGGGCTCCCGGGCCTGCACCACTGGAATCACTCCCGGGCGCGCAGCCCCCTCCCGGCAGAGCCGCCGCCTGAGCCGCCGCCTGAGGCTCCTGAGCGCCACCCCTCCCTCGCCCCCGGGGCCCGCTCCAGCCCTTACCGAGCTCCACCTGCAGTGTGTGGCGCTCTCTCCCGGGGCGCACCTCCTCTGTTAGTGACCGCGGGAACCTGGGGGCTCCACTGCCCCTTCTAGGGTCCTGCCCAAGTTCCCTGTGAGCGCCTTTCCGTCCAGGAAGATTGGTAAAGTTCCTGCTTCTCTGGGCCTGGGCTTTCCTGTCCTGGGGGCTCTCGCCGCCCGGCCTTAGGCCTGCTCTTTGCGGGGGAGGGGGGGCTCCCCCACTGGATTCTTTTTTATTTATTTATTTATTTTCCATCTTCCATCCTTGAGGGAAGCGCGAACACTTCTCACTGTAGCATTCTAGCTGTGCTCTCTTTAAATCTCAGGCCGAATTCGTAGATTTTCATGATGATTTGAAAGCGATCTAGGTAAGTTGGTGGGGACAGGAGACTTGGGGACCCTACTCTTCCAAAATCTTGCCTCATCTGTCCCTTTAGAGACAATCAAAACTCAAATTTAACAACCACAAAGGTGTGCTTGAAACATAATTTATCTTTCAAAAATCATCCTTATTTCCAAAGAGAGTCAAACTGAGACTAACTCATTGGAAAAGCAAGTGCTGTTTCAACAAAGTTGGCCTAATTATTTATATAAACTCCTCAAGGATAATGATTAACCTTATAGAGTCTTTCAAAAATGCTTCCCTAGATCTTTTCATAACGAATCATTAGATTGAACTTTTCGTCACTTCTCAAGGTCAAGAGCCAAGCCATCAGACTTGCCTGCAATACCTGCAGATTTGGGTGAATTCCTCTTCTTGAGGTCCCACAAATATCTGGAGTTTCCTGAACCTGCCAGGAAGTGACATTCTTTACTTATCTGATAATGCTGCTAGGAACTCTGTAAGCAACGAATCTGGCCAACATTTCGAAGGGGCTTAATTGGCTCCATAAAGTCAACCTTTGCTCCTTAAAGCAGGCAGGCCATACCTGAGTCTATGCATGTCTTTCTCAAATGTAACATTCATCAAAGCCTTGATGAAGTAACCAACGTTTCCCATTGTGTCTATTACACGGAGAATAGGTTCTTATCAAACTACATGAACAACTGTAATTGCCATTAAAGAAAAAATATCCACCAAGAGTTTCTGAACTCTGGAGGGTTCAGGTGGAGGGAAAATTTAAGTGCTTCAATTTGTTCACAATGGAGTATTTTATCATGTTTCTGTAACTTACAGATATCTTAAAGGAACACTTCCTTAAATCTGGAAGAGCCAACATTTGAGAACCAGCAATATTTCAAACAAGAGTCCTAAAAATTATGGTCATCTTCCTCAATGCACTCAGCCCCAAGTTACTAACTCTTGGTCTGTTTGAATGCAGCTTTTCCAATAGTTCCAGAAATTCTTACCAGTTTAGTTTTATGATTTTAAAGATATCAAAGCTCTGTATCGGTCAAAAGTCTCCTTTCCATGAATCTCCTTGAAGGGGAAACACATTTTGCAAGAGCATGAGAACAATAACTGTAAATGACAAGAGACTGAAAAATGACCATGGTTCAAGATCTGATGAGAGTTCACTGTAATGCAGGGGACAAGAAAATCTTATCTCTGTAACTCACAGCATTTCAATAATAGCATATCAATGATATCCATATACCTAGATGTGTTAAAACTTCAGGAGTTCCATATATTTTCTAGAACAGTTATAAAATGTACCCAGACAGTATAACTTAAGGTTTATCATCATAGTGTTTAGTAATGCTTCCCATGTCATAAAACACACCAAAAAAATAAAAAAGCCTAACTTAGTGAAAAAGATTTCATTTAGAATTCAAGTCTTGGAAAGCTTATTAAAATGCTCAGAAATTTCTAAAGTATATACCTAAATAGGAATACAGATCATTGCAAACTTAATATTTAATTATATATTACCAACAAGAGATTCTACAGAAGGTTACAGTTGTTAGCAAAACTTCGTTCCTATAACATTAAAGTTTTAGTTCTCTTAAGTAATCAAAGATCCGATAAAGACAAAACGGAGAAACTTTGGTTTTCTGAGCAAATAAGGAAAAGAAAAAAACCACCTTTCTTAATAATTTCTTATCTAGAGCAGACTAACAATCCAAGAAAACTTTGTCTTCTAACAGAGAGAGATGCAGAATTTCAATGTTATACAAATCTGCTGCTCACCTTGGAGGGTGGGGCTTTGCCAGGTGTGACTGAGGGGCCTGGCAGGTTTCCTCTGGTCACCCCTTTATTCTGTGCACCCTCACCCATCACTTTGCTGATGAGGAGATGTCTCTGCAGCTGTTCTTAACACCTGATGGGGTCTGCCTGCAGGAAGAGGGGGGAACAGTAGGCAGAGGGCAGGAGGAGAGAGAACAAGGCAAATGTCCTTCCTTTCCCTGGGGTCTGAGCCCTGCCCTACTCCCTAGATTCTGAAGGGTGGGAGAGGTATGAGAGCAGACGTTGAAATGACTAGAAATGGGACAATATGGTAGGATGCACAAGGTGGAGAGATGGAGTTAATGGGAAGGTGGAACCCACTGGGAGGTGGGGATGTCTGGAGAGGTGAGCCAGGAGGGGAGGGAGGCAAGCTGGGTGGGGTAGGAGGTTGTCCAGGTAGGAGGGGACAGGGTGGGAGGTGGGCAGGGGAGAGATCAGAGGGGTGGGGGCTAGCAGGAGGGGAGGTGGAGGTACCAGGATGGGGCAGTGTCAGATGGAGACACAGAGATGGTCAGGGTGGCCATTTGTCTGGAAGGAGCACTGGAGGAGGATCCCACAGGGAGAAGGGGACACAGACAGCAGTTCAGAGCAGTCAGAGCCTGGGAGGCTGTAGGGAGAAAAGGCTGTGGCAGGGAAAGCAAGGGTGTTTGTGGGTCCTTGGAGGGTCCCAGGAAGGTGAGGGTAAGAGTCACTTTCCACTCAGGCTGAGGCCTGACTCTGTAGAGGAGCAGAGGAGGCCACCTGAGCAGGAGGGGTAGGGGTGCCATCCCAGCTCCCCCTTGGCCCAAGCACCTACAGAGGGTTCCCATCTGGGTGGGGGCAGGGTGGGCCCATTCCCAGCTCTGAGCTCAGAATAGAGTGGGATTTCCTCTGAGTGATTGTTCGGTATTCGTGGGGAGACACAATCTCTCCCATATCTGCTCAACACAGCAAGTCCTGTCTGTAACTGTCACCCATACTGTCTGTCCATAAAGAATGTCTTGAAATTGGGGTAATTCAGAGAAGTTAAGCAAGACTTTCCATGGGAGAGCTCTCTAGGGGATGATTAACCCTTCATGTCCATCTGATGGGCTGGCCCAGGGCTCCAATGGAAACATCTTTGCCTTGGTCAGCAGCATTAAAGATTATTATGGAATGAGATCAGAAGTTTGAAACTCAATACTTCTCACTCAATTCTAGTACTGAATGTCTGCACTGCCCTGCTCTGGTTTGTGAAATGGTGTTTATAATGTGTAGAACATTATAGATATATTTATTTTTTTATTTTTAACTTTTTAATTTTTTAATTGAAGTTCAATTTGCCAACATATAGTAAAACATCCAGTGCTCATCCCATTAAGTGCCTCCCTCTGTGCCCATCACTCAGTTACCCCATCCCCTCCACCTGACTCCCCTTCCACTACCCTTTGCTCCTTTCCCAGACTTAGGAATCTCTCATGTTTTGTCACCCTCTCTGATTTTTCCTACTCATTTCCCCCCCTTTCCCTTATAATCCTTTTCACTATTTCTTATATTCCCCATATGAATGAAACCAAATGATGATTGTCCTCCGATTGACTTACTTCATGATACCCTGTCTGATAACTGCCAACACATACAGACACAACAATGCTGTATATCGATTACAGAAACAATATCCAATCAAAGAGGAAGTTCATTTGGATCCATAATGCTATATTTTCTAAGAAAAACAATCCAATTGAATGGTTACCTTTGCAATTTCTGGATATATGGGTGTTACATTATTCTTTTTAAAAAATTTACATAAAGGGCAGCCCGGGTGGCTCAAGAGGTTTAGCGCCACCTTCGGCCCAGGGCCTGATCCTGGAGACCCGGGATCGAGTCCCATGTCAGGCTCCTTGCATGGCGCCTGCTTCTTCCTCTGCCTGTGTCTCTGCTTCTCTCTCTCCCTTTCCTCCTCCCTTTCCTCCATGAGATCCCTAACCAGGCTGTCCCAGCACCTTCACCAGAGCCGGTCACCTCCCTTTCCTGCCTGCCTCAGTTTCTCTTTCTCCTTGTCCTCCACTCTCCATTGTTTGTGTGTCCGGCTGTATGAAATCTGATACGTTAGAGATGAGCTCAGGCCTCCTTTCATGGTGGCATTCTTGGATGGGGGGCAGGCAGGGGAGGCAGTGTCCATATCCATGTAGGGCCCCTGGAACCCCCAGGTGGGGACAGGAGGTAGCCTGGGGCAGCCCTGGCAGCAGCCTGGCCCTGTCAGCTCTCTGGGCCCATCCAGCAGCAGCAGCTCCTGAGAGGGGCCTGGGCTCAGCAGGAGCCAGGAGGGAGGGCAGAGGCTCCTGGAGCCACTCTGCAGCCCCCTCCCTGGCCTGGCTCCCCCTCCTGCTGCACACCTGCCTCCTTCTCTCTCCGTGTCTGCTCTCTCACCTCTTCCCTGCAGCCCTGGCTTCTTTCTTCCATCTTGGCCTCCTTCACCTTCACCTCTGTCTAATGCATCTGTTTGTCTGGGAGCCTGTGTGTCTGTCTGACTCCCGATAGTCTGTGGTCTGAGAATTCCCAGTACTGGGTCTACCCTCAGGTATTCCTCCTGGCTGTCCTCCCCTTTGTGTCAAACTGTCAGGGTTGAAAGGTCTCTCTTCCCATCACATCTGTGTGAGTCTCACCCCGGGGGCCTGTGAGTGTCTCCCCCTTGCATGTCCCCTGTCAATCTCCTGTGCTACCTCCCCCATCCCTGGTCCCTCTTTACCCTCCCTTCCAGAGCTCTCCCTGCTTCTCTCATCTCTGTGTCTCTCATCTCTATGCCTGTCTCTGGCTCACACTATTGTGTCCTCCCCTATTCCCTCCTCCCCCTTCAAGGTTCAGAGTCTTCAAGAGAAATCACCAGGAATGGACAGAACCAACAGATTTCACCATGTTGTGCACCTCCTTGATGAGGCCTTTATGGACCAATAATGCATCCTCCCTATTTCCCCAGCCCTGGGCCAGATCATTTCTTTATCTGGTGATTATTTGTGGAACTTGGCTTTTCCTCCAACCTCCCACCCTCTCCCCAGCAGGCAGTGAGTACCATAAGGAGAAGAGGAAGGGATTGCTCTGGAGACCAGATGCAGGATACCCAGACCCTCCTCTGCACCTGCCTTTCTTTCCATCAAGCAGAGGTACATTTCAGAAAATCCCAGCTTGAGACAGGAAAGACTGCCTAGGACCCTGGGAACAGACACAGGTCACACACCCAGCTGCCCCTCCCCTACTATCCTGTCATCTCAGCCCTCCTGCCAATCCTGCCAGGCTCCTTTACCTCTAGGAATCCTGGCTCTGTGGTCTAGGCTGTGCCATCATCACCCCCTTCCCCAGCCCAGTGCCTGGAACACAGGAGGTGCTCAGTCAGGGCCCCTGGTCCCTGCTCCCTGGAGATGTGTTAGGACGGGAGCCATGGGATCTGTAGGGTTATTATTATTATTATTATTATTATTATTATTAAAGTCTCATTTGCCATCATATAGTATAACACCCAGTGCTCATCCCATCAAGTGCCTCCTCCGTTCCTGTCACCCAGTTACCCCATCCCCCCACCCACCTCCCGCTCCACTACCCTTTGTTTGTTTCCCAGAGTTAGGAGACTCTCCTGGTTTGTCTCTATCTCTAATTTTTCCCACTCATTTTTCCTGTAGGTTTTCCTCAGGTGGAGGTTCTTCCCGAGATATGGGGCAGTTCTCTCTGCTCTATGTTCAAAGGTCTGTGATTATATAGTTAGTATAGACTCTGTTCCTTTAGGGACCTGCTGCTCCCATTCTCTCCCCTCCTTCCACCTCCACCTCTGTCTTTAAGGCACATAATTTATGATTTAGATGAATCTTGTCACTATCAAGTAGAGGCAGTTGTTCCACTTTCCTTGAGACCCATTGCTTGTGGGACTATCACGTGTCCATTCAGCCCTGGGTGTCTAAATAGGCCTTACTTTCTCCATCTCTGGGAGGTCTTGCCTCTGTTTGAAGATTAACATTCTGGGAAGGATGAGGTCCCTTCACTGTTCACTGTTTCAGGGTCTTGGAAGCCTTACATTGTGATTGGCTAGAGCAGAGAAATCTATAGGCAGGGACTATATCTTACTTCCACCAGCACAAGGCTTAATGCACATTCATTCAGAACATGCTATGAACACTGAGTGACTGTCTCAGGACATCCCTTTGGGGATGCTTGAGTCTATTCTCTAGTTTTATTCCTGGTATCACTGGAAACGTGGCTGAGGGGCCAGGATGGTTGGTGGTTTTAGAGGACCCTGTAGGAGATTCTGGGAGAGGCAGCTGGGGGTCGGGAGGGTTGCTTCTGTGTTTGTTCACAGGACTGCTGAGATCTGGGACTGGCTTCCATACCCTGAACTCCACCAAGCTCTCCACACCCTCCTTCTAATAGCCAGGACCTCCTCCAGGCCCAGGACCCTGGAGAACTTGTTTCCTTCCACATTCACATCTTGCTGCCTGCAAAGTCACCAGCAAAGCCCCATTTAAACCTTTAGTCCACTTCCTCACCATGTAGGGCTACACTGGTCTTCCATTGTCCCCCTCTAGTCTTCCTCCACCATTCCAGCTAAGCCACCTCCTTCCTACTTTCACTTCCTTCCCAGGCCCATTTTGCCCTTTGGCCTCAACAACCTGAGGCCCAGCCTGGTTAGTACTCAGACTTCCTGAGGCCCCTCCTCCTCAGGATCTTGCCTCCCCAGGGCCTCAACTCAATCAGGGCCTCTCTAAGCTCCACTCCAAGCCTGATTCTGGTTGGCCAAGCTCCTTCCTTGTCCATGGGTTTGTCTTGATCTTTCATCCCAAGTGTTTCTCCTCGGAGGCAGAAAAAGCCCCTGGGTAAGTGATTTCTGCTGTTAATAGAGTTGGCAGAAAAACCGAGACAGAGTCAGAGAGGAAGAAGACTGGGCTTGGAGCACCACTGGCTACAGAAGCCCTGTGGGGTTTAAGCAGAGGGTATTTCATGGCACCAGAGCTAGACTTTGATCTGGCTGGTGTAGACCACTACCTTGTGAGTTTGGGAAAAGCAGGTATGTTTGCTGGGGTCAGAGGGATTTGGAGACCTACACTCTGTTCTTCTCCAGAACAGAAAGGTTCTCAGCTCTGATGAGCAAAATATGAGTTAAGGGAGGTTATTCCTTGTAGCTTCTCCTCTAGCATCCTCCCACTGTTTGCCCTGCCCTCCTTTCCTTTCTGACCTGGTGCACAGCTTACTTTCTTCATCTTTGCCTCTCCCACAGGGCCTAGCACATAGTATGCTTAGACATATTCCTGGAATGAATGAAGGATTTTTCACTGGGTGATACTTCCTTCTTCATGTTTTACCTTGCTCCCTCACTGGAGTTTCAGAAAGTCTCTTCTCATATCTTCTTAGAGAAGACGCTGGTGTGCAATTTGTGGAATAGCAGGTCCAGTTTGATAAGGTGGTCACCCATCACCAGAAAGGACTTGGAGGCTTCTTCCTCCAGGCTCAAGGAGCTAGATATCTATTTTTATAGCTACTAAAGTTATCTCCCTGCCTTTCTTATCTAATTTTATTTTATTTTATTTTATTTTATTTTATTTTATTTTATTTTATTTTATTTTATTTTTTAGTGTCACTTTATTACTTCGTGTTATAGACTAGGCAAATGAGACTCCCAAGTAAAATAATTTGTGCATAGCAACAGTTCTGAAATGAGAAATACAGTCTGTGTGACTCCACAGCTGCTTCCTGCTTCACCACCCTGCCCTTGTAGACGTCTATAAGCTACAGCTCTTATACAGTGATTTCTTAATATGAACATAAAGAAAAGAGACAGATATGATAGTGCAATGAGTGGTGATTCTATTTCTGCACCATATCTTGCATTTCACTTATTCTTATCATACCTCCCACCATTTTTCTATTTCAGGCATTTGTTACATCCCATTTAGAGTTCCATAATAACCTCTTAATTATTCTCCTCTCTCTAGGTTCCATTCTACACCCAAATACTGTTCCCAAAGCATATCTTGTGTCATGTCATTCTTCTGTTTAAAACTGTTTCACGGTTTCTAATGATCTGTACTACAAACTTGAGTTTGTGCTCTTAATCTACACTGTCTCACTGTTCTTCTGCAAATCCCTCTGCTGAACTGGTGACATGTTTAATCTTCACTTTTACAAATATAAACTTTGCTTTCTCTGCTCACTCCACCTGGAATAACCCTCCTTTTGCCTTCATTTGTAGAAATGTTTTTCAACTTGAAATCAAAATGTTGTTCATTCAGTTAATATCACTCAGGTCCCCACTGGAAAGAGGTCTTTCCTTCCTGTTTCCGTGACGCTTTGTAGCTGTAAGACAACTGAAGTTATTAAGAATGTTGAGAGTGGATGTTGATATGAAAACTATTCCCCATCATGTATCTGCGTGTTTGTGTTCTTCCCTTTAGAGCTTCAGAGAGTAAGCTTATCCTTCTTCCAGTTGACCATCCTTCAAATATCTGAAGATAGTTTTCATATCTTATCTAATTTTAAAAAGTGTGGTGGTCATGGATTATAGGCCAGATCAGAATGTAGGTGGAAAGAGTACCAAAGTCCCATGAAGTGTGGCCTCTTAGTGGCCATTAAAACACTGAGTCACCAAGAGGCAGTTGGCTGTTATCACAAAACTTATTTGCACCTCTTTAATTTTGAAGACTCTTGGAGTCTTCAACTGTTACTGTGTACACTGTTGGCAGTAGGCCAACACCAGAAGCCAAGACAATACTTATTCATGAATGTCCCCTGTTTTTTGCATTACATGTGGCAAATGTTAATTTCTAGGTTTTCTTTCTCTTGCTCTCTAGCAGTTCTTGGTCTCCTTCTCTCCATTATCAATTGATATGTGTTATGTGCTTCCAGAAAGCGGATTCATTTTAATCTTAGTTAAAGCAAAAATTATGTGGAATGGTCAGTTTCTTTACCAAGTATGTTACAAATTTGGAAATCAGCCGCTGCCAGACTGGGATGGGAGTTGGGAGGTGCTGAGGGTGATAGGGTAGGTAGATGAGTTGGAGGAGGTGGCTGTATTTCCTCTTGGTCTAATTAGCAGACACTTTGGGGGCTGTCATGCCTTCAAGTTGTTTGCACCTAGTAATATTTACTTGGATAATTAGGGTTTCTAGCCTTATTGAGAGAACATGAAGCAGATTCTACCCTAACGACTTTTATATTAGAAAGGGAGACAAAGACTTCTAACAACTGCAAACAGAATATAGTACAAAGTGAAATAATAGTTGAGAGGATACCTGGTAAATGATTGATTTGGTAAAGTTACTCTCAGAAGGTTCCTGGGTGATAAGTTAGAATATTTTTATGTCTTAGCTGAATTTGGTTACTTCAGCTTCTTTTCCAACCTTTCAGGGAAGCTATGTGATTTTTACGTCCCTTTCTCCAGAGGAGAGGTTGTACATTCATTACTACTGCAGTGGTTTCTCTCATTTTTCCACTTTTGCACAAACCAAGACTGAGAATAATAATAATTATTATTATTATATTAATAATAATTACTATTATTATAATAACTATTATCATTATATGTTAGCATTAGATCTGCACTAATATTTTTTTGTAAATTTATTTTTTATTGGTGTTCAACTTGCCAACATATAGAATAACACCCAGTGCTCATCCCATCAAGTGCCCCCCTCAGTGCCCGTCACCCAGTCATCCCCACCCCCCGTTCACTTTCCCTTCCACCACCCCTAGTTCGTTTCCCAGATTTAGGAGTCTCTCATGTTCCGTCTCCCTTTCTGATATTTCCCACTCATTTTTCCTCCTTTACCCTTTATTCCTTTCACTATTTTTTATATTCCTCAAATGAATGAGACCATATAATGTTTGTTCTTCTCCGATTGACTTATTTCACTCAGCATAATACCCTCCAGTTCAATCCACGTCGAAGCAAATGGTGGGTATTTGTCATTTCTAATGGCTGAGTAATATTCCATTGTATACATAAACCACATCGTCTTTATCCATTCATCCTTCGATGGACACCGAGGATCCTTCCACAGTTGGCTATTGTGGACATCGCTGCTATAAACATCGGGGTGCAGGTGTCCCAGCGTTTCACTGTATCTGTATCTTTGGGGTAAATCCCCAGCCATGCAATTGCTGGGTCGTAGGGCAAGATCTGCACTAATATCTATAGCAAATATTTAACTGGATCTATTTTAAATGGGCAAATAAGATTTACTGGCTAAAGTTGTGGTGGAGCTTGTTTTGTGCTTTTGGTGAGGGGCAAGGAAGGAAGGTCCAGGAGAGGTTCTATTTACCGGATAATGGCCAAAGCTGAAGATGTAGCTTGAACAGATGTTTCCTTGGGAAACAGTTATAGACAGTGCCTAGATGAGGTGATTATTTCCTCTTTCCTGACACTATTTAAGGCTGACAAATGGTGCAAAGAACATACTCACTAGTCTTGCAAACATTGGGAAATGAGGTCCTTCTACTCTTTTATTTCATCAACTAGGAAGCAATTTGGGATCTCGACACGCCCTTGCCTCAAATTTTCATTTCTGATCGCAGAAAACCCTTCCTGGTTCATAGTTTATGTATCTCTTCCTTATTTTGGCAGGTGAAGAAATGTTCACAGAACGTCCTTAATTAAAAAAAAAAAAAAAAAAAAAAAAAGAACGTCCTTAATTTTAAGTTCCCAGAGTAGGGAATTCTCTATTTGCCACCAGTGTTTTGCTATGTACAACTGAGTGTATGATGATTTGGGGGTAATGGTGATGGTGTTGATAATTTAGGGGGAAGAAGAATGTTGCTTTTGATTGAGTTCTTTTGCACAAATAATCAGTGTGGTGATTAAATTTTCAAATTTGTAATTTGCCTTTGTATTCATTTACACATAGTTGAAATCTTATCTTTAATAGACTGAATCCAGTCTTTCTCACTTAGAAACTTTTTGTGGTTTCTACTTGATAGATCATCTAATTTTACACTTTAGACCCAACCTGATGTATACAGAACCCATCTGTGTAGGTATTTGCAGACAGTGTAGGAGAAATCGTAGCAAGTACAGAAAATTCTTTTCTCTGGGGGCTTTCAGTATAAGGGCATTCCATGGATATTTCCCTATCCTCCTGAAACAAGTGAAATCCCATTCTACACAGCATTCAATCCATTAAGCATTGTCCCACTCCTTCCACAGGCTAGCCTTACAGGTAGTTATTGTAGTTTAAGTATTATGTCATTTTGCCTAATGCTAAAGCATTGTGTGGCTTATTTTCCAAATACAGTAAAGCAGATAAAGGAATAAAACTCTGTGTTGTCTGTCTGTTCAATTGTCACACATCAAGGGGATGACACTGGAGCAAATCACTAATATCACCGATAACGTACTTTGCCTCAACTGACTTGGGTTACTTCATTTGTACTTTCACTTTGTTGTGGTGAAAGAGACTTGGACCTCAGTTCTGTGCCAGATCTCTGACATCCAAGCTGGGCTGGAGGGCCTAAGGTCCTTCCTAGGCTGTGGCCAGTTAACTCTTTGTACCTCAGGCTTCAGCTGAGGAAGGAAGGGCAAGTTGCAACCAACGTCAGGCAGAAGCTCTTCTCCTGGGCTCCACCTCACCACCTAATACTCCTACGCTTTTTCCTAACAGGGTGTTAACCCAGAAAAAAATTCTAGTCTAGTGAGTTATGCCACTGGACATTAAAGAGGGGAGACCAGAGGACGAGGACAGCATATTGGAGAGATCAGATATCTATCTGTAGATGTGCCCAGAGAAGCTTCCAAAAGGATAGTCATGTTGAACAGTGTTTGGAAAGAGCATGTTCTAATCAGAGAGGGACAGTATGTGTGAGGGCTGGTGTTAATGCCACAACATGTGCATGTGTGGTAGAAAATTTGTCCTGTTTGAGCAAGAGCTACAGAAAAGATTGTACTAAGAGTAAGTGGTAGAACAGTAAATAGAAAGCCTTGTAAATATAATCTTAGAAATTTGGACTTAATAGAGAGAAGGAAACTGCATGTCTTGTTGAGAGTGTTTGTGTCTGTCTCAGTCTGTCTGTCTTTTTAAGATTTGTGCTAAGAATCATTTTCCAGAAGGTGGGCGGAGAGAACTCAAACTTGTTTTCTCTTGCAATGTAGCAACCCAGAAGAATGTGATTTAGGGATTTATCACACCTTAAGGAAGGGAAACTCTCTTTAAGGGCTGCTGGGTGAATCTGAGTGAGAAGTGAGAGCATCTCATTGGTTAGAGTTACCACTTTTATGGACCAGGAGGGTGGTCCAGGAAGTAGGGTAAGAGGCTGACCCAGGATATGCAGCATTTGTAAAGGATAGAAACCTACCAGATAGAGGTCCAGTGTGGACAAGGTTCTAAATATCAGTGTGGCAACATGTGAAACTCTCACTTTTTCTAGGGTTTCCATCACACTCAAAGTAACAGCTAAAGTCCTCACAGTGACTCTCAGACCCTATGAGAAGGATCTGGTTTCCTGCTTTCTATCTGACCTCATCCCCTACTGCTTCTCCCTCACTTACTGTGTCCTGGACCCACAGGACTCCTTGTTATTCCTCAAAGACATCCAAGTACCACTTCACACCCATTAGGATGACTGCTATTCAAAAAACCAAAAAAAAAAAACAAAAAATGAAAACAAAAACAGGACAAGGAGTGTTGGAGAGGACGTGGAGGAATTGAGATGCTTCTGGTTACTGGTGGAAATGAAAAATGGTACAATCACGGTGGAAAACATTATGGTGATTTTTCAAAATTATTAAATATGCAACTAGCGGGAAGCCTGCATGGCTCAGCGGTTGAGCATCTGCCTTCTCAGGGCATGACCCTGGGGTCCTGGGATTCAGTCCTGTAACAAGCTCCCTGCGGGGAACCTACTTCTCCCTTTGCCTATGTCTCTGCCTCTCTCTGTGTCTCTGATGGATAAATAAATAAAATCTTTTAAAAAATGTAACTAGGGTATGTTCCAACAATCCTACTTCTGTGTATATATCCCACAAAATTGAAAATAGGGACTCAAGTGTCTTGTTCATAATAGCATTGTTCCCAAATTCTAAAATGTGAAATAACCAACATGACCACCAATGGATGAGTAGATAAACAAGATTTGGAATAGACACACAATGAGATATTAGTCAGCCTAAAAGAAGAATTAGTTCTCTATATGTTACAATGTGGATGAACCTTGAGACATTATGTTAAGTAGGAATAAGCAGATCACAAAAGGCCAGTATTGTAGAATTCTACTTATATGAGGTAGGTAGAGTAGTCGAAGTCAGAGAGACAGAAAGTAGAATGTTTGTTGCCAGGAGCTCCAGGGAGAGAAGAATGGGGAGTTATTTTTTAATGGGTACATAATTTCAGCTGAGAAAGATGAACAAGTTCTGGAGATAAATGATGGTGATGACTTCACAACAGTGTGTATATGAGACTTGGGTTGGACCATCCATTTTAAAGTCACAACACCCACTCTGAACACATACTAACATTTGCTTGCTTTCCTTTTCTCTGAAGCACGGATCACAAGTCCAACACGATATATATCCTTATTACTTATTTGTTTAATGTTTGCTTCCTAGTGCAGAAATGTTAGCTACTTGAGTGGAGGGTTGTTTTTGTTTTTGTTTGCATTATCTGGACTGTTGAATAAATAGAGAGCAGTATATTTATTTGTTGAATGAAGAAATGAAAGACGATGATTGGACATAGACTTCTAGAGAAGGCCCAACCAGAATGTGAAGTTGGGAAGGTGCTATTCTTCATTTGGTGTTGTTAAGTAATTTCTTCTACCCTGGATATGAGACTTGGCCCTAGTGTTCATGGTGGCTTTCCCTCTGTTTACCTTTCTGTATGTATTCTGACCTGTTTCCCACATTGGAAGTGTTTGTGTACACATGCACCACACTTAACTATAATTTAAAGCTCTCACCCTGAACTCAAAGCCTCTAGTATTGTTGTCCTGACTGCTCCCTACATGACTTGTTGGGCTGTTTGAGTGAGAAATTCAGAAATTCTGAGGAAGTTCAGTTATCCAAAAAGATTTATAATTCTTTGTTTGAGAGCCACTGATTTGATTGGCTCTGCAGCTTTCATTCTCTGAAAATTTTAAGGACTAAAGTATTTAGACTTTAGTGACTTTTTAGTCACTTTGGGATCACGAAGGAGCTGTGCTTGGATACAGAGGATTGCTATAATCTCTGAAGATGTTGCATTGAAAGTCCACTTTTCTGAAACTTTGAGAACTTGAAGATCTTTAACACCCTCAGTAGCCTTCCTTTCAAATATCAAATTTCTAGTAAAACAGTGTTGAAACTATCTTTGACAGCTATCATATGGTTTCACCCATCTGTGGAATTTAAGAAATAGTGCAGAGGACCATAAGGGATGGGAAGAGAACTGAATAGGAAAAAATCAGAGAGAGAGACACACAAACCATGAGAGGCTCTTAACTCTGAGAAACAAACTGAGAATTCCTGAAGGGGAAGTTGTTGGGGGGATGGGGTAACTGGGCAGTGGACACTAAGAAGGACATGTGATGTGATGAGCACTTGGTGTTATACACAACTGGTTAATTATTGAAAACTACATCTGAAAATGATGGCAATTGTTTGACAAAATAAATTAAAAAAAAGAAAAGAAACTATCTCTGAAGCTATTGAGGAGGAGCCAGCAGTCCAACTTCCTGATTGTCAGGAGTGTTAACACCCAGCCACAGGAACCAGTGGATCTTGCTGCCTTGAAAATGTTTTGAAAAGGAAAGGTCCAGAGTGAGGGTAGAACCCTTCTCAGGACAGAAGAATGAACACAATGACCTCAGGACAAAGGAGAGTGAGTGGGGCGGGCTGGGAATTCAAGACAGCTTGCAATTTAGTGCATGAATTGTTGGGTGTGACAGTAGTTCTTCATGGGGACTTGGGCTTTTGTTTTGTTTTGTTTTAGAGTTTCAAAGGAGCTCAGAGACTGAGAGAAACACTGGGAAGAGGAAGGAGGGAAGGAGGACTCAGGGGCATTATGGAATTCATGGACACCGGCTTCATGCTCTCTTATTTCTTCATTATTTAAGCACATCCTCCAAGTAATCACCTCCTTTGGGAGAGACTATTTTCTTTTTTTATACATTTATTTTTTATTGGTCTTCAATTTGCCAACATATAGAATAACACCCAGTGCTCATCCCATTGAGTGCCCCCCTCAGTGCCCATCACCCAGTCACCCCCACACCCCGCCCACTTCCCCTTCCAACACCCCTAGTTCGTTTCCCAGAGTTAGGAGTCTCTCATGTTCTGTCTCCCTTTCTGATATTTCCCACTCATTTTTATCCTTTCCCCTTTATTCCCTTTCACTATTTTTTTATATTCCCCAGATGAATAAAACCATATAATGTTTGTCCTTCTCCGATTGACTTATTTCACTCAGCATAATACCCTCCAGTTCCATCCACGTTGAAGCAAATGGTGGGTATTTGTCATTTCTAATGGCTGAGTAATATTCCGTTGTATAAATAAACCACATCTTCTTCATCCATTCATCTTTCGATAGACACCGAGGCTCCTTCCACAGTTTGGCTATTGCGGACATTGCTGCTATAAACATCAGGGTGCAGTGGTCTAGGTTTTTCACTGCATCTGTATCTTTGGGGTAAATCCCCAGTAGTACAATAGCTAGGTCGTAGGGCAGATCTATTTTTAACTCTTTGAGGAACCTGCGCACAGTTTTCCAGAGTGGCTATACCAGTTTACATTTCCAGCAACAGTGGAAGAGTGTTCCCCTTTCTCCACATCCTCTCCAATATTTGTTGTTTCCGGTCTTGTTAATTTTCCCCATTCTCACTGGTGTGAGGTGGTATCTCATTGTGGTTTTGATTTGTATTTCCCTGATGGCAAGTGATGCAGAACATTTTCTCATGTGCGTGTTGGCCATGTCTATGTCTTCCTCTGTGAGATTTCTCTTCCTGTCTTTTGCCCATTTCATGATTGGATTGTTTGTTTCTTCGGTGTTGAGTTTAATAAGTTCTTTATAGATCTTGGAAACTACCCCTTTATCTGATATGTCATTTGCAAATATCTTCTCCCATTCTGTAGGCTGTCTTTGAGTTTTGTTGACTGTATCCTTTGCTGTGCAAAAGCTTCTTATCTCAGTGAAGTTCCAGAAGTCCTAGCCTCATCAATCAGACAACAAAAATAAATAAAAAGCATTCAGCATACAGCAATTTGGCAGTGTGGCAGTTTACAAAATCAATGCCCAGAAGTCAGTGGCATTTCTATACACTAACAATGAGACTGAAGAAAGAGAAATTAAGGAGTCAATCCCATTTAAAATTGCACCCAAAAGTATAAGATACCTAGGAATAAACCTAACCAAAGAAGTAAAGGATCTACACCCTAAAAACTACAGAACACTTCTGAAAGAAATTGAGGAAGACACAAAGAGATGGAAAAATATTCCATGCTCAAGGATTGGCAGAATTAATATTGTGAAAATGTCAATGTTACCCAGGGCAATTTACACGTTTAATGCAATCCCTATCAAAATACCATGGACTTTCTTCAGAGTTGGAACAAATTATTTTAAGGTTTCTGTGGAATCAGAAAAGACACCGAATAGCCAGAGAAATTTTAAAAAAGAAAACCATATCTAGGGCATCACAATGTTAAATTTCAGGTTGTACTACAAAGCTGTGGTCATCAAGACAGTGTGGTACTGTCACAGAAACAGATACATAGATGAATGGAACAGAATAGAGAACTCAGAAGTGGACCCTCAACTTTATGGTCAACTAATATTCGACAAAGTAGGGAAGACTATCCACTGGAAAAAAAGACAGTCTCTTCAATAAGTGGTGCTGGGAAAATTGGACATCCACATGCAGAAGAATGAAACTAGAACACTCTCTTGCACCATACACAAGGATAGACTGAAAATGGATGATGGATCTAAATGTGAGACAAGATTCCATCAAAATCTAGAGGAGAACACAGGCAACACCCCTTTTGAACTTGGCCACAGTAACTTCTTGCAAGATACATCCACGAAGGCAAGAGAAACAAAAGCAAAAACAACTATTGAGAGACTATTTTCTAATTTCACTGATATTCACAGACCTAGGAAATGTCCTCAGGATATTCACTTGGAATAGATGATGGTATATGTTTAACTCTCCTGCTTATACCCCAGTTTGACTGTTTCTTTCCAAAACAACAGCAAAAGCAGAACCTTCTAGGAATCTCAAGATAACAAGAGTCAATAAGTATTTTCATACATTCATTTTCTCTGCCCTAAATTCTTTTTATGGTTGCTTGGCATAACCTTCTCCTGGGGAGTGAGAACTGGGGATAAGAATGTATAATTTAGAAGTAGGAAGATGTATATGGACCCTGGCCTAGCCTTCTGGATGCTTTAGACTATAAAAGTATTTAAGGAGACATCTAGAACACTAGCTGACAGAAATAGAAAATTAGTTTTAGCTGAGCATCAGGATGGACAATAAAAGGGGAGGAAGGTTGGTAATGGGGATCAGTCAGAATGGCTTAAGAACGGCTTTCTAGATGTTGGGGAAAGCCTTTAGAATAATGTTAAGAAGATCTATAGTGCCAAGAATAGACAGAAGGAATGAGGGGAGTAACCCTAACAGGGCAGATACCCAGGCCACAGGCTCATCCCAGGAAGGGTAAGTCAGGATGTAAGAGCTGAATTAGAAAGGAGGTGATGGGCCTGATGGTCAGGGAAGAATAAGGGTGGGACTCTGACCAGCTGATTCGGAGATCTGGCCTGAACTTAAACCATTAGAATACTCAGATTATTGCATGGAGAAAGAGCATTTCTAGATATGGCATTTGAGGATGATCTTTCTCTGTGTTGTTATAGGGTGGATTTGTAGTAGGCTCACTCAGGATTCCCAATCATGGGTTTGTTTTCTTTTCTATAAGATTGCTTGTTCATTAGGCAGCCCAGGTGGCTCATCGGTTTAGTGCTGCGTTTGGCCCAGGGCGTGATCCTGGAGACCCGGGATCTGGTCCTATGTCTGCCTCCCTGCATGGAGCCTGCTTCTCCCTCTGCCTGTGTCTCTGTCTCTCTCTTTCTCTGTGTCTCTCATGAATAAATAAATAAATAAATCTTTAAAGAAAAGATTGCTTGTTCATGTACTTGTTAGGCCTTAACCTCTTGGAGTCATGTAATTATTTGATTTTCAGATGCTTTGTTCTTTGAACTGCTTCTCTGGCATCTTCCTCTTTTAGTCTGTAAGCCACTTTCCTTCATCTTCAGTAAATTGGAAAGGGAGCATGGACCACCCTGCACAACACAATTGAGGGAAACAGAAATTATGAAAAGTATTAGCCCTTTCTGACCCTGCCATTCAGATGATCCTCTGGGATTCCTGCTCAAGGTCTATGATATGGACTTTAGAAGAGTGTATGATATTTTTTTGAGGTGACTAACCTCATGGGGTGGTGTGATTCAAGCACTGTGAAGAACCACTGTCGTGTCTTAGCTGGGAGGGAGGTGGCTGGGGACAGTTCCCCAGAAAGAGAAACCTAGTACAACCATTCTTAGTACCAACTACAGGAGCCTCCAAGGACAGCTGAAGGACCTGAAGGAGAAAGAGGAATTGGGAAAAGGAAAAGGAGTTCAGAAGAAACTAGTAGGAGGGGTGCCCCATCTTCCCTTGTTTTTCATCCTCTTTCTAGTAGGTATTCCTTCTTTGTATTCTCCATATTCTACATACATATCTTTGTATCTCCATTCTCCATATCCAGATTATATAATTCTGGCTCCTCTTCTTTTTTTTTTTTTCTTTTTTTAAAGATTTATTTATTTATTTATTTATTTAAGATTTATTTAAAGATTTATTTATTTATTTATTCAGAGAGAGTGAGAGAAAGGCAGAGACACAGGCAGAGGGAGAAGCAGGCTCCATGCAGGAAGCCTAACATGGGACTCAATCCCGGATCTCCAGGATCACACCACGGGCTTCAGGCGGTGCTAAACCGCTGCACCACCAGGGCTGCCCTCTGGCTCCTCTTCAACTTAAATCTACTGACTGCCTACCATTTATTAGCCCCTGTACTCGGTCCTCTCATAACATTATCTCCTGCAATCCCTGTATTGAACCTGCAGTGAACAGAGTGTGGTCAGTCTCTTCCTCAGTCATGGCATCTTCGCACCATCACTTCTTGTCAGGCCCCTTTTCAGTTCATTTTATTTTCCTTTTTCATCCTTACCTCTATTCTTGTTTCCCCTCCTTACTGGAGGACCTTGCTTTGGTGTAGTTAACAATGTTCTTCCAATCCATGCTCTACATGTATATTTAGATACATTTACCCATTCAACAACTATAGTGCCCAATTGTGTGTGTGTGTGTGTGTGTGTGTGTGTGTGTGTTCTTAATTCCACTAAGATTGTGCTTAAGAATGGTGGCACAAGTGACACCCCCACAGCAGTTCATTATGGTTTGTATCTTCTCACTGAATTCTCAAGCTGAGCCAGGGAGGCCAGTCAAGTAGTTTTCTTCTAGATGAGGTAACTGAGGCATAAATGTTAAGCAAATCACTATAGTTTATGTAGCCAAGTGAAAGGTCCAGGATTCACATCCAGATTTTGTGTCATAATGATCATTATTCTTATCACTACAGTACCAGGCACTGTCTCTTCCAGAAATAAGATGAGGCATCTGTAGACAACGATGATATTATTTATTATTATCATTATCACTATTATTGCTTGTTTTCAATGCCTGGTCTGACTCAGTAAGCCTGGACCTCCAAGTGTTTAGTAACAAAATGAATGAGAATATCAAATTAGAGTCCTTAGCTTTCAAGGCAAATTATTTGGAATAAAACTCTTTCCATGTCTCGTGAGGGGTAGCTAACAGGCTTCAGTTTTAGCAGGTGATTTTGGGCTAGATATCTATAAAGACTAATTTATTATATTGTTTGGGGACTTTGGATCATTTTCAATTTTACATTTGAGGTAGATGATATTAAGTCCATATTGTGTGCTGGGCATGTGCTAGGCAGTCAGCTACATATCTCACAGGCATCATTTCACTTACACCTCACAACTACCCGATGAGGGATTCACTTTTTCTCCCATTTGACTGTTGTGGAAACTAAAGCCCCAAGAGGTGAACTAATTTGCCGCCTGGGTGTGAGGTTGAGTTGAGTTTTGAAACTGAACAGTCTACCTGCAGAGCCTTACTCCTAGACACTAAATTGTGCTGTCTTTCTGCGAAGGAAGCTTTTACAATTTATTCCCTTTGAAACTGACGACAATTTCTTGTCAGGTGGATGGTTCTTGTCAGGTGGACTGGAGAGCAGTCATGTGAAGTATGAGTGGAATAATATCTCCAGAGGGAGAGAATATGAAATTTATAAATATTACCCAGATGTCTCTGGTAGGCCTCCTCTGTCTCCTGAAGTGAGGACCTCAGCCTTCGGACATTATACCTAGGTTATACAGCCTGATCATGATGCCTTTCAAAAAGTAGGGATTCTCCAACTAGGCATAGGTAGTTGGTTGCCTATAATCTAAGACAGCCCGATATTTTAAAAGAAAGTGTCCTCAACAGAGCAGGCTGGAAGCTGCAGGTGTCAAGAGGAACACTATCAGTGCCAGACAGTGAGGACTGTCAAATCAAAAACTAGTGACCAATTTGTCATAATGGAGGGTAGTTTTTATGATTACAGGAAAAAATGTGCTTTGTTTTGCAATTATGTCTCTGTATTTATAGGTACAGTATGAATATACTTTGTGCTTCATCATTTTTGTAAATTTATTTTTTTAGGAAAAATTGCTGAAAAAATAATACCAAATATTTGAAGTAGGAGATTGAAATGTTATCAAATGTTAAAAAAAAAAGTGTCCTCAAAGGCAAACAATTCTTTATCACCTTGTATGGCTCATTCCTGCTATGAATGACATGCAGTGAAGGTTTTGTCACAGGTGATGTTCCCTACACACTTTTCACTTTCATGGACTTCTACAAGGAAGGTAATACCATCTACATATTTACTGAGCAAGGTTTTTAAGGTTTGCATGGCTACAAAGTAGCTATCTCAAAGTCATGTAGGCAGGAATTCTGGATTATGCTCTCTTTTAGGTTTTCTTCTCAGTGTGGTCATTTGTTCCACAAATACTTCTTGATCATCTAACTCACAGTTTATTGGCGGAGACAGGAGGCTGATCTGGAATTCTGGCACATTAGGATCAATGGCACATGGGGGATCCTGTGTGCTATGAGAGTACATAGGGAGGGCACCACAAGGGTCAAGGGAGGCTTCTTGGGAAAGCACTCTTGAGCTGAGAACTGAAAATGAAGTGGGGATAGCTAAGCGAAAGGACCAAGAGGGCATTAGAGGCAAGGGAACAGGGTGAGTGTAGAATTTTGCAGCTCGGGTAGGAACTGAGCAGGGGATGAGACTAGAAGGACAAGTACATTGATACTGTAGAAATGTTCTATCAGGGAAGAGCTGACCTGCCTTATGTATCTCACCTACTGATTGGTAAATCATAACATTGGAGCTGGTGAGTCGCAAACAAGGAGTCTACATGGATTTATAGACAGAAGGTCTGACCCATAACCCAAAAGTTCCTTTTGATCATCCATAGAGAAGACTTTTCAATTTTGACTTCATCTTTATGTCTTTAAAATCTCTGACAATATTTTGTAATCTTCTCTCAAAACCAAAGCTTCAGTAAGGTGGAGAAAAGGGGCTGCATCACTGTCTGCTGTGTTCTCCACTACTCATTTCCGGACAT
This sequence comes from Canis lupus baileyi, assembly GCF_048164855.1. Lineage (NCBI taxonomy): Eukaryota > Metazoa > Chordata > Mammalia > Carnivora > Canidae > Canis > Canis lupus. The sequence continues at coordinate 26,239,639 of NC_132862.1, forward strand.
TGCTGTGAATTTGTCACCCAAAGCCTTGTTCCCCTTGGGGAGAGGACCATTTGAATAGCAGCAGGGAAGGAGAGGGTAGGATGAACCATATGTAGCATTTGTTCATTGAGAAAATATATTTAATATTTTCAGACAATGGTTCGTGGGAGTTAGAAAAACTCCATGTGACAAATTAATAGACAGTTACACTCAAATGCTTTAATACCTACTCACAGAGCAGGGCAGGGTCTCCAGGCCCCTGGCAGCTGCCATCACAGATGGTGCAGGATGTTTATAAAGCACTGGCCAGTGAGGAGACTGTCTGCAGAAGTCAGCTCACCTTCTCTTTTGGAACCCAGAGAGTGGGGAGTCTGAGGAATTGTTTTGGTTGTGAGCTGTTGAGCTAGGTGACTTACTTCTTTTCTCCCTATTCATCACATCCTCATAAATGTGCACATAAAAGTTGAGTGAGTTTTTGAGTAGTTGGTTTAGGCGAGGTGTATTGAATGTCAGAATTCACAAAACCACCTTCCTGGCTCTTCTCACTTCTCAGTCCTGGACCTAGGGTGGTACTGCCCCCATTTCTCTAGTGTTACCTTCCCAGGAATCCTGGTCCTTTCCTTTTTGCAGGTGGTTATGAAGGTCTTGCCCCTTCCTCCCTCTTCCTCTCTGTTCACAGGACACCTGTGGGCCTAGGTAGGTAATGGGAAGGGGTGGACTGTACATTCTTGGGCATCAGTACAGCTGAATGGATGAGGCAGAATGAGGATAAAGGGGACCAAATCCCTGTCTATCCTGACCATCTGGTTTTGGGGCTAAGTGTTGTAAGACTGAAGGATCTCTATTTGTATATTAAACTCAGATGATTTTTTAAAAATGAGTCTGTAATTGCAATGAGGCCCACTAGTCCCTGATTTTATGTGTCATAATTCATGTTCAAGCACTGCACACACATCCAGTGTGTAATTTATTCATGCCCTGCTGTGTCTTACAGGTTAATTAGTACATGAAGCTACAGGAATTTGATGAACCCAAATGGGATTATGTCATGTGGTGTGTAAAAAAGAAGAATGTTGAGAGGTATTTGGTACTTTTTCTGTGGAGGAAAACTGAGTTGATCTTTCTATGATGTCCTTTGGTGTCACTTTCTGTGATATTTGGGCTGCAATATGTGATGTGGTTTCTGAGCTTTGGTTGGTGGGTTGAAAAATGGAGTCAGTAAATATTTATTGTCTATTCTGTTTTAGGCATTATGAAGGGTCACCACATACCAGAGGAAATATGAAGCAGCAGCTTTGAAGACTGAGCAACCAATTGAGGCATCCCCAACCCAACTGGGCTTAACGCAGCTTCACTGAACCTGATCTGAGACTCACAGCTCCCCGGGATTGCTACAACTCTAGCTAGAATGCTGTGCCAGGCACTCCGAAGATTTGGTAAAAAGCTGGTGCGCAAACATCCACTGGAGCTACCTGTGGCTGAGACTGCCCCTGCTAGAAGCTTGAGCACTCTGGATTTAGTGGTCCTCGGTGTGGGCAACACCCTGGGTGCAAGTGTATATATTTTGGTTGGGGAGGTGGCTAGAGATCAAGCAGGACCATCTTTAGTGATTTCCATTTTGGTGGCTGGCCTAACTTCAGTGTTGGCTGGGCTGTGCTATGGAGAGATTAGTGCTCGGGTTCCCCATTCTGGCTCCGTATATCTCTACAGCTATGTCACTGTAGGTGAACTCTGGGCTTTCATCAGTGGCTGGTTCCTCATCCTCATCACTTTTGCTCGTACGGGCGTTAGGATCTGGGCCTGGACCTTATTCTTTGACAATCTTTTTGGGAACAAGTTCTCCCTGACCTTGCAGGAGACTTTTTTACCACAAGCTCCTGGTGTTTTTGTAGAAATTCTAGGCTTCATTGTTATGTCCTTTCTTTTGTTGCTCATGGAATTGCTGACTAGAAACATTAGGCAGCTTTCACTGGTTACCAAAATGCTCACTTTGATGAAAGTATTGGTTCTTGGTTTTGTCATCATCTCTGGCTTCCTGAAGGGGGACCTGCACAACTGGAAGCTCACAGAAGATGACTACATAAAGGCTGGACTCAATGACACCTCTAGCTTGGGCCTTCTGGGCTCTGGAGGACTTGTGCCTTTTGGCTTCCAGGGGATTCTCCGTGGATCAGCTACCTGTGTCTTTGCTTTTACAGGTTTCAACATTATTGTTACCAGGGTTGAATTAGCCCAGAATCCCAAGTGTTCAATCCCCAAAAGCATTATGATTTCACTGTTTATCTGCTTTTTGGTGTATTTTGGTGTGTCTGCGGCACTTACACTTATGGTGCCTTACTACCAACTTCAACCTGGGAGCACCTTGCCTGAGGCATTTCTCCATATTGGCTGGGCCCCTGCCTACCACTTTGTAAACTTTGGATTTTTCTGTTGTCTTTCTACCAAAGTCTTTGGCAACATGTTCTACATACGTCAACAGGTATACATGATGGCAAAGGATGGCCTCCTATTCCCTGTCCTTACCAGGATCCAAACCGGCACATATATGCCCATTCTGGCTACCATGATCATTTTCATAGTTGCAACAATCATGACATTCTTCCTTGGATTCACTGATCTCTTGGACCTCAGGTCAACTGGGGTCTTGTTAGTTTTCACTCTGCTGGCTTTTATTGTTCTCATCCTCAGGTATCAGCCTGAAAGGAAGAATGGGGGAAAAGAAGCAGAGGTACTTGGAGAGAATGAGGGAAATGAAGTGCAGGTGCAGGAAGAGAATGAGGGAAATGAAGCACAGGTGCAAGAGGAGAATAAGGGAAATGAAGCACAGGTGCAGGAGGAGAGTGAGGGAAATGAAGCAGACGTGCAGGAGGAGAACAGACCTGCAGCTGAGAGTTTGACTCTGCAGGCACTATTTTTTCCAGGCAATCCCACCCCCACTGCACTCTCTGGCTGGGTTGTCTCTGTTTGCTCCTCACTGCTTGTTCTGCTGCTGACTCTTCTCTGTCTGGTGCTGGCCCGGTGGCCAGTTCTGCTTTCTGGAGACCCAGTGTGGATCACAGTAGTTGTGCTGCTTCTGGTGCTCATCACTGGGATGACTGGGGTCATCTGGAGGCAGCCACAGAGCTCCTCTCCCATTCACTTTAAGGTACCTGGTCTGCCTCTCCTCCCGCTCCTGAGCATCTTTTTGAATATTTACCTTATGATGCAGATGACAGCTGGCACTTGGGCTCTACTTGGTTCCTGGGTCCTGGTTGGATTTGCTATCTACTTTGGTTATGGGATCCGGCACAGCCAGATCCCTTAAACCCACTTCATTTAGGGCAAAAACTATAGATCTTGAACTTAGCAGAGCCAGTACATATTTGGTTTGATATCATCACATGAACGCAATCTGGTTACTCTGCACAATAATGGGGAGTGCTCTTGAGCACGTGGACAGCTATGCCTCCCTTGGGACATCTGTAGAGGAACATTGATAATGCTCTTTATTTATTGTGAAGGATATTTCTTTTCTATCTCTCTCGTCTACTTTTCAGTTGTGTTTCTACTATATACTGGCTTTAAAAAGTTCTTATTGAAAGAACTAGAGGGGGATGCCTTGGTGGCTCATCAGTTAAGTGTCTGCCTTTGACTCAGGGTGTGATCCTGGAGTCCCAGGATTGAGACCCACATCAGGCTCCCTGCATGGAGCCTGCTTTTCCCTCTGCCTGTGTCTCTGCCTCTCTCTCTCTCTTTCTGTGTCTCTCATGAATAAATAAATACAATATTTTTTTTTAAATGAAAGAATAGAGGGGGGCCTAGGTAGGTTAGTTAGTTCAGTGTCCAATTCTTGATTTTGGCTCCAGTCTTATTCTCAGGATCCTGAGATTGAGCCCCATGTCAGTCTCCATGTCTGGTGTGGAGCCTCCTTAAGAGTCTCTGTCCCTCTGCCCCTCCTCTCACTCATGCTCACTTTCTCTCTCTCTCTCTCTCTCTCTCTCTCTTTCTCTCTCTCTCCTCTCTCTATCTCTCTCAAATAAGTAAAGACATAAGTCTGTAAAAAATAAAAGCTTGAATAAATGGTTTTCTTTTCTTTGGATTAATTTTCAATAGTGGAAATACTGATATTTCTGTATTTTGGGGCAGAGCTTCTATACTGATTTCCATAGTGGTATTATGAAATACATCCCATCAACAGTGCATGAGGGTTCCGTTTTCTTCACATCCTCACCCACATTTCTTATTTTAATGTCTTTTTTATTTTAGCTATTATGACTGGTATAGTGTTATCTTATTTAGTTTTTTTTAAATGCTCCTCTTTATTTTTTTAGTAAATTTATTTTTATTGGTGTTCAATTTGCCAACACATATAATAACACCCAGTGCTCATCCCGTCAAGTGCCCACCTCAGTGCCCGTCACCCAGTCACCCCCACCCACCTCCCCTTCCACCACCCCTAGTTCGTTTCTCAGTTAAGAGTCTTTCATGTTCTGTCTCCCTTTCTGATATTTCCCACTCATTTTTCTCCTTTCCCTTTTATTCCCTTTCACTATTTTTTATATTCCCCAAATGAATGAGACCATATAATGTTTGTCTTTCTCCGATTGACTTATTTCAGTCATATTTAGTTTTAATTTACATATCCATGATAGTGATACTGAGCATCTTTTCACGTGTTTGCTGCCCACCTGACATGTCTTTTGAGATAAATGTTGATTCAGGTCCTCTACCCATTTTTTAATGTATTATTTGTGTTTCTTTGGGTTTCAGTTATGCAAGGCCTTTATGTATTTTGGACATCAACCCCTTATTGGAAATATCATTTGCAATATCTTCTCCCATTATACTTCACCTTTTGTTTTGTTGGTAGTTTCCTTTTCTGTGCAAAAAAAGTTTTATTTATATGAATTCAAAAATGGTATATGCACTCCTATGTTTTTTTATAATAGCCCGGATATGTAAACATCCCAAGTATCCATTGAAAGACTAATTAATAAAGAAAATGTGTGTGTGGGGGACAAGATGGCAGAAGAGTAGGGTCCCCAAGACACCCGTCCCCACCAACTTACCTAGATGACTTTCAAATCATTCTGAAAACCTACGAAATCGACCTGAGATTTAAAGTTAGAACAGCTAGAATGCTACAGAGAGAAGACTTTGTGCTTCTAATAATTACAACTGATTTTTAACTACTCTGCACAGAACAAAATGACTAGAAGAACTCACCACAAAAGAAAGAATCAGAAACAGTCCTCTCTCCCACAGAATTACAGAATTTGGATTAAAATTCGATGTCAGAAAGCCAATTCAGAAACACAATTATAAAGATACTGGTGCCTCTGGAAAAAAGCACAAAGGATTCAAGGGACTTCATGACTGCAGAATTTAGATCTAATCAGGCCAAAATTAAAAATCAATTAAATGAGATGGAATCCAAACTGGAGGTCCTAACGACAAGGGTTAATGAGGTAGAAGAACGAGTGAGTGACATAGAAGACACTTTGATGGCAAGGAAGGAAACTGAGGAAAAAAGAGAAAAACTATTAAAAGACCATGAGGAAAGATTAAGGGAAATAAATGACAGCATCAGAAGGAAAAATCTACATTTAATTGGAGTTCCAGAGGACGCCAAGAGGGACAGAGGGGCAGAAAGCATGTTTGAACAAATTGTAGCTGAGAACTTCCCTGATTTGGGGAGAGAAACAGGGATTCAGATCCAGGAGATAGAGAGGTGCCCCCTAAAATCAATAAAAGCCATTGAACACATCGACATTTAATAGTGAAAATTGCAAATTCCAAAAAAGAGAAAATCCTTAAAGCAACAAGAGACAAAAGATCCGAAAATTGTATGGGGACAAATAATAGATTAACAGCAGACCTCTCCACAGAGACCTTGCAGGCCAGAAAGGGCTTGCAGGATATATTCAGGGTCCTAAATGAGAAGAACATGCAGCCAAGAATATTTTATCCAGCAAGGCTCTTATTCAGAAGAAGATCAAGAGCTTCCAAGATAGGCAGAAACTGAAAGAATATGTGACCACCAAAACAGCTCTGCAAGAAATGTTAAGGGGGACTCTGTCAAAGAAAGAGGAGTCCAAAGAAACAATCCTGATTGTCTCTAAAGTTTGTTGTTTGCCTAGCTAGACAACTTGAGGTAAATATCAGAGAAATCGACATGATAGTTCATGCATTGACAATCTTCATGTTTGTCATTCTGTGGGGACAGACTCCCCAACAATTATTTAACTCAACTTTCACTTTGAACAGTTCTATGTGGTTAGGATAAGAATTGCTCCTTAGAAGCCAGAGTACATCCCACTTCATGGGTTTACCTGTGGACTTGTGGAAGTGGTGGTTGGCCCTACTTTCCTCATGATTGTACGAAGGATGGACTTGTGGATGCCCATATCCCCAGATGAGTCTTCACCCATTTGTCAGTGATTCCTATCATTAGCATATTTTTAAGGCTAGTTATTAGGTAATGAGTTCTTCTGGACCACATAATCTAATCATTTTATTTAAGTCTCTGTCACATGCACCTCAGCATCATCTATTAAGAAACATGGGTCAGGAGGCACTGAGACCACTTTGTCAGTGCCTATCAGGTTATTCCTGGTGTCTGACCAGCATGCTTCTTGCTGGGGCCAAAGTCCACGCCCTGATAGATGTTGCCCTTAAAGGTCATCTTCCCAACTCTTCAATGTTGGAATCATAGATGAAGAAGGTTGAAAGGATAAAGGGAAGTGAACTAACCCAGAAAGAACTGAGCAGGCAGGAGCTGGGAGGAGTGACAAAGATGAGAGGGAAGGACCCAGAGGTTGCAGGGGGAAAAATCAAAAGCCTGAGGAAGGAAGAGTAGAGGGAGTGGAATGTATAGAACATTATCCCTGACTCCAGAGGTGGTTATAGAAAGAAACAGACCTGGTGAGGAGGGAAAAGAGGACGAAGGGAGAGGAATGGGGAGGGAGGCAGACAGCTTTTCTGTAGGTAAACAACAGGAGCTCATGTGTGAGGGAGAAATCCCCAGAACACATGCTGTTTTGCTGTGGTGGAGCCTGTTCTGGAAGGGACTTGAGACTGAAAACCTTTTCCCTGAGAGATGAGTCACAGGAGCAACTGCTCCATGGAGACAGGACAGGATAAACTCATATGAGGTGGAATGGAGGCTCAGGGAAGTTATTAGCAATCCTCTTTCTATTTCCTATCTCTTAAGTAGTGGTTGAAAAGGGATAAAGTAGGGAAGCAAGGCAGTTCATGGAGACCATGATTCTGACTAAAGCTTCCCCTTCTCTCTCACCCTTAATCCAGTGAATACAGAGAGATAATTGAACCCTCTCCCATCCTGTATTTCCCATCTTCTCCTCCTCCATCTTTTGAACAAAGATCCTTGGGAAATCTGTCCATACTCACCCACATTAATGTCAGTTCAGGGACCAGACTGTTCCCTGGCCTGCCTTGAGCCAGGTGCCCTATCCTGTCTGCTTCAGAAAGGAGCCAGTAATGCTGCTGCCCAGTGAGGGAGAGACTCCAGAAAGGACCTCCAGCTAGGAACTAGAGTATCGGTACACCTTATAGGTTATGAACTCTGCCCTGGACTTAAATCTGGGCTCCCTGGGTTCACGAATCAGCTTCACCACTGCCCTGCCTACATGTGTGTTCTGGTCTCACTCCTTTTCCTTTGCCAAGCAGTATTCATCCTTTTCCACCTCACTTCCCTGCACCCATAGCATGAAGTCCCTGGTCAGATCTAAATCCCATTTCCCCTCATCCTAGGTGCTGGCCCTAAGGCAGATATTAGAAGATATACATTCTGCTTCAGGCACAACAAGTAGCCCAGTTGTGACAAAACATGGCTGTCTGACCACAGGGGCTCTGTAGGTACCACTCCTCCAAAGTGCCTATGCATCTCTGAAGGTAAGAAGTATGTCTTGCTTATGCCTTGAGCAGGGAGAAGGAGTATATTTCTTCCTCCTACAGGAAGTATCTTTCAAACAAAGCAGTGTGGGATGCCTGGGTGGCACAGTGGTTGAGTGTCTGCCTTCAGCTCAGGGTATGATTCCTGGGTTCTGGGATCAAGTCCCACATCAGGCTCCCCACAGGGAGCCTGCTTCTCTCTCTACCTATGTCTCTGCCTCTCTCTGTGTGTCTCTCATGAGTAAATAAATAAAATCTTTAAAAAATAACCAAACCAATCAAAAATGCAGAAAGCAGTGTGAGTCTTCTGGGCACTGTTCTGGACTATAGAGCAGAGAGGTAGGGTTCCTCCTGAAGCAGAAGTACAGCCTGTACCCATGTGCCGGACACTGCTTGCCAAGAAGCCAGTCCCAGTGGGGTGGGAGAAGGCTGAAGAGAGGTGAGGGGCACAACTTCAATTAGAGGAACTCATGGTCACCTATGTAAGACCTTCTCAACAGTATGAGTGTCCTTCAGCGTGACCAAGAAGGGAAACCCCTTTGTTGGAAGGAGAATCGCTACCCTTGAGATAGCAACCAAAACATGAAGCAAGCTCAGGAAAGTGTTATGGGTATAAAAGTTCCAGGTACCAGTGTCAGATTCCTCTTACCCATCCCCAAGCTCTCCTTAATGGGACCACTGCTCTGTAAGAGACAGAAACTAATGCTACTACCTGGTGCCAGGAGGAAGGGGCAGGAAAGTAATCAAGGGAAGACCCTAGTAATGACAGAGCTGGCTGAGGCTCCTGGGATACTGGTGGACTGCCTGCTCCTCACAGCCCAGGTTGTCTTCAGCCTTGGAGCAGGGATCCAAGAATGAAGGATATAGAGGGTGGGAGTCTCTAAAGTCACTCGCAGGATATCTTCCCCTCCCCAAATGCCCAAAATCCCTGACCAGTTCCCCCAGGAAATACAGAGCCCACTGAGACTGAGGTGGAAGGTGAGAAGGTGTTTATGTGACAGCAAATAGCCTCTGTCTTTGTGAACTGCTGTCTGCATCTCTTCCCCAGCTCCTCACATCCTGGAGTATTATATCAGATCTGTATCCAAGTCTTTAGCAAGATGAAAGCTCTTAACACTGTTTTGTTTGCCAATCCCTTAAGCTGGAGAAAAGAGGGAAGGGTCCAACCTGAGGCAAAGGGAGAGCCCTGTCTTTGCCTCTCCTGGAGCCAGAGGATAGTTTGGGAACTTGGACTGAAAAAGAACCAAATCCTAAGGTTGGGTTGACAAACTGGTTCCCTGGTGGGAAGACTGCTATTCTCATTCTGTTACAGATTTTATTATTATTGCACTTCAGTTTAGCAATGGAACTAACTCATAATCATAATAAGATAAATATGATACAATGACCAAAAAGGTCTTTGCAAACACACCTATCTAAAGAAACTACCCTGTTATTCTTTGCTCTAAGATCGTATTTATTTCCTTCTGGTGTTCCTCAACATTCTCTAATTATTAGAACAATTGTTTTCTTGCCTTATGTCTATTTCCCTTTTTTGTATATTTTTATTGGAGTTCCATTTGTCAACATATAGCATAACACCCAGTGCTCATCTCGTCAAGTGCCCCCCTCAGTGTCTGTCAATTTCCCTTTTTTAATAGTCTATTTCTTAATAGGAAAAGCTCTATATTTGAATAGAGAAAGAATGAATGATGAATAAATATATGGAAATAGGTCTACTGGTGGGATAAAATTTCCTAATAATATGATCTATACCTGAAAGTATCATGTCCACACCTACATTAACAATAATATCCTTCATCAGTGTTCATAATGCCCCTACTCCTACATCTCAATTAATGGCATCTTCCCCCACTGTATACCATGCATGAGAGTTATTCAACAATTCTTCAGCTCTGTGTTAAGCACTGTACAGATAATATAAAAGTATACAGGGCCCAGTTTCCCCACTCCAGAAGCTTACAGGTGACTGAGGGAGAAAGGGAAGACACAAGGTAATCATATCTGTAGACTGTGTGTAGAGGGACAGCTCTGGTGAGACGGATATAAAGAACTCTAGGAGGTCAGAGGAAATAATTACTTCTGATGTAGATTAACCAGGAAGGCATGAGTGGGAGGTAAATTTTAAATTAGATTCTGATGATTTTGTAGGATTTAATTTTGAACATTCTATTTATTTTGGAGATAGAGAGCACAAGTGTGTGAGGAGCAGAAGGAGAGGGACAAGCAGATTCGACCCTGAGCACAGAGCTCAATGTGGGGCTTGATATCAGGACCCTGAGATCATGACCTGAGCTGAAATCCAAGAGTTGGACCCTTAGCCAACTGAATTAACCAGGTGCTCCTTGTGCAGGATTTTAATAGACATTAACTGGTGGAATTCCAAGGATAGACATGGCCACCGGGAAGGATTTCGTGACTTTGGGTATCATTTGATATTGAACTTCTGTCCATCATGAGAGAGTGAGATGCAAGGACCAGTGAAATTCAAGGTAAAATCTGCAGAAGCTGGAGGCTTTGAATAGGGAAGATAGGAACCAGGACCTGGGTCGCAGTTCAGGGTCCATTTATATCCACTTCTTTTGCACCTGATCATATTGAAGGAATAATTGTTCATATGAGAGAGAAACCCATTATGCCTCCATCTCTATGTCTCTCCTCTCTTCTTCCCCTGCCCCGAGTTCTTTATTAACAATGAAAAGATTTCTTAATCTCATTACTGAGAAGAGCACAAAGTACAGAAAAGCATATGCTACACAAACTAAGTTAGGTTATTTGCATCCCCGGGGAAAGAGAGAAGCCTCTCCTTCTTCCATCTCCAAAGCGCCACTTTCTTCCATCTTCTGACACTATATGTTCCTAAGTATCTGTATTTCCTACTTCTCTGGACAGAGATTCTGTTTAATGTCAGATGTAAACTTTGTCATACAAATCTCTCATAAAAATGTCTCCTCAGCACTGGCATTGGAAGTTTCAGGAGGAGGGTGCTGAGCTGTGTCTGCCTTCAAACCACAAGCAGGTCATCCTGCCTCCTGCTTCCAGGAGATTTGTTTCAGGTTTTCTAAAGAAGTAAACAGATATTCAGTCTTCTTACTATCATTTTTTTTCTGTCACAGCTCATTACTTTTTTATGAATTGGTTTCACAAATGACCCGTTTCTCACAATCTCAACTCTAGATCCTTCATTGGTATAATTTTCAGTTCTTCTCTTTCTGGGATGGTTCAGAGAGCCTGATGTGGAAGGCAAGAAATAAATAAAATAGCTTCTCTTAGACCTTCCATGAGGGTATTTTAGGAGACAGGTGGTGGTTACCTGGGTGGTTTACATAGAAGGGCTGCTCTGTGTTAGACTAGAATTTAAAAGTCAGGAGGGGGAGCGGAGCAAGATGGCAGAAGAGTAGGTTCCCCAAGTCACCTGTCCGCACCAACTTACCAACATAACTTTCAAATCATCCTGAAAACCTACGAATTTGGCTGAGATTTAAAGAGAGAACAGCTGGAACGCCACAGAGAGAAGAGTTTGCGCTTCTATCAAGATAGGAAGACAGAAAAAATAAAAAGTAAAAAGAATCCAGTGGGGGAGGGGCCCCGTGAGGAGCAGGGCCAAAGCTGTTTGGAAAAGCCTCCAGGACAGGAAAGCCTACTCCCAGAGAAACAGGAAACTTAAAAATCTTCCCAGAGGGAAAGGTGCTTGCAGGGAGCTCGGGCAGGATCCCAGGAGGGGCAGTGGAGCCTCCAGGTCGCTGGGGTACTAACAGAGAGAAGTGCGCCCCCAGGGGGAGCTGGCATCACACACCGCAGGTGGACCACGGTAAAGGGCGGGAGCACAGGTCTACGGGGGCCTCGGGAGCAGCTCAGGTGGCTGTTCTGGGCAAAGGGGGCAGCGCAGCCCCGGGAGCGCAATTCCAGCAGTGCAGGCCCCGGATCCCAGGGCGCCAGGGGACACAGCCCGAATGCTGCGCTCCCCTCGGCAGGGGTGGAGGCCAGGAGAGCACAGGACAGTGAGGAAACTCCTGCCACTGGGCGCCCCTGAGCTGTGCAGATCAAGTCCCCCACCCCTGGAGCATTCAGGTCAGTGTGGACAGGGAGACTGTGATAGTTATTGTGGGAGATGATTCCAGGGCTGGAGAGGTGGCCGCCACCAGTCTTGTTGTTCCTCCATGTGTCACCTTGTCTCTGGGATGGATCAGGGCCACCAAGGAAGAGGGGCCTCACAGGATAAACAGCTCCCACTGAGCCATGCACCTGGCAGGGGGTGGGGCAGCTCTCCCAGGTGCACACACATGAGAATCAGCACAGCAGGCCCCTCCCCCAGAAGACCACCTGGAAGGACAGGGGAAGAGCAAGTACTAGACTCAGCAGCGATGGAAAGCTCCAGGGGAAGTCGAGGGATTTACAGTATATAGAACCAGAAGATACCCCACCTTGTTTGTTTTGTTTTGTTTTCTGTTTGTTTGTTTGTTTTTTCTTCCTTTTTCCAGTACAACTTATTTTTAGCCACACTACACTGAGCAAAATGACTAGAAAGAAGAACTCACCACAAAAGAATCAGAAACAGTACTCTCTCCCACAGAGTTAAAGAATTTGGATTACAATTCGATATCAGAAAGCCAATTCAGAAGCACAATTATAAAGATACTGGTGGCTCTGGCAAAAAGCATAAAGAATTCAAGAGACTTTGTGACTGCAGGATTTAGATCTAATCAGGCAGAAATTAAAAATCAATTAAATGAGATGCAATCCAAACTGGAGGTCCTAACAATGAGGGTTAATGAGGTGGAAGAACCAGTGAGTGATATACAAGACAAGTTGATGGCAAAGAAGGAAGCTAAGGAAAAAATAGAAAAACTATTAAAAGACCATGAGGAAAGGTTAAGTGAAATAAATGACAGCCTCAGAGGGAAAAATCTACGTTTAAGTAGAGTTCCATAGAACGCCAAAAGGGAGAGAGGACCAGAGAGCATATTTGAACAAATCGTAGCTGAGGACTTCCCAAACTTGGGGAGGGAAACAGGCATTCAGATCCAGGAGATAGGGATATCTCCCCCCCATATCAATAAAAACCATTCAAAACCCCAACATTTAAGAGTGAAAATTTCAAATTCCAAAGATAATGAGAAAATCCTCAAAGCAACAAGGGACAAGAGATCCCTAACTTATATGGGGAGAAGTATTAGATTAACAGCAGACCTCTCCACAAAGACCTGGCAGGCCATAAAGGGCTTGCAGGATATATTCAGGGTCCTAAGTGAGAGGAGCATGCAGCCAAGAATACTTTATCCAGCAAGGCTCTCTTTCAGAATAGAAGGAGACATAAAGAGCTTCCAAGATAGGCAGAAACTGAAAGAATATGTGACCACCAAACAAGCTCTACAAGAAATATTAAGGGGACCCTGTAAAAGAGAGAGGAGGCCAAAAGAAATAATCCACAAAAACAGGGACAGAACAGGTATTATGATGACACCACATTCATATGTTTCAATAATAACTCTGAACGTGAATGGGCTTAATGATGCCATCAAAAGGCACAGGGTTCCAGACTGGATAAAAAAGCAAGACCCATCTATTTGCTGTCTACAAGAGACTCATTTTAGACATCAGGACACCTACAGCCTGGAAATAAAAGGTTGGAGGACCATTAACCATTCAAATGGTCCTCAAAAGAAAGCAGGGGTGGCAATCCTCATCTCAGATAAATTAGAGTTTATCCCAAAGACTGTAGTAAGAAATGAAGAGGGACAATATATCATACTTAAAGGGTCTATGCAATAAGAGGACCTAACAATCATAGATATTTATGCCCCTATTGCAGGAGCTGCCAAGTATATCAATCAATTAAAACTAAAGTAAAGACATACTTAGATAATAATACACTTATACTGGAAGACTTCAACATGGCATTTTCTGTTGCCTTTAATGATAAACAAGACCTTTAAATGATAGATGGGACCAGATGGATTTCACAGATATTTACAGAATTTTACATCCAAACACAACTGAATACACATTCTTCCCAAGTGCACATGGAACTTTCTCCAGAATAGACTACATACTGGGTCACAAATCAGGTCTCAATCTATACCAAAAGATTGGGATTGTCACCTGCATAATTTCAGACCATAATGTTTTGAAACTTAAAATCAATCACTAGAAGAAATTTGGAAGAATTTCAAACACGTGGAGGTTAAAGAGCATCCTGCTAAAAGATGAAAGGGTCTCCCAGGAAATTAGAGAAGAATTAAAAAGATTCCTGGAAACTAATGAGAATGAAGATGCAACCATTCAAAATCTTTGGGATAGAGCAAAATCAGTCCTAAGAGGGAAATACATTGCAATACAAGCATCCATTCAAAAACAGGAAAAAAATCAAACACACAAGCTAACCTTGCACCTAAAGGAACTGGAGAAAGAACAGCAAATAAAACCTACATCCAGCAGAAAAAGAGAGTTAATGAAACTTCGAGCAGAACTCAATGAAATAGAGACCAAAAGACTGTGGAACAGATCAATAAAACCAGGAGTTGGTTCTTTGAAAGAATTTTTTTTGAAAGAATTAATAAGATAGATAAACCATTAGCCAGTCTTACTAAAAACAAAAGAGAAAAGACTAATTAATAAAATCACGAATGAAAAAGGAGAGATCACCACCAACACCAAGGAAATACAAATGATTTTAAAAACATATTATGAGCAGCTATACGCCAATAAATTAGACAATCTGGAAGAAATGGACGCATTTCTGGAAAACAACAAACTGCCAAAACTGGAAGACGAAGAAGTAGAAAACCTGAACAGGCCAATAACCAGGGAGGAAATTGAAGCAGTCATCAAAAACCTTCAAAGATACAAAAGCCCAGGGCCAGATGGCTTCCCAGGGGAATTCTATCAAAAGTTTGAAGAAGAAACCATACCTAATCTACTAAAGCTATTCAGAAGGATAGAAAGAGGTGGAGTCAATCCCATTTATAATTGCACCCAAAGGCATAAGATACCTAGAAATAAACCTAACCCAAGATGTAAAGAATCTATACCCGAAAACTACGAAAACTTCTGAAAGAAATTGAGAAAGACACAAAGAGATTGAAAACTATTTCATGCTCATAGATTGGAAGAATTAATACCGTGAAAATGTCAATGCTACCCAGGGCAATTTGCACATTTAATGCAATCCCTATCAAAATACCATGGACTCTCTTCAGAGAGTTGGAACAAATCATCTTAAGATTTGTTTGGAATCAGAAAAGACCCCAAAGAGCCAGGGGAATATTAAAAAAGAAAATGAGAGCCGGGGGCATCACAATGCCAGATTTGAGGTTGTACTACAAAGGTGTGATCATGAACACAGTGTGGTACTGGCACAAAAACAGACACATAGATCAATGGAACACAACAGAGAATCCAGAAATGGGCCCTCAACTCTACGGTCAACTAATATTCAACAGAGCAAGAAAGACTATCCACTTGAAAAAGGACAGTCTCTTCAATAAATGGTGCCGGGAAAACTGGACATCCACATGCAAAAGAATGAAACTAGACCATTCTCTCACACCAGACACAAAGATAAACTCAAAATGGATGAAAGATCTAAATGTGAGACAAGATTCCATCCAAATCCCAGAGAACACAGGCAACACCCTTTTTTGAACTTGGCCACAGCAACTTCTTGCAAGATACATCCATGAAGGCAAGAGAAACAAAAGCAAAAATGAATTATTGGGACTTCATCAAGATAAAAAGCTTCTGCACAGCTAAAGAAACAGTCAGCAAAACTAAAAAACTACCTACAGAATGGGAGAAGATATTTGCAAATGACCTATCAGATAAAGGGCTAGTATCCACCATCTATAAAGAACTTATTAAACTCAACAGCAAAAAAACAAACAATCCAATAAAGAAATGGGCCAAAGACATGAACAGAAATTTCACAGAAGATATAGACATGGCCAACAAGCACATGAGAAAATGTTCCACATCACTGGCCATCAGTGAAATAAAAATCAAAACTACAATGAGATACCACCTCACACCAGTGAGAATGGGGAAAATTAACAAGACCGGAAACAACAAATATTGGAGAGGATGTGGAGAAGGGGGAGCCCTCTTGCACTGTTGATGGGAATGTGAACAGGTGCAGCCACTCTGGAAAACTGTGTGGAGGTTCCTCAAAGAGTTAAAAATAGATCTGCCCTATGACCCAGCAATTGCATTGCTGGGGATTTACCCCAAAGATACAGATGCAGTGAAACGCCAGAACACCTGCACCCCAATGTTTATAGCAGCAATGTCCCCACTAGCCAAATTGTGGAAGGAGTCTCGGTGTCCATCCAAAGATAAATGGATAAAGAAGATGTGGTCTATGTATACAATGGAATATTACTCATCGTTAGAAATGAGAAATACCCACCATTTTCTTTGACATCGATGGAATTGGAGGGTATTATGCTGAGTGAAATAAGTCAATCGGAGAAGGACAAATATTATATAGTCTCATTCATTCAGGGAATATAAAAAGTAATGAAAGGGAAAAAATGGTAAAGGACAGAAAAAGAGTGGGAAATATCAGAGGGTGATGGAACAGGAGACACACTTAACTCTGGGAAACGAATGAGGTAGTGAAAGGGAGGTGAGCAGGGGAATGGGGTGACTGGGTGATGGGCACTGAGGGGGGCACGTGACAGGATGATCACTGAGTGATATGCTATATGTTGCAAATTGTACTCCAATAAAATAATAATAATAATAATGATAATGTTAATAAATAAAAGTCAGGAGGGGATTTTCTTATGGTTGCTGTTTCTGTTTCTCTACAAAACTTTTCTGATTGTAGCTGATGTATAGGGACTCCACAGCAGCCCAGCATCTTAGCCAGGAAATTCCCAGAAAGAAAACTCATTGAGGTACCCTTAAGAGAAAAAAAAGAAAGAAAAAATATATATCAGGGTTTGCTACAAACACTCCAAACAGGACCAAAGAAGAAAAGTACTCAGTTCTTATAGATGGTTGAACTCCTTTAGGATTTGTGCATGCACACACACACGCACACACACACACATGCACACACCATCCCCCCAAAGTGTAACAACTATGCATATTTGCACTCAAATTCAAATACGTATGTCCATATATTAGGCACATGTATATGACTTACACTGAGTTGTTTTATGAACATATGCACCCAGCATCACCCCCTTTCTGAGCTCCTGACTACAGGGTGGGGTCCAGTAAGGATGAAGGAGAGAATGTCTGAGTAGAAGCTGCCTGTGTCACTAAGTGTGTCTCTGACTTCATGCCACAAAACACATAGAAATTATTTTTTTAAATTATTCACTATTTGGTATTACCTACTGCCTTTCAATGATCTCTATGAAATCAAGTTTATTCATCATCTATTCCTTACTGGGCTACTCCTTGCAGAATATGCTCAGGCATATTCAAAGAGGCACCGACTTTGCTCAAACTTGGTACAAATCCAAGCTTCACTTTGCACAAATGACTTCGCCTCTCTGAGCCTTACTTTCAACTTTTGTAAAAGGAGCATTAATAGTGACCTCTTTGAACTTTATATTAGGTAGATGATTATGGAAAGTGTTTGGACAAAGTATAGGGCATAGCACTCAGCACATGGTAGCTATTACTATCATCGTCATTGTGGGGGCACTGGAGATCTAAAGAAGTAATATGTAAAAGAGACGTTCTTTTCCCTGAGGAAGATTTAAAATACCATCAATGAAACAAGATAATAGAAACATGGAGAGAGAAAGTACACAGAAACCTGACACTCTTTTTTGAGCCCTAACATGCAAATTGTCCTCCTAAATCCAGGCCGTGTTTTTAAATTTTCCAATTTCAGTGTTTTAAGTTTTTTTTCTTCTGTCAATCATCATCCCATGCCTCACCACCTTACATACATCGCACATCCGCCCCAGCCTTTCATTTCAGGAGTGGACTGGAGAATTCTTTTGAGGAAAAGATTTTGAGAGTTTGTTGTGTACTTTTCACTGTTTCTGGGCAGGAGCCCATCTGAGGCACTCCCAATTCAAATGAGACAGCCGTGGGCATGACCAGAGAGCCTGTGCCTTCCCACTTACCCTGTCACCCTCTAATCTCAGAAAATTCTTCCTCAAGTTCCATCTCAGTCTGTTTTCCTTCAATATTGGCTTCTTTATCATTCGTTCTGATTGGGGATGATGTACACAATCCTCAAAGGCTGCAGAAAATTCTCAAATGCTCACCTGGTAACCTTGTTCTATGGCCTATCACTCCAGGTCTCTGGATTATAGGCCTGATATTTTCTTATTAGCCCATTAAAAGTCATCAAATGATCCCTTAAAAAGCTACTAATTTGGTCCCTACCAGGGTATAATCCTCTATGAGATCATTTGGTCACACCTTAAGGCTTTTGAAAGATGAAAGTATCCTAACTTCTGGGACAGATAGTGAAAAGGACTCCCCTTTCAATCCTCAGACCTCCAAAGACTCCTCAATTAGTATTTTCATACTTGATTAAGGGACAGTACAACCCTGAGGCGGGGCATGACTCATATGTAGAGGTAACAGAACTGGCAGTGGTCTCCATCCATGCAATACTTGCATCAGGGGAGCTCCTGAGGACCAGGCAGATTCCAGCGAGGGCATGGCAGGTATTTTCCCAAAGGAGGCAGAGTGCCAAACTCTCCACAGTGACTGATGTGGGAAGCCTGGGGACAGGAGGGCAGTCAGGGGCCACACTTCTCCCTCTTCCCCAGTTTAGTTTCCGTAGCCTAAGCCCCTCTTCTTGTGCTCCCAATCTCAGACCTTCTATAGCATTCATCTGAGGCCAGACACCTTTCATCACTAATTTAAGGCCAGTGCTTCTCAAAATTTAAGGAGCATACAGGTCATTTGGGATCTTGTTAAAAATGCAGATTCTGATTCAGCAAGTCTGGGTTGGGGTCAAAGATTCTGCGTATCTTTTAGTTTAATTCCTTTTTAGGTAGGCCTCATGCCTAAAATAGAGCCCAACTCAGGGCTCGAACTTAGGGCTTGAATTCAAGACCCTGAAATCAAGACCTGAGCTGAGATCAAGAGCTGGATGCTTCAGAGACGGAGTCATCCAGGAGCCCCTTAGATTCTGCATTTCTACACAAGCTCTGAGGTGACACCCATGGACCATGCTTTGAAGAATAAGGATCTAGATAAGTGCAGCAGCTGCTACAAATGTCTCCCAGGAAGAGTCTGTCTGTCGACAACCTTCTGTCTGTCTATCCCCCAGATGGCAATGAGAATTATATCTCATCTCTTCCTGATTGAGAAGTCTCACTTAATAGCACAATATATAAAATAAGCCTGCTCCTAAATTCCCTTAAAATGTGAGAACAGGGCAGCCTGGGTGGCTCAGCGGTTTAGCGCCGCTTTCAGCCCAGGGCCTGACCCTGGAGACCCAGGATCGAGTCCCACATCGAGCTCCCTGCATGGAGCCTGCTTCTCCCCCTACCTGTGTCTCTGCCTCTCTCTCTCTCTATGTCTCTCATGCATAAATAAATAAAATCTTTAAATAAAATAAAATAAAATAAAATAAAATGTGAGAACACACATGCCTCAAGGAGTCTCATTCTTTTGTGACTCCTAAAGGTCTTTGTAACCTAGAAGTGCTGTCCTTTTCTTTTTCAATTCACCCATCCCTCTTTTATTTCCCAGACTGCTCCAGAGGCGTCCTCCTCTAGGAAGTATCCCTTAACCAATACCTCTCTCTCAGTATCTACTCATACCTTCTTTTCCAAAGCAATGATGACTCCAACCCAACAGTTCCTAATTCCTTCTATTTCAGTGCATTTTCCTCCCTATTTGCTTTGTAAATACATTCTCCCCAAAGAATCTTAGATGTTCTCACAAGGTTTTTGCACCCGTCTCTGAAAAAAGCATCTAAAGGAGTTGGTAAGGGTATAAGTAATCCTTCCCCTAGTAGACTTCCCTGGAGTCACCTACTGTCTGTTGGGAAGATGAGAAATTCCACAAGAATGCAGCTTCTTATCCACCCCTCCCAGGCAGGCTCCATGCATAAATACAATAGAAAATCACTGGTCCTTCTCTCCCAACCATAAAACTGGCTGCTTCAAGAAAGATGCCTGTTGTGCCCACACTGGAGCCAGTTGCCTCTTCAAGGAACCCCTGGGGTCAGGTAGAGCCAGTTGGACAATCTATCCATTGCACTATTTTAGGCCCTATTCCAAATCCCATGGGAATAGGTGGAGCAGGATCCAGGGAAGTCATGTCTGCCATTCTCCAGCCCAGGGCTGTATTTTCCCTGCTGCTCTTTGAATGAAGAACACTATTCTTACGGTTGGGCCTAGAGGAAGGGGAGAACCTGCTCCTGGCCCTGAGCAAGATTCCAGTCTCATGGAACAGACAGGACAGTCACCAGAACTCAGGCATAGCCACACAAGGCAAAACTAGAAGTGCCTGGGTACAGTTTTAGATGCTGGGCACAGAATCTGATCTGGATGGAGAGAAATGCTACTTGTCAAGGAAGTATCCCAGGAGATAGTTGTAAAGGAGTAGCACAGTGCTAGCCTGAAGGAATGAAGAATGTTTGTTCCAAATAAATGTGTAAGGCTCAGTTCAATTTAACATGAATTTATTAAATGCTCCTATGTGCCTGGTCCCCAGCTGGATGCTCTGGGGGAGTGAACAAAAATACTCCTTACTTATAATCTACAATCAGGAACAAAATACAGAAAATAAAGACACACAGATGACTGTGGTATTTTTTTATTTCAGCTTTATTGAGGTTTAAGTGACATAGAAAACTGTAAATTAAAAAAAAAAAAGAAAACTGTAAATTATTAAAGTGTACATTGTGATTATTTAATATACACCTACATTGTGAAAAGATTCACTATGATTTCCTCACTGTGAAAGGATCAATGATATATTTTAATCTAAATGTTTCCCTTAATGAAAGTAAGTGTTCAAGGACATCTTTGTTTCCCTCAGTTTACCTTCCATGTAAAGAGGCTTCAGCTGGTGATTTGGTTTTCAAAGTGTGGTCCGTGTCCAGCAGTATCAGCATCTCCTTAGACCATGTGAGAAGTACAAGTTCTGGGACCCATCCAGACCTGCTGAGTTCCAAACACGGGGGCCGGGGCCCACCAATCTGTTTTCACAGGCCCTCCAGGTGAGATGACCCCTGCTTAAATTTGAGCACCACCAAACAGAGTACTGTGCCTGTCCTCTCCCCACCCTCCCTCTCTCACTGTGACATTGATTAGTGAGTTGAATAAATGACCCTGAATATGTCCAGTTCAGCCCCTTGCAGTTTTTTGTTGCTTTTCGTTTTGTATCCAGAACCACCCTGACCCCAAGACACATGCATTCCAACCTGTTCATATAGCAGAAAATCTTTAAAAAGCAGACTCTCTCCGGTTGTGGGAGCAGGGGTGCTCAGCACTACTTGTAATAAGGAGTAAGTCTGCCTATTCAATGATGTGGGGTTAGCGAGCCAATAAGGCTGAAGATATACAGCTAACAGTTTAATCATCTGTCTTTATGTCTCCATTAAAATTGGTTCCAAGCATAGGAGGAGAAAATGGCATGTTATTTATTGGCCCCCTGCAGCTCCAACAATGGGTTGTAGTGAGCAGTGGACAGGATGCAGATATAGATCACGTGCAATAGTGAGGCCTAGTTCAAAGAGTAACCGGACAGAAAAAAGCAGAGGGAATCCAGCATTTTTTTAAGTAAATGTAACTTTAGAAATGATCAGTTCTGATCTCCCATGTTGCAGATGAATATTTAGAGCTTGGAAGGGACTGGGAGGCTTGCCCAAGGTCACATCACTGGTTAGTGGTAGAAACCGACCAGGACGCAGGACACGTGGCTCTCAGCTGTGCACTTTCTGAGCAGGTGGATTAAAGCAGATAATAGTACAGAAACTTTAAAGTCCAAGAATCCAGATGTCACCAAGTAGAAGAACCAGCCCCAGGAATTTTCAGCATGGGCAGTGGCTTCAAAGCCAAAGAGCTCTGTGCTCAGAGGAAAGCTCTACTCCAATCCACCTGTGGGGCTCTGTGGCCCCTCACCCAGCCACGGCTCAGGCTACACAGCCTGCTCGGTGTGCTCTGAACACTGCTTCGTTTTCCTGTGCTTTTCCTCATGGTGTTCTCTCTGCTCACAGTCTTTCCCTGAAGCCCCTATGTGCCCAAATCCTGTCTTTCCCTAAAGGGAGCCAACTCCAAAGCCATTCCTCTACAGTTTCCTCTGATCTCAGGAATCAACGCTCACCACTGTGCCAGCCACAAATGATCATCCTTCATTCTGAATTCCCAAATATTTTGGGACAACAAAAGAAAACACTTCCTCCTTTGTATTACAGCTATGCTTTACTCTTTGGATTAGAATATAGGCTCCTTAAGGGCAGAGGACACATTTCATCTCTTTATTTGCCTTTTTCTAGTTTCTCTCATTTTTGAAGTATAATTAACATACACTATGCCATATTATTTTCAGGTGTACAATATAATGCCAACAATTCCACATATTTCTCAGTGCTCATCAAGATAAGTGTACTCTTAATTCCCTTTATTGAAATCACCCATCCTTCTACCCAATTCCCCTTTGGCAGCAACTCTTTGTTTCCTGTATTTTTGAAGGGGATATGTTTATTTGTCTCTCTTTATTCCTTTTTTTAAAGGTTGTTTGATTTATTAATTTCCATATAAAAGTGAAAACATATGGGATTTTTCTTTCTCAGATTGACATATTTCAATTAGCATTATACTCACCCAGTCCATCCATATTGGTACAAATGACAAGATTTTCCCTTTGGGAAATTCCCCTTTGGCAGCAACTCTTTGTTTCCTGTATTTTCGAAGGGGATATGTTTATTTGTCTCTCTTTATTCCTTTTTATAAAGGTTGTTTGATTTCTTAAATTCCATATAAGAGTGAAAACATATGGGATTTTTCTTTCCCAGATTGACATATTTCAATTAGCATTATACTCACCCAGTCCATCCATATTGGTACAAATGACAAGATTTCATTCTTGCTTATGGTTGTATATACAGATAAACCACATTTTCTTTATTCATCTATTGATGGACACTTGGATTGCTTCCATATCCTGGCAATTGTAAATAATGCTGCAATAAACATAGGGGTGCATGTATCTTTTCAAATTTATGTAACTAAAAAGTTTTTGCACAGAAAAGGAAATCATCAACAAAACAAAAAAGCAACCTACAGAATGGGAGAAGAATTTACACAACCCTACACACACACACACACACACACACACACACAAAACCAAATAATCCAGTTAAAAAATGGGCAGTGGACTTGAAGACATTTTCCACAGGAGACATTAGATGCCCAAGAGACAAATGAAAAGATGCTCAGCATCACTAACCATCAGGGAAATACAAATTGAAGCTACAGTCAGATATCACTTTTTACCTGTCAGGATGGCTAAAAAAACCACCCAAACAAACAAACAAAAACAAAAAACATAAAACTAGAAAAACAAGTGTTGGCTGAATGTAGAGAAAAAGAAACCTTTGTGCATGGTTGGTGGGAATGTAAATTGATGTAGCCACTATGGAAAACGTTAAAAAAGAACTACCATATGACAAGTAATTCTGATTCTGCTACTGGATATTTTGCTAAGTAAGTTATACAGCCAACACTGGGCTCAAAGTCACCACCCTGAGGAGAGTCCCATGCCCTATTGATTGAGCTAGCCAGGCACTCCCTCCAGTAGTGGCCATGTAAGTAGAGGAAAGGAAAACATTTTTTCAAGTTTATTTTAATAATATTTTTAAAAGCCAGTAAGCAGCTATAGACACAATTGAAAGTAGACAAGTTTTTGAAACAGGAGAAATACCAAAGATTCAACCATCACTCCATAATAAATATATCCTATTAATAAATAAATTCTATTCGTGTCCTCCATCAACATCCCATGGGGACCTAGCTATTTTTGTACTCAAGAGTACCCCCCATTACTGTGCAGGGGACCACACTGCATTCAGGTATGATAATGTCAAACCAAATATGTACTGACACTGCTGGGTTCCAGTTCACAGTTTGGGCTCTAAGTGAAGTGAGGTTAAGGAACCAGGCTGTGCTGGATCCCATAACTGAAGTACATAGCAAACCCAGCCAGCATCCAGACACCAAATAGGGCCCAGGTGCTAGCATTCATAAAGATGCTCAGGAGTGGGGAGGAGAGGCAGACTAAGTACCTTAAAGTGAAGGGGATGGGAGCTCTGTGGCTGTCTCCAGATTACCCTAGTGATCCCAGTGATGAGTACCAGGAGCAGCACAATCACTGTGATCCACAATGGGTTTTGAGAAAGCAGTACTGGCCACCGGGCCAGCACCAGGCAGAGCTGAGTCAGCAGCAGAACAAGGAGTGAGGAGCAAACAGAGACAATCTGACCAGAAAGTGGAGTGAGGGTGGGGCTGCCTGGAAAAAAAAATAGTCCTTGTGGAATCCGCTTTTCTGCTGCAGGTCCATTCTCCTTCTTCACCTGTGCTTCAATTCCCCCATTCCTTCTCTCAGTCTGGTCCCTGAGGATGAATACACAAATAGTAACAAGGGAGTGAGGTATCAGGGACCCAATTGAACTGAGGTCCACCAGATCAGTAAATGCAAAGAAGAATGCCACAATTGCTACAATTATGCAAATGATCACGATGACCACAACCTGGGTGAGTATGCCAAAATAGGTCCTGGCAAGGACATGGAATAGAGATTCTCTCTCTCTCCCTCTGCCCATCATGCCCCATCCCACTCACACTTGCTCTCCTTCACTCTCTCTCTAAAATTAATCAATATATCTTTTTAAAAAACCCACTCACTTGTAACTCCAATAAATTTTCACAGGGAGTTATTTTTAACTCACTCAAATCATGGCCCAAATATTTTCTTTTTTTTAATAAAATAATTATTATTGGTGTTCAATTTACCAACATACAGAATAACACCCAGTGCTCATCCCGTCAAGTGTCCCCCTCAGTGCCCGTCACCACTCACCCCCACCCCCTGCCCTCCTCCCCTTCCACCACCCCTAGTTCATTTCCCAGAGTTAGGAGTCTTTATGTTCTGTCTCCCTTTCTGATATTTCCCACACATTTCTTCTCCCTTCCCTTATATTCCCTTTCACTATTACTTATATTCCTCAAATGAATGAGAACATATAATGTTTGTCCTTCTCTGATTGACTTATTTAACTCAGCATAATACCCTCCAGTTCCATCCACGTTGAAGCAAATAGTGGGTATTTGTCATTTCTAATGGCTGAGTAATATTGCACTGCTGGGGATTTACTCCAAAGATACAGATGCAATGAAACGCCGGGACACCTGCACCCCGATGTTCATAGCAGCAATGTCCACAATAGCCAAACTGTGGAAGGAGCCTCAGTGTCCATCGAAAGATGAATGGATAAAGAAGATGTGGCTTCTGTATACAATGGAATATTACTCAGCCATTAGAAATGACAAATACCCACCATTTGCTTCAACGTGGTTGGAACTGGAGGGCATTATGCTGAATGAAATAAGTCTGCTTCTGAGGCCTGGGAGTGAGCGGCGGAGTATCCCAGTTCGTCAGTTTCAAAGCTATTTTCTTTTTTTTCAAAGCTATTTTCGAATCCCTGTTAAATTAGGAGGGACTTGGCCTCATCTGCTTTTGCTGCTTTCTTTCTCCCCAAAATCTATTCCGTATATCTTCTTGCAAAATATTCATTTTTTTTTAAAGATTTTATTTATTCATGATAGTCACAGAGAGAGAGAGAGAGAGAGAGAGGCAGAGACACAGGCAGAGGGAGAAGCAGGCTCCATGCACCGGGAGCCCGACGTGGGATTCGATCCCGGGTCTCCAGGATCGCGCCCTGGGCCAAAGGCAGGCGCCAAACCGCTGCGCCACCCAGGGATCCCAAAATATTCATTTTAATCTCATCTCCTTATTCCCTCTTCCCTGGTTGCCTATTGATTTCTTCTTCAGCTGAACTGCTGGTCCATTTTCATTCATCTACGTTATTACTGATTTCTAGTTCTGGTCCCTATCACTTCCAATGAGCACCTGATTTTGACATCCCTGTCACTTTGGGTTTTGGTGTATTCTCCCATTCTCCACTCCCTGATGCAAGAGTGTTTCTTATTTATTCATTGTCTACTTATTCAATAACTGTTTATTGATTGTTATGCCAACCACCATGCTGAAGAGTGATGAATGAACTACACAGACAGTCCTTTCCTTCAAGGGCCCTAACAATGTATAATAGCCCCTTGTCTATCTCCTTGCAGGGCTTCAGAGATATTTCAAATGTGCTTCATCCAAGCAGTTCTTGGTACTTCCCCTTATACCTTAGATGCCTTGCGTAGTAGTCAGAATTCAAAGATGATCTCCAGGAGCACAGCTCCCAGGCCCTGGCCCCAGGCACAGCTCCCCAGCCCGCGCGCAGCTCCCCTGCCCCAGTGCAGCTCCCCGAGCCCGAGAGCAGCTCCCCGGGCCCCGAGGGGAGCTCCCGCCCGCTCTCAGCTCCTCTGCCCCAGTGCAGCTCCCCGAGCCCGAACGCAGCTCCCCGGGCCCGAGTGCAGCTCCCCAGCCCGCGCGCAGCTCCCGGAGCCCGAGTGCAGCTCCCCGCTCTGAGTGCAGCTCCCCGGCCGGCGCGCAGCATCCCGGCCCCGAGTGCAGCTCCCCGGCCGGCGCTCAGCTCCCCGTCCCCGAGTGCAGCTCCCCGGCCGGCGCGCAGCTCCCCGCCCCGAGTGCAGCTCCCCGGCCCCGAGTGCAGCTCCCCAGCCCGCGCGCAGCTCCCCGAGCTCACCTCCCCGGCCCCGCCCCAGCTCCCCGCCCGCGCACCAGGGCAGCCCGCGAGGGGAGCGGCAGGACCGCGCGTGGCTGGGGGCCTGCGGGCGCGGCCCCGCGCTGCCGGGAGGGAGGCTGGGGGGCCGGGGTCGTGGCCGCGCCCCGGACCGGGTCGGGCCGGGGGCCGGGGCGGCGGCGGCTCCTCGCGCGGCTCTGGGGG
Organism: Canis lupus baileyi; assembly: GCF_048164855.1. Taxonomy (NCBI): domain Eukaryota; kingdom Metazoa; phylum Chordata; class Mammalia; order Carnivora; family Canidae; genus Canis; species Canis lupus. Next base: position 26,266,520 of record NC_132862.1, read on the forward strand.
CGCGGACACCCCGGCAGAGCCCCTCCGGGGTGGGGCATGGCAGCCGGGAGCATCACCACGCTGCCCGCCCTGCCGGCGCCTCCCGCCCGGACACTTCAAGGACCCCAAGAGGCTGTACTGCAAAAACGGGGGCTTCTTCCTGCGGATCCACCCCGAGGGCCGGGTGGACGGGGTCGGGGAGAAGAGCGATCCTCACGTCAAATTGCAACTTGAAGCAGAAGAGAGAGGCGTTCTGTCCGTCTGAGGAGCATGTGCAAATCGCTATCCTGCTATGAAGGCAGGTGGAAGGTTACTGGCTTCTCAGTGTGTTACCGACGAGTGCTTCTTTTTTGAACGATTGGAATCTAAGACCTACAATACTTACTGGCCAAGGAAATGCTCCAGTTGGTATGTGGCACTGGAACGAACTGGGCAGTGTAAACTTGGACCAAAAACAGGACCTGGGCAGAACGCTATACCTTTTCTTCCAATGTCTGCTAAGAGCTGATCTAAATGGCAGCATCTGATCTCATTTCACATGAAAGAAGATGCATATTTTGGAAATTTGTTAATGAAAGAAAAAAAAATGTGTACAGTTATCTGCTCGGTTTGGATAAATGGTCAGATAACCTTTTATCTAAGAGTAAATATTTAATCATTGCCTTACTAAAGAAAAAGCAACAAAAATGCCTGGAAAATGTATAGACTTCCACCTTTTATATTGCATTTGCCTTTATCTAGTGAAGCTTACTTAGAGCTACACTCTCTTCCTTACATTTGCTTCATTTGAAAAGAGGCTTTTAAAATTTGCACATTTTCTTCAAGTAAGTTTTCTTCAGGTAAATTATACTGTGAGAAAATTAAAATCAGATATTTAGTTAACCCCAAATGTCCACTACTTTTTATAATATGGCACACATTATTCTGCATGTACAATTTACTTAAGATTTTTAAAAATATGCAAATATGGATTTAATCCATTCCTGTCATAGTTCTGTAATTATCAGTTCCTTGTGATAGAGTTTATAGAACAAGCCTGCGTAAACTGCTGGAAGTTCTTCCGTGGTGAAATCAATCTTGTCAAACCCTTCTCTGTATCCATAGAGCAGCAGCCTAGCGACTCTGCTGGTGATGGGAGTTGTATTTTCAGTCTTGGTCAGGTCATTGAGATCCATCCATTCACACCTCAAGCATTCATGCTGGCAAAAATTTATGGTGAATGAATATGGCTTTAAGAGACAGATGATATACATATCTGACTTCCCCAAAGCTCCAGGGTTGGCGTGCTGTTGCTGAATGCTCAGGAGGAACTTGAACTCTGATTTTATACCAGTCTCTTCAAAAACTTCTCGAACTGCTGTGTCTCCTACATAAAAGATAGGTGTACAAATCAGTAAGGATCACATTTTGAGAATTTTAATCACCAAAGATTTTCAGATATAGTAGCACTATCCAAAGGTTGAAAAGCAAAACTTCAATATAAACTCTTTGCCTTCTGGACATCCTGAAATACTAAAGTATTTTCTTACAACTATACATCTTAGAAGCTTTTGAAATAGCGAATATTTCTTTGGCTGCTATTTGTAGGCTTACCCACCTCGTATGTATATTTTGGGGGTCACATTTTTAATCTCTTCTGACTCTATTTCCCAAAAGTTGAAAACACAGGTTCTTACCATTAATACTCTTACATATTTCTTCATTATTTCCTGTTTGTGATCATCCATCAAAACTGCCTAAATTTATACATATCAGTATTAAGAAAAATTGATTCATTCTTCCTTACAAGAGTTTGTAGAGCTGCAGAATGTACTGAGGTGTGGAAAGTTCAAAACCTTCCTGGTGATCTTGGGTGGGACTGTCAAGCCTCTAAAGTCATAGAAGAGTTTCATTTATAACCATTTTGTTATGCTCCCCTAATTATTCTGTCAGGGGAATCCCAGTAGTAATTTTTGGCATTCCCTTTCATTTCTTGAGATTCCAAAGAACTATTTTATCAAAAGTGTTAAAAAAAAAAGAAAAGCTTGCAATTTACAGAATTTTATAATACGACATGGATTTCACATTTTATAAGGTTGATTTTTCAATATTATGCAAATTTCTGGGACAGGATTTTGATCACCATTAATATTTCTGTGGTTGCTTTTTCTAAATCTCCAGAAGAACCCCCTAAGTGGGCTTTGTCTAATTTTGTGATGCTTTGTCAGTGTCTCCTAAAGTGTTTATGAGAAACTCTTTAAAAAGCTGCCTTCTTTGCTAAGTTTGCTTAGAAGCTTCCCAATTTCACAATTGTCACAGGCATAGATTTTTGTTCAAAGACCTCTATTCAATGCTTCTATTTCCTTGTTTGTCAAATAGAAAATTATACTGTTGAAGAAGAAATCAAGAGAAAACATCTCAATTTTCCTGCAGTTGGACTATTGCCTTGTCTTAACAATTGCCTACATAAGCTCATGTTTGTTTTCTAAGAAAGAGCTATAGCACTATGCACAGGAAAAACAAAGTATTCTAAAATGTAAGACATTTGTCCACCATTTTGAATTACATGCTGACTTCCCCTTGAGATTTTCCATAGATTAAACATGGTTTGAAATTACTGTTTTAAACTAAAAACATTAAAAAAAATTTATGTGAATAAAAGGAGAATCTTCCTTAAGAAAGATAATTTTCAGCTGGGAATACAATAGATGTTTATTAAATTTGTTACAGGTTGTGTCACTAGTCTTAAGTGAAATCAGCAAATGACATTTACAATTTAACTATTGTCGAAATGTTTACTCTGTCAGCACTTTTTTTTAAATTTTTACTTATTTATGATAGTCACACAGAGAGAGAGAGAGAGAGAGAGAGGCAGAAACACAGGCAGAGGGAGAAGCAGGCTCCATGCACTGGGAGCCTGACGTGGGATTCGATTCCGGGTCTCCAGGATCGTGCCCTGGGCCAAAGGCAGGCGCCAAACCGCTGCACCACCCAGGGATCCCCTCTGTCAGCACTTTTAAAAAAATAACCACGGGGGTTCCGTTAAACTCTTACTACCACTAATCAAGAATTTGGCATTTCAGTCAGAATCTAGTCTTTTTATATATCATGGAGGCACAGGACAGACTAGTGAGTGAATCTACCCTACTCAGCAGTCACTTGAGCTGTTGATTAGAAATCAGCACTGCCTGGGTAGTTTGATCAGTTTACCTTGAATCAACATATTATTGACTAGACTAAAAATTGATTGGTATATAAGTGCTTTTGCATCCAGGGTATGGGTGACTCCTTCCTCCTCAAAATGGAAATCTTTACCCCACAGCTTTTTTGCCATGAATTTAAATTTGGTTATCCAGATAAACTGCTTTATTCTGTTGTACCTTTATTTTAACGTACTGTAAGCTCAAGTGAAATAACATTTACTATTTTATATGTTTAAGGAACATAGGAAAAACCAAGAAGTTTTCATTTTTATTTTTGCTGACTGAGAGATATGTTTAAATATGTCACAGTGTTTTTGTTTAGTTACAGGACAGTGAAATGGAATTTATTTTGTTATTTCTAGTTTGTAATATTTAACAATAGGGTTAGGTTGAAATAAAATAGGAAAAACTGTGCAGAATGTGGGTTTCCCCGGTGTTTCCCTCTGATTCTGGTGCAATGATGAGCTCTGAACAGACCCCCTGCTGCTTTCTGGTCCTTTGACCATGCAGGAGATTCTCTTCCTGTCGATGGTAATGATGATATTTTAGGAAGGCAATTTCTCTGTTTTTAACCTTGTAGATACTTTTGTACTATTAGGGTATTATATTACAGCCTGAAGATTGTATTCTATTTTGTATATGCTTCCCCTTAATATTTTAAGTGCTTCATTTACCTAGTATTATCAAAGAATGAAGGATTCCAAACAAATGTGTTTCCCAGTTAACTAGAGTTTACTACTCAAGAGCTAATAGGAATGTGTGCACATTTGTGATGGTTGTATTCCTAAAATATATACACTCCTAAATACAGAGTTTAAAGAAAATAATTTCAATACTTAGGTAATTTGGCTCATCCTCAAGGATAATCTGTTGTGTTATAAGACAGAAATGCTCTAATATGGACATAGTCTCCAGAACTCTATTGTCAGTTATCATTTCTAGTTGCTTTCAGGGTTTTATCAGTTCTAAGGGAAAGCTTTAATTTACATACTCCTAAGCAATATGATGAACGCCAGCTGCTTTTCTTGTAACTCCTCATGGTTGAGGTATATATATGCTCTCTAGATAGGTAGGGTTGTTGTGCCAGCCACAAATACTTAATTCAGAATTCACTACTTTTTCCGTTTTATTTTTTTTTTTTAATTTGTACTTGAAGTGTTCTGGAGTACACTTAAACCTAAAATAATATATACTTGGCTTGAAAATGTGTTCTTCATTTGCATTTAAATATAAGTAAACTGAAAATTCACAAGATCCATAAAAACTCAAAAGGAAAAAGTAAATTCATTTGAGAAGGCAAGATGCAGAGGAGGAAGCTAAACATACTTCCTGTAGCCTGATTTTTGCCCACCATGGATTGGATAAGGATCTAAGATATAAATTTAACTAGTTCACACACACTCTCATATATCACATAAGGATAGTATGAAATAATTAGGTGTTCCAAAATAAGTGGCCCCCTCTTTCACTACTTGTACCACCACAAAATCTGTTATTTCAACAGAAGACCTAAGCAATAGAATTTAAGCAGAAGATCCTTAAGTACCTAGGCCAAAATTTGCTATGGACATATCTCAGTGTAGTAAATTTACTTATGGTTTGTTAGGAGTTGGCTATTTACTGTTTATAGGGCATTTTCATCTGTGTAACATTTAAAAAAATCAAGTTTCAAATATATATACATTTTTAAATATTTATAAAGAACCTAGGAAGTTGCCTTTATATATAAATGTTGGCTAAGTAGGGGACATACATATGGAGGAAAAAAACCATGGAGAAATAATACTGAGATCAAATGAGGCATCTTGATTTATTATGATTCAGATTGCATTTGACCCAGTCAAGGGTCAGGAATAGGTAGGAAAACTCTTTCTTCTTTCTTCTATTTACTGTAAAATCAGTAACATGAAGAGTTCTTAGCTTATTTCACATTTCCCTGTTTGAAGTATTGAGCTCAGGAAGTTGTTTTAGGGAGTTCTCATTTAAGACTTTCTGGTAGGAGACATTTCACTAAGTTTTGACTTCCTGACTATTTAAAATAAATAGTAGATAAAGAGGAGAATTAAGTCACTACTGCTCTATAGGTGACTTTATAAATACTTATTTTGAGGTTCATTTAAAAGTTACTGTTCATCCTTGTGGGGTGAAATGGTCAAGAATTTGTGTTTTCTTATAGTTTAATTCCAGTAACAATATTAGTCAAATCCAAAATAACCCTTGATTGCTAAAATTTTCGAATGTATATGCAAAGCTATTTGTTTCCTTTTTTAATATTTTATTTATTTATTCATGAGACACACACACACACACACACACACACACACAGACGCAGAGACATGGGCGGAGAGAGAAGCACCGCGCCTAATGTGGGACTCGATCCCAGAACTCCAAAATCACGCCCTGGGCCAAAGGGAGGCGCTGAACCGCTGAGCCACCCAGGGATCCCCAAAGCTTTTTTTTTTTTTTCCATGACATATCATTTTATAAAATTAAAATTTCAGTGTTCATAAATCAAATTATACTAGAATACAATAACATCATATGTGTTGTTTATGGCTCCTCTATGAGGCCAGTATCACCTTAATTCCAAAACCAGACAAAGACCCCACCAAAAAGGAGAATGATAGAACAGTATCCCTGATGAACATGGATGCAAAAATTCTCAACAAGATACTAGCCAATAGCATCCAACAATACTTTAAGAAGATTATTCACCATGACCAAGTAGGATTTATTCCTGGGACGCAAGGCTGGCTCAACACTCGTAAAAAAAAATCAATGTGATTCATCATATCAGCAAGAGAAAAACCAAGAACCACATGATCCTCTCATTAGATGCAGAGAAAACATTTGACAAAATACAACATCCATTCCTGAACAAAATTCTTCAGAGTGTAGGGATAGAGGGAACGTTCCTCGACATCTTAAAAGCCATCTACAAAAAGTCCACAGCAAATATCATTCTCAATGGGGAAGCACTGGGAGCCTTTCCTCTAAGATCAGGAACAAGAAAGGGATGTCCACTCTCACCACTGCTATTCAACATAGTACTAGAAGTCCTAGCCTCAGCAATCAGACAACAAAATGACATTAAAGGCATTTAAATTGGCAAAGAAGAAGTCAAACTCTCCCTCTTCGCCGATGACATGATACTCTACATAGAAAACCCAAAAGCCTCCACCCCAAGATTGCTAGAACTCATACAGCAATTTGGTAGCTTGGCAGGATACAAAATCAATGCCCAGAAATCAATGGCATTTCTATACACTAACAATGAGACTGAAGAAAGAGAAATTAAGGAGTCAATCCCATTTACAATTGCACCCAAAAGCATAAGATTCCTAGGAATAAACCTAACCTAAGTGGTAAAGGATCTATACCTTAAAAACTATAGAACACTTCTGAAAGAAATTGAGGAAGACACAAAGAGATGGAAAAATATTCCATGCTCATGGATTGGCAGAATTAATATTGTGAAAATGTCAATGTTACCCAGGGCAATTTACACATTTAATGCAATCCCTATCAAAATACCATGAACTTTCTTCAGAGAGTTGGAACAAATTATTTTAAGATTTGTGTGGAATCAGAAAAGACCCCGAATAGCCAGGGGAATTTTAAAAAAGAAAACCATAGCTGGGGGCATCACAATGCCAGATTTCAGGTTGTATTACAAAGCTGTGGTCATCAAGACAGTGTGGTACTGGCACAAAAACAGACACTTAGATCAGTGGAACAGAATAGAGAACCCAGAAGTGGACCCTCAACTTTATGGTCAACTAATATTCAATAAAGGAGGAAAGACTATCCACTGGAAGAAAGACAGTCTCTTCAATAAATGGTGCTGGGAAAATTGGACATCCACATGCAGAAGAATGAAACGAGACCACTCTCTTTCACCATACACAAAGATAAACTCAAAATGGATGAAAGATCTAAATGTGAGACAAGATTCCATCAAAATCCTAGAGGAGAACACATGCAACACCCTTTTTGAACTTGGCCACAGTAACTTCTTGCAAGATACATCCACGAAGGCAAGAGAAACAAAAGCAAAAATGAACTATTGGGACTTCATCAAGATAAGAAGCTTTTGCACAGTAAAGGATACAGTCAACAAAACTAAAAGACAACCTACAGAATGGGAGAAGAGATTTGCAAATGACCTATCAGATAAAGGGCTAGTTTCCAAGGTCTATAAAGAACTTATTAAACTCAACAGCAAAGAAACAAACAATCCAATCATGAAATGGGCAAAAGACAGGAAGAGAAATCTCACAGAGGAAGGCATAGACATGGCCAATGCGCACATGAGAAAATGCTCTGCATCACTTGCCATCAGGGCAATACAAATCAAAACCACAATGAGATACCACCTCACACCAGTGAGAATGGGGAAAATTAACAAGGCAGGAAACCACAAATGTTGGAGAGGATGTGGAGAAAGGGGAACCCTCTTGCACTGTTGGTGAGAATGTGAACTGGTGCAGCCCCTCTGGAAAACTGCGGAAGTTCCTCAAAGAGTTAAAAGTAGATCTGCCCTACAACCCAGCAATTGCACTGCTGGGGATTTATCCCAAAGATACAGATGCAGTGAAACGCTGGGACACCTGCACCCTGATGTTTATAGCAGCAATGTCCACCATAGCCAAACTGTGGAAGCAGCCTCGGTGTCCATCGAAAGATGAATGGATAAAGAAGATGTGGTCTATGTATACAATGGAATATTACTCAGCCGTTAGAAACGACAAATACCCACCATTTGCTTCGATGTGGATGGAACTGGAGGGTATTATGCTGAGTGAAGTAAGTCAATCGGAGAAGGACAAACATTATATGGTCTCATTCATTTGGTGAATATAAAAAATAGTGAAAGAGAATAAAGGGGAAAGGAGAACAAATGAGTGGAAATATCAGAAAGGGAGACAGAACATGGGAGACTCCTACCTCTGGGAAACGAACAATGTGTGGTGGAAAGGGAGGTGGGCAGGGGGTAGGGGTGACTGGGTGATAGGCACTGAAGGGGACACTTGATGGGATTAGCACTGGGTGTTATGCTATATGTTGGCAAATTGAACTCCCATAAAAAAATAAAACATAATAAATAGGTGGTGGTGGAAAGTGGAATACTTAGCAAATGGTGGGTATACAATCATCATCATCATTTTGGGACTGTGGAGATACAAGTAATACATAAGAGGGATATTCTTTTCCCTTAGGAGATTTGAATATCTCCTTGACACAAAATAAATGGATGGAGAGAGGAAGGATTTGTAAACCTAAAACTCTATTTGAGCCCGAATGTCCAAAGGATTAGGAGAGTTGATAGCAGATTTCAGTGCTCTAATAAGGTTGGTGTTTTTCTTCTGTCACTCATCATCCCCATGTGTCACCACATTACATACACCACACATCCACCACAGCCTCTCATTTAAGAAGTTGACTGGATAATTCTTGGACAACAATGATTTTGAGAGTTCATTTTGTACATTACCCTGTTCTGAGCAGGAGCCCATCTGAGGCATTCCACACCCAAGTGAGACAGACAAGCACAAGGCCAGAGATCCGCTAATTTCACCAATTAACTCTCACCACTGTGCAAGCCACAAATGATCATCTTCTATTCTGAATTCCGCAAATACTTCATTTGTATATTACTTTTTTTTAATTTATTTTTTATTGGTGTTCAATTTACTAACATACAGAATAACCCCCAGTGCCCGTCACCCATTCACTCCCACCCCCCGCCCTCCTCCCCTTCTACCACCCCTAGTTCGTTTCCCAGAGTTAGCAGTCTTTACGTTCTGTCTCCCTTTCTGATATTTCCCACACATTTCTTCTCCCTTCTCTTATATTCCCTTTCACTATTATTTATATTCCCCAAATGAATGAGAACATATAATGTTTGTCCTTCTCCGACCGACTTACTTCACTCAGCATAATACCCTCCATTTGTATATTACTTTTGACAACACTTTCTACTTTGTGTTACAGCTTTGCTTTATACCTTGTATTAGAGTAGCAGCTTCTTTAGTGCAGGGGCCATATGTCATCTTTTTTTGGTCTTTTTCTAGTTTCTTTTAGTTATTTATTTTTTACTGAATATAATGAGCTTACAATGTTCTTATATTACTCTCACATGTCCAATATAAGAATTCAACAATTCCACATATTTCTCAGTGCTCATGAAGATAAGTTCCATTTATTTATTTATTTTAATAATAAATTTATTTTTTATTGGTGTTCAATTTGCCAACATACAGAATAACACCCAGTGCTCATCCCGTCAAGTGCCCCCCTCAGTGCCCGTCACCCATTCACCCCCACCCCCCGCCCTCCTCCGCTTCCACCACCCCTAGTTTGTTTTCCAGAGTTAGGAGTATTCATGTTCCCTTTATTTAAATCACTCATTCCCCTACCCATCTCCCCTTTGGCAACTATCAGTTTGGCCCTCTACTTAGGAGTCTGGGTGGGTTTTTTTTTTATTCTCTGTCTTTTTTCTTTTTAATTTTTTTAATTTGTTAAATTCTATATAACAGTGAAAACATACATATGGCATTCGTTTTTCTTAGACTGACATATTTCCATTAGCATTATACCCACCCAGTCCATCCATGTTGTTACAAATTGCAAAATTCTATTCTTCCTTATGCCATATATATAGATATACATATATATATATACATATATATATATACATATATACATATATCTCACATCTTCTTTATTGATTCAGCTATCAGAGGATACTGGGTTACTTCTATATCTTGCCTATTATAAGTAATGCAGCAATAAACATAAGGTACATATATCTTTTCAAAATCATGTAACTAAAATTCTTTCCAACAGAAAAAGAAACCATTTACAACAAAAAGAGGCAATTGAATGGGAGAAGATACCCACAAGTGATATATCAATAAGGGGTTGACACTCAAAATACATGAAGAACTTATTCAGTGCAATTCCAAAAAAATAATAATAATAATCCAAATAAAAAAGGCAGAAGACCTGAATAGATAGACACTTTTCCAAAGAGACATACAGATGGTCAATGGACACATGAAAAGATCACTAATCATCAAGGAAATACAAATTAAAACTGCAATCAGGTATCAGTTTACCTAAAATGAAAAATAGAAGAAAAGCAAGTGTTGGTGAAGATAATGAAAAAAATGAACGCTCATACACTTTTAGTGGGAATGTTAATAGTGCAGGCATTATGGAAAAAAGTATAGAATTTCCTCAAAAATTTTTAAAAAGAACTACCATGTGATCCAGTAATTCTGTTACTGGATATTTTCCCAATGGCTACAACCACTGTGGGGATCATACTCACCAGACTGAGATCAAGAGTCATGATATACTGACTAAGACAGCTAGTTACATCCTTCACTAGTGGATATTTAACCAAAGAAGAGGAAAATGCCTTCAAGCTTCTTCTAATACTAATTTTGTAAAAGTCAGTAAGCAGTATAGACACAAAAAGTAGAAAGAAAAAAAAAGAGAGAAAGAGCAAAGTTAAATCCTTCACTCTACCATAAATATGGAGCTCTATTAGTATTCTCACACCAATATCTCATAGGAGCCCTAGATTCCCATGTGCTCAAGAGTATTCCCCATTACTGTGTAGGGAACCAGACTGAATTCAGGTGTGTTGATGTCAAACCAAAAATGTACTGGCACTGTTGAGTTCAAGGTCTATGGTTTGGTCACTTAAGGCTGTCTGGATATCATAAGCGAAGTAGATAACAAATCCAGTCAGTATCCAGGCACCAAATAGAGCCCAGGTGCCAGCTGTCATCTGCACCATAAGATAAACATTGAGAAAGATGCTCAGGAGTGGGAGGAGAGGCAGACCAGGTACATTGAAGTGAAGGAGAGTGGAGCTCTGTGGCTGTCTCCAGATGACCCCTGTGATCCCAGTGATGAGCACCACGAGCAGCACAACCACTGTGATCCGCACTGGGTCTTCAGAAAGCAGATCTGGGCACCAGGCCAGCACCAGGCAGAGGAGAGTCAGCAGCAGAGCAAGCAGTGAGGAGCAAACATAGACAACCCGGCCAGAGAGTGGAGTGGGGGTGGGGCTGCCTGGAAAAAAATAGTCTCTGTAGAGTTAGCTTCTCTGCTGCGGGTAGGTTCTCCTCTGGCACCTCTGCTTCATTTCCCTCATTCTCCTCTTGCTCCTCTGCTTCGTTTTCTTTATTCCTCCTCTCAGGCTGAAACCTGATGATGAGAACATAAAAAGCTACCAGGGAATAAGATATCAGGGTCACAATTGACCTGAGGCCCAAGAGATCAGTGAATCCAAAGAATAATAATATAATTACTGCAATCACATAAATGAATATGCTGGACACCAAGTGGGTGTATGTGCCAGTGATGACCCTGGCAAGCACAGGGAACAGGAGGCCATCCTTTGCCATCATGTGTATAACAAAACGTATGGGGAACATACATGCTGATAAAAATACTACAGAAAATTGCAACAGCTACAACAGAGTAGGCAAGGTCCCATCCAATATGGAGAAATGCCTCAGGCAAGGTGCTCCCAGGTCGGAGCTGGTGGTGAGGCACCATAAGTGTAAGTGCTGCAGAGACACCAAAATACACCAAGAAGCAGGTGAGCAGTGAAATAACAACGCCCATGGGGATGGAACGCTCAGGCATGTGCGATTCTTTGACTCTGGTAACAAGAACGCTGAAACCTATAACAGTATAGAAACAGGTAGCTGCTCCTTGGAGAATCCCCTGGAAGCCAAATGGTATGAATCCTCCAGAGCCCAGAGAGCCCAGGCCAGGTGTCATTGAGTCCATCCTTTACGTAATCCTCTTTTGTGAGCTTCCAGTTGTGCAGGTCCCCCCTTAACGAAGCCAGAGATGATGACAAAACTGAGAACCAAAAGCTTCACCAATGTGAACAGTTTAAAACTATGAAGAACTTATGATAAGCCACTCTTTGAAATTCTAAGAGAAAAAAATCCAAGGACCAAAGTAAAGTAGATTAGATTATCTGTTAAGACTTGGGGAATGTGCTCTGAGATACTCTCAGAGATCTGGTTTCTAATTAGGTAGTCAAAAATTAAGGTCCAGGCCTGGATCACAACGACTGTATCAATAAAAAAGGAGAGGATGAGGTTCCAACTGGTGATGAATGCCTAGAGTCCACCTATAGTGACAAAACAATAGAGATATGCGGAACCAGAATGCCGAACCCGGGCGCTAAACTCTGCATAGCACAGCCCAGCCAATAACGAAGTTAGGCCAGCCACCAAGAAGCATATCACAGTGGCCGGTCCTACTTGACTACTAGCCACCTCAGCAACCAGGAAATACACACCAACCCCCACTGTGCAGCCCACACCCAGGGCCACTAAATCCAGAGTGCTCAGGCTTCTACCAGATTTAAACTCGTGGACTTTTTGTTCCAGCAGACGTCTGTGTACCAACTTTTCACCAAACTTGTGGAGTGCTTGATGCAGCATTCTAGCTGGAATTGAAAAAGATTCTAAGGTTCAGAGAGCTGTAGCAACCTCTGGGAGCCAAGATTGTTAGATCTGGTTCAGTGAGGCTGAACAGGACATGTTGAGAAGGGCCCCAGGAGGCAGGTGTTTTGTGCTCTGGGGAGTCCCTTGTCCCTTCCACACCCGGGCCCCAAGCCTGGCTGCTTCCCAGAGCAGAAAGTTCATGAGGGGCCCCACAGTATGGTCATATGACTCTCTGCTGTTCACTCACCTGTTTTATGACTTGAGGTGAGTTATTTACTCTCTCTATGCCTTAGTTTTATTATCTGTAAGATGGCAGCACTAGTGTCTGCTTCTGTAGCCTGTTATTGAGGAGAAAATGAAATTTATGCAAAAGAACTTTTAAAGATTTCTAGGATCTGCTTTCGTGTATTTCCTGAAAACATGTGTCCATGGTCTACTAGGAGGGTAAAATGTTCAACATGGAGGAGAAATGTGATTACCTACCCAGCTCCTGACCTTAATTTTTGTTAACTCTGGACATTCTGAAATTGATTACACTTCAAAGTGTCCATGGGACTGCGAATTACATTGGGTTTTGCTCCGTGGTCTTCTCTGCATGACTTCTCTGGAAGGTTCCCCTGCACCTTCCCTCCTTGAACTCCGGCTGTAATCACACATCTGGCTCTGGGACCTTCACATGTGGCTGACAGAGCAGAGGGCGGGGAGAACAGTTCTCCTTTAGGTTGCTTGGGTCAATGTTCTCAGGGTCTCCCCTGGCCCTGTGAAGAGCTGGGGGAGCTGGTCTCAGCACAGTTGTGAGAAAGCCTGGGGGAGAAGGCAGGGGCCAGCTTGCTGTGCTGTCTTAGGTCTTCACATACTTGGCTGGTGGCTTCATCCCTGGTCCCTTATAACCTAGATTCAAGCATGTACCCTGGTCTCCAGGTCTGTATTCTCTACCTCAGTTTCTCCTTTTGTGGATTTCATATGTGCACTTGTGGGAGCCCTTAGCGAGTAGCTGCTTGAAGGCATTGATCCTGACTGCTCAGGTGTCTACACTGCTGACTCCAAATGTGTGTCACTCGTGTGTTATTTTTCTCACACTGTGTGTGACTGTTCTTTAGTTCTCAATGAAAAATATTCCTGGACTTTACCTCCTCTCTTTCCTCCATGAGATCCCTAACCAGGCTGTCCGAGTACCTTCACCAGAGCTGGTAACCTCCCTTTCCTGCCTGCCTCAGTTTCTCTTTTTCCTTCTCCCCCAACTCCATTGTGTGTGTGCCAGGCTCTATAAAATCTGAGATATTAGGCATGAGCTCAGGTCTCCTTTGATGGAGGCATTCTGGGGTGGGGGGCGGGCAGGGGATGTAGTGTCTATATCCACATAGGGCCCCTTGGACAAAGTGGGCACAGGAGGGAGCCTGGGGCAGCCCTGGCAGCAGCCTGGCCCTGTCAGTTCTCTGGGCCCATCCAGCAGCAGCAGGTTGTGGCAGGGACCTGAGCTCAACAGGAGCCAGGAGGGAGGGCAGAGGCTCCTGGAGCCACTCTGCAGCCCCCTCCGTGGCCTGGCTCCCCCTCCTGCTGCACACCTGCCTCCTCTCTCCCTGTCTGCTCCCTCACCTCTCCCTGCAGCCCTGGCTTCTTCTTCCATCTTGGCCTCCTTCACCTTCACCTCTGTCAGCAGATATGTCTGTCTCAGGGCCTGTCTTTCTGTCTCTCTGACTCCAGAGAGGACTCCACAGGAGTGGCCTGAGTTTTCCCAGGACTGGATCTGCCCTCAGCTCCTTCTTCAGCTGTCTTCCTGCCTGTGTCCCTCCCTCAGAGTGTGAGGGTCTCTCTTCCCCTCACATCTGTGTGAGTCTCACCCTGGGAGCCAGTGTCTCCCCTGCATGTCCCCTGTCAATATTCTGTGCTGCCTCCCCCATCCCTGGTCCCTCTTTACCCTCCCTTCCAGAGCTCTCCCTGCTTCTCTCATCTCTGTGTCTCTCAGTCTCTATGCCTGTCTCTGGCTCACACTCTTGTGTCCTCCCCTATTCCCTCCTCCCCCTTCAAGGTTCAGATACTTCAAGAGAAATCACCAGGAATGGACAGAATCAACAGATTTCACCATGTTGTGCACCTCCTTGATGAGGCATTTATGGCCCAATAACGCATCCTCCTTATTCTCCCTGGCCTGGGCCAGATCATTTCTTTATCTGGTGATTATTTGTGGGATTTGGTTTTTCCTCCAACCTCCCGCCCTCTCCCCAGTAGGCAGTGAGTACCATAGGAGAAGGGGAAGGGATTGTTCTGGGGACCAGATGCAGGATACCCAGACCCTCTCCTGCACCTGCCCTTCTTTCCCTCAAGCAGAGGCACATCTGGGACAATCCCAGCTTGAGGCAGGGAAGACTGCCTAGGACCTGGGAGCAGACACAGATCACACACCCAGCTGCCCCTCTCCTACTTTCCTGTCATCACAGCCCTCCTGCCAGTCTTGCCAGGCTCCTCTGCCTCTAGGAATCCGGGCTCTGTGGTCTAGGCTGGACCATCACCCCCTCCCCAGCACAGTGCCTGGAACACAGGAGGTGCTCAGTCAGGGCCCCTGGTCCCTGCTCCCTGGAGATGTGTTAGGACAGGGGCCGTGGATCTGTAGGGTTTTTGTTATTATTATTATTATTATTATTATTATTATTATTATTAAAGTCTCATTTGCCATCATATAGTATAACACCCAGTGCTCATCCCATCAAGTGCCTCCTCCGTTCCTGTCACCCAGTTACCCCATCCCCCCGCCCACCTCCCGCTCCACTACCCTTTGTTTGTTTCCCAGAGTTAGGAGACTCTCATGGTTTGTCTCCATCTCTAATTTTTCCCACTCATTTTTCCTGTAGGTTTTCCACAGGTGGAGGGTCTTACCAAGATCTGGGGCAGTTCTTTCTGCTCTATGTTCAAAGGTCTGTGATTATATTGTTAGTATAGACTCTGTTCCTTTAGGGACCTGCTGCTCCCCTTCTCTCCCCTCCCTCCACCTCCACCTCTGTCTTTAAAGCACATAATTATAAAGAAGATGTGGTTTATGTATACAATGGAATATTACTCAGCCATTAGAAACAACAAATACCCATCATTTGCTTCAACGTGGATGGAACTGGAGGGTATTATGCTGAGTGAAGTAAGTCAATCGGAGAAGGACAAACAGTGTATGTTCTCATTCATTTGGGGACTATAAATAATAGTAAAAGGGAATATAAGGGACGGGAGAAGAAATGTGTGGGAAATATCAGAAAGGGAGACAGAACATAAAGACTCCTAACTCTGGGAAATGAACTAGGGGTGGTGGGAGGGGAGGAGGGCAGGGCGTGGGGGTGAATGGGTGACGGGCACTGAGGGGGGCACTTGACGGGATGAGCACTGGGTGTTATTCTGTATGTTGGTAAATTGAACACCAATAAAAAATTAATTTATTAAAAAATAAAATAAAAAAGCACATAATTTATGATTTAGATGAATCTTGTGACTATCAAGTAGAGGCAGTTGTTCCACTTTCCTTGAGACCCATTGCTTGTGGGACTATCACGTGTCCATTCAGCCCTGGGTGTCTAAATAGGCCCTACTTTCTCCATCTCTGGGAGGTCTTGCCTCTGAAGATTAATATTCTGGGAAGGATGAGGTCCCTTCCTTTGATCACTGTTTCAGGGTCTTGGAAGCCTTACATTGTGATTGGGTAGAGCAGAGAAATCTATAGGCAGGGACTATATCTTACTTCCACCAGCACAAGGCTTAATGCACATTCATTCAGAACATGCTATGAACACTGAGTGACTGTCTCAGGTCATCCCTTTGGGTATGCTTAAGTCTATTCTCTTTTCATTTTATTTCTGGCATCACTGGAAACGTGGCTGAGGGGCCAGGATGGTTGGTGGTTTTAGAGGAACCTGTAGTAGATTCTGGGAGAGGCAGCTGGGGGTCGGGAGGGTTGCTTCTGTGCTTGTTCACAGGACTGCTGAGTGAGCTTCTTAGCTGGATTTGGGACTAGCCTCCATACCCTGAACTCCACCAAGCTCTCCACACTCTCCTTCTACTAGCCAGTACTTCCTCCTCCAGGCCCAGGACCCTGGAGAACTTGTTTCCTTCCACATTCACATCTTGCTGCCAGCAAAGTCTCCAGCAAAGCCCCATTTAAACCTTTAGTCCACTTCCTCACCATGCAGGGCCCCAATGGTCTTCCATTGTCCCCCTCTAGTCTTCCTCCACCATTCCAGCTAAGCCACCTCCTTCCTACTTTCACTTCCTTCCCAGGCCCATTTTGCCCTTTGGCCTCAACAACCTGAGGCCCAGCCTGGTTAGTACTCAGACTTCCTGAGGCCCCTCCTCCTCAAGATCTTGCCTCCCCAGGGCCTCAACTCAATCAGGGCCTCTCTAAGCTCCACTCCAAGCCTGATTCTGGTTGGCCAAGCTCCTTCCCTGTCCATGGGTTTGTCTTGCTCTTTCATCCCAAGTGTTTCTCCTCGGAGGCAGAAAAAGCCCCTGGGTAAGTGATTTCTGCTGTTAATAGAGTTGGCAGAAAAACTGAGACAGAGTCAGAGAGGAAGAAGACTGGGCTTGGAGCACCACTGGCTACAGAAGCCCTGTGGGGTTTAAGCAGAGGGTATTTCATGGCACCAGAGCTAGACTTTGATCTGGCTGGTGTAGACCACTACCTTGTGAGTTTGGGAAAAGCAGGTATGTTTGCTGGGGTCAGAGGGATTTGGAGACCTACACTCTGTTCTTCTCCAGAACAGAATGGTTCTCAGCTCTGATGATCAAAATATGAGTTAAGGGAGGTTATTACTTGGAGCTTCTCCTCTAGCATCCTCCCACTGTTTGCCCTGCCCTCCTTTCCTTTCTGACCTGGTGCACAGCTTACTTTCTTCATCTTTGCCTCTCCCACAGGGCCTAGCACATAGTATGCTTAGATATATTCCTGGAATGAATTGATTTTTTCACTGGGCGTTACTGCCTTCTCCATGTTTTGCCTTGCTCCCTCACTGGAGTTTCAGAAAGTCTCTTCTCATATCTTCTTAGAGAAGTCATCGGTGTGAAATTTGTGGAATAGCAGGTCCAGTTTGATAAGGTGGTCACCCATCACCAGAAAGGCCTTGAGGGGCTTCTTCCTTCAGGCTCAAGGAGCTAAATATCTATTATTTGTAGCTGCTAAAGTTATCTCCCTGCCTTTCTTATCTAATTTTAAAAAGTGTGGTGGTGATGGATTATAGGCCGGATCAGAATGTAGGCGGAAAGATTACCAAGGTCCCATGGGGTGTGGCCTCTTAGTGGCCATTAAAACACTGAGTCACTAAGAGGCAGTTGGCTGTTATCACAAAACTTATTTGCACCTGTTTAATTTTGAAGGCTCTTGGAGTCTTAAACTGTTATTGTGTATACTCTTGGCAGTGGGCCAACACCAGAAGCCAAGACAATACTTCTTCATGAATGCCCCCTGTTTTTTGCATTACATGTGGCAAATGTTAATTTCTAGGTTTTCTTTCTCTTGCTCTCTAGCAGTTCTTGGTCTCCTTCTCTCCATTATCAATTGATATGTGTTACGTGCTTCCAGAAGGCAGATTCATTTTAATCTTAGTTAAAGCAAAAATTATGTGGAATGGTCAGTTTCTTTACCAAGTATGTTCCAAATTGATAAATATGATCTTTGGATATTCACTTAGTTTATTCTTGTTCATTTTTTCTTTATCACAGAAATCACAAAGCAGGATGGGGAAGAGAAAGGGCTAGTAAGAGGGATAAAGAGTGTCCCTTAAAGAATGGTAACAGAGGCTGGTTGTTGTAGATTATTCTGCCTGAGCTGGGGTGAGGCTGGTGGGTCTTTTGTGGAGAACTCATATGGATTTATATTTGGAGAAGAGCTCAGAACTTTGAGGCATGTACAACTTACAAATGACTGGATGATCTAGTGTCTTTCCCGCAATAAAACAAAACAAAACAAACCATTTTTCAAAGGAGCAGGTGGTGGTGTGAAGCTGCCTGCCACCCAAGGTTATGAGGTAAGCCAAGCACAGTCTGGTAAGAGAGGACAGAGACAGAGCTGAGTCCTTACAGGGGAGGACAGAAGAACACATTTAAAGATATGAAGGAAGATAACTAGAGAAATAGTCAGCCTTTCCATGCAGCCAGCCATGTTGTATGCAGTGTCAAGATGGTCATCTTGGTTTGGCATGAAAGAAATGTTAAGAATTTACAAAACTGGATTGTGTCTGACTGTATAGCTGGAAATGAGTCAAATAATGAATAAGGAACTTTGCATTTGTCTTTGTCTTCTCCGAAGTTATCACAGAGGCACTAAGAAAAAGGCATCTGTGCACAGCCATCCCAGAATGATACGAGATCATCTGGAGTCTATACAGGTCTAGAGAAGCTCTGGCTATCTGTTTGTTTACCCAAATAATGGTGCAATGAAACTAATGTGGCATTGCATGTAGCAGGGACTCCATAGATATTGTGGGGAGGAAGCAAAAGTGTTTTGGTCTGCATCTGCATAGATTTTGGTCTACATCTGGCATATGGATTTTGTCTATATACCTTTGGTATGGAGCATGTTAGTCTGCATCAGGGTGGGTTTTCACTGATTTGGAAATCAGCCGCTGCCAGACTAGGATGGGAGTTGGGAGGTGCTGAGGGTGATAGGGTAGGTAGATGAGTTGGAGGAGGTGGCTGTGTTTCCTCTTGGTCTAATTAGCAGATACTTTGGGGGCTGTCATGCCTTCAAGTTGTTTGCACCTAGAAATATTTACTTGGATAATTAGGGTTTCTAGCCTTATTGAGAGAACATGACGCAGATTCTACCCTAAGGACTTTTATATTAGAAAGGGAGACAAGGACTTCTCGTAACTACTGCAAACAGAATATAGTACAAAGTGAAATAATAGTTGAGAGGATACCTGGTAAATGATTGATTTGGTAAAGTTACTCTCAGAAGGTTCTTGGGTGATAAGTTAGAATATTTATTTTTATGTCTTAGCTGAATTTGGTTATTTCAGCTTTTTATCCAACCTTTCAGGGAAGCTATGTGGTCTTTACGTCTCTTTCTCCAGAGGAGAGGTTGTACATTCATTACTACTGCAGTGGTTTCTCTCATTTTTCAACTTTTGCACAAACCAAGACTGAGAATAATAATTATTATTATCATTATTATTATATTAATAAGAATTATTACCATCCTTATAATAACTATTATTAGATGTTAGCATTAGATGTGCACTAATATCTAGAGCAGATATTTAACTGGATCTATTTTATTTTTATTTTATTTTTTTATTGGAGTTCAATTTGCCAGCATATAGCATAACACCCAGTGCTCATCCCATCAGGTGCCCCACTCAGTGCCCCAGACCCAGTCACCCCCACCCCCCGCTCACCTCTCTTTCCACCACACATTGTTCATTTCCCAGAGTTAGGAGTCTCTCATGTTCTGTCTCCCTTTCTGATATTTCCACTCATTTGTTCTCCTTTCCCCTTTATTCTCTTTCACTATTTTTTATATTCACCAAATGAATGAGACCATATAATGTTTGTCTTTCTCCGATTGACTTATTTCACTCAGCATAATACCCTCCAGTTCCATCCACGTCGAAGCAAATGGTGGGTATTTGTAATTTCTAATGGCTGAGTAATATTCCATTGTATACATAGACCACATCTTCTTTATCCATTCATTTTTCGATGGACACCGAGGCTCTTTCCACACTTTGGCTATTGTGGACATTGCTGCTATAAACAACGGGGTACAGGTGTCCCGGCATTTCATTGCATCTGTATCTTTGGGGTAAATAGCCAGCAGTGCAATTGCTGGGTCGTAGGGCAGACCTATTTTTAGCTCTTTGAGGAACTTCCACAAGAATTCCAGAGTGGCTGCACCAGTTCACATTCCCACACAGTGCAAGAGGGTTCCCCTTTCTCCACATCCTCTCCAAAATTTGTGGTTGCATGCCTTGTTAATTTTCCCCATTCTCACTGGTGTGAGGTGGTATCTCATTGTGGTTTTGATTTGTATTTCCCTGATGGCAAGTGATGCAGAGCATTTCCTCAGTGCTTGTTGGCCATGTCTATGACTTCCTCTGTGAGATTTCTGTTCATGTCTTTTGCCCATTTCATGATTGGATTGTTTGTTTCTTTGCTGTTGAGTTTAATAAGTTCTTTATAGATCTTGGAAACTAGCCCTTTATCTGATACGTCATTTGCAAATCTCTTCTCCCATTCTGTAGGTTGTCTTTTACTTTTGTTGACTGTTTCTTTAGCTGTGCAAAAGCTTCTTATCTTGATGAAGTCCCAATAGTTCATCTTTGCTTTTGTTTCCCTTGCCTTCATGGATGTATCTTGCAAGAAGTTACTGTGGCCAAGTTCAAAAAGGGTGTTGCCTGTGTTCTTCTCTAGGATTTTGATGGAATCTTGTCTCACATTTAGATCTTTCATCCATTTTGAGTTTATCTTTGTGTATGGTGAAAGAGAGTGGTCTCGTTTCATTCTTCTGCATGTGGATGTCCAATTTTCCCAGCACCATTTATTGAAGAGCCTGTCTTTCTTCCAGTGGATAGTCTTTCCTCCTTTATCGAATATTAGTTGACCATAAAGTTGAGGGTCCACTTCTGGATTATCTATTCTGTTCCACTGATCTATGTGTCTGTTTTTGTGCCAGTACCCCACTGTCTTGATGACCACAGCTTTGTAGTACAACCTGAAATCTGGCATTGTGATGTCCCCAGCTATGGTTTTCTTTTTTAAAATTCCCCTGGCTATTCAGGGTCTTTTCTGATTCCACACAAATCTTAAGATAATTTGTTCCAACTCTCTGAAGAAAGTCCATGGTATTTTGCTAGGGATTGCATTAAACATGTAAATTGCCCTGGGTAACATCGACATTTTCACAATATAATTCTTCCAATCCATGAGCATGGAATATTTCTCCATCTCTTTGCGTGTTCCTCAATTTCTTTCAGAAGTGTTCTATAGATTTTAGGGTATATCCTCTACCTCTTTTGTTAGGTTTATTCCTAGGTATCTTATGCTTTTGGGTGTGATTGTAAATGGGATTGACTCCTTAATTTCTCTTTCTTCAGTCTCATTGTCAGTGTATAGAAATGCCACTGACTTCTGGGCATTCAGTTTGTATCCTGCCACACTCCCAAATTGCTGTATGAGTTCTAGCAATCTTGGGGTGGAGTCTTTTGCATTTTCTATGTAGAGTATCATGTCATCGGTGAAGAGGGAGAGTTTGACTTCTTCTTTGCCAATTTGAATGCCTTTTATTTCTTTTTGTTGCCTGATTGCTGAGGCTAGGACTTCCAGTATTCTGTTGAATAGCAGTGGTGAGAGTGGACATCCCTGTCTTGTTCCTGATCTTAGGGGAAAGGCTCCCAGTGTTTCCCCATTGAGAATGATATTTGCTGTGGGCTTTTCGTAGATGGCTTTTAAGATGTCGAGGAACGTTCCCTCTATCCCTACACTCTGAAGAGTTTTGATCAGGAATGGATGCTGTATTTTGTGAAATGCTTTCTCTGCATCTATTGAGAGGATCCTATGGTTCTTGTTTTTTCTCTTGCTGATATGATGAATCACATTGATTGTTTTACAAGTGTTGAACCAGCCTTGCATCCCATGGATAAATCCTACTTGGTCATGGTGAATAATCTTCTTAAAGTATTGTTGGATGCTATTGGCTAGTATCTTGTTGAGAATTTTTGCATCCATGTTCATCAGGGATACTGTTCTATAATTCTCCTTTTTGCTGGGGTCTTTGTCTTTGAATTAAGGTGATGCTAGCCCCATAGAACGAGTTTGGAAGTATTCCATCTCTTTCTATCTTTCTGAATAGCTTTTGTAGAGTAGGTATGGTTTCTTCTTAAAAGTTTGATAGAATTCCCCTGGGAAGCCATCTGGCTCTGGCCTTTGTGACTTGGGAGGTTTTTGATGACTGCTTCAATTTCATCTCTGATTATTGGCCTGTTCAGGTTTTCTATTTCTTCCTGTTCCAGTTTTGGTAATTTGTGGTTTTCCAGGAATGGTCCATTTCTTCTAGATTGCCTAATTTATTGGCATAAAGCTGCTTATAATAAGTTTTTACGATCATTTGTATTTCCTTGGTATTGGTGGTGATCTCTCTTTTCTCATTCATGATTTTATTTATTTGAGTCTATTCTCTCTTCTTTTTAATAAGCTTGGCTAATGGTTTATCTATCTTATTACTATTTTCAAAAAACCAACTCCTGGTTTTGTTGATCTGTTCCACAGTTCTCCTGGCCTCTATTTCATTGAGTTCTGCTTGAATCTTTATTAACTCTCTTCTTCTGCTGGGTGTAGGATCTGTTTGCTGTTTTTTCTCCAGCTCCCTTAGGTGCAAGGTTAGCTTTTGTACGTGGGTTCTTTCCAGTTTTTGGATGGATGCTTGTATTGCGATGTATTCCCCCTCAGGACTGCTTTTCCTGTATCCCAAGGATTTTGAACGGTTATATCTTCATTCCCATTAGTTTCCAGACTCTTTTTAATTCTTCTCTAATTTCCTGGTTGACCCTTTCTTCTTTGAGCAGGATGGTCCTTAACCTCCACATGTTTGAAATCCTTCCAAACTTCGTCGTATGATTTAGTTCTAATTTCAAAGCATTATGGTCAGAAAATATGCAGGGGATGATCCCAATCTTTTGGTATCAGTTAAGACCTGATTTGTGACCCAGTATGTGTCTATTCTGGAGAAAGTTCCATGTGCACTTGAGAAGAATGTATATTCAGTTGCTTTTGGATGTAAAGTTCTGTAAATAGTTGTGAAATCCATATGGTCCAGTGTATCATTTAAAGCTCTTGTTTCTTTGGAGATGTTGTGCTTTGAAGACCTGTCGATTGTAGAAAGCGCTACATTCAAGTCACCAAGTATAAGTGTATTATTATCTAAATATGTCTTAACTTTGGTTATTAATTGATTGATATACTTGGCAGCTCCCACATTCGGGGCATAAATATTGATGATTGTTAGGTCCTCTTGTTGGATAGATCCTTTAAGTACGATATAGTGTCCCTCTTCATCTCTCACTACAGTCTTTGGGATAAGTTTTAGTTTATCTGATATAAGGATGGCTACCCCTGCTTTCTTTTGAGGACCATTTGAATGGTATATGGTTCTCCAACCTTTTATTTTCAAGCTGTAGGTGTCCTTATGTCTAAAATGAGTGTCTTCTCTGGGAAATGAACTAGGGGTGGTGGAAGGGGAGTTAGGCGGGGGTGGGCGTGACTGGGTGACGGGCACTGAGGTGGGCACTTGACGGGATGAGCACTGGGTGTCATTCTATATGTTGGCAAATTGAACACCAAGAAAAAATAAATTTATATTAAATAAATAAATAAATAAATAAATAAATAAATAAATAATAAAATCAGTCTCTTCTAGACAGCAAATAGATGGGTCTTACTTTTTTTTTTTTATCCAGTCTGACACCCTGTGCTTTTTGATGGGGTCATTAAGCCCATTCACGTTCAAAGTTACTATTGAAAGATATGAATTTAGTGTCATCATGATACCAATTCAGTCCCTGTTTTTGTGGATTGTTCCCTTGGACTTCCTCTCTCTGTTACAGAATTCCCCTTAGTATTTTTTGCAGAGCTGGCTTGGTGGTCACATATTCTTTCAGTTTCTGCCTATCTTGGAAGCTCTTTATCTCTCCTTCTATTCTGAATGAAAGCCTTGCTGGATAGAGTATTCTCCGCTGCTTGTTCTTCTCATTTAGGACCCTGACTATATTCTGCCAGCCCTTTCTGGCCTGCCAGGTCTCTGTGGAGAGATCTGCTGTTAATCTAATATTTCTCCCCCCAAAAGTTAGAGATTTCTTGTCTCTTGCTGCTTTAAGGATCTTCTCTTTATCTTTGGAGTTTGCAAGTTTCACTATTAAATGTCGAGGTGTTGAGCAGTTTTTATTGATTTTAGGAGGGGATATCTCTATTTCCTGGATCTGAATGCCTGTTTCCCTCCCCAAATTAGGGATGTTCTTAGCTATGATTTGTTCAAATACATATTCTGGACCTCTGTCCCTTTCGGCGCCCTCGGGAACCCCAATTAAACGTAGATTTTGGAAATATCAGAAAGGGAGACAGAACGTAAAGACTGCTAACTCTGGGAAACGAACTAGGGGTGGTAGAAGGGGAGGAGGGCGGGGGGTGGGAGTGAATGGGTGACGGGCACTGGGGGTTATTCTGTATGTTAGTAAATTGAACACCAATAAAAAATAAATTAAAAAAAATAAAAAAAAATAAACGTAGATTTTTCCTTCTGAGGTCGTCATTTATTTCCCTTAACCTATCCTCATGATCTTTTAATTGTTTTTCTCGGTTTTTCTCAGTTTCACTCCTTGCCATCAATTTGTCTTTTTTGTCACTCAATCCTCCTTCTACCTCATTAACCCTCGTTGTTAGGACCTCCAGTTTGGATTGCATCTCATTTAATTGATTTTCAACTTTGGCCTGATGAGACCTAAATTCTGCAGTCATGAAGTCTCTTGAATCCTTTATGATTTTTTCTAGAGCCACCAGTAGCTTTGTAATTGTGTTTCTGAATTGGCTTTCTGACATTGATTATAATCCAAATTCTGTAACTCTTTGGGAGGGGGGCTGTTTCTGATTGTTTCTTTTGAGGTGAGTTTTTCTTTCTAGTCATTTTGCCCAGTGCAGAGTGGCCAAAAACAAGTTGTAGTAGAAAACTCAGCAAAAGAGAGAAGAGATAAAAGAAAAAAAGGGGGTGGGGGAGCGAGGAAGCAAACAGAAAACAAAAAACAAAAGGGAGTATCCTCTGATTCTATATACTATAAATCCCTCGACTTACCCTGGAACTTTCCAGTGCTGCTTGGTCAATACTCGCTTTTCCCCTGTCCTTCTAGCGGGTCTTCTGTGGGAGGGGCCTGCTGTGCTGATTCCCAGGTGTATGCACCTGGGGGAGCTGCTCTGCCCCCTGCCCAGTGCAAGGCTCAGTGGCAGTTGTTTATCCTGTTTATCCGGTGAAGTCACTGTGAGGCCCAGTGGGCGTTGTTTATCCTGTGAGGCCCCAGGAGGAACAGCAACAGTGGCGGCGGCCAGCTCTGGAGCCCTGGAGTCAGCTCCGGCAGGAACTATGGAGCTCTCAGTCTGCAGGGGCCTGGATGCCCCGGGGGGCGGGGCCACCCATCTGCACAGTTCTGGGCCACCTGGCGGCAGGAGCGCCCTTGCTGTCCTGGGCCTTCCCGGCCTCCGCCTGTCCTGTGGGGAGTGCTGGATCTTGGGCTGTGTCCCCCGGCGCCCTATGCTCCAGGGCCGGCGCCGTTGGAATCGCGCTCCTGGGGCCACGCAGCCCCCTCGGCACAAAGCCGCCTCCTGAGCCGCCAGAGCTGCTCCCAGGGCCCCGCCGGCAGCGCGCTGCAGCCCTTTAGGGAGCTCGGCCTACGGTGTGTGGCGCGCTCTCCCCTGGGGCCACCTCCTCCGTTAGTGCCCCTGGGAGCCTGAGGGCTTCCCCGCACGTCCTGGGATCCTGCTCCAACTCCCTGTGAGCGCGTACTCCTTCCCTCTTTCCTAACTGGGTGTTAACCCAGTACAAAATTCTAGTCTAGTGAGTTATGCCACTGGACATTAATGAGGGGAGACCAAAGGATGAGAACAGCATATTGGAGAGATCAGATATCTATCTGTAGATGTGCCCAGAGACGCTTCCAGAAGGATAGTCATGTTGAACAGTGTTTGGAAAGAGCATGTTCTATTAGGGACAGTCTGTGTGAGGGCTTTGTTAATGCCACAACATGTGCATGTGTGGTGGAAAATTTGACCTGTTTAAGCAAGAGCTACAAAAAGGTTGTACTAAGAGTAAGTGATAGAACAACAGTAAATGGAAAGCCTTGTAAATATAACTTAGAAATTTGGACTTAATAGAGAGAACTAAACTGCATGTCTTGTTAAGAGTGTTTTTGTCTGTCTCAGTCTGTCTGTCTTTTTAAGACTTGCGGTAAGTATCATTTTCTGGAAGGTGGGCAGAGAGAACTCAAACTTGTTTTCTCTCACAATGTAGCAACCCAGAAGAATGTGATTTAGGGATTTATCACACCTTATGGAAGGGAAACTCTCTTCAAGGGCTGCTGGGTGAATCTGAGTGAGAAGTGAGAGCATCTCATTAGTTAGAGTTCCCAATTTTATGGACCAGGAGGGTGGTCCGGGAAGTAGGATAAGAGACTGACCCTGGATATGCAGCATTTGTAAAAGATTGAAACCTACCAGATAGAGGTCCAGTGTGGACAAGGTTCTAAATATCAATGTGGCAACATGTGAAACTTTCACTTTTTCTAGGGTTTCCATCACACTTAGAGTAATAGCTAAAGTCCTCACAGTGACTTTCAGACCCTACATAAAGGATCTGGCTTCCTGCTTTCTATCTGACCTCATCCCCTACTGTTTCTCCCTCACTTACAGTGTTCTGGCCCTACAGGCCTCCTTGTTATTCCTGAAAGACATCCAAGTACCACTTCACACCCATCAGTATGGCTGCTATTCAAAAAACCAAAAAACAAAAACAGGATATGGAGTGTTGGAGAGGATGTGGAGGAATTGGGATGCTTCTGGTTACTGGTGAGAATTAAAAATGGTACAATCACAGTGGAAAACATTATGGTGATTTTTCAAAATTATTAAATATGCAACTAGCGGGAAGCCTGCATGGCTCAGTGGTTAAGCGTCTGCCTTCTCTTCAGGGCATGAACCTGGGGTCCTGGGACTGGGTCCTGCAACCAGCTCCCTGCGGGGAGCCTGCTTCTCCCTCTGCCTATGTCTCTGTCTCTCTCTGTGTCTCTCATGAATAAATAAATAAAATCTTTTAAAAAATGTAACTAGCATATGTTCCAACAATCCTACTTCTGTGTATATATCCCACAAAATTGAAAATAGGGACTCAAGTGTCTTGTTCATAATAGCATTATTCCCAAATTCTAAAATGTGAAATAACCAACATGACCACCAATGGATGAGTAGATTAACAAGATTTGGAATAGACACACAATGAGATATTAGTCAGCCTAAAAGGGGAATTAGTTCTCTATATGTTACAACATGGATGAACCTTGAGGCATTATGTTAAGTGAAATAAGAAGATCACAAAAGGACAGTATTGTAGAATTCTACTTATATGAGGTAGGTAGAGTAGTCGAAGTCAGAGAGACAGAAAGTAGAATGTTTGTTGCCAGGAGCTCCAGGGAGAGAAGAATGGGGAGTTATTTTTTAATGGGTACATAATTTCAGCTGAGAAAGATGAACAAGTTCTGGAGATAAATGATGGTGATGACTTCACAACAGTGTGTATATGAGACTTGGGTTGGACCATCCATTTTAAAGTCACAACACCCACTCTGAGCACATACTAACATTTGCTTGCTTTCCTTTTCTCTGAAGCACGGATTGCAAATCCAACACGATATACATCCTCATTACTTATGTTTAATGTTTGCATCCTACTGCAGAAATGTTAGCTGCTTGAGTAGAGGCATGTTTAATGTTTGCATCCTACTGCAGAAATGTTAGCTGCTTGAGTTTTTGTTTGCATTATCTGGACTGCTGAATAAATAGAGAGCCGTATATTTGTTTGTTGAATGAAGAAATGAAGGACGATGATTGGACATAGACTTCTAGAGAAGGCCCAACCAGCGTGTGAAGTTGGGAGGATGCTATTCTTCATTTCGTATTGTTAAGTAATTTCTTCTACCCTGGATATGAGACTTGGCCCTAGTGTTCATGGTGGCTTTCCCTCTGTTTACCTTTCTGTATGTATTCTGACCTGTTTCCCACATTGGAAGTGTTTGTGTACACATGCACCACCACACTTAACTATAATTTAAAGCTCTCACCCTGAACTCAAAGCCTCTAATATTGTTGTCCTGACTGCTCCCTACATGACTTGTTGGGCTGTTTGAGTGAGAAATTCAGAAATTCTGAGGAAGTTCAGTTATCCAAAAAGATTTATAATTCTTTGTTTGAGAGCCACCGATTTGATTGGCTCTGCAGCTTTCATTCTCTGGAAATTTTAAGGACTAAAGTATTTATACACTTTGGGATAAGGAAGGAGCTGTGCTTGGATACAGAGGATTGCTATAATCTCTGGAGATGTTGCATTGAAAGTCCACTTTTCTGAAACTTTGAGAACTTGAAGATCATTAATACCATCAGTACCCTTCCTTTCAAATATCAAATTTCTAGTAAAACAGTGTTGAAACTATCTTTGACAACTATCATATGGTTTCACCCACATGTGGAATTTAAGAGCTAGTACAGAGGACCATAAGGGATGGGAGGGGAACTGAATAGGAAAAATCAGAGAGAGAGAGACAAACCATGAGAGGCTCTTAACTCTGAGAAACAAACTGAGAGTTGCTGAAGGGGAAGTTGTTGGGGGATGGGGTAACTGGGCGGTGGGCACTAAGAAGGACATGTGATGTGATGAGCACTGGGTGTCATAAGCAATTGGTTAATTATTGAAAACTACATCTGAAAATGATGGCAGTAGTTTGGCAAATTGAATTTTAAAAAGAAAAAAGAAAAAGAAACTATCTCTGAAGCTATCGAGGAGCCAGCAGTCCAACTTCCTGATTGTCAGGAGTGTTAACACCCAGCCACAGGAACCCGTGGAACTTGCTGCCTTGAAGAATGTTTTGAAAAGGAAAGGTCCAGAGTGAGGGTAGAACCCTTCTCAGGAGAGAATAATGAACACAATGACCTCCAGGACAAAGGAGAGTGAGTGGGGCGGGCTGGGAAATCAAGACTGCTTGCAATTTAGTGCATGAATTGTTGGGTGTGACAGTAGTTCTTCATGGGGACTTGGGATTTTTTTTGTTTGTTTTAAAATTACAAAGGATCTCAGAGACTGAGAGAAACACAGGGAAGAGGAAGGAGGGAAGTGGGACCCAGGGGCATTATGGAATACACGGAAACTGGCTTCAAGCTCTCTTGTTTCTCTCTTCATTTATTTAAGCACATCCTCCAAGTAATCACCTCCTTTGGAAGAGACTATTTTCTGATTACACTGAGATTCACAGACCCAGGAAATGTCCTCAGGAAATGCACTTGGACAGATGATGGTACATGTTTTACTCTCCTGTTTATACCTCAGTTTGACTGTTTCTTTCCAAAATAACAACAAAAACAAAATCTTCTAGGAATCTCAAGATAACAATAGTCAATCAATATTTTCATACATTCATTTTCTCTGCCCTAAATTCCTCTTATGGTTGCTTAGCATAACCTTGTCCTGGGGAGTGAGAATTGGGCACAAGAATGTATAATTTAGAAGTAGGAAGATGTATATGGGCCCTGGCCCAGCCTTCTGGATGCTTTAGACTATAAAAGAATTTAAGGACATATCTAGAACACCAGCTGACATGACAGAAAGAGAAAATTAGTTTTAGCTGAGCATCAGGATGGACAATAAGCGCTGATGAAAAGGGGAAGAAGGTTAGAAATAATGGCTTACAAATGGCTTTCTAGATGTTGGGGAAAGCTTTTAGAATAATGTTAAGAAGATATATCATTCCAAGAATGGACAGAAGGAATGAGGAGAGTAACCCTAACAGGGCAAATACATACCCAGGCCACAGGCTCATCCCAGGAAGGGTAAGTCAGGATGTGAGAGCTGAATTAGGAAGGAGGTGATGGGCCTCATGGTCGGGGAAGAATTAGAGTAGGGCTCTGACTAGCTGATTCGGAGATCTGGCCTGAATATAAACCATTGGAATAATCAGATTATTGCATGGAGAAAGAGTATTTCTAGATATGGCATTTGAGGATGATCTTTCTCTTTGTTGTTATAAGGTGGATTTGTAGTACGCTCACTCAGGATTCCCAATCATGGGTTTGTTTTCTTTTCTATAAGATTGCTTGTTCATGTACTTGTTTGGCCTTCTCCTCTTGGAGTCATGTAATTATTTGATTTTCAGATGCTTTGTTCTTTGAGCTGCTTCTCTGGTATCTTCCTATTTTAGTCTGTAAAATATATCTTCAGTAAATTGGAAAGATAGCATGGACCACCCTGCACAACACAATTGAGGGAAACAGAAATTATGAAAAGCATTAGCCCTTTCTGAACCTGCCATTCAGATGGTCCTCCTCTGGGATTCCTGCTCAAGGTCTATGATATGGACTTTAGAAGAGTGTATGATATTTTTTTGAGGTGACTAACCTCAGAGGGGTGGTGTGATTCAAGCACTGTGAAGAACCACTGTTGTGTCTTAGTTGGGAGGGAGGTGGCTGGGGACAGTTCCCCAGAAAGAGAAACCTAGTACAACCATTCTTAGTAACAACTACAGGAGCCTCCAAGGACAGTTGAAGGACCTGAAGGAGAAGAGGAATTGGGAAAAGGAAAAGGAGTTCAGAAGAAACTAGTAGGAGGGGTGCCCCATCTTCCATTGTTTTTCATCCTCTGTCTAGCAGGTATTCCTTCCTTGTATTCTCCATATCCTGAAGATTATATAATTCTGGTTCCCCTTCATGTTAAATCTACTGACTGCTACTGATTTATTAGCCTGTGTACTAGGTCCTCTCATAACATTATCTCCTGCAATTCCTGTGTTGAACCCGCAGTGAACAGAGTGTGGTCAGTCCCTTCCTCAGTCATGGCATCTTCACACCATCACTTCTTGTCAGGCCCCTTTTCAGTTCATTTTATTTTCCTTTTTCATCTTTACCTCTATTCTTGTTTCCCTTACTTACTGGAGACACTTGCTTTGGTATATTTAACAATGTTCTTCCAATCCATGCTCTACATGTATATTTAGATACATTTACCCATTCAACAACTATAGTGCCCAATTGTGTGTGTGTGTGTGTGTTCTTAATTCCACTAAGATTGTGCTTAAGAATGGTGGCACAAGTGACACCCCCACAGCAGTTCATTATGGTTTGTATCTTCTCACTGAATTCTCAAGCTGAGCCAGGGAGGCCAGTCAAGCAGTTTCCTTCTAGATGAGGTAACTGAGGCATAGATGTTAAGCAAATCACTATAGTTTATGTAGCCATGTGAAAGGTCCAGGATTCACATCCAGATTTTGTGTCATAATGATCATTATTCTTATCACTACAGTACCAGGCACTGTCTCTTCCAGAAATAAGATGAGGCATCTGTAGACAACGATGATATTATTTATTATTATCATTATCACTATTATTGCTTGTTTTCAATGCCTGGTCTGACTCAGTAAGCCTGGACCTCCAAGTGTTTAGTAACAAAATGAATGAGAATATCAAATTAGAGTCCTTAGCTTTCAAGGCAAATTATTTGGAATAAAACTCTTTCCATATGTCTGATGAAGGGTAGCTAACAGACTTGAGTTTTAGTGGATGATTTTGGGGCTCGATATCCATAAAGACTAATTGATTATATTGTTTGGGGACTGGATCATTTTCAATTTTACATTTGAGGTAGATGATATTAAGTCCATATTGTGTGCTGGGCTTGTGCTAGGCACTCAGCTACATATCTCACAGGCATCATTTCACTTACACCTCACAACTACCCTATGAGGGATTCACTTTTTCTCCCATTTGACTGTTGTGGAAACTAAAGCCCCAAGAGGTGAACTAATTTGCCCCCTGGGTGTGAGATTGAGTTGAGTTTTGAACCTGAACAGCCTACCTACAGAGCCTTACTCCTAGATACTAAATTGTGCTGCCTTTCTGTAAAGGAAGCTTTTACAATTTATTCCCTTTGAAACTGAGGACAATTTCTTGTCAGGTGGACTGGAGAGCAGTCATGTGATGTAATAGTGGAATAGTATCTCCAGAGGGAGAGAATACGAAATTTATAAATATTACCTAGGTGTCTCTGTTAGGCCTCCTCTGTCTCCTGAAGTAAGAACCTCAGCCTTAGGACATCGTACCTAGGTTATACAGCCTGATCATGATGCTTTTCAAAAAATAGGGATTCTCTAACTAGGCGTAGGTAGTTGGTTGCCTATAATCCAAGACAGACTGATATTTTTAAAGAAAGTGTCCTCAAAAGCAAACAATTCTTTATCACCTTGTATGGCTCATTCCTGCTATGAATGACATGCAGTGAAGGTTTTGTCACAGGTGATGTTCCCTACACACTTTTCACTTTCATTGACTTCTACAAGGAAGGTAATACCATCTACATATTTACTGAGCAAGGTTTTTAAGGTTTGCATGGCTACAAAGTAGCTATCTCAAAGTCATGTAGGCAGGAATTCTGGATTATGGTCTCTTTTAGGTTTTCTTCTCAGTGTGGTCATTTGTTCCACAAATACTTCTTGATCATCTAACTCACAGTTTATTGGCGGAGACAGGAGGCTGATCTGGAATTTTGATACATTAGGATCAATGGCACATGAGGGATCCTGTGTGCTATGAGAGTATATAGGGAGGGCACCACAAGGGTCAAGGGAGGCTTCTTGGGAAAGCACTCTTGAGCTGAGAACTGAAAGTGAAGTGGGGATAGCTAAGCGAAAGGACCAAGAGGGCATTAGAGGCAAGGGAACAGGGTGAGTGTAGAATTTTGCAGCTCGGGTAGGACCTGGGTAGGGGATGAGGCTAGAGGGACAAGTACATTGATACTGTAGAAATGTTCTATTAGGGAAGAACTGACCTGCCTTATGTATCTCACCTACTGATTGGTAAATCATAACATTGGAACTGGTGAGTCGCAAACAAGGAGTCTACATGGATTTATAGACAGAAGGTCTATCCCATAACCCAAAAGTTCCTTTTGATCATCCATAGAGAAGACTTTTCAATTTTGACTTCATCTTTATGTCTTTAAAATCTCTGACAACATTTTGTAAACTTCTCTCAAAACCAAAGCCTCAGTAGGGAGGAGAGTGGGGGCTGCATCACTGTCTCCTGTGTTCTCCATTACTCATTTCTGGACATTGCTGTGAATTTTTCACCCAAAGCCTTGTTCCCCTTGAGGAGAGGACCATTTGAATAGCAGTAGGGAAGGAGGGGATAGGAGGAAGCATATGTTCCATATGTAGCATTTGTTTATTAAGAAAATATATTTAATATTTTCAGACAATGGTTTGTGGGAGTTAGAAAAACTCCTTTTGACAAATTAATAGACAATTATACGCAAGTGCTTTAATACCTACTCACAGAGCAGGGCAGGGTCTCCAGGCCCCTGGAAGCTGCCATCACAGATGGTGCAGGGTGTTTATAAAGCACAGTATGGCCAGTGAGGAGACTGTCTGCAGAAGTCAGCTCACCTTCTCTTTTGGAACCTAGAGAGGGAGGAGACAGAGGAATTATTTTGGTTGTGAGCTGTTGAGCTAGGTGACTTACTTCTTTTCTCCCTATTCATCACATCCTCATAAATGTGCACATAAAAGTTGAGTGAGTTTTTGAGTAGTTGGTTTAGGCGAGGTGTATTGAATGTCAGAATTCACAAAACCACCTTCCTGACTCTTCTCACTTC
The DNA here is from genome assembly GCF_048164855.1 of Canis lupus baileyi. Classification (NCBI taxonomy): domain Eukaryota; kingdom Metazoa; phylum Chordata; class Mammalia; order Carnivora; family Canidae; genus Canis; species Canis lupus. Next base: position 26,300,578 of record NC_132862.1, read on the forward strand.
TCAGTCCTGGACCTGGGGTGGTACTGCCCCCATTTCTCTAGTGTTACCTTCCCAGGCAGCCTGGTCCTTTCCATTTTGCAGGTGATTATGAAGGCCCTGCTCCTTCCTCCCTCCTCCTCTCTTTTCACAGAACACCTGTGGGCCTAGGTGGGTAATGGAAGGGGTGTACTGTACATTCTTGGGCATCAGTACAGATGAATGGATGAGGCAGAATGAGGATAGAGGGGACCAAATCCTGTCTATCTTGACTATCTGATTTTGGGGCTAAGTGTTGTAAGACTGAAGGATCTCTATTTGTATATTAAACTCAGATGATTTTTTAAAAATGAGTCTGTAATTGCAATGAGGCCCACTGGTCCCTGATTTTATGTGTCATAATTCATGTTCAAGCACTGCACACACATCCAGTGTGTAATTTATTGCACAATTTATTCATGCCCTGCTGTGTCTTACAGCTTAATTAGTACACGAAGCTACAGGAATTTGATGAACCCAAATGGGATTATGTCATGTGGTGTGTAAAAAAGAAGAATGTTGAGAGGTATTTGGTACTTTTTCTGTGGAGGAAAACTGAGTTGATCTTTCTATCATGTCCTTTGGTGTCACTTTCTGTGAAATTTGGGCTGCAATATGTGATGTGGTTTCTGAGCTTTGGTTGGTGGGTTGAATAATGGGGTCAGTAAATATTTATTGTCTATTCTGTCTTAGGAATTATGAAGGGTCACCACATACCAGAGGAAATATGAAGCAGCAGCTTTGAAGACTGAGCAACCAATTGAGGCATCCCCAACCCAACTGGGCTTAACGCAGCTTCACTGAACCTGATCTGAGACTCACAGCTCCCCGGGATTGCTACAACTCTAGCTAGAATGCTGTGCCAGGCACTCCGAAGATTTGGTAAAAAGCTGGTGCGCAAACATCCACTGGAGCTACCTGTGGCTGAGACTGCCCCTGCTAGAAGCTTGAGCACTCTGGATTTAGTGGTCCTGGGTGTGGGCAACACCCTGGGTGTAAGTGTATATATTTTGGCTGGGGAGGTGGCTAGAGATCAAGCAGGACCATCTTTTGTGATTTGCATTTTGGTGGCTGGCCTAACTTCAGTGTTGGCTGGGCTGTGCTATGGAGAGATTAGTGCTCGGGTTCCGCATTCTGGCTCTGCATATCTCTACAGCTATGTCACTGTAGGTGAACTCTGGGCTTTCATCACTGGCTGGTTCCTCATCCTCACCACTTTTGCTCACATAGGCATTAGGATCTGGGCCTGGACCTTATTCTTTGACAATCTTTTTGGGAACAAGTTCTCCCTGACCTTGCAGGAGACTTTTTTACCACAAGCTCCTGGTGTTTTTGTAGAAATTCTAGGCTTCATTATTATGTTCCTTCTATTATTGATCATGGAATTGCTGACTCGGAACATTAGGCAGCTTTCTCTGGTTACCAAAATGCTCACTTTGGTGAAAGTATTGGCACTTGGTTTTGTCATCATCTCTGGCTTCCTGAAGGGGGACCTGCACAACTGGAAGCTCACAGAAGACGACTACATAAAGGCTGGACTCAATGACACCTCTAGCTTGGGCCTTCTGGGCTCTGGAGGATTTGTGCCTTTTGGCTTCCAGGGGATTCTCCGTGGATCAGCTACCTGTATCTATGCTTTTACAGGTTTCAACATTATTGTTACCAGGGTTGAATTAGCCCAGAATCCCAAGTGTTCAATCCCCAAAAGCATTATGATTTCCCTGTTCATTTGCTTTTTGGTGTATTTTGGTGTGTCAGTGGCACTTACACTTATGGTGCCTTACTACCAACTTCAACCTGGGAGCGCCTTGCCTGAGGCATTTCTCCATATTGGCTGGGCCCCTGCCTACCACTTTGTAAACGTTGGATTTTTCTGTAGTCTTTCTACCAAAGTCTTTGGCAACATGTTCCCCATACGTCAACAGGTATACATGATGGCAAAGGATGGCCTCCTATTCCCTGTCCTTACCAGGATCCAAACCGGCACATATATGCCCATTCTGGCTACCATGATCATTTTCATTGTTGCAACAATAATGGCATTCTTCCTTGGATTCACTGATCTCTTGGACCTCAGGTCAATTGGGGCTCTGTTAGTTTTCACTCTGCTGGCTTTTATTGTTCTCATCCTCAGGTATCAGCCTGAAAGGAAGAATGGGGGAAAAGAAGCAGAGGTTCTGGGAGAGAATGAGGGAAATGAAATGCAGGTGCAGGAAGAGAATGAGGGAAATGAAGCACAGGTGCAAGAGGAGAATGAGGGAAATGAAGCACAGGTGCAGGAGGAGAGTGAGGGAAATGAAGCAGAAGTGCAGGAGAATAGACCTGCAGCTGAGAGTTTGACTCTGCAGGCACTATTTTTTCCAGGCAATCCCACCCCCACTGCACTCTCTGGCTGGGTTGTCTCTGTTTGCTCCTCACTGCTTGTTCTGCTGCTGACTCTTCTCTGTCTGGTGCTGGCCCGGTGGCCAGTTCTGCTTTCTGGAGACCCAGTGTGGATCACAGTAGTTGTGCTGCTTCTGGTGCTCATCACTGGGATGACTGGGGTCATCTGGAGGCAGCCACAGAGCTCCTCTCCCATTCACTTTAAGGTACCTGGTCTGCCTCTCCTCCCGCTCCTGAGCATCTTTTTGAATATTTACCTTATGATGCAGATGACAGCTGGCACCTGGGCTCTATTTGGTTCCTGGGTCCTGGTTGGATTTGCTATCTACTTTGGTTATGGGATCCGGCACAGCCAGATTCCTTAAACCCACTTCACTTAGGGCAAAAACTATAGATCTTGAACTTAGCGGAGCCAATACATATTTTGTTTGATATCATCACACGAATGCACTCTGGTTACCCTGCACAATAATGGGGAGTGCTCTTGAGCACAGAGATAGCTATGCCTCTCTTGGGATGTTTGTAGAGGAACTCTAATAGTGCTCTTTATTTATTGTGAAGAATTTTTCTTTTCTCTCTTTCTCTCGTCTACTTTTCAGTTGTGTTTCTACTATATACTGGCTTTTAAAAAAGTTCTTATTGAAAGAACTATAGGGGGATGCCTTGGTGGCTCAGCAGTTAAGAGTCTGCCTTTGGCTCAAGGTGTGATCCTGGAATCCCAGGATCGAGTCCCACATTGGGCTCCCTGCATGGAATCTGCTTCTCCCTCTTCCTGTGTCTCTGCCTCTCTCTCTCTGTGTCTCTCATGAATAAATAAATAAAATCTTATGAAAATGAAAGTTCAGAAAGAGATGTGGGTAGCTTAGTTTGTTCAGTGTACAATTCTTGATTTTGGCTCTAGTCTTTTTTTGTTTTGTTTTGTTTGTTTGTTTGTTTGGCTCCAGTCTTAATCTCAGAATCCTGAGATTGAGACCCACGTCAGTCTCAATATCCAGTGTGGAGCCTGCTTAAGATTCCCTGTCCCTCTGCCACTCCTCTCACTGATGCTCACTTTCTGTCTCTCTCTCTCCTTCATTCATAAATAAATAAATAAATAAATAAACAAACAAATAAATAAATCTATCTTTAAAAAATAAAAGCTAAAATACATGCTTTTCTTTGGGTTAATGTCCAGTAGTAGAAATACTGATATTTCTATATTTTTGGGCGGAGCTTCTATACTGATTTCCATAGTGGCATTATGAAATACATCCCATCAGCAGTGCATGAGGGTTCCCTTTTCTTCATAGCCTCACCAACATTTCTTAATTTTAATTTCTTTTTTATTTTAGTTATTGTGACAGTTATAGTGTTATCTTATTTAGTTTTAATTTATATTTCCATGATAATTAGTGACATTGAGCATCTTTCATGTGTCTGTTGCCTATCTGACATGTCTTTTTGAGATAAATGTTGATTCAGGTTCTCTACCCATTTTTTAATGTATTATTTGTGTTTCTTTGGTGTTGAGTTATGCAAGGCCTTTATGTACTTTGGACATCAACCCCTTGTTGTATATATCCAACAATATATTTGCAATATTTTCTCCCATTATATACTTCACCTTTTATTTTGTTGGTAGTTTCCTTTTCTGTGCAAAAAGTTTTATTTGTATGAATTCAAAAATATATATGCACTCCTATGTTTATTTACAATAGCCAAGGATATGAAGCATCCCGAGTATCCATTGAAAGACTAATTGATGATAAAGAAAATGTGGTACAGATATATGTGAAAATAATCACATATATGTATACATATGTGAGATTGTGATGTTACATGGAATAATAGATCAGAGAAACATAAATACCACGTAATTTCACTCATGTGTGTACTTAAGAAATAAACATAAATAGAAGAGACAGATGAAGAAAAACCACCCCAGACTCTTAAATACAAGGAAGAAACCCGTGTTTGCCAATGAGGAGGAGGTAGGGGATGGGTGAAATAGATAAAGGAGTTAAAAATACACTTTTCAGGATGAGCTCTGAGATATATATATATAATTGTTGAATGATTATATTGCACATTTGCACACCTGAGAATAAAATAACAACACCATATGTTAATTATATTTCAATTAAAAAATAAAAGAAATAAAAAAAAGAAAAAATGAAATATGATCGCTGTCTTTAAGGGGCTTATATTCTACTACAAGGGGTAAAGCACAGCTGCAAAGCAAGGTCAAAAGTATTGTCATAAATAATATGTAAATAATGTCCTGGGAATTCAAAGTGGAAGATGATCACTTGTGACTGTCACAGTGGCGAGAGTTGACTGGTAAAATCAGAGAAGACTTTGTAGAGAAATGCCACTTAAATTGGCTTTCTCCAGGGAAAGATAGAATTTCTACACATGGGTTTCATGGGGAAATTCTAGGCAGAAAGAACACCAGGAAAAGCACAGGAAAATGAAGCAGTGTTCAAATCACACTGAGCAGAGTGTGTCTTCATGGAGAGGGGGCAACAAAAAATGCACAGGTGGATTGGAGTCAGAGCTTTCCTCTGAGCACAAAGCACTCTGGCTTTGAACCCACTGCCCGTGCTGAAAATCCCTGGGGCTGGTTCTCCTTCTAATTGGTCATGTCAGTATTCTTCAATAATAAAATTGTTGCACTGTTGTCTGCTTTTATCTACCTGCTCGGAAATTGCACAGCTCAGAGCCATGTGTCCTGGGTCCTGTTCTAGTTTTCACTACTAACTAGCATTGTGACCTTGGACAAACCACTTAGGGCCTTCCATGCTCTGCTTACTTATCTGTAACACCAGAGGTCAGAACTATTTGTAAAGTTCCATTTGCTTACAAAGCTGTAGTATTTCATCTGGTTCTTCTGTCCTATTAGTCTCTCAACCAGGTCTCTCAACTGCATGTGATTTGAACCAACATCCTGCCTACTTTTCAGTACAACCCATTGTTGGATCTGTAGAGGTCCAATAAATAACACTCTATTTCTACCTCCTGTGTTTGAACTAATTGATAATCAAGATATAGAAATAGATGGTTAAGCCCTCAGCTTTATATAGACAGCCTAATTGGCTCCTTAATCTTGCATCACTCACATGAATATACTCCTCATCACAAGTAGTGCTGAGCAACCTCTGCCTCCTAGCACAGGAAAGAGCCTACTTTTATTAGATTTCTTGTGTGTGAGCAGGTTGGAAAGCATGTGCCCTGTGGGTAATTTGGTTCTGGATAAAAAACAAAACAAAACAAGTAAAACAAAAACCAACAAAATATTAGAAGGGGCTGAGCTGATCATGCTCAGTGATGTCTCTTCAGGTCACTAATCATAGTGAGAAAACAGTCAGAGAGAAGTCAAGAATATTACTCTACTCATTAGTGCTCAAACTTCATCAGATGCCACTTCACATGGAAGGCTTGTGAAAATACAGATTTCTGGGTTCTGTCCCCAGTTTTGTAATTCAGTAGTTCTGGGTGAAGCCCAGATCTTGTCCTTCTAACAAGTTCCGAGATGATGCTGGTTCTCCTGGGACCACACTTTTAAATTAAAAATTTCAAATACATTTGAAAATGCTATAGGAGGCAGGATGGTGGAAAAGTGTGGGACCTCCTTTCATCTGATCCCTTGAATTTAGCTAGTTAACTATGAAAGCATTCTGAACACCCATGAATTCAAACTGGATGTCGAAAAAAAATATCTGGAACTTAACAAGTAGAAAAGTGACCACATTTTGCAAGGTAGGAGGTGCATAGAAGTGAATTTGAGGGGATATATTGGAAGGTAAATGGCAGGGAGCGGGTAGCCTGTGTAAGCTGGCTAATGAAAAGTGATTACAACCCCCTAGGGCAAAATCGTCACCCTTGGACATCTGCTCCAGTGGGAGACATCACTGCCTGAAGGAGCTCAGGTGTTGAAATAGGCAGAATTCTAGGTGGGACAGTGTGGTCTCAGGATCCCTGGAGTCACAGAATTAACAAAGGTGCCTGAACTGGTGGAATTCCCAAGCAGTGGAACAGAGAAACTAGTTAGGGTTGGCCAGCCCAGGATGGGGCTCTCAAGACTGATTGCCATAGACCGGTAGCTGGGATGATCTGGTGATTGCTCTCTACCAGGGGAACGTGTAGAGGACTGGAACACAGGGATCCTCTGCCATTCACAAGGAGAGATAGACCAGGTGAATGCATGACCTGACAACAGCTCTCAGGGTGGGGTCCCTATAGGAGATGGTGCTGGGAGGCCCTCTATCTTCCAGAAGGGGCAGGGCTAGTATGCATTGGATCTGGCAAACTTTCTCAGTCCCAGCACCCTACAATGTACATCAAGGTGAGACACCCCAACTTCCCCTGAGAGGATCAGTGTGGGCAAGCACCAAAGAAATCTGCAGACTGGCACACACAAAAGTGAAGACCATTTATCCCTGTGGGTTTACTAAAGAGAGAGGACCCAAATTTTTTGGCTCTGAAGCTGGATTAGCCTAGCCATTTTACTTATGATCCTCTAAAGAGGTGCAGAAAGTCTTCAGGGAACAAAAGCCACAGTGAAGACCAGCTTATACTGCACCTGGCCCCTGGCAAGGAGAGTGCAACTCTGCTCAGGCAAAGACACCTGAAAAGCAGTGCAACAGGCCCTTCCCCCAGAAGACCAACTGGAAAAACTAGTGTACAGCAAATTTACACTCCCCACAAGGCTGTAAAACTCCAATGCTAATGGAAAATAGTACATAGAATCCAAAGATATTTCTCATGATTCATTTATCTCTCAATTTAAGTTTTTCCACTTTTTTCCTTTATTCCCTTTTCAAATGGTTGCTTATTTTAGCAACTCTTTATTTTTGTCTTTTTTTAAACTTTCACTTTTTACTCTTCTATTTTATAGATATATACTTTATTTTTGGCTTCTTTTCACTCTATTCAATTATATATGTGTAAATATATATATTTACATATATATGTAAGTTTTGCTTTCTTTACAATTTTGTGATTTAGTGTCATCTAGCACACAGCCCAAAATATAATCAGGAATAGGTGGGTTACCCTGTTTTGACCACCCTATGAGATTATATTCTCTCATATCTCTTTTTATTTTTCTATTTTTTTTTTGTTTTTCTTTCAGATCTCATAAGATTTATCTAGTGTGTATTTTGATTGGGTCATGGTTTATGTTTTTTATTCTGGTCACTCATTCATCCATTCTTCTCTGGACAAAATGGCTAGAAGGAGGAATTAACAACTAAAGAAAGAATGAGAGGTAGTACTCTCTGCCACGGATCTAATGGATATGAATTTAAGTAAAATGTCAGAAATGGAATTCAAAAATAATAGTGAAAGGGAATAGAAGGGAAGGGAGAAGAAATGGACACGAAATATCAGAAAGGGAAACAGAACATGAAGACTCCTAACTCTGGGAAATGAACTAGGGGTGGTGGAAGGGGAGGAGGACGGGGGGTGAGAGTGAATGGGTGATGGGCACTGAGGGGGGCACTTGACGGGATGAGCACTGGGTGTTATTCTGTATGTTGGCAAGTTGAACACCAATAAAAAATAAATTTATTGTTAAAACAATAATAAAAAAATTGAAAAAAGAAATGGAATTCAGGATAACAATTATAAAGTTACTAGCTCGGTTTGGAAAAAGTATAAAACACACTAAAGAATCTTGGTGCAGAAATGAGATCAAATCAGGCCAAAAGTACCCTAACTGAGATGGAGTCTAAATGAATGCTCTAACAGCTAATGTAAATGAGGCAGAAGAGAGAGTAAGAGACAGAAGACAAATTGATTGAAAGGAAGGAAGCTAAGGAAAAGAGAGAAAAGAAATTAATAGCCCCAAGGAAAGGCTCAAGAGATAAATGGTGCCATGAAATAAAAACCACATCAGAATTATTGGTATTCCTGAGGGTGAAGGCGGAGGGTGGAGACAGAGGTTATATTTGAGAAAATCCAAGAGGAGAACTTCCCTAATCTGGGGAAGAAAATAGGCTTCATATACAAAAGGTAGAGAGGCTCCCTCTCAAAAATCAATAAAAATAGATTAATACACCAACCTACAACACTGAAGTTTGCAAATTTCAGAGGTAAAGAGAAAATCCTGAAAAGAGATTGAGATGAGATTCCTAACATACAGAGGGAAAAATACTAGTTTGACATCAGACCTATCCACAGACCTAGAAGTCAAAAAGGGCTGGCATGATATATTCACAGTAATAATTGAGAAAAACATGCAACCAAGAATATTTTATCTAACAAGTCTGTCATTCATAATGAAAGGAGAGATGAAGAGTTTCCAGGACAGACAGAAACTGAAAGAATATGTGGCCACCAAGCCAGCCCATGCAAGAAATATTAAGAGGAATCTTGTAAGCAAAGAGGGAGTCCAAGAGTAACATAGGCCAGAAAGAAACAGAGACAATCTACGGTAACAGGGACATTACAGATAATACAATGGCATTAAATTGATATCTTTCAATAGTTACTCTGAATGTAAATGGGCCAAATACTCCAATTACCAGGCTGGATAAAAAAGCAAGACCCATCTATTTGCTCTCTACAAGAAACTCATTTAAGACCTAAAGATGCAATCAGACTGAAAACGAGGTGATGGAGGACATTTACCATGCAAATGGACCTCAAAAGAAAGCTGGGGTAGCAATCCTCATACGAGATAAATTAGATTTTAAACCAAAGACTGTAGTAAGAGATGAAAACGGATGCTATAACATAACTTAAGTGTCTATCCAACAAGAAGATCTAACAATTATAAATATTAATGCTCCTAATTTGGAAGCAGACAATTATATCAACCAATTAATAATGAACTAAGAAACACATTGATAATAGTACATTAATAGTAGGGGACTTCAACACCCCACTCACAGCGATGGATAGATTATCTAAGCAGAACTTCAACAAAGAAACAAGGGCTTTCAATGACACATTGCTAGTTGGACTTCATAGATATATGCAGAACATTCCATCCTAAGGCAACAGAATACACATTCTTGTGGACTGCACATGGAACAGTCTCCAGAATAAATCACATATAAGGTCACAAATCAGGTCTCAACTGATAACAAAAGATTCAGATTATTCTTTGCATATATTCAGACAACAATACTTCGAAACTAGAACTCAAACACAAGAGAAATTTGGAAGGAACTCAAATATTTGGAGGTTAAAGAACATCCTACTAAAGAATGAATGGGTTAATCAGGAAACTAAAGAAGAATTAAAAATATTCGTGCAACACAAAGAGATGGAAAAACATTCCATGCTCATGGATTGGCAGAATTAATATTGTGAAAATGTCAATGTTACCCAGGGCAATTTACACGTTTAATGCAATCCCTATCAAAATACCATGGACTTTCTTCAGAGAGTTAGAACAAATTATTTTAAGATTTGTGTGGAATCAGAAAAGACCCCAAATAGCCAGGGGAATATTAAAAAGGAAAACCATATCTGGGGGCATCACAATGCCAGATTTCAGGTTGTCCTACAAAGCTGTGGTCATCAAGACAGTGTGGTACTGGCACAAAAACAGACACATAGTTCAATGGAACAGAATAGAGAACCCAGAAGTGGACCCTGAACATTATGGTCAACTAATATTCGATAAAGGAGGAAAGACTATCCACTGGAAGAGAGACAGTCTCTTCAATAAATGGTGCTGGGAAAATTGGACATCCACATGCAGAAGAATGAAACCTGGCCACTCTCTTGCACCATACACAAAGATAAACTCAAAATGGATGAAAGATCTAAATGTGAGACAAGATTCCATCAAAATCATAGAGAAGAACACAGGCAACACCCTTTTTGAACTCAGCCACAGTAACTTCTTGCAAGATACATCCACGAAGGCAAAAGAAACAAAAAAAAATGAACTATTGGGACTTCATCAAGATAAGAAGCTTTTGCACAGCAAAGGATACAGTCAACAAAACTCAAAGACAACCTACAGAATGGGAGAAGATATTTGCAAATGACGTATCAGATAAAGGGGTAGTTTCCAAGATCTATAAAGAACTTATTAAACTCAACACCAAAGAAACAAACAATCCAATCATGAAATGGGCAAAAGACATGAAGAGAAATCTGATAGAGGAAGACATAGACATGGCCAACATGCACATGAGAAAATGCTCTGCATCACTTGCCATCAGGGAAATACAAATCAAAACCACAATGAGATACCACCTCACACCAGTGAGAATGAGGGAAATTAACAAGGCAGGAAGCCACAAATGTTGGAGAGGATGCGGAGAAAAGAGAACCCTCTTACACTGTTGGTGGGAATGTCAACTGGTGCAGCCACTCTGGAAACTGTGTGGAGGTTCCTCAAAGAGTTAAAAATAGATCTTCCCTACAATCCAGCAATTGCACTGTTGGGGATTTACCCGAAAGATGCAGATGCAATGAAATGCCGGGACACCTGCACCCCGATGTTTATAGCAGCGATGTCCACAATAGCCAAACTGTGGGAGGAGCCTCAGTGTCCATCAAAATATGAATGGATAAAGAAGATGTGGTTTATGTAAACAAAGGAATATTACTCAGCCGTTAGAAATGACAAATTCCCACCATTTGCTTCAACGTGGATGGAACTGGAGGGTATTATGCTGAGTGAAGTAAGTCAATCGGAGAAGGACAAACAGTGTATGTTCTCATTCATTTGGAGAATATAAATAATAGTGAAAGGGAATATAAGGGAAGGGAGAAGAAATGTGTGGGAAATATCAGAAAGAGAGACAGAACATAAAGACTCCTAACTCTGGGAAACGAACTAGGGGTGGTGGAAGGGGAGGAGGGCGGGGTGTGGGGGTGAATGGGTGACGGGCACTGAGGGGGGCACTTGACGGGATGAGCACCGGGTGTTATTCGGTATGTTGGCAAATTGAAAACCAATAAAAAATAAATTTATTATTAAAAAAAGGATTCTGTTTTTTGGCATTTTATGTTGTCTGTTTAGACATCCACATGGGCTTGTCAAGCAGGTGTTTTGATTTTTAAAAAAAAGTTTCTTACCATTTTCCAATAAGATAAGAATCATTTGACTAAACTTTAGGTTGGTAGCTGAAATAATTCAAATGCCTATCTTTATATTGATTTAGCAATTTGAGGTACATGTACATATCTGTAAGTCACGTAAAACATATTAATTTAAATGTAGTGCTTTTTTTCTATGTCTTACAAAACAATTTTATTCATTAGGAATTCTGTTTTTTCTATAGAACACTTCTGAAAGAAATTGAGGAAGACATAAAGAGATGGAAAAATATTCCATGCTCATGGATTGGCAGAATTAATATTGTGAAAATGTCAATGTTACCCAGGGCAATTTACACGTTCAATGCAATCCCTATCAAAATACCATGGACTTTCTTCAGAGTTGGAACAAATTATTTTAAGATTTGTGTGGAATCAGAAAAGACCCTGAATAGCCAGGGGAATATTAAAAAGGAAAACCATATCTGGGGGCATCACAATGCCAGATTTCAGGTTGTCCTACAAAGCTGTGGTCATCAAGACAGTGTGGTACTGGCACAAAAACAGACACATAGTTCAATGGAACAGAATAGAGAACCCAGAAGTGGACCCTGAATATTATGGTCAACTAATATTCGATAAAGGAGGAAAGACTATCCACTGGAAGAGAGACAGTGTCTTTAATAAATGCTGCTGGGAAAATTGGACATCCACATGCAGAAGAATGAAATCTGGCCACTCTCTTGCACCATACACAAAGATAAACTCAAAATGGATGAAAGATCTAAATGTGAGACAAGATTCCATCCAAATCCTAGAGGAGAACACAGGCAACACCCTTTTTGAACTCAGCCACAGTAACCTCTTGCAAGATACATCCATGAAGGCAAGGGAAACAAAAACAAAGTGAACTATTGGGACTTCATCAAGATAAGAAGCTTTTGCACAGCAAAGGATACAGTCAACAAAACTCAAAGACAACCTACAGAATGGGAGAAGATATTTGCAAATGACGTATCAGATAAAGGGGTAGTTTCCAAGATCTATAAAGAACTTATTAAACTCAACACCAAAGAAACAAACAATCCAATCATGAAATGGGCAAAAGACATGAACAGAAATCTCACAGAGGAAGACATAGACATGGCCAACACGCACATGAGAAAATGCTCTGCATCACTTGCCATCAGGGAAATACAAATGAAAACCACAATGAGATACCACCTCACACCAGTGAGAATGGGGAAAATTAACAAGGCAGGAAGCCACAAATGTTGGAGAGGATACGGAAAAAAGGGAACCCTCCTGCACTGTTGGTGGGAATGTGAACTGGTGCAGCCACTCTGGAAAACTGTGTGGAGGTTCCTCAAAGAGTTGAAATTAGATCTGCCCTATGACCCAGCAATTGCACTGTTGGGGATTTATACCAAAGATACAGATGCAATGAAATGCCGAGACACCTGCACCTTGGTGTTTATAGCAGCAATGTCCACAATAGCCAAACTGTGGAAGGAGCCTCGGTGTCCATTAAAAGATGAATGGATAAAGAAGATGTGGTTTCTGTATACAATGGAATATTACTCAGCCGTTAGAAATGACAAATTCCCACCATTTGCTTCAACGTGGATGGAACTGGAGGGTATTATGCTGAGTGAAATGAGTCAATCGGAGAAGGACAAACATTATATGTTCTCATTCATTTGGGGAATATAAATAATAGTGAAAGGGAATAGAAAGGAAGGGAGAAGAAATGGTAGGAAATATCAGAAAGGTAGACAGAACATAAAGACTCCTAACTCTGGGAAACGAACTAGGGGTGGTGGAAGGGGAGGAGGGTGGGGGGTGGGGGTGAATGGGTGATGGGCACTGAGGGGGGCACTTGACGGGATGAGCACTGGGTGTTATTCTGTATGTTGGCAAACTGAACACCAATAAAAAATAAATTTATTAATAAAAATATTCATGCAAACTAATGAAAACAAAAGCACAACTGTTCAAAACCCTTGGGATACAGAAAGGCAGTCCTAAGAGGGAAGTACATTTCAATATGAGGTGCTCTCTAAAAATTAGAAAAATCTCAAATACACTAGCTAACCTTACACCTAAAGGAGCTGGAGAAAGAATAGCAAATAAAGCCTAAACCAAACCGGAGAAGAGAAATAATAAAGATTAGAGCAGAAATCAATGAAATAGAAACCAGAAGGACAGTAGAACAGATCAATGAAACTAGGAGCTAATCTTTTAAAGAATTAATAAGATAGATAAACCCCTAGGCAGAATTATCAAAAAGAAGAGAGAAAGGACCCAAATTAATAAAATCATGAATGACAGAGAAAAGATCATGACCAATGCTAAGGAAATAGAAATGATTTTAAGCACATATTATGAGCAATGCCAATTAGGCAATCTAGAAGAAGTGGATACATTCCTGGAAACTTATTAACTACCAAAACTGAAAAAGGAAGAAATAGAAAACCTGAACAGACCCATAACCAGCAAGAAAATTGAAGTAGTCATCATAAACCTCCCAAAAAACAAGAGCCCAGGGCCAGATAGCTTCCCAGGGGAATCCTACCAAATATTTAAAGAAGAAATAACACTTATTCTAATAAAGCTGTTTCAAAAAATATAAATGGAAGGAAGATTCCCAAACTTGTTCTCTGAGTCCACAATTATGTTGGTCCCCAAACCAGGCAAAGAACCCATCAAAAAGGTCAAATACAGATCTACATCGCTGATGAACATGGATATCAAAATACTCACCAAGATACTAGCCAATAGGATCCAACAGTATATTAAAAGGATTATTTACCATGACCAAGTGGGATTTATTCCTGGGATGGAAGGGTGTTTCAACATTCACAAATCAAACAACATGATAAAACACATCAATAAAAGAAAAGACAAGAGCCAAATGATCATTTCAATTGATACAGAAGGAGCATTTGACAAAATACAGCATCCTTTCTTGATTAAGACTCTTCAAAGTATAGGGATAGAGGTAACATACCTCAATATCTTAAAAGCCATCTATGAAAAGCCCTCAGCAAATATCACTTTCAACGGGGAAAACCTGAGAGCTTTACCCCTTAGGTCAGGAACACAACAAGGATGCCCATTCTCACCACTGTTGTACAACCTAGTACTACAAGTCCTAGCCTCAGCAATCAGAAGAAAAAGAAAGAAAGAAAGAAAGAAAGAAAGAAAGAAAGAAAGAAAGAAAGAAAGAAAGAAAGAAAGAAAAGAAAGAAAGAAAGAAAGAAAGAAAGAAAGAAAGAAAGAAAGAAAGAAAGAAAGAAAGAAAGAAAGGAAGGAAGGAAGAAAGAAAGAAAGGGCATTCGAACTTGCAAAAAAGAAGTCAAACTCTCACTCATCACAGATGACATGATACTGTATATGGAAAAGTCAAAAGACTCCATCTCAAAACTCATACAGGAATTCGTCAACGTGGCAGGATACAAAATCAATGCATAGAAATCAGTTGCATCTTTATACACTAACAATGAGACAGAAGAAACAGAAATTAAGGAATTGATCCTATTTATGACTGCATCAAAAATCATAAGATACCAAGGAATGAACCTAACCAAAAAGTAAAGGATCTATACTCTAGAAACTACAGAATACTTATGAAAGAAATTAAGGAAGACACAAAAAGATGTAAAAATATTCCCTGCTCATGAATTGAAAGGATAATATGGTTATAATGTCTATGCTACCCAGAGCAATCTACATATTCAATGCAATCCCTATCAAAATACCATCAACATTTTTCACATAGTTGGAACAAATAACTCTAAGAGTTTCATGGAACCAAAAAAGACCCTGAGTAGACAAAGGAATGTTGAAAAAGAAAAACAAAGCTGGGGGCATCATAATGCCTTACTTCAAGGTATATTACAAACCCATGATCATCAAGACCCCGTGGTATTGGCACAGAAACAGACACATAGATCAATGCAACTGAATAGAGAACCAAGAAATGAATCCTCAACTTTATGGCCAAGAAATCTTCAACAAAGCAGGAAAGACTATCCCATGAAAAAAAGACATTCTCTTCAAGAAATAGTGTTGTGAATATTGGACAGCCAAATGTACAAGAATGAAACTGGACCATTTTCTTACATCACACTCAAAGATGAACTCAAAATAGATGAAAGATCTAACTGTGAGACAGGAATCCATCAAAATCCTACAGAAGCACACAGGCAGCAACCTTTTTGACCTTAGCCATGGCAACTTCTTACAAGACATAACTCTAAAGGCAAGAGAAACAAGCACAAAAATGAACTATTGGGACTTCATCAAGAAAAAAAGTTTCTGTAAGGCAAAAGAAACAGTCAACAAAACTAAAAGGCAACCAGTGTGGGCCTGGAAACTGGAAATAGGTGTCCTGTGGGTTTCCTGCTTTCCCTTTGGCATTCTAGAGCTCTATAATCTAGAGAACTTGGATCTGGGTCCTTGGAAGAAAGGAATAGAATGGTGGTGTATATGTGCACAGCTGTGTTTGATGAGTGTATGAAAGTGTCGAAGTCTGCGTGTACAGGTCTGTCTGTAATTGGATGAGTCTGTGAGGATGTATTGCATGCATGTGAGAATGTTTGTGATGTACAGATGTGTATATGTGTGTATTTGAGTGTAGGTGTCTGTGTGTATGAGTGTGAGCATCTGTGTGTATACATGCATGTGTGCATGTGTGTAGCTACATGCGTGTATATGTGTGTGCTATCACAGGGAAGCCTGAAGACTCACAGCTAAAGATGTCATTGATTTGATTTGAGAACATTTTCAGCAAGTTTGAAGCTGTTCTATGGGGTAGGGGGAGGGAAGAGGCAAGAAGAGGGAGGCTGTGAGTCCTGGGGGCAGGGGATGGGAGCCTGAGCAGGGGGTGCCTCTGCCCTGCCAGGTACAGGGTGAGGGCATCACGGTCATGAGTCTGAGGCTGGGTGGAGACTGGGTCCTGAGGCCTGCACTCAGGCCTGCATGGGAAGAGCTCAGAGGCCCTGCTCTGACCAGGGAGGGCCATAAAGAGGGAGGGGGGGCAGGGTAGGAGGGAGGCAAGACAGTGGGTCCAGGCCTGCTCTCTCCCTGCCCCCACAACCAGAATGTTGGAATGAGGGCACCAGGCTGCAAGTCCTAACTCTAGGCTCCCCTCATTTAGCCTGAGGGCCTCAGAGTCCCCAGAAGTCCTCGTGCCACATTTTGAGGCTGGAACGACCCGAATCACGGTGGAAACTACTGTCTCAAGTCAGTACTACCCAGAAAAGTCCAGAACAAGTCCTTATCTCTTGGAGGCCTCTGGTGAGGCCATGTATGCATTTCCACTGAATTTCACAAAAGGTGAGGATATCAGAACCCTTGTGATGGGAAGTTCATACTGAGTCTAATTCAAAACATCTTGTTGCACTTTGCTCCCAAGGAATCCAGGGTGAATTTGTGAAATTGGACCCCACACCCCACCCTCCAGTATGGGAGTAGTTTCTTCTGGATAGGGAAGTATGCCCATGTGTAGGAAACCTGGAGGGTTTGGGGTAAATCCTGAGGGTCACAGATGGGTCAGACCTTTCCTGGGCAGGAGAGGTGATCAGCAGAGCAGATCCAGAGCTCGGAGCTCAGAGACCACCAGCTTTCCCTCTGTTTCCCGTGTCTCCACAGCCAGTGCCAGGGAACAACACAGAGGCTGTGGTGGGAGGGACCCGATTAGAGCAGGGGAAGTGCTTCCCTGTGTGCAGCTTCCAGGAGCCCCTGGACACACAGGGCACAGAGCAAATGAGGGATGGAGAGAAGCTCCTCTGGCAGCTCAGGAGGGAGGAGCAGAGGGCAGGGCTGGGGGAGTCTGAGGAGCAGAGGGTGTGGGTGCCGAGGCCGGGTGTGCACAGCAGGCGTGTGCGGCCCGCGGGTCTGTGCTGCGGGGTTCACAGTCCTTGTGCCCAGTTCTGTGTGTGAGCAGGTATCACCCGGGGCAGGGGTGGCTGTGACATCAGGTTATCGAAGCCCAGGGCTGCGAGCTGCCTTCCCACTGGGCCTACAGGGTGTGCTTTGCTTTTAGGAGCAGCTGTGGGCGCCCAGGGAAGACCCCTGGGTTGGGAATGGAGCCCGCGTGGGCTCCAGGGCTGGCTCTAGTGACCAGCGGGGCCCCTGGAGGCATCACCTCTGGGAGCTGCGCTGCCACCTGCTGTCCAAGCATAAAGGAAAAGCCAGGTGGCCCTTGTGTGCCAGCAGCCCCAGGGCTGGGGCCAGGAAGGGAAGGGGCTGCCGCGGGGGTCAGGGACGCCGGTGGGGAGGGCGGCAGGAGGGCTTCCCTGAACTCGGAACTGCCTGGGTTCTCGCTGGAGCCCCGACTCCCCAGGCTGGGCGGCCCCCCCTCTCTCAGCGCCCAGGGCCCAGGGCGGGCTGTGCGGGGAGCGCCCTTCTCTGCCGCCCTCTGGTGGCCGCGGAGCGCGTCGCAGGCCGCTGCGGAGAAGGTGCCCCTCAAGTCCTCAGGACTGTCATTTGCGTACCTCGTGGAAATTGCCTGTATCCCAAGCAGCATTCTGTGGTTCCAACCTCATCTTTCACCTCATGTCCTCTGGTTTCTTGAGGCAATCAGGACTTCTTTAAGGCTAGGGGAGTCTTCCTGAGATTTTACCTTCTTTGCCATTGCATGAAGTTTTAAGTTGTGTTTTGGGGATGTGTGGTAGAGACAAGGGACTGAGATGAAGATGTTGAGCAGAGAGATAATTTCTCTTCCTCCTTGGGTCCCATCTACAACCTTAGTTTCCCAGAGTTTTCAAAGAAAGATGCCAGAGGTAGTGACATTCCTGGGAACCATGCATCTGGAGCCGACCAGGCATGATAGGTCTGGGCTTCTGTGCATTTGCCCCTGAGCTCACTCAGCCCATCAGCCTCAGCAGGGAGGTGGATGGGCAGGAGCCAGGAGGCGGGAGACAGGGATGCTGGAGGAGATGGCAGATGGACAGATGCTGACAGGACTCCTTATCTCTAGCTCTGGAACCCCCTCCCCCACCAGGCTGCCTTGGGTCCTCCCCTTCTAGTGCTCCTGGCTCATTAGGGACTGCCTGTCTTTGGGGAGACACCCAGGGGGGCAGGGTGCATTGGGTGGGCAGAGGGGGGAGGAGGAGGGAGGGACCCCAAGGAAATAAGGGGGGTGGAGGGCTTGGGATGCCTGGGATTTGAGCTGGGGTTCCCTGATCCCTGGGGTGCTGGGCAGGCTTGGCAGGGACACTGTGATGGGCACAGATACTGAGGTGCTGGGGGTGAGGGAGTTGGGGTGGGGTGGGAAGGGACATTGAAAGAGATTGAGTTCTACTGATTTAGGGGCATATTAAGGGGGGCCTGGTAAAATTGGATCCAGTGACTTTACGGAGAACTTCCTATGTGCAAGAAGGGTTACAGTGCCAGGAGGGGACATAAGAGGGACACATATTTTTGTTCCCTTTCCTGTATTTGAGAACTCACACATCTAATCCCTGGACTGGTTGCCCCACATGTGCCTATCTGAGGGGCACAAGGAGATTCTGGGGAGTTATCTGCAAGGATGCTGAGGCAGTATCCCAGGCTCTCTGTTCTGCACACAGCACCCCTTCAGCAATGCACCTCCTGTAGCCCTCCCTCCTCTCCTCACCTCTCCTCTCACAGAATGCTCCAGACACCTACATTACCTGGCTACCTGGCCTAGGGGATCCTTGAGTGCCCTCCTAGAATTTCCAGTCACTCTCAGTAGAGTAATTTGGAGTAAGTCTCAGGCATAAGCCTCAGGGATCAGCTTCAGGGCCAGCTCTGTCAGCATAGCAGGCAGGGAGACAAGGCACCTGGGTGTACCGGCTGCATAAACTCTGAGACATTCGGGCTGAGTTCGGGCCTCCTTTGATGACAGCATCGTGGTGGGGAGGGCAGGGGAGGCAGTGTCCATATCCACGTAGGGCCTCTGGGACCCCCAAGTGGGCACAGGAGGGAGCCTGGGGCAGCCCTGACAGCAACCTGGCCCTGTCAGCTCTCTGGGCCTATCCAGCAGCAGCAGGACCTGAGAGGGGCCCGGACTCAGCAGGAGCCAGGAGGGAGGGCAGAGGCTCCTGGAGCCACTCTGCAGCCCCCTCCCTGGCCTGGCTCCCCCTCCTGCTGCACACCTGCCTCCTTCTCTCTCCCTGTCTGCTCCCTCACCTCCTCCCTGCAGCCCTGGCTTCTCCCTTCCATCTTGGCCTCCTTCACCCTCACCTCTGTCAATGCATCTGTTTGTCTGGGGGCCTGTCTGTGTGTCTGTCTGACTCCAGATGTTCTGTGGTCTGAGATTTCCCAGGACTGGGTCTGCCCTCAGCTCCTCCTTCTGGCTGTCTCCCTGCCTATGTCCCTCCCTCAGGGTCTGAGGGTCTCTCTTCCCCTCACATCTGTGTGAGTCTCACCCTGGGAGTCTGTCAGTGTCTCCCCCTGCATGTCCTGCTGTCTGTCTCCTGTGCTGCCTCCCGCATCCCTAGTCCCTCTCTGCCCTCCCTTCTAGTGATTTCCCTGCTTCTCTCATCTGTGTATTTCAGCCTCTGCCCCTGTCTCTGGCTCACAGCCCTGCCTCCTCCCCTTCCGGCCTCCCCACTCAAGGTTCAGAGACTTCCTGTGACATCACCTGGGTGGGCCCACCTGCCAGGTCCACCCCTTTGTCCCTCTCCTCTAGAAGGGACTTAGGATCCCAGCTCTGCAACCTCTGCAACTCCCCAGCCCTGGGACAGTTCTTTTTCTTTTCTTTTTTTTTAAATTAAAATGTTATAATTAGTTACCCACAAAAGGAGGGAGTGAAGAGTGGGGAATATACAGGGGACACAGGAGCACAATAGCAAGGCAAGGGCCCTAGCTTCTGTTCTGGAGGAGTAGGATGAAAAGAAAATGCATAGCTGGAGCTGGAGTGGAAGAGGGATGGGAGCACTGTGTCTGTGTCCTCCCAGCTTCTGGGAAGCACCTGTTGTCCCTGGATCTCTTATTTACCCTGGTGCCAAATTTCCATTTCTTGTCCTGCCTCTGATCCTAATGGCTCCTTCTTGGGCTCTCCCTGACTCGTTTTACCATGATGAATTTTCAAATAGGATGAAGCAGTGGTGCCCCTTTTCCTTGAGACCCGTGGCTTATGGGTCCATCCCGTGTGCATCCAGCCCTGGATGTCTAAGGAAGCCCCACCTTCTCCATTTCTGAGATTTTTTTTTTAATTGGAGTTCAATTTGCCAACATGTAGCATAACACCCAGTGCTCATCCCATCAAGTGTCCCCCTCAGTGCCCGTTAACCAGTCATCCCCATCCCTCTCTCGCCTCCCCTTCCACCACCCCTTGTTCATTTCCCAGAGTTAGGAGTCTCTCATGTTCTGTCTCCCTTTCTGATATTTCCCACTCATTTTTTCTCCTTTGAGGCTTTTTGTTTCTGTTTGAAGGCTACCTTTCTGGGAAGGAAGAATCATCTTCCCTTGGTGTTTATTTCAAGGTCTTGAAAGCCCTACTTAATGATTGTCTAGAGCAGGTATGTCTGTAGGCAGGACTAGATCT
Source organism: Canis lupus baileyi (assembly GCF_048164855.1). Classification (NCBI taxonomy): domain Eukaryota; kingdom Metazoa; phylum Chordata; class Mammalia; order Carnivora; family Canidae; genus Canis; species Canis lupus. Next base: position 26,321,480 of record NC_132862.1, read on the forward strand.
TTACTTCCTCCATCACATGGCTCAATGCACATTCAGTCAGAATATGCTATGAACGTTGAGTTACTCATGAAGTCCCTTCCGGTGAAGCTTAAGCCTGTTCCCTTTTAGTTTTATTCCTGGGGTGATACAAAACCAGGTGATGGACCTGGGATGGATGGCGCTGGTAGAGGAAACTAAGAGATTCTGAGAGGGGTACCTGGGGATAGAGGAGGTGCTTCCATGCTTGTTTACAGGACTGCAGAGTGGGCTCTTCAGCTGGGTCTGGGACTGGCCTCCATACACCACAGGCTGGGCTCCACCGGGCTCCCCACACTCCCCTCTTGCCAGCCAGGACCTCCTCCATACCCAGGACCCTGGAGAGCTTGGTAACCTCTAAATTCACCTCTTGCTGCCATCAGAGTCTCCAACAAAGCCCCATTTAAGCCCTCAGTCCACCTCCTCACCATGCAGGGCTCCACTGGTCTCCTGTTGCCCACCTCAGCTTTCGTCTTAGATTGTACCTAATCCATCTCCTGCACCATCTCCCATCTTTCTCATGGGCCCTCCTCCCAAGGGCTCTACCTCCCCAAAGCCCCGCCTCCCCTGGGCCCCACTCCCTGAGGGCGCCCTGTGAGCTGCACTCCAAGTCCTGACTCTGCTTGACCAACCTCTTTCCTCCTCCTTGGGTTTGGCTTGCACTTTCTTCTCAGGTCTTTCTCCTCTGAGGCAGAAGAAGCCCCTGGGTAAGTGATTTCTTCTGTTTACAGAGTTGATAAGAAAACGGAGTCAGAACCAGAGAGGAAGAAGGCTGGGCTTGGAGCACCGCTGGCCATGGAAGCCCCGTAGGGTTTGAGCAGAGGGTGTTTCATGGAACCATAGCTAGACTTTGGTTTAAGGAGTGCAGACCAGAGACCTTGTGAGTTTAGGAGGGGCAGGTAGTTTCTGGGGTCAGAGGGATTTGGAGACCTACACCCTATTCTCATTCAGACTAGAGAATTTTCAGCTCTCCTGAAGAAAATCTGAGTTAAGGGAGGTTATTCCTTGATGCTTCTCCCCCCAGCATCCTCCCACCTGTTTGCCCTGCCCTCTTTCCTGACCTTTCCTTTCTGACCTGGTGCACAGCTTGCTTTCCTCATCTATGTCTCTCCCACAGGGCCCAGCACACAGTGTGCTTACACAGGTTCTCTGAATAAATGAAGATTCTCCCACCTGGCTCTGCTGCCTCCTTCATATTTTGCCTCACTTTCTTCCTGGAGATTCTGAAAGTCTCTATGTCATATCTCCTTAGGGAGGCCATCCGTGTGGACTTTGCAGAATAGCAGGCCTAGTTTGATAATGTGGTCCCCATGGCCAGAGAGCATTTGAGGGGCTTCTTCCTGTAGGCTCAAGGAGCTAAATATCTATTTTTACACTTGCTGAAGGTGTCTGCCTGCCTTTCTTATCTAATTTTACAAAGTTGTGGTGGGGAATGATTATAGACCAGGTCAGACTGTGAGAGGAAAGATTACCAAGGTCCCCTGGGGTGTGGTCATTAAAACACTGGGTGACCAAGAGGCAGCTTGCTGTTATCACAAAACATATTTGCTACGTCTTAATTCTGAAGGCTCTTGGAGTCTTAAACTGTTCTCCACCCTACCCGACTCCCCACCATCGCATACACTGTGGGCCATACCTCAACACAAGGAGCCTAGACAACACTTAGAGATATATGAAACCTGTTTTATTGATTACATGTGAAAAATGTTATATTCTAGGTTAATTTCTCTTGCCATCTGGCAGTTTTTGACAATTTCTCTCCATTATCAATGAACACGTGTTATGTGCTTTTAGAAGGCAGTTTCATTATAATCTTAGTTTAAGCAAAATCATGGTACAGGCTAATTTCATTCACCAAGTATATTCCAAATTAAAAAATATAATTTTGGGGGCAGCCCCAGTGGCGCAGCGGTTTGGCGCCGCCTGCAGTCTGGGGTGTGATCCTGAAGTCCCAGGATTGAGTCCCGCATCAGGCTCCCTGCATGGACCCTGCTTCTCCCCTCTGCCTGTGTCTCTGCCTCTCTCTCTCTCTCTCTGTCTATGAATAAATAAATAAAATCTTTAAAAAGAAAAGAAAATGAAAAATATAATTTTTGGATTATATTGTTTTGGTTTATCCTTGTTTCTTTTTTCTTTTATTATCCGAGAAATCACAAGGCAGAGTAGGGATTAGAAAGACCTACGAAAGATGGATAGAGTGCCCTGGAAAAAGTAGTAGCAAAGGCCCTTTGTTATAGATTATGATGCCTGAGCTGAGGTGAGGCAGATGGGTCTTGGTGGAGAAGTCATATGGATCTATATTTGCATAAGAAATCATGACTTTGAGGCATGACACAACTTTCAAAGGACTCCGGTGATCTGGTATCTTTACTGCAACTAACCAAAGCAATACTTATTTACTTTCCAAAGGAACAGGTGGTGGTGTGGAACAGTTACCTAGGGCTATGAGAGGAAGCAAGCATAGTCTGGTGAAAGAGGACAGAGGGAGAGAGAGACAATTGATTCCTTACATGGGAGGACACATTGTGTGCAGTATATTACTGAGGGTGTATATTGGGAAGAGGTACATTGAAGAAGGAGCCATGGGCCCTCACCTCTCACAACTGCTGGTCTAAATGTGGAGACAGTTTATAGTGATGGACAGGAGCACTGGATAGGTTCCTAGATTTTCATCTTACAAGGAAAGGAAGGATTTGGGGAGAAAAACAAGGTTATTTAATAAGACCTTTTGGGAAAAAATGATTTGGAACAGTGCTCATTGTAGACCGAGTCTATCCTATATTACAGTTTTAGATTGGAAAATAAGGTGGACAGGCAGATGGATTTCCTTCTACTGCTTTCTCCTAAGGATTTTTATTAGGTGTTCTGTGTAGACAGGATTTGGGGTTGAGAAAATGGAGTAGAGAATTGTGGAAGATATTAGAGAAGAAATTGATTGACACCATTGACATCAAGGTATCCTATCACTTTCTATTCTCTTAGTTGCACACACTTCCTGGCTTTCCCAGCTCTTTCTTATTCCTGTTTGGAAAATCTCATTCTGGTTCTTTCTGATAGCGCATCTAGTTTCTGAAGACCCCCTAAAGAAGCTCAGGTTTTTCTGACTTGTCAAGTTGATCATCCTGTTTTGGTGTGATGTAAATGTTAAGAATTTCTAAAACTTGATTCTGACTGAAACTAGGCCCGTCAGGGTGTCAAATCATAAATGAAGAACATTGCATTTCACTCTGTCTTCTCTAAAGTTATCTCACAGGGACTAAGAAAAGTCACCTTTTCAGAACAATCCCAGAATGATACTAGATAATATGGAGTCTATACTGCCCCTAGAAAAGCTCTGCCTATCTGATTGTTTACCCAATTGATGGCACAATGATACTAGTGTGGTGTCTGCACCTAGCAGGGACTATACAGGTATAATGCAAAGGAAACAAAAATGTCTTGGACTGCAACTACATAGAGTTTGGTCTATATTTGGCTGAATGGATCAGTCTATGTACAGTTGGCCTGGAGCTTGTTATTCTGCATCAAGAACATTTCATTGAATTGCAATTCAGCCTCTTCCAGACTGGGATGGGATTTGGGTGATGTGTTACTGGGTGTGGTAGGGTAGGTAGTGAGTTGGAGGAGGTGGGTGTGTTTCCTCTTGGTCTAATGAGCAGACAGTTTGTGGGCTGCCATGCCCCCAAGTTCAAGTGTGTTGGTTGCACCTAGTAATATTTACTTGCAGAATTTGGAATTCTAGCCTCATGAAGAGAACATGAAGCAGGTTTTACCCTAAGGAGGTTTTGTTTTATAAAGGGAAACAAAGACTCCTTCCAAGTAACATGAAAAAAGAATACGGTACAAAGTAAGATCATAGATGGAAGGATGCCTGGTAAGTGATTCCCTTTGGTGAGGTTGTTCTCAGAAGACTCCTGGGAGGTAAGTTGGGATATATATTTTATTTAGTATGAGCTGAATTTGGTTACTTCAGCTTTCTTTCCAACCTTTCAGGGAAAACATCTGACCTTTCCTTCTCTTTCCCTAGGAGAGAAGTTACACATTTATTATTACTACAATGGTTTCTCTCTTTGTTTTCTCTACAGGCCAAGACTGAGAATTATTAGTATTAATATTAGTAATATTACATCTTAGTATCTAGGTATGTATTAATATCTGTAGCAAATATTTAACTGGATATGTCTAGTAGGGCAAACTGTATTTGCTGGTTGATGCTGTGGTGGAGTTTTTATGTTTCTGGCGGGGGGATGGAAGAAAGACCTAAAAGAGGCTCTGTTTATTGGGTCATGGCCCAAGCTGAAAATGTACCTGAACTGATGTGTTTCTGAGAAGCAGTTATACACAATGCCAGGATGGGGTAATTCCTTTCTCTTTCATGCAGTCTTCTCAGGCTGACGAATGGTGAGCACAAGATACTGTCTTGCCAACACTGGAAAGTGTTTGTTTCATCACCTGGGAAGCTACCTGGGATGTTGACATTCTCTTGCCCCGACTCTTCATTTCTGAGTTCAGAATACCCTTCCTGGTTCATAGTTTACTTATCTTTTCCTAATTTTGTCAGGTAAGAAAGTGTTCATGAATTCATCTTAATGGTAAATTCCCAAAAAAGGGTAATTCTCTGTTTGCCATGATTGGGGTGGGGGGACGGGGGGTAGAAAAAATGTTGCTTTTGCTTGAGTTCATTTACACAAAGAATCAGTGTGGTGCCTGAATTTCCTAATTTGGAATTTGCCTTTGTATTCCCTTACACTTAGTTGAAATCTGATCTTTAATAGACTGGATCCAGTCCTTTCACTTAGAAACTTTTTGTGGTTTCTACTTGAGAGACCATCCAGTTTCTCACTTTAGCCCCAAATCAAACTAAAAAAATCAAATGAAACCCATCTGTGTAGTTATTTATAGACAGTACAGGAAAAATGGCAGAAGATACAGAAAACTTTTTTCTCTAGGAGCGTATACTATAAAGATGCTTCCCTATCCTCCTGAAACAAATGAAATCCTATTCCACACACCAGTCAGTCAATTGACTTTTGTCTCATTCCTCCCTTCTGTAGGCTAGCCTTACATGTAATTATTGCTGTTTGAGTATCATGTCACGTTGCTAATGCCAAAGCAGTAGGTGACTTATTTTCCAAGTAATGTAAAGCATTGAAAGTAATAAAGTTCTGTGTTGTCTGTCTGTTTAGTTGTCACACATCAAGGAGTTGAAACTGGAGTAAATAAAAAAAAAATTCACAGATAAAGTACTTTGTCTCAACTGACTTGGGTTACTTCCTTTGTACTTTCACTTTGTTGTGGTGGAAGAGACTTGTCATTCTTGCCTAGGAGTCATGCTAATCTTCCCTGTATCATTGCAGTATTAATGTATGTGCTGCTGATGTGAACTGTGCTGAAAGAGACTTGGTCCTCAGTTCCTGTGTCAAATCTCTGACTTCACCAAACTGGGCTGTAGAACCTGGGGTACTTCCTTGGCTGTAGCCGGTTAACTCTTTGCACCTCAGGCTTTAGCTGGGGAAGGAAAAGCATGCTGGAAGCGTCAATAGACAGAAGCTCTGTTCCTGGGCTCCACCTCACCACCTACGACTCCTGCCCTCTTCCTTAACTGGCTGGTCACCAAGATAAAACTTCTAGAACAGTGTGTTATGCCATTGGACATTAATGAGGGGAGAGTAGGGGACAAGGAGAGCATCCTGGAGAGATCAGATATCTATCTGCAAGTGAGACCAGAGAATCTTCCAGAAGGACAGTCATGTTGAACAGGGTTTGGAAAGAGTGTTTTAGGCAGAATGGGGCAGTCTGTGTGAGGGCTGATGTTAGTACCAGCAAGATATGCATGTATGCTGAAAGATTTGTCCTGTTCAAGTAAGAGCCACAGAAAAGGTTAGTGGTAGGAGTAAGTGGTAGAACAAAAGTGAAAAAAAAGCCTTGGAAATAGAATCTTAGAAGTTTGGACCTAATAGAGAACAGGAAACTGTGGGTCTGGTTAGGAGTGTGTGTGTGTGTGTGTGTGTGTGTGTGTGTGTGTGTGTGTGTTTAAGACTTGAGGAAAGCATCATTTTCCAGAAGGAATGGTCGAAAGCACTCAGACTTCAGCTATCTGGTGCAATGTAGTGGTCAGGAAGAATGTGATTTAGGGCTTTATCCTGTTTCCAGGAAGGGCAGCTCTCTCTGATGGCTACTGAGTGAATTTGATTAAGAACTGAGATATCATTGTTTAGAGTTATCAATTTTATTTTTTCAAAGGTTTTACTTATTTATTCATAAGAGACACAGACTGGCAAAGACATAAGCAGAGGGAGAAGCAGGCTTCCTGTGGGGAGCCTGATGCGGGACTGGATCCGGGATCCGGGATCCAGGGATCATACCTTGAGCCAAAGCCAGACGCTCAACCACTGAGCTACCTAGACATCCAAAGTTATCAATTTTATGAGCCAGGACCATGGACAAGGGAGTATGGAAGGGTACTACCCCTGCCTACACAGTATTTGTAAACCACTGGAACCTACTAGATGCCTCATGTGGACAAGATGGTGTCTAAGTGACTTCATGTCACTGAATTGAATTGAGGGCTAGGTTTGTGATCCCTAAATGTCTGAAACCAATGAGTTCAGGTGGAATTTCTTATATTTGTTCCAAATTTTCATGTAATTTTCCCAAATTACATTAGGATCCTTAGAGGCTACTTTGTTATCCCTCTGTTTTGGGACATGTTTGAGATTTTCTTCCTTTTGAAATTAAAATAAAATCCTTTATCTTCTCTGTTGACCTTCCTATACTAATAGCATATTCAGAATACCCATTATTCTTACGTCTGTATTCATAATAAGTTTAAAAAACAATGTGGAGATCCAAAAATACAGATATCTGTACTGATGCCTGATGTCTGTTGGTCTTTGTGCTTATATCTATGCATGATGAATTGATATTAACAGTGCTCTAAGTTCTGTGAGCTCAGAGCTGGTCACAGACATGGGTCAAAATGGGGACTACTAGTGTCTATTTTATATATTCTACTGGGTCAGATCTCTGGTTGTCAACTATAACCAAGTCAGAATGATCAATCTGACTTAGGTGAAGTCCTTATTTCCAGCATCACTCTGACATTTTAGCTCTGAAATGTCGTTAATCACATTTTGGAGTGACTGTGGGCTGACATTTTTCTGATACTGATTCTTCTGGGTTAAGGATTAAGATGAGATTGCCATCTCTGGCAAACATTCCCAGTCTGCTCCTGATTGGCAGCCAAATATGGGAAGCAAATGGCCAAGTGGATTAGGAATCTTAAAAAAATGTTTTGTTAAACCATCCTCATCAAACTGGCACTATCTGCCTTCCCCCCTCCTTTGTTCCAGATTGGGCTATCCTTTGTGACAGATGTTTCCTAGTGAGGAGGCAGCATCTAGAAGCCTTGGGTGATGGCTGAGGTTTAGGAATGCCAAACCTGGGGTCATTCACACTGTCAGGAAGATTGCAACCATCTTCCTGCCATTGGGCTCCCATTTTATTTTTTTATTTTTTGAGATTTTATTTATTTATTCACGAGAGACAGAGAGAAAGAAGGGGCAGAGACATAGGCAGAGGGAGAAGCAGGCTCCATGCAAGAAGCCCGATGTGGGACACAATGCCAGGACTCCAGGATCATGCCCTGAGCCAAAGGTAGATGCTCAACCACTGAACCATTCAGGCATCCCACTGGGCTCCCATTTTAAAAAATATCTGTTCCCCATCCCCATTTTCTTTTATACAATGAGAATCAAGGTTTAGTTTTCTTCTCTAGCACTCCCTGACTACACAGAAGATGTTTCCTTTTCTTCTTTATAATGGGGTAGTGATTAGAAAAGATGTGAAATAGAATGATGAAAGAAGTCTCGGGGGGGTGGGGGGCTGACTTATATTTGGCATCTAGAGATCTATTATCCTATATTTTCACTAAGTGCCAAGCTAAAGGAAATGGGCCATAGCTGTGGGCAATAATTACAATTAGCTGTAAAACCATGTCTGGGAACTATTGGAATAGTTGCAGGGTTGCTTTGGAATCTTCCTTGGCATCTGAAATGATAGTCCAGAGACATTTTGGCTCTAGATCAGGTTTGGATTTTAGTATGACATGGTTTAAATGGAGCTTTCAGTTTTAATGATTATAGTACTTCCAGCTCTGGCCCATCTGTATGTATTTGGGCAGATATGGAAAACATCAGCAGAGAGTGACTTGGACACAAAGACAGGGACTGGCTCAAATCACTATTTATTAGCCATGCCGTGGAGTCTCAATTCCTTGTGGAGGTAGGGTGCTGCAGGAGAAACAACGTGTTCTTTGAAGTAACAAAGAACCAAGGTCAAATTCCAGCTCTTCTTTGTACTGGCTATATGAGCTTGGGATGGTTGTCTCATCTCTCAGTCTGTAACGTGGAATAATAATACTTATGTCATTGGGTTGTCGCAGGGGTTAAATGAAATAACATCTGTGTATTCCTTGCAGCTCAACAAATTCTGGTTCTTTCACTCTTCTCTTTATGTGTCCATAAATCTTGCATATATACCTGGTATCGCTATTAGCCAGATACCATTTTTCTCTGCTTCCAGCCTCTACACATATTCACCAGTGTGTCTAGAGTTCAAGACTAGGTCCCTGATTTATTAGTTTGTGGTAACCCCACAAAACAGCAATAAGCATATGGAGTTTTTATACTCTGCTAACATGAGCCATGGTTGTGGTTTCACTGCAGGTATTTTTGCTTGATGACAATTTTGGTTGTAAATCAAAGCCAACCCACTTCTATCTTCCCACTCACTCCTCTGATCCGAAGTTCCTGATTTGAAGCTAGATCATTCTGAATAGGGTTTGTTTCAACCAAAAGTAATAGTAAATTTGTTTATAAAGGGTGTCCAGGGAAGGAGAATCCATAAGCTTTACTACTATGACATTCTTATTTTTCTCCTACCTTTTTAGTTTGAAACATACCCAATCTACAGAATGTTACAAGAATAGTATATTGACATCCATTTATCTTTCACCAGGATTGAACAATTGCTACTATTTTACTACATTTGCTTAATCTCTCCAATATGTGTATGTGTTTGTGTGCGTGTGTGTGTGTATGAATATACTCCATATCCTAAGTTTACTAGTTTTCCAATATTTTTATAGTAGAAATATTCCTCCCTGATCCAGGTACAATCCAGGGCTCTGCATTACATCTTATTGTCATGTCTTTTTATTCACTTTTAATCTTCAACAGATACTCAGTCCATCATTCCTGACATTGACGGTTTTGAACAGAACAGGTTGGTTGTTGTGTAGAGCCAATGTTCTGTGGAAATTTGTTTTGTAGACTGATCACTTTTTTTATAGAGGGAGCAAGCAGGGGTGGAAAGACAAAGGGAATGAGAGACTCTCAAGCAGGCCACACACACAGTGTGTGGACTCAATCCCAGGACCCTGAGATCATGACCTGAGCCAGAATCAAGAATTGGATGCTTAACCCTTTAATTGCATGCTTATGTCCCTTTAGATTGATCATTTTTCTCATTAGATTCACATTACACATTTTGGGTAAGAGTATGATATAAAGAACATTCTTAATGACAATGAGTGCCATGTAATCAGGGAACAGGCTTTTTCTCCCTATTGTGTTGGTAGCATCAAGCACTTAGGACTGGATTTAGAAGGTGCTTAATATTTATTGAATAAATTAATGAAGCACTAAGACATTCTTAGTCTTCACTAAGGAGACATCAGTCTGTTCACTGACATTTAGGTCTATTATTTTTTTCTACCTGAGGAGAGGAGGAAGAGCAGCCTTGCCTATATCCTAGCCCCAATTTTTTATTCATGTTTGAAGGGTTAAAGGTAACCCAGGACCTTTATTTATAGAGGATATATATAGAGAGGAGATATATATATATATATATATATATATATATATATATATATATCGAGAGAGAGAGAGAGGATATAAATATAATATATATATTTTTTATTGGAGTTTGATTTGCCAGCATATGGTATAACACCAGTGCTCATCCTATCAAATGCCCCTCTCAGTGCCCCTTCACTCAGTCACCCTATCCCCCTGCCTACCTCCCCTTCCACTACCCCTTGTTTCATTTCCTAGAGTTAGGAGTCTCTCATGTTTTGCTACCCTCTCTAATTTTTCCCACTCATTTCCTCTCCTTTCCCCTATAATCCCTTTCACTATTTCTTATATTCCCCATATGAATGAAACCATATAATGATTGCCCCAGGACCTCTATAAAGAGCCACAGAGGAGGGGCATCTGGGTGACTCAGTGGTTGAGCATCTGCCTTCGGGTCAGGTCATGATTCCAGGGCCCTAGGATGGAGTTCTGCATCGGGTCCACTGTGGGGAGCCTCTACCTATGTCTCTGCCTCTCTCTGTGTGTCTCCCATGAATAAATAAATAAAATCTTATTTTTTAAAAAAGAGCCACAGAGGAGGAAAATGAAATGGGAACTATGAGGTGAGGCAAGTTGACTTCAGTCTCTTTATCCTGGGGTGGGTGGAGGATGAATAAGGTGGTCCTCAGCTGGAGAGAAACACAGCACAAGGAACCTAGGAGTCTGTGGCCTGTTTCCTTTCTGAGAGAAATTAGTTACTTAGGTTTCCAGATTTTTACTATACTTCCTTCCTCTAACCCCTATTTAAATCCTAAGAATGCCATATTAAAAATTGATTTATGTCTGTCCTCCTTTCCCAGGAGAAACAACACCATAATTCTCTTCTTCTCTACCCTCCATCTCTCCTTCTGCAACACACACACACACACACACACACACACACACACATTTGTGTATCTTCTAAATTTATAAACAGTGGTTGGTGGCCATTTTTTTCCAGATTATTGGTTGCTGAGAAACTGTATAATTTCTTGGAATTCTCATTTGGATGTAAAAGCTTTTCCCTGTCACCCCAGGGAAAGTGAGGTTGAGAGGTACTCTTTGCCTCACAGACATGTGTGTTCAGGCTTCTCTTGGGGACCCTTTCTCTCTCCAGCTCTGAGCATCCCAGATATTGCTTACAGTCCTCCATGAGGCATCTGGCGCTTGGGTTCATCTATTTATCTGCAAAGCTGTGAGTGCCTGATTCACATGGTTCCCGCCCCTATCCTAAGTGTCTACCTACCTCTATTTTGCAGTCCTTAATTTCACCAGGTTCCATAAAAAACATCCTTTATATCTATGTCAGCTCTTGATTATCTACAATACTGATGAGATAGCCTAAAATAGTGAATGATGCTAATATGACTTCTGTTTGATTTTTAAGTGAGGGAGTCCTGCCTAAAGATAATCCAGAAAGTGAAATACAAATCAAAACCACAATGAGATACCACCTCACACCAGTAAGAATGGGGAAAATTAACAAAGCAGAAAACCACAAATGTTGGAGAGGATGTGGAGAAAGGGGAACCTTCCTGCACCGTTGGTAGGAATGTGAACTGGTGCAGCCACTCTGGAAAACTGTGTGGAGGTTCCTCAAAGAGTTAAAAATAGATCTGCCCTATGACCCAGCAATTGCACTGCTGGGGATTTACCCCAAAGATACAGATGCAATGAAATGCCGGGACAACTGCAGCCCGATGTTTCTAGCAGCAATGTCCACAATAGCCAAACTATGGAAGGAGCCTCGGTGTCCATCGAAAGATGAATGGATAAAGAAGATGTAGTCTATGTATACAATGGAATATTACTCAGCCATTAGAAACTACAAATACCCACCACTTGCTTCAATGTGGATGGAACTGGAGGGTACTATGCTGAGTGAAATAAGTCAATCGGAAAAGGATATTATATTATATTATATTATATTATATTATATTATATTATCTCATTCATTTGGGGAATATAAAAAATAGTGAAAGGGAATAAAGGGAAAAGGAGAAAAAATGAGTGGGAAATATCAGAAAGGGAGACAGAACATGAAAAACTCCTAACTCTGGGAAACGAACTAGGGGTGGTGGAAGGGAAGGTGAGTGGGGGTGGGTGTGACTGGGTGGCGGGCATCAAGGTGGGCATTTGACGGGATGAGCACTGGTTGTTAAGCTATATGTTGGCAAATTGAACACCAATAAAAAATAAATTTGTAAGATAAATAAATAAATAAATAAATAAATAAATAATAAAAAGAAGAGCTTCAGTGAAAGAAGTCCATCATGTCACTGTCTCATGGTGACTCTGTATGGTAACTCTTCTTTGTCATCTAGAGAGGGTGGCAGATGGAAGCATGCACCTTGCTCAGCCCTCACTGTGTTGTCAGAAGCACTGGACATCTACTGAGAGCTCTATAATAGCTGTCTCCACTACTTTTTTTATTGGAGTTTGATTTGCCAACATATAGTATAACACTCAGTGCTCATTCCATCAAGTGCCCCCCTCAGTGCTCATCACTCAGTCACCCCATCCCCCTGCCCACCTCCCTTTCCACTACCCCTTGTTCATTTCCCAGAGTTAGGAGTCTCTCATGTTTTGTCACCCTCTCTAATTTTTCCCACTCATTTTCTCTCCTTTCCCCTATAATCCCTTTCTCTATTTTTTATATTCCCCATATGAGTGAAACCATATAATGATAGTTTTCAAACTCTGGAGGAGGCCTTTCTTTAGATAGAGAACCCAGTACCTAGTTCACAGAACTTAAAAGTCAGTAGGCAATATATGAAACTCTCAGTTTTTCTAGGGTTTCCATACACCCAAAGTAACAGCCAAATTCCTCACAGTGACTCTCAGACTCTCCATGAAGGATCTGGCTTTCTGCTTTCTTTCTGATCTCATTACCCACTGCTTCCCCTTCACTCAATCTGTCCTGGCCACATAGGCCTCCTAGTTATTCCTTAAAAATATCCAAATACCACTTCACACCCATCAATATGGCTGCTATTAAAAAAAAGAGGATAACAAGTGTTGATGAAGATGTAGAGAAATTGGGATGTTTATGCATTGCTGGTGGGGATGTAAAATGGGGCAGCTGCTGTGGAAAACAGTACGATGACTTCTGGAAAAAGTACATATACTGTTACCATGTGAATCAGGAACCCCACTTGTGGGTATATATCCCACAGAACTGAAAATAGGGTCTCAAAAAGATAATTGTATACCCACATTTGTAAGAGCATTACTCATAACAGCTTAAAGGTGAAACCCACATCCTGCATTTAGTTGGATTAGGCATGAGGTTCTCTTTGAGACCTATGATGGAATGTTTGTTTTGGAGTTCAGAAGGAGCTCAGAGCCTGAGAGAAACACAGGGAAGAGGATGGAAGAAAGGGGACACTGAGAGCATTATGGAATTCATACAAGCTGGCTTCATGTTCCCTGGCCCCTCTCTGCATTTCTTAGAGCACCTCTTCTAAGCAAACACCTCCTTTAGGAGAGACTGCTTCCAAATGAAACTGAGATCTACTCCCAGAGCCCTCCTTAGGAGTTATCCTCAGGTATTAAAACAGATGATGGTGCATGTTCTAGTCTCCTGTTTACACCTGAGTTTGGCCCTTTCTATCTTTACAAAAAAAAAAAATCCTACTACTACGAATCTTATTATATAGTAGTCAATCAATATTATATATTCATTTTCTCTCTGCTAAATGCCTCTTTTGCGTGCTTGGTACAATCATGAGCAATATTTGACCTGGGTAGTGAGAGTTGGGGGTGAGAGTGTAGAAATCAAGAGGAAGAGGTATATGGATCCTGGCTCTGCCCTCTGGAAGCTTTTAGAATGTAAAGGAATTTAACTGAGTCACCTGCACATCAGGAAAAAGAAAGGGGAAATTAGTTTCAAGTGAGCATCAGAACAGGTTATAAGTGCTGGCAGGAAGGGGATAAGGGTTGGAGAGGGAGATCAGTCAAGATGGCTTAGGAAGGGCTTCCTAGACATGGGGTGGGGGAAGGAGAAGATCGTAGAATAGGATTGAGAAGAGCTAAAGGGTCAAGGGAGGCAGATGGGGTGAGGAGGGCCACCCTGGCAGGGCAGGTAACTTACCCAGGCCAAAGGCTCACCCCAGGAAAGGTAAGTTAGGTTTTGAGGAGCTAAGTTAGGAAAGAAGCAATGGGCCTGAGGGTAGGGGGAGATTTGGGTGGAGCAGGGAGTTCTGACAGCTGGGTCAGAGAGTTTGAACTAAATATAAACCATTGGAATGATCACAGATTATTTCATGGAGAAAGGGCATTTCTGAACATGGTATTTGAGGATGATGATCTCTGAGTTGTTATAAGCTGGATTTGTGTTAATCTCTCTCAGGATTCCAAATAATGAGTTTGCTTCCTCTTCTGTAAGTTCGGTTATTCATTTGTTTGTTCAGCCTGCTTCTGTTGGAGTCATAAAACATAGTTATTTAGTTCCCAGATTTTTTTTCCTTTGAGTCATTCCACTGGTATCTCTATACTTTGACTGTAGCCCTCTCTGCCTCCTCTTCAGTAAAAATGGGAAAAGCACAAGGACCACCCCGCACAACACAATTGAGGGAAACATAAACTATCAAAAACATTACTCCTCTTTGACCTTGCCATTCAGATGGTCCTCCTTTGGGATTCGGCGGGATCCATGGATGGACTTAAGAAGAGTGTATGACTTTCTGAGGTGACTAATGTCAGAGGGGCCTGTGATTCAACAAATGTGAAGAACCACTGGTGTGTCTTTGTTGGGAGGTAGGTGGCTGTGGACAGTTCCCCAGAGAGAGAAACGTGGTACAAGTATCCTTAGTGCCAAATATAGGAGCCTCCAGGACAGTTGAAGAAGCTGAAGGAGGAAGAGGAGTTGGGAAAAGGGAAATAGGTTCAGAGGAAACTAGTAGGGGGATGCCTCGTCTTCCCTATTCTTCACCCTCTTTCTAGTAGATATTCCTTCTTTGATATCCTGGTGATTACAGGATTCCAGTTCCCCTTCAGTTTAAGTCTCTCGAGTGCCTGCCATTTGTCAAGGTCTGTACCAGGTCCTCTCACAATATTATCTCGGCAATTCCTATGTTGAACCTGCCATGCACAGGGTGGGGTCAGCCCCTTCCTCAGTAATGGCATGTTAGCACCATCACTTCCTGTCAGGCACCTTATCAATGCATTTAATTTCCCCCTCTCATCCTTATCTCTATTCCATTTCCCCCTCCTCACTGCAGGCACTTGCTGTAGTGTATTTAACAAATGTTCTTCCAGTCCATGCTGTACACATGTAGTTAGATACATTCATCCACTCAACACTAAAGTGCCAACTCTGTCAGGCACAGTTGTAGGGTGCAGGGAATACAGCCAAGAGCAAAACAGAAAGTCTTGCTTCCATGGAGCTTACATTCTTTTGGAGTGAGACAACTCATAAACAAGTAAGTAAAACATATAGTGCCTTAAATTGTGACAAATGCTATGGGAAAATATAGGCAGGGGATAAGGTCGGTTATGTGTGGTTAGGAGCAGGTTGCAGTTGTATGTGGGGTGATTCAGGAAGGCTGGGCTACATGTGTTATTTTATCCAATCTAGTTCTGAGAGCAACCATGTGGATATCTGGGCTAGAAGTGGTGCAATTATAAGGGACAGCCAGGGCAAAGGCCCTGAGTAGTGTCCTTCCTGGAATGTTAGGGGGCCAGAATGTTTAGGAGGCCAGTGGCTACAGAGAAATGAGTGGAAGGAGAAACAGAAGGCTGAGAGGTAGCTGTTTCAGTGACAAATACTTTCGGACTTTGTAGGTGATTGTAAATGCAGACTTTGGCTTCTACTCTGAATAAAAAGGGAAATCAGAGGAAGGTTTTCAGCAGAGCAATGACATGGCAATTTTTAAAGATTTTATTTATTTATTTATTTGTGAGAGACACATAGAGGCAGAGACATAGACAGAGGGAAAAGCAGGCTCCTTTCAGAGAGACCGATGTGGGGCTTGATCCCTGGACCAGGGATCATGCCCTAAGCCAAGGTCAGATGCTCAACCACTGAGCCACCCAGGAATCCCAATGATATGACATTTTTAAATAGATGCATGTGTATCCTTGACAAATATACAGCATTTTATGGCTTTTTGTAAATGTACAAATGGCATTGAGCTATATGCCTCATTCAACTTTATTTCTCCTACTTGTCATTTTTTTCTGAGATCTACCCACACTGTCTATAAATCTACCTTATTATCCCTGACTACTGTGTCATATCTCATTGTGGACACATAGCACATTTTATTTATATATTTCTTTCACCACAGACACTGGCATAGCTCCCACTTCCTGGCACCACAAACCATCCTGTGATGAGATGAATGTGCTCACTAACATTATGTTTCAGGATGGTGACACAGTGACACTACCACCAGCAATTTGTGATGGTTTGTATCTTCTCACTGAATTCTCATGCTGATCTAGTGAGGAAGGTCAGGTGAGGACCCTTGTGGATGAGGAGACTGAGGCTTAGAGGGAGTGAGCAAATGCCCCGAGTTCATGTAGTTATGTGGAAGGGACAGGGCTCGTCCTTCATTTATTTCCTTCATTAAGAAGATATATTTGAACATATTGAGACCACGGTTTGAGAGAGATAAAAATTATTCCCTGTGAAAAATTACAGACAGTTGCAAGTAAGTGTTTTAATACAAGCTCACAGAGCAGGGTAGATTCTCCAGGCCCCTGGCAGCTGATGTCACAGATGGTGCAGGGTATGTATAGAACACAGTGTGGCCAGTGAAGAGATTGTCTGCAGAAGTGAGCTCACCTTCTCTCCTGGAGCTCAGAGAGGAAGGAGACAGAAGGAATTGTTCATGTTGTGAGCTACTGAGCTGGTAACTCATTTATTTTCTCCCTATACATCACATTCTCATAACTGTGGACATAAAAACTGTCCACTTTTTTGACCACTTTTTTTTTGGAATTTTGGAATTTTGGAATTTTGCCTCCTCACTTTGGGTGAGGTTTACTGAATGTCAGAATTTGTAAAACCACCATACAAGCTCTTCTCCCTTCTCAGTCCTGGACCTTGGGTGGCTGTTGCCCCCATTTCTGCAGTGTTTCCTTTTCAGGCAGCCTGGTCCTCTCTTTCTTGCAGGGGGTTATGAAGGGCCTGCCCCTTTCTCCCTTCTCCTCTCTGTTCACAGCACCCTTGTGGTCCTAGGTGAGTAAAGGGAAGGAGTGGACTGTACATCCTTGGCCACCAGGACAGCTGAATGGATGATGCAGTATGAGGAGAAAGGGGGACCAAGTGCCATCTGATCTTGGCTAGTTGATATAGGGGCTAAGGATTTATGACTGGGGGATTAAATTTGTATTTTAACCTCAGATGATATTTTAAAATGTCTCTGCAAATCAATTATGCCCACCACCCGGTGAATTAATGGGTCATAACCATGGCTAAGTACCGTACACACATCCCATTTGTGAATTATTGTAGAATACATTCATGCCCTATTGTGTCTTATAGCTTAATTAGCATATGAAGCTACATATGTTAGATGAACCAAAACAATTATGTTATATAGTTGATTAAAAAAGGAAAATGTTGGAGGTATTTGGCACTTTTCTCTATGGGGGAAAGCAGGGTTGATTTGCCTATCATGTCCTTTGATGTCAATTTCTGTGATATCTGAGCTGCAGAAGAAGACGTGAGACTTCTGAGCTTTGGTTGGTTGGTTGAAAACTACTTTTCAGGAAATATTTATTTCTTACTAGGCATTATGGTGGGACAGCACATACCAGATGAAATATGAAGCAGCAGCTTTGAAGCCTGAGCAACGGAACTTAGCAGACCTAACCCAACTCAGCTTAATTAGCTTCACGGAACCTGATTGGAGAATTTGGCTCCCTGGGCTCTCTACAGCACTGATCCCAGAAACCTCTTCAATTCAGTCAGAATGCTGTGTCAGGCACTTCACATATTTGGTAACAAGCTGGTGCGCAGACGTCCATTGAAGAAAGATGTGACTGACATTGCCCCTGACAGAAGCCTGAGCACTATGGATTTAGTGGCCCTGGGTGTGGACAACACAGTGGGTGTAGGTGTGTATATCCTGGCTGGGGAAGTGGCCAACAGTCAAGCAGGACCTTCTACCATGATCTGCTTTTTGGTGGCCGGCCTAACTTCTGTGCTGGCTGGGCTGTGCTATTCAGAGATTAGTGCTCGAGTTCCCCAATCTGGATCTGCATATCTCTGCACCTATGTCACTATAGGTGAACTTGGGGCTTTCATCACTGGCTGGAATCTTATCTTGTTCTTTGTTGCTGGTACCACCATTGTGGCCTGTGCCTGGTCTTTAGCTTTTAACAACTTGCCTGGGAACCAGATCTCTCAGGCCCTGCATGAGAGCATCTCACCTCATGTTCCTCGGGTCTTTGCAGAATATCTAGACTTCTTTGTTGTGGGCCTTGTATTGTTGCTCATAGGATTGCTGACTCTGAGGATTACTGAGTTTTCCCTGGCCACCAAAGCATTCACATTAGTGAAAGTTTTGGTTCTTAGTTTTATCATCATGTCTGGTTTCATTAAGGGGGACCTGCACAACTGGAAGCTCACAGAAGAGGACTATATAAAGGCTGGACTCAATGACACCTCGAGCTTGGGCCCTCTGGGCTCTGGAGGATTCGTGCCTTTTGGCTTCCAGGGGATTCTCCGTGGAGCAGCTACCTGCTTCTATGCTTTTATAGGTTTTGACAATATTGTTACCAGAGTTGAAGAAGCTCAGAATCCTAAGTGTTCTATCCCCAGGGGCACTGTGATTTCATTGCTCATCTGCATTTCAGTATATTTTGGTGTCTCTGCAGCACTTACACTTATGGTGCCTTATTACCAGCTCCGAGCCGGGAGCACCTTGCCTGAGGTATTTCTCCATATTGGCTGGGCCCCTGCCTACTATGCTGTGGCTTTTGGATTCCTCTGTAGTCTTTCTGTCAGCCTCTTGGGCTTTATGGTCCCCATACGTCATCAAGTATACATGATGGCAAAGGACGGCCTCTTGTTCCCTGTCCTTGCCAGGATCCATACTGGAACATACACCCGCATGGTGGCTACTGTGATCTTTGGCATTATTGCAGCAATCATGATAGTCTTCTTTGGACTTACTCATCTTGTGGACCTCCGGTCAATTGTAACTCTGTTGAATTACTCCCTGGTAGCTTTTAGTGTTCTCATCCTCAGGTATCAGCCTGAGAGGAAGAATGGGGGAAATGAAGCACAGGTGCAACAGGAGAATGGACCTGAAGCAGAGCAGCTGACTCTACGCCGAATACTTTTTCCAGACAGCTCCACCCCCACTCCACTCTCTGGCCTGATTGTCTCTGTTTGCTCCTCACTGCTTGCTCTGCTGCTGACTCTTCTCTGCCTGGTGCTGGCTCAGTGGCCAGGTCTGCTTTCTGGAGACCCATGGTGGATCACAGTGGTTGTGCTGCTCCTGGTGCTCATCACTGGGATCACTGGGGTCATCTGGAGGCAGCCACAGACCTCCACTCCCCTTTACTTTAAGGTACCTGGCCTACCTCTCCTCCCACTTCTGAGCATCTTTCTGAATTTTTACCTTATGATGCAGATGCCAGCTGGCACCTGGGCCCAATTTGGTGTCTGGATGCTGATTGGGTTTGCTATCTACTTTGGCTATGGGATGCAGCACAGCCTTGCTTAACTCCACTGAAGTTAACACCAAAACTGTAGCCCTGGACTTGAACAGAGCCAGTACACATTTGCTTGGACATCATCACACCTGAATGCAGTCAGGTCCCCTGGATAATAATGGGGAGTTCTCTTGAGCTCATGGAAAACTAGGCCTCCCATGCGATATTGGTGGAGAAAAGTTAATAGAGCCATTCTGTCTTTTTTTTTAATAATAAATTTATTTTTTATTGGTGTTCAATTTGCCAACATACAGAATAACACCCAGTGCTCATCCCGTCAAATGCCCCCCTCAGTGCCCGTCACCCATTCACCCCCACCCCCTGCCCTCCTCCCCTTCCACCATTCTGTCTTTATGTTGGAATGTAGGATTGCTTCTACTTATTTTTCTTTACTTGTCTACTTTTCAATTATGTCTGTAGCTGCTTTCTGCCTTTAAAGCAATCATTACTGAAAGTAACTAGACAAAGTGTTTGGTTTTCTTTGGGTAAACACACAGTATGGTAGTATAAAATCATATGGTAATTCTATTTCAATTTGTTGAGGAACCTGCATACTGTTTTCCACAGTGGCTACACCAATTAACATGCCTACCAACAGTGCATGAAGGTTCCTTTTTGTTCATACTCTTGCCAACTTGTTGTTTCTTGTGTTTTTTATTTTAGCGATTCTGAGAGGCATAAAGTAATATCTCATTGTTTTGTTGGTTTTTTAAAAGATTTATTTTTTTTGAGAGAGAGAGTACATACAAACAAGGGGAAGTAGCAGAAGGAGAGAGGGACTCTCCAGCGGAATCCCCTCTGAGTGGGAAGTCCCATGTGGGGCTCTTTCCAACAACCCCAAGATCATGACCTGAGCTGAAACCAAGAGTCAGACACTTAAGTGACTTAGGCAACCAGATACCCCACTCCTTGTGGTATTAATTTTGCATTTCCCTCATGATTACTGATGCCGAACACCTTTTCATGTGTCTGTTGGTCATTTGTATGTCTTCTATGAAAAAATGTTTATTCAGATCCTCTGTCCATTTTTAAATCAGATTATTGGTTTTTCTGGTGTTGTGTAAATTCTTTATATATCTTATATATTAACAACTTATGAAATATATAGGTTGCAGATATCTTGCATCATTTACCAGGTTGCCTTTGTGTTTTGTTGATGGTTTCTATTGCTGTGCAAAAGCTTTATTTGCATGAAAAAAATCTATGCACCCCAATTCTTATTGCAGCATTATTAATAATAATGAGGATAGGGAAGCAACTCAAGTGTACATCCATAAATGAATGGATAAAGAAGATGTGATACACACACAGACACATAAACATACACACACATACTGGAAATTTACTGAGTCATAAAAAACTATTGAATTTTGCATTCTGTAAAAAAATAGACTTATCATGGTAAGTAAAATATGTCAATCTCAGAAAGATGAATACCATATTTTCCACTCCTATGTGGAACTTCAGAAATAAAAGAAATGAGCAAACAAAGAAAAAAAAAGAGAGAGAAAGACAGTACAAACTTCCCAGACTCTTAAATACAGGGAACAAACTGGTGACTGCCAAAGGGGATGTGGACATGAGGATGAGTGAAATAGATAAAAGGAATTAAGAGTACACTTATCTTGGAACTCCTGGGTAGCTCAGTCAGTTAAGCATACAGCTCTGGATTTTGGCTCAGGTCATGATTTCAAGGTTGAAAGATCAAGCCTCTCTTTGGGCTCTATGTTCAGCAGAGTCTACTTGTCCCTTCCCTCTGCTCCTTCCCTGCCCCACTGACACTTGCTCTCTCAAATATATGAATGATTTTTTTAAGTATACTTATCTTCATGAGACCTGAGAAATGATAGGATTGTTGAATCATTATATTCTACACCTGAGGGTAATATAATGACAATGTATGTTAATTATATGTCATACAAAAGTAAACTAGGAAAAGAGCAAAGAAGAGATGAAATATGGCCACTGAATATAAAATAAAGAATATAAAAAGCTTATATGCTAATGCAAAAGGTAAAACATAGTTCTAACACAAAGCAGAAAGTGTTGTCATAAGTAACATGCAAATAAAACATCTTGGGAATTCATAGTGGAGGATGATCATTCGTGGCTGGCACAGTGGTGAGCGTTGATGGGTGAAATCAGAGAAGACTTTGTAGAGGAATGGCATTTGAGTTGGCTTTCTCCAAGGAAAGATAGAGAGAAAGTTGCCACACATGGAAAGCAGGGAGAGATTGTAGGCAGAGAGAACACCACCAGGAAAAGCACAGGAAAATGAAGCAGTGTTCAGAGCACACTGAGCTAGCTGTGTAGTTTTAGCCATGGCTGTGTGAGGGGGCAACAGAGCATGCAGAGGTGAGTTGCAGCCAAAGCTTTCCTCTGAGTACAAAGCACTTTGGCCTTGAGCCCACTACCTATGCTGAAAATCCCTGAGGTTGGTTATTCTTGGCGATATCTATATCCTTGGCTTGAAAGTTTCTCTACTGTTGTCTACTACTGTGGCCCACTTGCTCAGAAAATGCACAGGTGAGAGCCACGTGTCCTGGGTTCTGGTCTGGTTTCCACCACTAACCAGCAATGTGAGCTTGAACAAGTGCTCATTTCCTTTCATGCTCCGCTTATTTATCTGAAACAGGAGAGATCAGGACTGTAATTTGCAAAGTTCTGTGTCCTTAAAAAAAATCCTAGGATTGCCTCCTGCTCTTCTGTTATTCTCTCATCTAGGTCTCTCTACTGCACGTGATCTGTACCTACATCCTGCTCATTTATCACTAGAACCCACTGCTGGAGCTGTAGAGGGCCAATAAATAACACCCCATTTCTCCCTCCTATGTTTGGAACCAATTGATAATCAAGACATAGAGACAGATGATTAAACCATCAACTTTAGATCTGCCACCTAAGTGGCTTGCTAATTCTGCAGCACTAAATTGGACAGATTTATTCTTCATCACAAATAATGTTGAGCACCCCCGCTCCCCACCATAGGAGACAGCTTGCTTTTATTGGATTGCTCATTTATGAGCATGTTGGAATGCATGTATCCTTTGGGCACAGAGAACCTGAATAGAAAAGTAAAGCAACAACAACAACAAAACTGGAAGGGGCTCTTCTGGGCACACTTAGTGCTATTTCTTCAACCCGAGTTATAGGGAAGGGAGTGCTGGAGAGAAGCCAGGAATAGTGCTCAGTAATACAAAAGTTTACCAGATGTCACCTCACTTGGAAGACTTGTGAAAACAGATTGCTGGATCCTGCCCCCAGCATTTGGAATTCAGGAGGTCTGAGTGGAGCTCAAAACTTGTACTTCTAAAAAAAAAAAAAAAAAAAAAAAAAAAAAAAAAAAATTGTACTTCTAACAGTTCCCAGGTGATGCTGCTGGTCCAGGGACCATGCTTTGAAAAGCAAAGCTCCAGCTGAGTCTCCTCCATACGCAAAGATAAGTGAGGGAAACAAAGGCACCCTTGGAACACTTACCTTCATTTAATGAAATATTTAAATTAAAATTCTATGGTTAATCCTTTCACAGTGGGGAAATCATAGTGAATCATTTCTAAATGTATATGTTTATGAAATCACCACAATGTATAGTTTAAATATCGTACAATTTTATATGTCAATTATACCTCAATAAAGCTAAAATAAAAATAATAAGATACCACAGTTATCTATGTGTCTTTATTTTCTTTATTTTGTTCCTAGATTATAGATTTAGGTAAGGAGAATATCTAATTAATGCTCCCAGAGCACTCAGCTGGGGACCAGGCACATAATGAGAATCTAAGAAATTGATGCTAAATTGAATTGAGCCTTAAACATTGCTTTGGTATAGAAAATTCTCCCGTGTTTCAGGCCAGCACCGTGCTACTCCTTTAAAACCATATCCTGGGAGATTTCCTTGGCAAAACAAGGAAAAAATTCTCTCCATCTGGAACTATATCTCAATGTGTATCTAGATCTGTACCCAGTATCTAGAATTGTACCAAGACATTTCTAGTTTTGCCTTTGTTTGGCTATGCCTGAGTTCTAGTATCTAGTGTGACTGTTGCATCAGAGTGGACTCTTGCTCAAGGCATTGGGTAGGTTCTCCCTTTCCTCTAAACCCAACAGCAAAAGCATTGCTGTCCATTCAAAGAGCAACAGAGTTAATACAGCCCTGGGGCAGGACAATGCTTGACAAGACTTTCATTGGTCCAGTTCCATCTATCCCCATAGATGGGGTTTTTTGGGTAGCCTGAAGTTGGAAACTGATAGACAGCCCTTCTAATCTGCCTACATCCTGCATCCTGAGACTCTCTGAAGATGAGATGGGATCCAGAGTGGGCACAATAGACATCTCTCTTGAAGAAGTGAGAGTTTTATGGTTGGTGTAGGAGGGCTGGTGTTTTTCTATTGTATTTATGTATAAGGTCCACCCTGGGAGGGAAGACTAGGAAGCTACTTTCTTACTTGTGGAATTTTTCATGTTCCCAACATGGAGTAGGTGACTCCAGGGAAGCCTGATAGAGGCAGGATTATCCATATACTTAACCACTCCTTTAGATGCATTTGTGAGAGACTGGTGCAGAAACCTTGTGAAAGCAGCTAAGATCCTTTGCGGAGTGAATTTACACCCCAAATGGGGAAAATAATGGAATGAAATAGGAATAATTAGTAACTGAATAGGGATTGAGAAGTCATTACTCTAGGAGGGAAGGTATGAGTAGAAACTGAGAGAGAGGTATTATTGGTCAAGAGACACTTCCTGGAGGAGGGTGCTTATGGAGCAATTTGGGAAATAAAAGAGGGACAGGTGAGTTGGAAAAGAATGGACAGTAATTCTAGGCTACATGGACCTTTAGGAGTCATGAAAATGATACTCTTGTGAGGGATGTGTTTCTTTTCACATTAGAAGGTAATTTTTCAGCCAGAAATGTATCACTCCAGATGTGTCATGGAGTGAGATTCCTGAATCAGGAAGGAATGAGACATGAATCTCACAGCCGTCTGGATGATAGACAGACAGAATGATGTGTACAGATAAACTTTTCCTGGGAGACAGTTATAGCAACTGCTATAGTCATCTAGATTCTTCTTTTCAAAGTATAGTCCAAGGACCAGCAGCATGGAGTGCCACCTGAGGGCTTGTTAGAAATGCAGCACCTTAGGCCCCAACCCAGACCTCTTGAATCAGAAGCTGTATTTTCAAAAGGCTCCCAAGTGATTTGTGTGGTCTTTCAGATTTGAGAAGCACTGGCCTGAGATGATCGATGACAGGGGTCTGGCCTCAAATAAGCACTATGGAAGATGTGACAACTTCAAAATTGGGAAAACAGGAGAGGCCTAGGCTAGGAAATTTAAATTGGGCAAAGAGAGTGAAGTGTGTCCAGGCCTCCCACACCAGTCACTATGGCAGGGTTTGGCACTCTGCCCTCTTTGGGGAAATGCCTTTCTTGCTCATGCTGGGGTTTGCTTTGTCTTCAGGAGCTCCGCTGGGTATGCACAGCACTGGTCAAGTCTGGGGCCAATCGTGTTACCCCTACTTCATATAAGGGCCTGACAAGGGATTAGTGAGGTCATATTAGTCATGCCCAGGCCCAGGGTTTTACTATTCCTTAATCGAATGAGTGGTAACTGCTGATACTAATAGAGGAGGCTATGGAGTTTAGGGGATGAAATAGGAGTTCTTAACTACCTGTCCTGGAAATTAGGACACTTTCATATTTCAAACAATTTAAAGAGAGAGTATATGACTGCATGAAGGGTTATACCCTGGTACAAAACAAGTTAATGCTTTTAAGGGATATTCTGATTACTTTTAATAACAAAATGTCAACCTATTACCCCAGCAACCTGGACTAATAGGCAATAAGAACAATATTATCAGGTGGGCATTTGAGAATTTTCTTCAGTTTTGAGGGTTTGTGTAACTCCTCCCCAATTTGAGTGATAAAAAGAGGCCAGTATTGAAGGAAAACAAATTGAGATCGAACACAAGGAAGAATTTTCTGAGATTAGAGGGTGACCAGGGGAGATGGGAGGGTACAGGCTCTCTGGCCATGGGCATATCTCACTTGGGTGTGGAATGCCTCAGATAGGCTCCTGCCCAGGAACAGGAAAATGTACAAAATGTTCAAAAAAAATTTTCCCCTAGAATTCTCCACTCAACTCCTGAAATGAAAGGCTGGGGTGGACATGTCATGTATGTGAGGCATGGGCATGATGAATAACAAAAGAAGAAAAAAATCTCATTGGAGCATTGAAATCTGCTAACAATTTTAAAACAGGGCTTGTATTTAGAAGAATAAGTTGCATGTTAGGGTTCAAATTTGAATTTTAGCTTTCCAAGCCCTTTACTCTCTACGTATTTATTTGGTCTCATTGATGAGATTTTAAAACCTCCTGAGGGAAAAGAACATCCCTTCTATGTTTTACTCCTGTATATCTCCAGTGTCCACAAAATGATGATGATAGTAAGAGCTCCCATGTTTTGAGTGCTAGGCTCTGTACTTTGTTCCTAACACTTTACACAGTTACCTATTTAATACAAAGTTGTATGAGGTCACTATTATGCTCATTTTATAAAAGTTGAAACTAAGGCTCAGAGAGGTAAGTGATGTGTGCAAAGTGAGTGGTGAAGCTTGGATTTGTACAAAGTTTGAGCAAAATCTTGTACCTGTAATCCCTGAACTATACTCTGCATGGAATAGCAGCTCAGTAAGGGATAGATGATCAATGAAATTTGATTACAGAGAGGTAAGACATATCCACTGGAAAATAGTGGATAGTCTTAAATAGTGAATAATGAAAAAAACGATTTCTGTTTGTGGACTGTAGTTAGAGACACACTCAGTGACACATGTATCTTATACTCCTTCAACCTCACTGTGCCCCACTCTGCAGTTAGGAGCTTGCAAAGGGGACAAGGCTGGGTGCATATGTTCATAAAGTACATCATAGAAAGTCATGTGTGTGTGTGTCTACTATATGAACATACATGCTCGAATGTGAGTGAAAATATGCACCAAGGACTGGGGTATGTTTATCTTGGTAGGTCTATGAACATGAGCATATTTGTTAGACTTTTTGGATATGATGAGTATATGTGTGTATGTTTGTGTGTGTGTGCGTGTGCAGACAAATCCTGAAGTTTCAACCAGCTACTAGGAACTGGCTACTTTCTTTCCCTGGCCCTGGCTGGTGTTTGTACAAAACCCCGATATTTATTTTTCATCCCCTTTCAAGGGAACCTCAATGAGCTTTCTTTCTGGGAAGTTTATGGCTAAGATGCTGGGCTGCTGTGGAACCCCTATACATCAGCTACAATCAGGAAAGATTTGCAGAGTAAGAGAAACAAAAGCCACAAAGTGATCACCTCCTGTCTTTACATTCTAGCCCAATATACAGCTGCCTTGTATGTGCACCACCCAGATAATATACTTATCTTGATGAGCCCTGAGATATGTATAGAACTGTTGAATGATTATATTGTTCACCTAAGAATAAAATAATAATTCTGTATGTTAATTATGCTTCAATTTAAAAATAAACTAGAAAAAGACCAAAAAAAAAAAAAAGAAGATAAAATATGATTGCTACCTTTAAGGAGCTTATATTCTACTAGAAGGGGTAAAGCATAGCGGTAACACAAAGTAAAAAGTATTGTCGTAAGTAATATGCAAATAAAGTGTCCTGGGAATTCAGAATGGGGGATGATCACTCGTGGCTGGCACAGTAGTGAGAGTTGCTTGATGAAATCAGAGAAGAATTTATAGAATGCCATTTAAATTGGCTCTCTCCAGGAAAATTCCAGATAGAATTTTCCACACATGGGTTGAAGGGAGAGATTCTAGGCAAAGAGAACAACATTAGGAAAAGCATAGGGAAACGAAGCAGTGTTCAGAGCACAATGAGCAGGCTGTGTAGCCTGAGCCATGGCTGTGTGAGGGGGCAACCGCATGCACAGGTGGATTGCAGCCAGAGCTTTCCTCTGAGCACAGAGCACTTTGGCTTTGATTCCACTGCCCATGCTGAAAATCCCTGGGGCTGGATCTTCTACTTGGCAATAGCTGCATTCTTGGACTTTGAAGTTTCTTCGCTATTGTTTGCTTTGGTCCACCTGCTCAGAAGGTGCACAGCTGAGAGCCACGTGTCCCGGGTCCTGGTCTGGTTTCCACCACTAACCAGCAATGTGAGCTTGGGTAAGCCCCTCAGTGCCTTCCATGCCCTGATTATTTATAACACCAGAGGTCAGAACTACTCATTAGTAGATTCTTTGTACTTACCAAGTTAGAGGGTTTCCTCCAATTCTTCTGTTATTCTCTCAACTAGGTCTCTCTACTGCACGTGATCTAAACCTGCATCCTGCCCTCTCTTCTACAACCTATTATTCAAGCTGTAGAGGTCCAATAAATAACACCCCATTTCCCCCTCCTATTTTTGGAACCAATTGATAATCAAGACAAAGAAACTGATTATTAAAACTTCAGCTCTAGATCAGCAGCCTAATAGGCTTGCTAATCCTGCTTCACTCAGACAGACATACTCCTCATCGCAAGTAGTGCTGAGCAAATCCTGCCTCCCAACACAGGAGAGAGCATATTTTTATTAGATTTTCTTGTGTATTAGTACAGTGGAAAGCATGTGCTCTGTGGGCAACTTTGTTCTGGATAAAAAAAGAAAACCAACAAAATAGTGGAAGGGGTTGAGCTAAGTATACTCAGTGCTATCTCTTCAATTCACCAAAGTTACAGTGAGAAGGGGGGTGGGGAGAGGTAGAGAATACACTCTGCTCAGTGGTGCTCAAATTCCAGCAGGTGTCACCTCACCTCGAGGGTTTGTGAAAACAGATTGCCGGACCCAGGACCCAGGACCCAGTGTTTGCAATTTAGTAGGTCTGGGTGGGGCCCAGAACTTGTACTTCTAATAAGTTCCCAGGTGATGTTGCTGCTGCTGGTCCAGGGACCACACTTTGAAAACCAAATCTCCAGTTGAGGCCCCTTCACATGTAAAGATGAAGCAAGAGAAACAAAAGCATCCTTTGAACACCTACATTCATTAAATGAAATATCTAGATTAAAATAACATGATTAATCCTTTACAATAGGGAAAACATAGCGAATCATTTCACAGTATATATCAAATCATAACAATGTACACGTTAAATATTTCACAATTTTACATACTAGTTCTTTATTATTGGCTTTATTAAGCTGAAATTAAAAAAATAAAATGCCACAGTTATATGTGTGTCTTTATCTTGTTTCCTAGATTATAGATCTTTGGTAAAGAATGTACCTTGTTTACTCCCTCAGCATTCAGCTGGGAGCCAGGCACATAATGAGCATTTCATAAATTCACAATAAATTGAATTGAACCAAAGCGAGAGGGAGACGGACGTTGAGAGAACAAGAGGGAAGGAGAGAAAATGGTGTCCACGGATTACAGTACCTACAGCCAAGCTGCAGCCCAGCAGGGCTACAGTGCATACACCGCCCAACCAACTCAAGGGTATGCACAGACCACCCAGGCATATGGGCAGCAGAGTGATGGAACCTATGGGCAGCCCACTGATGTCAGCTATGCCCAGGCTCAGACCACTGCGACCTATGGGCAGACCGCCTATGCAACCTCTTATGGACAGCCTCCCGCTGGTTATACTACTCCAACTGCCCCCCAGGCATACAGTCAGCCTGTCCAAGGGTACGGCACTGGTGCTTATGATACCACCACTGCTACGGTCACTACCACCCAGGCCTCCTATGCAGCTCAGTCTGCATATGGCACTCAGCCTGCTTACCCAGCCTATGGGCAGCAGCCAGCAGCCACCGCACCTGCAAGACCACAGGATGGTAACAAACCCACTGAGACTAGTCAACCTCAATCTAGCACAGGGGGTTACAACCAGCCCAGCCTAGGATATGGACAGAGTAACTACAGTTATCCCTGGGGACCTGGGAGCTACCCCATGCAGCCAGTCACAGCACCACCATTGTATCCTCCTACCAGCTATTCCTCTACACAGCCGACTAGTTATGATAAGAGCAGTTACTCTCAGCAGAACACCTATGGGCAGCGGAGCAGCTATGGACAGCAGAGTAGCTATGGTCAACAAAGCAGCTATGGGCAGCAGCTGCCCACTAGTTATCCCCCCCAAACTGGATCCTATAGCCAGGCTCCAAGTCAATATAGCCAACAGAGCAGCAGCTATGGGCAGCAGAGTTCATTCCGACAGGACCACCCCAGTAGCGTGGGTGTTTATGGGCAGGAGTCTGGAGGATTTTCCGGACCAGGAGAGAACCAGAGCATGAGTGGCCTTGAAAACCGGGGCAGGGGAAGAGGGGGATTTGATTGTGGAGGCATAAGCGGAGGTGGGTGGGGAGGAGGACTCGGTGGAATGGGCGCTGGAGAGCGAGGTGGCTTCAATAAGCCTGGTGGATCCATGGACGAAGGACCAGCTCTTAATCTAGGCCCACCTGTAGATCCAGATGAAGACTCTGACAACCGTGCAATTTATGTGCAAGGCTTGAATGACAATGTGACTCTAGATGATCTGGCTGACTTCTTTAAGCAGTGTGGAGTTAATAAGATGAACAAGAGAACCGGACAACCCATGATCCATATCTACTTGGACAAGGAAAGAGGAAAGCCCAAAGGTGATGCTACAGTATCCTATGAAGACCCACCAACTGCCAAGGCTGCTGTGGAGTGGTTTGATGGGAGAGATTTTCAAGGAAGCAAACTTAAGGTTTCTCTTGCTCAGAAGAAACCTCCGATGAACAGCATGCGGGGTCGTATGCCTTCCAGTGAGGGCAAAGGTGTGCCACCGCCACTCCGTGGAGGTCCAGGGGGCCCAGGAGGTCCTGGGGGCCCCATGGGTCGCATGGGAGGCCGTGGTGGAGACAGAGGTGGCTTTCCCCTAAGAGGACCCCGGGTTCCCGGGGAGGAAACGTCCATCCGGAGGAGGAAACTTCCAGCACCGGACTGGGGACTGGCAGTGCCCCATTCCGGGCTGTGGAAACCAGAACTTCGCCTGGAGAACAGAATGCAACCAGTGTAAGGCCTCGAAGCCTGAAGGCTTCCTTCCACCACCCTTCCCGCCCCCGGGCAGTGACCGTGGCAGAGGT
This sequence comes from Canis lupus baileyi, assembly GCF_048164855.1. Lineage (NCBI taxonomy): Eukaryota > Metazoa > Chordata > Mammalia > Carnivora > Canidae > Canis > Canis lupus. The sequence goes on from NC_132862.1 coordinate 26,352,168, forward strand.
GGCCCTGGTGGCATGCGGGGAGGAAGAGGTGGCCTCATGGACCGCGGTGCTCTCGGTGCGGTGGGATGTTCAGAGGTGGCCGCCGTGGAGACAGAGGGGGCTTTCGTGGTGGCCGGGGCATGGACCGAGGTGGCTTTGGCGGAGGAAGACGAGGCGGTCCTGGTGGGCCCCCTGGACCTTTATTTTTTTTTTAATTTATTTTTTATTGGTGTTCAATTTACTAACATACAGAATAACCCCCAGTGCCCGTCACCCATTCACTCCCACCCCCCGCCCTCCTCCCCTTCTACCACCCCTAGTTCGTTTCCCAGAGTTAGCAGTCTTTACGTTCTGTCTCCCTTTCTGATATTTCCCACACATTTCTTCCCCCTTCCCTTATATTCCTTTTCACTATTATTTTTTAATAAATTTATTTTTTATTGGTGTTCAATTTACCAACATACAGAATAACACCCAGTGCTCATCCCGTCAAGTGCCCCCCTCAGTGCCCATCACCCATTCACCCCCACTCCCCGCCCTCCTCCCCTTCCACCACCCCTAGTTCATTTCCCAGAGTTAGGAGTCTTTATGTTCTCTCTCCCTTTCTGATATTTCCCACACATTTCTTCTCCCTTCCCTTATATTCCCTTTCACTATTATTTATATTCCCCAAATGAATGAGAACATATAATGTTTGTCCTTCTCCGATTGACTTACTTCACTCAGCATAATACCCTCCAGTTCCATCCACGTTGAAGCAAATGGTGGGTATTTGTCATTTCTAATGGCTGAGTAATATTCCATTGTATACAGAAACCACAACTTCTTTATCCATTCATCTTTCGATGGACACCGAGGCTCCTTCCACAGTTTGGCTATTTTGGCCATTGCTGCTATAAACATCCCCCCTGGACCTTTGATGGAACAGATGGGAGGAAGAAGAGGTGGACGTGGAGGACCTGGAAAAATGGATAAAGGCGAGCACCGTCAGGAGCACAGAGACCGGCCCTGCTAGACGCAGAGACCCCGCAGAGCTGCACTGACTACCAGATTTATTTTTTAAACCAGAAAATGTTTTAAATTTATAATTCCATATTTATAATGTTGGCCACAACATTATGATTATTCCTTGTCTCTACTTTAGTGTTTTTCACCATTTGTGAAGAAACATTAAAACAAGTTAAATGGTAAAAATAAATACATAATAAATAAATAAATAAATAAATAAATAAATAAATAAATAAATAATTGAATTGAACCTTACATATTTCTTTGGTACAGAAAATTCTCTAAACTTTCAGTATAGCACTGTGCTAGTTCTTTAAAACTATCTTCTGAGAGACTTCCTTGAAAAACAGCATTTTTCTCCATCCAGAACTACATCTAGAACACTGTCAAGATCTGTACACAGGATCTAGAACTATACCCAGGCACTTCTAGTTTTGCCTTTGGTGTAGCTATGCCTGAGTTCTAGTGACTGTCCTTTGTGTTTCAAGAGTAGAATCTTGCTCAGGACAAGGAGTAGGTTCTTCCCTGACTCTACACCCAACAGTTAGAACAGTGTTGTACATATATTCAGAGCTGTACTCTGTCGGGAGTAGTAGCTCATTGAAACTTGATAGCATAAAGGAAATTGAAAGACCGTAGATAATTCCACATACTGAATAATTAGTAAAACAGTTTCCATGTGTTATGTGGAATATAGTGAGAAATATACTTCAGGAGACATGAAGGCTAACACTCAGACATTCATTAACCTTCCCTGGGCCCCACTCTAGATTCAGGAGCTGGGAAAGGAGGAGCAGCTGGGTGCATATATTCATAAAGCACCTCATTGAAAGTCATGTGTGTGGATACTATATGGACATATGTGTCTGAATTTGGTTGGAAATACTCCCTAAGGAGTGGGGTATGTTTATCTTGGTAGAACTATAAACATGAGCCTATTTGTTAGACATATTGGCTACGATGTGTGTGTGTGTGTGTGTGTATGCGTGTGTGTGTTTGTACACAAATCCTGAAGGAGTTCAACCAGCTATAAGGACCTAGCTGCCTTCCACCCCTGGCTCTGAATGGTATATTTGTAGCAACCCTGATACTTATTTTTCATTCCAACTCAAAGAAATCTCAATGAGTTTTCTTTCTGCAAAGTTTATGGCTAAGATTCTGGGCTGCTGTGGAGCCCCTATATATTTGCTACTATCAGAAGGGGCTTGCAGAGAATGAGAAAAGGCAACCACAAAGAAATCAGCTCCTATCTTTTATCCTCTAGCCTAATACACAGCTGCCCTTGAATGTATACCACCCATGTAACCAACTGCTTCCCCTCTCCTAGAACCTCTTCCTGGAAGGTACTAAAAGCAGCCATTTTATTTACTTATTTGCTTACATGTGGGACTCTCTATTTGAGCCACCCCTGACAAAATAGAATTAAAAATTATACCAATTAAGTAATATAGAGTTGAGATTGTGAGAAACTAGTCATTTGTGAAACTAATTTCATAAAAAGCAATGACCTTTGGCAAAAGCAACAATTATAAGAGGAGTTGAATATTCTGTTTTATTCTTTGTTTACTTCTTTAGAAAACCTGTAGCAAAACTCATGAAAGTAGGAGGCAGGATGACATGCATATTGTTCATATAATATATTTATTCATTGCTCATTATTTCAAAATAGAGCTTTTCCTACTGGGAAATAGACAATAAGCAAGAAAACAAATGTTCAAATAATTACAGAGCATGAGAAACACTTGAATATAATAAAGAGGGCCTTATGATAAGAAATAACAGGGGAAAGGAGTTAAGATGGCAGAGTAGTAGGGGGACCCTGAGCTTGCCTCACCCCTTGAACATAGCTAGATCAACATCCAAATATTTTGAACATAGGCATACAATCTGAGGATTAAGAAAACAATCTACATAGTTGGAGGGAGAGAATGTAGCAGATATGAGGTTTGGAGCTGTGAAGTGGGGGAGAGGAAAGCCGAAGGGCCATGAAGGGGAAGGAATCCTTTTCATGGAGCAAAGTCAGGGAGAGGAAGAGAGTGGTGAGAGGGCAGCAGGTAGAAATCACATAATAAGTTGTGGTGAGGAGATCCCCTGGGTCACACTGGGAGAGATCGCTCTCCTTCCTGGAGAACATTTGGAAGAGTTTATTTTGCCTCTCCAAGGACAAAAAGCCAGCTGGAAGCCATTCAGTGGCACTCAACAGCAGGGACAGGAGTGTGTGCAGAAGGCAGATAACCTTGTAGCAGCTTTTTGCTCTGAGCCACAATAGGCTTAAACCATGGTGTGCACCCAGGGTGGCTCTTTTTCTTGGATAGAACTAAGCAGAGAGCAGAGACATGTGCAAATTGCACACATAGTGGTCACTGCTTTTTGCTGTCTGCCACAATAGATCCAAGCCTCTACGCGACTGCTTTGCTGGATCGAGATGGAGCCAGGCATGCCACAAGCTTCTATCAGGAGGATGGGTATGCATCCACATTTTGCTAGGCCCTTTAAAATTTAGAGTTTTGAATACTAGCCACCAATTAGAGATAAAATACAGGAGATCTGTAGTGCTTGGTACATCAACATCTCAGGTACAGACAGGTTAAGTGCAGGGAATTGACAAAAGTCCAGGACACAGGAGATAATTCACTTTTCTGAGAGGGCCTCCTGAACAATGGTGACCAGGAGTTCCCCTCCTCTGGGATGAGATGGTAGGGCGATGCCATATTATACCTCCTCTACCACCCCTCAATCCTCCCACTACCAGCACAGTCAGACTCCAGAGAGAAACACAGGGCCTTCAGTGGAGGCTGGAGTTCCCTACATTAGACTTTACTCTCTGACCAGGCAGAAGCATCTTTACAAGGGCAAGTAAACTTCTGAGCCAGCACAGCAGCCAGCACAGAAGACCAACACAGCCCCAGCCATGTATCAAGCCTATTGTTTAAAGAGTGCTCCAAAAGGTCAGCGTCAGGTGGACATAGGGTCAGGATTGCTTCTCTTTTTCTTTTTCTTCATTTTTAAATTTTTTATTTTTCTGTTTCTTTTTTATTATTTTATCTTTTATTTTATATAAATATTTTTTTCTTATTTTCTCTCTTATTTGTATGAGGCTTATAATTTTTTTGTTCATATGTTGGTTTGTTTCCTTTTATTATTTTGCAAGTCAACCTTCTTATTTTTTTTTCTTTTTTCTTTTTCTTTTCCTTACTCTTTTTTCCTTCTTTCCTTCTTTCCTTCTCATTCTTTGTTTGTTTGTTTGCATTTTTGTTCCTGTTCCTTTTCTCTTGTCTTAGATCAAAGCATACCTAGTTAAAGGCCCAAACACTCCCCACTACAAGCAAGGAGAAACTCTGTAGTGGAGGGACCAGTGGGAAAGAGCAACCAAAATGCAACAGCAGAGTGTACACAGCATATGCCAGAAACACTTCCTGAAGCTGCTGTTGTTGTTATTGTTGTTGTTGTTGCTCTTGTTATTGTTTTGCTGTTTTTTTTCTTTTTTCTTTCTTTTCTAGAAAGAACAATAAGATGTAGAAATTCACCCCAAAAGAAAGAAAGGAGGTAGTACTCACAGTCAGGGATTTAATCAATACAGATATACGTAAGATGTCTGAACTAGAATTCAAAACAATGATTATAAAGATACTAGCTGAGCTTGAAAAAAGCATAGAAGATACTAGAGAATCCCTTACTGTAGAGATAAAAGAACTAAAATCTAGTCAGACCAAAATTAAAAACGCTATTGCCAAGATCAAGTCCCAAGCGGAGGCCAAAAACAAGGGTGAAAGCAAAAGAGCAAACCAGTGATACAGAAGATAAAATTATGGAAAATAATGAAGCTTAAAAGAAGAGGGAAAGAAAACTATTAGATCCCAAAGGTAGACTTAGGGAATTCATAAACCAAAGACTGTAATAAGAAATGAAAAAAAGGCACTATGGTATAGTAATGGGGTCTATCCAACAAGAAGATCTGACAATTGTAAATATTTATGCCCCCAACATGGAAGCATGCAAATATATAAAACAATTAATAACAAACATAAAGGAACTCAATAATAATAGTAATAATAATAATACAATAATAGTAGGGTACTTTAACACCCCACTCACAGCAATAGCAGATCATCTAAGCAAAAATCAACAAGAAACAAGGGTTTTGAATGACACACTGGACAAGATGGACTTCGCAGATATATTTAGAACATTTCATCCTAAAGCAGCAGAATACACATTATTTTCAAGTGCACATGGAACATTCTCCAGAATAGATCAAATACTGTGTCAATCTGTACAAAAAGATACACATATATGTGTATTTTTTTATCACAATGCTAGGAAACTTGAAGTCAGCAAAGAAAAATTTTTGAAAGACACAACCATATGGAGGATAAAGAACATCCTGCTAAAGAGTAAATGGGTGAACCAGGAAATTAAAGAAAAATTTTTAAAAATACATGGAACCAAATGAAAATGAAAACACAACAGTTCAAAATATTTGGGATACAGCAAAGGCAGTCCTATGAGGAAAGTGCATAGCAATATAGATCTTCCTCAAGAAGCAAGAGAAGTCTCAAATATATAACATAACCTTACAACTAAAGGAGCTGGAAAAGGAATAGCAGTAAAGCCTAAAGCCAACAGGAGAAGAGAAATAATAAAGATTAGAATAGAAAGCATGATATAGAAATTTTTAAAAATGCACTAGAACATATCAACAAAATTAGGAGATAATCTTTTGAAAGAATTAACAATATTGATAAACTTCTAACCAGACTTAGCAAAAAGAAAAGAGAAAGGACCCAAATAAATAAAATCATGAAGGAAAGAGGAGAGATCACAACCAACATTGAAGAAATACAATTACAAGAGATTATATGCAATTGTATGGCAACAAATTAGGCAATCTGGAGTAAATGAATAAATTCCTAGAAATGTACAAACTACCCAAACTAAAACAAGATTAAATAGAAAACCTGAACGGACCAATAACCAGAAAAGAACCTGAATCAGTATCAAAAATCTCTCAACAAATAAGAGTTCAGGGCCAGATGGCTTCCCAGGGAAATTCTACCAAAAATTAAAGACAAACTAATACCCATTCTTCCAAAATGGTTCCAAAAAAAATAGAAATGGAAGGGAAAATTTCTTTTTTTAAAGATGTATTTACTTATTCATTCATGAAAGACACACACACAGAGAGAGACAGAGACATAAGCAGAGAGAGACACAGGTTCCATGCTGGGATCCCAGTGTGGGACTCGATCTCGGGACTCAAGGATCATCCCCTGGGCCAAAGGCAGATGCTCAACCACTGAGTCACCCAGGCATCCCAAAATGGAAGGAAAAATTTCGAACTCATTCTATGAGGCTACCATTACCTTGATCCAAAAACCAGACAGAGACCCCACTAAAAAGAATTACAGACCAATATCCTTGATGAACATGGATACAAAAATTTTCACCAAGATACTAGCTAATAGGATCCAGCAGTACATGAATTATTCACCATGACCAAGTGGTATTTGCCTGCAGAGTTGATTCAAGATCCACAAAACAATCAACATGACACACCACATTAATGAAAGAAAGGATAAGAACTTTATGATGCTCTTAATAGATACAGAAAAAGCATCTGACAAACTACAGTACCTTTTCTTGATTAAAAACCCTCCACCATGCAGGGATAGAGGGAGCATAGTACAACATCATGAAGCCAAATATGAAAGACCCACAGTGAATATCATTCTCTTTTAAAAAAAGATTTTATTTATTTATTCATGAGACACAGAGAGAGAGAGAGAAGCAGAGACACAGGCAGAGGGAGAAGCAGGCTCCATGCAGGGAGCCTGATGTGGGACTCGATCTCGGGTCTCCAGGATCATGTCCTGGGCTGAAGGTGGCACCAAACTGCTGAGCCACCCGGGCTGCCCTGAATATCATTCCCAATGGGGAAAAACAGAGCTTTTTCCCTAAGTCAGGAACACAACAGGGATGTCCTCTCTCACCACTATTGTTCAACATAGTACCTTGGCTGCAACTTCTTTTTTTAAAAAAAGATTTTATTTATTTATTCATAAGAAACACAGAGAGAAAGGCAGAGACATAGGCAGAGGGAGAAACAGACTCCCTGCTGGGAGCCAGATGTGGGACTCGACCACAGAACTCCAGGATCACACCCTGAGCCAAAGACAGACACTCAACCACTGAGCCACCAAGGTGTCCCTGCAGCAACTTCTCATTAGACATGTCTCCAGAGTCAAAGGACAAAAGCAAAAATGAACCCTTGAGACTTCAACAGGATAAAAAGCTTTGCACAGCAAAGAAACAATCAGCAAAACTAAAAGACAGCCTATAGAATGAAAGGAGATATTTGCAATGTCTTATCAGATAAAGGACTAGAATCCAAAATCTATAAAGAACTTATCAAACTCAAAACCCCAAAAACAAAAGATCCAGTCAATAGGCAGAAGACATGAACAGACATCTCTCCAAAGAAGGCATCCAGATGGCTAACAGACATATGAAAAGATGATCAATATCACTCGGCATCACAGAAATACAAGTCAAAACCACAATGGGATGTCACCTCACACAGGTCAGAATGGCTACAATTAAAAAGTCAAGAAACAACAGATATTGATGATGGTGCAGAAAAAAGAGGAACTCTTACATTGTTGATGGGAATGTAAACTGGTGCAGACACTCTAGAAAACAGTATAGATGTTCTTCAAAAATTTAAAAATAGGAAAGACTGGCAAGATGGCAGAAGAGCAGGGATCCTCAACTCATCTGGTCCCACAAACTTACCTAGATATCTTTCAAAACATCCTGAACACCTAGGAATTCGACATGAAAGGTAGAGAAGAGCTGAGATGCTACAGAGAGAAAAGTTTTTATTTCTAACAAGGTAGGAAGGCAAAAAATAAAAATAAAAAAGAAATATCAGAAAGGGAGACAGAACGTAAAGACTGCTAACTCTGGGAAACGAACTAGGGGTGTTGGAAGGGGAGGAGGGCGGGGGGTGGGAGTGAATGTGTGACGGGCACTTGGGGTTATTCTGTATGTTAGTAAATTGAACACCAATAAAAAAATCTTTTTAAAATAAATAAAGAAAGAAAGAAAGAAAGAAAGAAAGAAATAAAGAAATAAAGTGGGGGAAGTGAACTGTGACTAGCTGGGCAAAAGCCTCCAGGGCATGAAAGCCCAGCCCTGGACAAGAGGGAACTTAAAAATCTGTACCTGAGCTTTCCCTGACAGAAAAGTGCTAGGAAGGGAAATCGGGCAGAATCGCAGGAGGGGCAGTGAAGCATCAAGACCCCTGGAGACACTTCAAGACTAGGTGCGCCTGGGACAAAGCTCACCAAAAACTGAGGTCCAGTCTCAGTAAAGGGCTGGAACACCGCAGCCCTCCAGGGCATATGGAAGAAGCCCACTGGTTATGCGAGCTGACCTCAGAAATCCCTTTACCCTAGAGCCCCGCAATGGAAAGACGCGGCTCTCATCAGTTCCCTTTAGAAAAGTCTGTTCCCAGGAGTGCAGGCCCAGTAGCACAGGGTCCTGGATCTGAGGGCATGCAAAAGCAAATACAGCTATCCTCCATTCCCCTTGGGACAGGAGGAAGTGGGAAGGGCACAGGAAAATGAGAACTCTCCTGCCACTGGGCACCCAGCAAGTTGTGCAGATCAGTGCACCTGCACCTGCTCCCAGGAGCATTTGGAGCAGTGTAGACTGGGAGACTATGGTTGGTTACTTACAGTGAACTTGACGCCAGAGCTGGAAATCTGGCCGCCATCATTTTTTATTCTCTTCGTGTCACCTTGCCCCTAGGAGAGTTGGGACCTCTGGGGGAACCAAGGCCTCACAGGATAAACAGCTCATACTGAGCCCAATATCTGGCAAGGGGTGGGGCATCTCCACCCAAGTCCAGACACCTGAGAATCAGTGCAACAGTCCTCTCCCTCAGAAGACCAGCTGGAAGAACAAGGGAAAAGCAAGTTTACTGACCAAGCAGCACTGGAAAGCTCCAGGACTGAGGGAAAATAGTATATGGAACTAGAGGTTCCTTTTTTTTTTCTCATTATGATTCGTTTTTATATCAAGTTAAAAATATTTTTTCTGTCTTCTCACCTTAACTACAATATTTTACCAACTCTTCTTTTTTAAGCTTTTTCCTTTTTGACTTTCATATTTCTACAATTACATGGCTTAGACGTATTTTTCACTTCTGGATTCCCTTCAATGTATTCAATTTAATTTTGGTAGACATATGAGATATGGGTTTTTGTTTTGTTTTTGTTTTTTCTGTCTCGTTTTGTTTTACAATGATGGAAGTTAGTACCTTCTAACACACGACCAAAATACACCCAGAACCAAGTGAAACACTGTGCTCGTTTATTCTGTGAGACTATATTTTCTCTTCCATCCCATTTTGCCCCCATCTTTTATCTTGTTTATCTGTTTGTGGTTGATGTTGGGTCTTTATATAAGTATTGCTGGTTTATATAAATTTGGAATTGAGCATCTTCTAACATACAGAACAAAATACACTCAGAACCAAGAGGATCACCCTCTAGGTACCCTCAGGGAAGCTACATTCTCTCTCCTCTACCAATTCCTCACCACCACCACCGCCTCTTTTTTTTTTTTTCTTTTCTTCTTCTTCTTGTTTTTGGTTTTTTATTTTTACTATTTTGTTCTAAAATTTGTTTTTCACTTTAGTGGTACTTTTATTTTGTTATTTTTTCTTTTATTTTATGGCCTCTGACATCTTTGGAATCATCTAGGATGTATTTTACTTAGGTTATGGTTGATATTTTTGACTCAGCTCACTCATACAGCCACTCTGCCCTGGACAAAATGATTAGAAGGAAGAATTCTCTGCAGAAGAAAGAACCATAATGTGAGTTATAGAATGTTAATTTAAATATGAGTCAGGGGAGATCCCTGGGTGGCTCAGTGGTTTGGTGCCTGCCTTCGGCCCAGGGCATAATACTGGAATCCCGGGATTGAGTACCACATCAGGTTCCCTGCACGGAGCCTGCTTCTCCCTCTGCCTGTGTCTCTGCCTCTCTCTTTCTCGCTCACAAATAAATAAATAAGTATGATGTCAGAAATTCAGTTCAGAAGTACATTTATAAAGCTACTGGTGGGGATCCCTGGGTGGCACAGCGGTTTAGCGCCTGCCTTTGGCCCAGGGCGCGATCCTGGAGACCCGGGATCGAATCCCACATCGGGCTCCCGGTGCATGGAGCCTGCTTCTCCCTCTGCCTGTGTCTCTGACTCTCTCTCTCTCTGTGACTATCATAAATAAATAAAAAAAATTAAAAAAAATAAAGCTACTGGTGGCTCTAGAAAAAAGTATAAAGGATTGTACAGACTTTGTTACCACAGAATTGAGATCTAATCAGACCGAAATTAAAAATAATTTAACTGAGATGCAATCCAAACTAGGTGCTCTAACTGCTAGGGTTAATGAGATGGAAGAGTGACATAGAAGACAAGTTTATGGAAAGGAATAAGGCTGAGGAAAAAAGAGCAAAACAATTATGAGCCCATGAGGAAAGGTTTAGGGAAACAAATGATAGCTTGAGAAAGAAAAATATATGTCTATTTGGGATTCCAGAAGAGACTGAGAGAGGATCACAAGGTATATTTGAGCAAATCATAACTGAGAACTTCCATAATATGGGGAAGGAAATAGGCATTCAGATCCAAGAGATAGAGAGGACACCCCCCAAAATCAATAAAAACTGTTGAAAACCTCAACATTTAATAGTGAAACTTGCAAAATTCAAAAATAAAGAGAAAATTCTTAAAGCAGCGCTAGAAAAGACATTTTTAACTTATATGGGGAGAAATATCAGATTAATAGCACACCTCTCCACAGGAACCTGGCAAGCCAGAAAGGACTGGAATGATATATACAGGGTACTAAATGAGAAAAACATGCAGCCAAGACTACTTTATCCAGCAAGGCTGTCATTCAGAATTGAAGGAGAGATAAAGAGCTTCCAGAATAGAGAGAAACTGAAAGAATATGTGACCTCCAAATCTGCTCTGCAAGAAATATTAACGGGGACCCTGTAAAAGAAAGAGGGAGCCCAAAGAAACAATCCACAAAAACAGGGACTGAATAGGTAATACGATGACACTAAATTAATATCTTTCAATACTAACTCAATAGTGACTGGGCTAAATGATCCCATCAAAAGACACAGGGTATTGGACTGGATAAAAAAGCAAGACCCATCTGTATGCTGTCTACAAGAGACTCATTTTAGACATAAGGACACATACAACCTGAAAATGAAGTGGTGGAGAACCAATGGTCTTTTGAGGACCATTCAAGTGGTCCTCAAAAGAAAGCAGGGGTAGCAATCCTCATATGAGATAAATTAGAGTCTATCCCAAAGACTGTAGTAAGAGATGAAGAGGGACACTATATCATAGATAAAGGGTCTATCCAACAAGAAGACCTATCAATCATGAATATTTATGCCCCTAATGTGGGAGCTGCCAAGTGTATCAATCAATTAATAACCAAAGTAAAGACATACTTAGATAATAATACACTAATAGTAGGAGACTTCAACATGGCACTCTCAGCAAAAGACATATCTTCTAAGCACAATAACACCAAAGAAACAAGGGCTTTGAATGATACACTGGCCAAATAGATTTCACAGATATATACAGAACTTTCCATCCGAATGCAACTGAATACACATTCTTCTCAGATGCACGTGGAACTTTTTCCAGAATAGACAACATACTGGATCACAAATCAGACTTCAATTGATACCAAAAGATTAGGATTGTCCCCTGCATATTTTAACACTACAATGCTTTGAAACTAGAACACAATCACAAGAAGAAATTTGGAAAAAACTCAAACACCTGGAGGTTAAAGAGCATCCCACTGAAAGATGAATGGGTCAACCAGGAAATCAGAGAAAAATTAAAAAGATTCATGGAAACTAATGAAAATGAAAATACAACTGTTCAAAATCTTTGGGATACAGAAAAAGTGATCCTAAAAGGGAAATACATCTCAATACAAGCCTCTCACAAAAAATTGGAAAAAAAACCCAAACAAGTATACTAGCTAACCTTGCACCTAAAGGATTGGAGAAAGAACAGCAAATAAAGGCTAAACCAACCAGGACAAGAGAGATAATAAATATTCGAGCAGAACTCAATAAAACAGAGACCAGAAGAACTGTAGGACAAATCAACAAAACCAGGAGTTGGTTCTTTGAAAGAATTAATAATATAGATAAACCCTTAGGCAGACATTAAAAAGAAAAAAGACCCAAATTAATAAAATCATGAAATATAAAAGATCACAACCAATACCAAGGAAATACAAACGATTTTAAAAACATATTATGAGCACCTATATGCCAAAAAATTAGGCAATCTATAAGAAATGGATACATTTCTGGAAAGCCACGCTTACCAAAACTGGAACAGAAGAAATAGAAAACCTGAACAGGCCAAGAACCAGTGAGGAAATTGAAGTAGTCATCAAAAACTTCCCAAGACACAAAAGTCCAGGGCCAGATGGCTTCCCAGGGGAATTATATCAAACATTTGATGAAAAAATAATACCTAGGGATTCCTGGGTGGCTCAGAGGTTTAGCACCTGCCTTCGGCCTAAGGCGTGATCCTGGAGTCCCAGGATTGAGTCCCACATCAGGCTCCCTGCATGGAGCCTGCTTCTCCCTCTGCCTGTGTCTCTGCCTCTCTCTCTGTGTGTCTCTCATGAAAAAATAAATAAAATATTTTTAAAAGAAATAATACCTATTCTACTAAAATTGTTTTGAAGGATAGTAAGGGAGGTAATATTTCCAAACTGTTTTATGAGGCCAGCATTACCTTCAGCCCAAAACCAGACAAAGACCCTACCAAAAAGAAGAATTATAGACCAATATCCCTGATGAACATGCATGCAAAAATTCTCAACAAGATACTAGCCAATAGCATCCAACATTACTTTAAGAGGATTATTCACCATGCCCAAGTGGGATTTATCCCCAGGATGCAAGGGTGGTTCAACACTCATAAAATAGTCAATGTGATTGATCATATCAGAAAGAGAAAAAACAAGAACCATAGGATCCTCTCAATAGATGCAGAGACAACATTTGACAAAATATAGCATCCATTCCTGATCAAAACTCTTCAGAGTGTAGGGATAGAGGGAACATTCCTCAGCATCTTAAAAGCCATGTATGAAAAGCCCACAGCAAATATCATTGTCAATGAGGAAACACTAGAGCCTTTCCTGTAAGATCAGAAAACGACAGGGATGTCCACTCTCACTATGGCTATTCAACATACTACTAAAAGTCCTAGTCTTAGCAATCAGACAACAAAAAGAAATAAAAAGGCATTCATATTGGCAAAAGAAGTTCAACTCTCCTTCCTTGCAGATGGCATGATACTGTACATAGAAAATCCAAAAGCCTCCACCCCAAGATTTCTAGAACTCATACAGCAATTTGGCAATGTGGAAGGATACAAAATCAATGCCCAGAAATCAATGGCATTTCTATACACTAACAATGGGACTGAAGAACGAGAAATTAAGGAATCAATCCCATTTACAATTGCACGCAAAAGCATAAGATACTTAGGAATAAACCTAACCAAAAAAGTAAATTATATATACCCTAAGAACTACAGAACATTTCTGAAAGAAATTGAAGGAAGACATAAAGAGATGGAAAAATATTCCATGTTCATGAATAGGAACAATAAATATTGTGAAAATGTCTATGTTACCCAGGGCAATTTACACATTCAATGCAATCCCTATCAAAATACTATGGACTTTCTTCACAGAATTGGAACAAATAATCTTATGATTTGTATGGAATAAGAAAATACCCCAAATATCCAGAGGAATATTGAAAAAGAAAACCAATGCCAGGGGCATCACAATGCCAGATTTCATTGTATTACAAAGTTGTGATCATAAAGACAGTATGATGCTGGCATGAAAACAGACACACAGATCAATGGAACAGATCAGAGACCCCAGAAATGGTCACTCAACCCTATGATCAACTAATATTCGACAAAGCAGGAAAAAATATCCACTGGAAAAGGATAGTCTCTTCAATAAATGGTGCTGGGAAAATTGGACGGCCCAATGCAAAAGACTGAAATGAACCATTCTCTTACACCATACACAAAACTAAACTCAAAATGGTTCAGAGATCCAAATGTAAGACAAGAACCCACCAAAATCCTGGAGGAGAACACAGGCAACATCCTTTTTGAACTTGGCCATAGCAATTTCTTGCAAGATACATCTATGAAGGCAAAGGAAACAAAAGCAAAAAATGAACTATTGGGACTTAATCAGGATAAAAAGCTTTTGCACAGCAAAAGAAACAGTCAACAAAATTAAAGACAACCTGCAGAATGGGAGAAGAGATTTGCAAATACATATCAGATAAAGGACTAGTGTCCAAGATCTATAAAAAATTTACTAAACTCAACACCCAAGAAACAAAAAATCCAATCATGAAATAGGCAGAAGACATGAACAGAAATTTCACCAAGGAAGACATAGACATGGCCAACAAGCACATGAGAAAATGCTCCACATCACGGGCCATCAGGGAAATACACCGAACTCTGGGAAATGAACAAGGGGTAGTGGAAGGGGAGGTGGGTGTGGTGTTGGGGTGACTGGGTGACGGGCACCAAGGGGGGCACTTGAGGGGATGAGCACTGGGTGTTAAGCTGTATGTTGGCAAATTGAACTCCAACAACAATATATATATATATATATATATATATATATATATATATATATATATATATAGGAGGGGGCAAGATGGCAGAAGACTAGGGTCCCCAAGTCACCTGTCCCCACCAAATTACCTAGATAACTTTCAAATCATCCTGAAAACCTACGAATTAGGCTCGAGATTTAAAGAGAGAACAGCTGGAACGCTACAGTGAGAAGAGTTCGTGCTTCTATCAAGGTAGGAAGACGGAGGAAAAAATAAAGAAATAAAAGGCATCCAGGGGGGAGGGGCCCCCTGATGAGCCAGGCTAAGGCCGGGACGAGAGTCCCCAGGACAGGAGAGCCCCATCCCGGAGAAGCAGGAGCTGCACCAATCTTCCCGGACGGAAAGGCGCTCGCAGGGAGTTGGAGCAGGACCCCAGGAGAGAAGGGATGCCCTCAGGCTCCCGGGGCACTAACTGACACCTGTGCTCCGGGGCAGTGCCCACACCCCGCGGCCAAGCTCCCCAAAGGGCTGCAGCGTGCAGGGCTGGACCCGGGAGCAGCTCTGAGGGGCTCCGGCGGCGGCTCAGTGGGGAGGGGGCTGTGCCGCAGGGAGCGCGATTCCAACAGCACCGGCCCCGGAGCACAGGGCACTGGGGACACAGCCCAGGATCCGGCCTCCCCCCGGGACAGGCAGAGGCCAGGGGGGCCCAGGACAGCAAGGACGCTCCTGCCCCGAGCTGAGCAGATCAGCGGCCCCGCCCCCCGAGCATCCAGGCCCTGCAGACGGAGAGCTCTGGAGTTCCTGTGGGAGCTGACTCCAGGGCTCCAGAGCTGGCCGCAGCCACTGTTGCTGTTCCTCCTGGGGCCTCACAGGATAAACAACTCCCACTGAGCCTCACAGTGGCCTCACAGGATAAACAGGATAAACAATTCCTACTGATGCCTGCACCATGCAGGGGGCTGAGCAGCTCCCCCAGGTGCACACACCTGAGAATCAGCACAGCAGGTCCCTCCCCCAGAAGACCAGCTAGAAGGACAGGGGAAAAGCAAGTTATTGACCAAGCAGCACTGGAAAGTTCCAGGGGAAGTCGAGGGATTTACAGTATATAGATTCAGAGGATACTCCCCCTTCTTTTTGTTTTCTGTTTGCTTCCCCTCCCCCCTTTTTTCTTTTCTTCTCTTTTTTTCTTCTTCTATTTTTTTTCTTTTTCTTTTCTTTTTTCTCTTCTCTCTTCCTCTCCTTTTCCCAATACAACTTGTTTTTGGCCACTCTGCACTGAGTAAAATGACTAGAAGAAAAAACTCACCTCAAAAGAAAGAAACAGAAACAGTCCTCTCTCCCACAGAGTTACAGAATTTGGATTACAATTCAATGTCAGAAAACCAATTCAGAAGCGCTATTATAAAGCTACTGGTGGCTCCAGAAAAAAGCATAAAGGACTCAAGAGACTTCATGACTGCAGAATTTAGATGTAATCATGCAGAAATTAAAAATCAATTAAAGGACATGCAATCCAAATTAGAGGTCCTAATGAAGGTTAACGAGGTAGAGGAATGAGTGAGTGACATAGAAGACAAGTTGATGGCAAAGAGGGAAACTGAGAGAAAAAGAGAAAAACAATTAAAAGAACATGGAGATAGAATAAGGGAAATAAATGACACCCTGAGGAAGAAAAATCTACGTTTAATTGGGGTTCCTGAGGGCGCCGAAAGGGACAGAGGTCCAGAATGTGTATTTGAACAAATTCTAGCTGAAAACTTTCCTAATCTGGGAAGGGAAACAGGCATTCAGATCCAGGAAATAGAGAGATCCCCCCTAAAATCAATAAAAACCACTCAACACCTCGATATTTAATAGTGAAGCTTGCAAACTCCAAAGATAAGGAGAAGATCCTTAAAGCAGCAAGAGACAAGAAATCTCTAACTTTTATGGGGAGAAATATTAGATTAACAGCAGATCTCTCCACAGAGACTGGCAGGCCAGAAAGGGCTGGCAGGATATAGTCATGGTCCTAAATGAGAAGAACCTGCAGCCAAGAATACTCTATCCAGCAAGGCTCTCATTCAGAATAAAAGGAGAGATAAAGAGCTTCCAAGATAGGCAGAAACTGAAAGAATATGTGACCACCAAGCCAGCTCTGAAAGAAATACTAAGGGGGATTCTGTAATAGAAGTCCATGGGAACAATCCACAAGAACAGGGACAGCATAGGTATCATGATGACAATAAATTCATATCTTGCAGTAGTAACTCTGAATGTGAATGGGCTGAATGACCCTATCAAAACGTGCAGGGATAAAAAAGCAAGACCCATCTATTTGCTGTCTATAAGAGACTCATTTTAGACATAAGGACACCTACAGCCTGAAAATAAAAGGTTGGAGAACCATGTACCATTCAAATGGTCCTGAAAAGAAAGCAGGGGTAGCCATCCTTATATCAGATAAACTAAAGTTTATCCCAAAGACTGTAGTAAGAGATGAAGAGGGACACTATATCATGCTTAAAGGATCTATCCAACAAAAGGACCTAACAATCATGAATATTTATGCCCTGAATGTGGGAGGTGCCAAGTATATCAATCAATTAATAACCAAAGTTAAGACATATTAAGATAATGGTACACTTATACGTGGTGACTTGAATGTAGTGCTTTCTACAATCGACAGATCTTCTAAGCACAACATCTCCAGAGAAACTAGAGTTTTAAATGATACACTGGACCAGATGGATTTCACAGATATCTACAGAACTTTACATCCAAACGCAACTGAATACACATTCTTCTCAAGTGCACATGGAACTTTCTCCAGAATAGACCACATACTAGGTCAAAAATCAGGACTTAACTGATACCAAAAGAGTGGGATCCTCCCCTGCATATTTTCTGACCATAATACTTTGAAATTAGAACTAAATCACGAGAGGAAATTTGGAAGGATTTCAGACATGTGGAGGTTAAGGACCATCCTGCTAAAAGATGAAAGGGTCAACCAGGATATTAGAGAAAAATTAGAAAGATTCATGGAAACTAATGAGAATGAAGATACAACCATTCAAAACCTTTTGGATATAGCAAAAGCAGTCCTGAGGGGGAAATACATTGCAATACAAGCATCCATCCAAAAACTGGAAAGAACTCAAATAGAAAAGCTAACCTTGCACCCAAGGGAGCAGGAAACAGCAAATAGATCCTACACCCAGCAGAAGAAGAGAGTTAATAAAGATTCAAGCAGAACTCAATGAAATAAAGACCAGAAGAACTGTGGAACAGATCAACAAAACCAGCAGGTGGTTCTTTGAAAGAATTAATAAGATAGATAAACCATTAGCCAGCCTTATTAAAAAGAAGAGAGAAAAGACTCAAATTAATAAAATCATGAATGAGAAAGGAGACATCACCACCAATACCAAGGCAATACAAATGATCTTAAAAACTTATTATGAGCAGCTTAACGCCAATAAATTAGGCAATCTAGAAGAAATGGACCATTCCTGGAAAGCCACAAACTACCAATACTGGAACAGGAAGAACTAGAAAACCTGAACATGCCAATAACCAGGGAGAAAATTGAAGCAGTCATCAAAAACCTCCCAAGACACAAAAGTCCAGGGCCAGATGGCTTCCCAGGGGAATTCTGTCAAATGTTTAAAGAAGAAACTGTACCTATTTTACTAAAGCTTTTCAGAAAGATAGAAAGAGATGGAATACTTCCAAACTCGTTCTATGAGGCCAGCATCACCTTAATTCCAAAACCAAAGACCCCACCAAAAAGGAGAATTATAGGCCAATATCCCTGATGAACATGCATGCAAAAATTCTCAACAAGATACTAGCCAATAGCATCCAACAGTACATTAAGAAAATTATTCACCATGACCAAGTGGGATTTATCCCCGGGATGCAAGGCTGGTTCAACACTCATAAAATAGTCAATGTGATTGATCATATCAGAAAGAGAAAAACCAAGAACCATATGATCCTCTCATTAGATGCAGAGAAAGCACTTGACAAAATAGAGCATCCATTCCTGACCAAAACTCTTCAGAGTGTAGGGATAGAGAGAACATTTCTCAGCATCTTAAAAGTCATCTACGAGAAGCCCAAAGCAAATATCATTGTCAATGAGGAAACACTAGAGCCTTTCCTGTAAGATCAGAAAACGACAGGGATGTCCACTCTCACTACGGCTATTCAACATTGTACTGGAAGTCCTAGCCTCAGGAATCAGGCAACAAAAAGAAATAAAAGGCATTCGAATTGGCAAAAAAGAAGTCAAACTCTCCCTCTTCGCCGATGACATGATACTCTACATAGAAAACCCAAAAGACTCCACCCCAAGATTGCTAGAACTCATACGGTAACTTGGCAGTGTGGAAGGATACAAAATCAATGCCCTGAAGCCAGTGGCATTTCTATACACTAACAATGAGACTGCAGAAAGAGAAATTAAGGAGTCAATCCTATTTACAAGTACACCCAAAAGCATAAGATACCTAGGAATAAACCTAACCAAAGAGGTAAAGGATCTATATTCTAAAAACTACAGAACACTTCTGAAAGAAATTGAGGAAGACACAAAGAGATGGAAAAATATTCCATGCTCATGGATTGGCAGAATTAATATTTTGAAAATATCAATGCTACCCAGGGCAATTTACACATTTAATGCAATGCCTATCAAAATACCATGGACTTTCTTCAGCGAGTTGGAACAAAACATCTTAAGATTTGTGTGGAATCAGAAAAGACCTTGAAGAGCCAGGGGAATATTAAAAAAGAAAATCATAGCTGGGGGCATCACAATGCCAGATTTCATGTTGTACTACAAAGCTGTGGTCATCAAGACAGTGTGGTACTGGCACAAAAACAGACACATTGGTCAACAGAACAGAATAGAGAATCCAGAAGTGGACCCTCAACTTTATGGTCAACTAATATTCAATAAAGGAGGAAAGACTATCCACTGGAAAAAAGACAGTCTCTTCAATAAATGGTGCTGAGAAAATTGGACATCCACATGCAGAAGAACGATTCTGGACCACTCTCTTGCGCCATACAGAAAGATAAACTCAAAATGGATGAAAGATCTAAATGTGAGACAAGATTCCATCAAAATCCTAGAAGAGAACACAGACAACACCCTTTTTGAACTTGGACACTGTAACTTCTTGCAAGATACATCCATAAAGGCAAGAGAAAAAAAAGCAAAAATGAACTATTGAGACTTCATCAAGATAAGAAGCTTTTGCACAGCAAAAGAAACAGTCAACAAAAGTAAAAGACAACCTACAGAATGGGAGAAGAGATTTGCAAATGACCTATCAGATAAAGGGCTAGTTTCCAAGATCTATAAAGAACTTATTAAACTCAACAGCAAAGAAATAAACAATCCAATCATGAAATCCAATCATGTTCATGAAAGACATGAACAGAAATCTCACAGAGGAAGACATAGACATGGCCAACAAGCACATAAGAAAATGCTCCGCATCACTTGCCATCAGGGAAATACAAATCAAAACCATAATGAGATACCACCTCACACCAGTGAGAATGGGGAAAATTAACAAGACAGAAAACCACAAATGTTGGAGAGGATGTGGAGAAAGGGGAACCCTCTTGCACTGTTGGTGGGAATGTGAACTGGTGCAGCCACTCTGGAAAACTGTGTGGAGGTTCCTCAAACAGTTAAAAATAGATCTGCCCTATGACCCAGCAATTGCACTGCTGGGGATTTACCCCAAAGATACAGATGCAATGAAACACCGGGACAACTGCAGCCCGATGTTTCTAGCAGCAATGTCCACAATAGCCAAACTGTGGAAGGAGCCTCGGTGTCCATCAAAAGATGAATGGATAAAGAAGATGCGGTCTATGTATACATGGAATATTACTCAGCAATTAGAAACAACAAGTACCCACCTTTTGCTTCGATGTGGAGAGACCTGGAGGGTATTATGCTGAGTGAAATAAGTCAATCGGAAAATCATATGGTCTCATTCATTTGGGGAATATAAAAAATAGTGAAAGGGAATAAAGGGGAAAGGAGAGAAAATGAGTGGGAAGTATCAGAGAGGGAGACAGAACATGAGAGATTCCTAGCTCTGGGAAACAAGGGGTGGTGGAAAGGGAGGTGGGTGGGGGGTGGTGGTGACTGGGTGACAGGCACTGAGGTGGGCACTTGATGAGATGAGAACTGGGTGTTATGCTATATACTGGCAAATTGAACTCCAATAAAAAAAAAGATTCATGCATAACCGTGCATAATGGTAAAGATTTATATATTTGAGTGCATTAAGTGTTTTTTTTTTTTTATTGGTGTTCAATTTACTAACATACAGAATAACACCCAGTGCCCGTCACCCATTCACTCCCACCCCCCGCCCTCCTCCCCTTCTACCACCCCTAGTTCGTTTCCCAGAGTTAGCAGTCTTTATGTTCTGTCTCCCTTTCTGATATTTCCCACACATTTCTTCTCCCTTCCCTTATTTTCCCTTTCACTATTATTTATATTCCCCAAATGAATGAGAACATATAATGTTTGTCCTTCTCCGACTGACTTACTTCACTCAGCATAATACCCTCCAGTTCCATCCACGTTGAAGCAAATGGTGGGTATTTGTCATTTCTAATAGCTGAGTAATATTCCATTGTATACATAAACCACATCTTCTTTATCCATTCATCAGTGTTTTAATCCATCCTCATACTTATCTTTGATTTCTTCTCATATTTTTCTCTCCATACGTGCTAAGCACACCAGTTTCCTTTCTCCTAGCCCCTTGTACTACCAGCCTCTAAATCTGGTATCTCAACCCTGGAGGATCTCACTACATTCTATGAACTTACATGCTTTTCTTTTTAACTGGGTTTTCTCCTGTGTCTTTGTTCTCAGCTCCCAGAGACCAAGGCCCTGTCTTCTTCTCCCTTGGGATGCTTTCCTTCCCCCTGGGCTGGGTTCACAGGTTGAGTCCAAAGGATGGACACAGAGAGGTGCAGAGAGGTGGCAATCCACCAGGAGTGGTAGGCCTCAAGGGAGAGGACAACAAACTGGGCATCTGCATGTGGGCTCTTCCCTCCAGGCTGTGTCATCCTTCCTCAGAATGTTTGCCATGACTGGGGGAGGGAAACAGTCCTCTCCCTCCTGTAGCTCAGGGTAAGAAGGGAATCCATTTCCTAATGTTTAGAGAAACTATATTGTGTTCCCTGATGTGAGACACATCATCTGGAGGTCCACCCCCAGGCAAATAAATAGCAGTCAAGTGAAGACTTTCCTTTTCATGCTTGGGTGTGCATGTGTTTGTATATGTTGTCTGGTTCTAGCATTTACCAACCCTAGCTCTAAGGAAATCCTTTCTGAGGCATTTTCTAAATTTCTTTGCTTTAATTAAGCCAATTTCCCTAGTGGAGACAGCTGCTACATTCCAGGATCTGATTCAGACTGTTTCAGAAAAGATGCTTGTCTGTGGGGAATGAATAAGATAAAGCGTAGACCTTGAGAAGAAATGTGATTACCAGCTTCTGGCTATAATGACCTGGGAGCTCTGGACATTCTGAACTTTGTTAAACTTCTAAGTGTCAATGGGACTGGGATGGGCCTGGTGAGCTTTGTACCCTGTTCTCTGCAGAACTTCTCTGGAACCAGATAAACTTCTCTGGGTCCCTCTGCACCCTCCCTCCTGCTGCTACAGAGACTCATTGGGCTCCAGCTGTAACCACACATCTGGCTCTGGGACCTTCATATGTGGCTGACAGAGCAGAGGGCAGGGAGAACAATTCTCCTTTAGGTTGCTTGGGTTAATGTTCTCAGGGTCTCCCCTGGCCCTGAGAGGACCTGGGGGAGCTGGTCTCTGCAGAGTCCTGAGAAAGCCTGGGTAAGAGGTGGGGGCCAGCTTGCCATGCTGTCTTAGGTCTTCACATACTTGTCTGGGTGCTTCATCCCTGGTCCCTTTAAACCTAGATTTAAGCATGTACACTGGCCTCCAGGTCTCTAATCTCTGCCTCAGTATCTCCTTTAGTAGCTTTCATGTGTATATCTGTGAGGGTCCTTTAGTGAGGAGCTTCTCAAAGGTATTGTTAGTGCCTGCTCAGCAGGTGTCTACACTGCTGACCCCAAATTAACGGACAGTCACTGCGATGTCATTTTGCTGACATTGTTCATGGTGCCTCCTTAGCTCTCAATGTAGGCACAGTTCCAGGCCTTCATCTCCCCACTCTCCTCCATGAGATCCCTAACCAAGCTGTCCCAGCACCTTCTCCAGAGTTGGTCAGCATCCCTGCCTGCCTCAGTTTCTCTTTCTCCTTGTCTCCCACTCCCCAGCACTGGGTTTGCCAGGCTTCATGATATTAGGGCTGAGCTCAGCCCTCCTTTAATGGCAGCATCGTGGTGGGGAGGGCAGGGGAGGCCGTGTCCATACCCACATAGGGCCCCAGGGACCCCCAAGTGGGCACAGAAGGGAGCCTGTGGAAGCCCTGGCAGCAGCCTGGCCCTGTCAGCTCTCTGGGCCCATCCAGCAGCAGCAGGTCCTGAGAGGGGCCCGGGCTCAGCAGGAGCCAGGAGGGAGGGCAGAGGCTCCTGGAGCCACTCTGCAGCCCCCTCCCTGGCCTGGCTCCCCCTCCTGCTGCACACCTGCCTCCTTCTCTCTCTCTGTCTGCTCCCCTCACCTCCTCCCTGCAGCCCTGGCTTCTTCCTTCCATCTTGGCCTCCTTCACCTTCACCTCTGTCAATGCATCTGTTTGTCTGGGGGCCTGTCTGTGTGTCTGTCTGACTCCAGATAGTCTGTGGTTTGAGATCTCCCAGGACTGGGTCTGCCTTCAGCTCCTCCTTCTGGCTGTCCCTCTGCTTGTGTCCCTCCCTCAGGGTCTGGGGGTCTCTCTTTACATCTGTGTGAGTCTCATCCTGGGAGTCTGTCAGTATCTCCCTCCTCATGTCCCACTCTCTGTCTCCTGTGCTGCCTCCCCCATCCCTGGTCCCTCTCTGCCCTACCTTACAGTGCTTTCCCTGCTTCTCTCATCTCTGTGTATCTCAGCCTCTGCCCCTGTCTCTGGCTCACACCTCTGCCTCCTCTGCTTTTCCCTCCTCCCCCCTTCAAGGTTCAGACAATTCCTGTGACTTCATCTGGGTGGGCTCCACCTGCCAGGTCCCCCCATATGCCTCCCTTCTCCAGGTGGGACTTGTGATCCCAGCTCTGTATCTCTGAATTACCCCTGCCATGGGCCAGTTATTTTCCTTTTTTAAAAAAATTTAATTTTCTTTTTTTTTAATTTTTTTTCAATTTTTATTTATTTATGATAGTCACAGAGAGAGAGAGAGGGAGAGACATAGGCCGAAGGAGAAGCAGGCTCTATGCACCAGGAGCCCGATGTGGGATTCGATCCCGGGTCTCCAGGATCGCGCCCTGGGCCAAAGGCAGGCGCCAAACCGCTGCGCCACCCAGGGATCCCAAAAATTTAATTTTCTTATAATGTGATCCATGCAAAAGGAGGAATGAAGGTTGGGGAACATGCAGGGGCCACAGGAACAGGATGACATGGCCAGGGCCACAGCTTCTCTCAGGGAGCAGTTGGATGAAAAGAAATGTCTGGGCTGGAGCTGAGGTGGAACAGAGATGGGGGACACCATGGCTCCATTAAGCCCACGTCTAGGAAGTACCTATAGTTACTGGATCCCCCTAGTTTCTCTAGCATCTAAAGGTCCATCTCCTGTCCAGCTTCTGGAAAAAGTCGCTCCTTCTTTTGCTGCTCTTAACTTGTTTTACCCTGACAGATCTTAGGTAGGATTATGTTTAGAACCTGAACCCAAACATCCCCCCTTATGGAGTTGGTACCCTATCTTCCCTGCTTCTACTCCTTCTCCAATCTTACCTTTCCCCACTTTGCAGCATAATCCTTCACTCCCATTCTTCCTTCCCTCCCTCTCCCTGGTAAAAATAAAAACAAAAACAAAACAACCATCAACTTTCCAGGGAGGGACAGCAGAAAGTAGTAGGGGGTAGGATGGAAGGAGAGAGCAAGGACCATTGAGTAGAAGGCTCCCAGATCCCTGAAAGGGCAGGGCTGGGGGTTCAGAGAGGAGAGTGGTGAGGGCAGTGGCTGCTCCAGTCCTCTCCACCCCTGCAACCTGTCCAGGGGGCCTTAGCACAACCTGAGGGACAGGTGTGGGGGCGGTCAGGTATGCCAGGTCACTGTCGCCACTGCTACCCTAGGACAGACCTCACATGTATCTTTGTTCCAGAGCTCACGGACATGCTGAGGGCCGTGGCAGTGCACCTTCACATGGTCTGAAATATAAGGCTCGCTTGACGTCTTGCTGCACACATGACACTGCACCATCTTCTCCTGTGGTTCTGTATGTGCTCCAGTAGATTCTTAGTAGCAAAAGATGCCACACATATCACATTTGAAGGGATATCTGTGGAGTGCACTGTTAAGCATGACTGTTGAGATGATCCAACCACAAGACGCTCTCCCACCATGCAAACAGTTGTAGGGCTTGAGCACAGCATCCTCCTGTCCCATGCACACACATAGTAGCTTGTGCTTGCAACTCTGGTAGCACACCAGGCATGGGTAGAGCTCCTTGTCCAGAGTACCACAGCTCCTGTGGTTTCCAATAGGAGAAATTGCGGAAAGCCTTGCTTCACCTCTCACAGGAGTGCTTCCCAAGTGTGCACTACCCACCCCCTCCCCCACCCCCGCCACAAGGTGGTCAAGGTAACTTCCCACCTGCCACCTGCAGCCTCTGTAACTCCCCCCTCTCCCAGGTGGCTTCACTCAGCTGAGGACACTCAGGAGGCCCGGGGGTATCATGGTGAGCATGTCCACAGGACCTGGGGAACTGGCCAACCTAGATCCCTTATAGATGGCCTCTGCCTCTGGAGCCTTTAGCTGTTTTGGAATCCTTGCTGCTCAGGGTGCAGATGCAGGGCCCCTTGCTCTTTGTCTTCTTCTTCTAAGCAGATGCAACCTGGGCCATGGCAAGAGTCAAGGTTCTGACTACAATGGTGGTGGTGGTGGTGGTTGTGGAGATGGTGGTGACAGAGACAGGAACATCCTGTACAGTGGGCAAAGACTCCTCCGGGGCTTCAGAGCTGCTGTGTCCACCGTGGAGCCAGCTGAGGATGCAACGGCAAGGGCAGCAGTGGTGTGCGCAGGCTTCTGGGTGGGAACAGGAGCAGTAAGCAAGTCCACCTGAAGAGGCTGGGCCCCTGGGGCTGGGGAGTGCTTGGGGGGTGGTGGCACCACCTGAAATGGACACTGGACACAGTCCTAGGAAGCAAAGAAGTGGGACTGGATTTCAGCCCTGACTTGCAGGGGTTCTGAGTGTGACCCTGAAGTGGCTAGAAGAGGTGCCTTCCACAGGACAGGTAGGGTGGGCAGCAGTGTGCCAGGAATCATGGGGAACAGGTCCTGGGCCATGGTGGAGCCTCCAGAGCTCAGTGGTGGAGGTACGGTCCTGCAGAGCTCAGGCTTAAGGCACCATCCCTGACCTGCTGGGCTGGGACAAGCTTAATGGGTCGTCCTAGGCAGAGCACTCCTGATGCCCTGTGGGAAGGAGGGAAAGAGGGGACCTGGACCAGTTCTTTTCCTTACTTGGTGACTGGGGGTCTGGGCCTGTGCCCCAGCCCCCCACCCTCTCCCCAGCAGGCAGTGAGTAGCACAGGGAAGAAAGCAGAAGGGATTGCTCTGGGAACCAGATGCAGGATACACAGACCCTCCCCTGCACCTGCCCTTCTTTCCCTCAAGCAGAGGCACATCTGGGACAATCCCAGCTTGAGGCAGGAAAGACAGCCTAGAACTCTGGGAACAGGCACAGATCACACACCCAGCTGCCCCTCCCCTACCATCCTATCATTTCAGTCCTCCTGCCAGCCCTGCCAGGCTCCTTTGCCTCTAAGTATCCTGACTCTGTGTTCTAGGCTGGGCCACTCACCCCCTCCCCAGCACAGTGCCTGGAACACAGGAGGTACTCAGTCAGTGCTCCTGGTCCCTGCACCCTGGAGACGTATTAGGGTGGGGGCAGTGGGATCTGTAGGTTTTTCTCAGATGGAAGTTCTTCCTGAAATCTGGGGCAGTTCTTTCTGCTGCAAGTTTAATGCTCTGTTTTAGTATAGTTAGGATAGACTCTGTCCCATTAGGGACCTGCTGCTACTCTTCTCTCCGCCCCCCCTTGACCTCTACCCATCTTTAGGGCAGGTAATTGAGGTTTTAGAGGTATCTCATCACTATCAAGTAGAGACAGTAGTTCCACTTCTCCTTGAGACCCATGGCTTGTAGATCCATCATGTGTGCATTCAGCCCTGGGTGTTCAAGTAGGCCCCACTTTTTCCATCTCTGGGAAGTCTTGCCTCTGTTTGAAGATTAACATTCTGGGAAGGAGGAAGCACCTTCCTTTGGTCATTGTTTCAGGGTCTTGGAAGCACTAGGTTATGATTGTCTAGAGCAGAACAAGACAGGAAACAACAAATGTTGGAGAGGATGTGGAGAAAGGGGAACTCTCTTGCACTGTTGGTGGGAATGCAAGCTGGTGCAGCCACTCTGGAAAACAGTGTGGAGGATTCCTCAAGAAGTTAAAAATGGAGCTACCCCATGACCCAGCAATTGCACTACTGGGTATTTACCCCCAAACATACAGAGGTAGCGAAACAATGGCACACCTGCACACCAATATCCATACCAGCAATGTCCATAATAGCTAAACTGTGGAAGGAGCCACAGTGTCCTTTGGCAGATGAATAGATAAAGAAGATGTGATATACATATATATATATATATATATATATATATATATATATATATATATATATATGTGTGTGTGTGTGTGTGTGTGTGTGTAATGGAATATTGTTCAGCTATCCAAAAGGATGAGTGCCTACAATTCATGTCAACACAGATAGAACTGGAGGGTGTGATGCTGAGTCAACTTCAGAGAAAGACAATTATCATATAGTTTCACTCATATGTGGAATATAAGAAATAGTGAAAGGGACTATAAGGAAATGGGGGGAAACTGAGTGGGGAAAAATTAGAGAGGAAGACAAACCATGGGAGACTCCTGACTCTGGAAAACAAAGAGTTGCAGAAGGGGATGTGGGTGGGTGGGAGATGGGTAACTGGGTGACAGGCACTGAGGAGAGCACTTGATGGGATGAGCGCTGGGGGTTATACTATGTCTTGGCAAATTGAATTTAAATAATCTTTTTAAAAAATGATTGTCTAGAGCAGGAAGCTCTGTAGGCAGGGACTACATCTCTACTACCTCCAGCACGATGCTCAATGCACATTCAGTCAGAATGTGCTATGAAAGCTTAATAACTGTCTCAGGACACCCTTCATGGTGAAGCTTAAAGCAGTTGCCTTTTAGTTTTATTCCTGGCATGAATGGAGAGGGGCCAGGATGAATGGTGGTGGTAGAAGAACCTGTAGGAAATTCTGGGAGAGGTACCTGGGGGTGGGGGTGGGGAGGTGCTTCCATCCTTGTTTACAGGACTGCTGAGTGGGCTCTTGAGCTGAATCTGGGACTGGCCTCCAAATCTCCACAGGTTAGAGATCCACCTGGTTCACCACACTCTCCTCCTGCCAGCCAAGACCTCCTCCATACCCAGGACTCTGGAGAGCTTGGTAACCTCTAAATTCACCTCTTACTGCCAACAAAGTCTCCAACAAAGTTTCATGTAAGTCCCCAGTCCACCTCCTCACCACGTAGGGCCCCACTGTTCTTCCATTGCCCACCTCTAGTCTTCCTCCAGGATTCCAGCTCAGCCACCTCCTCCCTACTTTCACATCCTTCCCAGGCTTATTCTGCCTTTGGTCCCAACTCCCAGCTGAGGCCCAGTCTGGTTAGTGCTCAGACTCCTGAGGCCCCGCCCCCATGAGGGCCCCGCCTCCCCAGGGTCTCAACTCCCTGAGGGCACCCTGCAAGCTCCTCCCCAAGCCTGACTGCCTGTCCCTGTCTCCTACTTTCTTCCTAAGTGTTTCTCCTCCGAAGCAGAAGATGCCCCTGGGTAAGTGATTTCTCCTGTTTATGCAGTTGGCAAGAAGACAGAGACAGAGACAGAGAGGAAGAAGGCTGGGCTTAGAGCGCCACTAGCTATAGAACCCTGTGGATTTGAGCAGAGGGTATTTCATGGAACCAGAGCTACACATTGATTTGGCCGGTATAGACAACTACCTTGGTGAGTTTGGCAAGGGCAGGAAGGTTTGCTGGGCTCAGAGGGATTTAGAAGCCTATACTCTGTTCTCCTCCAGACCAGAAAGGGTCTCAGCTCTGATGAGCAAAATTTGAGTTAGGGAAAATTATTCCTTGGTGCTTCTCCCCACAGCGTCCTCCCACCTGTTTGCCCTGCCCTCCTTCCTGCCCTTTCCTTTCTGGTCTGGTACACAGCTTGCTTTCTTCATCTTTGTCTCTTGCACCGGACCTAGCACACAGTGTGCCTACACATCTTCTTGGAATGAATGAAGATTCTTCTACCTGGCTCTGCTGCATTCTTCATGTTTTGCCTTACTTTCTCTCTGGAGATTCTGGA
This sequence comes from Canis lupus baileyi, assembly GCF_048164855.1. Taxonomy (NCBI): domain Eukaryota; kingdom Metazoa; phylum Chordata; class Mammalia; order Carnivora; family Canidae; genus Canis; species Canis lupus. The sequence continues at coordinate 26,381,416 of NC_132862.1, forward strand.
AGTCTCTGTATCACATATTAGGGAGGATATTGGTGTGGACTTTGCAGAATAGCAGGTTCAGTTTGATAAAGTAGTCCTCTGTCACCATAGAGGATTTGAGGGGCTTCTTCCAGGCTCAAGGAGCTAGATATCTGTTTTTACAGCTGCTGAAGGTATCTCCTTGCCTTTCTTACCTAATTTTAAAAAGTTGTGTTGGTGATGGATTAGAGGCCAAGTCAGGCTGGAAGAAGAAAGATTAGCAAGGTCCCCTGGAGTGTGGCTGCCTAGAGGTCTTTAATACACTGGGTCATGAAGAGGCAGTTTGCTGTTATCACAAAACATATTTGCAACTCTTTAATTTCAAAAGCCCTGGAGTCTTAAACTGTTCTCCACCCTCCCTGCCTCCCCACCACCTTGTACACTGTGGGCAGCATGTCAACACCAGAATCCCAGACAACATTTACCCAAACATACCCCTGTTTAATTAATTACAGGTGGTGAATGGTCATTTCTAGGTTGTCTTTCTCTTGCCCTCTAGCATTTCTTGGGCATCTTCTCTCCATTATCAATTGTTACATGTTATATGCTTCTAGAAGGAAGATACTTTTTAAACCTTAGTTTATGCAAAATCATGTGGAAAGGCCAATTTCTTCCCCAACTATATCCCAAATTGATAAATACATTTTCTGGATTTTACTCATTTAGTTTATCTTTGTCCCTTTTTCTTTGATTATCACAGATATTACAAAGTAGATTTGGAATTAGAAAGAACTAGGGAAGAGGGATAAAGGGTATCCCTTAATGTTGAAGGCTCTTTATTGTAGATTATGTTGCCTAAACTGGCATGAAGCAGATGGGCCTTGGTGGAGAAGTCATAAGGGTCTATATTTGGATAAGATCTCAGAACATGATACAACTTTCATATGATTCAGATGATCTGGTGTCTTTCCTATAATACAACAAAACAAACAAAACAATTAACTTTCCAAGAGAAATGGTGGTGGTGTGGAGTGGCTACCTACGACTATGAGAGGAAGCAAGCACAGTCTGGTGAGAGAGGACAGAGATACAGAGACAGCTGAGTCCTTACATGGGAGGATTACACTTTTAAAAATATGAAGGAAGATAGCCAGAGACAGTCAACCTTTCTTAAGCCATGTTATGTGCACTGTATTACTGAGGGTGTATAGTGAGAGGAGGTACATGGAAGAAGGAGCCATGGGCTCTGTCCACTCATAACTGTTTGTCTAAATGTGGAGACAAAGTATAGTGGTGGATGAGACCACCGGATGGATGTCTAGATTCTGTGCTTACAAGGAAAGTGAGGATTTGGGGGAAAAAACAAAAGTGTTTAGTAGGACTTTTTGGGAAAAAACAATATGGATCAGTGCTCCTATGTTATAGTTGTAGTTTAGAAAATAAGGTGGACAGGCAGATTTTCTTCTACTGGGGACTTTTTTTTAGGTGTCTATATTGACAAGATTCAGGATTGAGAAAATAGCATAGAGAAATACAGGGAAAGGTAGAGAGATTTTTTTTTTAATTTTCTCTGTTGACATCACTTTCTAATCCCTTAATTACATACCCTTCCTGGCTTTTTCCATCTCTCTGATTCCTGTTTGGACAACCTCATTCTGATTCTTCCAGATAGTCCATTAGTTTCTGAAGACTTCTAAAGGAGAAGCTCAGGCTTTTCTGATTTGTCAAGTTGATCATTTTGTTTTGATGTGATAGAAATGTAACGAGTTTCCAGGACTGGATTCTGACTGAATCTAAACCTGTCAATGTGTCAAATTATGAATGAAGAACATTGCATTTCATTCTGTCTTCTCTAAAGTTATCCCAAAGGGACTAAGAAAATTCATCTGTTCACAACCATCCCAGAATGATACTAGGTAACATGAGTCTATACAGCCTCTAGAAAATCTCTGGTTATCTAATTATTTACTGAAATAATGGTGCAATGAAGATAGCATAGTATTGCTGCTAGCACACTCTCTGTATATTTTGCAGAAAGGAAGCAAATGTTTTAGTCTATACCTACATAGATTTTGATCTACATTTGGCTGGATAGGTTTAGTCTACATAGAGTTGATCTGTATTATGTTAATCCGCATCAGTTTGGGTGTTCAGTGACTTGTAATTAAGCCTCTGCGGGACTGGGATGGGATTTGAGAGGTGTAATGCTGGGGTGGTAAGATAGGTAGGTGAGTTGGAGGAGGTGGCTGTTTCCTCTTCATCTAACAAGCAGACAGTTGTGGCCTGTCATGCCTTCAAATTCAAGTCTTGGTATAACCTAGTAAAATTTAATTGCAGAATTAGGGTTTCTAGATTCACGGAGAGGAACATGAAGCAGGTTCTACCCTAAGGTATTTTATTTTCAAAAAGGAGAAATATGATTCTTCCAAGTAACATGCAAAGAGAATATAGTACAAAGTAAGGTCCTAGGTGGAAGAATGCCTAGTAAGTGATCTGTTTGGCAAGGTTGTTTTCAGACTCCTGGAACATAAGTTTGGATATTTATTTTCTTTAGTATGAGCTGAATTTAGTTACTTCAGCTTTCCTTCCGACCTTTCAAGGAAGTTATCTGACCTTTCCTTCTCTTTCCCAAGGAGAGAAGTTACCATTTTATTACTACTGCAATGGTTTCTCTTTCTCTTCTGCCCAGAACAAGACTAAGGATTATTATTATTATCATTATTATTAATATTATATCTTAATATCTTGGTCTGTATTAATATCTGTAGCAAGTATTTTACTGCATCTCTCTAGTATGGCAAATTGGATTTACTGCTTCAAGGTGTGGTGGAGCTTGTTTTGTGTTTTTGGTGAGGGGCATGGAAGGAAGGTCTAAAGGGGCTCTACTTATTGGATCATGGCCCAAGCTGAATATGTAGCTTGAAATGATGTTTTCCTGAGAAACATTATACACAATGCCAAGATGGGGTAATTCCCCCCTCCTCCATGTAGCCTTCTCAGGCTGACCTACAGTACACAGAAGATTCTAACTACTCTTGACAACACTGGAAAAGGTGATCCTTACTACTCTTCCATCAATAGGAAGCTATGTGGGATTTTGACATGCCCTTGCCTTGACTATTCATTTCTTACTTAGGAATACTCATCTTCATTAATATATTATGTATCTTTACTTATTTTGGTATGTGGGGAAGTATTTTTTTTTTTTTAGCTTTCATCCTATTTGTTAAATATTATTTTTTTAATTTATTTTTTATTGGTGTTCAATTTACTAACATACAGAATAACACCCAGTGCCCGTCACCCATTCACTCCCACCCCCCGCCCTCCTCCCCTTCTACCACCCCTAGTTCGTTTCCCAGAGTTAGCAGTCTTTACGTTCTGTCTCCCTTTCTGATATTTCCCACACATTTCTTCCCCCTTCCCTTATATTCCTTTTCACTATTATTTATATTCCCCAAATGAATGAGAATCAGAAGATACTCCCCTGTGGTTCTTTTTTGTTTGTTTGTTTTTGTTTTTGTTTTGTTTTGCTTTTTGATTTGTTTCCTTCCCCCACCCCCTTTTTTTCTCCTTTCTTTTTCTTTCTCTTTCTTCTTTTTTTTTCGTTTTTTTTCTTCCCTTTTTTTTCTCTTTCTCTTTTCTTTCCTTCTTTCTCTCCTCTCTTTTTCTCTTTTTCCCAATACAACTTGCTTTTGGCCACTCTGCACTGAGCAAAATGACTAGAAGGAAAACCTCACCTCAAAAGAAAGAATCAGAAACAGTCCTCTCTCCCACAGTTACAAAATCTGGATTACAATTCAATGTCAGAAAGCCAATTCAGAAGCACTATTATACAGCTACTGGTGGCTCTAGAAAAAAGTATAAAGGACTCAAGAGACTTCATGACTGCAGAATTTAGAGCTAATCAGGCAGAAATTAAAAATCAATTGAATGAGATGCAATCCAAACTAGAAGTCCTAACGACGAGGGTTAACGAGGTGGAAGAACGAGTGAGTGACCTAGAAGACAAGTTGATAGCAAAGAGGGAAACTGAGGAAAAAAGAGACAAACAATTAAAAGACCATGAAGATAGATTAAGGGAAATAAACGACAGCCTGAAGAAGAAAAACCTACGTTTAATTGGGGTTCCCGAGGGCGCCGAAAGGGCCAGAGGGCCAGAATATGTATTTGAACAAATTCTAGCTGAAAACTTTCCTAATCTGGGAAGGGAAACAGGCATTCAGATCCAGGAAATAGAGAGATCCCCCCCTAAAATCAATAAAAACCGTTCAACACCTCGACATTTAATTGTGAAGCTTGCAAATTCCAAAGATAAAGAGAAGATCCTTAAAGCAGCAAGAGACAAGAAATCCCTGACTTTTATGGGGAGGAATATTAGGGTAACAGCAGACCTCTCCACAGAGACCTGGCAGGCCAGAAAGGGCTGGCAGGATATATTCAGGGTCCTAAATGAGAAGAACATGCAACCAAGAATACTTTATCCAGCAAGGCTCTCCTTCAAAATGGAAGGAGAAGGGAAGTATTTTTGAAATGCAATAAATTGAGTTTCCCAGGGAGGGGAATCTGTATATGCTACCATTTTCTCACACTGTGTATAACTGAGTGCATGATGATTTAGGGTAATGATGGTGGTGTTGATAAATTAGAGGGAAGAAAAATACTACTTTTGCTTGAGTTCTTTTGCACAAAGAATCATTGCGTTTTCTAAATTTTCTCATTTGTAATTTGCCTTTGAATTCACTCATACTCAATTCAAATCTGATCTTTAATAGATTGAATCCAGTCTTTCTCACTTCAAGACTTCCTGTGGTTTCTACTTGAGAAACCATCCAATTTCTCTGTTTAGGTCCAACCCAAAGTCCACTGAATGCATTTGTATAGTTATTTACAGGCAGTAAATGAAAAATGATTAAAAAAACAGAAATATATTTTCTCTGGTATCTTACACACTAAGGATACTCGTCCGTCCTCCTGAAACACTTGAAATCCTATTCTACACCCCATTCAATCCTTTGTTGTACACTCCTCCCTTCTGCAGACTAGCCTTACATATAGTTATTGCAGTTGGAGAATCATGTCGTGTTGCCTAATGTCATAGCATTAGGTGACTTATTTTCCAAGGAGAGCAGTGAAAGTAGTAAAACTCTGTGTTTTCTGTCTGCTCAGTTGTCACACATCAAGAGGATGACATTGCAGCAAATCATAAATGTCACAGATAATGCACTTTGTCTCAGCTGTCTTGGGTTACTTCCCTCGTATTTTCACTTTGTTGTGAAAGAGATTTGGACCTCAAATCTTGTGTCAGATCTCTGACACCTCCAGCCTATACTAGGCTGTATAGCTTTTCTTGGCTGTGGTTAGTTAACTCTTTGTACTTTGGGCTCCAGCTGGGGAAGGAAGGGCAAGCTGAAAGCATCACTAGGCAGAAGCTCTGTACCTGGGCTCCACCTTACTGCCTACTACTCCTGCTCTCTTCTCTGAGATTTCTCCCAGTGCAGAGTTCTAGGCCCTGGACATTAATGAGGGGGGAGCAAGGTACAAGGAGAGCATACTGGATAGAGCTGATATCTATCTGTAAGTGTGGCCAAGCTGTTTCTGGAAGTGGAGTCATGTTGAACACAGCTTGGAAAGAGTATGCAGAGAGGAGCAGTCTATGTAGGGCTAATATTAATGCCCCCAAGATGTGCATGTGTGGGGAAATATCTGTCCTCTTCAAACTGATAGACATATAAAAGGCTAATAGTAGGAAAGTAGAAGGAAACAGTTAAAGACTTAAAAATACAATCTTAAAAGTTTGAATTTGATAGAAAGCAGGAAAATGCAGGTCTGGTTGGGACTGTGTATGTATGTCTTTTTAAGACTTAAAGAAAATGCCATCTTCCAGAAGGAGGGTAGAAAGCACTCACATTTAAGTTATCTGGGGCAATGTATTAGGAAGAATGTAATTTAGGGCTTCATCAGCACTCTCTGATGGCTGCTGGGTATACCTTAGTGAGAGGTGAGAGTATCTCATTATTTAGAATTACCAATTTTATGGACCAAGAAGGTGAACCAAGGAGTATACCAGGAGGTAGGTTCTAGATATGCAGTATTTCCAAACCATAGGAACCTACTAGGTAGAGGTCTAGTGCAGTCAAGGCACTAAGTGTGCATGTGGCTTCATGTCAGCTGAATTGAATTGAAGGCTCAGGTGGCAGAAAGTGACCTGGTCACAAAGAGAATTGGCTCAAATAATCCTTTATTAGCCATGCCATAGAGTCTTGAATCTTTGTGGAGGTAGGATGCTACAGGAGAAATAACATGGTCTTTGAGGAAACAAAGAACCAAGTTAAATTCCAGCTCTTCTTCATGCTGGCTATAAAAGCTTAGGATAGTTGTCTAGCCTCTCATTGGGTTGTTATGGGGGTTAAATGAGATAACATATGTGCATTACTTTCAACTCAACAAATTCTGGTTCTCTTTCTCCTCTCTGTCCATATATTCCTAAATCTTGCACACATACCTGGCTCCCCTATTTCCCAGACACTATTTTTCTCTGCCTCCAGCCTCTGCACATGTTCCCAAATGCCTCTTATTATAACTGTACTAGCATGAGCCATGGTTATGGTTTTATTCCAAGCTTTATTGCTTGCTGATAATTTTGGTTGTAAATCAAAGGCAAGAGAGTTCTATCTTCCCATCCACTCCTCTGACCTAAAGTTCTGATCTTTTTTTTTTTAAGATTTTATTTATTTATTCATGATAGTCACAGAGAGAGAGAGAGAGGCAGAGACACAGGCAGAGGGAGAAGCAGGCTCCATGCACCGGGAGCCCGATGTGGGATTCGATCCCGGGTCTCCAGGACTGCGCCCTGGGCCAAAGGCAGGCGCCAAACGGCTGCGCCACCCAGGGATCCCTAAAGTTCTGATCTGATGCTAGATCATTCTGGATAGAGTTTTATTCCAACCAAAAGTGATGGCAAGCTTGTTTACAAAGGGCATTTAGAGAAGGAGAAAACATAATCTTTACTAATAAGACACTCTTGTTTTCCTCCTACCTTTTTAGTTTGACAAATATCATATCTGTAGAATGTTGCACAAATGGCAGCATTAACACTCCTTTGTCTTCAACAAGATTGAGCAATTATAAATATTTTGGCACATTTGCTTGCCCTCTCTAGTGTGTGTGTGGGGGGTGTGTGTGTGTATAAAATAAGATTCATATTCCAAATTTACTAACTGTCCAATTTTTTATAGTAAAATGTTTCTCCCTGATCTGAGAACAGGGCTCTGCATTGCATCTCACAATCATGTCTCTTTATGCTCCTTTAATCTACAACAGTTCCTCAGCTTGCCATGACTGACATTGGCAGTCTTGAACAGCACAGGTCAGTTTTATCAAAAGTCAACTTTCTGTGGAAAACTATTTTGTAGACTGATCATTTTCTTGTTTCAAGTTTTTACTGAAATTCTAGTTAACACATATGGTAAAATTGGTTTCAGGTGCAGAATTTAGTGATTCATCACTTACATCTAACACCCAGTGCTCATCACAACAAGTGTCCTCCTTAAAGCCCATCATCCATCTAGTCCACCCACTCCCCACCTCCCTTCACTGACCCTCAGTTTGTTCTCTATCCTTAAAAGTCTCTTATGGTCACCCAGTCACCCCCACCCCACCCCCCGCCCACTTCCCCTTCCACTACCCCTTGTTCATTTCCCAGAGTTAGGTGTCTCTCATGTTTTGTCACGCTCACTGATATTTTAACTCATTTTCTCTCCTTTCCCTTTATTCCCTTTCACTAATTTTTATATTCCCCAAATGAATGAGACCTCATAATGTCCTTTTCTGATTGACTTATTTCACTCAGCACAATACCCTCCAGGTCCCTCCACATGACTGGGTGATGGGCACTGAGGGAGGCACTTGGCGGGATGAGCACTGGATGTTATGCTATATGTTGGCAAGTTGAACTCCAATAGAAAGAAAGAAAGAAAGAAAGAAAGAAAGAAAGAAAGAAAGAAAGAAAGAAAGAAAGAAAGGAAGGAAGGAAGGAAGGAAGGAAGGAAGGAAGAATAGAAAACACAACAAAAGAAAACACACATGGTCTGGATTGGACTGAATGTAACTAGAACAAAACCAGCTCCAATTTTTTCAGAAAAGGTCCCTAAATAACCCTAACTTCATTCCCAGTTTATAGGGAGCTGAAGTAAAATTACATGCAATACTAAAGAAGGTGGATGGAAACTGTGCCAAAAATGTAAAAGTGTTTCTAAATATTTACATTTGCTTAGAGTTTCCCAAAGAAATCACTGATTTAAGGATTAGTAAATGAGCACTTTTAATAACAATGCAGTAACAACACAAAGACAAACTATTCTAGAGACAGCCGCCTCCATTCTGAAAAGCATGTGGTGTGTACACATTTGGCTTCAAGGATAAAAGGAAATTCTTAGTGAAAAAAAAAAACAGCCCGGGGGGTGTGGGTGGGGGAAGAGCAGTGAGACATGGGGACTGGTCGTGGGAATAGAAAGGGGAAGGTTGATGGTTTCTCCTGTAATTGTAATACCACAAGATATGGGGACCATGGAAGCCATCCTCCACCCAGACCTGTAAGTTTGGGTTATTCCTCTCTCATTTCTCTATAAAGTTTATATATAATATTCTAAAGCCCTAAAAACTAGTCTCAGATATATAATAAATAAGCTGTACTGCTGTTATCTAAAAAAAAAAAAAGATTTGCTTATGATTTGATTTGCTTCCCTCTTTCTTTTTTCCCCTTCCCCTATGCTTACCTGTTTGTTTCTTACATTCCACATATGAGTGAAATCATGTAGTATTTGTCTTTCTGTGACTTATTTTGCTTAGAATAATACACTCTATCTATATTGTTGCAAATGGCAAAATCATATATATATATATATAATATAATATTCCATCATGTATATATATAATCTTCATTCATTCATCAGTTAATGGATATTTGGGCCCTTTCCATAATTTGGCTATTGTTGATAAAGCTGCTATAAACATTGGGATGCATGTGCCCCCTTTGAATTAGTAATTTTTTAATCCTTTGGGTAAATACCTACTAGTATAATTGCCAAATTGTAGAGTAGTTCCATTTTTACCTTTTTGAGTAAACTCTGCAATGTTGTCCAGAGTGGCTTCACCAGTTTGTATTCACACCAACAGTGTAGGAGGGTTCCCTTTTCTCCACATCCTATCCAACACCTGTTGTTTCTTGTGTTTTTAATTTTAGCCATTCTGGCAGGTGTGACATCGTATTTCATCATGGTTTTGATTTGTAATTCCCCGATGACAAGAGATGTTGAGCGTCTGTTTCATGTGTCTGTTAGCCATCTGGTTGTTGTCTTTGGAAAAATGTCATTTAATGTCTTCTGCCCGTTTCCTTTTTTTTTTTTTTTTTGTATTTTTTTTTAAATTGGAGCTCGATTTCCCAACATATAGTATAACACCCAGTGCACATCCTGTCAAGTGTCCCCCTCGGTGCCCTCTTCTGCCCATTTCTTAACTGGATTATTTATTTTTGGAGTGTTGCATTTGATAAGTTCTTTGTAGATTTTAAGTACTAACCCTTTATAAAAATATGTCATTTTTAAATATCTTCTCCCATTCCATATACGTTGTCTTTTAGTTTTGTTGATTCTTTTCTTTCACTGTGTAGCTTTTCATTTTTACGTAGTCCCATTTGTTCATGTTTGCTTTTTTTCCTAGCCTTTGGAGATGTATCTATAAGAAATTGCTATGTCTGAGGCCAAAGAGGTTGCTGCCTGTGTTCTCCTCTAGGATTTTGATGGTTTCCTACCTCACATTTAGATCTTTCATCCATTTTGGTTTTATTTTTATGTATGGAGTAAGAAAGTGACCCAGTTTCATTCTTCTCCATGTTGCTGTCCAATACTCCCAACATTATTTGTTGAAAAGACTGCTTTTTTTTTCCCATTGGATATTCTTTACTGCTTTGTCAAAGGTTCTTTGACCATAGAGTTACGGATCCATTTCTGGGATTTCTATTTTGTTTCACTGATCTATGTGTCTGTTTTTGTGCCTGTACCATACTGTCTTCGTGACTATGGCTTTTTAATATATCTTGAAGCCCAGAATTGTGATGCCTCCATCTTTGCTTTTCTTTATCAAGATTGCTTTGGCTATTTAGGGTCTTTTGTGGTTCCATGCAAATTTAAGGGTTTTTTTTTTTTCTAGTTCTGTGAAAAATGCTGGTGGTATTTTGATAGGGACTACATTAAATGCATAGATTGCTTTGGGTGGTATAGACATTTTTTTAATTGTTTATTTATTTACTTATTTATTTACTTATTTTATTAGAGTTCAATTTGTCAACATACAGCATAACACCCAGTGCTCATCCCGCCAAGTGCCCCCCTCAGTGCTCATCACCCAGTCACCCCAACCCCCCGCCCACTTCCCCTTCCACTACCCCTTGTTCTTTTCCCAGAGTTAGGTGTCTCTCATGCTTTGTCACCCTCACTGATATTTTCACTCATTTTCTCTCCTTTCCCTTTATTCCCTTTATTATTCCCTTATTTCCCTTGTTTGTTCTTCTAATCCATGAGCATGGAATGTTTTTCCACTTCTTTTTGTCTTCCACAATTTCTTTCATAAGTCTATAGTTTTCAGAGTTTTCAGAGTATAGATGTTCAAAAATGATAAGATACTTAGGAATAAACACAGACTGATTCTTTTTTGTTATTAGATTCAGGTTATACATTTTGGGCAGAAGAATTATATCAGAACATTGATAAAGACAGTTACTGCCACGTAGGTAACTCTCCATGTGTACCTTTTTCAAGCACTAGGACTGTCATTAGAAGGTGCTTAATATTATTTATTGAATGAATGACATAAGACTTTCACTGCTACCTAGTTCTATTATTTTTCTACCAGAGGACAGTAGAAAGAGCATCCTGCTCCTATATTATAGTTCCATTTTTCTAATACATGTTTGAAGGCTTAAAGGTAATCCAGGGCCTCTATAAAGAGCCCACAGAGAAGGGAAATGAAATGGAGACTATCACATGAGGTAGAACAGTCTCTTTACCCCGGGGTGAATAGGGAACATATTATGTTGAGAGTGGAGGATAAATAAGGTGATACTCAGCTGGAAAGAAATGCAGCACATGGATCCTAGGAGTATATATCTTGTGTCCTTGCTGAGAGAAATTATTTCGGTTTCAGACTTTACTATACATCCCTCTCCTGACCCTCATTTGAATCCTATGAATACCATATTAAGAATTTATTTCTGTCACTCCTTTTCCATTGGGGACAGCCCTGTATTTTGTCCTTCTCTAAACACCATCCCCCCTACACACACATAGGTATATATTTTCCAACATTTATAGTCAGTGGTAGGAAAACTATCTACTCCAGATTATTAGATTGTAAAGAAACTATATGACTTCTGGACTTCTTATTTGGATATAGAATCTTTCATCCATGTCACCTGGGAGAGTAAGGTTATGAGAGGTACTCTTTGCCTCTCAGAAATGTGTGTTCAGGCTTCTCTTGGGGGCCCTTTCTCTCTCCAGCTCTGAGTGTCTCAGACATTTCTGACAGTCCTTCCTGAGGCATCTGGGGCTAGGACTGAATTTATTGATTTAATTCTGCGCTAGTGAATGCATGATTCACATGGTTCCTGTCCCTTTCCTGAGGGTCTACCTACCCTTGTCATTGCAGTCCTTAATTTCACCAGGCTCCAGAAAATGCACCCTTTATCTCCATGTCAGCTCTTGATTATCCACAGTAACGGTGGGAATAACCCAAAATGGTGAATAATACTAACATGACTTTTGTTTGAGTTTTAAAAGATGGAGTCCTGCCTAGAGATAACCCAGAAAATGAAGAGCTTCAATGTTACTCTCCCATGGGTGGCTGTAGGACATCTCTTCTTCGGCATCTAGAGAGGGAGTCAGATGGAAGCACACAGCTTGTTCAGCCCTCAGTGTGTTGGCAGACACACCAAATATCTACTGAGAGCTCTGCAGAACCTGTCTCCATGCCTTGTTTTCAAACCCTGGAGAAGGTTTTTATTTCGACCCCAATACTTAATTCAAAGAACAAGAGGAACCTGGGTGATTCAGTGGTTGAGTGTCTGCCTTGGGCTCAGGTCATGATCCTAGGGTCCTGGAATTGGGTTCCCCACAAGGAACCTGTTTCTCCCTCTGCTGATGTGTCTGCCTCTTTCTGTGTATCTCTCATGAATAAGTAAATAAAATCTTTTAAAAATGAGGAAATTAGTATACAACATGTGAAACTCTCAGTTTTTCTAGGGTTTCCATCATATCCAGAGTAACAGCCGAAGTCCTCACAGTGACTCTCAGACCCTACATGAAGGATCTCACTTCCTGCTTTCTCTCTGACCTCATCCCCTACTGTCTCTCCCTCACTCACTGTGTCCTGGCCCCAAAGGACTCTCTGTTATTCCTCAAAACTAGCCATGTGCCACTTCACACCCATTAGGATGGTTGGTATTTAAAAAACAAAACATATAATGTTTGTCCTTCTCTGACTGACTTACTTCACTCAGCATAATACCCTCCAGTTCCATCCACGTTGAAGCAAATGGTGGGTATTTGTCATTTCTAATAGCTGAGTAATATTCCATTGTATACATAAACCACATCTTCTTTATCCATTCATCTTTCGTTGGACACCGAGGCTCCTTCGGCACTGGGTATTCTGTATGTTAGTAAATTGAACACCAATAAAAAAAAAATAATAAAAAAATAAATAAATAAATAAATAAAATAAAAAACAAAACAAAACAGGGATGCCTGGGTGGCTCAGCGGTTGAGCATCTGCCTTTGGCTCAGGTCATTATCCCAGGGTCCTGGGATCAAGTCCCACATTGGGCTCCCTGCATGGAGCCTGCTTCTGCCTCTGCCTGTGTCTCTGCCTCTCTCTCTCTCTCTCTCTCTCTCTCTCTCTGTGTGTCTCTCATGAATAAATAAATAAAATATTTAAAAAAAACAGAGGCTAACAATATTGGTGAGGATGTGGAGAAATTGGGATGCTTGTGTGCTGCTGGTGGGAATGTAAAATGGAGCAGCCGCTGTGGAAAACAGTGTGGTGATTTCTCAAAAAAATTACATATACAATTACCATATGATGCAGCAATCCCACTTCTGGGTATATATCCCAAGGAATTGAAGGCAGAGTTTCAAAAAGATATTTGTAGACCCATCTTCATAGCAACACTATTTATGGCAGCCCGTGAGTAACACAACCAGCATGCCTATCAGTTGACAAATAGACAACCAAGATGCAAGATGTGGGACACACACATGCAATGGAATATTATTCAGTTTTAAACAGGAAGGACAGGAAGGACATTCTGACATCTACTACAAATTGCATAAACTTTGAAGACATGCTAAGTGAAATAAACTAGTCACAAAAGGGCGTAGTGTAGGATTTCACTTATATAAAATACTTAGAGTAGTCAAATTCATAGAGACAAAGTAGAATGGTGGATGCCAGGGGCTTCAGGGAGGCAAAAAATGGGGAACAACTGTTTAATGGGTACAGAGTTTCAGCTGAGGAAGATGAACAATTTCTGGAGATGGATGATGGTGATGGTCGCATAACAGAGTGAAGATGAGGCTGGGTTGGTTGGCCCATTTTAAAATCTTGACACCCATTCTGAGCACATCCTAACCTTTTCTTGATTTCCATTTCTCTGCATCACTGACTGAAAATCCAACACAATATGTATTCTTTTTTAAAAAAAACATTTTATTTATTTATTCATAGAGACACAGAGAGAGAGAGAGGTAGAGACACAGGCAGAGGGAGAAGCAGGCTCCACGCAGGGAGCCTGCCGCGGGACTCGATCCCAGGTCTTTTTTCTATCTTTGGGTATGAGACTCAGCCGCAGTGTTCATGACTTCCAGGACAAAAGACAATGGTGGGGCAGGCTGGGAAAGCAAGAGAGCCGGCAATGTTGTGGGTGGATTGTTAGACTTGACAGATACTCTTCTAGGCAACATAAGAAGGAACTTCTGTTTTAGAGTTTGGAAGGATCTCAGAAACAGAGAAATACAGGGAAGAAGGCGGGGGGTACCAGAGCCATTATGGAATTCATACAAACTGGCTTTATGTTCCCTAGGCCCTGTCTACATTTCTTCTTCTTTTTTTAAATTTTTCTTTTTCTTTTTTTAATAAATTTATTTTTTATTGGTGTTCAATTTACCAACATATAGAATAACACCCAGTGCTCATCCCGTCAAGTGCCCACCTCAGTGCCCATCACCCAGTCACCCCCACCCCCCCGCCCACCACCCCTTCCACCTGTCTACATTTCTTTAAGCACATCCCCTGAGCAAGCACCTGCTTTGGGAGATACTGTTTCCTAATTAAACAGATTCACAGACCCAGGGGCCTTATTAGGAAATGTCTTCAGGAAATGCTCTTGAAATACATGATGGTACATATTCTAGTCTCATATTTATACCTCTGTTTGGCCCTTTTCTCAAACAACCCTTCTTCTGGAATCTCAAGATATAGTAGTCAATCAATACATCTATATATTCATTTTCTCTGTCCTGAATTCCTTTTTTTGGTTGTTTGGTACAATTATGAGCAGATCTTGTCCCGTGTAGTGAGTTTTGGAGATGGGAGTGTGGAATCCAGAATTAGGAAGTGTACAGGTCCTGGCCCAGCCCTCTGGAAGATTTTAAACTATAAAGGAATTTAAGTAAGACACCCAGGATATGAGCTGACAGACAGGGAAAATTGGTTTCAGCTGACCATCAGGATGGGATGTAAGTGCTGGTAGTAAGTAGAAGAAGGTTGGAGATGGGGATTAGTCAGAAAGACTTTGGAAAAGCTTCCTGGTATGAGGAGGAATGTTGTAGAATAAGGTTGAGAAGAACTAGAGGACCAAGTGTGGACAGAAAGGAGTGAGGAGGGCATCCTTGGCAGGGCAGGTATTACCCAGACCAAAGGCTCATCCCTGAAAGTGAAGTCAGTATGTGAGGAGCTGAGTTAGAAAGAAGGTGCTGGGCCTGAGGGTAGGGGGAGAATTAGGGCTGAGATCTGACAGCTGCGTCAGAGGGTCTGGAATAATCACAGAATATTGCACAAGAAAGGACGTTTCTGAACATGGCATTTGAGGACGAGATTTCTCTGTGTTGTTAGGAGCTAGATTTTTGGTAGACTCTTTCAGGATTCCCAATCATGTATTTGCTTCTATTCTGCAAATTTACTTATTCATTTGATTGTTCTGAGTGCTTCTGTTGGAGTCATAAAATATGATTATTTCATTCCCAGATATTTTGTTCTTTAGGTTGCTTCTCTGGTATCTTCATACTTTCTGTAGGTCCACTTTCCCTCATCTTCAGTAAAAGTGGGAATAGTGCACAGACCACCCTGCACAACACAGTTGAGGGAAACAAATTATCAAAATTACCGCTCTCCGACTTTTCCATTCAGATGGCCCTCCTCTGGGATTCCTGCTCAGGGTCCATGGATGGACTTCAGAATGTATGACATTTCTTAAAGGTGAATAATGGCAGAGGAGTTTGTGATTTAAAAGATGTGAAGAAAGAAAAAAAAAAGATGTGAAGAACCACTGTTGAGTTTTTGTTGGGAGGAAGGTGGCTGGGGATGGTTCCCCAAAGAAAGAAACATGGTACAAGCATCAGTAGTGTCAACTACAGGAGCCTTCAAGGACACTGGAAGGAGCTGAAGGAGAAAGAGGAATTAGGAAAAGGGAAGTGGGTTCAGAGGAAACTAGTAGGAGGGGTGCCCCATCTTCCCTTGTTCTTCACTCTCTTTCTGGTGGGTATTCCTTTGTATTCTCCATACCGTGACAATTACAGGATTCTGACTCCACTTCAATTTAGATATACTGAGTGCCTGCCACTTATCAGGCTCTATGCCAGGTCTTCTCACAACATCATCTCCTGCAATTCCTGTGTGGAGCCTGCAGTGCACAGAGTGGAGTCAGTCTCTCTCTCTATTGTGGCATGTTTGCATCATCACTTCCTGTCAGGCCCCTTTCAGTGCATTTTATTTCCTCCCTTCATCCTTATTTCTAGTGTCATTTCCCCTCCTCACTGGAGGCACTTGCTTTAGTGTATTTAACAAATGCTCTTCAAGTTCATGCTCTACATGTGTATTTAGATACATTCATCCACTCAACAAATACAGTGCCGACTCTCTCAGGCACAGATGTAGGTGCAGGAGTAGAGCCAGGAGCAAAACAATTTAAAAAGTCCCGCTTTCATGGAGCTTACATTCTTATGGAGTAAGGCAAACCATAATCAAATAAATAACTGAAACATGAAGTACAGTAAATAGTGACAAGTGCTATGGGAGAAAGAAAAGCAGGGCATTCAAGTCTGTGGTTAGGAGTAAGTTGCAGTTGTATATGGGATGAATCAGGAAGGCTGTGTTACAAATGTGCTGTTTCACCAAATGCAGCGAAGGGAGCAACCAGGTGGATATGTGGGCTAGAAGTGGTGCAGTCATAGGGGATAGCCTGTGCAAAGGTCCTGAGGGTCTGGCCTGATATGTCGGAAGGCCAGAATGTTTAGGAGGCCAGTTGCTAGAGAGAAATGAGTGAGAAGGGATAGAAATAGAAGGTGAGAGGTAGCTGGTTCAATGACAAATGCTTTAGGACTCTGTAGGTCAGTGTAAATGAAGACTTTGGTTTTAGTCTAAATGAAAAGGGAAACCAGTAGAAGTTTGTGAGCAGAGGAATGTCTGACATTTTTAATATATATATATGTGCATCCTTGACAAATATACAATAGTTTTTGGCTGTTTTTTAAAAGGTACATAAGTACCATTGTGCTGACACATCATCCTGCTTTTTCTTTTGATATAACATTGTTTCTGAGAGCTACCCAACTTGTTGTCTATAAACCTACTTTATTATCTCTGACTGCTGTGTTATATTTCACTGCGCACACACACAGTTTACTTGTATATTCCTCTAGGAACAGACACTGGCACAGCCCCCACTTCCTGCCACCACAAACAGTCCTGTGATGAATGTGCTCACATGGGCTCCTTATGAACTCAGGAGACAGCTTCCTAGGAATGTGCACATTGGAGAGAGATTTTGGGATGTGAGGCTGTGTGTATTCTTTTTTAAAAAAATATTTATTTATTTATTTATTTATTTATTTATTTATTTATGAGAGAGAGAGAGAGAGAGAGAGAGGAAGAGACACAGGCAGAGGGAGAAGCAGGCTCCATGCAGGGAACCCAATGTGGGACTCGATCCTGGGTCTCCAGGATCAGGCGCTGGGCTGAAGGCGGCGCTAAACCTCTGAGCCACCCGGGCTGCCCAGCTGTGTGCATTCTTAATTCTACTGGAATTGAGCTTCAGGGTGATGATCCCTGTGACACCAGTGGTACATGATGGTTTGGATCTTCTCACTGAATTCTCATGCTGATCCAGTGATGGAGATCAGGTGAGGTCCCTTGTGGACGAGAAGACTGAGGTTTAGAGAGAGTGAGCAAATTACCCAAATTCATGTGGTCACTCAGAAGCACCATGGCTCATATCCAGCATTTCTGACATAATGGTCTTTGCTCTTACCGCCACAGTACCCAGCACTGCCTCTTCCAGAAATAAGATGAGGCATTCCCACAGAAAGATATTATTGTTACTGTTATTATTATTATTATTATATCTGAGCCTTGCATTTCTTGATGGCCCGTATAACTCAGTGAGCATAGGACCCCAAAGTTTTAGCACCATCATGTATGAGAGTGTCTAGTTAGAGCCCCTAGAGTTTAAAGGTGAATTATGTGGAATAAAACTATTTTCATTGTCTCATGAGGGCTAGGTAGCAGGCTTGAGTTGCAGGGGATGATTTCAAGGCTTGTCATTTGTAAAGACTAAGTCATTTTTAATGGACTTTGGATCAGATTTCAGGATTAAATATTAGGTAGATGATATTAAGTCCATACTGTTTGCTAGGTTCTGAGCTACATACTTTTTCTAGGCATCATTTCACTTACTCCTCACAGCTACAATAGGAAGGATTTGCTTTTACTCTCACTTGGCTGTTGAGGAAACTAAATCCCAGAAAGGAACTAATTTGTCCAGAGGCACTGGGTGTGAGGTTGAGTTGTGATTTTTTTAATAATAAATTTATTTTTATTGGTGTTCAATTTGCCAACATACAGAATAACACCCAGTCTTGAGTTGTGATTTGAACCTGAACAATCTCCCTGCAGAGCCTCACTCCTAACTACTCAGCTGTGCTGCCTTCTTTTGAAGGAAGCTTTCAGAATTTCTTTCCCTAGAACTTGAAGACAATGTCTTGTCAGTTGGGATGGTTTAGAGCAGTCATGGGAAGTACAGGGCTAGTGGACAAGAATCTCCAGAAGGAGAAGATGTGAAGTTTGAAAATATTCCCCAGGTGTCTTCATTAGGCCTCCCTCTGTCCTCCAAAGTGAGAACCTCTGCCTTAGGACATCCCATATAGATTACAGGTCCTGAGCATGATGCCTTCAAAAAAAGTAGGAATTCTCTAACTGGTCGTGGGTGGGTTGTTGCCTATTAACTCCAGGCAGCCTGATATAATTTTAAAACAAGTTTACTCCAAGACAAACAATCCTTTATCACCTCATGTGGCTCATACCTGCCGTGAATGATGGGCAGCTAAGGTTTTTTCCCTCCACGTTTTTCATTTTGCTTGCCTTCTGCAAGGAAGGTAATACCATTTATATCTTTACCTGATCCGGGTTTATAAAGGTTGCCTGCCTAAAAGTATGTATCTCAAAGTTAATTAGATAGGAATTCTGTATTATGTGTTCTTTCAGGTCTGTCTTCTCAGTGTTGTCATTTGTTCAACAAATATTTATTGAGCATCTACCTCATAGTCTGATGGAGGACACAGGCAGCTGACCTGGAATTTGGATACATTAGAATCAATGGCACATGAGGGAAGCCTGGCTGCTATGAGAGCACATAGGAAGGACAGCGTAAGGATCAGGGAGGCTTCCTGGGGAAGCACCTTCTGATCTGGGAATGGAAAGAGAAGTGGGGATTAGCTAAGTGAAGGGGCCAAGAGGCCATTAGAGGGAAGGGAACAGGATGAATGTGGAATTTCACAGCTGGGGAAGGAACTGGGCAGAGAATGAAGCTTAAGGAATCAGTATAGGTCAGATTATGAAGGAAGGAAGTATATTAAGGAAGCGTAGTGGGAACCATGGAAGGGTTTGAAGCCTGGGGGTGTGTGGGGCACTCCTCAGTCACAATTTATAGTGTAGAAAGATTCCATGACCCTCCTTATATATCTTGGGTGCTTGTTAGTAAGCTATAACATTGGAACTGGTGAGTGGCAAATAAGAAGTCTAGATGAATTTGTAGACAGAAGGTCTGGCATATAACCCAAAGGTTCCTTTTAATCATCTATAGAGAAGACATTTCAATTTTCACATAATCTAGGTGCTGCATAACTTCGTTTTTTTTTTTTTTTTCTGTTGATTAGCACTCATTTCTAGGGTATTGCTGTGAATTGTTTTAACCAAAGGTATGCTCTCCCTCAGTAGGGGTCCATTTGAATAGCAGTAGGGTAGGAAGAAGGAGGAACCCCAGGCAAGATTCCTTCATTAATATAAATAATAGTGAAAGGGAAAATAAGGGAAGGGAGAAGAAATGTGTGGGAAATATCAGAAAGGGAGACAGAACGTAAAGACTGCTAACTCTGGGAAACGAACTAGGGGTGGTAGAAGGGGAGGAGGGCGGGGGGTGGGAGTGAATGGGTGACGGGCACTGGGTATTATTCTGTATGTTAGTAAATTGAACACCAATAAAAAAAAATAAAATAAAATAAAATAAAAAAAAAAAGAAAAATATTGGACCATGATTTGAGAGAGTTAAAAATAACTTCTTTTAAAAAATTAATTGGGAGTCACAAGTGAGTGGCATTTTAAAAGATTTATTTATTAACTTGAGAAAGAGAGCAACTGTGCATGGGTGGGGGCATAAGAGGCAGAGGGAGAGACAGAATCTCAAGCAGACTCCCCACAGAGCTCAGAGCCAGACCCAGGGCTGAATCTCAAGGCCCTGAGATTATGACCTGAGCCAAAATCAAGAGTGAGATATTTACTCTACTGAGCCATCCAGGCACACTACAGGTGAATGTTTTAATATAAGCTCACAGAGCAGGGCAGATTCTCCAGGCTCCTGGCAGCTGACATTACAGATGATGCAGTGTGTGTAGAGAGCACAGTGTGGCCAGTGAGGAGACTGCAGAAATGAGCTCATCTCTCTCCTGGAGCCCAAAAACAAAGGACACAGAAAGTTGTGAGCTACTGAGCTACTGAGCTAGTTCACTTATTTCTTTTCTCCCTACCCATAATACTGCCATAACTGTGGATATGAAAACTGGTGAATTTTGCCTGGTTGTTTTGGGTGAGGTAGATTAAATGTCAGAATTCACAAAACACCTTCCTGGCTCCTCTCCCTTCTCAGCCCTGGACCCTGGGTCAGCTGCTGCCCCCATTTCTCCAGGGTTTCCTTCCCAGGGAGCCTTGTCCTCTCCTTCTTGCTGGTAGTTATGAAGGTCCTGCCACTTTCTCCCTCCTCCTCTCTGTTCACAGCACCCCTGTGGGCCTAGGTGGGTAAAGGAAAGGAATGAACTGTATATTCTTGGCCATCAGTACAACTGGATGGATAATGCAGAATGAGGAGAAAGGGGGGCCAAAGTGCCATCTGACCTTGGCTAGCTGATGTAGCGGCTAAGAGTTTAAGATTGAGGTAGCCAATATGTATATTATAGCCTAAGATAATATTTTTAAAATAGGTCTGTAATAGTAAAGAGACCTACTGGTCCATGAGTTAATGTGTCATAACTCATGCTCAAGCACCATGCATGTACCCCACATGTGAATTATTGCACAATACATTCATGCCCTGCTGTGTCTTTCAGTTTAATTAGTACATGATACTACATGAGTTAGATGAACCCAAGTGGGATTATGTCATGTGGTATGTAAAAAAGGAGAATGTTGTATTTGGCCCTTTTTTCTAGAGGAAAAGCCAGTTGATTTTTTCTATGATGTCTTTTGGTGTCAGTTTCTGTGACATTTGTGCTGCAACAGGTGACATGGGACATCTGGGCTTTGGTTGGTTGTTTGAACACCATTGTGCAGTAAATATTTCTTGTTTACTTAGGTATGTTGGAGGAACAGCATATAGCAGAAGAAATATGAAGCAGCAACTCTGAATCCTGAGCAACAGACCTCAGCAAGCCCCAAAGGAACTCGGTTTAATTCAGCCTCACCAAACCAGATCCAAAACTCTTGGCTTCCTGGAGTTGCTACAGCTCTCTGATTCTAGAATTTTCTTTAATTCCAGCTGGAATGCTGTATGAGGCACTTTGCAGATTTGGTCGAAAACTGGTACACAAACGTCCACTGGATCAAGAAATATATGAGTTCCAATTTGGCAAATGTATGAGCACTCTGGATTTAGTGGCCCTGGGTGTCGGCCGCACAGTGGGTGCAGGTATATATATCCTGGCTGGCGATGTCGCTAGAGATAAAGCAGGACCAGCCACTGTGATCTGCTTTTTAGTGGCTGGTGTAACTTCTGTGTTGGCTGGGCTCTGCTATGCAGAGTTTGGTGCCCGGGTTCCCCACTCTGGCTCTGCATATCTCTACACCTATATCACTATAGGAGAAGTCTGGGCTTTCATCACTGGCTGGAACCTCATCCTCTCCCTTGTTGCTGATGCAGTCATTGTTATCCAGACCTGGACGTTAATTTTTGACAACCTGTATAGGAACTGGATCTCTCAAACCCTGCATGAGAGCATCTCACAGCATGTTCCTCAGGTTTTTGCAGATAATGTAGGCTTCTTGGCTGTGATCCTTGTATTTTTGCTCATAGAATTTAACAATATGATGATTCGTCCATTCTTCATAGTTTTCAAAGTGTTCACTTTGGTGAAAGTTTTGGTTCTCAGTTTTGTCATCATCTCTGGCTTCATGAAGGGGGACCTGCACAACTGGAAGCTCACAGAAGAGGACCACATAAAGCCTGGACTCAATGATACCTCTAGCTTGGGCCTTCTGGGCTCTGGAGGATTCGTGCCATTTGGCTTCCAGGGGATTCTCCATGGATCAGCTACATGCTTCTATTTACTTATAGGTTTCAGCATTATTGTTACCAGAGTCAAAGAGACACAGAATCACAAGCGTTCCATCCCCATGGGCATTGTGATTTCACTGCTCATCTGCTTTTTGTTGTATTTTGGTGTCTCTGTGGCACTTACGCTTATGGTGCCTTACTATAAGCTCCGACCTGGGAGCACCTTGCCTGAGGTATTTCTCCATATTGGCTGGGCCCCTGCCTACTATGCTGTAACTATTGCATTTATCTGTAGTATTTCTGTCATCTTCTGGGGTATTATGTACTTCATCCATCAGGTGATACACATGATGGCAAACGATGGCCTCCTGTACCCTGTCCTTGCCAGGATCCATACCGGCACATATGCCCCCATCATAGCCAATGTGATCTTTGGCATTATTGCAGCAATCATGCTATTTTTTAGACTCACTGATCTTGTTAACCTCAGGTCAGTTGGGGCCCTGCTAGCTTACTCCCTGGTAGCTTTTTCTGTTCTCATCCTCAGATATCAGCCTGAGAAGAAGAATGGGGGAAATGAAGCACAGGTGCAAGAGGAGGACAGACCTGCAGCAGAGAAGCTGGCTCTACAAACACTATTTTTTCCAGGCAGCCCCACCCCCACTCCACTCTCTGGCCATATTGCCTCTGTTTGCTCCTCACTGCTTGCTCTCCTGCTGACTCTTCTCTGTCTAGTGCTGGCCCGGTGGCCAAGTCTGCTTTCTGGAGACCCAGTGTGGATCACAGTGGTTGTGCTGCTCCTGGTGCTTATCATTGGGATCACCGGAATAATCTGGAGACAGCCACAGAGCCCCCCTCCCCTTCACTTTCAGGTACCTGCTCTGCCTCTCCTCCCACTCCTGAGCATCTTTCTGAATGTTTACCTTATGATGCAGATGATAGCTGGCACCTGGTCTCTATTTGGTGTCTGGATGCTGATTGGGTTTGCTATCTACTTCAGCTATGGGATCTAGCACAGCCTGACTCCTTAACCCCACTTCACTTAGGGCCAAGACTGTAGATCTTGAACTCAGCAGTGCCAGTACATATTTGGTCTGACATAATCATACATGAATGCAGTGTGATCCCCTGCACAATAATGTGGAATACTCTTGAGCACATGAAAAGCTAAGTCCCTATGGGATGTTGAGGTAGGAACACCAATAGAGCTCCATATTTATTGTGGAGTGAAGCCTGAGTCTTTGCTCTTTCTCCTTTTTTTTTTTCAGTCTACTTTTCAATTGTGTCTATAGCTGCTCACCAGCTTTAAAAAAAATGAGCACTGGGTGTTATACATGTGTTGGCAAATCGAACTTCAATAAAAAATGAAAAAAATAAAAATTATTAAAAGAAATTTGAAAAATCGTTTTCCTTTTCTCTAGTCAAATATCCACTAGTAGAGGGGGTCCTGGCTAGCTCTGTCAGTAAAGCATGCAACTCTCCTTCTCAGGGTGATGAGTTTGAGCCCTGTGTTGGCTGTAGAAATTACTTAAGAAAATATCCAGTAGCAGAATTCAGAATTACTGAGTCATATTGTAGCTCTTTTTTAAAGTTTTTGAGGAACATCCATACTATTTTCCATAGTGGCTATATCAATTTACATACCCACTAACAATGCACAAAGGTTCTTTTTTTCCCCACATCTTTGACAAAACTTGTTTTTCTAGTCTTTTTTATTTTAGCTAACCTGACAGGTATAAAGTGATATCTGATTACAGTTTCAATTTGTATTTCCCTGATGATTGTGATGCTGAGCATCTTTTCATTAGCCTATTGGGCATCTGTATGTCTTCTGTGGAAAATGTCTATTCAGGTCCCCTGCCCATTTTTTAATGGGATTATTTGGGGTTTTCTGTTATGTGTGTGTGTGTGTGTGTGTGTGTGTGTTGAGTTGTGTAAGTTCTTTTTTTAAAAGATTTTATTTACTTATTCGTGAGAGACACAAAGAGAGAGGCAGAGACATAGGCAGAGGGAAAAGCAGGTTCCCTATAGGGAGCCTAATGTGGGACTCAATCCCAGGACCCAGGATCACACCCTGAACCAAAGGCAGATGCTCAACCACTGAGCCACCCAGGCATCCCTGAGTTGTATAAGTTCTTTATGTGTTTTGGGTATTAACCCCTTATTGGATATAGAATATGCAAATAACTTCTCCCAGTCAGTAAGTTGCCTTTTGTTTTGTTGATGGTTTCCTTTATTATGCATAGCTTTTTAGTTACATCAATTTGAAAAAAAAATATGTACCCCATGTTCATTGCAGCATTATTTACAATAACCAGGATATGGAAGCAACACAAGTGTCCATCAGTAGATGAATAGATAAAGAAAATGTGGTTTATGTATATACAATGAACTATTAGTAATAAGGAACAATGGTATCTTGTCATTTGTAACAACATGGATGGACTGGGTGGCTTTAGTGCTATTTGAAACATGTCAGTCTGAAAAAGATAAAATCTCATATGCTTTTAGGCTTATATGGAATTTAAGAAATAAAACAAATGAAAAAAAAAGGAAAAAAGAGACAAACACAACCCTCCTTCCAAAATACAGAGAAAAAGAGGTGCTGCCAAAGGAGAATTGGGTAGAGGGATGGGTATTTAGAAAAAGGGAATTAAGAATACACTTTCTTGATGAGCATTGAGATATGTGTGGAATTATTGAATCATTATGTTGTATACTTGAGAGTAATATAACAACACTGTATGTTAATTATGACTCATTTAAAAAATGAAAGAAACTAGAAAAAGTCAAAAAGAGAGAGAAAGATGAAATATGGCGCCCATCCTTAAAGAGCTTATATATTCTAATCCAATGGGTAAAGCATAGCTATAACACCAAGTAGAAAGTGTTGTCATAAGTAATATACAAATAAAGCCTCTTGGAAATTCAAAGTAGAGGATGTACATTTGTGGCTCACACAGGGGTGAGGGTTGAATAGTGAAATCAGAGAAGACTTTGTAGAGGAATGGCATTGGAGTTGGCTCTCTCTAGGGAAAGATAGGGTTTTGACACATGTAGGCAGCAGGGAGAGACTGTAGGCAGAGAGAACAAGACTAGGAAAACACAGGAAAATGAAGCAGGTGTCAGAGCACACTGGGCAGGCTGTGTAGCCTGAGCCATTGCTGTGTGAGAGGGCAACAGAGCATGCACAGGTGGATTGGAGTAGAGCTTTCCTTTGTGAGCACAGAGCACTTTGGCTTTGAACCCACTGCCCATGCTGAAAATCCCTGGAGCTGGTTCTTCTAATTGGCAACATCTGTATTCTTGGACTTAGTTTCTCTGCTGAGGTCTGCTTTGATCCACCTGCTCAGAAAGTGTACAACTGAGAGCCAGATGTCCTGGGTACTGGTCTGGTTTCTACCACTAACCAGCAATGTAACCTTGGGCAAGCCCCTCAGTGCCTTTCATGCTCTGCTTATTTATCTGTAACAAGAGAGGTCACAACCAATCATTTGTAAAGTTCTGTGTAGTTAACAAATTCTCGAATTACCTCTGGTTCTTCTGTCCTATTCTCTCAACTAGGTCTCTCTACTGCCCATGATCTGTACCTGTGTCCTGCCCACTTCTCACTACAATCTATTGTTAGAGCCATAGAGGTACAATAAATAATACCCCACGTCCCCCTCCTATGTTTGAAACCAGTTGATAATCAAGATATAAAGACATGATTAAACCATTAACTGTAGATCTGCAGCCTAATTGGTTTGCTAATCCCACATCGCTAAATTAGACAGACTTACTCCTCATCACAAGTAGTGCTGAGCACCCCACGACTCTCCACCACAGGAAAGAGCCTTTTGTTAGATTTTCTCCTATGTAAGTAGGTTGGAATGCATGTGTCTTTGTGGTCAGGGTGGTTCTGGATACAAAAAGAAAACCAACAAAAAATTGCAAGGGGTTGAGCTGGGCATGCTCACTGCTGTCTCTTCAACTCAGTAATCAATGTCACAGTGAGAGGGGGATTGAGGGAGGCCACGAATAGTACTCTGCTCGGTGATGCTCAAACTTCAGCAGTTGTCACCTCACCTGAAGGGCTTCTGAAAATAGATTGCCCCTCTCTCCAGGGTTTGGAACTCAGTAGGTCTGGGTGGGGCCCAGAACTTCTACTTCTCACATGGTATAAGGAGATGCTGATACTGCTGGTCCAGGGACCACACTTTGAAAACCAAACCTCCAGCTGAAGCCTTTTCACATGTAAAGATGAAGCAAGAGAAACATAGATGCTAGATAGTAATAGCTACGATTTGCTGAGTACTATACCCTATACTTTGTTCAAACACTTTACATAATCACATATTTAAGACAAAAGTTGTATGAGATGAGTATTTTTTAAAGATTTTTATTTATATATTCATGAGACATTGAGAGAGGCAGAGACATAGGCAGAGGGAGAAGCAGGCTCCCTGCAGGGGGCCCAATACAGGACTTGATCCCAGGATCCCAGAATCACGACCTGAGCCAAAGGCAGACGCTCAACCACTGAGCCACCCAGGTGTCTGAGATGAGTATTTTTATGCTTAATTTACAAAAGTTGAAAGTAAGGCTCAGAGAGGTTAAGTCATTTGTGTAAAGTAAGTAGTGAAGCTCAGATTTGTACCAAGATTGAGCAAAGTTGATGCCTCTAACCCCTGAGCTATACTCTGCAAGGAATAGCCAGTCAGTAAGGAATAGATGGTGATTGAAACTTGATGGCATACAGGTAACTGAAGGGCAGCGGATAATATCATATGGTGAATAATGAAAAACAATTTCTATGTGTTTCGTGGCTATAATCAGAGACACACTTAGTGACACATGCAGCTCATACTCAGACACTGTCTCCTTCACTCTCACTGTGCCCTGCTCTGCAGTCAGGAGCTTGGAATGGGGGTGTGGCTGGGTGCATAGGTTGATAAAGCACCTCATTGAAAGTCATGTGTGTGTGTCTACTATATGGACTAATGTGTTTGAATTTGAGTGGAAATATGCACCAAGGAGTGGGTTATGATCATCTTGGTAGGTCTGTAAACATGGGCATATTTGTTATGTTCCCCTTTGGGTGGATGGTGTGTGTGTGTGTGTGTGTGTGTGTGTGTGTGTGTACAAATCCTGAAGGAGTTCAACCAGCTATAAGGAACCAGCTGCCTTCCGGCCCCGGCCCTGTTTGGTGTGTTTGTAGCAAACCTTGATATTTTTTTCACCTCTTCCCAAGGGAACCTCAATGAGTTTTCTTTATGGGAGGTTCATGGCCAATGTGCTAGACTGCTGTGGAGCCCTTATGAATCTGCTACAATAAAACAGGTTTGCAGTGGCCACAAGGTAATTGGCTCCTGACTTTTACATTCTAGTCTAATACACAGCCAGCCTTGTGTGCATTCTACCCAGGTAACCACCTCTATTATCCTAGAATCTCCTCATGGAAGGTCTAGGAGAAGCCATTTTATTTGTTTCTTTGCTTTCATGTGTGACTCTCTATTTGAGCCATCCCAGAAAGAGAAGAACTGAAAATTACACCAGTGAAGCAATCTAGAATTTAGACTGTGAGAAACTGGTCATTTGTGGAACTAACTTATTAAAAATGTGATGAGCTCTAACAGAAGCAAGGATGATAAGAGGAGTTGAATGTCTCTGTTACTTCTTTAGAAAACAGGAAGCAAAGCTCCTAGAAGCAGGAGGCAGGAGGACCTGCAGGTGGTTTGAAGGCAGACACGGGGCAGGAATCCCCTGCTCCACCTTCCAACGCCAGTGGGAAGGCTGTTTTATGAGTGATTTTTACGACAAACTTTAATTCACATGTGACATTTCACAGCATCTCTTACCCAAAGAAGGAGGAAATATGAATATTTGTGGACATACAATGTCAGAAATTAGAGGAAAATTGAGTATGGAGATGGAAGGAGGAGAGGTTTCTCCCTTTTCCCAGGTATGCAAATTACCTAACTTTATTTGCGTAATATGTGCTTCTCTGTGCTTTGTGCTCTTCTCAAAATCCTTTCATTGTTAATAAAAAAACTCAATGTGGGGAGAGAGGAGATGAGAGACATATAGATGGAAGCATAATGGGTAGGTACCCTCTTCCATTTGAAACATACATCCCTCCAATAAGATCAGGTGTAAGAGCAGTGGGGATAAATAGACCCTGAGCTGGGACCTAGGTCCTGGCTCCTGTCTTCTGTATTCAAAGCCTCCAGCTTCTGCAGTTGTAACTTGAATTTCACTGGTCCCTCACTCTCTCATAATGAACAGAAGTTCAATATCAAATGATGCCCAAAGTCAAGAAATCCTTCCAGTGGTCATGCCTATATTTGGAATTCCACAAATTAATCTCTATTAAAGAGATTTGCCCAGTCAGTTAAGTGTTCAACTCTTGATTCCAGCTCAGGTCATGATCTTAGGGTCCTAGTATTGAGTCTCACAGTGGGCTCTGTGCTCAGACTTGTCCCTCTCCTTCACACGCTTGTGCTCTTAAATAAATAAATAAATAAATAAATAAATAAATAAATAAAATCTTTAAAATAAAATCCTACACAATCATCACAGTCCAGTTTAAAAGTTAACTTCCACTCACGCCTTCCTGGATAATCTCCATCAGAAGCAATTTATCTCCTCTGACCTTCTCTAGTCCTTTTTGCCAGTCTCACCATAGCTGTCACTCCTGCACACTGTGTTCAGGTATAGTTACCCTGTATCTTACCTCTCTATCTCACTCAACTATACACTCTGGAATGGACAGACTGTGCCTTGTATATTTTATATTCCCTCCACAGTACTTAACACAGAGCTAAAGATTTGTTTAAAAAACTTTCATGCATGGTATACAGTTGGGGGAATTAATTAATTAAGATATAGAACTAGATGAATTATGAACACTGATGAAAGATATTCTTGTTAATGTAAGTGTGGACATGATACTTTCAGGTATAGATCATATTATTAGGGAATGTTTATCCCTAACTAATAGATTTACTTCCATATAATGTATTTATTCATCATTCATTTTTTTCTTTATTCAAATATAGTTTTTTAGTGGGAAACAGACAATAAGGCAAGAAAACAAATGTTCAAATAATTAGAGAATGTTGAGGAACACCAGGAGGAAATAAACAGGATCTTATGGTAAAGAATAACAGGAAATTTTCTTTAGACAGGTGTGTTTGGAAAGGCCTTTTTGGTCACTGTAACATACTTATCCTATTATGATTATGAGTTAATTGCATTGCTAAACTGAAGTGCAATAATAATAAACTCCGTAGAAGAATGAGAATAACAGCCTTCTCACCAGGGAGCAGGTTTATCAACCCAACCTTAGGATTTGGTTCCTTTTTTGGTCCATGGTCCCCAACTACCCTCTGCCTTGGGGAGAGGGGAAGTCAGGGCCCACTCTTTGCCTCAGGATGGACCCCGCCCTTTCTTCTCCAGCTTAGGAATTGGCAAACAAAACCAGCGTTAAGAACTTTGATCTTGCTAGAGACTTGGAGACAGATCAAGGCAGAGGGCTCTGAAGTCATGCCCCAGGATGGGAGGAGATGGAGACAGAATTTCCCAAAGAGAGAGGCTAATTGCTGTCAGAGACTCCCTCTCACCTCCCACTTCAGTCTTAGCAGGATCTGGATTCTGTACTCCTTGGGGGAGCTGCTCAGGATTTGCAGCTTTTGTAGGGGGTAGATATCCCCTGAGTGACTTTAGAAACAATGCCACCACCACCAACCCTCATGATTCCTGGATCCCTGTTCCAAGGCTGAAGACAACCCACGCTGTGAGGATCAGGCAGTCTGCCACTATCCCAGCAGCCTCAGCCAGCTCTGTCATTACCAGGGTCTTTCTTTGTCTACTTTCCTGCTCCCTCCTCCTGGCACAGTTTGATAGCATAAGCTTCTGTCTTTTGCAGAGCAGTGGTCCCATAAGGAAAGGCTTGGGGGTGGGTAAGAGGAATCTGAGACTAGGACCTGGAGTTTTTACACCCATAACCCTTACCCCAGCTCGCTTCCTATTGAGCTAACACATTTGGGTTGCTAGCTCAAGAGTAATGGTTCCCCCTCTCACAAAGGCCCTGCCCTTCTTGGTCACACTGAGAGATACCTCAGATTGTTGACAAGGGCTTATGTAGGACACCATAAGTTCCTCTAACTGATGTTGTAGCCCTCACTGTCTTCAGCTTTCCCTCACCCCACTGAGACCAGCTTCTCTGCAAGTGATGACCTGCACATGGATACAGGCTGTACTTCTGCTTCAGGAGGAACCCTACCTCTCTGCTCCATAGTCCAGAATGGTGCTGTCTAGAGGGCTCACTCTGCTTTATTTAGAGAGACACCTGTTGGAAAAGGAAGAACTTTCTTCTTGCTGCTCAGGGCACACACAAGACATACTTCTTACCCTCAGAGATGGACAGGCACTTTGGAGGAGTGGTATCTACAGAGCCCTTGTGGTCAGACAGCCAGGTTCTTGCCCCAGCTGGTCCACTTGCTGTCCTGAAGTAGGAAGTATATCTTCTAACATCTGCCCTAGTGACAGCACCTGGGATGAGGTGAAATGGGATTTAGATCTGACCAGGGACTGCATATTCTGGGTGCAGGGAAGTGAAGTGGAAAAAAAGGAACACTGCTTGTCAGAGGAAAAGGAAGAGTGAGGCCAGGAGACATATGGAGGCAGGGCAGTGGTGAAGCTGACTCCTGAATCCAGGGAGCCCAGATTTATATCCAAGGCAGAGTTCATAATCTGTAAGCTGCACTAATACACTAGTTCCTAGCTGAAGGCCCTTTCTGGAGTCTCTCCCTCAGTGGACAGGAGCAACTGGCTCCCTTCTGAGGCAGAAAGGATAGGGTATGTGGATCAGGACAGGCCAAGGCAGGTTTGGTGTCAGAGATGATATGGATGTGGGTGAATATGGACAGATTTTCCCAAGGAGCTTTGTTCGAAAGATGGAGGAGAGAGGATGGGACATAGAGGAAGGAAGATGGTACAATTATCTCTCTGGGTTCACTGGATTAAGGGTGAGAGAGAAGGGGAACTTTAGTCAGAATCATGGTTTCCATTAACTGCCTTGCTTCCCTACTTTATTCCCTTTCAACCACAATTTAAGAGATTGAAAACAGAAAGTAGATTGCTAATGACTTCCCTGATCCTCCATTCCACATCACATGAGTTTATTCTGTCCTGTCTCCCCGGAGCAGACACTCCTGTGACTCATCTGTTTCAGGGAAATGGTTTTCAGTCTCCAGTCCCTTCCAGAACAGGCTCTGCCACAGCAGAGCAGCGTGTGTTCTGGGGATTTCTCCCTCACACGTGAACTCCTGTTGTTTACCTACAGAAAACCTGTCTGCCTCCCTCCCCATTCCTCTCCCTTCGTCCTCTTTTCCCTCCTCACCAGGCCAATTTCTTCTATAACTCCCCACCTAAGTTGGGGATAATGTTCTGTAGGTTTCACTCCTTCTACTCTTGATTCTTCAGTCTTTTGATTCTCCCCCTGCAACCTCTCCCTCCCTACCTCCTTCCCATCCTTGTCACTTCTCTCCACTCCCTGCCTGCTCGGTTCTTCCTGCCTTCTTTCTGGGTCAGTTCAGTTCCTTTTTCCTCTCAACCTTCTTCATCTATGACTCTGATTTTGAAGAGATTGGAAGATGAGGTTTAAGGGCAGCGTCTGTGAGGGAGTGGACTTTGGACTCAGAAAGGAACATGATGGTCAGACATCAGGAAGAACCTGATAGGCACTGACAAAGTGGCCTAAGTGCCTCTTGAATCATCTTCCCTAAGAGATGGAGCTGAGGTGCAAGTTACAGAGACTTAAATAAAAAGGGTTAGATTAAATGGACTAGAAGATCTCTTTACCTGATATCTAGACTTAAAAATATCCTAATTATAAGGATCACGGGCAAATGGGAGAAGACTCATCTGGGGATATGGGCATCCCCAAGTGCATCCTGTATACAATCATGAGGAAAGTGGGGCCACCCACTCTTCTACAAGTCCACAGGTAACCCCATGGAGTGGGATGCACTCAGGCTTTTAAGGAGCAATTTTGTATCTTAGCCACAGAACAGTTCAAAGTGATAGTTGAATTAAATAATTGTTGGGGAGTCCATTCTATTGTTCCATTGTTCAAGTAATCATATATCTATGGGGTCCTGTTATTATCCCCACAGCGTGTCAAGCATGAAAATTGTTAATACATGAGCTATTGCGTCAATTTGTCTGGTTGCAATTGTGTAGCTAGGCAAAAGCAAACATTGCAGACAATCAGAATTAGGATTTAACATCCACAAAGGTGTGTTACTGAAACATAATTTTTCTTTCTGAAATCGTCATTATTTCCAAAGACATTCAATCAAGACTAATTCATTGAAAAAGCGAGTGCCATTTCAACAAAGTTGGCCTAAATATTTACATAAGCTCAGCAAGAATAGTGATTGACTTTACAGAGTCTTTCTTTTTTTAATTTTTATTTTTTTATTGGAGTTCAAATTGCCAACATATAGCATAACACCCAGTGCTCATCCTGCCAAGTGCCCCCCTCAGTGCCCATCATCCAGTCACCCCAATCCCCTGCCCACCTTCCTTTCCACTACCCCTTGTTCTTTTCCCAGAGCTCTCATGTTTTGTCACCTTCACTGATATTTTCACTCATCTTCTCTCCTTTACCCTTTATTCCCTTTCACAAATTTTTATATACCCCAAATGAATGAGACCATATGATGTTTGTCCTTCTCCGATTGACTTATTTCACTCAGCGTAATACCCTCCAGTTCCATCCACTTTGAAGCAAGTGGTGGGTATTTGTCTTTTCTAATGGCTGAGTAATATTCCATTGTATACATGGACCACATCTTCTTTATACATTCATCCTTTGATGGAACCGAAGCTTCCATAGTGTCCACATTGTTCCACAATGGACACTGCTGCTATAAACATTGGGGTGCAGGTGTCCCAGCGTTTCACTGCATCTGTATCTTTGGGGTAAATCCCCAGCAGTGCAATTGCTGGGTCGTAGGGCAGATCTATTTTTAGCTCTTTGAGGAACCTCCACACAGTTTTCCAGAGTGGCTGCACCAGTTCACATTCCCACCAACAATGCAAGAGGGTCCCCCTTTCTCCACATCCTCTCCAACATTTGTTGTTTCCTGTCTTGTTAATTTTCCCCATTCTCACTGGTGTGATGTGGTCTCTCACTGTGGTTTTATTTTTATTTCTCTGATGGCCAGTCATGCAGAGCATTTTCTCATGTGCTTGTTGGCCATGTCTGTCTTGCTCTGTGAAATTTCTGTTCATGTCCTTTGCCCATTTCATGACTGGATTGTTTGTTTCTTTCCTGTTGAGTTTAATAAGTTCCTTATAGATCTTGGATACTAGTCCTTTATCTGATACGTCATTTGCAAATATCTTCTCCCATTCTGTAGGTTGTCTATTAGTTTTGTTGACTGTTTCTTCTGCTGTGCAGAAGCTTTTAATCTGGATGAAGTCCCAATAATTCATTTTTTCTTTTGTTTCCCTTGCCTTTATGGATATATCTTGCAAGAAGTTACTGTGGCCAAGTTCAAAAAGGGTATTGCCTGTGTTATCCTCTAGGATTTGGATGGAGTCTTGTCTCACATTTAGATCTTTCATCCATTTTGAGTTTATCTTTCTGTGTGATGTAAAAGAATGGTCCAGTTTCATTCTTCTGCATGTGGCTATCCAATTTTCCCAGCACCATTTATTGAAGAGACTCTTTTTTCCAGTGGATAGTTTTTCCTGCTTTGTCAAATATTAGTTGATCATAGAGTTGAGGGTCCACTTCTGGATTCTGTTCCATTGATCTATGTGTCTGTTTTTGTGCCAGTACCACACTGTCTTGATGACCACAGCTTTGTAGTACAACCTGAAATCTGGCATTGTGATGCCCCCAGCTATGATTTTCTTTTTAAAAATTCCCCTGGCTAATCGAGGTCTTTTCTGATTCCACACAAATCTTAAGATGTTTTGTTCCAACTTGCTGAAGAAAGTCCATGGTATTTTGATAGGGATTGCATTAAACGTGTAAATTGCCCTGGGTAGCATTGACATTTTCACAATATTAATTCTTCCAATCCATGAGCATGGAATATTTTTCCATCTCTTTGTGTCTTCCTCAATTTCATTCAGAAGTGTTCTGTAGTTTTTAGGACATAGATTATTTACCTCTTTGCTTAGATTTATTCCTAGGTGTCTTGTGCTTTTGGGTGCAATTGTAAATGGGATTGACTCCTTCATTTCTCTTTCTTCAGTCTAATTGTTAGTGTATAGAAATGCCACTGACTTCTGGGCATTGATTTTGTATCCTGCTACACTGCCAAATTGCTGTATGAGTTCTAGCATCTTGGGGTGGAGGCTTTTGGGTTTTCTATGTACAGCATCATGTCATCTGCAAAGAGGGAGAGTTTGACTTCTTCTTTGGCAATTCGAATGCATTTTATTTCTTTTTGTTGCCTGATTGCTGAGGCTAGGACTTCCAGTACTATGTTGAATAGCAGTGGTGAGAGTGGACATCCCTGTCTTGTTCCTGATCTTAGGGGGAAGGCTGCCAGTGTTTCCCTATTAAGAATGATATTTGCTGTAGGCTTTTCATAGATGGCTTTTAAGATGCTGAGGAATGTTCCCTCTATCCCTACACTCTGAAGAGTTTTGATTAGAAATGGATGCTGTATTTTGTCAAATACTTTCTCTGCATCTATTGAGAGGATCACATGGTTCTTGTTTTTTCTCTTGTTGACATGGTCTATCACATTGATTGCTTTACAAGTGTTGAACCAGCCTTGCATCCCGGGAATGAATCCCACTTGGTCATGGTGAATAATCTTCTTAATGTATTGTTGGATCCTATTGGCTAGTATCTTGTTGAGAATGTTTGCATCTGTGTTCATCAGGGATATAGGTCTGTAATTCTCCTTTTCGGTGGGGTCTTTGTCTGGTTTTGGAATTAAGGTGATGCTGGCTTCATAGAACAAATTTGGAAGTATTCCATCTCTTTCTATCTTTCCAAACAGCTTTAGGAGAATAGGTATGGTTTCTTCTTTAAATGTTTGATAAAATTCCCCTGGGAAGCCACCTTGCCCTGGACTCTTGTGTCTTGGGAGGTTGTTGATGACTGCTTCAATTTCCTCCCTGGTTATTGGCCTGTTCAGGTTTTCTATTTCTTCCTGTTCCAGTTTTGGTAGTTTGTGGTTTTCCAGAAATGCGTCCATTTCTTCTAGATTGCCTAATTTATTGGCATATAGCTGCTCATAATAAGTTTTTAAAATCGTTTTTATTTCCTTGGTATTTGTGGTGATCTCTCCTTTCTCATTCATGATTTTATTAATTTGAGTCTTCTCTCTCTTCTTTTTAATAAGGCTGGCTAATGGTTTATCTATCTTATTAATTCTTTCAAAGAACCAACTCCTGGTTTTGTTGATCTGTTCCACAGTTCTTCTGGTCTAGATTTCGTTGAGTTCTCCTCGAATCTTTATTAACTCTCTCCTTCTGCTGGGTGTAGGATCTATTTGCTGTTTTTTTCTCCAGCTCCTTTAGGTACAAGGTTAGTTTTTGTATTTGAGTTCTTTTCAGTTTTTTGATGGATCCTTGTATTGCAATATATTTCCCCCTCAGGACTGCTTTTGCTGTATATCCCAAAGATTTTGAATGGTTGTATCTTCATTCTCATTAGTTTCCATGAATCTTTTTAATTCTTCTCTATTTTCCTGGTTGACTCTTTCATCTTTTAGCAGGATGGTGTTTAAATTTCCACATTTTTGAATTGCTTCCAAACTTCTTGTGATTTCATTCTATTTTCAAGGTATTATGGTCTGAAAATATGCAGGGGACAATCCCAATCTTTTGGTATCAGTTAAGACCTGATTTTTGACCCACTATGTGGTCTATTATGGAGAAAGTTTCATGTACACTTGAAAGAATGTGTATTCAGTTGCATTTGGATGTAAAGTTCTGTAAATGTCTGTGAAATCCATCTGGTCCCATGTATCATTTAAAGCTCTCATTTCTTTGGAGATGTTGTGCTTAGAATATCTGTCGATTACAGAAAGCGCTGTGTTCAAGTCTCCCAGTATAAGTGTATTATTATCTAACTATGTCTTAACTTTGTTTATTAATTGATTGATATACTTGGCAGCTCTCACATTCGGGGCATAAATATTGATGATTGTTAGGTCCTCTTGTTGGATAGATCCTTTAAATATGATATAGTGTCCCTCTTCATCTCTTACTACAGTCTTTGGGATAAACTTTAATTTATCTGATATGAGGATGGCTACCCCTGCTTTCTTTTCAGGACCATTTGAATGGTACATGGTTCTCTAGCCTTTTATTTTCAGGCTGTAGGTGTCCTTAGGTCTAAGACGAGTCTCTTGTAGACAGCAAATAGATGGGTCTTGCTTTTTTATCCAGTCTGAAACCCTGCACCTTTTGATGGGATCGTTAAGCCCATTCATGTTCAGAGTTACTATTGAAAGATATTAATTTAGTGTCATCATGATACCTATGCAGTCCCTGTTTTTGTGGATTGTTTCCTTGGACCTTCTCTTTCTTTTACAGAGTCCCCCTCAATATTTCTTGCAGAGCTGGTTTGGCAGTCACATATTCTTTCATTTTCTGCCTATCTTGGAAGCTCTTTATCTCACCTTCTATTCTGAATGAGAGCCTTGCTGGATAGAGTATTCTCGGCTGTAGGTTCTTCTCATTTATGACCCTGACTATATCCTGCCAGCCCTTTCTGGCCTGCCAGGTCTCTGTGGAGAGGTTTGCTGTTAACCTAATACTTCTCCCCATAAAGGTTAGGTATCTCTTGTCTCTTGCTGCTTTAAGGATCTTCTCTTTATCTTTGGAATTTGCAAGTTTCACTATTAAATGTCTGGGTGTTGAACAGTTTTTATTGATTTTAGGGGGGGGAATCTCTGTATCTCCTGGATATGAATGCCTGTTTCCCTCCCCAAGTTAGGGAAGTTCTCAGGTATGATTTGTTCAAATACACTTTCTGGTCCTCTGTCTCTTTCGGCGCCCTCTGGAACCCCAATTAAATGTAGATTTTTTTCCTTCTGAGGCTGTCATTTATTTCCCTTAACTTTTCCTCATGATATTTTAATTGTTATTCTCTTTTTTCCTCAGCTTCCTTCCTTGCCATCAACTTGTCTTCTATGTCACTCATTTGTTCTTCTACCTCATTAACCCTCGTCGTTAGGGCCTTCAGTTTGGATTGTATCTAATTTATTTTTTTTTTAATGTCGGCC
This sequence comes from Canis lupus baileyi, assembly GCF_048164855.1. Taxonomy (NCBI): domain Eukaryota; kingdom Metazoa; phylum Chordata; class Mammalia; order Carnivora; family Canidae; genus Canis; species Canis lupus. Next base: position 26,418,712 of record NC_132862.1, read on the forward strand.
TGATTAGGTCTAAATTCTGCAGTCATGAAGTGTCTTGATTCCTTTATGCTTTTTTCTAGAGCCACCAGTAGCTTTATAATTGTGCTTCTGAACTGGCTTTCTGACATCAAATTGTAATCCAAATTCTGTAACTCTGTGGGAGACAGTACTATTTCTGATTCTTTCTTTTGTGGTGAGTTTTTCCTTCTAGTCATTTTACTCAGTGCAGAGTGGTTTAAAACAAGTTATACTGGAAAAAGGAAGGAAAAGGGTGGGGGGAGGGGGAAACAAACAAACAAAAACCAACCAACCAAAGAAAAAAAAAAAAAAAACAAGGAGGGGGACACTCTGATTCTCTATACTATAAGTCCCTGGACATCCCATGGAGCTTTCCAGCGCTGCTTTGTCTAGCACTCGCTCTTCCCCCGTCCTTCCAGCTTGTCTTCTTGGGGAGGGGCCTGCTGTGCTGATTCTCAGGTGTGTGTACCTGTGGGAGCTGCCCCGCCCCCTGCCAGGTGCACGGCTCAGTGGGAGCTGTTTATCCTGTGAGGCCCCTGCTCCCTGGCGGCCTCGCTCCATCCCAGGCACAAGGTGACACAAGGAGGAACAATAACAGTAGCGGTGGCCAGCTCTCCAACCCTGGAGTCAGCTCCTGCAGCAACTACCACAGTCTCCCAGTCCGCAGGGGCCTGGATGCTCCAGGGAGGTGGGCGCACATCTGCACAGCTCGGGGCCGCCAGTGGCAGGAGGATCCTAGCTGTCCTGGGCCCTCCCCGCCTCCGCCTGTCCTAAGGGGAGTGCCGGATCCTGGGCTGTGTCCCGGGCATCTTGGGCTCCAGGGCCTGCCCCGCAGGAATCGTGCTCCTGGGCCCGCGCAGCCCCATCCGCACGGAGCCACTGCCCAAGCTGCCGCCCAAGCTGCTCCCAGGCCCCGCCAGCTTGGGCTCCAGCCCTTTAAGGACCTCCGCCCACCGTGTGTGGCTCGCTCTCCCCTGGGTGCACCACCTGTTAGTGACCCCAGGAACTTGGGGCCCCACTGCCCCCCCCCCCCCCCGGGATCCTACCCGAGCTCCCTGCATTGGCCTTTCCCTCGGGGAAGGTTGGTGAAGCTCCTGCTTCTCTGGACCTGGGCTTTCCTGTCCTGGGGGCACTCGCCGCCCCCCTTAGCCTGGCCGCTCATGGGGGCCCCCTCTCCCTTGGATGCTTTTTTATTTATTTTTTGTCTGTCTTCCTACCTTGATAGAAGCCCGAACTCTTCTCACTGTAGCATTCCAGCTGTTCTCTCTTTAAATCCCAGGCCGAATTTGTAGGTTTTTGTGGTGATTTGAAAGTGATCTAGGTAAGTAGGTGGGGACAGGTGACTCGGGGACCCTACTCTTCCACCATCTTGCCCCCTCCCCTCTACAGAGTCTTTCAAACATGCTTCCCTGGAACTTTTCATAAGGAATCTCTAGATTGAACTTTTAATAATTCTTTGAGGCCAAAAGCCAAGCCAAATACCTACCATCAGACTTGCCTGCAATACTTGTAGATTTGGGTGAATTCCTCTTCTTGAGGTCCCTGGCGTTTCCTGCACCTGCCAGGAAGTGACATTGTTTATTCGTCTAGTAAGGCTGTTGGGAAATCTGTAAGCAAAGAATCTGGCCAATATTTCTAAGGGGCTTTATTGGCTCCATAAAGTTAATCTTTATTCTTTAAAGCTGGATGGTCATATCTGAGTCAATACATGTCTCTCTAAAATGTAACATTCATCAAAGCCTTGATAAAGTAATCAATGTTTCCAGTTGTGTCCTCTTACAAGGAGAGTGGATTCTTAATAAACTACATAAACGACTGTAATTGCCATGAAAGAAAGAAATATCAACAAAAGTATCTGAACTCTGGAAAGTTCAGGTGGAGAGAAAATTAGTGTTTCAATTTGTTCACAGAGGAATATTTTATCATGTTTCTGTAACTTATGTATATCTTAAGAGAACACTTCCTTAAATCTGGAAGAGCCAACATCAGAGAACCAGTAATGTTTCAAATAAGAATCACAAAAACCACAACCATCTTCCTCAATTCATTCAGCCCCATGTTACTATTTCTTGGTCTGTTTGAAAGCAGCTTTCCCATTAGTGCCAGAAATTCTTACCCAGTTTAGTTTTATGATTTTGAAGATATCAAAAACCCTGCATTTGTCAAAAGTCATTTCCATGAATCTTCTTGAAGAGGAAACACATTTTGCAATGTGAGCATTAACTGTAAATGACAAAAGACTCAAAAATGGTCATGATTCAAGATCTGATGAGAGTTCACTAGCAGTGAACAAGAAAATCTGGTTATTTCTGTGACACACAGCATTCCAATAATAGAATATCAAGCGACGACCATATACCAGAATATGTTAAAACTTCAGGAACTCCATGTATTTTCTAGGACAGTTATGGCATAGCACTCATACAGTACAACTTAAGGTTTACCATCATAGTGTTTGATAATGCTTCCAATGTGATATACCAAAAAAAGTCTAATTAGTCAAAAAGATTTCATTTAGAATTCAAAACTTAGAAAGTTCATTAAAATGCTCAGAAAGTTCTAAAGTATACACATAAATAGGATTAGAGATCATTACCAAACTTAATATTTAATTATCTATTTAACCAAGCTGGCAGTAAGAGATTCTACAGAAGGTTATAGTGGTTAGCAAAATTTAGTTCCTTTAAGATTGAAGTTTTAGTTCTCTTAAGTAATCAAAGACCTGGTAAAGACAAAACAGAAACTTTCGTTTTCTTAGAAAACAAGGAAAAGAAAAAAAAAACAGCTTTCTTTATAATTTCTTATCTAAAGCAGATCAACAATCCCAAAAAACTGTTTTCTAACAAAGGAGATGCAGAATTTCAATATATTTTTTAAAGATTTTATTTATTTATTCATAAGACAGACAGACAGAGGGAGAGAGAGAGAGAGAGGCAAAGACATAGACAGAGGGAGAAGCAGGCTTCCTGCAAGGAGCCCGATGCGGGACTTGATCCCAGATTCCAGGATCAGGACCTGAACAGAAGGCAGATGCTCAAACGCTGAGCCATCCAGGAGTCCCCAGAATTTCAATCTTATACAAATCTGCAGCTCACCTTGGTAAGTGGGGCTTCCCCTGGTGGGACGGGAGTACCTGGCAGGTTTCTGTTCCTCACTGCTTTTCTCTAAGCACATCTACCCATCACTTTACTGATGGGGAGATGTCCCTTCAGCTCTCCTTAACACTTGACTGGGTAAGCCCAGATGAAGAGAGGAGGAACAGCAGGCAGAGAACATGACGGGGGAGAAGGGGGAGAAAATGTCCTTCCTTTTACCGGGCTCTGAGCCCTGCCCTACTCCTAGATTCTGAAGGGTGGGAGAGCAAATGTGGAAATGACTAGAAATGGGGCAAATGGTAGGATGCAGCAAGGTAGAGAGATGGAGGTAATGGGAAAGTAGAAGCCCATAGCAGGTGGGGATGTCTGGGGAGGTGAGCCAGGAGAGGAGGGAGGCAGGCTGGGGAGGGTGAGAGGTTGTCCAGGTGGGAAGGGACAAGGTGGGAGGTGGGCAGGGGGAGGGGTCAGAAGGATGGAGGTGGGCAAGGGGGGAGGGGAGGCACCAGAATGGGGAAGTGCCAGATGGAAACTCAAAGATGGTCAGGATGGCCAGCTGTCTAGAAGGAGCACTGGAGGAGGATCCCACTGGGAGGAGGGGAGACAGACAGCAGTAGAGAAGCAGTGAGACCTTGAGAGGATGTGGTGAGTAAAGACTGTGGCAGAGAAAGCAAAGGTGTTTGTGGGTCCTTGGAGGGTCCCAGGAAGGTGAGGGTAGGACCTCAGAGCCACTCCCACTCAGGCTGAGGCCTGACTCTGGAGGGGAGCTGGGGAGGCCACCTGAGCAGCAGGGGTAGGGGTGCAATTCTTATTTCCCCGTAGTCAAGTCACCTGCAGGGGGTTGCCATCAGGGTAGGGGCAGAGTGGGCCACTTCCCAGATCTGAGTGCAGAATCTAGTGGGGTTTCCTCTGAGCAGTTATTGAGTATTCGTAGGGTGATACAATCTCTCCCACATCTGCTTACCAAGTCCTGTCTTATAATTGTCTCCTGCACTGTCGGTCCATAAAGAATATTTTGGAATTGTAATAATTCAGAGAAGCTAAGCAAAACTTTCCTAGAGACAGCTGCCTGGGGGATGATTAACCCTTCCTGTCCATCTCATGTGCAGACGCAGCCCCGCACTGAGAACACCTGGGCCTTGGTCAGCAGCATTAAAGTTTATTATGGAATGAGACTAGAAGTTTAAAGCTCAATACTTCTCACTCAGTTCTAATATTGAATGTCTGCCTTGTGAAACGATGTTTACACTGTTTAGAGTGTTATAGAGATATTTAAGTATTTATAATAGAAGATTTACCAGTGTCTGATAACTGCAAACAGGTACACACACAGCAATGCTGTATACTGACTACGGAAACAATATGCAATCAAAGAGGAAGTTCAACTGGATCCATAATGCTATAACTTCTTTAAAAAAAACTAGATCCAATAAAATGGTCACATTTACAATTTCTGAGTATATGGGGGTTACATTATTCTCTTCTCTTTTTTCAATTTACATAAAGAGTAAGTAAATCGCTATGATGTAAAAAATAAAATAAATGTATTATGGGAATGCAAACTACAAATGAGCAAGGGGCCTGATGGAGCTGGAGGAGCTGGGAAGTCTATTGGAGCTGGCCAAGTCTGAGATCCTGTTTCCCCAGGTGGGGGCACCTGCGGGTCTGAGCCTTAAGGAGATGGGGTTTCTGTTTCAGGGACAGCAGGACTGGAAAGGGTCAGGGAGATGCTCAACACAGGGGCTGGTAAATGAAATGAGGAGGCTTTCATGGGTGGCATTTTGTTGATGGAAGCTTTACCTTTCTTAATTTTCATGCAATTATTAGGTAAGTTTTACTAATCCCACCTTAGAAGTGATGAAACTTAGGGTCAGAGAAGCTATGTCAAGAACCCAAAGTAACATAACAAATACAGAGGCAATGGCAGGATTTGAACTCAGGTCCTGATTCCAGAGCCTTTGATTTTTCCACAAACCACTGGGAGAAGGTCCTACTCTTTTATGTGTTTCCCTCAGCTGCAGGCTTAGGGGTGGGGGTGAAGTGGGGGGTGGCAGGTACGTGCTCAAACATATGTGTTGCATGAAGAAATGAGTTATCTGTGCAGGCTGCACTTCTGTGGTGTGGGCCACAGTCCCAGAGACTCTGGTGGCAGGAAGGGGAGAGAGCAGAGGAGCTCCAGTGTGGGCCTAGAAACTGGAAATAGGTGTTCTGTGGGTTTCCCTGCTTTCCCCTGGACATTCTAGCGCTCTAGACTCTAGACAACTGGGCTCTGGGTCCTTGGAAGGAATAGAGTGATGTGTATGTGTGCACAGGTATGTTTGGTGAGTGTATGAGAGTGTAAGTCTGGGTGTGCAGGTCTGTCTGTAAATGGAGGAGTTGGTGAGGATGCGTCTTTGTGTTGCATACATGTGAGAATGTTTGTGGCATATGGGTGTGTATATGTGTGTATCTGAGTGTATGTGTCTCTGTGCATGTATGAGTGTGAGCATCCGTATGGTACATGTGTGCGTATATGTGTGTGCTGTCCCAGGGGAGCCTGAAGACTCAGACCTGAAGATGTCTTTGATTTGATTTGTGGAAATTTCCAGCAGATTTCAGGCTGTGCTATGGGGTGGGGGTAGGGGGAGGCCAGAGAGGGAGGCTGTCAGTCCTGGGGGTGGGGGATGGGAGCCTGAGCAGGGGGTGCCTCTGCCCTGCCAGGCACAGGGGGAGGGCATCAGGGTCCCGGGTCTGAGGCTGGGTGCAGACTGGGGCCTGAGGCCTGCACTCAGGGCTGCATGGGAAGGGCTCAGAGGCCCTGCTCTGACCAGGTTGGGCCATGAAGAGGGGGGGCTAGGGTGGGAAGGAGGCCAGACAGTGGGGGTCCAGGCCTGCTCTCTCCCTGCCCCTACAGCCAGCCAGGATCTGGGGATGAGGGCACCGGGCTGCAAGTCCTAACTCTAGGCTCCCCTCATTTAGCCTGAGGGCCTCAGGGTCCCCAGAAGTCCTCATGTGCCACCTTCTGAGGCTGCGATGACCTGAATCACAGTGAAGATTTCTGTCTCTAGTCAGAACTTCCCAGACAGGTCCAGAGCAAGTCCTTATTTCCTGAAGCTTCTGTCAAGCCATGTATGCTTCCTAACTGAATTTCACACAAGCTGAGGCTGTCAGACCTCTTATGCTGGAAAGTTCTTATTGAGTCTAACTCATATCCTCTTTTTGCACATTATTCCCTATAAGTCCAGGCTGAGTTTGTGAAATTGGAGCCCAGCTCCCCCACCTCCCAAGCACTGGAGTAGTTTCTTCTGGATAGGGAAGTGGGTCAGAGTGTAGGGACTCTGACAGGATGTGGGGTAAAGCCTGGTGGGGCACAGGTGGGTCAGACCTTTCCTGGGCAGGAGGGTGGTGATCAGCAGGGCAGATCCAGAGCAGGGAGCTCAGAGACCACCAGCTTTCCCTCTGTTTCCCGTGTCTCCACAGCCAGTGCCAGGGAACAACACAGAGGCTGTGGTGGGAGGGACCCGATTAGAGCAGGGAAAGTGCTTCCCTGCCTGCAGCTTCCAGGGGCCTCTGGACACACAGGGCACAGAGCAAATGAGGGATGGAGAGAAGCTCCTCTGGCAGCTCAGGAGGGAGGAGCAGAGGGCAGGGCTGGGGGAGTCTGAGGAGCAGAGGGTGTGGGTGCCGAGGCCGGGTGTGCACAGCAGGCGTGTGCGGCCCGCGGGTCTGTGCTGCGGGGTTCACAGTCCTTGTGCCCAGTTCTGTGTGTGAGCAGGTATCACCCGGGGCAGGGGTGGCTGTGACATCAGGTTATCGAAGCCCAGGGCTGCGAGCTGCCTTCCCACTGGGCCTACAGGGTGTGCTTTGCTTTTAGGAGCAGCTGTGGGCGCCCAGGGAAGACCCCTGGGTTGGGAATGGAGCCCGCGTGGGCTCCAGGGCTGGCTCTAGTGACCAGCGGGGCCCCTGGAGGCATCACCTCTGGGAGCTGCGCTGCCACCTGCTGTCCAAGCATAAAGGAAAAGCCAGGTGGCCCTTGTGTGCCAGCAGCCCCAGGGCTGGGGCCAGGAAGGGAAGGGGCTGCCGCGGGGGTCAGGGACGCCGGTGGGGAGGGCGGCAGGAGGGCTTCCCTGAACTCGGAACTGCCTGGGTTCTCGCTGGAGCCCCGACTCCCCAGGCTGGGCGGCCCCCCCTCTCTCAGCGCCCAGGGCCCAGGGCGGGCTGTGCGGGGAGCGCCCTTCTCTGCCGCCCTCTGCTGGCCGCGGAGCGCGTCGCAGGCCGCTGCGGAGAAGGTGCCCCTCAAGTCCCCAGGGCTGGGTCCCTGCCCCCTGGTGGAAATTGCATTTATGAGGAGAAGCAAACTTGATTGTTCCCCTGCATCTCCCGGATCCCGCCCTGGCCCCTGCTTCCCAGGGGCAGTCAGGAGCTCCTTAAGGCTGAGAAAGTCTTCCTGAGATTTCAACCCCTTTGTCATTGCCTAAGTTTTCATTTCTTCCTGTTGGGAATGTGCTGTGAGGACAAAGGGCTGAGATCAAGATATTGAGGAATGAGACCAATTTCTGCGCGTCCTTGGGGTCCATCTAGAATTTCACCTTAAGAAGGTCATTGAAGGGTTGCAAGGAATGATGGCAGAGGTAGTGACATTCCTGGAGAACATGGGTCTGGAGCCGACCAGGCATGATGAGTCTGGGCTTCTGTGCATTTGCCCCTGAGCTCAGCCCATCAGCCTCAGCAGGGAGACGGATGGGCAGGAGCCAGGAGGCAGGAGGCAGGGATGCTGGAGGAGATGGCAGATGGACAGATGCTGACAGGACTCCTTATCTCTAGCTCTCGATGCCCTTCCCCACCAGGCTGTCCTGGGCCCTCCCCTCTAGTGCTCAGGGCTCATTAGGGACTGCCTGTCTTTGGGGAGACACCGAGGGACCAGGTTGCACTGGGTGGGTAGGGGGAAGAGGGGGAGGGAGGGACCCCAGATAAATGAGGGAGGAGGAGGGATTGGGATGCCTGGGATTTGAGCTGGGGTCCTCTGATCCCTGGGGCGCGGCAGGCTTGGCAGGGACACTGTGCTGGGCACACATACTGAGGTGCTGGGGGTGAGGGAGTGGGGTTGGGGTGGGAAGGGATATGAAAGGGATTGAGTTCCACTGATTTGGGGCTTATTGTGGGAGACCTGGTGCAATAGGAGCCACTGACTTTATGAAGAGCTTCCTATGTACACAGAGGGGTTACAAGTGCCATGCTGGGATAAAAGAGGGACACACATATTTCTGTTCCCATTTCCTTATTTGGAGACCTCACACATGTCCTTGGTTTCTCCAGGTGTGACTGTCTGTGGTGCAAGGAGCTGCTGGGTTGTTCCTGCCCAGGGTGCAGAGCCAGAGCTCCCAGGTTTTCTGTTCTGCACACCCTGGTACTCCTCTGCCAAAGCACTTCCAGTGGTGTCTTGCCTCTCCTCACGTCTCTAATATACTCCAGATATATAGATACCTGGTCAAGGGGAGCTGAAATGCCCTCCCAGTATTTCCTGTGGATCTCAGTGGATGGACTGGGAAAGGTCAGATCAAACCTTAAGGTGGGAGGAGAACTGCATTCGGAGTCGTGGAGAATGTTCTGAGAGGAGCAGGATGTTGCAGTAGGATTCCAACCTGCATCCTAATCCACCGGCCATCTACCTGCCACACAAATGGCTTCCAGGCACAGTTCTCTGTGCTCTACGTGCCAGCCCACCCCTGCATGTAGGGGGCAGTTGAGGGGGGGGGCAGGCCGAGAAGGAGGATATGGCTATAGGGACGGGGACAGAAAGGACCAGGATATTCATGCCCAGACCAACAGATGAGACCAATACGACGGAGCTGGTCCCAGGACCTGGTGGGTCCTATAGACCCAGACACAGAATCACCAGAGACACAGTGGACTGTGGGACAGAGACACAAGGGGATAGAGCCAGACACAGGAGAAAGGAAAGAGAGGAGCCTCCATGGACCAGAGCAGAAGATCATGACAGACACAGAAATACCCCGAGGCCAGAGATAACAGAGACAGACATGGACTCAGAGACAGGAGAGGGACCTAGGCTCAGGGGGTGGGAAAGCCATGGACCCAGAGCCAAAGGCAGATCCCTGGACAGGGGGGACAGGGTGATGAGACTCCAGAGAAGGCCCACAGGGAGGGAGGGATAGGGAGACAGAGGAGGGCGAGGAGGAGGTGGGGGCAGGGGAGAGGCAGGGAGAAGGGGCAGGGAGAGGCAGCAGAGGGTGGGGTGCAGGCTCTGAGTCAAGGGCTCTGCTGGCCTCCCAGGTCCTGGGGCTGTGGTGGGAGGAGGGGCTTGTGTGTGTGTGTGTGTGTGTGTGTGTGTGTGTGTGTGTGTGGCAGGACCCCAGCAGGCAGGAGCTCTAGTCACAATGCCAGAGTCCTCTGGTGCTGAAGGGGCCCCTGTCCCCCTCCCTCTGCAGCCCCTGCTCTGAGCAGAGGGGGGCAGGGAGAGACACCAGATGCAAGTCAGAGACAGTCTGAGTTGGAAAAGAAGTGGCAGCGCTGCCTCCCCCACACCCCGAGATCAGAGGGCGAGGACCTGAGAGTGGGGAAGGGACAGAGGACTGAGGGGGACAGGGCTGGAGCAGGACACCTGTGGGAGGCAGGGGTTCAAGAGATGCAGGGGGGCTGGGGGAGTCAGGGCTGTGGGGAAGCAGGTCAGGGGCATGGGGAGGCCAGCAGGGCTCTTGTGTCCCCAGAGACCTGGGCTGGGTGGACACAACCCTGTGCTGAGGTGGGGAGGCCGGCAGGGCTGCTTCTAGGCTGACCCTGTCCCTCTGCCCTGTTTTCCGTACAGTGAACCTGTCCCTTGCCTGCCTCCTGCTTCCCAGTGGCGGTGTCACCTGTCCCTGCAGGAGCCTGGCTCCTGCGGCCTCCTCTGTGGGGATGGCCCTCACAGCCTGCAGGGCCGCCCTGAGCGTCCTCACCAGGGGCCCGTGTGTCCTCCGGGGCGGATCTCAGTGTTGAGGATCGCCTAGTGCTCTCTGAGGCTGGGGGAGAAGGGAGGACCCAGCCGGGGGCAGGATTTCCAGTGAAAAACCAGGTGGATGTGGGAGACACAGTGGAGGATGTGCCTCCTCCCACATGGTCCTGAGAGGTCATTGTGAGGGAGAAGCTCCCAGCATGTGACAGAGGGGACATTCCTGGTGGCTGCTGGAGCCCCAGTCACCTCTCTCTCTTGCTTCTGAAGCAGGAAGAGCAAACCCTCACCAGACAGGAGACAGCTGGGCTGGCCTGGGGTAAACAGCTGGATTGGGGACCCAGCATGAAGGGGACGGGGTTGGAGGGGGCAGATGTTCACAGTCAGGCAGGGTGTCCAAGGTTGCTAGGGTTGGGAGTGAGGCCCACGGAGGGAGCCCTGGGATGTGCCGGGCCGTGATGCGCACGTGCACAGGTGTCTGCAGAGGTGTGTGCCCCAGTTAGCGTGTCTTCTGTGCATTGGTGTACGTGTGTTTATGTTGGGGGGAGACTTATTCAGGTGACATCGTGTTAAGAAGCTTTGTGTCCCGATTCCCTGTCTTTCCCTGTGTGTGTTGATGGCATGTTGGTCTGTCTGAGCAAGGTCTGTTCCTTTGTGGGACTCCTTGTGGTCACCTGCGAATGGGTCTCAGTTGCATTTTGTGTTTTAGTTGTGGTGGAGGAAAACATGTGTGCAGGTGTGCAAGGTTCTGTGTGTGTGCGCACATGTGTCCGCAGGGGGAGAACAGTCTGCAGAGCCCTGGCTGCCCCCGCATCACCTCCTGCTCTCCCTCCACTGGGTAGATCTGCCCCCGCTGAGGGCCTGACAAGGGGGCAAACAGCACAGTGGCAAAGTGCTCTGCCCACAGAGACCAGCACCGGGTAAACCTGTGCAGACGCTCCCTGCAGGGGAGGAACCCGGACGTAGGCCTCAGGGCCCCAGACCCACACCCAGTCCTGCAGGCACAGGCTGTTCACCAGAGCAGGTGCACTCACTCATACACACACACACACACACTCTCAGGCACCCACAGGCCTGCCCCACACAGAAGGACACACACTCACTGGTCATAATAGGGGGTGCCTGCCAGGGTTTGGGGTGGTGGGGTGGGGGCACACCCAGCCTCAGAGCCAAACACCAGACACTTGTTGCTTTTGTCTTGGATAGCGTGGGAGAGAAAGAGGGACAGATCGAGAGAGAGAGAGAGAGACAGAGACAGAGAGACAGAGACAGAGAGAGAAGAGAGAGCGATGGGGAGTGTGTGTGAGGGAGGCAGAGGGATGGAGGAGGAGGGTCTGCTGGATGCAGGGCCACCATGTACCTCTGCCAGGGCTGTAGCTCCATGGTGACCCTGGGCTGGGTGGGCAGGATGCTGGGAGTGACACTGACTTCCTGGCCTTCATGAGTCTTCCTGGGCTGTGGGGATGATGAGCCTGGACCCGCAGGCTGGGCAACCATATCTGGGGGGACACAGTAGCTGGAACTGGACGGGTGGGGAAGGGGCCCCTGGGGGTCAGGAGACAGAAAGAGAGAGAGGGAGATGGGGGTGGGGTGGGGAGGTCATGGGAAGCCTGAAGGCTCTCAGACCTTTCTCCGGGCTCTCCCCATCACCCACCCCTTCCAAGGACAGAATTCTATGTTCTGGGCTCAAAGTCCTCCCATAAATGATGTGTATCAGCCTCTCATGTGCAGAGGGTAAGGTATTCCTGCCCCACTTCCCAGCTGAGGCCTCAACTTGGCAAAGCTCTTCTGGGCAGGACATGCTGAGAAGGGCCCCAGGAGTGGGGTCTTTTGCCCTCTGGAGAGTCTCCTGTCCCTTCCACCCCTGGCCCCAAGCCTGGCTGCTTCTCAGGGCAGAGCCTACAGGATGGGGCCCCACACGCAGTCCTGTGATTCTCTGCTCTGCCCTCACCTGCTTTGTGATTTGAGGCCAGTGACTTACCCTCTCTGTGCCTTAAAGTCATTATAAATTAGCAGCACTAACTTCTGCTTCTGGAGCCTGTTGTCAGAGGTAAAATGAGCTCCTGCCAAAGAACCGTGCGCAGTTGTAAAGAATCATACATCTGAGTGCATGAGGTGTTTAATCCATCCTCCTCATCAGCTCTGAGGTCTGCTCAGCTTCTTCTCTGCAGACCTGCTGAGCACACCGGCCCCTGGGTCCCTGCCCTTGTACCTCAATCTGGCATCTCCCGCCCTCTCATCCCCCTTTATATCCTCCTCTTCTGTTCCTGTCCTTCTTTCCAGAGTCCTTCAGCCCTGGAAGGATCTGACTGCATTGTATGAACTTATTTCTTCCTTCCCCCTTCCCACTCTCCCCCTCTCCTGCCTGATGCTCGCCCTTCCTTCCTTCTTTTCTTTTCTTTTCTTTTCTTTTCTTTTCTTTTCTTTTCTTTTCTTTTCTTTTCTTTTCTTTTCTTTTCTTTTCTTTTCTTTTCTTTTCTTTTCTTTCTTTTCTTTTCTTTTCTTTTCTTTTCTTTTCTTTTCTTTCCTTTCCTTTCCTTTCCTTTCTTTTCCTTTTCCTTTTCCTTTCCTTTCCTTTCTTTTCTTTTCTTTCTTTTTTTCTTTCTTTTTCTCTACCAGAGTTTCTTATCTTGTGTGTCTCTCTTCTCAGATCCCAGAGAACAAGGACCTGTGTTCTCCTCCCCTGGGGTGCTTTCCTTCCTTCTGGGCTTCACAGGAGTGGACACAGACATGCAGGGAGGTGAGATCTACAGGACAGGGAGGCCTTGGGGGACAGGACAGGTATCCGGGCATCTGCATTTGGGCCCTTCCCTCCAGGCTGTGTTGTCCTTCCTCAGAACATTTGCCATGACCGGGGGAGGGGAGAAGTCATTCTCTCTTGCAACTCATGGTTAGACAGGAATCTATTTCCTAACGTTTAGAGAGACTATTGTTTTCTCGATGTGAGATACATCACCTGGAGGTCCATCCCACAAACAAAGAAACAGCGGTGAAGAGAGGCTTTCCATACCTGCGTGTGTGTGTGTGTGTGTGTGTGTGTGTGTGTGTGTGTGTATTTCTCTGGTTCTGGCATTTACTTCCCCTGGCTCTAAGGAAATCCTCTTCTAGGGTATTTTTTTTTAATAAATTTATTTTTTATTGGTGTTCAATTTGCTAACATATAGAATATCACCCAGTGCTCATCCCGTCAAGTGCCCATCTCATTGCCCCCACCAAGTCACCCCCACGCTCCCGCCAACCTCCCCTTCCATCACCCCTAGTTTTTTTCCCAGAGTTAGGAATTTTCATGTTCTATCTCCCTTTCTGATACTTCCTACTCATTTTTTCTCCTTTCCCTTTTATTCCCTTTCACTATTTTTATATTCCCCAAATGAATGAGACCATATAATGTTTGTCCTTCTCCGATTGACTTACTTCACTCAGCATAATACCCTCCAGTTCCATCCACGTCGAAGCAAATGGTGGGTATTTGTCGTTTCTAATGGCTGAGGAATATTCCATTGTATACATAGACCACATCTTCTTTATCCATTCATCTTTCGATGGACACAGAGGCTCCTTCCACAGTTTGGCTATCGTGGCCATTGCTGCTATAAACATCAGGGGGCAGGTGTCCCGGCATTTCACTGCATCTGTATCTTTGGGGTAAATCCCCAACAGTGCAATTGCTGGGTCTAGGGCAGGTCTATTTGTAACTCTTTGAGGAACCTCCACACGGTTTCCCAGAGTGGCTGCACCAGTTCACATTCCCACCAACAGTGTATGAGGGTTCCCTTTTCTCCGCATCCCCTCCAACATTTGTTGTTTCCTGCCTTGTTAATTTTCCCCGTTCTCACTGGTGTGAGGTGGTATCTCATTGTGGTTTTGATTTGTATTTCCCAGATGGCAAGTGATGCAGAGCATTTTCTCATGTGCATGTTGGCCATGTCTATGTCTTCCTCTGTGAGATTTCTGTTCGTGTCTTTTGCTCTTCTAGGGTATTCTAAATTTCTTTCTGAAATGAAACCCATCTCTAGTGGAGGCAGCTACTGATACATGATCTGGTCCATTGTGTTTTATAAAAGATGTGTGTCCCTGGGGGAGGAAGAGGGTTAAGTGTAGAATGTCGAGAGGTAATATGATTACCCAGCTCCTGGATGTAATTACCTATTAGCCCTGGATATTCAAACTTTATTACATTTATAAGTGTCCATGGAGGTGGGATAGATCTGGAGAGCTTTGCTCTTTGGTCTTGTCTGCACGACTTCTCTGGAAGGTTCCCTGTGCACCTTTCCTTCTGCTGCTACAGAAACTCCCTGGGCTCCAGCTGTGACCACACGTCTGGCTCAGGGACCTTCACATGTGGCTGACAGAACAGGGGGCGGGGAGAACAATTCTCCTTTAGGTTGCATGGGTTAATGTTCTCAGGGTCTCCCCTGGCCCTGAGGGGAGCTGGGGGAGCTGGTCTCTGCAGAGCCCTGAGAAAGCCTGGGTAAGATGTGGGGGCCAGCTTGCCATGCTGTCTTATGTCTTCACATACTTGTGTGGTGGTTGCTTCATCACTGGTCCCTTGTAACCTAGACTGAAGCATGTACACTGGCCTCCAGGTCTCTAGTATCTGCCTCAATTTCTCCTTTTGTGGGTTTCATTAGTGTATTACTGGGGGCCTTTAGTGAGGAGCTGCTTGAAGGCATTGATGGTAACTGCTCAGAGGTTGTCTACACTGCTGACCCCAAATTAATGGACAGTCACTAGAGGTTATTTTGTTCTCACTGTGCAGGGGGCTTCCTTAGCTCTCAGTGCAGACACAGTCCAGGCCTTCTCTCCTCTCCTCCATGGGATCCCTAACTAAGCTATCCCAGCACCTTCTTCAGGCTGGACAGCCTCCCCTGCCTGCCTGCCTCAGTTTCTCTTTCTGCTTGTCCCCCACTTCCCTGCCCTGGGTCTGCCAGGCTCTGAGACATTAGGGCTGAGTTCAGGCCTCCTTTGATGGCAGCATCATCGGGGGCGGGGGAGCGCAGGGGAGGCCGTGTCCATATCCACGTAGGGCCCCTGGGACCCCCAAGTGGGCACAGGAGGGAGCCTGGGGCAGCCCTGGCAGCAGCCTGGCCCTGTCAGCTCTCTGGGCCCATCCAGCAGCAGCAGGTCCTGAGAGGGGCCCGGACTCAGCAGGAGCCAGGAGGGAGGGCAGAGGCTCCTGGAGCCACTCTGCAGCCCCCTCCCTGGCCTGGCTCCCCCTCCTGCTGCACACCTGCCTCCTTCTCTCTCCCTGTCTGCTCCCTCACCTCCTCCCTGCAGCCCTGGCTTCTTCCTTCCATCTTGGCCTCCTTCACCTTCACCTCTGTCAATGCATCTGTTTGTCTGGGGGCCTGTCTGTCTGACTCCAGATGTCCTGTGCTCTGAGATTTCCCAGCTGGGTCTGCCCTCAGCTGGGTCTGTCCTCAGCTCCTCCCTCTGGCTGTCTCCCTGCCTGTGTCCCTCCCTCAGGGTCGGAGGGTCTCTCTTCCCCTCACATCTGTGTGAGTCTCACCCTGGGCGCCTGTCAGTGTGTCCCCCTGCATGTCCTGCTGTCTGTCTCCTGTGCTGCCCCCCATCCCTGGTCCCTCTCTGCCCTCCCTTCCAGGGCTCTCCCTGCTTCTCTCATCTCTGTGTCTCTCAGCTTCTCCCCCGGTCTCTGGCTCCTGAGACAGACACCCTGGCCTCCTCCCCTCTTCTCTCCTTCCCCCCTTCAAGTTTCAGATACTTCCTGTGACATCACTAGGGTGGGCTCCCCCCTCCAGGTTCCTCCATCTTTGCCTGAAGGAGGGACTTAAGATCTCAGCTCTGCACCCTCTATTTCCATGCAGCCCTGGGCCACTACTTTTCCTTTTTTTTTTTTTTCATTTAAAATTTAATCGTCCATGCAAAAGGAGGGATGAAGGGTGGGAATGGGCAGTGGACACAGGAACCAGATGACATGGCCAGGGCCACAGCTCCTAGGAGAGTGGGTGAAAAAAAAAGATGTGGGGTGGAAAAGGGGTGGCGGACACCGTGGCACCATTCTGCCCACTTGCAGGAGCTCCTGTAATTACTGAAACCCCTACTGTTTATCCTGGCACCTTAAAATTCCATCACTCCTGTCTCTAGCACTAGTGGCTCCTTCTTTTGCTGCCTTTGGCTTATTTTACCCTGACAAAGCTTAGGTAGGATGATGTTTAGAGCCTGGAAACGCCCTGGCCTTATGAAGTTGGTACCCCATCTTCCCTGCTTCTGCTCCTTCTCCAATCTCACCTTTTCTGCACTTTAAGACAGATCTTTGATGCTTCTCTTCCTAACCTCCCTCCCCATGCTAAAAACAAAACAAAACAAAACAAAAAACCCCCACCACTTTCCGGGGGCGGGGGGCTGGCAGCAGACAGTGGTAGGGGGTAGGGTGGAAGGAGGGGGCAAGGACCACCAAGGCTCCCAGATCCCTGGAAGGGCAGGGCAGGGCAGGGGGTCCATAGAGGAGAGGGGTGAGGGCAGCGGCGCTCCTGTCCTCTCCCCCCTGCCCACTCTCCAGGGGGCCTCAGCACAACCGAGGGAACAGGTGTGTGTGGGGTCAGGTGTGCCAGGCCACCATCACCACTGCTGCCCTAGGACAGACCTCACCTGTAGCTTTGTTGCGGAGCTCAACAACATGGTGAGGGCCTCGGCAGTGCACTTCTTGGCATCTCGCCACACACGTGTTGTCCCTTCTCTTGGTGCAGTACTATGTGCGCCCACAGTAGATCCTTAGTAGCAAAAGCTGCCACCCGTGTCCCATTCGAAGGCTGTCTGTAGAGCGCATATTTTGAGCCTAGTGTTGAGGTGACGTGGCAGGTGATGCTCTATCACACTGGGGGCCGTTGTGGGGTTATGCACTGCGCCTTATGTCCTATGCACATTCCTGGTAGCTCACGAGGTCCTTGTGCTTGCGGTGCTGCTGGCACACAGGGCACGGGCAGGGCTCCTTGACTGAGTGTCACAGCTCCTGTCATTTTGGATGGGAGACGTTACTGAAGGCCTTGCCTCACCTCACAGGTGTGCTTCCAAGGGTGTACTTTCCAGAGGTGGGCGCTGTCACCTGCCTCCTATGGCCCCTGGGCCCCTGTGGACCCTGTGGCCCTGCCTGCACCCACATTTCCCCCTCCCCCGCTGCCATCACTCAGCTGGGGACATGCAGGAGGCCTTGGGGCATCACGGTGGGCATCTCCACAGCACCCAGGAACCCAGATAGCCCGGATCCCATGTGGATGGCCTCCTGCCTCCAGAGACTGTGGCTGTTCTGGACTTCTTGGTGCGCAGGGTGCATGTGTAGTTTCCCTTGCTCTTTGTCTTCTTCTCAGAGGCAGATGTGACCCAGGCCATGGGGACCATCCAGAATGAGGCTATGAAGGCGGTGGTGGTGGCTGAGGCGATGGTGGAGGCAGAGATAGGGGTGCAGCTGGGTCATCTGGTTTGGACACAGGTGGAGGCTTCAGAGCTGCTCTGTCCACTGTGGAGGCAGCCAGGCCAGGGGCACAGAAGCAAGGGCAGCAGTGGTGAGGCTGGAGCTCAGCCCTGACTTGCAGGGGGTTCTGGGTGTGCCCCTAGTGTGAATAGAAGGAGTTCAGGAGGTTGCCCAATCCACCGTGCAGATATGAGGGTAGCAGCATGCAAGGGAACACGGGGAATATGGCCTCAGCCTTGGTGGGGCCTCCAGAGCTCAGTGGGCTGGAGGCAGGAGTCCTGTAGAGCCCAGGCTCAAGGCACCACCCCTGGCCCGCTGGGCTTGGACAGGCCTCATGGTTTGCCCGAGGGCCTCAGGCTGCCAACACACCCCTGCTGCCCTGTGGGAGGGAGGGAAAGCAGTGCCTCTGCCAGTTTTTTTTTTTTTATTACCCAGTAACTGGGGACCCTGGCCTGTCCCCAGCCTCCCACCCTCTCCCCAGCAGGCAGAGAGTAGCACAAGGAGAAGGGGAAGGGATTGCTCTGGGGACCAGATGCAGGATACACAGACCCTCCCCTGCACCTGCCCTTCTTTCCTTCAAGCAGAGGCACATCTGGGACAATCCCAGCTTGAGGCAGAGAAGACCTCCTAGGACCTGGGAACAGGCACAGATCACACACCCAGCTGCCCCTTCCCTACTGTCCTGTCATCACAGCCCTCCTGCCAATCGTGCCCTTTTCCTTTGCCTCTGGGAATCCTGACTCTGTGGTCTGGGCCACTCACCCCCTCCCCAGCACAGTGCCTGGAACACAGGACCTGCCTCCTGGAGATGTGTTAGGACGGGGGTGCTGGGTTCTGTAGGTTTTCCTCAGGTGGAGGTTCTTCCTGAGATCTGGGCACTTCTTTCTGCTGCAAGTTCAATGCTCTGTCTTTATGGAACTAGTATAGACTGTCTTTAGGACCGGCTGCTCCCCTTCTCTCCCCTCTCTCTACCTCCACCGCAGGTTAAGGAACCTAATTGAGGCTTTGGAATCTCATCACTATCAAGTAGAGGCAGTGGTGCCCCTTTTCCTTGAGACCCATTTTGTGAGTCCATCACATGTGCATTCAGCCCTGGTTGTCCAAGTAGGCCTCACCTTCTCCATCTCAGGAAGTCTTACCTCCATTTGAAGGCAAGGAAGAGGCCTCTTCCTTTTTTTTTTTTTTTTTTTTTTTTTTTTTTTTTTTTTTTGAGGAGGCCTCTTCCATTGGTGACTGTTTCAGGGTCTTGGAAGTGCTATGTAATGAATGTCTAGAACCGAAAACTCTAGCTGAGACCGTATCTTTCCTTGGTCCACACAGTGATTCAGTCAGAATGTGCTATGAATGCTGAGTGACTATCTAAGGACATCCCTCATGGCGAAGCTTAAAACAACTCCCTTTTAGTTTTATCCCTGGAGTGATTGGAAGCATGACGGAAGGACCAGGACGGGTGGTGCTGGTAGAGGAACCTGTAGGAGATTCTGGTAGATGTACCTGGGGTGGTGGGGTGCTTCTGTCCTTGTTATATAACTGCTTAGTGGGCTCCTTAGCTGGATCTGGGACTGGCCTCCATAGACCACAGGCTGGGCTCCACTGGGCTCCCCATACTCTCCTCCTACCAGCCAGGACCTCCTCCATACCCAGGACCCTGGAGGGCTTGGTAACCTCTAAACTCACCCCTTGCTACCAACAGAGTCTCCAACAAAATCCCATTTGAGCCCGTAGTCCACCTCCTCACCATGTAGGGCCCCACTAGTCTTCCATTGCCCACCTCTAGCCTTCCCCCAGGGTTCCAGCTCAGCCACCGCTTTCCTAATTCACATCTTTCCCAGACCTCTTCTGCCCTTTGGCCCCAACAAAATGAGGCCCAGCCTGGTTAGTGTTCAGACTCCTGAGGCCCCTCCTCCATGAGGACCTTGCCTCCTCAGGGCCTCAACTTCCTGAGGGCACCCTGTGAGCTCTGCTCCAAGTCCTGACTCTGCCTGGCCAAGTTCCTTTCCTGTCCCTGGGTTTGTCTTGCACTTTCTTCTAAGTATTTCTCCTAGAAGGCAGATGAATCTCCTGGGTGAGTGATTTTCCTTGTTTAAAGACCTGGTAGGAAATTGAGACAGAGCCAGAGAGGAGGAAGCCTGGGCTTGGGACACCATTGGGTATGGAAGCCCAGTGGGGTTTGAGCAGAGGGTATTTCATGGCGCCAGAGCCAGACTTTGGTTTAGGGGTGGGGTGTGGATCAGAGGCTTTGTGAGTTTGGGAAGGGCAGGTAGGTTTGCTGGGATCAGGGGGATTTGGAAGTCTACACATTCTCCTCCAGACTAGACAGGTTCTCAGCTCTGCTAAGGAAAATCTGAGTTAGGGGAGGCTATTCCTCGGCACTTCTCCTCCAGGGTCCTCCCACCTGTTTACCCCACCCTCCTTCTGGTCCTTTCCTTTCTCACCTGGTGCACAGCTTGCTTTCCTCATCTATGTCTCTCCCACAGGGCCCAGCACGCAGTGTGCTTAGACATGCTCTTTGAATGAGTAAAGTTTCTTCCCCCTAACTCTGCTGCCTCCATGTTTTGCCTCCTTTTCTCATCGGAGATCCTGGAAGTCTCTTTATCACATCTTCTTAGGGAGGACATTGGTGTGGACTTCGCAGATGAGCAGGTCCAGTTTGGTAAGGTGGTTCCCCATCACCTGGGTGGGTTTGAGGGGCTTCTTCCTCCTGGCTCAGGGAGCTAAATATTTTTATAGCTGCTGAAGGTATCTCCCTGCCTTTCTTATCTAATTTAAAAAGTTGTAGTGGGGATGGATTATAGTCCAGGTCAGGCTTAGGAGGAAAAATTACCAAAGTCCCCTGGGGTGTGACTGCCTAGTGATCATTAAAACACTGACTCACCAAGAAACACTTTGCTGTTATCACAAAATATATCAGCAACTCTAATTTTGAAGGCCTTTGGAACCTATACTGTTTTCTACACTTCCTACCTCTCCACCACCATGTATGCTGTGGGCCATAGGCTAACACTAGAAGCCCAGAGAACACTTTTCCATGCACACCTTTTATCTTGATTTTATGTGGAAAATGTTGATTTATAGGTTGTTTTTCTCTTGTCCTCTAGCAGTTCTTGGGCCATGTCTCTCCATTATCACTTCAGGGGTGTTATGTGCTCAGTGAGATCAAGCCCCACCTCAGGGTCCCTGCTCAGCTGAAAGTCTGCTCTGCCTCTGCCTTCTGCCTCTGCCTTACCTCCTTGCTTGTGTTCGCTCTCTCTCTCTCTCTCTCTCTCTCTCATCTCTCTAATGAATATAATTGAAAACAAAGCAAAAACAATTCTCTCTCCAAAGAACATGGTGGTAACGTAGAGCATCTTCCTAGAGCTATTTTAAGATCCAAGGCTAGTCTGTTGAGACAGGATGGAAAGAGAAATAGAAAAGTCCTTAAGAGGAGGACAGGAAGACATATTTGAAGATATGAAGGAAGATATCCAGACAGACTGTCAGCCTTTCTTAAGCCATGTTGTGTGCAGCATATTACTGAGGGTGTGTGTTGGGAGGATGTTCATGGAAAGAAGGCACCGTAGGCTCTGAACACCTACAACAACTAGTCTAAATGTAGAAACACTATAGTGATTGATTAGACCACTGGATGGATCTCATGATTCTGGGCTTACAAAGAAAGGGAGAATTTAGGGGAAAAAGCAGAGGTGTTTAGTAAGGCTTCTTGGAAAAAAGGACTGTGAATCAGTGCTCCCCTACACTATACTTGTAGTCTGGAAAGTGAAGTGGACAGGTAGATGGATTTCCTTCTACTGCTTTCTTCTGAGGACATTTATTAGGTGTTTTGTGTAGGCAGGATTCAGGATTGAGAAAATGGATTGGAGAATCATAGAGAGATGTAGAGAAGAAAGCGACTTTCACTGTTGACATCAATGTCTCCTATCACTATCTCATCCCTTAATTACTCACCCTTGGTAGCTTTCCCAATTCTCTTTCTATTTCCTGTTTGGAAAATCTCACTCTAGTTCTTCCTGGTAGCTCATCTTGTTTCTGAAGACTTCTAGGAGCAGAAGCCCAGGCTTTTATGATTTGTCAGGTTATCCTCTTGTTTTGGTGTGATAGAAATATGAAGAATTTCCAGCACTGGATTCTGACTGAATCTAAACCAGTAAATGAGTCAAACCGTGAATGAGGAATATTGCATTTCACTCCATCTTTTCTAAAATTATCCCAGAGGGACTAAGAAAAGCCACCCGTTCACAACCACCCCAGAATTATACTAGATAATACAGAGTCTCTACAACCTCTAGAGAAGCCCCGGTTATCTGATTGTTTACCCAATTAATGGTGCAATGCTACTAGCATACTGCTGCTGCTGGCAGGGACTCCGTGTATTTTGTAGGAGGAAGCAAAATGTTTTAGTCTCTACCTACATAGATTTTGGAATCTGTTGGGTGGATGGATTTGGTCCACATATAGTTGGTTTGGAGCCTATTAGTCTGCATCAGGATAGATTTTCATTGTTGGAATTCAGCCTCTGCTAGACTGGGATGGGATTTGAGAGGTGTAGTGCTGGAGGTGGTAGGGTAGGTATGTGAGTAGGAGGAGGTGCCTGTGTTTCCTCTTGGTCTAATGAGCAGACAGTTTGGGAGCTGCCATGCCTTCAATTTCAAGTCTTGGTTGCACCTAGTAATATCTACTTGGACAATTTGGCATTCTAGGCTCATGGTGAGAAGATGAAGCAGGTTGTATCTAGAAGTTTTTATTTTAGAAAGGGACACAAAGGCTTCTTCTAAGTTGCATGTAACCAGAATGTAGTCTGAAGTAAGATCATAGGTGGGAGGATGCCTGGTAAGTGATACGTTTGGTGAGGTGGTTTTCACAGGACTCCTGGGAGATAAATTAGGATATTATTCAGCATGAGCGAATTTGGTTACTTCAGCATTCTTTCCAACCTTTGAAGGAAGTTATCTGACCTTTCCTTCTCTTTTTCTAGGAGAGAAGTTACACATTTATTATTACTACAATGGTTTCCCTCTTTCTTTCCTGCATAGGCCAGTACTAAGAAGAATTATTAGCATCATTATCATTAACATAATATTTTAGTACCTGGATTTATATTAACAGGTGTAGCAAATATTTAAGTGGATTTGTCCATTTGGGCAAACTGGATTTACTGGCTCAATGTGTGGTGGAATTTGTTTTGTGGTTTTGGTGGGGGGCATAGAAGGAAGGCCTAAGGGAGCTCTACCTATTGGATCATGGCCCAAGTGAAGATGTAGCTTGAAGTGATGTTTTCCTTGGCAACAGTTATGCACAATATCAAGATGGTTATAGTTATACACAATATCAATTCCCACCTCTTCTACACAGTCTTCTCAGGCTGACCCACAGTGCACAGAAGATTTTCACTAGCCTTGCCAACACTGGAAAATGTGGTCCTTAGTACCCTTCCCTTTCATCTACTAGTAAGCCAAGTGGGATCTCACATGCCTTTGCCTTGACTGTTCATTTCTTACTTAGGAATGTCCTTTCTGGTTCATAGTGGACCTATCTTTTACTTATTTCAGCAGGTGGGGAGGTGTTCATGAAATGCCCTAAGGTGTAAGTTCCCAGAGAGTGGAATTCTGTATATGCCACCATTGTCTTGCACTGTGTGTAACTGAGTGTGTGAGGATTTGGGGATATTGGTGGTGGTATTGATAAATTAGAGGGAAGGAAGATATTTCTTTGCTTGACTTCTTTTGTACAAAGAATCACTGTGGTTCCCGAATTTTCTACTTTGGAATTTGCCTTTGTATTCATTATACTTAGTGGAAATCTGATCTTTAATAGATTGAATCCAGTCTTTCTTATGTAGAAATTTACGTGGTCTTTACTTGAGAGACCATCCAATGTCTCTGTTTAGCCCCAATGCAAAATACATTGAATGCACCTGTGTAGTTATTTACAGATTATAGGAAAAAAGGTAACAAATCCAGGAATATCTTTTCTCTGGGTGCTTACACTATAAGGATAATAATGAAACCAGGTGAAAATGCTATTCTACACCCCATTCAATCCTTTGACTGTTGTACACTCCCCCCTTCTGTAGACTAGCCCTACATGTAGTTACTGAAGTTGGAGAATCATGTCATGTTGTCTAATGTTAAAGTGTTAGGTGACTTGTTTTATAAACAAAGTAAAAAGTGGAAGTAGCAAAACTCTGTCCTGTCTGTTCAGTTGTCACACATCAAGGAGATGACACTGGAGCAAATCATAAATGTCATAGGTAATGCACTTTGTGTCAACTGACTTGGGTTACTTCCCTTGTATTTTCACTTCGTGGTGGTGAAAGAGACTTGGACCTCAGATCTTTGTCAGATTTCTGTCTTGGCCAAAATGGGCTTTAGAGTCTAGGGTCCTTCCTTGGCTGTAGCCAGTTAACTCTTTGTACCTCAGGCTCCATCAGGGAAAGGAAAGGCAAGCTAGAGTGTCATCACACAGAAGCTCTGCTCCTGTACTCCAACTCACCACCTACTACTCCTACCCTCTTCCCTAACTAGGAATTCTCCCAGTGCAGAGTTCCAGGCCCACTGGACATTAATGAGGGGAGATCAGGGAGCAAGTGGAGCTTCATGGAGAGACTGGATATCTATCTGGAGGTGTGCCCAAGCTATTTCTGGAGGTAGAGACATGTTGAACAGGGTTGGGAAGAATGTGTTCTAGGCAGTGTAAGGGCTGATGTTAACACCCGCAAGACATGCATGTGTGGGGAAAAACTTGTTCTGTTCAAGCAGGAGACACAGAAAAGTTTGTTAGCAGGAAAGTGGTAAAAACGGTGCAAAGAAAGACTTAAAATACCATCTTAGAAGTTTGGATCAGATAGAGAGGAGGAAACTCTGTGTGTGTGTGCGTGTGTGTGTGTGTGTGTGTGTGTGTGTGTCTTTTTAAGACTTGAAGAAACTGTCATTTTCCAGAAAGACAGTAGGGAGTACTCCCACTTCAGTTTTCTGGGGCAATGTAGTAGTCAGGAAGAATGTGATTTAGGGCCTTGTCTTGTGAATCTGAGTGAGAGGTGAGAGTATCTTGTATTTAGGGTTACCAATTTTACGGACCAGGAGGGTGGACCACGGAGTATGGCAGGAGGTTGGCCCTGGATATGCAATATTGGCAAACCATAGGAACCTAGTAGGTAGAGGTTGTATGGACAAGGCGCTAAGGGTCCATGTGACTTCATGTCAGCTGAATTGAATTGAGGGTGAGGTTGGTGATCTCCAAATATCTGAAACCAATGGTTTCAGTTGGAATTCCTTAGATGTATTCAAAACTTTTATGTTATTATCCCGAATAAAGTCCTTAGAGGCTGCCTTGTCAATACCCTTGTTTCTGGTCATATTTAGGGTTTTCTTTGTTTTGAAGCTAAAATTTAAAGGCAATCCTTTATCTTCTTTATTGATCTTCCTAAGGTAATAGCATGTTCACAATGCCCATTATTCCTTATGTCAAGTCCGTATTTGTTAATAACTTAAAAAATACAGTGAGGTGATCCACAAGGAGACAAAGAAGTCTGTAATGATGCTTGATGTCCATAGATCTAGTGATTGTTTCTATGAGTGATCAATAAATATTCTCAATGCTCTAGGTGCTATGGGCTTAGAGCTGGTGACAGACATGGGTCACAATGGGGAACACTACTGCTCATTTTTAGTCAAGGAGGGTGTCTTATATTGACTGATGACTCACTCACCTGTATCTCTGAAACCTATAATACATTATATGTTAATCAATTGTATTTAAATTAAAAACATAAAATAAAAATATTAAACAAATTAACGAAATGTAATATTTCAGTCTGCAACTATAAATTATTCTATGAAATGGAATGCCATAGAGAAGATAGTGGCAATTAATCCTTATAACAAGAGTATTCTGTTCGGCATGCATTTAAAAACGGAATTCACATTTTCTTTGGAAATGCCAAAGGATTATTTCCAATTTTGTTTCAAAACATACATTTTGAGTATATGACCACTCCGTTGAATCTGTCTTCAGCAGGTTTTTTTTTTTTTATTAAAAAGTATCATGGCACATTTATGCTGACAAAAATATGTGAAAGTGAATGAATGAATGAATGAATGAATGAATGGATGAATGAATGATCTGGAGACATTTTGGCCCCAAATTTGGTTTGTTTTAGCAGGATATGTTTAGATGGAGCTCTCAGACTTAACATCACAGTACTTCCAGCTCTGATCCATCACTATGTATATGGGAGGAGAGGGAGACATTGGCAGAGGGTGACCTGGTCTCGAAGAGAAGAATAATACTTAGGTCATGGGATTTTTAGGGGTTAAATGAAATAACGTTGCATATTACTTACAGCTCAAATTCTTGTTCCCTTTCATGGCTCTGTTCATGTGACCATAAATATTGCACATATAAGTGGTTCCCCTATATGCCAGACACCATTTTTTCTCTACCTCCAACCTTTTCACATATTCCCCAATGCCTCTAGAGTTCAAGCCTAGGGCCCTGGTTTATTAGTTTGTGTCAGTCTCACAAAATAACAATAAAAGAGGATAGAGTTTTTATAAGCATGGTAACATGAGCCAAGGTTGTAGTTTTTTTTCCAGTAATTTTTGCTTGCTGACAAATATGGTTGTAAGTCAAAGACATGGGAGTACTGTCTTCCTACTCACTCCTCTGATCTAATGTTCCCGACTTGGGGCTAGATCATCCTGGATAAAAATTGGTTCCATCCAAAAGTCACGGCAAGCTTGTTTATAAAGGACATCTAGGGAAGGAGAAACCATAACCTTTGCTACTGGGACATTGTTGTTTTCTTCCTACCCTTTTAGTTTCACAATTATCAAACCTACAGAAAGCTGCAAGAATAGTAGCATTAACATTCCTTTATCTTTTTGACATTGAGCAGTTGTTGATATATTGGCACATTTTATTGCTCTCTCCACTATGTGTGTGTGTGTGTGTGTGTGTGTGAGAATATGGTCCATATTCAAAGATTAGTTATTATTCAATTTTTATAGTAAAATATTTCTCCCTGATTGAGGTGCAGTCCAGGGCTCTGCATTGCATCTCATTGTCATGTTTCTTTATTTTCCTTTCATCTGCAACAGTTCCTCGTCCTGCTGTTCCTGCCATTCCTGCCATTCCTGCCACTGACAGTTTTTGAACAACACAGGTCAGTTGTTTTATAGAAAGTCAAGTTTCTGTGGAACGCACTGTTTGTAGACTGATCATTTTTATTTCAAATTTTTTGTTTAAATTCTAGTTAGCTAACACATAGGCTAAAATCGGTTTCAGGTATAGAGTTTAGTGATTCATCATGTACATACAACACACATTGCTCATCACAACAAGTACCCTTCTTAAAGCCCATCATCCATTTAGCTCATCTCCTACCACCTCCCTCCAGGACTCTCAGTTTGTTCTTGATCATTACGAGTCTCTTATGGTTTGCCTCACTGTTTGTTTTCATCTTATTTTATTTTTCTTTCCCTTCCCCTATGTTCATCTGTTTTGTTAAATCTCACATATAAATGCAATCATATGATATTTGTCTTTCTGTGACTGACTTATTTCACTTAGCATAATACTCTCTAGTTCCATCCACAAGGTTGTAGATGGCAAGATTTCATTCATTTTGATGTCTGAGTAATATTCCGTTGTATATAGATACCACATCTTCTTTATCTACTCATCAATCGATGGACATCTGGGCTCTTTCCATAATTTGGCTATTGTTGATAATACTGCTATAAACATCAGTGTGCATGTGCCTCTTCAAATCAGTATTTTTGTATCCTTTGGTAAATACCTAGTTGTACAGTTGCTGGATGAAGTGTAGTTCTGTTTTTAACTTTTTTGAGGAATCTCCATGCTCTTCTTCAGAGTGATCTCATTAGTTTGCATTCCCACCAATAGTGTAGGAGGGTTCCTCTTTGTCTACATACTCACCAACACCTGTTGTTTTTTTTGTGTGTTGTTATATTTAGCTATTCTGACAGGCATAAGGTTATATCCCATGGTGGTTTTGACTTGTATTTCCCTGATGATGAGTGATGTTGACCATCTTTTTATCTGTCTGTTAGCCATTTAGATGTCTTCTTTGGACAAATGTCTGTTCATCTCTTCTGACCATTTCTTGACTGGATTGTTATTTTTGTGGTGCTGCATTTGATACGTTCCTTATAGACTTTGAATACAAACCTGTTATCAGATATGTCATTTGGAAATGTCTTCTCCCATTCTGTAGGTTGTCCTTTAGGTTGGTTGATTGTGTTTTACCGTGCAGAAACTTTTTATATTGATGAAATCCCTATAGTTAATTTTTGCTTTACTCCCCTTGCCTCTAGAGATGTGTCTGTAAGAGGTTGGTATGCTTGAGTTCAAAGAGGTTACTGTCTGTGTTCTTCTCTAGGATTTTGATGGATTCCTGTTTCACATTTAGATCTTTCATTCATTTTGACTTCATTTTTGTGTATGGAGTAAGAAAGTGATCCAGTTTCATTCTTCGGGATGTTGCTGTCCAGTATTCCCAACACCACTTGTTGAAGATGCTGACTTATTTCCGTTGGATATTGTTTCTTGCTTTGTCAAAGATTATTTGACCATATAGTTGTGGGTCCACTTCTGGGCTTTGTATTCTGTCCCACTCATCTATGTGTCTGTTCTGTGTCAGTATCATAGTGTCTTGATGACTATAGCATTGTAATATAGCTTGAAGTGCATAATTGTGATGTCTCCAGCTTTTCTTTCTTTTTCAAGACTGCTTTGGCTATCTGGGGTCTTTTGTGGTTCCATACAGATTTTAAGGTTGTTTGTTCTAGCTCTGTGAAAAATGCTGGTGGTATTTTGATAAGGGTTGCATTACGTGTGTAGATTGCTTTGGATGGTATAGACATTTTAACAATGTTTGTTCTTTGAATCCATGAGCATGGAATGTTTCTCCATTTCTTTGTGTCATCTCAATTTATTTTGTAAGTGTTCTATAGGTTTCAGTGTACAGATCTTCAAAAATCATAAGATACATAGGAATAAGTTGAGACTGATCATTTTTTATCATTAGATTCAGGTTCACATTTGGGTAGGAATACTATATAAGAACATTGTTAAAAACAATTAGTGCCATGTAGACAGGAAACACCTCTTTTTCCTCTCCATTGTGTACATAGGGTCAAACACTAGGACTGGCATTTAGAAGGTACTTAATATTTATTGAATGAATGAATGAATGATGAATGATGTAAGACTTTCACTGCTACTTAGGTCTATTATTTTTCTACCTGAGGACGGGAGAAAGAGCGGCCTCCTCCTATGTTCTAGTCCCATTTTTAGAATACATGTTTGAAAGTTAAATGTAATCCAGGACCTCTATAAAGAGTGCACAGAGAAGGGAAATGAGATGGGGACTATGATGTGAAGTAAGTGTGGAAAAACCAGAAACAGAAAAACCTAGGAGTACATAGCCTGTTTCCTTGCTGAGAGAAATTAGTTATTTAGGTTTCCAGAGTTTACTATCCTTCCCTCCTCTACCCCCATTTGAATCCTAAGAACACCATTGACAGTGGTTGGGCAGCCATTCACTCCAGATTATTTTGTTGTTGAGAAGCTGTCTAATTCCTTGGACTTCTTATTTGGATGTAGAAGCTTTCAACCCATCAACCTGGTGAAGTGTGGTTATAAGAGGTATTCTTTGCCTTTCAGAAATGTATGTTTAGGCTCCCTTGGGGGTCTTTTCTCTCTCTCCAGCTCTGAGAACCTCAGACATTTCTGACAGTCCTTTCTGATGCATCTGGGGCAGGGGACTGGGTTCATCAATTTAATTCTGTAAGGCTTCTGAGTGCCTGATTCACATGGTTCCTGCTCCCTGTGTGAGAGTCTACTTACCCCTGTCCTTGCAGTCCTTAATTTCACCAGGTTCCAGGAAAAAATGCCCTTTATCTCCCTGTCAGCTCTATTATCCAAAATAGTGGTGGGAATAACCTACAATAGTGAAGGATATTACAATGCCTTTTGTTTGATAAAGTGATAGAGTCCTATGTAGATACAATCCATAAAGTGAGTAGCTTCAGGGAAAGAAATCTGTCATGTCATTGTCCCATGGGAGGCTATATGACATCTTTTCTTTGGCATCTAGAGAGGGAGGCAGATGGAAGCATGCAGCTTGTTCAGTCCTCACTGTGTTTTCAGAAGCTCCAGGCAGCTATTGAGAGCTCTGCAAAACCTGTCTCCATGCCTTGTTTTCAAACTCTGGAGGAAGTCATTCCTTGGACCCCAATACTTAGTTCAAAGATCATGAAAATCGGTATACAACATGTGAAGCTCTGTTTTTCTAGGATTTCTATCATATCCAGTGTAAAAGCTTCTATCATATCCAGCCAAAGCTTCACAGTAACTCTCAGACCCTATGTGAAGCATCTGGCTTCCTGCTTTCTCTCTGACCTCATCCCCTACCTGTTCTCCCTCACTCACTCTGTCCTGGCCTCATAGGCCTCCTTGTTATTCCTCAAAACTAGCCAAGTGCACTTCATACCCAGTAGGATGGCTGTTATTAAAAACAAAGAGGATAACAAGTGTTGGTGAGGATGTGGAGAAATTAAACGCTTGTGGGAATGTAAAATGGGGCAGCCGCTTGGAAAAACAGTATTGTGATTTCTCAAAAAATTGCATATACAATTACCATGTGATCCAGCAATTGCACTTCTGGGTATATATCCCAAGGAATTGGAAGCAGGGACTCAAAATATATTTGTATACCTGTATTTATCATAACAGCGTTACCTATGACAGCATATTCGTAAAACAAGCAGCATGTGCATCATGGATAATTAGATAACCAAGATGTGGGATATACACACAATAGAATATTATTCGGCCTTAAAGTGGAAGGGCATTATGACACATGCTGCAACATGGAAGAACCTTGAAGACGTTATGCCATGTGAAATAAGCTGGTCACAGATGATAATGTTTTTTTTTTTTTTTTTTTTTTTTTAAAGATTTTATTTATTTATTCATGATAGTCACAGAGGGAGAGAGAGAGAGAGAGGCAGAGACACAGGCAGAGGGAGAAGCAGGCTCCATGCACCGGGAGCCCGATGTGGGATTCGATCCCGGGTCTCCAGGATCGGCCCTGGGCCAAAGGCAGGCGCCAAACCGCTGCGCCACCCAGGGATCCCACAGATGATAATGTTATATGATTCCACTTACATGAGGTACCTAGAGGCGTCAAATTCCTAGGGACAGGGAGTATAATGGTAGCTGCCAAGGACTGCAGGGAGGGAAGAATGGGGAGCTGCTATTAAATGGATAGAGAGTTACAACTGAGGAAGATGAACAAGTTCTGGAAAAGGATGGTGGTGATGGCCCCACAACAGTGTGAATATGAGGCCATCTTGGATCACCTATTTTAAAATCACAACACCCACCCTAAACACCCCCTAACCTTTCCCGGCTTTCTTTTTCTCTGCAGCAATGATTGTAAATCTGACACAATATATATTCTTATTAGTAATGTGATTATTAATTTGCTTCCTATTGCAGAATGTTAGCAACTTCAGTGGAAGGATGTTTATGTTTTTCTTTACTTTATCCATAGTACAAAATAAATAGGGGGCAGCTTACTTGTTGAATGAATACATGAAGGACCATGATTGAACACAGACTTCTACAAACAGAAAGAGAAAATGGGAAAATTACATTTTCATTTGCGTTTGTAAACTTTTTTTTTTTTTTTTTTTTTACCCTTGGATATGAGGCTCAGCCTGTTTTCATTCTGTTTGCATTTTCATACGTATTGTGAACTGTATCACTATGGAAGTGTTGGTGAGACATGCACCATAGTTATTACTCTTTCAAACTCTTGCCCTTAACTCAAAGTCTCTTCTTGTATTTCTGAGTGCTCCATACCAGAATTACAGGGCTGCTTGAGTTAAGACTTCAGGAACTCTGGGGAAGCCTAGCTTTCCAAAAGACTTTGTTTGAGAGCCACGGGTTTGATTGGATCTGTAAGCTTCATTGTCTCAAAATTTAAAGGTAGGGTATCCCTGGATGGCTCAGTGGTTTGGTGCCTGCCTTTGGCCCAGGGTGTGATCCTGGAGTCCCGGAATCAGGTCCCACGTCGGGCTCCCTGCATGGGGCCTGCTTCTCCCTCTGCCTGTGTCTCTGCCTCTCTCTCTCTCTCTCTCTCTCTCTGTGTCTCTCATGAATGAATAAATAAAATCTTTAAAAAGATTTAAAGGTGGACGAGAGTTATTTATGCACTTTGGGATCAAGAGGGAGCTATACTTGGTTAGAGGATTGTATCATCTCTGGTGATGTTGCATTTTCAGTCCATGTCTCTGACACTTTGAGAACTTGAAAATCATCATTTAACAGCATCATTAGCCTTTGTTTTAAATCTTTCTCAAACTTCCTGCAAAGTAGCTAGTATGCAAACTACCTTTGAAGCTATTCAGGAGGATCCAGAAGGCCAACTTCCTGACTGATATGAGTATTAACTTCCTACCATGGAAACCAGTGGGAGTTCGTGCTTTGGAAAAATGTTTGGAAAGGAAAGGTCCAGAGTGAGGGCAGTGCCCTTCTCAGAGGCAGAAGAGTGAACACAATGACCTTAGGGACAAAGGAGATTGGGGGTGGGGTGGGGTTGCTGGCTGGGAAAGCAAGACAGCCGGCAACTTAGGGAGTGAATTGTTGGACTCGACAAGAGTTCTTCCAGGCAACATGGGATGGAACTTCTGGAGTTTGGAAGAAGCTTAAAGACTGAGAGATACACTGGAAGGAGGAAGGAGGGAAGGGGGGCCATTATGGAAATCATAGAAGCTGGCTTCATGTTCCCTGGCCCCTTTCTGCATTTCTTAAACACCTCCCCTTTACCAAGTACACTCTCTTGGGAGAGATTGTTTCCTAATGAAACTGAGATTCACAGACCCAGGGCCCTCATTAGGAAATGTCCTTGGGACACTCTTGAAATAGGTGATAGTGTATGTTATAGTTTCCTGTTTATACCACTGTTTGGGATTTTTCTCTTTATCCAACAAAACAAAATGAAACAACCCTTCTTCTAGGAATCTCAAGATATAGTAGTTAATCAATCCATCTATGTATTCATTTTCTCTGTCCTAAATGCCTCTTTTGGTTACTTAGTATAATTCTGAGCAGATCCTTGTCCTGGGTTATAAGGTTTGGAGATGGGAGTGTGGAATCCAGAATGAGGATGTATATAGAGCCTGGCACAATGCTCTGGAAGCCTTCTGAGTATCAAGGAATTTAAGGAACACACTCATGACGCCAACTGACTGGGAAAATTACTTTCAAGTGATCATCAGAATAGGCTGTAAGTGCTGGTGGGAAGGGGAAGAAGGCTGGAGATGGGGATAGCCAGGACGGCTAAGGAAAGGCTTCATACATGCAGGCCGGAGAAAGATTGTAGAAAATTATTAGAGTCTGCAGGGTCAAGACAGGACAGAAAGGAGTGAGGAGGACCTCCCTGGCAGGGCAGGTACTTACCCAGGCCACAGGTTCATCCCAGAAAGGGTAATTCAGGATGTGATGAGCTGAGTTAGGAAGGAGCTGATGGGCCTGAGGGTAGGGGGAGAATTAGGGAGGGGCTCTGACAGCTGGGTCAGAGTTTGGACTGAGTATAAACCATTGGAATAATTGTAGATTATTGTATGAGAATGGGCATTTCTGAACCTGGCATTTGAGGACCATGTGTCTCTGTGTTGTTTGAAGCTGGACTTGTGGTAGGCTCTCTCAGAATTCCCCACCATGGATCTGTTTTCTCTTCTATATGTTTACTTGTTCATTTTTTTGTTTTGCCTGCTCCTGTTGGAGTCATAAAACATGGTTATTTAATTCCTAGAAGTTTTGTTCTTTGGGTTGCTTCTCTTGTGTCTTCATACTTTCTGTAGGCATCTCTCTTTCCTCTTCAGTAATAGTGGGAAGAGCACAAGGACCACCTTGCACAACACAGTTGAGAGAAACAAATTATTAAAGTATTGCCCTCTTCAACCCTGCCATTCAGATGGTTCTCCTCTGGATCTCACTCAGGGTCCATGGATGGACTTCAGAATAGTGTAACACATTTTTTTTTGAGGTGACCAACCTCAGGGGTCTCTGTGATTTAACAATGTGAAGAACCACTTTTGTGTCTTTGTTGGGAGGTAGTTGGCTGGGGACTGTTCCCTAGAGAAAGAAACACGATACAAACTTCCTTAGTGCCAAATATAGGAGCCTCCAAGGATAGTTGAAGGAGCTGAAGGAGAAAGAGGATCTGGGAAAAGGGAAATGGGTTCAGAGGGAATAGTATGAAGGGTGCCTCATGTTCCCTGCTCTTCCCCCTTTCTTTGGCAGGTTCCTTCTTTGTATTCTCCGTATCCTGATGAATACAGAATTCTGGTTCCCCTTCATGTTACATCTACTGAGTTCCCGCCATTTATCGGGGTCTGTACCAGGTCCTCTCCTGGATTCCTGAATTGAACCTGCGTTGCACAGAGTGGAGTCAGTCCCTTCTTCCATTATGGTATGTTAGGACCATCACTTCCTGTCAGGCTACTTTCAATGCATTTTATTTTCCCCTTTCATCCTTATCTCTATTCTCATTTCCCCTCCTGGAGGCAATTGCTTTAGTGTATTTAACAAATGCTCTTCCAGTCCACATTCTATATATGTTTTAGATACATTCACCCATTCAACAACTACAGTGCACAAGCGTGTGTGCATTCTTAATTCCACTAAGCTTGTGCTTCTGGATGGTCCCCCAGTGACATTCCTACCAGCAGTGTGTGATGGTTTATATCTTCTTATTGAATTCTCATGTTGATCCAGTGAGGGAAGTCAAGTCAATGGATGAAGAGCCTCAGGCTTAGAGAGATTAATCAAATTACCCAAGTTCATATAGTCACGATCCAGGATTTCTGTTATATGTTCATTGTTCTTACCTTCATAGTACCCAGTACTCCTTGTTCCAGATGGGCAAAGACATTATTATTACTGTTATTTTTAATTATTATTATTGTATTGAATCTTGCATTTATCCATGCCTGGCCTAATGTAGTAGGCCTAGGACCCCCCGTGTGTTATCACCAGTATGTATGAGGGTGTCTAATTAGAGTCCTTAACATTTGAAGGTGAATCATATGGAATAAAACAGTTTTCACTGTCTTTGAGGGCTAGCTGAGAAGCTTGCGTTTTAGTGGATGGTTTTGAGTCTGCACATTTATACAGACTGATAGATTTTCAAAATTTGATTACTTTTGACTGGGTTTCAATATTAAATACTAGGTAATCATATTAGGTCCTGATGGTTTTCTAGGCACTGAGGTAAGTGCTTACAGGCATCATTTCACTTACTCCTCACCACTGTCTTGTCAGTATTCACTTTTACTTCCATTTGACTTCTGTGGAAGCTAAAGCTCTAAGAGGTGAACTAATCTGACCAGAGTCATCCAGGTATGAGGTTGAGGTGAGATTCAACCTGAACAGTCTACCTGCAGAACCTTACTCCTAGCTATTCAACTATGCTGCCTCCTGTGAAGGAAGTTTTCAGAATCCATTCCTCTTGAACTTGAGGATGATTTCTTGTGAATTGGGGTGGTTTAGAGCAGCTATGGGAAGTAAGGGCTAGTGGACAAGAATCTCCAGAGGGAGAAGATTGAAGTTTGAAAATGCCCCCAGGTGTCTTCATTATGCCTGCCTCTGTTCCCTGAAGTGAGAAACTCTGCTTTAGGACATCCTACCTGGATTATAGTGCCTGAGCCTATGCCTTCCAAAAAGTAGGGATTCTCAAACTGGGCATGGGTATTGGTTGTCTATAATCCAAAGCAGCCCAATATTTTTAAACAAGTGTCCTCAAAGGCCAACAACTGTTTACCACTTAGGTGTGGTTCATACCTGCTATGAATGATATGCATTCAAAGTTTCATCACAGTTGTTTTCCCCTTCTCACTATCCATTTTGCTCACCTTCCACAAGGAATGTAATACCATGTTTATCTTTACCTGATCTATATTTATCAAGGTGGCTTGACTACAAAATAGGTATATTAATATCCAGTATATAGGAATTCTGGATAATGGCTTCTTGCAGGTTCTCTTCTCAGTGTGGTCAGTTGTTCAAGAATTATTTATTGAACACCTAACCCACAGTTTGATGGAGGAGACAGGCAGCTGACCTGGAATTTGGATATATTAGGATCAATGGCACCGAGGCAAAGCCTGGTGCTATGAGAGCACATAAGAAGGGCAGCATAAGGGTCAGTGGAGGCTTCCTGGGGAAGTAACTGCTGACCTGGGAACTGAAAGAGAAGTGAGAGTTAGCTAAGTGAAGGGGCCCAGAGGGCATTAGAGGGCAGGGAACAGGGCAAGTGTTGAATTTCTCAGCTGGAGCTGGAACTGGGCAGGGAATGAGGCTGGAGGAATAAGGACAGGTCAGATGATGAAGAAAGGAAAGACTATGAAGAAGGGGCGGTAGGAACCATGGAGGGGATGTGAAGCCTGGTTGTGGGTTAGGGACACTTTAAATAGTGTAGAAAGAATCCATAAGTTAAGAACTGAGCCTCCTTATCTGTCTCATGTGCTTGTTGTTTAGTGATAAGAGCTTTAAGATTGATACACCAATATTTGTATTTTAAACTCTGATGATATATAAAAAGTGGGTCTGTAATTTCATCATGGCCCTCTAGTCCATGAATTAATGTGTCATAACCTATGCTCAAGCACAGCACACACTTTTCACAGCATGTGAAAATCCCATGATACATACAAGCTCTGTTGTGTCTTAATTAGTACGTGAAGCTACATGATTTATGAGATCAAATGGGATTATGTCACGTGGTGTGTAAAAAAGGAGGATTTTGGGATCCTGGGGTGGCTCAGTCAGTTGAGAGTCCAAGTCTCAATACTGGTTCTAGTATTGATCTCAAAGTTGTGAATTTGGGCCATGGGTTGGGCTCCCTGGTGGGCATAGAGCCTACTGAAAAATACAGTTTTGTTTTTTTTTTTAAAGCAGAATGTTGGATGGTCTTTGGTACTTTTTCTCGGGGGGAAAGCACAATTGTTTTTTTTCATGATGTCTTTTGGTGTCAGTTCCTGTGATACTTGGCCTGAACCAACTTACATGTGACTTTTGAGTTTCATTTGGTTGGTTGAACACCAATGTTCAGTATACACTTATTGTTTCCCTAGGCATTATGGAAGGATAACAGATACCAGAAGAAATATGAAGCAGCAACTGTGAAGCTTGAGCAACTCAACCTTCACAGCCCTAACCCAACCTGGCTTAATTCAGCCTCACTGAACCAGATCTAACACTCTTGGATCCCAGATGTTGCTACAGCTCTCTGATCTTTAGAATCTACTTCAATTCCAGCTAGAATGCTGCGTCAAGCTCTTTACAAGTTTGGTCAAAAGCTGGTACACAGACACCCACTGGAACAAAACATTTATGAGTATGAATTTGGTAGAAGCCTGAGCACTCTGGACTTAGTGGTCCTGGGTGTGGGCCGCACAGTGGGGGTTGGTGTGTATTTCCTGCTTGCTGAGGTGGCTAGTAGTCAAGCAGGACCAGCCACTGTGATATGCTTCTTGGTGGCTGGCCTAACTTCATTATTGGCTGGGCTGTGCTATGCAGAGTTTAGCGCCCGGGTTCCGCATCCTGGTTCCGCATATCTCTACTGTTTTGTCACTATAGGCGAACTCTGGGCATTCATCACGGGTTGGAACCTCATCCTCTCCTTTTTTATTGATGCAATCGTGATGATCCGGGCCTGGACCTTAATTTTTGAATACCATTTTGGAAATCAGATCTCTGAGAGCATCTCAGAGCACATTCCCCAAGTCTTAGCAGATAATCTAGTCTACTTTACTATGGTCCTTTGGTTTTTTCTCTTAGAAATTCGAAATCTGGGTTTTCGTGGGTTCTTCATAGTTTTCAAACTGCTCACATTGTTGAAACTTTTGGTTCTCAGTTTTGTCATCATCTCTGGATTCGTTAAGGGGGACCTGCACAACTGGAAGCTCACAGAAGAGGACTATATAAAGGCTGGACTCAGTGACACCTCTAGCTTGGGTCCTCTGGGCTCTGGAGGATTCATGCCTTTTGGCTTCCAGGGGATTCTCCGTGGAGCAGCTACCTGTTTCTATGCTGTTATAGGCTTCAGTGTTCTTGTTACCAGAGTCAAAGAATCGCACAAGCCTGAGCGTTCCATCCCCATGGGCATTGTTATTTCACTGCTCACCTGCAGCTTGGTGTATTTTGGTATCTCTGCAGCACTTACACTTATGGTGCCTTACTACGAGCTCCGACCTGGGAGCACCTTGCCTGAGGCATTTCTCCATATTGGCTGGGGCCTTGCCTTCTATGTTTTAGCTGTTGCAGTTTCCTGTAGTATTTTTGTCAGCATGTATTACAGCTTTGTGTTCCCCATACTTTTAGTGATAAACATGATGGCAGAAGATGGCCTCCTGTTCCCTGTGCTTGCCAGGGTCATCACTGGCACATACACCCACTTAGTGTTCAGGATATTCATTTATGTTATTGTAGTAATCATATTATTCTTCTTTGGACTCGCTGA
Organism: Canis lupus baileyi; assembly: GCF_048164855.1. Taxonomy (NCBI): domain Eukaryota; kingdom Metazoa; phylum Chordata; class Mammalia; order Carnivora; family Canidae; genus Canis; species Canis lupus. Next base: position 26,456,712 of record NC_132862.1, read on the forward strand.
TCTCTTGGACCTCAGGTCAATTGCGACCCTGCTATCTTATTCCCTGGTAGCTTTTTGTGTTCTCATCATCAGGTATCAGCCTGAGAGGAGGAATAAAGAAAACGAAGCAAAGGAGCAAGAAGAGAATGAGCTAAATGAAGCAGAGGTGCAGGAGGAGAGCCTACCTGCAGCAGAGAAGCTAACTCTACAGGGACTATTTTTTCCAGGCAGCCCCACCCCCACTCCACTCTCTGGCCGAGTTGTCTATGTTTGCTCCTCACTGCTTGTTCTGCTGCTGATTGTTCTTTGCCTGGTGCTCGCCCAGTGGCCAGGTTGGCTTTCTGGAGACCCAGGGTGGATCACAGTGGTTGTGCTGCTCCTGGTGCTCATCACTGGGTTCACTGGAATCATCTGGAGACAGCCACAGAACTCCACTCCCCTTCACTTCAAGGTACCTGGTCTGCCTCTCCTCCCACTCCTGAGCATTTTTCTGAATGTTTGCCTTATGATGCAGATGACCGCTGGCACCTGGGCCCGATTTGGTGCCTGGATGCTGACTGGGTTTGTTATCTACTTCGCCTATGGGATCCAGCACAGCCTTAAGAGGCCAAACCATAGACCTTGAACTCAGCAGTGCCAGTACATTTTTGGTTTGACATCATCACACCTGAATGCAGTCTGGTTCCCTGCACAGTAATGGGGAGTACTCTTGAGCACATGGGAATCTAGGGCTCCTATGAGATATTGGTGTGAAAATACTAATAGAGCTCCATATTTACGGCAGAGTGAAAGATGAGACTTTGCTCTTTCTCCTTTTTTTTTCTTTCTACGTTTTAATTGTGTCTATACTGTTTACTGACATTTACATAATTAGTATTAGAAGAAGCTGGAAGGCATTTTCCTCTTCTTTGGTTAAATATCCACTAGTGAAGGATGTAGCTGTCTCAGTCAGTATAGCATGATTCTTGTCTGAGTCTGGTGAGTATGATCCCCACAGTGGCTGTAGCGATTAAGAAAATATCCAGTAGCAGAATTACCGGATCACATGGTAGTTCTTTTTAAATTTTTTTGAGGAAATTCCATCCTTTTTCCCATAATGCCTACACCATTAACATTCCTGTTAACAGTTCATGAGGGTTCATTTTTCTCTGTATCTTCGCCAACACTTGCTTTTCTTCTATTTTTGATTTTAGGTAAAGTGATATCTGATTGCAGTTTTAATTTGTATTTCCTTGATGATTAGTGATACAAAGCATCTTTTCATGTGTCCATTGACCATCTGTATGTCTGTTTGGAAAAATATTTAGGTCCTCTGCCTTTTTTTATTTGGATTATTTATTTTGTTGGTATTGCACTGTATATGTTCTTTATGTATTTTGAGTGTCAACCCCTTATTAATTATCACTTGTGAGTATCTTCTCCCAATCAGTAGGTTGCCTCTTTTTGTTGTTGATGGTTTCTTTTTCTGTTGGAAAGAATTTTAGTTACATGATTTTGAAAAGATATATGCACCCTATGTTTATTGCAGCGTTATTTACAATAAGCAGGATATAGAAGCAACCCTTGTATCCCCTGATAGCTGAATCGATAAAGAAGTTGTGAGATATACATATATTATATATATATAGTAAGGAAGAATAGAATCTTGCCATTATAACAACATGGATGGATCAGGTGGGTATAATGCTAAAGGAAATATGTCAGTCTGAGAAAAACAAATGCCATATGTATGTTTTCACTGTTATATAGAATTTAAGAAATGAAAAAAAATTAAAAAGAAAAAAGAGAGAATAAAAAAAACCCCATCCCAGACTCCTAAATAGAGGGCCAAACTGATAGTTGCCAGAGGGAAGATGGGTAGGGGAATGAGTGATTTAAATAAAGGGGACTAAGAGAACACTTATCTTGATGAGCACTGAGAAATACATGGAATTGTTGAATTCTTGTATTGTACACGTGAGAGTAATATAAGAACACTGTATGCTCATTATATTCAGTAAAAATAAAAGAAACTAGAAAAAGACCAAAAAAAGATGGCATATGGTCCCTGCACGTAAGAAGCTGGTATTCTAATACAAGGTGTAAAGCAAAGCTGTAACACAAAGTAGAAAGTGTTGTCATAAGTAATATACAAATAATGTATTTTGGGAATTCAGAGTAGAAGATGATCATTTGTGGCTGGCACAGTGGTGAGGGTTAATTGGTGAAACTAGAGAAGACTTTGTACAGGAATGGACTTTTAGTTGGCTGTCGTCAGGGATAGGATTTACCACATATGGGCAGCAGGGAGAAGCTGTAGGCAGTGGGAATACCAGGAGGAAAAGCAGAGGAAAACAAAACTGTTCAGAGCACTGAGCAGGCTGTGTAGCCTGAGCCCTGGCTGTGTGAGGGGGCAACAGCGCCATACACAGGTGGATTGCAGCCAGAGCTTTCCTCTGAAGCACAAAGCACTTTGGCCTTGAACCCATTACCCATGCTGAGAACCCCTTTGTTGGTACTTAGGGACATCTGCATTCTTGGACTTTGAAGTTTTTCTACTGCAACAGTAGAAACCTGCTTTGGTCCACCTACTCAGAAAGCACACAGCTGAGAGCCATGTGTCCTGGGTCACGGTCTTGTTTCTACCACTAACTACCAATGTGAACTTGAAAAGTGCTCAGTCCCTCTGCTTGTTTATCTGTAACAGGAGAGATCAGGACTGATAGTTCCTCAAGTCTGTCTACTTAAAGAATTCTAGGATTTCCTCTGGTCCTTCTGTTATTCTCTTAACTAGGTCCCTTTACTGAACATAATCTGTACCTTCTTCCTGCACACATTTCACCACAACCCATTGTTGGAGCTGTAGAAGTCCAATAAATAACATGCCATTCCCCCCACCCCTACCCCATGTTTGGAATCTATTGATAATCATGACACAGAGACAGATGATTGAATCATCAGCTGTAGATGTGCAGCCTATTGCCTTGCTAATCCTGTATCACTACATTAGACAGACTTACTCCTCATCACGAAAACTGCTGAGTATCCCTCACTTGCCATCACAGAAGAGTCTGCTTTAATTAGTTTTTTTTCCTGTATGAGCAGGTTGGATTTCATGTGTCCAGTGGTCAGGTTTGTTCTGGACAAAATAAGAGAGCTAACAAAAAGTTGAAAGAAGCTAAACTGATATGCTCCATGTTACGTCTTCATTAATCAAAGGTCACAGAGAGCCAGGTGGAGAGAGGCCAGTTGCAGTACTCTGCTTAGTGGTGCTCAGAGTTCATGGGGTGCCATGAAACCTGGAGGACTTGTGAAAAGAGATTGCTAGACCACTGTCCCCAGTGTTTGAAATTCAGGAGGTGGAGGTGGAACTCAGAATTTATATTTCTAACAAGTTCCCACGTGATGCTGCTGCTGCTGGTCTAGAGACCACACTTTGAAAACCAAAGATCCAGCTGAAGCCCCTTCATGTGTATAGATGAAGGGAAGGAAACAAGGTGTCCTTTGAACACTTCACCTTCATTTAATGTAACATTTAGATTAAAATGCCATTATTAATTATTTCACAGAGGGAAATCTAAATGAATAATTTCACAATTACATGTATATCAAATGTGTACTTTAAGTATCTTACAGTTATGTCTATTGTACCTGAAGAAATCTGAAATAAAAAATAGCATACCAGTTATCTGTGTATCTTTCTTGTCTTTTTTTTGTTCCTGATTATAGTCATAGGTAAGGAGTATAACCTGTTCACTTCCTAGGGCATCCAGCTGGTGGCCAGGCATACAATGAGCATTTAATAAATTCATGTTAAATTGAATTGAGCCTTACACATTTCCTTGGTACCAAAAATTCTCCTTTCCTTCAGACTAACAGTGTGCTACTTCTCTAAGGCTATCTTCTGGGGGACTTCCTTGACAAACAGCATTTCTCACCATCTAGAACTGTATCCTTACCAAGCAGCTAGATCTGTCCCCAGGCACTTGTAGTTTTGCCTTTGTGTGGCTATGCCTGAGTTCTGGTGACTGTCCTGTCTGTTCCATTACAGTGGAATCATGCTCAGGGCCAGGGATAGGTTCTCCCCTTCCTCTGGACCCAGCGGTAAGCAGAGTGTTCATTCCAAGATCAACAGGGAAAACAAGTCCTGGGGCAGAAGGATGCCTGATATAATGTTCCATGGTCCTGCTCTATCTCTTCCCATGGGATGTGGGAGGGAATGGGAGGAGTGAAATTGATAGAAACCCCAACCTACTCTACCTGACTCCAGGGAGTCCCTGGAGATGAGACTGGCTCCAGTGTGAGCACAACACGCATCCTTCTTGATGCATCAATTTTATGCTTTGGTATAGGAGGGCCAGTGTTTTTCTACTGTAATTATGTATGGGGCCCACGCTGGGAGGGAGGGAGGGAAGCTACTTTCTCACTTGCTGAATTTCTCCTCTTTCGAACAGGAAGTAGGTGGCTGCAGGGAAAATTATTCGAGCCAGGATTACCCATATATTTACCCACGACTTTAGATGCTTCTTTGAGAGACTGGTGCAAAAACCTTGTTAGAGCATCTATGATTCTTTAGGGAAAGAGAATTGATACCCCACATATGGAGAAAAATGGACAAAATAGATATCAATAATTGGATAGGAATGGAGGCATCATTACTCTGGAAGGGAAGGTATGAGTAGAAACTGAGAGAGAGGTATTGGTCAAGAGACACTTCCTGGAGGTGGGTGCTTATGGAGTAATTTGGGAAATAGAAGAGGGGCAGGTGAGTTGGAAAGGAAAAGGGACAGTAATTCTAGGCTACATAGATCCTAAGAGTCATGAAAGATGAGACTCTTGTGAGGGGTGTGTTTTCTCACATTTGAAGGGAATTTATGCTTCAGGTTTTATTGTGTATTGTGCCATGGGGTGTGGTTTCTGACCCAGGAAGGATGAGATATGATTCTCACAGCCATCTGGAGGATAGACAGACAGTGGTTATGGATAGAGAGACTCTTCTTGGGAGAGAGTTGTAGCACCTGCTACAGTCATCTAGATCCCGCTCTTCATAGTGTGGTCCATGGACCAGAAGCATGGGGGTCACCTGGGAGCTTGTTAGAGCTCCTGTTATCGCAGGCCCCAACCCAGACCTCCTGAATCAGAATCTGCATTATTAACAGGCTCCCAAGTGATTTGTATGCTTTTTCAGCTTTGGGAAGCACTGGCCTGAGATGATGCATGACAGGTGTCTGGGCTCAGATGAGGACTATGGCAAGTCTGACAATCTTGGAATTGGGAGTGATAGAGGAGGGCGCTAGGCTGTGGAAGTTGAATTTGGGGAAGAGGGATAAGTGTGGGGTCTGTGTCCTCTGTCCCCAGGATTCCCACTCCAGTCACTATGCCAGGGTGTGGACCCTGCCCACTGTGGGGAGAAAAGCCTGTGGTGCCTCACTGGGGTCTGTCTGGTCCTCAGGGGCTCCCCGGGTCAAGCATTGGGTGGTGGGGATGGCCGCCAATTCTTTTCCCATCCTTCATATGATGGACAGAAAGAGACTGAGGAGGTCATATTAGTCATGGCCCCGTCTCAGGGCTGTACTGTCGCTTCATCAAATGAGTTATAACTTGAGAGGCTCTGGAGGTTGGGGGATGAAATAGGAATTCTTAACTGTCTGTTATGGAAATTAGGATACTTACATCCTCCAAATGCTTTCAGGAGAGACCAGATTTCTACATAAGGGGTTATACCCTGGTAGGAACCAAATTAATGCTCCTTAAGGGATCATTTGATGATTTTTAATGAGTGAACAACAAAAAATTTTAAACCCTATAATCCAGAGACCTGGCGAGATAGGCAATGGAACAATGGTACCAGGTGGGCATCTAAGAATTTTCTTAGGCTTTTGAGGATTTGTGTACCTCATCCCCAATCAGAATGAGTGATAAATAGAGGTGAGTGTCAAATAAAATAGATTGAGATTGAGCAGAAAGAAGAATTTTCTGAGATTAGAGGGTGACCAGGGGAGATGCGAGGGCACAGGATCTCTAGCCCTGTGCATGACCGTCTCACTGGGGTGTGGAATGCCTCAGATGGGCTCCTGCTCAGAAACAGGGTAATGTACAAAATGAACTCTCAAAATCTTTATTCTCCAAGCATTATCCAGTCAACTTCTTAAATGAGAGGCTGTGGTGGATGTGTGGTGTGTGTAATGTGGTGACACATGGGGATGATGAGTGACAGAAGAAAAACACCGATCTTATTAGAGCACTGAAATCTGCTATCAACTCTCCTAATCCTATGGGACATTAGGGCTCGAATAGAGTTTTAAGTTTACAAGTTCTTCCTCTCCATGCATTTATTTTGTGTCAAGGAGATATTAAAATCTTCTAAGGGGAAGGAATATCCCTTTATGTATTACTTCTATCTCCACAGTCCCAAAATGATGATGATGATGATGATGATGATGATGATGATGATTAAATACCTACATTTGCTAAGTATTCCAAACACTTTCCATCATCACCTACTTAATATAAAGTTGAATGAGGTGACTATTGTTATGCTCATTTTGCAAAAGTTGAATGGAAGGCTCAGAGACGTTATTTGTGCAAAGTGAGTAGTGAAGCTCGGATTTGTACCAAGGTTGAGCAAAATCTTGTGCCTGTAACCCCTGAGCTATACTTTGCAAGGAGTAGTGGCTCAGTGAGGGATAGATGATCATAGAAACTTGATGGCACAGAGATAATTAAAAGATGCGGGATAACTCCAAATGGTGAATAACAAGGAAACAATTCTTGTGTGTTTCATGGCGTGTTAATCAGAGGCACACTTAGTGGCACAAGCAGCTGATACTCACTCTCTCCTTTACCCTCACTGCCCCCCCACCCCCTGCAGGCAGGAGCTTGAAATGGGGGAGAGGCTGGGTGCATATATTCATAAAGCACCTCACTGAGAGTCATGTGTGTGTGCCTAATATATAGACATATGTGTTTAAATTTGAGTGGAAATATCCACCAAAGGTGGGGCACATTTGTGTCGGTATGTCTATAAACACGAGCATATGTTTTAGACTTTTTGGGTATGGGATGTGTGTATGTGCACAAATCCTGAAGTAGTTCAATCAGCACTAAGGTACCAGCCCCTTTCCAGCCCTGTGCATGGTTAGTGTGCTTCCATCAAATCCTGATATTTATTTGGCATTCTCTCTCAAGAAAACTTTAATGAGTTTCCTTTCAGGAAGTTCATGGCCAAGATGCTGGGTTGCTGTGGAGCCCCCATACATCTGCTACAATCAAAAGGGGTTTGCAGAGAAAGAGAAACAGCAGCTGCAAGGCAATGCTCTCCTCTTTTTTACTTTGTAGCCTGATACAAGCTCCCCTTAAAAGTACACCACCCTTGTAAGCAAGGGCCTCTCCTGGAAACCCCTCACGGAAGGTACTAAGAGAAGCCATTTTATTTGCATCTTTGCCTCCAAGTGGGATTCTCTATTTGAGCCATCCAGGAAGAGGAGAATTTAAAATTATACCGATTAAGGATTCTGCAGTGGAGGGATCCCTGGGTGGCGCAGCGGTTTGGCGCCTGCCTTTGGCCCAGGGCGCGATTTTGGAGACCCGGGATCGAGTCCCATGTAGGGCTCCTGGTGCATTGAGCCTGCTTCTCCCTCTGCCTATGTCTCTGCCTCTCTCTCTGTGACTATCATAAATAAATTTAAAAAAAAAATTAAAAAAAGGATTCTGCAGTGGAGATTGTGAGAAACTGGTCATTTGTAAAACGAAATTCATAAAGAAGTAATGGGCTCTGAAAGAAGCAAGGTTGTAAGAGGATTCAATGTTTCTGTTTCCTTCTTTACAAAGCTTGGAGCAAAGCTCCTGGAAGCAGGAGGCAAGTGGACCCGTAAGTGGTTTGAAGGCAGACACAGCGCAGGACCCCCCTCCTCCACCTTCCAAAGCCAATGCTGGGGCCTGCTTTATGAAGGATTGTTTTAAAGATTTTATTTATTTGTTCATGAGACACACACACACACACACACACAGAGAGAGAGAGAGAGAGAGAGAGAGAGAGAGATGCCATGGAGATGCCATGGAGATGGCAGAAGTTTCTCCCTTTCCCCAGGCATGCAAATTATCTAACTTAGTTTGTGCCTTTCTGTGTTTTGTGCTCTTCTCAGTAACAAGATTAGGAAATCCTTTCATTGTTAATAAAGAACTACTGGGGGGAGAAAGGAGATGCGAGGCATATAGATGGAGGCACAGAGGGTGCCCTGTCCCATGTGAACTGAACAATAAGATCGGGTGTAAGAGAAGTGAAGATAGATGGATCTTGAGCTGGGACCCAGGTCCTGGTTCCTGTCTTCTCTATTCAAAGCCTGGAGTTTCTACAGTTTTACCTTGAATTTCACTGGTCCTTGCATCTCACTCTCTCATGATGAATAGAAGTTCAATATTATCCAATGATGCCCAAAGTCAAGAAATCCTTCCATTAGCTAAGTCTTTCCTTGGAATTCCATCCTCCCAATCTCTGACTACTGAAATTCTTCACAACCAGTGGTTCAGTTTAAATATTACCTTCTGGTTACATGTTCCAGGATTACCTACCCTGAAGCAATTTATTTCCTCTGCCCTCCTCTAGTCCTTTGTGTCAGTCTCACCATAGCTGGCTCTCTGCACACTGTGTTCAGTTGTACTTACCCTGCATCTTCCTCTTGTTCTTTACACATCTGTCAGCTTCTGCGGTGGGGAGACTCTGCCTCAGACATATTTATATCCTCTCTACAGGGCTTGACACAGAGCTAAAGACTTGCTAAGAAGCTTTTGCATAGTGTAAAATAGAGGAAAAGAGGCCATGCTGAGAGATGTAGAAGTAGGGGCATTAGGAATATTGATTATAGATATTATTGTTAACACAGGTTCTCACGTGATACTTTCAGGAATGGGTCATATATTAGGAAATGTTTCTCTCACCAGTAAATTTATTCCCATTCATTCTTTCTCTGATTCAAATACAGAGCTTTTCCTAGTGGGAATTAGACAATAAGCAAGAAAACCAATGTTTAAAATTCCAGAGTGTGATGAACCCCTGAAGGAAATAAATGGGTTCTTAACCCAGACGAACACAAGGAATGTTCTTTAGATAGAGGTTAGGAGCACCTTACTGGTCACTGTCATGTATCGCACTAATGTGATTATGAATTAATTCAATTTCTAACCTGCAAATGTATCATAACATTGATAATGAGAATAAAAGCCTTCGGACCAGGTTGTGTGTGTCGACCCAGTCTTAGGATTGGTTCCTACTTTGGTCCAAATTCCCGAACTCAACACTGCCTTGGGAAGAGGGGAATCAGGGCCCTTGCCTCAGGGCCCTTGCCTGACCCCTCCTCTCCAGCTGAGGATTCAGCAAGCAAAACAGGGGTTAAGAGCTTTGATCTTGCTCCAGACTCGGAACAGATCAAGGCAGAGGCCTCTAAAGTAATGCCCCAGGATATGAGGAGCTGGGGAAGAGATGGAGACAGAAGTTCACAGAGAGGCTAGTTGCTGTCAGAGGCTCCCTCTCACCTTCCACCTCAGTCTTAGTGGGTTGTGGGCTCCTTGGGGCAGCTGGTCAGGGCTTTTGGACTTTTGGGAGAGCTAAGACATCTCCTAAGTGACTTTAGAGTCTCCCACCTCTCATCCCCATCATCCATGGATCCCCGCTCCAAGGCTGAAGACAACCCAGGCTGTGGGGAGCAGGCTGTCTGCCAGGATCCCAGCAGCCTCAGCCACCTCTGTCATTGCCAGGGTTTTCCTTTAACTACTTGCCTGCCCCTTCCTCCTGGCACCAGTTGGTAGCATTCCTTCCTGTCTCTTGCAGAGCAGTGGTCTTATTAAGAAAGGCTTGGGAGGGGGATCCCTGGGTGGTGCAGCGGTTTAGTGCCGCGTTCAGCCCAGGGCGCAACCCTGGAGACCTGGGATCGAGTCCCACGTTGGGCTCCCTGCATGGAGCCTGCCTCTCCCTCTGCCTGTGTCTCTGCCTCTCTCTCTCTCATGAATAAATAAATAAATAATCTTAAAAAAAAAAAAAAAGAAAGGCTTGGGAGTAATCAGAATCTGAGACTGGGACCCGTAACTTTACACCCACTCATCCTTTCCCGACCCTGCCTCCTGTTGGGATAACACGTTTGCATTAGACATACTATAGGTGAACTAAGAACGATCAGTTAATCATGCTGTGGGCTAAGGGAGCTGGCTAAAGCTTGGAGACTACCACGTTGACAGCAGGGGCTGAGGGAGGTCACCTAAGTTTCTGCCAGGATGGGGGCATTCAGGCTGGGGTGCAAGGTGAGTGCTCAGAGATCTGGAGCCCTGGCTGAAGAGGGTTGTGTGTGTGGTTGGTGGGGTGGGGGAACAGTGGCTCGACTCCTGCGGGGGTTGTCCTGGTGTCCTGAGCTGGGCTGGGGGAGGTGGATGGAGAAGAGGTCACCCCCTCAGCTTAGGGAGGACTCCAGGCTCAGGTCAGTCTTAGAGCATATTCTCTCCAGGTGGCCCAGAGCAGAAGGGAAGAGAATGGGGAGCAGACAGTTCAGACCAGTCCAGCCTCACTCCTGTCCTCTCCCCCTCCCTCACCTCCCCTTCCCAGCTTCTCATTGGGGCATTTCACACTCACTACACACCTGCTGTGTGCACAGAGCTCCAAAGTGTTCTCTGGCCTTTCTCAACCCAGACACCACTGCCTTCCCCGTGCAGCTCACAGAGATAGTCAGACTCCTCAGCATCTGGGTTGATGTCCACGGCCAGAAGCCTCCCTGAAGCCTGGGATCCGGAGTGTACATATTTGGGACAAACCACGGAGAAGCTGAAGAAGTGGGGAGAAGGGGAAAGTTGGGAGAGAGCCTCACAGTTTTCGGGGACAATATGATTACTTGCAGCAGCAAGAAGGATTAAAGCAAGAGGAGAGGAAGAACTTCCCTTGAGCAGACAGCGCTGCTTGTTTTCTGAAGCACAAATCCTGGACCTGATACAGGGAGGAACAGGGTGAAAAGAGACCCTTAGAGGGATATTGTCTCCCCAGGAGTGTTGGGGTTCAACAAGGTGTGGCGGGGGAAGGAGAGACCACACAGAGCAAACCGGCAGAAAACAAGGTGACACTCTGTGGGGATCTTGGCTTCCAGGTGGAGGCGCCAGGCCTGTCCTGCACACACAGGGTCTCTGCTAAACCAGGAGCCCTCAGCTGTGCTCTCAGACCTCAGTGATCTGCGTGGAGGAAAGACTGAGGCTGAGCAGGGTCCTTCTCTCCCACAAACCTGCCCTGGGCGCTGAGGGGGCGTCTCCCTCCAGATGGAAGGAGGCCGAGGTGGTGGGACGACCCGAGGGGGAGCAGTCACCTTTGGCTCTGTCCTCTCCTGAGACGGAGTGGCTTTGGGGTGACCGGGTCATTAGGCCTTTCCGATTTCCCCGGGCTGTCAAGGGTGCCTTAGGACAGGGGGCAGGATGGAAGTGAGGGCTGACCCGTCCCCTCCCTCTGAGGTCACTGACAAGGGGGCGGGGCTGTGCTTAGTGGGCAGGGCTTACCCAGGTGGACTCACTGTCTTGTAGGTATACCCTGGTTTTGGAGTTCTGCGCAGCGCCCCCCATCACTTGCTGATGAGGAGATGTCTTTTCAGCTCTCTAACACCTGACCAGGTCTGTCCTCAGGAAGGGAGGAGGGGACGACAGTCAGAGGACAGGAGGAGAGAAGGGGGCTAATGTCCTTCCTACCACTGGGCTCTGAGCCCTGCCCTACTCCCTAGATTCCTAAGGGTGGAGGAGGTGTGAAAGCAGATGTAGAAATGACAAGAAATGGGGCAATGTGGTAGGATGCAGCAGGTTGGAGAGATGGAGGTAATAGGAAGGTGGAGCCCACTGGGAGGTGGGGATGTCTGGGGAGGTGAGCCAGGAGGGGAGGGAGGCAATCTGGGTGGGGGTGGAGGTTGTTCAGGTGGGAGGGGACTGGATGGGAGGTGGGCAGGGGAGGGGTCAGAGGGATTGGGGGCCTGCATTTGGGAAGTTGGAGGCACCAGGATGGGGTAGTGCCAGGGAAACTCAGAGATGTTCAAGCAGGCCAGCTGTCTAGAAGGAGCCCTGGAGGAGGATCCCACTGGGAGGAGGGCAGACAGCAGCTCACAAGGAGTCAGAGCCTGGGAGGCTGCAGGGAGTAAAGGCTGTGGCAGGGAAAGCAAAGTTGTTTGTGGGTCCATGGAGCATCCCAGGAAAGTGAGGGTAGGACCTCAGAGTCACTTCCCATTCAGTCTGAGCCATGACTCTGCAGGGGAGCTGTGGAGGCCTCCTGAGCAGCAGGGGTAGGGGTAGGATCCTCACCCCCTTTCCTTATCCTGGGTCCCTTCTACCCACTCTCTCCTTGTCCATACTCTCTCCTGGATATTCAAGATCTTTAGAGCCTAGAGGACTGGGCTCTGGATCATTAGACCAAAGGAATAGGGTGGTGTGTATGTATGGACAAGTGTGACAAGTGTATGAGTGTGTGTAGGTCTGGAGGTGCAGGTGGTCTGTTTGAGGGGATGTGTCTTTGTGTTGTGTACATGTGAGAAGTTCGTAACATATAGGTGTGGTATGTGTGTATTTGAGGTTAAGTGTGTGTATGTAGGGGTGTGAGCATCGGTGCATGTGCACATGGATGGATGCAGGTGCCTGTGTGCATGTGTGTGCTGTCCCAGGGGCTCCTGGAGACTCATACCAGAACATGTGACTGATTTAACTTGTGCACGTTTCCAGCAGGGTTGAGGCTGTGCTAGGGGGTGGGGGGAGGAGGAGCCAGAAGAGGGAGGCTGTGAGTCCTGGGGTGGAGATGGGAGCCTGAGCAGGGGTGCCTCTGCCCTGCCAGGCACAGGGGGAGGGCATCAGGGTCCCGGGTCTGAGGCTGGGTGCAGACTGGGGCCTGAGGCCTGCACTCAGGGCTGCATGGGAAGGGCTCAGAGGCCCAGCTCTGACCAGGGAAGGCTATAAAGAGGGGGGCTAGGGTAGGAGGGAGGCCAAGGGGTCCAGGCCTAGACCAGGGGGTCCAGGCCTGCTCTCTCCCTGCCCCCACCCCAGGATCTGGGAATGAGGGCACCAGGCTGCAGGTCCTAACTCTAGGCTCTCCTCATTCTGCCTGAGGGCCTTAGGGTCCCCAGGAGTCCTTGTGTGCCACCTTCTGAGGCTGGGATGACCCTAATCGCAGTGGAAATTTCTGTCCCTAGTCAGTACTACTCAGGTCCAGAACAAGTGTTTGCTCCCTGGAGGCCCTTGGTATAAATTCTTGCTGAATATCATACAAGGTGGGCCCTCAGACCCCTTGTGCTGGGAAGTTCTTACTGAGTCTAACTCAAATCCCCTTGTGGCACTTCCAGTCCAATCCACTGAAGCTGAGTTTGTCAAGTTGGACCCACACCCCACCCTCCAGCATGGAAGTGGTTTCTTCTGGATAGGGACATGGGTCAGAGTGTAGGGACCCTGAGAGGAGAGGATGTGGGGTAAAGCCTGGTGGGTCGCAGGGGGTCAGACCTTTCCTGGGCCGGAGGCCCTGATGAGCAGGGCAGATCCAGAGCAGGGAGCTCAGAGACCACCAGGAGCAGCACTCCCACCTGCAGACAGGAGCCGAGGCCCCCGGGGTGGGAACACTCAGTGTCCCCTGCTCCGTGATGGCCGCCTCAGGCAAACAGGCCCTGACCCTGGTCCAGGAGTCCTTCATGTGCCCCAGCTGGAGGCCCCTAGACTCTGTCCTCTTCTATTGGCTTTATGGGACGGGGAGGGGGGAGGAGTACTCCAGCTAGACGGGGGTGCTCTCCCCCCTTCCTCCACCTCCAGTGACTCCTGCCCAGCCTTCGCAGCTGGGCTTCAGGGCCTCCTGCCCACTGACACCTGTCCCTGGTCCTTCCCGCCCTCCCTCCACAGGCTCCCTGCATCTGGTCTCTTAGCTCCCCCTGGCAGCCTCCTGCCCCCTCTTGGCCTTATAGCCTGTCCCCACTCTGAGCCAGACCAGCCTCTCAGCTCCTTGCAAACTCGCCCCATCGTCTCCTCTGGGAAGTCTTGCGGGATTAATTCCTCTGGTTCTGGACCCCACACTGTTTCTATCTGAACCACTGCCAGGGTACCTGCAGGCCTGTCCTGTTCCTCTGTCTTCTCCTTCCTGGCTGTGTGCCTGGTCCCTGCTCCCCCTCTGTCCTCACCCCCTCTACATACAGCTGTGCCCCCATAGGCAGGGCTGGGTTTCCCCTTGACCCCCTCTAGGCACCAGGAGGACCAGGACTGCCCTGGACAATTGCCTGGGCCCCTCCCCATGTTCTGTGTTAAAGGAATAGCAGAGAAGATGGTGTCCAGCGGGGCTCATTCCGAGGGGGGGCAGTATGGACCCCTTATTGGGGTGTAGGCCTCCCCGACCCCCCCATCCTCCTGTCCTTGTCTGCCTCTGACCCAGTGCACAGGCCTGTGGAGACGGAGGCCCTTGACCCCCTGGGACGCTGGCCTGGGGTGGGGAGCAGCAGGCAGGCCCACTGACATTTCTCAACCTGGGCCTCAGCTGCCCCTGCACACCTGCTTCCTGGTTGGGGCTCTGCACACCTGTGCTCTCCCAGGCTCCTCTTCCAGGCTCCCTTCCTTCCTCCCCTCCCTTCTCATGCAGCCCACCTGTCCCCACTGCCTGGGCTCCTTCAGCCCACTCTGCCTCTCCTGAGACCCTTGGGGTTGGCCTGCTGCCTGGAGAGGAGGGTGAGTGGTGGTGATGCAGGTGGAGGGGAGGGGCCTGGCTCTGGGGAGGCATCACCCTAGCTTGAGGACTGTCTCTGTGTGGGTTGCTCCCTTGTGGCCTTCCCAAGAGCTGCAGGATGGGGGTCCCTGTGCTGAGATGGGTGGGGGAGGGTGTCTTCTGTGCCTGTTGGAGGAGGGGAGCAGGCCTCAAGGACCCTGGAGGCTTCCTCAGGGAGCCTTTCAGTTCCTGGGTGACAGGGGAGTAGAGACCTGGGGGGAGAGCCAATCAGCAAGGACACATCTACAGTGGGACATTGAAACTCTGTAAGTGACCTACCTCCTAGTCAAATTCTCCCTCCCCAAAAGAGCCCTAAAGGGAAACAATGTGAAACTACAGCAAGAGGAGTTGACATCTGACCTGAGAGGAACTTCCCAGGCAATCCGGAAGTGCATTTGGGCGCCACTGCTTCTGACAGGTGCACAGCTTTTGCAAAGCTCCCCAGTTTCCCAGTAGGTTGCCCCACCTCCCCCAGATGACTTGGCCCCATGCTCGGCTCAGGGGGCCTATGCAGAGAAGCCCAGGGTCCTCCCCGTCCCTACTGCAGCCTGTGTGTGGTGATGGCCAAGATGCTACTGTGGGAAGTCCCTTCTCTGGTCTCCCTGCAGTCCTTCCTGTGCGCTGGGAATGGGGGGATCCGCCAACCAGCTAGAAGAACTGCAGGTGGGAAGGTGGCTAGAGGACAACAATCTGTGTGAGGAAGGTGCTGGGGGAGGGCTGTTGTGCCTCACTTTCTCCACCACTCCCCCTCCTCTTCCTTGCCCCATGGGCCCGGGGAGATGAAGGCGATGGCACAGGTAGCTCACACACTGGAGAACGGTCTCTGCTTGGGCTTCAGGCCTCACAGGTGCTGGGGAAATACAGCTGAGTCCCAGTCATGGCCCTTGTTCTCTGCTGTGGATGGGTCTCTAGGGGAGGGCAGATGGGGCGGGGTCGGAGTCCATCATCCTGAGGCCCTTTGAAGCCCTTTCCGTTCCTGGCACCCACATTCCAGTTCCTCAGCAGCCCTCAGGATGGTATCTCTTCCTCCACCCCCACGCCCAGTCCAGAGTGGACAAGGAGGCACATGGGGGGCGGGAGGAGGGTTTGGTCTGTTCAGGTTCCTCTGTGGGATGAAAGTAGGAATAAGGTGTTTGAAAGCCCGGCAGGTTTCTCTGGTCTTCTTCTAGAATGAAGGGGTCCTGGACTGGGCAAAGGCAGGGAGATCATGTGGAGGGTGCTGTGGGGAAGGGGTGGGGGGCCCTCCTATCTGCGCCCATTCAGCCCATCAGCTCAGGAGTTTGCACCTGTGCTCCCCGCCCCAGTGTCTCCATTCCACTGAGGCAGTGCAGTCAGTGCAGCTGCCATCCCCTAGGGCAGCTCTTCAGCTCCAGGAGAGGTGGGGGGAGGGAAGGACGAGCCAGGACCCGGGGTCACACTCACACCAGAACCTTCCAGTGGAGAGTCAAGGGATCAGGACAGAGCTGCTCCTGCTCTGCTTTAGGATTTCTTCCCTGTCCCCCCCGCCACCTTCTCTCTCTTCAGTGCTCATTTCCAAGGTGACCCAGCTACTGAGGTTAGAAGGGGACCTGTGACAGCAGGAAGGATCTGGAGCAGGGGCAGGTGGGTCAGAGATGGAGGGGAGAAGGAGGGGCAGGGAGGGCTTGAGAGAGAGGATCCCTGGGAAGAGGGGGCTCAGCACCCTGGGTGTCCCCTCAGCTCCATGTGTCCAGGGCTGTGGTGGGAGGGACCCGATTAGAGCAGGGAAAGTGCTTCCCTGTGTGCAGCTTCCAGGGGCCCCTGGACACACAGGGCACAGAGCAAATGAGGGATGGAGAGAAGCTCCTCTGGCAGCTCAGGAGGCAGGAGCAGAGGGCAGGGCTGGGGGAGTCTGAGGAGCAGAGGGTGTGGGTGCCGAGGCCGGGTGTGCACAGCAGGCGTGTGCGGCCCGCGGGTCTGTGCTGCGGGGTTCACAGTCCTTGTGCCCAGTTCTGTGTGTGAGCAGGTATCACCCGGGGCAGGGGTGGCTGTGACATCAGGTTATGGAAGCCCAGGGCTGCGAGCTGCCTTCCCACTGGGCCTACAGGGTGTGCTTTGCTTTTAGGAGCAGCTGTGGGCGCCCAGGGAAGACCCCTGGGTTGGGAATGGAGCCCGCGTGGGCTCCAGGGCTGGCTCTAGTGACCAGCGGGGCCCCTGGAGGCATCACCTCTGGGAGCTGCGCTGCCACCTGCTGTCCAAGCATAAAGGAAAAGCCAGGTGGCCCTTGTGTGCCAGCAGCCCCAGGGCTGGGGCCAGGAAGGGAAGGGGCTGCCGCGGGGGTCAGGGACGCCGGTGGGGAGGGCGGCAGGAGGGCTTCCCTGAACTCGGAACTGCCTGGGTTCTCGCTGGAGCCCCGACTCCCCAGGCTGGGCGGCCCCCCCTCTCTCAGCGCCCAGGGCCCAGGGCGGGCTGTGCGGGGAGCGCCCTTCTCTGCCGCCCTCTGCTGGCCGCGGAGCGCGTCGCAGGCCGCTGCGGAGAAGGTGCCCCTCAAGTCCCCAGGGCTGGGTCCCTCCCCCCTGGTGGAAATTGCATATACCAGGAGAAGCAATTTTGTTTCTCCAACTGCATCATTCCTCCCGCCCCTCCCCCATCTCCCTGGTTTCAGGAGGCACTCAGGACCTCCTTAAGTCTGGAAAAGTCTTCTTGAGATTTCACCCCCTTTGCCATTGCCTAAAGTGTTAAGTTGTGGTTTGGGGAATGTGCTATAGAGACAAGGGGCTGAAAACAGGATATTGGGCTGAGAGAGCAATTTCTTTTCCTACTTGGGTTCTGTCTACAACCTCAGCTTCCCAGGGTCGTCGGGAGTTTTCAAAGAAAGGCAGCAGGTGTAGTGACATTCCTGGAGAACATGGGTCTAATACCAACCAGGCATCATGAGTCTAGGCTTCTGTGCATTTGCCCCAGTGCTCAGCCCATCAGCCTCAGCAGGAAGATGGATAGGCAGGAGCCAGGAGGCAGGAGACAGACAGATGCTGACAGGAACCCCTTATCTCTAGCTCTGGAAGCCCCTCCCCCACCAGGCTGCCCTGGGCCTCCCCTTCTAGTGCTCAGGGCTCATTAGGAACTGCCTGTCTTTGGGGAGACACCCAGGGGGCCAGGGTGCATTGGGTGGACAGGGGGAAGTGGAGGTGGGAGGGACCCCAGATAAATGGGGGAGGAGGAGGGATTGGATGCCTGGGATTTGAGCTGGGGTCCCCTGATCACTGAGGTGCTGGGCAGTCTTGGCAGGAACACTATCCTGGGGGCAGATACTGAGGTGGTGGGGTAAGAGAGTGGGGGTGGGGTGGGAAGGGATACTGAAAGGGATTGAGTCCCACTGATTTAGGTGCTTGTCTTGGGAGACCTGGTAAAATAGGAGCCAATGACTTTACTGAGAGCTTCCTGTGTGCAAGGAAGGGTTACAGGTGCCATAAGGGGATAAAAGAGGGACATACATTTTTTGTTCCCCTTAACTGTGTTTGAAGATGCGTACACTTATTCTCTGGACTCATTGCACCATGTGTGCCTGTCTGAGGGTTGCAAGGAGTCACTGGGCAATACTTGCCCAGGATCCAGAGGCTATGATCCCAGGCTTTCTGTTCTGCACACCCCTCCATCCTTTGGCATAGCACCTCCAGTGTGCCTCCTACTTTTCCTCCCTCCTCTTCTCACAGAATGTTCCAGACACATAGATACCTGTGAAAGGGAACCACAAATACCCTCTTAGAATTTCCAGTGGACCTCAGTTAACAGACTGAATGGGGCCAAGCCTGAGGGCCTGACTGGCCAGCATAGCAAGCAGGAAGGACCCGTATATGGAGACCTGAACAGTATTTGGTGAGGATCAGAGGCTGCAGTCCCAGCCTATGGGGCGTTCTAATGGGACAACATTTTGGATGGGAGAGCACAGAAACATCCACACAAAGGGCTGCTTGCCTGCTCTCCTTTGTGCCCTCCATGCCTGACCACACACCGAACCACAGGGCAGTGCTGGGAGGCAGAGAAGGGAAGAGACAGACACAGTGATAGGGACGGAAAGACCCAGTAAATTCGACCCCAGATCAACAGAGTGGAGCAAGAAGACAGAGCCAGTACATTAGAGCACCCTGGAGAGTCTATGAGATGCAGAAAAAGTCACCAGAGACAAACATCAGGCAGTGGAAAAGAGAGACAGAGAGACAGAGACAGAAGAGAGGAAAAGAGGAGCCTACAGAGGGCAGAGCAAGAGATCCAAGACAGACACAGAGACACACCCAGAGGCCAGAGATAGCAGAGACACAGACTCAGAGACACAGTTGGACTCAGGCTCAGGTGGTGACCTGCCACTTGCTTCCCAGTGGCGGTGTCACCTGTCCCTGCAGGAGCCTGGCTCCTGCGGCCTCCTCTGTGGGGATGGCCCTCACAGCCTGCAGGGCTGCCCTGAGCATCCTCACCAGGGGCCCTGTGTGTCCTTCGGGGCGGATCTCCTGCCCTTGGGGAGCTTGCAGTCCCCTCCCTGCCTACTGATATGCAGTCACCTGGTGACACTCACCCAGCACAGACCACAAGTGCAAACGGCTAGGGTGAATTCAGAATCAGGGCCAGTTAGTTCATCAAGGAAGCCTGCCTGGAGGAGGGGAGTCATGAGTGAGAGGAGAAGGAGGAACCCAGCAGGGCAGAGAATGGAGGAGAAGAGGAGGAGAACCTCTCTCTGTGCTTCTGAAGCAGGAAGAGCAAACCCTCACCAGGCAGGAGACAGCTGGGCTGGCCTGGAGTAAACAGCTGGATTGGGGACCCGGCATGAAGGGGACAGGGGCGGGGGGCAGATGTTCACAGTCAGGCAGGGTGTCCGAGGTTGCTAGGGTTGGGAGTGAGGCCCACGGAGGGAGCCCTGGGATGTGCCGGGCTGTGATGCGCACGTGCACAGGTGTCTGCAGAGGTGTGTGCCCCAGTTAGTGTGTCTTCTGTGCATGTGTGTATTGGGGGGAGGGGGAGAGGTCACATTCAGGTGACTTTGTGTCAAGTGACTCTGTGCCCCAGGCTCCTGCCTTCCATCCGTGTGGGTGATGGCACGTTGGACTGTCTGAGCACCTTTGTTCATTTGTGTGTCTCCATGTGGTCATGTGTGAACAGTGTCTTGGTCTTCGGGTATTTTATTTGGCTGCATGTGGTGGAGGGCTGCGTGCATCTGTGGGCCATAGACACACACCTAGTCCTGCAGGCACAGGCTGCTCCTAGGAGCAGGTTCATTTACACACACACACACACACACACACACACACACACTCACACACACTACAGCACCCACAGGCCTGCCCCACACAGAAGGACACACATTCACTGGCTCATGACTTCCGTCATCCCCCCGCTTCCGAGCCCTGGGGCCCTGCCTTCCATCAGCTCCAAAAGCTGCCAGCGTTTGGGATGATGTGTTGGGGCACACACCCTGACCTCAGAGCCAATCACCAAATAATAGCTCCTTTTGCGTTGGCAGGTGTGTGCGTGTGTGTATGTGTGTGTGTCCCCTCCTTCGATCCTTCTCCAGTCCTGCCACCTCACCCCCTTCTCTCATTCCTCGTGGCTGCTCTCACACTCCCCCTCTGAACACTGCCCCTATCCCTGGGTCCCTCCATGTGCCTCAGTCCCTCATCTCCTCCACGGTCGCTCCCTCCCTCCTGCTTCTATCCTTTCCCCTGGAATTTATCTTTCCTCCCCCTTCCCCCTCTAGGCTCCTGTCCTGACACCCTAGACTCTGAAGCCTGGTTCCTCCCCATTACTGCCCTTCTGTTCTACCCACACACACCTTGGCCTCCCCCTGCAGGTCCTCCTGCCCTCCTGTGCTCTCTGCTGTTCCTACTGTGCCTGCTGCCACCCAGTCTCCCCCCAAGCCTTCCCTGTATTTCTGCTCCTCTTCTTGCTCATATCCTTCCTTTATCCACTGGGGTGCAGGTGTGCACCCTGGGCTTTGCCCCACCCCTTACATGGGGGCTCTCCTGCCCCCCAGAGCTCCAATGTCACCTGTGTCTCCCTGCCCTCCCTGTCCTGAAGCTGCAGGCATGGCCTCTGGTTCACAGATCTGCCCAGACTTCCCTGGTGGGGATGGAGGTGGGGAAGCAGGAGGCCTGGGGCTGAGTTTGATCCCTGCCCTGTTCTTCCTGGTGTAGCCTCCTCACCTGGACTCACTCACCTGGAATAGGTGGGGAAAACCTGTCAAGGCCGCAGGAAATCCTTCCAGGGGCTGTAGGGGCTGTAGTGAGCATCAGCCCTGTGGTGGGCATGCCACAGGCTAGCACACAGTGTGAGCTCAGTAAACGTGAGCTCTTAGTATCTGCCCTTCCTCACTCTGCTCCCCTGACCCTTAGCCTGGTGTCAAAAAAATGTTTAGAAGAGAGAAGAGTGAGAATAACAGACTGTATGAGCAAAAAGCAACTACCAGGAATTCAGCCTAGGGAAGGCTGTAAGCTCTGAACACAGGAAATGCCTGCAAGTGTAGAGAAGGGAGGAAGAGGACTGAACCACAGGACACAGGAAACCATGTGAATGAGCAGGTCACACACAGGGAGGAAGGAGGCATGCCCACGGTCCACCCTGCATCCATCCTGTGATCATCACACTGGCCCCCTGTCCCTGCGCTCATGGGCCTGTGTGTGCTGGGAGCTGCCCTGGTCTGGGGTCCAGCTCCCCCAGCCCTCTCCCTTCCACACAGGACCTGGATTCCTGTAGCCTCAGACCCACATCCTCCCTCCCCTCGCTGCGTGGCAGGTGCAAACACACACACACACACACACACACACACACACACACACACACCAGAGGTGTCCTGGGATTTCTAAGATTTCTAAAGGAAAGCACTACCCCCTGGAGATGGATTCTCTCCAGATGCTGCTGCCCTGATAGTGATCCTCACAGGGCAGGGGAGGCTCAGAATCCTGCCCCTGATTGGCTTTGTCTCTCACTTCCCTCCTTTCTCCTGGGAACAGAAGCAGTGAGTCCCACACTCTACCCTCTCTATGTGCTGGGCACCCAGGGGACACCCAGAGGGAGGATCAGGGGCCCTGCCCTGGGGGAGCTTCCTGCCAGCTGGGAAGAGGAAGCTGACAGCCAGGGCAGAGAGACACAGGGCTCAGCAAGTGTGTGTGAGAAGAGTGGGTCAAGGGCAAGTAGACCAGGACCCATGACTCAGATGATGGGAGCCTGGCAATGAGCAAAGGAGGGAAGATGGAGGAAGATAGCGAAGTCTAGAAAGTGTCCAAGGAGACAAGGAGGATGATGCTCAGTTAGTAGCAAGGGGCAGGAACATGGAGAAGAGGGGGTCAGAGAAGTCAGAGCTCTCGGGAAGTGCATGGCCTTGGGGGAGGGAGTATGCGAGTGTGTGTGTGTGTGTGTGTGTGTATTGAAGGGTCAGGTATTCCCCACCGGTTCCAGGTGAGTGAGTTCAGGTGAGATGTGTGTGAGGGAGGCAGAGGGACAGAGGAAGGTCTGCTGGATGCAGGGCCACAGTGGAACCTGTGCCAGGGCTATAGCTCCATGGTGACCGGGGGCTGGGCAGGCAGGTCTCGGGAAGGGAGTCTGACTTCTGGCCTTGATCTGTCCTCCTGGGGTGTGAGGATGGTGAGCCTGGACCCCACAGGCTGGGGAGCCATGGTTGGGGGGACACAGTGGCTGGGGTTTGGACAGGTGGGGAAGAGGCCCTTGAGGTCAGGAGACAGAAAAATGGAGAGGGAGCTAGGGGTGGGGTGGGGAGGGGTCATGGGAAGCCTGAAGGCTCTGAGAACCTTCTCCTGGCTCTCCCCTCCACCCACCCCTTCTGTGGATGGAGTTCTGTGTTTGAAGTTCAAAGACCTTCCATAAATGATGTGGTTCAGCCTCTCCTGTGCAGAGGGTAAGATATTCCTGCCCCACTTCCCAGCTGAGGCCTCAACCTGCAAAGCTCTCCTGGGCAGCACATGCTGAGAAGGGCCCCAGGAGGCAGGTCTTTTGCCCTCTAGGGACTCCCTTGCCCCTTCTACACCTGGCCCCAAACCTGGCTGCTTCCCAGGGCAGAGCCTGCCGGAGGAGGCCCCACATGCAGTCTTATGATTCTCTGCTCTGTCCTCACCTGCTCTATGACTTGAGGTGAGTTAATTAACCTCTCTGTGACTCAGTTTTATTATCTATAAAATAGCATAGTACTAGTGCATGCTTCTATAGCCTGTTGTTAAGGATAAAATGAAATTTATGCAAAACAACTGTAAGTTTTTAAAGATTTTAGGTTCTGGTTCAGTGTGTTTCCTAAAGATATGTGTCCAAGGCAGACTGGGAGGGTAAAGGGTTCAACTTGTAGAAGAAATGTATTTACCCAGCTCCTGACTTTAATTTCATGCAAGCCCTGGACATTCTGAATTTTACTATACTTATAAGTGCCCATGGAGGTGGGGTAGACCTGGAGAGCTTTGCTCCCTGGTCTTTCTCTGCAGGACTTCTCTGGAAGGTTCCCTCTGCACCCTCCCTCCTGCTGCTACAGAGACTCCCTGGGCTCCAACTATAACCACACAGCTGGCCTCTGGGACCTTCACATGTGGCTGACAGAGCCGGGGGTGAGGAGAACAATTCTCCTTTAGGTTGCTTGGGTTAATGTTCTCAGGGTCTCCCCTGGCCCTGAGAGGAGCTGAGGGAGCTGGTCTCTGCAGAGCCCCGAGAAAGCCTAGGTAAGAGGCGGGGGCCAGCTTGCCGTGCTGTCTTAGATCTTCACACACTTGGCTGGTGGCTTCATCCCTGGTCCCTTGAAACCGAGATTCAAACCTGGCCTGTACACTGACCTCAAGGTCTCTATTTTCTGCCTCGGTTTCTCCTTAAGTGGGTTTCATATGTGTATTTGTGGGAGCCCTTAGTGAGGAGCTGCTTGAAGGCATTGATCCTGACTGCTCAGAATGAGTCCATACTGCTGACCCCAAAGTAACGAACAGTCACTGCCATGTCATTTTGCTCACACAGTTCATGGTGCTTCCTTAGCTCTCAATGCAGACACGGTCCCAGGCCTTCATCTCCCCCCTCTCCTCCATGGGATTCCTAACCAGGCTGTCCCAGCACCTTCTCTAGAAGTGGTCAGCATCACTTGCCTGCCTGCCTCAATTTCTCCTAGCCCTCTCAGCTATCTGGGCCCATCCAGCAACAGCAGGTCCTGAGAGGGGCCCGAGCTCAGCAGGAGCCAGGTGAGAGGGCAGAGGCTCCTGGAGCCACTCTGCAGCCCCCTCCCTGGCCTGGCTCCCCCTCCTGCTGCACACCTGCCTCCTTCTCTCTCCCTGTCTGCTCCCCAATGTCCTCCCTGCAGCCCTGGCTTCTTCCTTCCATCTTGGCCTCCTTCACCTTCAGCATTGTCTGGCAGTTTTGTCTGTCTATTGGTCTAAACATGTTGTGGTCTGAGATTTCCCAGGACTGGGTCTGCCCTCAGCTTCTCCCTCTGGCTGTCCCCCTGCCTGTGTCCCTCCCTCAGGGTCAGAGGGTCTCCCTTCCTCTCACATCTGTGTGAGTCTCACCCTGGGAGCCTGTCAGTGTCTCCCCCTGCATGTCCTGCTGTCTCCTGTGCTGTCTCCCCACCCCTCGTCCCTCTGTGCCTTCCTCTCCAGCACTTTCTGCTTCTCTCACCTCTGTCTCTCTCAGCCTCTTCCCCTGTCTCTGGCTCACAGCCCCACCTCCTCCCTCCTTTCCTCCTCCCACCCTCCAAGATTCAGATACTTTAGGAGAAATCATCAAGATGGGCCATAATCCACTGAGAGGGATACTTGACGGGATGAGCGCTGGGTGTTATTCTGTATGTTGGTAAATTGAACACCAATAAAAATTATTTTATTAAAAAAAAAGATGGGCCATAATCAACAGGTTCCCCCATGTTGTACCCCCTGAGGGACTTATGGCCCCACTTTTGCATCTTCTGTATTAGCCCCCGCCCTGGGCCAATTATTTACCTTGTAACTATCTAAGGCCCTGGTCTGTCCCCCAGCCTCCCACCCTCTTCACAGCAGGCAGTGAGTAGCATGGGGAAAAAGCAGAAAGGATTGCTCTATGGACCAGATGCAAGATACACAGACCTTCCCCTGCACCTGCCCTTCTTTCGCTCAAGCAGAGTCACATCTGGGACTATCCAGCTTGAGGCAGGGAAGACAGCCTAAGACCCTGGGAACAGGCACAGATCACACACCCAGCTGCCCCTCCCCTACTGTCCTGTCATCACAGCCCTCCTGCCAATCCTGCCAGGCTCCTTCGCCTCTGGGAATCCTGGCTCTGTGGTCTGGGCTGGGTCACTTACCCCCTCCCCAGCACAGTGCCCACCCGGAACACAGAAGGTGCTCAGTCAGTGCCTCTGGCCCCTGCCTCCTGGAGATGTGTTAGGGTGGGGGCAGTGGGATCTGTAGGTTTCCTCAGGTGGAGGTTCTTCCTGAGATCTGAGATCTGGGGAACTTCTTTCTGCTCCAAGTTCAATGCTATCTCTTTGTATAGTTAGTATCGATTCTGTATCTTTAGGGATCTGCTGCTACTCTTCTCTCCCCGCCCTCTACCTCCACTTCCACCCCAGATTTATGGCACTTAATTAGGGTCTAATGGAATCTCAGCACTATCAAGTAGAGGCAGTGGTGCCCCCTTTCCTTAAGACACAAGGCTTCTTAAGTCCATCACTTGCACACTCAGCCCTGGGTCTCTGAGTAGGTCCCACCTTCTCTATCTCTGAGGAGTCTTTTCTCTGTTTGCAGATTAACATTCTGGGAAGGAGGAGGCACCTTTCTTTGGTCACTCTTTCAGCATCTTGGAAGACATACACTTTAAATGTTTAGAGCAGGAAGCTCTGTAGTCAGGGATTATAACTTTACTTCCTCCACACAATGCTCAACACACAATCAATTAGAATATGCTATGAACACTGAGTGGAACCTGTGTGACTGTCTCAGGACATCCCTCATGGTGAAGCCTAAGACAGTTTCCTTTTTGTTTTATTCCTAGAATGATAGGAAAAAATGGTGACGGTGCTGGGTTACATGTAAGTGGTAGAGAAACCATAGGAGATTCTGGGAGAGGCAGCAAGAGGATGTTGTGCTCTCTCCTTGTTTAAAGAACTCTTGAGGGGCACCTAGGTGACTTAGTCAGTTAAATGTCAGACTCATGATTTTTGCTCAGGTCATGATCTCAGGGTTATAAAATTGAGCCCCTTATTGGGCTCTGTGCTGAGGATGGGGCCTGCTTGAGATTCTCTCTCTCCCCCTCTCCCCTTCTCCCGGCTCATACTTTTCCCTTGAGGGAAAGAAGGAAAGAAAGAAGAAAGAGAGAGAGAAAGAGAGAAAGGAAAGAAAGAAAGAAAGAAAGAAAGAAAGAAAGAAAGAAAGAAGAAAGAAAGAAAGAAGAAAGAAAGAAAGAAAGAAGAAAGAAAGAAAGAAAGAAAGAAAGAAAGAAAGAAAGAAAGAAAGAAAGAAAGAAAGAAAGAAAGAAAGAAAGAAAGAAAGAAAGAGGAGGGAGGGAGGGAGGGAGGAAGGAAAAGGAAAGAGGAAGGGAGGGAGGGAGGGAAAAAGGAAGGAAGAAAGAAACTCTTGACCGGGCTCTTCAGGAGATCTGGGACTGACCTCCAAATAATCACAGGCTGGGCTCCACCTGGCCCCCCACAAT
This sequence comes from Canis lupus baileyi, assembly GCF_048164855.1. Classification (NCBI taxonomy): domain Eukaryota; kingdom Metazoa; phylum Chordata; class Mammalia; order Carnivora; family Canidae; genus Canis; species Canis lupus. The sequence continues at coordinate 26,483,008 of NC_132862.1, forward strand.
CTCCTCTAGCCAACCAGGACCTCTTCCAAACCCAGGACCCTGGAGAGCTTGTTTACTTATAAATTCACATCTTGCTGCCAACAAAGTCTCCAACAAAGTCCCATTTAAGCTCTCAGTCAACCGCCTCACCTACACAAGGCCCCGCTAGTCTTCCATTGCCCACCTCTAGCCTTCCTTCAGGATTTTGGCTAAGCCACCTCCTTCACACTTTCCCACTGTTCCCAAAGCCTTGGCCTCCCTTGAAGCCACGCCTCCCAGAGGCTCCACCTCCCCGAGTGCCCCTCCTGCTGCTGCCTTCTGCTAAGCTCCTCTCAAGTCCTGACAGCTTGGCCAAGTCTTTCCCTGTCCCCGGGTTTGGCTGGCACTTTATTCTCAGGTCTCTCTCCTCTGAGGCAAAAATGAAGCCCATCGGTAAGTAATTTCTTCTGTTTATAGAGTTGGAAAAAAAACTGAGACAGAGCCAGAGAGGAAGAAGGCTGGGCTTGGAGTGTCACTGGCTTAATTAATGAATTAATTAATTAATTAATGAAGCCAATGTCTTGTGGGGGATTGAACAGAGGGTATCTCATGGCACCAGAGCTATACTTTGGATCAGGGGGTGTAGACGAGACGCCTTGTGAGTTTAGGAAGGGAGGTAGGTTTGCTAGAATCTGAAGGATTGGGAGGCTTACACTCTGTTCTTCTCCAGACCAAAAAGGGTCTCAGCTCTGATGAGCAAAATCTGAGTTAGGGAAGATTATTCCTTGGCGCTTCCCCACCATCTTCCCACCTGTTTGCCCTGCCTTCCTTCCCAGCTTTTCCTTTCTGACCTGGTGCACAGCTTGCTTTCTTCGTCTCTGTCTCTCCCACAGGGCCCAGCACACCATGTGCTTACACATGTTCTTTGAATGAATGAAGAGTCTTCCACCTGGCTCTGCTGCATCCTTCATGTTTTGCCCCACTTTCTCACTGAAGAGTCTGAAAATCTCTGTATCATATTTTCTTAGGGAGGACATTGGTGTGGACTTTGATGAACAGCGGTCAAGTGTAATAAGGTAGGCCCCTATCACCAGGCAGGATTTAAGGGGCTTCTCCCTCTAGGCTCAAGGAGACAGATATCTATTTTTACAGCTGCTGAAAGTATCTCCTTACCTTTCTTATCTAATTGAAAAAAGTTGTGGTGGGGATGGATTATGGGCCAAGTCAAGCTGTAGGAGGAAAGATTACCAAATTCCCCTGGGGTGTGGCTGCCTAGTGGTCTTTAAAATACTAGGTCTTCAAGAGGGAGTTTGCTGTTATCAGAAAACTTGTTTACAACTCTAATTTTAAAGGCTTTTAGAGGGATGCCTAAGTGGCTCAGTGGTTGAGCTCCTGCCTCAGGCTCAGTGTGTGATCCTAGTCCTAGGATTGAGTCCCACATCGGGCTCCCTGCATGGCGCCTGCATCTCCCTCTGCCTGTGTCTCTGCCTCTCTCTCTGTGTGTCTCTCACTCTCTCACAAATAAATAGACAAAATATTTTAAAAATAATAATAAAGGCCTTTATAATCTTAAACTGTTCTCCTCCCTTCCCACCACCGTGTACACTGTGGGCAGTACTCCAACACCAGAAGCCCAGACAACACTTATCCACATACGACACCTTTTTTATTGAATATATGTGGCAAATGTTCATCTCTAGGTTATCTTTCTCTTGCCCTGTAGCGGTCTTTGGCCAACTTCTCTCCATTATCAATTGATATGTGCTTCCAAAAGGCAAGTTCACTTTTAACCTTAGTTTATGTGAAATCACGTGGACAGGCCAATTTCTGTCACCACATATATCCAAAATTGATAACTATGGTTTTTGGATTATATTCTTTTGGTTTATTCTCATTCTTTTTTTTTCTTTTATCATCACAGAAATTACAAAGCAGAGTGGGGAGTAGAAAGAACAAATCTAAAAGCAGAAGCAGCAGCTTAGGCTTTTCTCATTTGCCAGGCTATCTGGTTTTGGTGTGAAAGAAATGTTAAAAATTTCCAGAAGTGAATTCTGATTGAAACTAAACATGTCAACCTGTCAAATCATGAATGAGGAACACTTCATTTATCTTTGTCTTCTCTGCAGTTATCCCAGAGGGACTAAGAATAGCCACCTTGTTCACAACCACTTGAGTATGATACTAGATAATATAGAGTCTATACAGCCTCTAGAGAAAGTCTGATTGTTTACCCAAATAATAGTGTAATGATACTAGTGTAGTGTTTGCATGTTCCATATGTATTGTGGGGAGGGAGCAAAATGTTTTCTTCTACGTCTACATAGATTTTTGCCTGCGTTTGGATGGATGGATTTGGCCTACATACAGTTGATCTGGTCTATGTTTGTCTGCATCTAAATGCATTTTAGTGACTTGAAATTCAACCTCTGCCAGACTGGGATGGGACTTGAGAGGTGTAGTACTGGGGGTGATAGGGTAGGTAGAGGAGTTGGAGGAGGTGGCTGTGTTCTCTCTTTCTAATGAGAAGACAGTTTGGGGGCTACCATGCCTTCAAGTCCAAGTCTTGGTTGCACTTCATAAAAAGACTTACAATTGCTAGATTCTCATGGATCTTTCCCCAATCTAATATTCTACCCTAACCTGTCTTTGGGTCCTTAATTTCACTAAGTTCCAGAAATATGCCCTTTATCTCCATGGCAGCTCTTGATTATCCAGAGTAATGGTGGGAATAACCAAGATAGTGAACAATACTAAAGTGACTTTCTTTTAAATTTTAAGTGATCTAGCCCTGCCTAGAGGTAATCTAGAAATAAATCTAAACAGCTGCAGTGAAAGCAGTCTGTCATGTCACTCCCCCATGGAGGCTGTATGCCATCTCTTCTTTGGCATTTAGAGAGGGAGGTAAATGCAAGAATGAAGCTTGTTCAGCCCTTAGTGTGTTGTTAGACACACCAGGCATCTACCGAGAGCTCTGCAAAACTTGTCTCCATGCCTTGTTTTCAAACTCTGGAGGAGGTCTCTATTTAGTGTGAGAACTCAATATGTTGTTCACAGAACATGAAATTTAGTAGGCAACATGTGAAACTCTCAGTATTTCTAAGGTTTCTAACACATCCAGAGTAACAGCCAAAGTCCTCACAGTGACTCTTAGACCCTACATGAAGGATCTGGCTTCCTGCTTTCTCTCTGACCTCTTCCTTTGAACTTCCCCCTCACTCACTGTGTCCTGGCCCCACAGGTCTCCAAGTTATTCCTCAAAAATAGCCAAATACTGTTTCACACCCAATAGGATGGCTGCAATTGAAAAACAGAGGATAATGAATGTTGGTGAGGATGTGGAGAAATTGGGACAATTGTGCATTGATGGTGGGAATGTAAAACAAGGCAGCCACTGTGGAAAACTATATGGTGATATCTTAAAAAATTATATATAGCTACCATATGATCCAGCAATCCCACTTCTGGGTATATATTCCAAGGCATTAAAAGCAGGGTCTACAAAAGATATTTGTATATCCATGTTCATAACAACATTAGTCACAACAGCTAATAGGTGAAACAACCAGCATGGTCATCAGTGTATGGATGGATCAACAAGATATGGGATATATACACAATGGAATATTATTCAGCCTTGAAGAGGAAAGACATTCTAACACATCCTACAACTTGATGAACCTTGAAGACATTATACTAAGTGAAATAAGCTGGTCACAAAAGGAAACTATTATGATTCCACTTACATGAGGTACTTAAGTAGTCAAATTCATAGGGACAGGAAGTAGAATGGGGTTGCCAGGGGCTGCAAGGAGGGAAAAATGAGGAGCTACTATTTAATGGGTATAGTTTCAGCTGAGGAAGATGAACAAGTTCTGGAGATGGATGCTGGTGATGGCTGCATAACAATGTGAAGGTGAGGCCTTCTTGGACCACCCATTTTATTATACTTTTATTTTATTTTATCTTATTTTATTATTTTAAAGATTTTGTTTATTCTTGAGAGACACAGAGAGGAAGGCAGAGACATAGGTAGAAGGAGGCTCCTTGTAAGGAACCTGATGTGGGACTTGATCCCCAGACCCCAGGATCACGGCCTGAGTGGAAGGCAGATGCTCAACCACAGCCACCCAGGCATCCCGTGGATCACCCATTTTAAAATCACAACACCGCTCAGCACATCCTCACCTTTTTTGCTTTCCTTTTCTCTGCAGCATTGATTCCAAATCCAACATAATGTAGATTTTCGTTAAATATTTGTTAGTTTTTGCTTCCCACTGTAGGAATGTAAGCAACTTGAGTGGAGGGATGGATATTTGTTTTCATTTGCTTTACCCATAATGCTTAATATTTGGAGACCAAATGAAGAATGCTGGAGGGGAGGTGGGTGAGAGGATGGGGTAACTGGGTGAAGGGCATTAAGAAGGACATGGGATATAATGAGCACTGGGTGTTATAAGCAACTGATGAATAATTGAACTCTACATCTGAAACTAATGATACACTACATGTTAATTAATTGAATTAAAAAATATTTTGGGGAGCAGTATATTTCTTGAATGAATAAATGAATGACCATGATTGAAAACAGCTTCTAGAGAAGGAACAAAGAGAAAGAGAAATTGGGAAGATTCCATTCTTCATTTGGTTTTGTTAACTAATTTCTTCTATCCTTGGATATGAGATTCGACCCAGTATTCAGGTGGCCTTTGCTCCGTTTACCTTTTCATATGTATTCTGACCTGTTTCCACTTTGGAAGTGTTGGTGTACACATGCACCACACTTACTATTATTTTAAGCTGTTGCCCTGAACACAAAACCCCTACTGTTGTACTCCTGACCGCCCCCAACCAGAGTTGCAGGGCTGATTGAATTAGGACTTCAGAAGTTCTGAAGAAGCAAAGCTTAACTAAAAACTTTATACTTGTATGCTTGGGAGCCACTAGTTTGATTGGGTCTAGAGTTTTCATTGTCTGGAAATTTTAAGAAGGACAAAAGAATTTATATAATTTGAAATCATGAAAGAGCTGTGTGTGGATACAAAGGGATTGCTGTAATCTCTAGAGATGTTGCATTTAAGGTTCACCTTGAGAACTTAAAATAGCTTTTAACAGCTTCATTAGCCTTTCTTTCATATCTATAGCAAACTGCTAGCAAAGCAACCAGCATCCAAACTATCTTTGAAACAATTCAGGAGGAGCAACAAGGCCGACTTCCTGATTGGCAGGAGTGTTAACACCCAACTACAGGAACCAATGGAACTTATTGCCTTGGAAAAATATTTTGAAAAGAAAAGGTCCAAAATGAGGGTACCCTTCTCCAGATAGAGGAATGAACACAATGACCACCAGTGCCAAGGAGAGTAGGTTGAGCTGGCTGGGAAAGCAAGACTATCTGCAATTTAGTGGGTGGATTTTTGGATTTGACAGAAGATCTTCTGGTAGACTTGGTTTGGAACTTTGTTTTAGAGTTTGGAAGGATCTCAGGGAAACAGAGGCAAGAGAGGGAGAAAAGTGGTGCCACAAGCATCAGGGAATTCATACAAGCTGGCTACATGTCCCCAGGCCCCCTCTGTATTTCTTTTAGCACCTCGCCTAAGTAGCACCTCCTTTGGAAGAGACTGTTTCCTAATTAACCTGATATTCATAGACCTAGGGTCCACATTGGGAAATGTTTTAAGGAAACAGTCTTAAAATAAATGATAGGGCATGTTCTAATCTCCTGTTTTTATCTGGGATTGGCCCTTTCTTTCTTCCAAAGGAAAAAAAAAAAAACTAGGAATCTCAAGATATAGAAGTCATTCAATACATCTATATATTCATTTTCTCTGTCCTAAATGCCACTTATGGTTGCTTGGTACAATTATGAGCCTATCTCTGTCCTGAGTAGTGAGGGTTAGTGTGGAAGTATGGAAATCAGAAGGAGGGGGTACATGAAGTCTGGTCCTGCTCTCTGGAAGCTTTTAGATTATGAAAGAATTTAAATGATAAACACAGGACACCAGCAGACAGAAAGGGAAAATTATTTCAGCTTAACACCAGGAAGACTTATAAGTCCAGAAAGGTAGGGGAAGAAGGTTAGAGACAGGGATCAGTCAGAAAGGCTTAGGAAAGTCTTCCTAGATCATGTGAAAAGGTTGTAGAATAGGATTGAGAAAAAGCTAGAGGGTCAAGACTGGACAGAAAGGAGTAAGGAGAGCGTCCCTGGCAGGGCAGGTAACTTATCCAGGCCACAGACTCATCCCAGGAAGGGTGAATCAGGATGTGAGAAGCTGAGTTAGGAAGGAGGTGATGGGCCTGAAGGCAGGGGGAGTTTTGGGGGCAGGGCTCTGATAGCTGGGTCAGAGATCTGGACTGAAGGGAAACCGTTGGAAGAATCACATATTACTGCACAGAAAGAGGGCATTTCTGAACATGGTGTTTGAGGATGATGTTTCTCTGTATGGTTACAAGCTGATTTTGGGATAGCCTCTGTCAGGATTCCCAATTATGTATTAGGTCTCTCTTCTTTAAGTTTGCTTGTTCATTGTTTGTTCTGCTTGCTTCTGTTGGAGTCATAAAATATGATTATTTAATCCAAAGATATTTAGTTCTTTAAGTTGCTTCTCTGGTATCTTCACACTTTGTGGGCTCATTGTCCCACATCTTCAGTAAAAGTGGGAAAAGCTCAGGACCACCCTGAAAGCAACAGAGGAAATAGAAATTATCAAGCATTACCCATCTCTGACCCTGCCATTCATATGGTCCTCCTCTGAGATTCCTGCTTGGGGTCCATGGATAGAGTTCAGAAGAGTGAATGACATTTTCTTTGGTTGGTCACCTCAGAGGGGCCTGTGATTCAATAAATGTGAAGAACCACTGGTGTGTCTTTGTTGGGAGGTAGGTGGCTGTGGACAGTTTCCCAAAGAGAGAAACATGGTACAAGCATCCTTAGTGCCAACATTAGGAGACTCCAAGGACAGTTGAAGGAGCTGGAGGAGAAAGAGGAATTGGGAAAAGGGAAATGGGTTCAGAGGGATCTAGTAGGGGGATGCCCCGTCTTCCCTGTAATTCACCCTCTTTCTAGCACATATTCTTTCTTTGTATTCTCCATGTTCTGGTGGTCACAGGATTCCGGTTCCCCTTCTATTTAAATCTACTGAATGTCTGCCATTTATCAGGCCCTTTACCAGGTCCTCTCACAACATTATCTCCTGCAATTCCTGTGTGGAACCTGCCATGCACAGAGTGGGGTCAGTCCCTCTCCCAGTCATGGTGTGTTAGCATCATCACTTCCTGTCAGACCCATTTCAATGCATTTTATTTTCCCCTTTCATCCTTTTTTTTTTTTTTAAGATTTTCTTTATTTATTCATGAGAGACAGAAAGAAGGCAGAGACATAGGCTGAGAGAGAAGCAGCTCCCCACAGGGAGCCCGATGTGAGACTCAATCCTGGAACCCCAGGATCACACCCTGAACCGAAGGCAGACACTCAACCACTGAGCCACCCAGGCGTCCCTCATCCTTATTTTTATTCTCATTTCCCCTCCTCCCTGGAGGTGCTTGCTTTAGTGTATTTAACAAATGCTCCTCCAGTCCATGCTCTACATATGTATTTAGATAAATTAATCAACAAATACAGTGCTGACTCCGTCAGGTACAGATGTAAGTGCAGAGAATACAACCGGGAGAAAAACAGTTTTAAAAATCTGGCTTTTGGGGATCCCTGGGTGGCGCAGCGGTTTAGCGCCTGCCTTTGGCCCAGGGCGCGATCCTGGAGACCCGGGATCGAATCCCATGTCGGGCTCCCGGTGCATGGGGCCTGCTTCTCCCTCTGCCTGTCTCTCTCTCTCTCTCGCTCTATCATAAATAAATAAATAAAAATTAAAAAAAATCTGGCTTTCACGGAGCTTACATTCTATTGGAGTGAGACAAAGTGAGCAAATAAGTAAAACATGTAGTGATCAGTACTACAGAAAAGAGGTCTGTTGTGGATGCTTAGGAGGGGACTGCAGTTGTATGTGGGGTAATTTAGGAAGGCTGTGCTACAAACGTGCTATTTCACCAAAGGTAGTGAAGGAAGCTGCCATGTGGATATCTGGGCTAGAATTAGTGCTGTTACAGGGGACAGCCAGTACCAAGGCCCTGAGGTAGGATCTGGACTGGTATATTAGAAGGTCTAAAAGCTTAGAAGACCAGTGGCTACAGAGAGATGAGTGGGAAGAGAAAGAAAAGGTTGAGAGGTAGCTGAGTCAGTGACTAATACTGTAGAACTCTGTAAGCTATTGCAAATGAAAACTTTGGCTTCTACTCTGACTAAAAAAGGAAACTAGAGGAAGGTTTCCATGAGAGAAATGATGTGACCTTTTTAACAGATGCATGTGGATGCTTGACAAATACATAGCATTTTTTGGATATTTTTAAATTGTATATAAATGGCATTTTATGTATACCTCACCTGCTTTTACTTTTGCTCCCTAATGTTGTTTCTGAGATATACCCAAGTTGGTATCTGTAAATCTGTTGTATTATTTCTGACTGCTGTGTCATATTTTATTGTGCACACAGCACATTTTACTTATGTATTTCTCTAGGAACAGACATTGGCACAATCCCCACTTCCTGTCACAAACAGTCCTGTGATGAACGTGTTCACATGGGCTCCTTATGGACTCAGAAAATTGTTTCCTAGGGGTGTACACCTGGCACCCTGTGGGGTGGGAAGGTATGTGCATTCTTAATTCCAATGGGATTGTGCTTCAAGATGGTGACCCAGCGATACTCCCCCCAGCAGTACATGATGGTTTGTGTCTTCTCACTGAATTCTCATGCTGACCCAGTGAGGGAGGTCAGGTGAGGGCCCTTGTGGCTAAGGAGACTGAGGCTTAGAGAGAGTGAGGAAATTCCCCAAGTTCATGTGGTCACACAGAAGAGCCAGGGCTCACATGCAGCATTTCTGACATAGTATTCACTGTTCTTAACACTGTAGTACCCAGCACTGCTTTTCCCAGAAATAAGATGAGGCATCCATAGGCCAATTTATCATCATCATCATCATCATCATCATCATCATTATCATTGAACTTGACCTTATATTTTTCAGTTTTTGGTCTAATTCAGTGAGCCTAGGACCTCCCACATGTTTAGCACCAGCATGGATGAGGATGTCTAATTAGAGACTTAGAATCCTTAGAGTTTCAAGACAAATTATACAGAAAATGAGGGCTAGCACACAGGTTGTAGTTTTAGTGAATGATTTTGTAACTAAACACTTATAGACTAATTGTTTTTCAATTTGGGGATTTGGATATTAAGTCCATATTGTTTGCTAAGCACTGAGTTAAGTAATTTCCAGGCAGGCATAATTTCACTTAATCGTCACAACTACAGTAGGAGGAATTTACTTTTATTCCCATTTGACTATTGTGGAAACTAAAGCCCCAAGAAGTGAACTAATTTGTACAGAGTCAACAGCTGTGAGGTTTAATTGTTATTTGAACCTGAACCATCTACCTGCAGAACCTTACTCTTTACTAATAAATTGTGCTGCCCTTCTGTGAATTTTACAATTTCTTCTCTTTGAACTTCAGGACAGTTTCTACTCAGGTGAGATGATTTAGAGCAGTCATGGGAAGTCCAGGGCTAGTGGACAAGAATATCCAGGGGAAGAGGATCTGAAGTTTGAGTATGTCCCCAGGTGTCTTCACTAGGCCTCCTTTTGTCCCTGAAGTGAGAACCTCTTCTTAAGACATCCTACCTGGATTATGGCACTTGAGCATGATGCCTTCAAAATAGTAGGAATTCTCTAACTGAATGGTTGGTTGCCTATAACCCCAGGAAGCCTCATATTTTTAAACAAGCTTCTTCAAAGGTAAACAATTCTTTATCATCCTATGTGGCTCATAACTGACACACAGTTATGGATAATGTGTGAATAATGGGCAGTCAAGGTTTTATTGCAATTGGTTTTCCCTCCACACTTTTCTTTTGCTTGCCCTCTACAAGGAAGGTGATAGCATTTATATCTTTACTTGATCCAGGTATATAAAGCTTGTCTGGCTAAAAGTATGTATCTCAAAGTCAGGTAGATAGGATTATGTGCTCTCTCAGGTTACTCTTCACAGTGTGGTCATTTGGTTAACAACTACTTACTTACAGTCTGAAGGAGGAGACAGGCAAGATGGCTGGGATTTGGATACATTAGGATAAATGGCACATGGGGGAAGCCCAGGTGCTATGAGAGCACATAGGAAGGGCAGCATAATGGTCTGGGGAGGCTTCCTGAGGAAGCACTCTTGAGCTGGGAACTGAAAGAGAAGTGGAGATTAGCTAAGTGAAGGGGTCAAGAAGGCATTAGAGGCAAGGGAACAGAATGAGTGTAGAATTTAGCAGCTGGAGCAGGAACTGGGCAGGGGATGAGGCTGGAGGAATGAGCACAGTTCACATGATGAAGGAAGGAAAGACTATGAGGGAAGGGCAGTGGGAACCACAGAAGGGTCTGAAGCCTGGGGTAGGGGGAGGGAGCACCTCAGTCACATATATAGTGTAGAAGGTTTCCATGAGCTAAGAACTGTGCCTTCTTATATATCTTGGGTGTTTGTTGGTAAATCATAACATTGGAACTGGTGAGTGGCAAATAAGGAGTCTAGATGGATTTGTAGACATCTTATGGGGCTGACCCATAAACCAATAGTTCCTTTTAAGGAGACAGAACATGAAAGACTCCTAACTCTGGGAAATGAACTAGGGGTGGTGGAAGGGGAGGTGGGCGGGGAGTGGGAATGAATGGGTGATGGGCACTGAGGGGGGCACTTGACGGGATGAGCACTGGGTGTTATTCTGTATGTTGGCAAATTGAACACCAATAAAAAATAAATTTATTATAAAAAAATAAAAATTAAAAAAGAGTCCCTTTTAATTATCTATGGAGAAGACCTCTCAATTTCAACTTGATCTTTCAGTCTTTTAAAACCTCAGATAACGGGATCCCTGGGTGGCGCAGCGGTTTAGCGCCTGCCTTTGGCCCAGGGCGCGATCCTGGAGACCCGGGATCGAATCCCACATCGGGCTCTCGGTGCATGGAGCCTGCTTCTCCCTCTGCCTATGTCTCTGCCTCTCTCTCTCTCTGTGACTATCATAAATAAATGAAAATTTAAAAAAAATAAATAAAACCTCAGATAACATTCTTGTGATTCTCTCAAAACCAAAGCCTAAGCACAGAGGAGAGTTGGGGTTCTCTGTTCTCCATTTCTGGGGCTTTGCAGTGAATTATTCATCCAAAGCCTTTCTCAAATGGAGGGGACAATTTGAATAGCAGCAGGTGGGGGAGGGAGTAGGAAGAAAAACATGCAGGGTCTCCAGGCCCCTGGCAGCTGACATCACAGATGGCGCAGGGTGTGTAGAGAGCACAGTGTGGCCAGTGAGGAGACTGTTTGCAGAAGTGAGCTCACCTTTTCTCCTGGAACTCAGAGAGGGAAGAGACAGAAGGAAGAATTGTTTAGGTTGTGAGCTACTGAATGAGGTGACTCATTTATTTTCTCTCTACACATCACACTCTTATAACTGTGTACATAAAAACTATAACAAACTTTGCCTGGTTGCTTAGGGTGAGATGTATTGAATGCCAGAATTCACAAAACTGTCTTCCTGGCTTCTTTCCCTTCTCAGTCCCGGATCCTGGGGTGGCTGATGCTCCCATTTCTGCAGTATTTCCTTCCCAGGCAGCCTGGTCCTCTCCTTCTTGCAGGTGGTTATGAAGGCCCTGCCCCTTTAGCCCTTCTCCTTTCTGTTCACATCAGAGCCTAGGTGGATAAAGGGAAGGGGTGGACTATACACTCTTGACCATCAGTAGAGCTGAATGCATGAGGCAGAATGAGGAGAAAGGGGGGGAAAGTGCCATTTGACCTTGGATAGCTGATATAGAGGCTAAGGGTTTTTCAGTTTATTTTTTTAAGATTTTATTTATTTGTTCATGAGAGACAGAGAGAGTGAGGCAGAGACACAGGCAGAGGGAGAAGCAGACTCTCTGCAGAAGCCCAAAGTGGGACTCAATCCTGGACCCCAGGATCACGCCCTGAGTCAAAGGCAGACACTCAAACTCTGAGCCACCCAGGCATCCCGAGGCTAAGAGTTTTAAGATTGAAGGATCAACATTTGTATGTTAAAGCTAGATGATATTTTAAAATGAATTCATAATTGCAAAGAGGCATCCAGCTGATTAATTAATGTGTCATAACTCACACTCAAGCACCATGCATATTCCTGTATGTGAACTCCTGCACTATACATTAATTTCATGTTAAGTCTTAAACTTTAATTAGTACATGAAGCTACAGGAATTAGATGAATGCAATGGGATGATACACGTGTGGTGTGTAAAAATGGTAAATGTTGGAAAGTATTTGGACCTTTTTTCTGGGGGAAAAGCAGTGTTGATATTTCAATGAAGTCTTTGGTGTCCTCTTATATGCTATTTGGGTTGCAACAGGTGACATGGCACTTCTGAGTTTGGTTGGTGAGCCGAATAATGGGCTCAGTAAATATTGATTTGCTACCATGTCTTAGGCATTATGGAGAGGCAGCATAAGAAAAATATGAAGCAGCAGCTTTAAAGCCTGAACAACAGAACTCACCATCCTCAACCCAACTGAGCTTAACTCAGCCTCACTGAACCCGATCTGAGTCTCTCCGAACCCTGCACTTGCTACAACTCTGATCCTACAATCCTCTTCAATTCCAGCTAGGATGCCGTGTCAGACACTTCGCAGATTGGGTCAAAAGCTGGTACAGAAACGTAAACTGGAGAAGCCAGAGGCTACAAATAAGCAATCCAGAAGCCTGAACACTGTTGAATTAATGGTCCTGGGTTTGGACTACATACTGGATATAAGTGTGTATTTCCTGGCTGGTGAGGTAGCTAGAGATATAGCAGGACCGTCTACTGTGATCTGCTTTTTGGTGGCCGGCCTAGCTTCAGTGTTGGCTGGACTGTGCTATGCAGAGATTAGTGCCCGGGTTCCACACTCTGGCTTTTCATATCTCTACACTTATGTCACTGTAGGCGAACTTGGGGCTTTTGTCACTGGCTGGAACCTCATCCTCTCCTTTGTTGCCTATACAGCCCTCATGATCCAGGCCTGGACTTTGGCTTTGGACAATCTGTTTGGGAACCAAATCTCTCAGGCCCTGACTGAGAGCATTTCATTGCATGTTTCCCGTGTTTTTGCAAAAATTCTAGGCTTCTTTGCCATGGGCCTGGTGTTTTTGCTAATAGAATTGCTGACTCTGAACATTAGGCAGCTTTTTTTGGTTTCTAAAGTGGTCACAGTGGTGAACCTTTTGGTTGTCAGTTTTTTCATCATCTCTGGCTTCATGAAGGGGGACCTGCACAACTGGAAGCTCACAGAAGAGGACTACATAAAGGCTGGACTCAATGAGACATCTAGCCTGGGTTCTCTGGGCTCCGGAGGATTCATGCCTTTTGGCTTCCGGGGGATTCTCCGTGGATCAGCTACCTGCTTCTATGTATTTATAGGTTTTGGATATATTGTTGACATAGTAAAAAGAACCCAGAATCCCAAGCGTTCCATCTCCATGGGTATTGTGATTTCATTGCTCATCTGTTTTTTGGTGTATTTTGGTGTCTCTGTGGCACTGACTCTTATGGTGCCTTACTACCAGCTCCGACCTGGAAGCACCTTGCCTGAGGTATTTGCTCATATAGGATGGGCCCCTGCTTACTATGCTGTAGCTTTTGGATTCCTCTGTAGTCTTTCTGCAAGCTTCTTGGGCTATATGTTCCCCATAAGTCAGGCTATATATGTGATGGCACAGGATGGCCTCCTCTTTCCTGTCCTTGCCAGAATCAGGACTGGCACATGTGCCCCCATCATGGGTACCATGATCTTTGGCATCACTGTAGCAATCATGACATTCTTCTTTGGACTCACTGATCTTGTGGACCTCATGTCACTTGGGGCCCTGCTAGATTACTCCCTGGTGGCTTTTTATGTTCTCATCCTCAGATATCAGCCTGAGATGGAGAGTGGAGGAAATGAAGCACAGGTGCAGGAGGAGAATGGATCTGCAACAGAGAAGCTCACTCTACACCGAATAATTTTTCCAGACAGCTCCACCCCCACTCCACTCTCTGGCTAGGTTGTCTCTGTTTGCTCCTCACTGCTTGCTCTACTGCTGACTCTGCTCTGCCTGGTCCTGGTGCTGACCCAGTGGCCAGGTCTGCTTTCTGGAGACCCAGTGTGGATCACAGTGGTTGTGCTGCTCCTGGTGCTCATCACTGGGATCACTGGGGTCATCTGGAGACAGCCACAAAGCTCCTCTCCCCTCCACTTTAAGGTACCTGGTCTGCCTCTCCTCCCACTCCTGAGCATCTTTGTGAATGTTTGTCTTATGATGCAGATGACAGCTGTCACCTGGGCCCTACTTGGTGTTTGGATGCTGATTGGGTTTGCTCTCTACATTGCCTGCGGGATCCAGTATAGCCTGATCTCTAACCATACTTAAGTTAGGGCCAAAATTGTAGACCTGAACTCAGCAGTACCAGTACATATTTGGTTGGACATTATCATACCTGAATGCAATCTGATTCCCCTGCAAAACAATGGGGAGAACTCTTGAGCTGATGGAATGTGGGGCTTCCCATGGATAATTGGTAGGAAAATACTAATACAGCTCTGCTTGTGTTGTGGAGTGAAGGATTTTTTTTTTTTGGTTGCTTTTCTTTTTTTACTAGTCTGCTTTTCAATTGTGTCTGTAGCTTCTTGCTGCCTTTAAAACAATTATTATTAAAAGAAACTAGACAAAGTGTTTTTGTTTTCCTTGGGTAAATACACAAGAGGGGAAATACTGGGTCATATAGTTATTCTATTTTGAATTTGTTAAGGAACAAGCATACTCCTTTCCATAGTTGGTACACAAATTTACATTTCTATCAACAGTAATATTCCATTGTGTGTGTGTGTGTGTGTGTGTGTGTGTGTATATATATATATATATATATATATATATATATGTATATCTTCTTTATCTATTCATCTTTCGATGGACACTGAAATGATGAATACCCACCAATTGCTTCAATGTGGATAGAACTGGGGGGCATTATGCTGAGTGAAATAAGTCAATTGGAGAAGGACAAACATTATATGGTTTCATTCATACAGGGACTATAAAACATAGTGAAAGGGATTATAGGGGAAAGAAGAGCAAATGAGTGGGAAATATCAGAGAGGATGACAGAACATGAGAGACTCCTAACTCTGGGAAACGAACAAGGGGTAGTGGAAGGCGAGGTGGGCAGGGGGATGGGGTGACTGGGTGATGGGCACTGAGGGGGACGTTTGACAGGATGAGCACTGGGTGTTATACTATATGTTGGCAAATCGAACTCCAGTAAAAAATATACAAAAAAAAAGGAAAGTTTATCATTGTGACATTGTTCAAATTAGGACATCAAGGAAGAGTCTTTCATGATATTCTTATTAAAAATATGATCTTGATTGTAAAAAAAGTTTTCACTAACAGTGCATCAGCATTCCTTTTTCTTCAGGTGTTCACCAACACTCATTCTTTCTTGTCTTTAATTCAATCATTCTAATTGATGTAAAATGATATCTCATCATGGTTTTAATTTGCATTTCCCTGATGTTTAGGAATGCTGACCATCTTTTCATGTGTCTGTTGGCCAGCTGTATGTCTTCTTAGGAACAATATTTATTCAGGTCCTGTGCTCATTTTTAATTGGATTATTTGGGGGTTTTGGTGTTGAGTTGTATAAGTTCTTTATGTATTTTAGATATTAACCCCTTTATCAGACATATCATTTGCAAGTATTTTATATCATTCAGTAGGTTGCCTTTTTGTTTTGTTGGTTTCCTTTTCTGTGCAAAACCTTTAGTCACATGAGTTAGAAAAGATGTGTCAACTCCTATGTTTATTGCAGCATTATTCACAATAGCCAGGAAATGGAAGCAGCCCAAGTGTTCATCAATAGATTAATTGAAAAAAATAGATGAATGGATAAAAAAGATGTGATACACATACAAACACAACCCTTCCCACACACACACTGGAATATTACTGAGACATAAATAAGAATGACATTTTGCTATTTGTAATGAAAAGATTGGACCAAGAAGTTATAATACTAATTTTAAAAAGTCAATCTAAGAAAGGCAAATATCCTATGTTTTCACTTATATATGAGACTTAGGAAATTTTTTAAAATGAGCAAACAAGAAAAAAAAAAGAGACCATGAAAACCACCTCTGACTCCCAAATATAGGGAATAAATGAGTGACTGTGAAAGATGAGGTGGGTGTGAGGATGAGTGAAATAGAGAAAGGAAATAAAGAGTGCACTTATCATGATTAGCACCGAGAAATGTGTGAAATCGTTGAGTCATTATATTTTACTGCTGAGAATAATTGTATGTTAATTATACTGCAATAAAAAAATGAAAGAAATTAGAAAAAGGCAAAAAAAAAAAGATGAAATATGAGCCCTGCCTTTAAGAAGCTTATATTCTAACACAATGGGTAAAGCATAGCTGTAACACAAAGTGGACAGTGTTTTCATAAGTAATATACAAATAAAGTGTCTTGGGAATTCAGAGTGGAGGATGATTATTTATGGCTGGCACAGTGGTGAGGGTTGATTGGTGAAATCAGAGAAGATTTTGTAGAGGATTGGCATTTGAGTTGGCTCTCTCCAGGGACAGATAGGATTTTCCACATATAGGTGGCAGGAAGCAACTGTAAGCAGTGAGAATACCAGGAGGAAAAGCACAGGAAAACGAAGCAGTATTCAGAGCACACTGAGCAGGCTGTGTAGTTTGAACCTTGGCTATGTGAAGGGGCAATAGCATGCACAGGTGTCTTGCAGCCAGAGCTTTCCTCTGAGCACAAAGCACTCTGGCTTTGAACCTACAGCCCATGCTGAAAATCCCTAAGGCTGGTTCTTCGACTTGGCGACATCAGCATTCTTGGATTTTCAAGTTTCTCTACTGTTGTTGTCTGCTTTGGTCCACCTGCTCAGAAAGTGCACATCTGAGAGCCATGTGTTATGGATCCTGATCTTGTTTCCACCGTTAAGCAGCAATGTGAGCTTGGACAAGCCACTCAGTGCCTTCCATGATCTTCTTTTTTATCTATAACATGTGAAGTTAGAACCAAGCATTTGTAAAATTCTGTGTACTTAAAAAAAATCCTATGATTTCCTCTGGCTCTTCTGACCTGTTATTCTCTCAACTGTGTCCCTTTACTGCATGTGATCTGAACCTGCATCCTGCCCATTTATCACTAGAACTCATTGTTGGAGCTTTAGAGGTACAATAAATAAGATCCTATTTTTCCCTTCTATGTTTGGAATAAACTGATAATCAAGGACATAGAGACAGATAATCAAACTATCAGCTTTAGATCTGCAGCTTAAATTGGCTTGCTAACCCTACATCACTCAGACAGACTGACTTACTCCTCATAACAACTGACTTACTCCTCATAACAAGTAGTACTGAGCAACCTCTGCCTCCCAATACAGGAGCCTACTTTTATGAGAATTTCTCCTGTATGATCAAGTTGGAATGCATGTGTCTTTTGGGCAGGTTGGCTCTGGATAAAAAACAAAAAACTGGAAAAGGCTAAGCTGGGTATGCTCAGTTCTATTTATACAACTCACTAATCAAAGTTACAGTGAAGAGGGATGGAGAAAGGCCAGGATTAGTACTCTGCTCAGTGATGCTCAAACTTCAGCAGGGGTCACCTCACCTGAAGGGCTTGTGAAAACAGATTGCTGGGACTCCATCACCAACATTCAGAATTCAGTAGGTCTGGGTGGAGCCCAGAACTTGTACTTCTAACAAGTTCACAGGTGATGCTGATGCTGCTGGTCCAGGGGCCACACTTTAAAGACTCAAAGCTCCATCTGAAGGCCTTGATGATGTAAAAATGAAGTGAGGGAAACAAAGGTGCACTTTCATTGTCTGGAAATTTTAAGGAGGAGGAGAGTATTTATACACTTTGGGATCAGGATGGAGCTGTGCTTTGATACAAAGGGATTGATAAAATTTCTAGGGATGTTACATTTCAAGTCCACTTCTGTGAAATGTTGAGAACTTAAAAATAATCATTAAACAGTCTCATTAGCCTTCCTCTCCAGTATTTATCAGACTTTTAGTGAAGCAACTGGTATCTAAACTATCTTTGAAGCTACACAGGAGGAGCCGCAAGGCCAACTTCTTTATTGGCAGGAGTGTTAACACCCAACCACAGGAACCAGTGTTAACACCCAACCAGGAACCAAAGCTTAACTGCCTTGGAAAAATGTTTTGAAAGGAAAGGTCCAGAGTGAGGGCACTACCCATCTCAGAGACAGAAAAGTGAACACCATGACCTCCAGGACAAAAGAGAGTGAGTGGAGCTATCTAGGAAAGCAAGACTACCTGCAATTTCATGGGTGGATTGTTGGATTTGACAAGAATTCTTTTTTGGGAACTTGGGATGAAACTTTTGTTTGGAGTTAGGAAGGAGCTCAGAGACTGAGAGAAACACAGGGAGGAGAAGGGAGGGAAGGGGGAACCAGGGCCATTATGGAATCCATACAAACTGGCTTCATGTACCCTGGCCCCTCTCTGCATTTCTTGAAGCACCTCTCCTGGGCCAAGGACATCCTTTGGGAGAAACTATTTCCTACTTAAACTGAGATTCACAGACCCAGGCCTCTCATTAGGAAATATCCTCAGAACACTCTTGAAATAGATGCTGATGTATGTTCTAGTCTCCTGTTTATTACACCTCTATCTGGCCCTTTCACTATTTTTAGAAATAAATAAATAAATGTTCTAAAAAGTCTTCTAGGAATCTCAGGATATAGTGGTCAGTAAATACAGCTCTATTTTAATTGCCTCTGTTCTAAATGTCACCTATGGCTGCTTGGTACAATTACAAGCAGACCCTTGTCCCAAGTAATGAGGGTTGAAACTGTAAATATAGAAGTCAGAAAGAGGAGGGCATACATGGATCCTGATGCTTCCATATGGATGCTCTTAGACTGTAAAGGAACTTAAGGGACACACCCAGGATACCACCAGATTAAATGGGAAAATTAGTTTCAGCTGACCATCAGGATGGGCTATAAGAGCTGGAAGGAAGGGGAGGAAGGTCAGAGATGGAGATCAGTCAGGAATGGATTAAGAAA
This sequence comes from Canis lupus baileyi, assembly GCF_048164855.1. Taxonomy (NCBI): domain Eukaryota; kingdom Metazoa; phylum Chordata; class Mammalia; order Carnivora; family Canidae; genus Canis; species Canis lupus. Next base: position 26,502,157 of record NC_132862.1, read on the forward strand.
GGTTCCTCAATGTAGTGGAAAGACTGTAGAATAGAATTGAGAGGAGGTATAGGATCAAGACTGGACAGAAGGAGTAAGGAAGGCCTCCCTGAAACTGTAGACAACTTACCCAAGCCAAAGGCCCATCCCAGAAAAAGTATGTCATCATGTGAAGAGCTGAAGTGAGGAAGGAGGTGATGGACCTGAGGGTAGGCGGAGTATTAAGGTGGAGCTCTGGTAGCTGGATCAGAGTTTCTGGACTGAATAGAAACCATTGAAATAATGCAAGAGTATTGCTCAGAGAAAGGGAATTTATGGACATGGTGTTTGAGGATGATCTTTCTCTTGAGGATGTATGGTTATAAGCTGGATTGGTAGACTCTCTCAGGATTCCCAATCATGGGTTTGCTTTCTCTACTGTAGAGTGGCTTGTTCATGGTTTGTTTTTCCTGCTTCTATTGGAGTCATAAAATGTGATTCTTTAATTCCCAGATATTTTGTTCTTTGGATTGCTTCTCTGGGATCTTCATACTGTGTCTGGGGGCCCACTTTCCCTCGTCATCAGTAAAAGTGGGAAGAGCACAAGGACCACCCTGAACAACATAGCTGGGGGAAACAGAAATTATCAAAAACACTAGCCCTCTCTGACCCTGCCATTCAGATGGTCATCCTTGGGAATCCTGCTCAGGATCCATGAATGGACTTCAGAAGAATGAATGACATTTTTTTGAGGTGACCAACCTGAAAGGTGTCTATGATTCAACAAATGTGAAGAACCACTATTGTGACTTTGTTGAGGGTAGATGGCTGGGGGCAGTCCCCCAAAGAGAGAAACATGGTACGAGCATCCTTAGTGCTAACTACAGAAGCCTCCAAGGGCAGTGGAAAGAGCTGAAGGAGAAAGAATTGGGAAAAGGGAAATGGATTCAGAGGGAGCTAGTAGGAGAGGTGTCTCATCTTCCCTGTTCTCACCCTCTTTCTAGCAGATCCTCCTTCTTTGTATTCTGAATATCCTGAAGATTACAGGATTCTGATTCCCCTTCAATTTAAATCTATTGAGTGCCTGTAATTTTTTTATAATAAATTTATTTTTTATTGGTGTTCACTTTGCCAACATACAGAACAACACCCAGTGCTCATCCCCTCAAGTGCCCCCCTCAGTGCCCGTCACCCATTCACCCCCACCCCCTGCCCTCCTCCCCTTCCACCACCCCTAGTTCATTTCCCAGAGTTAGGAGTCTCTATGTTCTGTCTCCCTTTCTGATATTTCCCACACATTTCTTCTCCCTTCCCTTCTATTCCCTTTCACTATTATTTATATTCCCAAAATGAATGAGAACATACACTGTTTGTCCTTCTCCTATTGACTTACTTCACTCAGCATAATACCCTCCAGTTCCATCCACGTTGAAGCAAATGGTGGGTATTTGTCGTTTCTAATGGCTGAGTAATATTCCATTGTATACATAAACCACATCTTCTTTATCCATTCATCTTTCGATGGACATCAAGGCTCCTTCCACAGTTGAGTGCCTGTAATTTATTGGGCTCTGTACTAGGTCCTCTTACAACATTATCTCTTGCCATTCCCATGTCTAATCTGCTGTGGAGTCAATCCCTCCCTCAGTAATGACATGTTCAGGCCCCTTTCAATGCATTTTATTTTCCCCATTCATTCTTTTTTTTAAAGATTTTATTTATTTATGCATGAGAGACAGACAGAGAGAGAGAGAGAGAAAGAGAGAGAGAGAGAGAGAGGCAGAGACACAGGAAGAGGGAGAAGCAGGCTCCATGCAGGGGGCCGGATGTGGGACTCAATCTTAGGTCTCCAGGATCACGCCCTGGGCTGAAGGCGGCGCTAAACCGCTGAGCCACCCGGGCTGCCCTTCCCCGTTCATTCTTACCTCTATTCTCATTTCCCCTCTTCACTGGAAGCACTTGCTGTAGTCTATATAACAAATGCTTTCCAACCCATGCTTTACATGTGTATTTAGATATAGTCAATCATTTACCAAATATAGTCCTGCTTGTGTTAGGCACAGATATAGATGTGGGGAATACATCCAGGAGCAAAACAACTTTAAAAATGTCCTGCTTTCGTGTAGCTTACACTTTTATGGAGTGAGACAAATTATGAAAAAAATAAATGAGTAAAACATATACTACCTTAAGTAGTGACAAGTACTATGGAAAAATGAAGGGTAGGGAGATGCCATCTGTCTGTGGTTAGGAACAGGCCACGGTTGTATGTGGGGTGATTCAGGAAGGCAGTGTTACAAACTTGCTATTTCACCAAATGCAGTGAATATCCAGGCTAGAAGTGGTGCAGTAATAGTGGACGGCAACAAAGGCCCTGAAGTAGGGTCTTACCTGGTATGTTAGGAGGCCAGTGACTAGAGAAAAATGAGTGGGAAGAGAGAAAAACAGAAGGTGAAAGTAGCTGGGTCAGTGACAAATACTGTAGGACTTTGTAGGTCATTATAAATGCAGACTCTGGATTCTATTCTGAATAAAAAGAGAAACCAGTGGAAGGTTTTGAGCACAAGAATAATATGACATTTGACAATTTTAATAGGTATATTTGTCTTCTTGACAAATATCCAGCAGTTGTTGGTTGTTTTTATGCTGACATAAATGGCTTTGTGCTATAAACATCATCCAGCTTTTACTTTTGCTACCTAATGCTGTTTCTGAGATCTACCCAAGTTGCTGTCTATAAATCTACTTTATTATCTCTGACTTCTGTGTAATATTTCATTGTGCACACATGGCACATTTTACTTACTATATATTCCTCTAGGAACAGACACTGGCACAGGTCCTACTTCCTGCCACAAATAGTCCTGTGATGAACATGCTTAATGGGCTCCTTATGGACTAAGGAGAGTTTCCCAGAGGTGTGCACCTGGGAGAGGGGTTGTGGGATGGGAGGGTATATGTGCATCCTTAATTCCACTAGAATTGTGCTTCAGGATGGTGACCCAGTGATGCTCCGCCAGTGGTGTGTGATGGTTTGCATCTTCTCCCTGAATTATCATGCTGATCCAATGAGGAAGGTCAGGTGAGGTCCCTTGTGGATGAGGAGACTGAGGCTTAGAGAGAGTGAGGAAATTCCCGGAGTCCATGTGATCTGTGGAAGGGCCAAGTCTCATAGCCAGCCTTTCCTCCATAATGGTCATTGCTCTTACCTCCATAGTACCCAGCACTACCCCCTCCAGAAATAAAATGAGGCATCCACAGGCAAAGAGGCTATTATTACCATTATTATAAATATTGCATTTTTTGATGTCTGGCCTAACTCAGTAAGCCTAGGACCCCCCAAGTGTTTAGCACCATGGGATGACACGAGAGGGACAAGCACAGGTCAGATGATGAAGGAAGGAAGGAGATGAAGGAAGAGCAGTAGGAACCACAGAAGGGTTTGAAGCCTGGGGGTGGGTGGAGGATATCTCATCAAACTTGTTATGTAGAAAAGGTCCATGAGATAAGAACCGATCCTCCTTATCTATCTCATGTGCTTCTTGGTTAATCATAATACTGGAGCTGGTGAGTGGCAAAAAGGAGTCTAGATGGATTTGTGGACAGAAAATCTGTCCCATAACCCAAAGATGTCTTTTAACAATGTATAGAGAAGAGTTTTCAATTATTTTCTTGTGTTTTTTTTTTATTTTTTATTTTTTATTTAAATTCTACTCAGTTAAAATATATGGTAATATTGATTTCAGGAGTCGAATTTAGTGATTGATTATTTACATTTAATACCCACTTGTCATCAAGTACAGTCCTTAATACCCATTACCCTTTTAGCCCATCCCTGTCCATCTCCTTCAATCAAACCTTCAGTGTGTTCTATATTAGACTTTTCAAATTTGACTTGATTTTTTTGCCTTTAGAAACCTCTACAAACATTTCCTAAAATTCTCTCAAAATCGAACTCTGAGTAGGGAAGAGAGTGGGGACTGCATCACTTAGTTTTCTCTGTTCTCCAGAGTCCTTTTTGGGGCATTGCTGTGAATTGTCCATCCAAAGCCTTGATCTCCTTGTGGAGCTGATTATTTAAATAGCAGCAGGGTAGGAGAAGGTAGGAGGAACCACATGGAAGGTATGTTCATTAAAAAAAATAATATATATATATATGTATATATACATATATATATATATTCAGACAATGGTTTGAATGAATTAAAAATAATTCTTTTTGAAAAATTAGCATGGAGTTATAATTGAGTATTTTGACACAAGCTCACAGAGCAGAGCAGGGTCTCCAGGCCCCTGACAGCTGACATCACAGATGGCACAGAGTGTGTATAGAGCACAGTGTGGCCAGTGAGGAGACTGTCTGCAGAAGCGAGCTCACCTTCTCTCCTGGAGCCCAGAGAGGGAGGAGACTCTCCCTCCCTAGGTTGTGGGCTACTGAGCTAGGTGACTTATTTTTCTCCTTACCCATCACATCCTCATAACTGTGGATATGAAAACTGTGAATTTTGCCTGATTGCTTTGGGTGAGGTGTATTGAATGTCAGAATTCACAAAATCACCTTCCTGGCTCCTCTCCCTCCTCAGTACTGGACTCTGGAGTGGGGCTGCTGCCCCCATTTCTGCAGTATTTCCTTCCCAGGCAGCCTGGTCCTCTCCTCCTTGCAGGTGGTTATGAAGGCCCTGCCCCTTTCTCCCTCCTACTCTCTGTTCACAGCACCCTTGTGGTCCTACGTGGGTAAAGGGAAGGGGTGGTCTGTACATTCTTGGCCATCAGTACAGCTGAATGGATAATGCAAAGTGAGGAGAAAAGGGAGCCAAAGTCCATCTGACCTTGGCTAGCTGATGTAGGGGCTAAGGGTTTATGAATGGGGAACCAAATTTGTATTTTAACCTCAGATGATATTTTTAGAATGGGTCTATAATTGCAACGAGGCCATCCAATCTGTGGATTTTATGTCATAACTCATGCTCAAGCACTGCACATACATCCCATGTGAGAACTACTGTATGATACCTCTATGCCCTGTTGTGTCTCAGAGCTTAATTAGTACATAAGGCTACATGAGTTAGATGAACCTAAGTGGGAATGTATCATGTGATATGTTATAAAGCAGAATGTTGGGAGCCATTGGCCCTTTTTCTGGGGGGAAAGCAGGGTTGCTTTTTCTATGATGTCTTTTGGTGTTCTGTGATATTTGTGCTGCAGTAAGTGACATGGGACTTCTGAGCTTTAGCTGGTTGGTTGAACACCATTGTTCAATAAATATGTATTGTTTACTTAGGCACTATGGAGGGATAGCACATAACAGGAAAAATTTGAAGCCATAGCTTTGAAGCCTGAGCAATGGGCCTTCGCAGCCCCAACCCAACTCAGCTTAACTCAGCCTCATCGAACCTGATCCCAGACTCTTCACTCCTGGACTTGCTCCAGCTCTCTGATCCTAGAATCCTCTTCAATTCCAGCTAGAATGCTGTGTCAGGTACTTCGCAGAATTGGCCAAAAGCTGGTACACAGACGTATACTGGAAGAAGACGTGAATGGGTTGGCCCCTGCCAGAAGACTGAGCACTCTGGATTTAGTGGCACTGGGTGTGGGCTGCACAGTGGGGGTAGGTGTGTATGTCCTGGCTGGTGAAGTGGTTCGAGATCAAACAGGACCATCCATACTGATCTGCATGTTGGTAGCCAGCCTATCTTCTATGTTGGCTGGTCTGTGCTATGCAGAGTTTGGTGTCCGGGTTCCTCATGCTGGCTCTGCATATCTCTACACCTATATCACTGTAGGTGAACTCTGGGCTTTCATCACTGGCTGGAACCTTATTGTGTTCTTTGCTGCTCATACAGTTACTGTGGCCCAGGCCTGGACCTTAGCTTTTGACAATTTGCTCGGAAACCACATTTCTCAGACCCGGCATGAGAGTATTTCACCGAATGTTCCCCAAGTCCTTGGAGAAATTTTAGGCTTCATTGTTGTGGGCCTTGTGTTGTTGCTCATGGAATTGCTGACTCTGAGGAATAGGTGGATTTTCCTACTTTCCAAAGTGGTCACATTAGTGAAACTTTTGGTTCTCAGTTTTGTCATCATCTCTGGCTTCATGAAGGGGGACCTACACAACTGGAAGCTCACAGAAGAGGACTACAAAAAGGCCGGACTCAATGACACCTCGAGCTTGGGCCCTCTGGGCTCCGGAGGATTCGTGCCATTTGGCTTCCAGGGGATTCTCTGTGGATCACCTACCTGTTTCTATGCATTTATAGGTTTCAGCATTATTATTTCCAGAGTTGAAGAAGCCCAGAATCCTGAGCGTTCCATCCCCATGGGCATTGTGATTTCGCTGCTCATCTGCATTTTGGTGTATTTTGGTGTCTCTGCATCACTTACACTTATGGTGCCTTACTACCAGCTCCGACCTGGGAGCACCTTGCCTGAGGCATTTCTCCACATTGGCTGGGCCCCTGCTTACTATGCTGTAACTTTTGCATTCCTCTGTAGTCTTTCTGTCAGCCTCTTTGGCTTTATGCTTCCCATACGTAATCTGATATACATGATGGCACAGGATGGCCTCCTCTTTCCTGTACTTGCCAGCATCCAAACTGGCACATACACCCCCAATGTGGCCACTGTGATCTTTGGCATTATTGCAGCAATCATGGCATTCTTCTTTGAACTCACTGATTTTCTGGACCTCATGTCAGTTGGGGCTCTACTAGCTTACTCCCTGGTGGCTCTTTGTGTTCTTATCCTCAGATATCAGCCTGAGATGAGGTATGAGAGAAATGGAGTGCAGGTGCAGGATGAGAATGAACCTGCAGCAGAGAAGCTGACTCTACGGGGACTGTTTTTTCCAGGCAGCCCCACCCCTACTCCACTGTCTGGCCAGGTTGTCTCTGCTTGCTCCTCACTGCTTGCTCTACTTCTGACTCTGCTCTGCCTGGTGCTGGCCTCGTGGCCAGGTCTGCTTTCTGGAGACCCATGGTGGATCACAGTGGTTGTGCTGCTCCTGGTGCTCATCACTGGGATCACTGGAGTCATCTGGAGACAACCACAGAGCTCCTCTCCCCTTCACTTTAAGGTACCTGGTCTGCCTCTCCTCCCACTCCTGAGCATCTTTCTGAATGTTTGTCTTATGATGCAGGTGACAGCTGTCACCTGGGCCCTACTTGGTATTTGGATGCTGATTGGATTTGCTATCTACTTCAGCTATGGGATCCAGCACAGCCTGGTCCCTTAACCCCACTTCGCTTAGGGCCCAAACTGTAGACCTTGAACTCAGCAGTGCCAGTACATATGTGGTTTGATATTATCATACCTGAATGCTGTCTGGTCCCCCTGCACAGTAATGGAGAGTACTTTTGAGCATATGAAAAGCCAGGCCTCCCATGGGTAGTTGGTAGAAGAACACTAATACAGCTCTGTATTTATTGTGAAATGAAGGATGTGTTTATATTCTTTCTCCTTTTTTTTTTTGATATACTTTTCAATTGTGCCTGTACTGCATATTGAATTTTATAAGGTTATTATTAAAAGAAACTTGACAAAATATTTTTGTTTTCTTTGGGTTCATATTCAGTAGTGGAAATACTGCATAATATGGTAGTTTTATTTTTAATTTTCTGAAGAACTTCCAGAATGATCTCCATAATGGCAGCAACAATTTACATTCACGCTGACAGTTCATAAGGGCTCCTTTTTCTCCACATCCTTGCCAACACTTGCTATTTCTTGCCTTTTTAATTTTACCTATTCTGTGTAAAGTGATACCTCAGTATAGTTCTAGTATACATTCCCCAGTGATTAGTGATGCTGAGCATTTTCCATGTGCCTGTTATCCATCTGGTATGTCTTCTTTGGAAAATGTTTATTCAGGCCCTCTGTCCATTTTCTATTGGATTAGTTGTCGTTTTTTGGTGTTGATCTGTATAAGTTCTTGGATGTTAACATGTTATTGGATATATCATGTGTCCTGTGGGTAAGTTGATTCTGGATAAAAAGAGAAACCCAACAAAAAAGTGAACATGGCTGAGCTGAGCACGTTCAGTGCTCTCTTCAATTCACTAATCAAAGTCACAGTAATAGAAGGGGTAGAGAGAAGCCAGGAATAGTACTCTGTTCAGTGATGCCTAAACTTCAGCAAGTGTCACCTTACCTGGAGGGCTTGTGAAAACAAAAGACTGCTGTGACTAATCCCCAGGCTTGGGAATTCAGTAGGTCTGGGAGAGACCTAGAACTTGTCCTAACAAGTTCCCAGGTAATGCTGATGCTCCTGGTCCAGGGACCACATTTTGAAAACCAAAGCTATAGCTGAAGACCTTCCACATGTAAAGATGAAGGGAGGGAAACAATGGTATACTTTGAACATTTACCATCATTTAATTAAACATTTAGATTAAAATATGATTGTTAATCCTTTCACAGTGGGGAAATCAGTGAATCGTTTTACAATGTATATGTATACCAAATCACCACAATGTACTCATAAAATATCTTAAAATTTTATGTCAATTATACCACAATAAAGCTGAAATTTTAAAAATGAAATACCACAGTTATCTATGTATCTTTATTTTCTTTATGATTGTAAATGATAGGTAAAGAAGGTATCTTGTTTACTGCTGAGAGCATCCAGCTGGGGGACAGGCACATAATGAGCATTTAATAAGTTCATCTTAAATTTAATTGAGCCTTACACACTTTGGTACAGAGAAGTCTCCTTCCTTTTAGGCTAGCACTGTGCTATTCCTTTAAAGCTATCTTCTGGGAGACTTCCTTGACAAACAGCATTTCTCTCCATCCAGAACTATATCTGGAAGTGCCCCTAGACTTGTACTAAGCATCTAGAACTGTACCCAGGCATTTCTAATTTTGCCTTTGTGTGGCTGGCCTTGAGTTCTTGTCACTATCCTGTCTGTTCCATCAGAGTGGAACCTTTCTCAAAGCAAGGAATAGGTTCTTGCCTTCCTCTAGATCCAACATTAAGAACAGTGTTGTTCATTCAAAGAGCAACAGGAAAAATATAACCATGGGGCAGGATACCTGACATGACTCCACCTGCTCCTGCTCCATCTGTTCCCATGGAATATGAGGAGGCACTGGAAGCAATGAAATTGATAGAAGCTGTAACCAGCTCTACCTGACTCCAGGGAATCCCTGAAGATGAGACTGGCTCCAGTGTGGGCCAAGAGGCATCTTTCTTCATGCAGAGTTTTATGGTTCACATAGAAGGGCCAGTGTTTTTCTATTGTATTGATATTTGAGGTCTGCCCTGAGAAGGAGGTACTTTCTTACTTGTGGAATTTCTCATGTTCCCAACAGGAAGTAGGTGACTCCAGACCTGCTAGAGGTAGGATTACTTATATATTTACTTGCTTATTTAAGATTCTTCTTTGAGGTACTGGTGCTAAAACTTTGTGAGAGCATCTAAGATATCTCAGTGAGAGAGAATGTACACCCCCAATGAGGAATAAAATGGACTGACACAGGAGGAATTAATAACAGGATAGGGATTGAGTCATCATCACTTTGGAGGGGAAGGTATTAGTAGAAACTGAAAGAGAGGTTTTGGTCAAGAGTTACTTCCTGGAGGAGGATGCTAATGGGGCAATTTGGTAAATAAAAGAGGGATAGATGAGTTGAAAAGGAAATAGGACAGTAATTCTAGGCTACATGGACCTTTAAGAGTAATGAAGGAATGAGAGTCTTGTGAGGGATATGTTTTCACATTTGAAAAGAATTTATAAGCCAGGTTTGTATTGTCTATTGTGCCATGGAGCAAAATTTCTGAATCAGGAAGGGATGAGATATGATTCTCACAGCCACCTAGAGAATAGACAGAAGTATGTGGACAGATAGACTCTTTCTGGGAGACAGTTGTAGCAACTGCTACAGTCATGTAGATCCTGCTCTTCTAATGTGGTCCATGAACCAACAGCATGGGTGTCACCTGGGAGCTTGCTAGAAATGCAGCATCTTAGGCCCCAACCCAGACCTACTGAATCAGAAGCTGCATTTTCAAAAGGCTCCCAAGTGATTTATATGCTCATTTACGTTTGAAAAGCACTGGCCCAAGATGATTGATGATATCTGGGCTCAGATGAGCACTATAGAAGGTCTGACAACTTCAGAATTGGGAGCACAGAGGAGGGTCCTAGGCTGGGGAAATTGAATTTGGGGAAGAGAAAGAAGTGTGGGCCCTGGCTGCCTTCCTGTCTCCAGGCTTCCCACACCAGTCACTATGGCAGGGTTTGGCATTCTGCCCACTTTGGAACAATGCCTGTTGTGCCCTCGCGGGAGTCTATTTGGTCTTCAGGGGCTCTCCTGGGGCAAACATTGCATGAATCGGGACTGCTGCCCATTCTCTTACCCCTTCTTCATATGATGGCCTGAAAGGGACTGGGGTGGTCATTTTAGTCATGCCCACCTCAGGTTTGTGCTGAGGAGACTATGGAGGTTGTAGGGATGAAATAGGAGTTCTTCACTACCTGTCCTGGAAATTAATATACTTTCATCTTTCAAAAGCTTTAAGGAGACATCAGATGACTGCATGAGGAATTATATCCTGGTAGGGACAAAAGTAATGCTTTTTAAGGGATTTTTTTATTATTCTTAGTGAATTAATAATAAGGTACATGAGACCTATAATTCCAGAGACGTAATGAGAGGCAATGGAACAATGTTACCAAGTGGGCATTTGAGAATTTTCCTAGGCTTTTAAGGGCTTGTTTACTTTATCTCTAATCAGAATGCGTGATTAAAGACAGGCCAATATTGAAGGAAAACAGATTGAGATTGAATATAAGGAAGAATATTCTGAGATTAGCAAGGTGAGGGTGCAGGCTATCTGGCCATATGCATGGCTGTCTCACTTGGGTTTGGAATGTTTCAGATGAGCTCCTGCCCAGAAACAGCAAAATGTACAAAATGAACTCTCAAAATACTTTTTTTTTTATCCCAAGAAATCTCCAGTCAACTTGTCAAGTGAAAGAGTGGGGTGGATGTGTGGTATATATAAAGTGGTAAGGAATGGGGATAATGAATGACAAAAGAGAAAGAACATTAGTGCATTGAAATCTGTCAAAAATTGTGATCAGGTTTTAGATTTAGGAGAATAAGTTGCATGTTAGGGCTCAAATAAGAGTTTTAGGTTTCCACATTCTTCCTCTCACCATGTATTTGTATTACCTCATTGATGAGATTTTAAAACCTCCTAAGGGAATCAGAACATCTGTTATGTATTACTTCTTTATATCTCCAGAACCCACAGAGTGATGATGATAATAGCTACTATTACTGAGTAGTCTACCCAAGCACTTTGCATAATCACCTATTTGATACAAAATCTGTAGGAGTTGAGTATTACTATGTTCACTTTACAAAAGATGAAACTAAAGCTAAGGAGGTGCAAAGTACAGTGAAGTAATTTGTGCAAAATGAGTAATGAAGCTAGGACTTGTACCAAGCTTGAGCAAAGCTCCTGCTGCTAACCCTTGAGCTATACTGTGCATGGAGTAGTAGCTCAGTAAGGGGTAGGTGATACTGAGACCTGATGGCATAGAGGCAATTAAAATACAGGGGATAATTCCAAATAATGAATAATGAAAAATCAATTTCTATTTGTGGCATGTAGTCAGAGACACACTTCGTGACACATGCAGCTCATACCCAGATACTCTCTCCTTCACCTTCACTGTGCACCACCCTGCAGTCAGGAACTTGGAAAGGGCAAGAGGCTATCTAGTATATTGATAATTGAAAGTCCTGTGTGTGTGCCAGGTATATGGACATATGTTATTGAATTTGAGCGGGAATAAGCACCAAGGAACGGGGTACATTTTTCTCGGTAGGCCTAGTATGTTTAGCTATAGTATGTGTGCCTCTGTGTGGTGTGCATGTGTGTGTGCACATGTGCACAATTCCTGAAGGAGTTCAACCAGCTATAAGGAACTAGCTGCCTTCCCTCCTGTTGCTTCCAAGTCTGGCTTGGAAGGTTCAGGAACTGAAAGCGCAATGTGCGCAAGGAACGAGAGAAGAGACAGACACAAACTACTGTGGGGATCAGGGGACCAATGCAAAGCCTTCAAAAGTTCCAAGCTCATAGAGGCTGCTGCTTTTATTAGGTGCATTGATGAACACTGCGTGTTGAAAGAGAGATCTCTACATTAGATAAGTCGGGTAATACAAAGAGGCAGGCTGGAAATAACTTCTAACAAACATCCCTCCCACAGAGAGTGCATAAGGAAGTTTCAAGAATGATGAACAGTCCAGTCTGGTGTTCCAGTTGGTTGCATCCTGCGTTCAGGATTTACTTTTCTTTCCTAGGTACAAACCTCTCTTTTTCAGGCCATGGGGTGCATTTCTCGGGATTACATATTAAAAGCCTCTTTTCTTGGATCTATTTATGATACAGTAGGCCTGTTTCCCACACCTTCCCTGGCCCTGGTTTGTGTGTTTGTACCAAATCCTGATAGTAACATTTCATCTACTTTCAAGGGAACCTCAATGAGTTTCCGGGAAGTTTATGGCTAAGATTCTGGGCTGCTTTGGAGCCCCTATACGTCAGCTACTATCTGGAGAGGTTTGCAGAGAAAGAGAAACAGCAGCCACAAGTCAATCCCCTCTTGACTTTTCTTTCTAGCCTAATACACAGTCGTCCTTGAATGTTCACCACGCATGTAACCACTTCTCCTTTCCTAGAACCCCCTCATATAAGGTACTAAGAGAAGTTATTTTATTTACATCTTTGCTTCCAAGTGAGACTATTTCAGCCATCCCAAAAAGAGGAGAATTAAAAATTATATTAATTAAGGAACCTAGAGTTGAGATTGTGAGAAATTGGTCACTTGTGAAACTAAATGCATAGAAAGCAATGAGCTTTGGCAGAAGCAAGGATGGTAAAAGGAGTTGAATGTCTCTGTTACTTCTTTAGAAAACCTGAAGCCAAGCTCCTGGAAGCAGGAGACAGGATGACCTATATACATGGTTTGAAGGCAAATACAGCACAGGAACCACCCCTCCTCCACCTTCCAATGCCAGTGCTGGGGAGACTGTTTTATGAGGGATTTCTATAACAAACTTTACTTTACCTCTGACGTTTCACAGCATTTCTTGTCCAGAGAAAGTGGAAATATAGATATATATTGGTACATTGTCTCTACAGATCGGATAGAGGAAAGTTGACTATGGAGATGGAAGAAGGAGAGGTTTCTCCCTTTTACTCTCTCATGATGGACAGTTCAACATCAAATAATGCCCAAAGTCAAGAAGTCCTTCCCAGTTAGCTACATCTTTTCCTTTGGAGTTCCATCCTTTCAATCTCTGACTACTGAAACCCTACACAATCATCATAGTCCAATTTAAATGGTACTTCTTGTATACACCTTTCTGGATAATTCCACATCAGAAGCAATTTATTCCCTTTGATCTTCTTTAGCCCTTTGTGTCAATCTACCATGGCTGTCTCCACACACTGTCTTCAGTTGTAGTCACTCTGTGTCTGTCTTCCCCATGTCCTTTACTCAACTGTAAGCTTTTGGAGTGGGGAGACTGTGCACTGTATATTTTTATATTCTCTCCAAAGGGCTTAACACAGAGCTAAAGAATTGTTAAATAACTTTCATGTGTGGTATATAGTTGTAGGAAGAGAGGCTATGGGTAGAGATGTAGAAATAGAGGCTCATGAATATTAAGGATATTGTTAATATAGGTCTGGACATGATACTTTCAGGTATAGATCAAATTACAAGGAAATTTTTATTCATCCGGTGGATTTATTCCCATATATTTAATCATCATTCTATTATTCAAATATAGAACTTTTCATACTGGGAAATAGACAATAAGAAAAAAAAAGAGTTCAAATAATTACAGAGTATGATGAGCACCAGAAGGAAATAAACAGAGTCTTGTGATAAAGAATGACAGGGAATTTTCTTTAGATAGGGAGGATAGGAAAGGCTTTTATGGTCACTGTCATATATTTACCCTACTATGATTATGACTTAATTCAATTTCTAATATGAAGAGCAATAATAATAAAATCAGTAACAGAATGAGGAAAACAGCCTTCCCATCAGGGGGCATGTTTGTCAACCCAACCTTAGGTTTGGTTCTATCTTTGGTCCAAGTTCCTAACCTCCCCACTGGCTTGGGAAGAGGATAAATCAGGGCCCTCCCTTGCCCCAGAACAGACCCTGCCCCTTCTTCTCCAGCTTAGGATTCAAGAAACAAAGCAGGAGTTAAAAGCTTTAATCTTGCTAGAGACTTGGAGACAGATCAAGGCAGAGGCCTCTGAAGTAAAGCCCCAGGATATGAGGAGCTGGGGAAGAGATGGAGACAGAAGTTCACAGAGAGACTAACTGCTGTCACAGAGACTCCCTCTCACCTCCCACTTCAGTCTCAGTTGGCTCTGGGCTCTATATTTCCTGGGGGAGCTGCTCAGGGTTTGGGGCTTTTGTAGGGGAGATATCCCCTGAGTGACTTTAGAGCCCCCCACCCGCCATCCGCATCATTCTTGGATCCCTGCTCTAAAGCTGAAGACAACCCAAGCTGTGAGGAGCAGGCAGTCTGCCAGTATCCCAGCTGCCTCAGCCAGCTCTGTCATTACCAGGGCCTTCTTTTGACTACTTTCCTGCCTCCTTCTTCTAGCACAAGTTGGTAGCATTAGTTTTCGTCTCTTGCAGAGCAAGGGTCACATTAGAAAAGGCTTGGGAGAGTGTAACAGGAATCTAAGACTGGTAACTGGAACTATTACACCCATAACCCTTTCCTGAGCCCTGCCTCCTGTTGGTATAACATGTTTTGGTCCATAGTTCAAGGCAAATGGTTCACCTTCTCACAAGGGCCTTGGCCTCGGTGGAGTTGGGACAATGTTCTACACATTCACTCCCTCTACTCTTGCTTCTTCAGTCTTTTGATTCTCTGCCTGCAACCTCCCCCTCTCTCCCTTCCTCCCTCCTTGTCACTCCTCTCCACCTCATGCCTGCTCAGCTCTTCCTGCCTTCTATCTGTGTCATACTGCTTCTCTTTTTCCTCTCAACCTTCTTCATCTATAATTCCAATTTTGAAAAGATGGGGAAATGAGTTTTAAGGGCAGTATCTGTGAGTGTGCCTTGGACACAGCAAGAGGCATGGTGGTCAGACATCAGGAAAAACCTGATAGGCACTAACAAAGTGTCCTAAGTGCCTCCTGACCCATCTTCCCTATTAGATGGGGCTGAGGTGCAAAGCACAGATTTAAATAAAATTGGTTAGGGATCCCTGGGTGGCTCAGCGGTTTGGCGCCTGCCTTTGGCCCAGGGCGCGATCCTGGAGTCCTGGGATCGAGTCCCGCATCGGGCTCCCGGCATGGAGCCTGCTTCTCCCTCTCCCTGTGTCTCTGCCTCTCTCTCTCTCTCTGTATGTGTGTGTGTGTGTCTATCATGAATAAATAAATAAATCTTTAAGAAAATAAAAATAAAATAAAATAAAATTGGTTAGGTTAAGGGTCAAGAAGCCCTCTTTGCCTGATGTCTAGCCTTAACAATATCCTAAGTATGAGAAATCACTGGCAAGTGGGAGAAGATCCATCTGGGGACTGGGTGTCCTCAAGTTCATCCTCTCTTCAGTCATAAGAAAAGTGGAGCCGTCCACTACTTCCACAAGTTCACAGTTAACCTCATGAGTTAACTTGGCTTTTAAGAAGCAATTTTATTATACCAGCCACATAGAACTATAGAACTGTTAAAGGTGATAGTTAAATTAATGATTACCTAGGAGTCCAACTTATTGTTATGTTGTTCAAGAAATCATATGTCCCTAGGCTCCCATTATTATCCCAACTGAGTGACAAGCATGAAGATTGTGTACACGTGAGCTATTGTAGCAATTTCTCTGAAATTTACCTCAGGTTGTCCAGCTTAGGCAAACAGCAAATGTTCAAAAACAGTTCATTGGAACTACAATTTAACATCCACGAAGGTGTTACTGAAGCATAATTTTTCTCTCTAAAATCATCCTCATTTCCAAAGAGAGCCAAATTCAGACTACCTCGTTTGAAAAATAGGTCCAGTTTTAACAAAGCTGGCCTAATTATTTACATAAGCTCAGCAAGAATCGTGATTGACCTTATAAATTCTTTCAAACCTGCTTTGCTGGAACCCTTCAGAAGGAATCTCTAGATTGAACCTCTTAAGGCTAGAAGCCAAGCCTGCCATCAGACTTAACTGCAATACTTGTAGATTTGGGTGAATTCCCCTTCCCCAGGTCCCCCCAATATCCTGAGGTTTCCTATACCTGCCAGCAAGTGACATTCTTTCCTCACCTCATAAGACTTCTGGGAACTGTGTAAGCCAACATTTCCAAGGGGCTTTATTGACTCTAAAAAATAACCTTAGCCCCTTAAAGCTATCTGGTCCTATCTGAATCTATGTATGTCTCTCTCAAACATGACATTCCAGTCAAATCCTTGGTAAAGTAACCAGTGTTTCCAATGGTGTCCTTTTACAAGAACAAATTCTTATTGAACTTCTGCAAACAACTGTAATTGTCATAAAAGTAAGAATACTCACAAGAGTTTCTGAACTCTGGAGGGTTCAGGTGGAGAGAAATGTTAAAGGTTTCAATTTGTTCACAAAGGAATATTTTATCATGTTTCTGTACGCCATAGATATCTTAAGAGAAAGTCTCTTTAAATCTGACAGAGCCCGCATAGAAAACTGGCAATGTTTCAGAGTCACAAAAATCATAAGCATCTTCCTCAATTCATTCATCCCCATGTTACTAATTCTTGTTCTGTTTGAATGCAGCTTTTGCATTAGTTGCAGAAAACTTTACCTGGTTTAGTTTTATGATTTTAAAGATATAAAAAATTCTGTATTTGTCAAAAGTCCTTTCCGTGAATCTCCTTCAAGAGGAAATTCATTTTGCAAAAGTGTTAGAATAATAAATGTAAGAAACAGAAGACTCAAAAATGGACATGATCCAAGATCTGATGACAGTTCACTATAATGCAGTTGATGAGGAAATCTGGTTATTTCCGTGACATTCAACATTTCATAATTAGAATGTCAAGCGAGGACAGCCCCAGTGGCGCAACAGTTTAGCGCCGCCTGCAGCCTGGGGTGTGATTCTGGAGGCCTCGGGATCGAGTCCCACGTCGGGCTCCCTGCATGGGGCCTGCTTCTCCCTCTGCCTGTGTCTCTGCCTCTCTCTCTCTGTGTGTGTGTCAATGAATAAATAAATAAAATCTTTTAAAAAATAGAATGTCAAGTGATAAACCTATACCAGGACATACCAAAATCCAATTTCAGTTGCCCATTGCTCCAAAGCCAATACTCAAGAGAGAAATTTCGATCGGAAAGGAGTATGAGCTTTATTCAGGAGCCTGGCCACCTGGGAAGAAGGGGGACTCTTGCCCAAAGGCCAACTCTGAGTTTTCTGTCTGACCCTTGGGTTATTAAAGGAGCTGAGGGCAGTTAATCAGTAAAGGGAATACAGTGGTCCATAACATTTATTGATTACATGCACTTGATGGTATCAGCTACAAATATTATCTCAGCACTGGGAGGTTGTACAGGGGGGTCTGGTTCTCAGGTGCATGTGAGGCTGGCAGGTGGGGGTGTTATGCAACTGTCTCTGGGTTCTTTTTCATGAGTGCAAAAGGGCTCTGCTGTTTTCTGGGAGAGGATGTATGATCTACAAGGATACAGAGAAAGGTTAGTTAATCAATCATGGGGGCTCAGGATGCTGGCTAAAGCTTGAAGAATAGGAGGATGATTGTCTCTGACAGGGCTCCACCCGCGGTAGTTAGCACTTCATGTCCTTTTGATGCAAGGGCTCAGTGCTCCATTGTGAACACTTGGGCCGTGGTCAGCTATATTAAACGTTACTATGGAAAACTCAAACTGCAAATAGGTAAGAGACATGATGGACCAGGAAGGGTGGGGGCAGGGTTGAAGCAGAGGATTCATCTGGAGCCAGCCAAGCCAGATTCAAGTTTCCTGAGGTGTGCACAACTGAAGGCCTGAGGCTGAAGGAGGCTGGGTTTCTGTTTCAGCGACAGTAGGACCAGAAGAGTGTTGGGGAGACACTCACCACAGGGGCTGGGTAATGGAATGGAGTAGATTTCCACAGGTGGACATATTGATGATGGAAAGTTTACCTGTCTTCTAACCCCCACGAAATTACTAGGTAAATTTTATTAAGTTCTCCCTACAGCTGAAAGAATTGAGGTTCAGAGATGTTATATCAAGTGCCCAGGGTAACACAGCATAATAAAAGGAAGACAGGACTTGAAGTCAGGTCCCTGGCTCCTGAGCTCTTGCTCTTCCCACCTCACCACTGTGCAGAGGTCATTTTTTTGTAATGTGTCTGACTCACTTCAGGCCTGGGGGTGGGGGGTGAGGTGGGGGTGTGGCAGGTAGGTGCTCAAAAGTGTATGTTGTATAAAAAAATGAGTTATCTCTGCAGGTTGTACTTCCATAGCGTGGGCCACAGTCCTAGAGACTCAGGAGGCAGGGAGGGGAGAGAGCAGAGGAGCTCCAGTGTGGGCCTAGAAACATGAAATAGGTGTTCTGTGGGTTTCCCTGCTTTCCCCTGGACTTTCTACCCTCTAGACTCTAGAGGTCTGGGCTCTGGGTCCTCAGAAGGAAGGAATAGAGTGGTATGTGTGCACAGGTGTGTTTGATGAGTGTATGAGAGTACGTAAATCTGGGTGTGCAGGACTGCATGTAAATGTGAGAGTTTGTGAGGGTGTGTCTTTGTGTTGCACACATGTGAGAATGTTTGTGACATATGGGTGTGTATATGTCTGTATTTTGAGGGTATGTGTCTGTGTGTATATATGAGTGTGAGCATCTGTGTGTATCTGCCTGTGTGCATGTATGTGCTGTCACAGGGGAGCCTGAAGATTCAGAACTGAAGATGTCTTTGATTTGATTTGTGCCCATTTCCCCCAGGTTTGAGGCTATGATAGGGTGGGGGGAGGGGGAGCCAGAAGAGGGAGGCTGTGAGTCCTGGGGGTGGGGGATGGGAGCCTGAGCAGGGGGTGCCTCTGCCCTGCCAGGCACAGGGGGAGGGCATCAGGGTCCCAGGTCTGAGGCTGGGTGCAGACTGGGGCCTGAGTCCTGCACTCAGGGCTGCATAGGAAGGGCTCAGAGGCCCAGCTCTGACCAGGGAGGGCCATAAAGAGAGGGGGCCAGGGTGAGAAGGAGGCCAGAAAGTGGGGGTCCAGGCCTGCTCTCTCCCTGCCCCTACAGCCAGGATCTGGGGATGAGGGCACCGGGCTGCAAGTCCTAACTCTAGGCTCCCCTCATTTAGCCTGAGGGCCTCAGGGTCCCCAGAAGGCCTCATGTGCCACCTTCTGAGGCTGCGATGACCTGAATCACAGTGAAGATTTCTGTCTCTAGTCAGAACTTCCCAGACAGGTCCAGAGCAAGTCCTTATTTCCTGAAGCTTCCGTCAAGCCATGTATGCATCCTAACTGAATTTCACACAAGCTGAGGCTGTCAGACCTCTTATGCTGGAAAGTTCTTATTGAGTCTAACTCATATCCTCTTTTTGCACATTATTCCCTATAAGTCCAGGCTGAGTTTGTGAAATTGGAGCCCAGCTCCCCCACCTCCCAAGCACTGGAGTAGTTTCTTCTGGATAGGGAAGTGGGTCAGAGTGTAGGGACTCTGACAGGATGTGGGGTAAAGCCTGGCGGGTCACAGGTGGGTCAGACCTTTCCTGGGCAGGAGGGTGGTGATCAGCAGGGCAGATCCAGAGCAGGGAGCTCAGAGACCTCCAGCTTTCCCTCTGTTTCCCGTGTCTCCACAGCCAGTGCCAGGGAACAACACAGAGGCTGTGGTGGGAGGGACCGGATTAGAGCAGGGAAAGTGCTTCCCTGTGTGCAGCTTCCAGGAGCCCCTGGACACACAGGGCACAGAGCAAATGAGGGATGGAGAGAAGCTCCTCTGGCAGCTCAGGAGGCAGGAGCAGAGGGCAGGGCTGGGGGAGTCTGAGGAGCAGAGGGTGTGGGTGCCGAGGCCGGGTGTGCACAGCAGGCGTGTGCGGCCCGCGGGTCTGTGCTGCGGGGTTCACAGTCCTTGTGCCCAGTTCTGTGTGTGAGCAGGTATCACCCGGGGCAGGGGTGGCTGTGACATCAGGTTATGGAAGCCCAGGGCTGCGAGCTGCCTTCCCACTGGGCCTACAGGGTGTGCTTTGCTTTTAGGAGCAGCTGTGGGCGCCCAGGGAAGACCCCTGGGTTGGGAATGGAGCCCGCGTGGGCTCCAGGGCTGGCTCTAGTGACCAGCGGGGCCCCTGGAGGCATCACCTCTGGGAGCTGCGCTGCCACCTGCTGTCCAAGCATAAAGGAAAAGCCAGGTGGCCCTTGTGTGCCAGCAGCCCCAGGGCTGGGGCCAGGAAGGGAAGGGGCTGCCGCGGGGGTCAGGGACGCCGGTGGGGAGGGCGGCAGGAGGGCTTCCCTGAACTCGGAACTGCCTGGGTTCTCGCTGGAGCCCCGACTCCCCAGGCTGGGCGGCCCCCCCTCTCTCAGCGCCCAGGGCCCAGGGCGGGCTGTGCGGGGAGCGCCCTTCTCTGCCGCCCTCTGGTGGCCGCGGAGCGCGTCGCAGGCCGCTGCGGAGAAGGTTCCGATCGCGCCCCCAGGGTCTCGTCCCTCGCCCCCTGGTGGAAGTTCCGTGTATGAGAAGAAGCCTTCTGTGATCCTCCAACCTCCTTTCCCCCTGGCTTCTGGAAGCACTCACCACCTCCTTAAGGCTGCGATAGCCTTCCTGAGATTTAATCCTGTTTGCCCTTGCCTGAGGTTTGCTCTTGGGGATGTGTGGTGGAGACAAGGGGCTGAAATAAAGATATTGAGCAGAGAGAGCAATTTGTCTTCCTCCTTGGGTCCCATCTGCAATTTTAGCTTCCAAGAGTCTTTAGGAAGTTTCAAAGAAAGATGGCAGGGCTAGTGACATTCCTGGAGAACATGGGTCTGGAGCCGACCAGGCATGATGAGTCTGGGATTCTGTGCATTTGCCCCTGAGCTCAGCCCATCAGCCTCAGCAAGGAGGTGGATGGGCAGGAGCCAGGAGGCTGGAGACAGGGATACTGGAGGAGATGGCAGATGGACAGATGCTGACAGGACTCCTTATCTCTAGCTCTGGGATCCGCTCTTTGGGGATCACCTTTACAATGTGCAGTGCAGCTATCCACATACTTACCAGAGGCACATTTTTGTCCTTTAGGGTGGATCTAATTTTGGAAAATTGCCAAGGTTTTCCTGAGGCTGCTGAGGACCCAAGAGGGAAGGTGTCCTGCACCCCAGAAGCTCCCTGAGAGCTGGGAAGAGCAGGCTGACAGCCAGAGAAGAGGCACAGGGCTCTAGGTACTCCTTCAGCAACTATGTGTGAGTGGAGGGAGTCAAGGACAACTGGACCAGGAAGACACAGAGGTCTAGAAGGTTTCCAAGGAGACAAGGAGATTGATACTCAGTAGCAAGGAGCAGGAACATGGAGAAAAGAGGATCAGAGAAGTCAGAGCTCTCAGAAAGTGCATGACCTTGGGGGAGGGAATGTGAGCCTTGGAAAGAGATGAGTAGGAAATATGTGTGTGTGTGTGTGTGTGTGTGTGTGTGTGTGTGTGTCTCCTTCTAGTATTTACCAACCCTAGCTCTAAGGAAATCCTTTCCAAATCTATCCTAAATTGCTTTTGCTGTAACTAAGCCCATCTCTCTAGTGGAGGTAGTTTCTAAAGTCTGGGATCTAGTTCAGTGTGTCCCATCAGATGTATGTCCATGGGGAAGGTGGTGGGTAAAGGGTAGAACTTAGAGAAGAAATGTGATTACCCAGTTCCTGGCTTTAATTACATGGAAGCACTGGCCATTCAGAACTTTATTATACTTCTAACTGTTCATTGGGTTTTGGATGGATCTGGTGGATTTACTCCCAGGTCTTTCTGCAGGACTTCTCTGGAAGGTTCCCTCTGCACCCTCCCTCCTGCTGCTACAGAGACTCCCTGGGCTCCAGCTGTAACCACACAGCTGGCCTCTGGGACCTTCACATGTGGCTGACAGAGCCGGGGGCGGGGAGAACAGTTCTCCTTTAGGTTGCTTGGGTTAATGTTCTCAGGGTCTCCCCTGGCCCTGAGGGGAGCTGGTCTCTGCAGAGCCCCAAGTAAGCCTGAGGGAAGAGGCGGGGGCCAGCTTGCTGTGCTGTCTTAGGTCTTCACATACTTGTCTGGGTGCTTCATCCCTGGTCCCTTATAACCTAGATTCAAGAGTGTACATTGGCCTCAAGGTCTCTATTCTCTGCCTCAGTTTCTCTTAAGCAGGTTTCATATGTGTATTACGGGGGACCTTTTAGTGAGGAGCTGCTTGAAAGCATGGATGGTGACTGCTCAGAGGTTGTCTACACTGAATCCAAAATAATGGACAGCAGTAGGTTATTTTGCTCCCACTGTGCAGGGGGCTTCCTTAGCTCTCAATGCAGACAGCCCCAGGCCTTCCCTCCCCTCCCTCTCCTCCATGGGATTCCTAACCAGGCTGTCCCACACCTTCACCAGAGCTGGTCAGCCTCCCTTGCCTGCCTGCCTCAGTTTCTCTTTCTCCTTATCCCCCACACCCCAGCACTGGGTGTGCCAGGCCGCATGAACTCAGACATTAGGGCTGAGCTCAGGCCTCCTTTGATGGAGGCATTCTGGGGGGGGAGGGCAGGGGAGGCCTGTCCATATCCACGTAGGGCTCCTGGAACCCCCAGGTGGGCACAGGAGGGAGCCTGGGGCAGCCCTGGCAGCAGCCTGGCCCTGTCAGCTCTCTGGGCCCATCCAGTAGCAGCAGGTCCTGAGAGGGGCCCGGGCTCAGCAGGAGCCAGGAGGGAGGGCAGAGGCTCCTGGAGCCACTCTGCAGCCCCCTCCCTGGCCTGGCTCCCCCTCCTGCTGCACACCTGCCTCCTTCTCTCTCCCTGTCTGCTCCCTCACCTCCTCCCTGCAGCCCTGGCTTCTTCCTTCCATCTTGGCCTCCTTCACCTTCACCTCTGTCAGCAGATATGTCTGTCTCAGGGCCTGTCTGTCTGACTCCAGATGTTCTGTGGTCTGAGGTTTCCCAGGACTGGGTCTGCCCTCAGCTCCTCCCTCTGGCTGTCCCCCTGCCTGTGTCCCTCCCTCAGGGTCTGGGGGTCTCTCTTCCCCTCACATCTGTGTGAGTCTCACCCTGGGAGCCTGTCAGTGTCTCCCCCTGCATGTCCTGCTGTCTGTCTCCTGTGCTGCCTCCTTCATTCCTGGTCCCTCTCTGCCTTCCCTTCCATCTCTCTTCCTTGCTTCTCTTATCTCTGTCTCTTTTGGCCTCTTCTCCTGTCTCTGTCCCACACCATTGCCTCCTCTCCTCTTCCTTCCTCCCACTCCTCTAGGTTCAGACATTTCATGTGACATCAGCTAGGGGAGAGGATTCTAACTGCCAGTTTCTGTACTCCTCCAGGAGACCCTTATGCCACAACCTTGCATCCTTTCCATTCCCTCAGCTCAGAACCAGTTGTCTTCCTTACCTGGTGATAGTCTAGGGCCCTGGCCTGTCCCCAGCCTCCCACCCTCTCCCCAGCAGACAGTAAGTAGCACAGGGAGAAGGGGAAGGGATTGCTCTGGGGACCAGATGCAGGACACAGACCCTCCCCTGCACCTGCCCTTCTTTCCCTCAAGCAGAGTCACATCTGGAACAATCCCAGCTTGAGGCAGGGAAGACCGCCTAGGACCCTGGGAACAGGCACAGATCACACACCCAGCTGCCCCTCCCCTACTGTCCTGTCATCACAGCCCTCCTGCCAATCCTGCCAGGCCCCTTTGCCTCTAGGAATCCTGGCTCTGTGGTCTGGGCTGGGCCAATCCTGGCTCTGTGGTCAGGGCCCCTGGTCCCTGCATCCTGGAGATGTGTTAGGGTGGGGGCAGTGGAATCTGTAGGTTTTCCTCAGGTGGAGGTTCTTCCTGAGATCTGAGATCTGGGGAACTTCTTTTTGTTCCAAGATCAATGCTATCTCTTTGTATAGTTAATAAAGATTCTGTCTTTTTAGGGATCTACTGCTACCCTTCTCTCCCCTTCCTCTGCTTCCACCCCAGTCTTAAAGCACACAATTTAGGGTTTAGTAGAATCTCAACCACAGTATCAAGTAGAGGCAGTGGTGCCCCCTTTCCTTGAGACCCATGGCTTCTTGGGCCCATCACATGTGCATTCAGCTCTGGGTGTCTAAGTAGAAACTACCTTCTCCATCTCTGAGAAGTCTTTCCTCTCTTTCAAAATTAATGTTCCAGAAAGGAGCAGGCACCTTCTTTTGGTCACTGTTTCAGGGTCTTGAGAGCCCTACATTTGAATATCTAGAGCAGGATGTTCTCTAGGCAGGGATTATATCTCTTTCATTATTTCCACTAGCACAATGTTCAATGCATATTTAGTTAGGGTATGCTCCGAACGCTGAATGACTGTCTCAGGAAATCCATCCTGGTGAAGTTTAAGATCTCTTTTGGTTTCATTCCTGGAGTGATAGGAAACATGGGTGAGGAGGCTGGGATGGATGGTACTGGTAGAGAAACCTGTCTGAGATTCTCGGAGGGGCAACTGGGGTGAGGAGGATTCTCCTGTCCTTGTTTACAGGACTGCTAAGTGGGCTCTTCAGCTGGATCTGGGACTGGCCTCCCAATCTCCACAGGCTGGGCTCTACCTGGCTCCCTATTTTCTCCTTCTGCCAACGAGGACCTCCTCCATACCCAGGACTCTGGCAAAGCTTGTTTACTCCGAAGATCACATCTTAAATCCAATGTCTCCAGGAAATCCCCATTTAAACCTTCAGTCCACCTCCTCACCCAGCAGGGGCCCACTCGTCTTCCATTCCCACTTCTAGCCTTCCTCCAGGATTCCAACTAAGACACTTCCTTCACCCTTTTCTACCCTTCCCTTGTACCTGCCTCCCAATGTCCCAAACTTCTGAAGATTCTGTCTTGCCAGGGCCCTGCCTTCTAAGGGCCCCGCCTCCCAAAGGGCTCCGCCTCTCAAAGGGCTGGCCTTTGAAGAGCCCCAATTACTTGAGTGCCCAGCTAAGCTTCAGTCCAAGTCCAACACTCTTTGCAAGCTCCCTACCTATCCCTAACTTTCTTCTTAAGTCTTTCTCCTCTGAGACAAGAAAAGCCCATGGGTAAGTCATTTCTTGTGTTTATAGAGTTGGCAAGAACTAAGACAGAGCCGGAGAGGAAAAAGGCTTGGCTGCTACTTGGTGAAGCCCTTGGGGTTTGAGCAGATGGTATTACTTAGAACCAGAGCTAGACTTTAGATTGGGGGGATGCAGAGCAGAAGCCTTGTGAATGAATTTAGGAAGGGCAGATAAACTTATCTGTGGGAGTTAGAGTGATTTGGAGGCCTACACTCCGTTCTCCTCCAGACCAGAAAAGTTCTCAACTCTGCTGGTGAAAATATGATTTAGGGGAGGTTATTCCTTGGTTCTTCTCCTCCAGTATCCTCCCACCTGTTTTCCCTGCCCTCCTTCCTGGCCTTTCCTTTATGACCTGGTGGACAGTTTGCTTTCTTCATCTCTGTCTCTCCCACAGGGCCCAGCACACAGTGTGCTTAGACATGTTCTTTGAAGGAATGAGGGTTCCCCCACCTGGCTCTGCTGCCTCCTTCATGTTTTGCCCCACTGTCTCACTGGAGATTCTGAGTTTCTGTATCATAACTTCTTAGGGAGGACATCGTTGTAGACTTTGCCAAACAGCAGATCCAGTTTAATAAGATGGTCCCCCATCACCAGAAAGGAATTTGAGGTCATCTTCCTCCATGCTTAAGGAGCTAGCTATCTACTTTTACAGCTGCAAAGCTATTGCATATCTTTATTATCTAATTTAAAATACTTGTGTTGGGGATTGATTTTTAGGCCAGGTCAGGCTGTAAGAGGAAGATTACCAAGTTCCCCTAGGGTGTGGCTGCCTAGTGGTCTTTAAAACACTATCTATAAGAAGGCTTCTCAAAAAAAAAAAAAAAAAAAAAAAAAAAAGAAGGCTTCTCTGAGGTTACAAGTATATTATAAATGAGCCAGTGCGATAAATAAATAAATGAAAAAAACCCTTGAGTTTTGATGGCTCTGTTCTTTCTCTTATAATCTATCAATTTTATGTATATAATAGGCATATGTATTGATCTAGAAAGTCTTGGAAGAGAAGCTGGAAATAGGACTGGCTTCCTGGGTCTTCTAGAAGCAGTTTGCTGTTACCACAAAACGTATTTGCAACTCTTTAAATTCAAAGGTCCTTAGGGTCTTAAACTGTTCTTCCCCCACCCTTCTTCCCACTGCCATGTACACTATGGGCAGTATCCCAAAACCAGAAGCCCACACAACACTTATCCATATACAACACCTGTTTTGTTGATCAGATGTGGCAAATGTTGATGTCTAGGTTGTCTTTCTCTTGCCCTCTAGCAGTCATTGGGCAACTTCTCTCCACTATCAATTGATACCTGTTATGTACTTCCAGAAGGCAGATTTGTTTTAACCTAGTTTAAACAAAATCTGTAGAAAGGTCAATTTCCTTCAGCAAGTGTATTCCAAATTGATACATATGATTTATGCATTATGTTCTTTTGGTATATCTTCATCCCCTTTTTATTATCACAGAAATTATAAAGGGGATTAGAAAGATCTAGGGAAGAGGGATAAAGCATCTCCCTGAAAAGGTGGTGGCAGAGGTTATAGATTATGTTGCCTGATCTGGGGTGAGGCAGACAGGTTTTGGTGGAGAAGTCAAATGGATCTATATTTGATTAGGAACTCAGGACTTTCTGGATATTTATTTATTCTGTTTAGTTTACATTTTTATTGTGAATATAGTCTTTTACTAATAAATTTCTGTGTATTTCTCAAAAAAAAAAAAGAACTCAGGACTTTAAGGCACAATACAACTTTCATATGACTCAAATGATCTTGTGACTTTTCTATAATAAAACAAAGCAAAATGAATTTACTTTCCAAGGAAGCAGATGGCAGTGTGTAGCAGCTACCTAGGCCTAGGAGAGGACCAAGTACATTGTGATGAGAGAGGACAGAGAGACAGAGATAGCTGAGTCCCAGAGGACAGAAGGACACATTTAAAGATATTAAAGAAGATAACCAGAGAGATAGTCAGCCTTTCCTAAGCCACACTGTGTGCAGTGTGTTACTGAGCGTATTCATTGGGAGGAGGTACATGGAAGAAGGAGCCATGGATTCTGACCACTCACAACTGCTAGTCTAAACGAGGAGACAGAGTACATTGATGGATGCGACCACTGGATGGATTTCTAGATTCTGTGCTTACAAGGAAAGGAAGGGTTTTAGAGGGAAAAAAAAAAAAACAAAGCTGTTTAAGTAAAAATTCTTAGAGATAGTGGGTATGGATCAGTGCTCATTTTAGATAAAGGCCATCCTACATCATAGTTGTAATTTGGAAAATAAGGTAGGCAGGCAGATGGATTTTCTTCTACTGCTTTATCCTGAGGAGATATATATGTATATATGAGAGAGAGAGAGAGAGAGAGAGAGAGAGAGAGCCAGGCAAGTGGGGGAGAGGGGAGAGGCTGAGGGAAAAAGAGAGAATCTTAAGTTCCATGACTAGTGTGGAGCCTGACTCAGGGCTCCATCTCATGACCCTGAGATTGTGACATGAGCCAAAACCAAGAGTCAGATGCTTAACTAAGCCATCCAGGCACCCATCTCCTGAGGACTTTTCTTAGGTGTTCTGTAGTGACAGGATTCAGGGTTGGGTAGAGTAGAGAATCATATAGGGAAGTAGAGGAGAAACCACTCTTCAGGGCAGCCTGGGTGGCTCAGCGGTTTAGTGCCGCCTTCAGCCCAGGGCCTGATCCTGGAGACCTGGGATCGAGTCCCACATTGGGCTTCCTGCATGGAGCCTGCTTCTCCCTCTGCCTGTGTCTCTGACTCTCTGTCTCTCTCTCTGTGTCTCTCGTGAATAAAAAAATAAAATCTTTAAAAAAAAAAAACCACTCTTCCCTATTGACATCAACGTATCATATCACTTTCTAATTCCTTAACTGCAAACCTTTCCTGGCTTTTTCAAGCTCTCTTTCTGATTCCTGTTTGGAATATCTTATTCTGATTCTTTCTAGTAGTCCGTCTAGTTTCCAAAGACCTCTAAAAGCAGAAGCTCAGGCTTTTCTGATTTGTCAAGTTGATCGTCTTGTTTTGTGTGATAGAAATGTTAAGAATTTCCAAAACTAGAATCTGACTGAAACTAAACCTATTAATGTGTCAAATCATGAACAAGGATCGTTGCATTTAACTCTCTTTCTGCAGTTATCCCAGAGGGACTGAGAAAATCCCACCTTGTTCACAAATGTCCCAGGATGATACTAGATAGTATGGTGTCTACATAGTCTTTAGAGAAGCTCTGGCTATCTGCTTGTTTACCCAAATAATGGTGCAATTTTACTAGTGTAGTGTGTGCATGTTGCTGGGACTCTATAGATATTGTGGGAAGGAAGCAAAATAGTTTTGGTCTCCATCTACATGATTTTAGTCTGTATTTGACTATTTAAATTTGGTCTACATGCCGTTGGTCTGGGGTGTGTTAGTCTGCGTTAGGATGAGTTTTATATATTGACATGGAACTCAGCCTCTGCCAGACTAGGATGGGATTTGAGAGGCATAGCGCCAGGGGTGGTAGGGTAGATAAGTGAGTAGAAAGTGGTGACTGTGTTTCCTCTCGATCTAACGAGCAAACAGTTCGGGGACTGCCATGCCTTCAAGTTCAAGTCTTAGTTGCACCTAGTAATAGCTACTTACAGAATTAGGGTTTTTAGCTTCATGGAGAAACCACAAAGAAGGTTCTGCCTTAAGGAGTTTTTACTTCAGAAGGGAGACAAAAGTTTGTTCCAAGTCACATGCAAACAGAATACAGTACAAAGTAAGATCATAGGCGGAGGTTACCTGGTAAAGTGATCTATTTGGTGAGGTTGTTCTCAGAAGACTTCTGGGAGATAAGTTCGGATATTTATTTTCTTTAGTATCAGCTGAATTTGGTTACTTCAGCTTTCTTTCCAACCTTTCAGGAAAGCTATCTGATTTTTACTTCTCTCTCTCTCCAGGGGAGAAGTTACACATTTATTACTTCTGCAGCAGTTTCTCTTTTTCTTTCCTTCATGGACCAAGACTGAGAATTATTGTTATTATTATTAATATTATATCTTAATATCTAGGTCTGTATCAATATCTCTAGCATACATTTACCTGGATCTGTGTAGCTGGGCAAACTGGATTTATTGGTTCAAGGCGTGGTGGAATTTGTGTTTTTGATAGGGAGCATGGAAGGAAGGCGTAAAAGGGGCCCAAGCTGAAAATGTAGCTTGAGCTTATATTTCCTAGGAATAGTTCCAGGATACAATAGTTCCAGGAACAATTCCAGGATAAGGTTGCTCTTTCATGCAACCTTCTCAGGTTAACCCACAGTGCACAGAAGATACTCACTAGTCTCACCAACACTGGAATATGAGGTCCTTAACTACTCTTAACTTCCATTAACTAGGAAGCCATCTGGGATCTTGACATGCCCTTGCATTGGCTGTTAATTTCTGATTGAGGAATACCATCCCTGGTTCATAGTTTATGTATCTTTTACTTAGTTTGGCATCTGCAGAGGTGTTCATGAAATGCCCTTAATTCTAAGTTCCACCTAGGATAATTCTCTATTTGCCACCATTCTTTTGCACTGTGTGTAAATGAGTACATGATGATTTTAGGGTAATAGTGGTGATGTTGATAATTTAGGGGAAATTTGAAAGTGTTGCTTTTGGTTGAGTTCTTATGCACAAAGAATCACTACAGTGCCTGAATTTTCTAATTTAGAATTTGCCTTTGTATTCATTTATGCTTAGTTGAAATCTGATTTTTTTTATAGACTGAATCCAGTCTTTCTCACTTAGAAACTTTTATGCATTCTACTTGAGGGACCATCCAATTTCTCACTTCAGATACAACCCAAAGCACACCGAACCCATCTATGTAGGTATCTACAGACAGTAAGAAAAAATGGTAACATTTTTTTTTCCTCTGGGAGCTTATCATATAAGGACATTTCTCTTTTTTTTAAGAGTTTGTTAAAAAAAAGAGTTTGTTTATGAAAGAGAGAGAGAGAGAAAGCATGAGTTGGGAAAGGGGTAGAGGGAGAGGAAGAGAGTCTCAAGCAGACCTCGTGCTGAGTGGGGAGCCAACTTGGGGCTCAATTCCATTATCCCAAGATCTGTAGCCAAAATTAAGAGTCAACTGAGTCACACAGGTGCCCATATTAAGAACATTTCATGGACACTTCCTCATCTCCTGAAACAAGTGAAATCCTATTCTATCCACCATCAATCAATTGACTATTGTACATTCTTGCCTTCTGTAGGCTAGCCTTAAATGTAGTCATGTTGCCTGATGCCAAAACATGAAGTAACTTATTTTCCAAATAAAGTAAAGCAGTGGAAATAATAAAACTCTGTGTTGTGTGTATGTTCAGTAGTTGCACATCAAGAGGATGACACTGGAACAATCATAAATATCACAGATAATGCGTTTTGTCTAGCTGACTTACTTCCTTTGTACTTCTGCTTTGTTGTGGTGGAAGAGACTTGAACCTCAGTTCTTGTATCAGATCTCTAACCTCACCAAAGAGGGCTGTAGAGTCTGGTGTACTTCCTTGGCTGTGGCCAGTCAACTCTTTCAACCTCAGGCCTTAGCTGGGGTAGGAACAAAGGAAAGGCAAGCTGAAAGCATTGTTAAGCAGAAGCTCTGCTCCTGGGGTCCACCTCACCACCTACTATACCTACCCACTTACCTAAAAGGGCAAAGCTCTAGGCCAATGAGTTATACCACTGGACATTAATGAGGGGAGAGTAGGGAGCAAGGAGAGCATACTGGAGAGATCAGATATCTCTATGTAGGTGTGGCCTTAGATGCTTGGGGAAGGAGAGTCAAACAAACTTAGTTGTTTATTGTTTGCTTCCTATTGCAGGAATTTAAGTAACTGGAGTGGAGGGATGTTTGTGTTTTTCCTTGCTTATCTTCAGTGCTGAATAAATGGGCAACAGTATATTTGTTGAATGAATAAATGAATGACCATGATTGGACACAGACTTTGAGAGAAGGCACAAACAGGAAGAGAAAATGGGAAGAATCTATTTCTCATTTGCTTTTAACTAATTCTTTTCTACTCTTGTGTATGAGACTTGGCCCCATTGTTCATGGTAGTTTCTATTCTGTGTACCTTTTCATATGTAGGCTGACTTGTTTCCACTTTGGAAGTATTGGTGTACACATACTCCACTTACTATACTTAAAGTTCTTGGCTTGAACTCAAAGCCCTATTCTTGTATTCCTGACTGCCCTCTACCGGAGTCCAGGGCTGCTGACTTAGAAGTCCAGAAACTCTGGAGAAGCCCAGCTATCCAAAAACTTCATCCCTGATTGTTTGGGAGGCAATGGTTTGATTGGCTCCAGAGTTTTCACTGTTTAGAAATTTTAGAAGAAAGAGAGAATTTGTATACTCTGGGATCAGGAGGATCTATGCTTGGATACAAAGGGATTGTTTTAATCTATGGACATGTTATGTTTATAGTCTACTTCTCTGAAACTTTAAGAACTTGAAGATCATTATTGAACAGCCTTATTAGCCTTCTTCTCAAGTCTTTATTAAACTTCTAGCAAAGCAACTGGTATCCAAACTATCTTTGAAGCTCTTCAGGAGGAGCTACAAGGCCAAATTCCTGATGGACGGGAGTGTTAACTCCCTACCATGGAAACTGTGAAATTTACTGCCTTGGAAAAATGCTTTGAAAGCTAAGGTCAAGAGTGAGGGCAGTACTCCTCTGAGACAGAGGAGTGAACACAATGACCTCCAGGACAAAAGAGAGTGGGGCGAGGGCTTGCTGGGAGAACAAGACAGCCTGTAATTTGGTGGGTAGAGTGTTGGGTTTGACAGGAGTTTTTCTTGGAGACTAGGGATAGAACTTTTGTTTGGAGTTTGAAAGGACCTCAGAGACTGGGAGAAACATAGGGAAGAGGAAGAAAGCTAGGGGGAGCTGAGAGCATTATGGAATTCATACATGCTGGCTTCATGTTCCCAGGCCCTTCTCTGCATTTCTTGAAGTACATCCCCTGAGGAAGCACCTCCTTTGGGAGAGACTGTTTCCTAATGGAACTGAGATTCACAGGCCCAGGGCCCTCATTAGGAAATGTTCTTGGGAATGCTCTTGAAATACATGATGGTGAATGTTCTCATCTCCTGTTTACATCTGTCTGGTCCTTTCATAAATAAATAAATAAATACATAAATAAATACATAAATAAATAAATAACCAACCAACCAACCAACGGATCCTTCTAGGACTTTCAAGACATATTAGTGTATTAATACATATATATCCATTTTCTCTGTCCTAAATGGGTTGCTTGCTACTGTTATGAGTAGATCCTTGTCCATGGTAGTGAGGCTTGGAGATGGGAGTGTGGAATGCAGAAGGAAGAGGAGGTATATGGATCCTGACCCTGACCTCTGGAAGCTTTTAGACTATAAAGGAATTTAAGTGACACACCCAGGACACCAACAGACAGGGAAAAATTTTCAACTGAGCATCAATTATGTGCTGTAATTGCTAGAGATGCAGAGCAGTCAGGATGCCTTAGGAAAATCTTCCTAGGTACAGGATGGGGAAAGTTTGTAGAAGAGGGCTGAAGAGAGGGTCAGGACTGGACAGAAGGAGTGAGGACGGCATCCCTGGCAGGGCAGGTAACTTACTCAGGACACGGGCTCATCCTAGGAAAGGTAAGTCAGGATGTGAGGAGTTGAGTAAGGAAAGAGGTAATGGGGCTGAAGGTAGGGGGAGATAGGACAGGGCTTTGACAGCTGGGTCAGAAGGTCTGGACTGATTATACGCCATTGGAATAATTGCAGATTATTGCACAAGAACAGGCATTTCTGAACATGTCATTTGATGATGATGTTTCTCTGTGTTGTTTTAAGCTGGATTTGTGGTAGGCTCTCTGAAGATTTGCAATCATGGGTTTACTTTCTCTTCTATAAGTTTGTTTGTTCTGCTTGCTTTTATTTTGTCATAAAATATGGTTATTTAATTCCCAGACGTTTTGTTCTTTGGGTTGTTTCTCTGGGATCTTCATACTGTATCTTTGGCCCACTTTCCCTCATCTTCAGTAAAAGTGAGAAGAGCTCAAGGACCACATTGCACAACACAGTGGTAAACAGAAATTATTAAAAACATTACCAGTCTCTCTGACCCACCATTCAGATTGTCCTCCTTTGGGATCCTGCTCAAGGTCCAAGGATGGACTTCAGAAGAGTGTATGATATTTTTTTTAGGTAACTAACCTCAGAGGAGTCTGTGGTTCAACAAGTGTGAAGAATCACTGTTCTTTGTTGAAAAGTAGGTTGCTGGGGACAGTTCCCAGAGAAGGAAAGATGGTACAAGCATCCTTAGTGCCATCCACAGGAGCCTCCAAAGAGAGTTGAAGGAGCTGAAGGAGAAAGAGTAATTGGGAAAAGGGAAATGGGTTCAGAGGGAATTAGCAGGAGGGGTGCCCCATCTTCCCTTATTCTTCACCATCTTTCTAGCAGGTGTTCCTTCTTTGCATCCTCCATATCCTGGTGATTACAGGATTCTGGTTCTCCTTCAATTTAAATCTACTGAGTGCTTGTCATTTATCAGACTCTGTACCAGATCCTCTCACAACATTATCTCCTGAAATTCCTGTGTGGAACCTGCCATGCACAGAATGGGGTCAGTCCCTCCCTCAACCATGGCATGTTCACACCATCACTTCCTGTCAGGCCCCTTTTCCATTCATTTTATTTTCCCCTTTCACCCTTATCTCTATTCTCATTTCTCCTCCTCAGTGGGGGCACTTTCTTTAGTGTATGTAACAAGTGCTCTTCTAGTCTATGCTCTGTATGTGTAGTTAGATATATTCAACCATTCATCAAATACAGTGCCAACTCTGTCAGGCACAGTTGTAGATGCAGGGAGTCCAGCCAGAAGCAAAACCATTTTTAAAAGTCCTGCTTTCATGGAGCTTATATTCTAATGGAGTGAGAAAAATCATGAAGAAATAAATAAGTAAAACATTCAGTACCTTAAATAGTGACAAATGCTAAGAGAAAAAAAAGAAGGGATAGGTAGGTTGTGGGTGATTAGGAGCAGATTGCAGTTGTCTATGTGGGGATTCAGGAAGGCCATGCCAACAATCCTGCTATTTCACCAAATGCAGTTCCGAGAGCAACACCATGTGGATATCTGGGCTAGAAGGGATGCAGGTATAGGGGACAACAAGTACAAAGGCCTTGAGGTAGGTTCTCGCATGGTATGTTAGGAGGCCTGCCTGGTTAGGAGGCCAGTAGCTAGAGAAACAAGTGGGAAGAGAGAGAAACAGAAGGCTGAGAGGTAGCTGGGTCAGTGGCAAATACTGTAGGACTTTGTAGGTCAATGTAAATGCAGACTTTGGCTTTACTCTGAATGGAAAGGAAAACCAGTGGAAGATTGTGAGCAGAGGAAGGTCGTGACATTTTAAGCAGATATATTTGCATCCTTGACAAATATACAATGTTTTTTGGCTGTCTTTTAAATGAACATAAAAAGCATTATGCTAGGAGTACCTGGGTGTCTCAGTCCATTAAGCATATGCCTTCAAATTAGGTTATGATCCCAGGGCCCTGGGATTGAGCCCTAAGTGTCCACTGGGGTCCCTGCTTAGTGGGGAGTCTACTTCTCCCTCTGCCCCTCCCCACTCTCATGCTCTCTCATAAATAAATAAATAAATAAATAAATAAATAAATAAATAAATAAATAAAGTCTAAAAAATAAAGGCATTGTGCTGTATACCTCATTCTGCTTTTACTTTTGCCACCTAACATTGTTTTTAAGATCTACCCAAGTTGCTGCCTATAAATCTACTTTATTCTTTCTGACTCTGTGTAATATTTCATTGTTCACACAAAGCACATTTTACCTAAATATTCCCCTAGCAACAGATGCTGGCACAACTCCCACTTCCTGTCACCACAAATAGTCCTGTGATTAACATGCTCACATGGGCTCCTTATGGACTTTAGGAGAGAGTTTCCTGGGGGGTGCACACCTGGGAGAGAGATTGTGGAGTGGGAAGGGGTGTGTGTTCTTAATTCCACTGGGGTTGTACTTCAGATAATGTTCCTAGTGTTGCTCCCACCAGCAGTGTGTGATGGTTTGTATCTCCTCACTGAATTCTCATGCTGATCCAGTGAGGACCCTTGTGGATGAGGAGACTGAGGCTTAGAGAGAGTGAGCAAATTCCCTGAGTTCATGTGGTCACAGGGAAGGGCCAGGGATGACATCCAGTATTTCTGACATAATGATCATTGCTTTTTCCTCTATAGTACCCAGCACTGCCTCTTCCATAAATAAGATGAGGCAACCAGAGGCAAAAAAACTAATTATTATTATTATTATTATTATTATTATTATATTCCTGGTCTAACCCAGTGAGCCTAGGATCCCCACATGTTTAGCACCAGCATATTATGAGGGTGTGTAGTTAGAGTCCTTGGAGTTTAAGGGCAAATTATATAGAATAAAACTAATTTCATTGTCTCATGAGGGCTAGCTAACAGGCTTGAGGTTTTAGTGGACGATTTTGAAACTAGATGTTTATAAAGACTACGTATCAACGTTTGAGGATTTTATTTTATTTTATTAAAGATTTTATTTATTTAATCATGAGAGACAGAGAGAGAGAGAGAGAGAGAGAGG
The DNA here is from genome assembly GCF_048164855.1 of Canis lupus baileyi. Lineage (NCBI taxonomy): Eukaryota > Metazoa > Chordata > Mammalia > Carnivora > Canidae > Canis > Canis lupus. Next base: position 26,537,864 of record NC_132862.1, read on the forward strand.
CAGAGACACAGGCAGAGGGAGAAGCATGCTCCATGCAGGGAGCCTGATGTGGGACTTGATCCTGGGACTCCAGGATCATGCCCTGAGCTGAAGGCAGATGCTTAACCGCTGAGCCACCCGGGCATCCCACATGTGGGCATTTTAGATCAGATTTCAATATTAAATATTAGGTAGATTATATTAAGTGCAAAAAAAGAGATGATATTAAGTCCATATTTTTAGGCACTGAGCTACGTACTTACAGGCATCATTTCACTTACTCCTAACAACTACACTAGGAGGGATTTACTTTTACTCCCACTTGACTATTGTGGAATCTAAAGTTCTGAGAGGTTAACTAACTTGTCCAGAGTCACCAGCTATAGGTTGAGTTGAGATTTGAACCTGAATCATCTACCTGCAGAGCAGTAGTTAGTTACTCCTAACTACTCAGCTGTGCTGCCTCTCTGTGAAGGAAGCTTTTAGAAACTCTTTCCTTTGAATTTGAGGACAATGTCTTATCAGTTGGGTGGTTTAGAGCAGCCATGCAAAGTACAAGGTTAATAGACAAGAATCTCCAGAGGGAGAGGATAGGAAGTTTGAAAATGTTCCCCAGGTATCTTTATTATGCCTGACTCTGTTCCCCGAAGTGGGAACCTCTGCATTAGGACATCCTACCTGGATTATAGGGCCTGAGCGTGATGCCTTCAAACAGTAGAAATTCTCTAACTGGGCATGAATGATTGATTGCCTATAACCCAAGACATCCTGATATTTTTAAAACAGGTGTCCTCAAAGGCAAACAATTCTTTATCACCTTTGTGTGGCTTATAGCTGCCATGAGTGATGTATGTTCAAGGTTTCATCACAGTTGGTTTTTTCCCTTCACATTTTTCATTTTTCTTGCCTTCTAAAGGAAGGAAATACCATCTATATATTTACCTGATCCAGGTTTATAAAGGTTTCCTGGCTACAAAGTATGTATCTCAAATTCAAGTAGATAGAAATTCTGGATTATGTGCTCTTTCGGGTTTCTCTTCTCAGTTTTGGTCATTTTTCAACAAATATTTTTGAGCACCTAACTCACAGTCTGATGGAGGAGACAGGCAGCTGACCTGCAGTTTGAATACATTAGGATAAATGGCACATGGGGGAAGTGCAGGTGCTATGAGAGCACATAGGAAGGACAGCCTAAGGGTCAGGGGAGGCTTCCTGAGGAAGCACTCTTGAACTGGGAACTGAAAGAGAAGTGGGGACAGGGTAGGTAAGTAAAGTGGTCAAGAGGGCAGTAGAGGCGAGGGAACAGGGTGAGTGCTGAATTTCACAGCTGGAGCAGGAACTGAGCAGAAAGTGAGGCTGGAAGAATGAGCACAGGTCAGATGATGAAGGAAGGAAGGACTATGAAGGAAAAGCAGTGGGAACCACGGAAGGGTCTGAAGCCTGGGGGTCGGTGGGGGACACTTCAATCACATTTATAGTGTAGAAAGATTCCATGAGTTAAGAACTGACCCTCCTTATCTATTTCACGTTTGTTGGTAAATCATAATACGAGAACTGGTGAATGGCAAATAAAGAGTCTAGATGGATTTGGATTTGTAGACAGAAGGGCTGACCCATAACCCAAGTCTTCCTTTTGATCATCTATAGAAAATATTTTTCAGTGTTTTTTTTTTCAGTTTTGACTTTATTTCTGTCTTTAGAAACCTCTGACAGCATTTCCTAAAATTATCTCAAACCAAAGCCTAAGCAGGGAGGTAAGTGGGGGTTACATGACTTTGTTTTCTCTGTTTTCCACTACTCATTTCTGGGGGATCACTGTGATTTGTTCTTCTAGAGCCTTTCTTCCCTGAGGAGGGAACCATTTCAGTAGTAGCAGGGGAGTAGGGAGAAGGTGGAACCTCATGCCAGTTCCTTCACTAGGAAAACATTTGGCATATTGAAAGCATGGTTTGAACGAGTTAAAAATAACTCCACATGAAAAACTAATAGGGAGTTACAAGTGCATGTTTTAATATAGGCTCACAGAGCAGGGAAGATTCTCCAGGCCTGTGGTAGCTGACATCACAGATGGCACAGGGTGTGTATAGAGCGTAGTGTGGCCAGTAAGGAGACTGTCTGTGGAAGTGAGCTCACCTTCTCTCCTGTAGCCCAGAGAGGGAGGAGACAGAAGGTATTGTTTAGGTTGTGAGCTACTGAGCTAGATCACTTATTTCTTTCTCCCTATGGTTCACATACTCATAACTGTAAACATAACTATAGTGAATTTTTGTCTGGGTGCTTTGGGTGAGGTGTTTTGAATGTCAGAATTCAAAAAACCACCTTCTTGGCACCTCTGTCTTTTCATCCATAGACCCTGGGTCAGCAGCTACCCCTATTTCTCCAGGGTTTCCTTCCCAGGCAGCCTGGTCTTCTCCTTCTTGCAGGTGGTTATGAAGACCCTGTCCCCTTTTCCCTCCTCCTCTATGTTCACAGCACCCCCATGGGTCTAGGTGTGTAAAGGGAAGGGGTGGTCTGTACATTCTTGGCCATCAGTACAGCTGAATGGCTGAGGCAAAATGCAGAGAAAGGGGGACAAATTTCCATATGACCTTGGCTAACTGATATTATGGCTAAGAGTTTTAAGACCAAGATACCAATATTTGTATTTTACCCTCAGATGATATTTTTAAAAAGATTCTGCAATTGCAACCATGCCTGTTAGCCCATGAATTAGTGTGTCATTACTCATGCTCAAGCACACCACTGTGCATGTGAATTCTTGCACAATACATTCATGTCCTGTTGTATCTTACAGCTTAATTGGTACATGAAGGTATGTATAGGAGTTGGACGAACTCGGAAGAGTAGGGTCCCCAAATCACCTGTCTCCACCAAATTACCTAGATAACCTTCAAATCATCCTGAAAAATCTACGAATTCGGCCTGAGATTTAAAGAGAGACCAGCTGGAACGCTACAGTGAGAAGAGTTCGCGCTTCTATCAAGGTAGGAAGACTGGGAAAAAAGAAATAAAGAAACAAAAGGCATCCAAGGAGGAGGGGCCCTGCGAGGAGCAGGGGTAAGGCCGGGGCGAGTGTCCCCAGGACAGGAGAGCCCCGTCCCGGAGAAGCAGGAGCTGCACCAACCTTCCCGGGCGGAAAGGGGCTCGCAGGGAGTTGGAGCAGGACCCAGGAGGGCGGGGATGCCCTCGGGCTCCGGGGACACTAACAGACACCTGCGCCCCGGGAGAGTGCGCCGAGCTCCCTAAGGGCTGCAGCGCGCACGGCGGGACCCGGAGCAGCTCGGGGGGCTCGGGGGCGGCTCCGCGGAGGGGGCTGCGGGGCGGGAGCAGCTGGGGGGGGGGGCTCGGGCGGCGGCTCTGCAGAGGGGGCTGCGGGGAGGGAGAGCAAATCCAACAGCGCAGGCCCCGGAGCACAGGGCGCCGGGACACAGCACAGGATCCGGCCTCCCCCGGGACAGGCAGAGGCCGGGAGGGCCCAGGACAGCGAGGACGCTCCTGCCCCAGCTGAGCAGATCAGCGGCCCCGCCCCGGAGCCTCCAGGCCCTGCAGACGGAGAGCTCAGGAGTTCCTGCGGGGGCTGACTCCAGGGCTCCAGAGCTGGCCCCGCCACTGGGGCTGTTCCTCCTGGGTCCTCACGGGGTAAACAACCCCCACTGAGCCCAGCACCAGGCAGGGGGCAGAGCAGCTCCCCAAAGTGCTAACACCTGAAAATCAGCACAACAGGCCCCTGCCCCAGAAGACCAGCTAGACGGACAAGTTCCAGGGGAAGTCAAGGGACTTAAAGTATACAGAATCAGAAGATACTCCCCCGTGGTTTGTTTTGTTTTGTTTTGTTTTTTTGCTTTTTGATTTCTGTTTGCTTCCCCCACCCTTTTTTCCCTTTCATTCTTTTTCTTTCTCTTTTTCTTTTTTCTTTTTTTCTTCCTTTTTTCTTTCTTCTTTTTCTCTTTTCTTTCCTTCTTTTTCTTTTTCTCCTTTTCCCAATACAACTTGTTTTTGGCCATTCTGCACTGAGCAAAATGACTAGAAGGAAAACCTCACCTCAAAAGAAAGAATCAGAAACAGTCCTCTCTCCCACAGAGTTACAAAATCTGGATTACAATTCAATGTCAGAAAGCCAATTCAGAAGCACTATTATACAGCTACTGGTGGCTCTAGAAAAAAAGCATAAAGGACTCAAGAGACTTCATGACTGCAGAATTTAGATCTAATCAGGCTGAAATTAAAAATCAATTGAATGAGATGCAATCCAAACTAGAAGTCCTAACGACGAGGGTTAACGAGGTGGAAGAACGAGTGAGTGACATAGAAGACAAGTTGATGGCAAAGAGGGAAACTGAGGAAAAAAGAGAAACAATTGAAAGACCATGAAGATAGATTAAGGGAAATAAACGACAGCCTGAGGAAGAAAAACGTACGTTTAATTGGGGTTCCCGAGGGCGCCGAAAGGGCCAGAGGGCCAGAATATGTATTTGAACAAATCATAGCTGAAAACTTTCCTAATCTGGGAAGGGAAACAGGCATTCAGATCCAGGAAATAGAGAGATCCCCCCCTAAAATCAATAAAAACCGTTCAACACCTCGACATCTAATAATGAAGCTTGCAAATTCCAAAGATAAAGAGAAGATCCTTAAAACAGCAAGAGACAACAAATCCCTGACTTTTATGGGGAGGAGTATTAGGGTAACAGCAGATCTCTCCACAGAGACCTGGCAGGCCAGAAAGGGCTGGCAGGATATATTCAGGGTCCTAAATGAGAAGAACATGCAACCAAGAATACTTTATCCAGCAAGGCTCTCATTCAAAATGGAAGGAGAGATAAAGAGCTTCCAAGACAGGCAGGAACTGAAAGAATATGTGACCTCCAAACCAGCTCTGCAAGAAATTTTAAGGGGGACTCTTAAAATTCCCCTTTAAGAAGAAGTTCAGTGGAACAATCCACAAAAACAAGGACTGAATAGATATCATGATGACACTAAACTCATATCTCTCAATAGTAACTCTGAACGTGAACGGGCTTAATGACCCCATCAAAAGGCGCAGGGTTTCAGACTGGATAAAAAAGCAGGACCCATCTATTTGCTGTCTACAAGAGACTCATATTAGACATAAGGACACCTACAGCATGAAAATAAAAGGTTGGAGAACCATTTACCATTCAAATGGTCCTCAAAAGAAAGCAGGGGTAGCCATCCTTATATCAGATAAACTAAAATTTACCCCGAAGACTGTAGTGAGAGATGAAGACGGACACTATATCATACTTAAAGGATCTATCCAACAAGAGGACTTAACAATCTTCAATATATATGCCCTGAATGTGGGAGCTGCCAAATATTTAAACCAATTAATAACCAAAGTGAAGAAATACTTAGATAATAATGCACTTATACTTGGTGACTTCAATCTAGCTCTTTCTACCCTCGATAGGTCTTCTAAGCACAACATCTCCAAAGAAACGAGAGCTTTAAATAATACACTGGACCAGATGGATTTCACAGATATCTACAGAACTTTACATCCAAACTCAACTGAATACACATATTTCTCAAGTGCAGAGGGAACTTTCTCCAGAATAGACCACATAGTGGGTCACAAATCAGGTCTGAACTGATACCAAAAGATTGGGATCGTCCCCTGCATATTCTCAGATCATAATGCCTTGAAATTAGAACTCAATCACACCAAGAAGTTTGGAAGGACCTCAAACACGTGGAGGTTAAGGACCATCCTGCTAAAAGATGAAAGGGTCAGCCAGGAAATTAAGGAAGAATTAAAAAAATTCATGGAAACTAATGAGAATGAAGATACAACCGTTCAAAATCTTTGGGATGCAGCAAAAGCAGTCCTAAGGGGGAAATACATCGCAATACAAGCATCCATTCAAAAACTGGAAAGAACTCAAATACAAAAGCTAACCTTACACATAAAGGAGCTAGAGAAAAAACAGCAGATTGACCCCACGCCCAGCAGAAAAAGAGAGTTACTTAAAATTCGAGCAGAACTCAACGAAATCGAGACCAGAAGAAATGTGGAACAGATCAACAGAACCAGGAGTTGGTTCTTTGAAAGAATTAATAAGATAGATAAACCATTAGCCAGCCTTATTATTTTTTTTAAATATTTTTTTCTTTATTTATTTATGATAGTCACACACAGAGAGAGAGAGAGAGAGAGAGAGAGGCAGAGGGAGAAGCAGGCTCCATGCACCGGGAGCCCGACGTGGGATTCGATCCCGGGTCTCCAGGATCGCGCCCTGGGCCAAAGGCAGGCGCCAAACCGCTGCGCCACCCAGGGATCCCAGCCAGCCTTATTAAAAGGAAGAGAGAAGACTCAAATAAATAAAATCATGAATGACGGGATCCCTGGGTGGCGCAGTGGTTTGGCGCCTGCCTTTAGCCCAGGGTGTGATCCTGGAGACCCGGGATCGAATCCCACATCGGGCTCCCGGTGCATGGAGCCTGCTTCTCCCTCTGCCTGTGTATCTGCGCCTCTCTCTCTCTCTGTGACTATCATAAATAAATAAAAATTTAAAAAAATAAAAAAATTAAAAAAATAAAATCATGAATGAGAAAGGAGAGATCACTACCAACACCAAGGAAATACAAACGATTTTAAAAACATATTATGAACAGCTATACGCCTATAAATTAGGCAATCTAGAAGAAATGGACACATTCCTGGAAAGCCACAAACTACCAAAACTGGAACAGGAAGAAATAGAAAACCTGAACAGGCCAATAACGAGGGTGGAAATTGAAGCAGTCATCAAAAACCTCCCAAGACACAAGAGTCCAAGGCCAGATGGCTTCCCAGGGGAATTCTATCAAACGTTTAAAGAAGAAATCATACCTATTCTACTAAAGCTGTTGGGAAAGATAGAAAGAGATGGAGTACCTCCAAATTCGTTCTATGAGGCCGGCATCACCTTAATTCCAAAACCAGAGAAAAACCCCACCAAAAAGGAGAATTACAGACCAATATCCCTGATGAACATGGATGCAAAAATTCTCAACAAGATACTAGCCAATAGGATCCAACAGTACATTAAGAAAATTATTCACCTTGACCAAGTAGGATTTATCCCCGGGACACAAGGCTGGTTCAACACTCGTAAAACAATCAATGTGATTCATCATATCAGCAAGAGAAAAACCAAGAACCATATGATCCTCTCATTAGATGCAGAGAAAGCATTTGACAAAATACAGCATCCGTTCCTGATCAAAACTCTTCAGAGTGTAGGGATAGAGGGAACTTTCCTGGACATCTTAAAAGCCATCTATGAAAAGCCCACAGCAAATATCATTCTCAATGGGGAAGCACTGGGAGCCTTTCCCCTAAGATCAGGAACAAGACAGGGATGTCCACTCTCACCACTGCTATTCAAAATAGTATTGGAAGTCCTAGCCTCAGCAAACAGGCAACAAAAAGACATTAAAGGCATTCAAATTGGCAAAGAAGAAGTCAAACTCTCCCTCTTCGCCGATGACATGATACTCTATGTAGAAAACCCAAAAGCCTCCACCCCAAGATTGCTAGAACTCATACAGCAATTTGGTAGCGTGCCAGGATACAAAATCAATGCCCAGAAATCAATGGCATTTCTATACACTAACAATGAGACTGAAGAAAGAGAAATTAAGGAGTCAATCCCATTTACAATTGCACCCAAAAGCATAAGATACCTAGGAATAAACCTAACCAAAGTGGTAAAGGATCTATACCCTAAAAACTATAGAACACTTCTGAAAGAAACTGAGGAAGACACAAAGAGATGGAAAAATCTTCCATGCTCATGGATTGGCAGAATTAATATTGTGAAAATGTCAATGTTACCCAGGGCAATTTACACGTTTTATGCAATCCCTATCAAAATACCATGGACTTTCTTCAGAGAGTTAGAACAAATTATTTTAAGATTTGTGTAGAATCAGAAAAGACCCCGAATAGCCAGGGGAATTTTAAAAAAGAAAACCATGGCTGGGGGCATCACAATGCCAGATTTCAGGCTGTACTACAAAGCTGTGGTAATCAAGACAGTGTGGTACTGGCACAAAAACAGACACATAGATCAATTGAACAGAATAGAGAATCCAGAAATGGACCCTGAACTTTATGGTCAACTAATATTCGATAAAGGAGGAAAGACTATCCATTGGAAGAAAGACAGTCTCTTCAATAAATGGTGCTGGGAAAATTGGACATCCACATGCAGAAGAATGAAACTAGACCACTCTCTTACACCATACACAGAGATAAACTCAAAATGGATGAAAGATCTAAATGTGAGACAAGAATCTATCAAAATCCTAGAGGAGAACACAGGCAACACCCTTTCTGAACTCGGCCACAGTAACTTCTTGCAAGATACATCCACGAAGGCAAAAGAAACAAAAGCAAAAATGAACCATTGGGACTTCAAGATAAGAAGCTTTTGCACAGCAAAGGATACAGTCAACAAAACTCAAAGACAACCTTCAGAATGGGAGAAGATATTTGCAAATGACCTATCAGATAAAGGGCTAGTTTCCAAGATCTATAAAGAACTTCTTAAACTGAACACCAAAGAAACAAACAATCCAATCATGAAATGGGCAAAAGACATGAAGAGAAATCTCACAGAGGAAGACATAGACATGGCTAACATGCACATGAGAAAATGCTCTGCATCACTTGCCATCAGGGAAATACAAATCAAAACCACAATGAGATACCACCTCACACCAGTGAGAATGGGGAAAATTAACAAGGCAGGAAACCAAAAATGTTGGAGAGGATGCGGAGAAAGGGGAGCCCTCTGACACTGTTGGCGGGAATGTGAACTGGTGCAGCCACTCTGGAAAACTGTGTGGAGGTTCCTCAAAGAGTTAAAAATAGACCTGCCCTACGACCCAGCAATTGCACTGCTGGGGATTTACCCCAAAGATACAGATGCAATGAAACGGCGGGACACCTGCACCCCAATGTTTCTAGCAGCAATGTCCACAATAGCCAAACTGTGGAAGGAGCCTCGGTGTCCATCGAAAGATGAATGGATAAAGAAGATGTGGTTTATGTATACAATGGAATATTACTCAGCCGTTAGAAATGACAAATACCCACCATTTGCTTCAACGTGGATGGAACTGGAGGGTATTATGCTGAGTGAAGTAAGTCAATTGGAGAAGGACAAACAGTGTATGTTCTCATTCATTGGGGAATATAAATAATAGTGAAAGGGAATATAAGGGAAGGGAGAAGAAATGTGTGGGAAATATCAGAAAGGGAGACAGAACATGAAGACTCCTGATTCTGGGAAATGAACTAGGGGTGGTGGGAGGGGAAGAGGGCGGGGGGTGGGGCACTGAGGGGGACACTTGACAGGATGAGCACTGGGTGTTATTCTGTATGTTGGTAAATTGAACACCAATAAAAAATTAATTTATTTAGAAAAAGCAGTTGGACGAACTCAAATAGGATTATGTCATGTAGCATGCAAAACAGGAGAATGTAGGAAAGCATCTGACACTTTTCTGGGGGAAAGCCAGTTAATTTCTCTATGATGTCTCTTGGTGTCAGTTTCTGTGATATTTGGGCTGCAACATATGGCTTGTGACTTCTGAGCATTGGTTGAACACAACTGTTCAGTAAATATTTATTGTTTACTTAGGCATTATGGAGAGACAGCACGGGCCAGATGGAATATGAAGCAGCAGATGTGAAGCCTGAGCAGTGGAACTCAGCAACCCCAACCCAACTCCGCTTAACTCAGCCTCACTGAACCTGATCTGAGACTCTCCACTCCTGCACTTGCTACAGCTCCCTGACCCTGGAATCCTCTTCAATTCTAGCTAGAATGCTGTGTCAGGCCCTTCGCAGATTTGGTCAAAAACTAGTACGCAGACTTACACTGAAGAAAGAGAGGGCTGAGACTGCCCCCGCTGGAAGACTGACCACACTGGATTTAGTGGCCCTTGGTGTGTGCTGCACAATCGGTGTAGTTGTGTATGTCATAGCTAGTGAGGTGGCTCGAGATCAAGCAGGACCATCCATTGTGATCTGCTTTTTGGTGGCCGGCCTATCTTCTATGTTGACTGGGCTGTGCTATGCAGAGTTTGGTGTCCGGGTTCCTCATGCTGGCTCTGCATATCTCTACACCTATATCACTATAGGTGAACTCTGGGCTTTCATCATTGGCTGGATCTTCATCTTCTCCAATGTTGCTGGTACAGCTACTGTGTTCTTTGCCTGGCTCTTAACTTTTGACAACCTCTTTGGGAACCAGATCTCTCAGACCCTGCGTGAAAGCATCTTACTGTATATTCCTCAGGTGCTTGCAGAGATTCTAGGCTTCTTTGTTGTGGGCCTTTTGTTTTTACTTGTCAGATTGCTGACCTTGAGGGCTAGGGAGTTGGTAATATTTACCAACATGGTCACATTGGTGAACCTTTTGGTTCTCGGTTTTTTCATCCTCTCTGGTTTCATTAAGGGGGACCTGCACAACTGGAAGCTCACAGAAGAGGACTACATAAAAGCTGGACTCAATGACACCTCTAGCTTGGGCCCTCTGGGCTCTGGAGGATTCGTGCCTTTTGGCTTCCAGGGGATTCTCCTTGGATCAGCTAACTGTTTCTATGCTTTTATAGGTTTTGACAACATTGTTACCAGAGTTAAAGAAGCACAGAATCCCCAGCGTTCTATCCCCATGGGCATTGTGATTTCATTGCTCATCTGCATTTTGGTATATTTTGGTGTCTCTGCATCACTTACACTTATGGTGCCTTACTACCAGCTCCGACCTGGGAGCACCTTGCCTGAGGCATTTTTCCATATTGGCTGGGCCCCTGCCTACTATGCTGTAGCTTTTGGATTCCTATGTAATCTTTCTGCCAGTCTCTTGGGCTATATGTTTCCCATAAGCCAGCTGATATACACGATGGCACAGGATGGCCTCCTCTTCCCTGTCTTTTCCAGGATCCAAACTGGCACATATGTTCCCATCATGGCCACTGTGATCTTTGGCATTATTGCAGCGATCATGGCATTCTTTTTGGGACTCACTGATCTTCTACACCTCAAGTCAATTGGGACCCTGCTAGCTTACTCCCTAGTGGCTTTTTGTGTTCTTATAGTCAGGTATCAGCCTGAGAGGAAGAATGGGGGAAGTGAAGATCAGATGAAGGAAGAGCATGATGGAAATGGAGCACAGATGCAGGAGGAGAATGGACCTACAGCAGAGAAGCTGACTCTACACCAATTATTTTTTCCAGGCAGCTCCACCCCCACTGCACTCTCTGGATGGGTTGTCTCTGTTTGCTCCTCACTGCTTGCTCTACTGCTGACTCTGCTCTGCCTGGTGCTGACCCAGTGGCCAGGTCTGCTTTCTCAAGACCCAGTGTGGATCACAGTGGTTGTGCTGCTCCTGGTGCTCATCACTGGGATCACTGGGGTCATCTGGAGACAACCACAGAGCTCCTCTCCCCTTCACTTTAAGGTACCTGGTCTGCCTCTCCTCCCACTCCTGAGCATCTTTCTGAATGTTTACCTTATGATACAGATGAGAGCTAGCACCTGGGCCCTACTTGGTGTCTGGATGCTGATTGGATTTGTTATCTACTTCACATATGGGATCCATCACAGCCTGGTTGCATAGCCCCGCTGAGATTAGGGCCCAAACTGTAGACCTTGAACTCAGCAGTGTTGGGACATCTTTGGTTTGACATCATTACTCCTGAAGCACTCTGGTCCCCCTGCACATTAATGGAAAGTACTCTTCAGCAAATGGAAAGCTAAGGCTCTCATGGCATGTTGATGCAGGAACACTAATAGAGCTCTGTATTTATTGTGGAGTGAAGGATGTATTTTAATTTCTTTTTTTTTTTCTGTCTGCTTTCAATTCTGTCTGTAGCTGCTTACTGGCTTTAAAACATTATTATTCAAATAAATTAGAAAAATTAATTTTGTTTTCTTTGGATAAATATCTAGTAGTGAAAATACTGGATCATATGGTAATCTTATTTTTAATATTTTGAGAAAACTTGATACTCTTTTCACAGTGGCTGCACCAATTTACATTCCCAACAATTGTACACACACAAGGGTTCCTTTTTTATCTTTTTAATTTTAGACATTCTGTCAGGTAATAAGTGATATCTCATTATAGTTTTAATTTACATTTTCCTGAAATTTAGTGATGCTGAGCATCTTTTCATGTATCTGTCGGCCATCTATTTGTCTTTGGAAAAATGTCTATTTAGGTCTTCTGCCTATTTTTAAATTGGATTTTTCTCAAGTGTTGTGTAAGTTCTTTATATCTTTTGGATATTTACCCCTTATTGGATATATTATTTGCCAATATCTTCTCCCATTCTATAGGTTCCCTTTGTGTTTTGTTGATGGTTTCCTTTGCTGTGCTAAAGTACTTACACAAATTCAAAAACATATATGCACTTTATATTTATTGTAGAATTATTTACAATTAGAGATAGAAGCAACCCAAGTGTCTATTGACAGATGAATTGACCACACCAGACTCCTAAACACAAGGAACAAACTGGTGGTTGCCAAAGTGGAGGTGGGTAAGGGGATGGGTGAAACAGATTAAGAAAGTAAGAGTAAACTTATCCCAATGAACTCTGAGAAACACGTGGAATTGTTGAATCATCATATTGTACACATCATATTGTACACATTAACACTATGTTAATTATATCTCAATGAAAAATAAAGACAAAAAAGAGAAAAAGAAAAAAAAAGATGAAATATGGCCTCTATCATTAAGGAGTTTATATTCTAATGCAATGGGTAAAGCATAGAGTAGCAGAAAGTAGAAAGTGCTTTCATAAGTAATATACAGGGATCCCTGGGTGGCGCAGCGGTTTGGGGTCTGCCTTTGGCCCAGGGCGATCCTGGAGATCCGGGATCGAATCCCACGTCAGGCTCCCGGTGCATGGAGCCTGCTTCTCTCTCTCTCTCTCTCTCTGTGTGTGTGTGTGTGTGTGTGTGACTATCATAAATAAATAAAAAATTTTTTAAAAAGTAATATACAAATAAAGTGTCTTGGGAATTCAAAGTGGAGGATGATCATTTGCTGCTGGCACAGTGGTAAGAGTTGGCTGGTGAAATCAGAGAAGACTTTGTAAAGGAACAGCATTTGAGTTGGCAATCTCCATAGATAGATAGGATTTTGCCACATGTGGGCAGGAGGGAGAGATTATAGGCAGAGAGAAAATCACTACAAAAAGCACAGGAAAAAGAAGCAGTGTTCAGAACATACCTAGCAGGCTGTGTAGACTGAGAAATGGCTGTGTGAGGGGACAACAGAACATGCACATGTAGATTGGAGCAGAACTTTCCTTTGGACACAAAGCACTTTGGCCTTGAATCCACTACCAGTGCTGAAAACCTAGGGTTGTTTCTCCTTCTTAGCCATATTTGCATTTTTGGATTTTCAAGTTTCTCTGCTGTTGTCTACTTTGGTCCACCTGCTCAGAAAGTGCACAGCTGAGAGTCAGGTTCTGGTCTGGTTTCCACTGTTAACTAGGATTGTGAACTTGAGCAAGCCCCTCAGTTCCTTCCATACTTTGCTTACTTACCTGTAACATGAGAAGTCAGAATTGATTTCTAAAGTTCCATTTACTTGAAAAATTCTGGGAATTCCTCTGGTTCTTCTGTCCTGTTATTCTCTCAACTAGGTCTCTCTACTGTAAGTGATCTGAACCTACATTGTGTCCATTTTTCCCTACAACCCATTGTCAGAGCTGTAGAGGTACAGTAAATAGCACCCATTTCTCCCTCCTATGTTTGGAACAAATTGATATAACCCAGACGTTGAGACAGATGACTAAACCATCAGCTTTAGATATGCAGCCTAATTGGCTTGCTAATCCCACATCACTAAATGAGACACTTAATCCTCATCACAAGTAGTGCTGACCACCCCTGCCCCCCATCACAGGAGAGTCTGCTTTTATTAGATTTTCTCATAAAATTAGATTTAAAAAGGAATCCAACAAAAAACTAGAAGGGGCTGAGCTGGGCATGTCTCTTCAATTCACTAATCAAAGTCACAGTAAGGGGTGGGTGGAAAGAGGCCAGGAATAGTACTCTATCCAGTGGTGCTCAAACTTTAGCAAGTGCCACGTCACCTGGAGGACTTGTGAGACCACAGATTGCTGGTCCTCAGCATTTGGAATTCAGTAGGTCTGGGTGGGGCCCAGAACTTGTCCTTCTAACAAGTTGCCAGGTGATGCTAATACCTGGTCATGCTCCCTAAGAGTCCAGGGATCCCACTTTGAAAACCAAAGCTCTAGCTAAAGCCCCTCCACATGTAAAGATGAAGTGAGGGAAACAAAAGGTACCTTTTGTACACTTACTTTCATTTAATGAAACATTTAGATAAAGATATCATCGTTAATCCTTTTACAGTGGGGAAATCATAATGAATCATTTCACAATGTATATGTATGTCAAATCACCACAATGTACACTTCAAATACCTTAAAATTTTATATGTCAAGTGTACCTCAATAAAGCTGAAATTTAAAAAATAAAATACCACAGTTACCTCTGCATCTTTGTTTTCTTTATTTTGTTCCCTGATTGTAGACATTAGGTAAGGAATGTATCTTGTTCACTCTCCCAGAGCATCCAGCTGGGAGCCAGGTACATAATGAACATTTAATAAATTCATATTTAGTTGAATTGAGCCTTACACATTTTTTTTGGTACAGAAAATTCTCCTTCTAGCACAGTGCTACTCTTTTAAAATTACCTTTTGGGAGACTTTCTTGACAAACAGCATTTCTCTCCACCCAGAACACAGAGTACTGGGTCCTGTCCCCAGGTTCTAGAATTCATCAGGTCTGGTTGGGGCCCAGAGCTTGTACTTCTAACAAATTCCCAGGTGATGCCAATACTGCTGGTATCTAGAACTATATCTAAGTCTGTACCCAGCATCTAGCACTATACCCAAGCACTTCTAGTTTTACCTTTGTGTGGCTACACCTGAATTCTGGTGTGTTCCCAGACAAGAATCTTGCTCAGGGCAAAGAGTACATTCTCCTCATCCTCTAGACTCCACAGTAAGAACAGCATTGTTATTCAATGAGCAACAGGGAAAATACAGCCCTGGGGCAGGAGAATGCCTGAAATGACCTCCCCTGGTTCAGCTCCATCTATTCCTATGGGATTTGGGGAGGGGCCAGAAGTATTGAAATTGATAGAAGGCCCAGCCTGTTCTGATTCCAGGGAATCCTTGAATATGAGACTGACTCCAGTGTGGGCAAAACAGGCATTCTTCTTCTTCTTGTTCTTTTTTTTTTTTTAATTTCTCTCTTTAAGACTTTATTTATATATTTATATGAGAGAGAGAGTGCACACTCCTGTGCCCAGAAGCTGGTGGGGGAGGGTCAGAGGGGGAATGAGGGAGGAAGAATCCCAAGCAGACTCCAAAAAAATTCTGGTAATTCCTCTGGTTCCCAGTGAGGAGCCCAATACAGGGCTAAATCTTATGACCCTGAGATCACGACCTGAGCCCAAAACCAAGAGTCAGATGATTAATGAACTGAGCCACCAAGGCACCTTAACCAGCATTTTTCTTGATACACTCAGAGTCTTATGCTTTGGTATAGAGCTGCCAGTGTTTTTCTATTTTGTTTATGTAGTCCCCTCTAGGGCAGGCCCCTAGAAGGGAAAGGATAGGAAGCTACTTTTTTACTTTTGGAATTTCTCATCTTCTCAACAGGGAGTGTGTGACTCCAGGGAAGCCTGCTAGAGGTAAGATTACCCATAATGTTCTGACTCCCTTAGACACTCTTTGAGTGACTGGGGCAAAAATTTTGTGAAAGCATCTAAGATTATTTAGGGAGAGAGAATTTATACCCCAAATAGGGAGGAAAATGGATGGACATAGTAGTAATTAATAACTGGATATAGACAGAGGCATTATTTCTTTGGAAGGGAAGATAGGAGTAGGAAGTGAGAAAGAGGTATGGGTTGAGAGACACTTCCTGGAGGATGCCTATGGAGCAATTTGGGAAATACAAGAGGGACAGGTGAGTTGGAAATTAAATGAGACAGTAATTTTAGGTTACAGGGACGTTTAAGAGTCATGAAAGACAAGACTCTTGTGAGGGATATGTTTTCACATTTGAAGGGAATTTATAATCCAGGTTTGTATTGTGTATTGTGCCATGAAGTAAGATTCCTAAATCAGGAATATGATTCTCACAGCCATCTGAAGGATAGACAGAAGGATGTGGACAGATAGACTGTTTCTGGGAGACACTTGTAGCAACTGTTACAGTTATGTAGATCCTGCTCTTCAAAGTGTGGTCCATGGATCAGCAGTGTGAGTATCACTTTGGGAGCTTGTTGGAAATGCAGCATCTCATGCTCCAACTTAGACCTGTTGATATAGAATCTGCATTTTTAACAGTCTCCCAAATGATTTGTTTGGTCTTTCAAGTTTAAGAAGCACCAGCCTTAGGTGATCCATGATAGGTGTCTGACCTCAGATAAGCACTATGGAAGGTCTGACAACTTTGGAATTTGGAGCACAAGAGGGGGAGCCCAGGCTGGAAATCTAAATTTGGGAAGAGGGAAAAGTGTGGGCTATGGTTGCCCTCTTGTCTCCAAGCTTCTCATGCCAGTCACTATGCCAGGGTTTGACATCAGCCCACTTTGGGAAAATGCCTGTTGTGCTCACACTGGAGTCTGATTTATCCCCAGGGGCTCTCTTGCTACAAGTATTGCATGGATCATGACTGCTGCCCATTCTCTTACCCCTTCTTCATATGATTGCTTGAAAGGAACTGGGGAGGTCATGTTAGTCATGTTCCACCTCAGGGTTGTACTGTCCCTTAATCAAATGAATGATAATACTAATTGAGGAGACTATAGAAGTTGGGGGGATTGAAATAGGAGTACTTAACTATCTGTCCTGGAAATTAGGATACTTTCATCTTTCAAAAGCTTTAAGGAGAGACCAGATAAGTGCATAAGGGGTTATACTCTAGTAGGGACTAAATTAATGCTCTTAAGGGCTCTTTTGATGATTTTCAATGGGTTAATAACTAAATATATGAATCCTGTAATTCCACAGATCTAGAGTGATAAGCAATGAAATAATATTACCAGGTGAGAATTTTGAAATTTTTGAGAATTTTCTTAAGGTTTTGAGGGTTTGGGTACTTCATTCCCAATCAAAATGACTGATGAAGAGAGGCAATACTGAAAGAAAACATATAGACATTAAACATAAGGAGGAATTTTCTGAGATTAGAGGGTGACAAGGGAGATGGGAGCGTGTGGGATCTCTGGCTATGTGCATGGCTGTCTCACTTGCGTTTGGAATGCCTCAGATGGGCTGCTGCCCAGAAACAAGGTAATATACAAAATGAACTCTCAAAAAAATATTTTCTATTCCAATAATTCTCCAGTCAACTCCTGAAAGGAAAGATTGGGGTGGATGTGTGGTGGATATAAGGTGGTAAGGCATGGGGATGGTGAATGATAGAAGAAAAACACCAATCTTCTTAGAGCATTGAAATCTGCTAATACTTTTAAAACAGGGCTTGGATTTAGGAGAATAAGTTATATGTTTGCACTCAAATAAGAGTTTTATGTTTCCATGTCTTTCCTCTCTCCATATATTTATCTTGTCTCTTTGATAAGATTTTAAAAAATTTTTTATAAACCCTTATAAGGGAAAGAACATCTCTTTTATGTATTATTTCTTTTATCTACAATGTCCCTAAAATGATGATGATAATTTTAGCTATTTGTTGAGTACTATGCCATATACTTTGTTCCACTTTACAGAATCACCTATTTAATACAAAATTTCTATAAAGTGAGTATTATTATGCTTACATTACAAAAGTTGAAACTAAGGCTCAGAGAGGTTACCTCATTTGTACGAAGTAAGTGGTGAAGCTAGGATTTGTACCAAGTTTGAGTAAAGTCTATACTCTGCTGGAGTAATTGCTTGGTAAGGGATAGATGACCACTGGAACTTGATGGCATAGAGGTAACCAAAAGACAGTGGATAATTACAAATAGTAAGTAATGAAAAAAGAATCTCTATTTGTTTGTGCATGTAGTCAGAGACACACTTAGTGACACGTGCAGCTCATACTCAGACACTCATTCCTTCACCTTCACTGTGCCCCAGTCCTCAGTCAGGAGTTTGGAAAGGGGCAAGTTGGCCAAAAGCATCACATTCAAAGTCATGCATGTGTACCTACCATATGGAAATGTGTTAGAATTTGAGTGAAAATATGCACAGAGGAGTTGGGTATGTTTATCTCGGTAGGTCTATAAACATGAGCATATTTGTTTTATGAGAATGATTGTGTGTGTGTGTGTGTGTGTGTGTGTGTGTACACAAATCCTGAAGTAGTTCAATCAATAACAAGGAACTAGCTGCCTTCCACCCTCGCCCTGGTTGGTGTGTTTATACCAAACCATGATATTTATGTTTCATTCCCTCTCAAAGGACCATCAATGAGTTTCTTTCTGGGAAATTTATGGCTAAGATGCTGGGCTATAACCACCTCCCTTTCCCCTAGAGCCCCCCCCTCATGGAAGGTACTACGAGAAGCCATTTTTTCACTTCTTTGCTCCCAAGTGGGACTTTACTCGAGCTACCCCAGAAAGAAGAGAATTAAAAATTAGAGTAATTAAGGAATCTGGAGTTGAGATTGTGAAATACTAGTCATTTGTGGAACTAATTTCATAAAAAAAGCAAAGAGCTTTGCAAAAAGCAAGATTGGTAAGAAGAGTTGAATGTTTCAGTTTTATTCTTTATTGTTTACTTCTTTAGAAAATCTGAAGCAAAACTTCTGGAAGCAAGAGGCAGGATGACCTGCACAGGGTTTGATGGCAGACGCAGCACAGGAACCACCTCCTTCACCTTCCAATGCCAGTACATGGAAAACCATTTTATGAGGGATTTTATGTTAAACCTTACATCTGACATTTCATAGTATCTCTTGTACAGAGAAGGAGGAAATATACATATTTATTAACATATAGTGTCAGAAGATCTAGGAAAATTGAAAATGGAGATGGATGGAGGAGGGGTTTCTCCCTTTCCCCAGGCAAGCAAATCACCTAATTCAATTAGTATAGTATATGCTTTTCTGTACTTTGTACTGTTCGCAGTAATGGGGTTAAGAAATATATATATTTTTAAAGATTTTTTTTATCTATTCATGAGAGAGAGAGGCAGAGACACAGGCAGAGGGAGAAGCAGGCTCCATGCAGGGAGCCTGATGTGGGACTCAATCCCGGGTCTCCAGGATCACGCCCTGGTTGAAGGTGGTGCTAAACCACTGAGCCACCGGGCTGCCCAAGAAATCTTTTCATTGATAAAAAGAACTCAGTGGAGGGAGAGAGGAGATGAGAGACATACAAAGAGAGGCATGAAAGGGTACTCTGCCCCATTTGAACTATATGCCCTTCAATCAGATCAGGTGCAAACGAAGTGGAGATAAGTGGACCCTGAGCTAGGACCCAGATTCTGGTTCCTGTCTTCTGTATTCAAAGCCTTCAGTTTCTGCTGTTTTATCTTGACTTTCACTGCTCCTTGCATTTCACTCTTTCATGATGAACAGAAGTCCAATGTAAAATGATGCCCAAAGTCAAGAAATCCTTCCCATTAGCCATGCCTATCCTTGGACTTCCATCCTCTCAGTGTCTGACTACTGAAATGGTATACAATCATCACAGTCCAGTATAAATATTACCTCCTGTCCATACCTTCCTGGATAATCCACATTAGAAGCAATTTATTTCCTTTGATCTCCTCTACTCCTTTGTATCAGTATCACCAGAGCTGTCTCTCTGAACACTGTCTTTAGGTGTGGTTACCCTGTGTCTTCCCTTTCTCCCTCAATCACCTGTATGCTTCTAGAGTGGGGAATCTGTGCCCAGTATATTTTTATATTCTCTCCATAGTGCTTAACACAGAGCTAGAGAATTGTTAAATAATTTTCATGCATGGTATATAATTGTAGAGGAAGAGGCCATGAGTAGAGATTATGAACATCCAGTAAGGATATTATTGTTAGCATAGGTCTGGGCATGATACGTTCAGGTATAGTTCATATTAGTAGGAAATTTTTATCCTACCAGTATATTTATTCCTATTTGATATATTTATTCATCATCCATTCTTTCTCTTATTCAAATATAGAGCTTTTCCTCCTGGGAAATAGACAATAAGCATAAAAACAAATGTTCAAATAATTATAGTGTGTGATAAACACCCAAAGGAAATAAACATGGTCTTGTGATAAAGAATAACACGGAATTTTCTTTAGATCAGGAGATTATGAAAGGCCTTTATGGTTGCTGTCATATATTTACCTGACTATGATTATAAGTTAATTCAATTTCTAAACTGTCTTTGCAACCTGAGCTGTGAGCTCAAGAATAATGGTTCCCCTTCTCACAAAGGCCCTGATGCCGAGGGACACCCACTGTTGCAAAGGTCTACACAGGAGACCATAAGTTCCTCTAATTGAAGTTGTAGCTCTCACTCTCTTCAGCCTCCCTCCGCCCCACTGAGACTAGCTTCTCAGCAAGTGGTGACCTGCACATGGATACAGGCTGTACTTCTGCATCAGGTGGAACCCTACCCTTCTGCTCTGTAGTCCAGATTGGTGCCCAGAGGACTCACTGCTTTGCTTTGAGAAATACTGGCTGTAGAAGGAAGAGCTATACTTCCTTCTAACTGCTCAGGGCATACACAAGACATATATCTGATCCTCAGAGATGGGCAGGCACTTTGGAGTAGTGGCATCTACATATCCCTTGAAGTCAAACAACCAAGTTCTCTTTTTTTCCCCCTAGGTATTTATTTAAATTCCGTTTAGTTAATATACAGTATAGTATTATTTTTCAAATGTACAATATAGTGACTAAACACTTCCAAATATTAACCCAGTGCTCATCATAACAAGTACATTCCTTAATCCCCATCATTATTTAACCTATCCCCCAAGTCACCTCCCTTTTGGTAACAATCAGTTCATATAGTTAAGAATCTGTTTCTAAGTTTGCCTCTTCATTTTTCTCTTTGGTCATTTGTTTTGTTTCTTAGGTTTTATATATGAGTGAAATTATATGGTATTTGTCTTTCTTTGAGTGATTTATTTTGCTTAGTGTAATAATCTGTAGCTCCATCTATGTTGTTGCAAACAGCAATATTTCATTCTTTTTAATGGCTGAATAATATGCAGTTATATAAATATACACACACATTTTCTTTATCCGTTGATGGAGACTTGAGCTGTTTCCATAATTTTGTTATTGTAGATAATGCTGGTATAAATATAGGGGTTC
This sequence comes from Canis lupus baileyi, assembly GCF_048164855.1. NCBI lineage: Eukaryota > Metazoa > Chordata > Mammalia > Carnivora > Canidae > Canis > Canis lupus. The sequence continues at coordinate 26,559,177 of NC_132862.1, forward strand.
ATGTATTCTTTTGAATTAGTGTTTTTTTATTCTTTGGGTAAATACCTAGTAGTTCAATTCCTGGATCATAGGGTAGTTCTATTTTTAACTCTTTAAGGAACCTCCATACTGTTTTCCATAGTGGCTGCACAGTTTCCATTCTTACCAACAGTGCACCGAGGGTTCCCCTTCTCCATATCCTTGACAACACCTGTTATTTCTTGTGTTGTTGATTTCAGCCATTCTGATAGGTATGATGTAATACCTCATTGTAGTTTTGATTTGCATTTCCCTGATGATAAGTGATGTTGAGCATCTCTTCCTGTGTCTGTTGGCCATTCATATGTCTTCTTTGGAAAAATGTCCAATCATTCCTTCTGCCCATTTTTTAGTTGTATTATTCACTTTTGAGTATTGTGTTTTATAAGTTCTTTATATATATTTTGAATACTAACCTTTTGTTGGATAAGTAATTTACAAGCATCATCTCACATTCCATAGGTTGCCTTTTAGTTTTGTTGACTCTGCTTTGCAGAAGCTTTTTATTTTGATGTACCTGCAATAGTTTATTTTTGCTTTTGTTTCCCTTGCATCAGGAGATATCTTTCTAGATAGAAAGAAGTTGCTATGGCTGATGCCAAAGAAATTACTGCCTGTGTTCCCTTTTAGGATTTTTATGGTTTTAGGTCTCACGTTTAGGTCTTTAAACCATTTTGAAATTTTTTTAAAGCTTTTATGTATTTATTCATGAGAGACACAGAGAGAGGCAGAGACATAGGCAGAGGGAGAGCAGACTCCTCACAGGGACTCACTCCCCAAACTGGGATCATGCCCTGAACCAAAGGCAGACGCTCAACCACTGAGCCACCCAGGCATTCCAGAATTTGTTTTTGTACATGGCGTAAGAAAGTATATATGGTGTAAGAAAGTGGTCCAATTTCATTCTTTTGTGTGTTGCTGTCCAGTTTTCATGCTTTCCAATTGGATGTTCTTTCCTTCTTTGTCAAACATGAACTGATCATATCATTGTGGATTCATTTCTGGGTTCTATATTCTGTTCTATTGATCTATGTGTCTATTTTTTGTGCCAGGACCATGCTGTTTTGATTACCACAGCTTTGTAATATAACTTGAAGTCCAGAATTGTGACGTGTCCAGCTTTCCTTTTCTTTTTCAAGGATACTTTGGCTATTTGGGGTCATTTGGGGTTTTATACAATTTTAGCATCCTTTGTTCTAGCTCTGTGAAAAATGGTGTTGATATTTTGATAGGGATTACATTAAATGTGTAGATTGCTTCGGGTAGTATAGACATTTTAACAACATTTATTCTTCTAATTCATGAGCATAGAATATCTTTCCATTTCTTTGTGTTACTTCCAATTTCTTCCATCAGTATTTCTTAGTTTTCAAAGTTCATTCTTTTACCCGTTGGTTAGATTTATTCCAAGGTATCTGATTGTCTTTGGTGCAGGCAAACAGAATTGATTCCTTAATTTCTCTTTCTGCTGCTTCATTATTGACATATGAAAATGCAACAGATTTCTGCACATTGATTTTTATATCTTACAACTTTACTGAATTCATTTATCACTTCTCACAGTTTTTTGATGCTTTCAGATTTTCTATATAGAGTATCATGTTATCTACAAATAGAGGTTTAACTTTTTCCATGCTGATTTGGATGCTTTTTATTTCTTTTTGTTGTCTGATTGCTGAGTCTATATTGCTAAGTACTATGTTGAATAAAAGTGGTGAGTGAACATCCCTGTCTTGTTCCTGATTGTAGAGGAAAAGCTCTCAGTTTTTCCCCATTGAGGATGATATTAGCCGTGAGTTTTTCATCTATGGACTTTACTATGTTGAGGTATGTTCCTTCCAGACTTATTTTGTTGAGGGTTTTTATCATGAATGGATGTTGACTTTGTCAAATGCTTTTTCTTCATCTATTGACATGATTGTATGGTTATCCTTTCTTTTATTAATGTGATGTACCATGTTGATTGATTTGTGAATTTTGAACCACCCTGACACCTCAAAGTAAATGCCACTTGATCGTGGTGAATGATTCTTTTAATGTATTGTTGTATTTTGTTTGCTTGTATTTTGTTGATTTTTGCACCTATCTTTGTTCATCAAAGATATTGACCTGTAGTCTTCTTGTTTTTGTCATGTCTTATCTGTTTTTGGTATCAAGGTAATGCTAGCTTCCTTTTCTATTTTTTGGAATAGTTTGAGAAGATAGCTACCACTGTTCTTTAAATGTTTGGTAGAATTCGCCTGTGAAGCCATCTGGTTCTAGACTTTTGTTGGTTGGCAGTATTTTGATTACTAATTCAATTTCTTTGCTGATCTGTTCAAATTTTCTGGGTTTTTTTCTATTTCAGTTTTGGTAACTTATATGTTTCTAATAATTTATCCATTACCTCTAGGTTATCCAATTTTTTGGCATATAGTTTTCAACAATGTTCTCTTAGAAATTTTTTTTTGTATTTCTGTAGCATTGGACATTTTTCCTCTCTCACTTACGATTTTATTTATTTGAGTTCTTTCTGTTTTCTTTTTGATAAATCTGGCTAGAAGTTTATCGATTTTATTAATTGTTTCAAAAAGCCAGCTCCTGGTTTCATTGATCTGTTTTATTGTTTTTTAGTTTCTATATCACTTATTTCTGCTCTGATCTTTATTATTTCCTTCTTTCTGCTAGCTTTAGGTTTTGACAAATAGCCAAACTCCTGACCATGCTGCCGCACTTGCTGTGCCTGAAGCAGGAGGTATGTCATTTAACATCTACACTAGGGGCCAGTACCTGAGATGAGCTGAAGTGAATTTCAGATCTGGCAAGGGCCTTCATGGTATGGGTGCAGGGAAGTGATTTGGAAAATAATGAACACTGCCTGGAAGAGGAAAAGTAAGGGTGAAGCCAGAACATATATGGAGGCAGGGGAATGAATAAATTGACTCTTGAATGCAGGAAGCCCAGATTTATATCCAGAGCAGAGTTCATAATCTGTAAGCTGTACTAATACTGTAGTTCTAGCTGAAGGTTGTTTCTGGAGTCTCTCAGTGGGCAGCATTACTGTGTCCTTTCTGAGGCAGACAGGATGGGGGCATGCGGCTCAGGGCAGACCAGAGCACATTCTGGTGCCAGAGCTGACATGAATGTGGGTGAATATGGGCAGATTTTCCCAAGGAGCTTCATTCAAAAGATGGAAGAGAGAGGATGGGAGACACAGGAAGAGGGTCCAGTTATCACTCTGGGTTCACTGGATTAGGGGATGAGAGAAACGGGGAGGCTTCAGTCAGAATCATGGTCTTCATTAACTGCTTTGCTTTCATACTTTATCCCTTGTCAACCACAATCTAAGTGATTAAAAAATAAAAGTAGACTTCCCTGGTCCTCCATTCCACATCATATGAGTTTATCCTGTCCTGTCTCCCTGGAGCAGCCACTCCTGTGACCTATCTCTTTCAGGGGAATGCCTTTTAGCGTCAAGTCCCTTCCAGAATAGGCTCTGCCACAGCAAAGCAGCGTGTGTTCTGGGGATTTCTCACTCACACCTGAACTCCTGTTGCTTTCTTACAGAAAAGCTGTCTGTCTCCCTCCCCATTCCTCTCCTGTCTTCCTCTTTTCCCTCCTCACCAGACCTGTTTCTTTCTATAACCACTTAGTGGAATTGAGGATAATGTTTTATACATTTCACTCTCTCTACTCTAGCTTCTTCAGTCTTTTGATTCTCCCTCTGTGAACTCTCCCTTCCTCCCTCCCATCCTTGTTACTCCTCTCCAAACACAGCCTAGTGAGTTCTTGCTTTCTTTGTGCATCATTTCACTTCTCTTTTTTCTCTCAACCTTCTTCATTTATGATTCCAACTTTGAAGAGATGGGAAGAGGGATTTTAAGAGAAGCATCTGGGAGAGAGTGGGCTTTGGACCCAGCAAGAGGCATGGTAGTCAGACATCAGAAAGAACCTGAAAGCACTGATCAAGTGGCCAAAGTGCCACTTGACCTATCTTCCCTAATAGATAGGGCTGAGATGCAAGTGACAGAGACTTCAATAAAATTGGTTAGTTCAAGGGGTAAAGGAAAAGGGAACTCTTTGGTCCTACAGAACATTCTTTTTCCCATTCTTCTCAATTTCTTTTTTTTTTAAGATTTTATTTATTTATTCATGAGACACAGAGAGAGAGAGAGAGAGAGTGAGAGAGAGAGAGAGAGAGAGAGAGGCAGAGACACAGGCAGAGAGAGAAGCAGGCTCCATGCAGGGAGCCTGACGTGGGACTCGATCCCTGGTCTCCAGGATCAGGCTTTGGGCTGAAGGCAACGCTAAACCGCTGAGCCACCAGGCTGCCCTCTTCTCAATTTCTTAATTCAGACTTTGTTTGATGGCTTATAATCCTTAGGGATTATAAGGAAGATAGTATGGACCATGGTTTATAATCCTTAGGGATCCTTAGGAAGATAGTATGAACCAAGGGTATGGCCTCAATACCCAGCTTTTATCCCAGCTTCAGTAAAGGTTACCTTCTTTGTTTCATATTGTTCCTTAGGTAGTCTCATCCTCTGGCTTCACTTCCTGGGTAATCAGCTCATGTTTGGAGGTTGGGTGGCCATACATACAAGTGTTTGTTTTTGGTGAGTAGCTCCCTGTTTTGATTTTTGCATTTGCGTAATTCTGAGTAGACCAGAATCATCATAATAGTGATGATGATGATAATAATGGCAGCAGCTATTTTTGAGCACTTAAGACTGTGCACATATCATTGCACAATATATGCAACATCAAATAAATATATACAGATATTGAAAAAAATCTCTCCCTTATCTCATTCTACAAGAATTCTGTGGCACAGGTGATAATTATTTTCATTTTATAGATAAGAAATGGAAGCTTAGAGGCATGAACTCTTTGCTCAAGAAATTGTCTACCTGACTCTGAAGCCTTGCTTTTTCCCCACACTGCACAATACTATACAACTATCTTTTGGAGATCTAACACTATCCTTAGTATTGCTAATTGGTCTAAAAGCAGCATCAGGAAAGTTCGAAATGTATTTTCTGACTCTTGGGATTAGAAAACTGGAAGATTCTGAAGGAGACTGTGGTATATGTTTTCCTCAGTAATGATAGGAAGATACATAAGACACTTTTGGCCAAATACAAGGATTCTCTTGGCTGTCCTGAGAACAATATATGGGTTCTGATAGGAACTGTAGTCTAGTGAAGAGAATGTCCTTAGTCAATTTAGAAATGGGGATACCGGGACACCTGGCTGGCTAAAGGCAAACAACTCTCCCTAAATCAGTAAAAGGTAGACAGAAAGAAGGAAGAGGACCTTTAGGGTGGAAAAAAGGGAGCAAGGAACCCAGAAGAGAAGAAAACAAAGTATGTGGCAGGGTGATGTGGAAGTGCTAGGATAAGTGATGGAGAGGGGTAAGGTAGGGATTATAAGAGAGATTCTTTGAATGGAAATGAATTTAAATTGCACTGTAAAGTATTATCTTTAGTCAAAAGAAAAACCTTAAACATGGAAGTAGGAAGGCCCATGTGAAATGTGTCAAGTTACCCTCTCTGCAGGACATCAAAGGAAAAAGCATAAGCCATCTTTTTGGAAGGGCTGGGTTGCGAATATGGCTTGTATAAGTGAAACAATTTATATATAAGCACCTATTAATGGCACATAGTAGGAATATAATAAGTATCACCCTCTTTCTTTCTTAGAAGTGAGGGATGGAGGAAAGGACAGTTTTAGAGGTCCACGTTGACCTGAGCATTTGTGAAAAAACTCTGTGCCTATGGATGATTTTGCCTCTTACTATCTTCCTATCTGCACAGTCAACAAATAATTTCTGATATCAAAGTTCACCTCATTCTACTGAAATTAAAAAATTTGATTAGTTATTCAATGCTTTATTCCTTAGTGTTTACTGAGCACCAGCTATGTGCCAGACTCAGGAGCACCATCTATTTATGATACAGGGTTTAACTATTATGCACAGAGAGTGGAATAGAAATTCAATAGGGAGTGCTGGTCTCAAATGAGAACAGATATATGAGAGTGTTTTGAAAATTGTGAAGTATGTCATAGCTGTAAGGGCTATTGATAAACAGATTTCAGGACTTGAGATCCTGTATTCCACTAGGGAGAAAAAGGGGTCCTGGAGGGTGGAACCTATTCAAAGCAGGCCATTCCTATTGGGAACAGTGCTCTATTCCAGGGAGCTATGCAGGCCATAGGATTATAGTGGGGACTGGTAGAAGATTGAGATGGGAGCAGCACATCTACCCCTACCCTACCCCACAGCCTCAGGCCTATCTGCTATGCATCTCTTCTATCTGTTTGCTTTCTACTTTCTCTCAAACAGAAGATTTGCTCTTTAGCAAGCCATCTGTCCTATCCTCCAAAGCATTCCTAAGGTTCTTTCATTTCAGGATGTCTTCCAGAATTAGGGGAGAACTGGTGATTTTCTTGGGCTCACTAAAATCTGAGCTGGACTGGGCTATTTAGACTCCTGCCTCCAGCCTCATACTACATCCCTCCCCCACTCCATTTTTCAGACTCTGCCCTCCTCTCTCATTTTGCACACATTTTGGCCTCTATTCTCAGTTACACTTCTGATTTCTGTGAGATATTATTTAATATTTCAGTCTTCTGATCTTCCCTTTTTGATTCATTGGGGTCATCTTCCCTTCATTTATTATATCATTGTGACCATATTATGAGACCTTAACATGCAGTAAGACCATCTGTGTAATTTCTTTTTGTATAACTTAGCCCAGAAGTATGTGTAGATAGATGATGAAGAAAAGCTTAATTACTATTCTCTTGTGTCAGGTGACTTCTTAGATCTCAATATCCCATATCCCACCTCCATGATCTTCTACCCATTACTGCTTCTCCCTCCCCAGGTTTCCTACTCTGTTTTTTATAACTGTAGCTTCAACTCTTTTTATGCTTCATTCTGAACATAAAACTCAAAATTTTTTAAGGGGGAGGAGGCATATCAGAATTCTGAGAAAGGAGGAATTGTGATAGGGAAAGCTTCAGGGAATTGGTAGGATTTTAAGGAAAATTTTAAGGGTAGACAAAATATTCTACATAAATGGAATGGCACAAAGTCATGGGAGCAGGAAAGCAAAAAAATATATTCTAGGGATACTAAACAGCTTTCTCTTCGCTTCTTAAGCTCAAGGGTGATATATATTCACATTTGCTTTCTCAACATGACAAAAATACAGTAGCTAGATGTTAAATTCATATCTGTCAAATAAACAAATGAGTGAATGATCTATTTATCTGGCACAGAACATTCATGTGCAGATCTTTTAAGAGCTATGAGTAGTACTGTAGGCTGTAGTGGAGGAGATGAAGTGAAATGCAAAGAGGTTTAAATGAGATTATTCTTGAGGCAGTAGGAAGTAAATTTTGAGAATAGGCAGAGGCTGGTAGACCAGTTAGGATACTTAATGTGGAAGATGAGATGAGAGGGGATCCCTGTGTGGCTCAGTGGTTTAGCGCCTGCCTTCGGCCCAGGGCGTGATCCTGGAGTCCCAGGATCGAGTCCCACATCGGGCTCCCCTGGGGGAGCTTGCTTCTCCCTCTGCCTGTGTCTCTGCCTCTCTCTCTCTCTCTCTCTCTCTCTCTCTCTGTGTGTGTGTGTGTGTGTGTCTCATGAATAAATGAATGAAATTTAAAAAAAAAAGAAGATGGCAAGAGGAGAGATACCACAAGACTAAGACAATGGAATGGGAATAGACACGAAAGGGTGGAGGTCCATCATTGTGAAAGCATGATGAACAGACCCCAGTCACCAAGGGATTTTGATGGGCTAGTGGTGGTGGTGGGGTGGGTAAGACGGGAAAGGAGGGAAAAAGAAAGAAGAGTCAAAGAAGAAGCTGGAAATTCTCATATCTTGTGATTAGTAGAATAGTGGTGCCTCCGAAAGAAAAAGAACAAGTTAGAAGAGGCTGATTTTGGAGGGAATATGAACTACATTTTAGATTAAATTGGTGGTAGAGCCTCCCACCCTCAGGAAAATTCATCATATATTAAAGTGGAAGAGTAGAGAAAATGTGGTCATGTCTGGAAGGACAGATGCAGAATTCACCCATATATAAATAATCACTGAAGCTATGAAAATGGATGACATAATTAAGAAATAAGGAATCCACAGGAAAAACTAGAAGGTTGGAAGTCTCTTTGAAAGGAGAGAGTACATTATAGGGCTACTTCTAATGTATTCTGGTGTTGTCTGTTTTTTTTTTTGTTTTGTTTTGTTTTGTTTTTTTTTTGTGGTTTAGATTTTATTTCATCATCATAAACTGAACTCTGCAATCCAGCTAGACCTGGGGAAAGGAACCACGGAGCCCGCAGAACTGCAGTGAGAGTGTGGAGACTGGGCTATTTCAAGCAGGTGGGGGTGGAAGGGCACTCTCCTGAGCTAAAGGAACGGTCTGGAAGTTCAGATAAAACAGGAGTTAGATTCATCAGATCTGTCCACAGTCGGCGATGGTGATCTTCTTGCTGGTCTTGCCATTCCTGGATCCCAAGCGCTCCATGGCTTCAATGTATACTTGTCTTGTTCTTGAGAGATGAGGTTAAGTAACTCTCCAGAAACAGAAGATCCTATGCTTTCCCTAAGAGATTTTTTTCTCCACTGAATTTTGGATCTTGACCAGGATAGCAATAAGCTGGATGTTCCCAGGACATTTTTATCCCACCTGGCTAAAACAGAGTCTATCCTAAATACATGTGTCTGTTTTCTTAATTTTCAACTCCCTAGAGAAGTAAATCCTTGGGCAATTCTGTTCAGGCTAGCTTGAAGTGCTTATGCTTTAATGCAAAACTCTTTTACATCCATTTATTAAAAGACTAAGCAACTTAGACTGGGAAGTGGGTGGGTGAAGTAGACAGAGATTTGCTCCTGAGCCCCAGATGCTTCAGCTGAGTTTTTCACAATACCCCACTTTTTTTTGTTTTGTTTTGATCCAGAGATCTCAAAGCTCTAAACAAGCCTTGATCCTCTCTGACCCCGTGAGTCATTTTCTACTTCCATTTTCCTCAATGGGGGTAGGGATGGTGGGATGCCATGTTTGGAGATGGGTGCTTGGTGGGTGAGTGGGGGAGGTGTGGGAACAGTAGTGCCAATCGAGGTGCCCCTTCTCAAACACACCGTGGGGCTAGGGGCAGGCTTCAAGGTGGTTTTATGTAGTTTAGTTTCAGTTTATCCTTCAGAGGTTGCTTTATGACTGAAGAGATTCATATAAAAAATCTGAGCTGGAGAAACTGAGAACAAATGAAGCCATAAAAGATGTCGATAAAAATCCCTGACAACTCAGAATAGTCTTTGGAGACTCTCTGAAGAATCTCAGGGCAATCTAGAAGGCTAACTAAGTCTCATAGCCCCCAGTGGGGAGCAGGGCTGGACAAAGGCAGCACCAAAATTAGAAGGGAGCACCGAGAGAATTCCCTTCTCTCCTTCTCTCAAAGGGTTCTGGTGATCAAACATCCAGGTTGAAGACTGAATGAAGACTGAGAGGGAAAAGGGGAATGGATAATGGGAAATATTGATATTTTGTAAGTGCCCTTTTCATTAGGGAGTGTTTGAGAACCTGGGGGCAGGATAAGTGATAAGGAATCATAATTGGAGAACATGAAGAATGGAAGCTCAGGAACATGAAAATAGGGGCTACTACTCATAAGGGTGGTATGAAGAATGGGTCTAGATAGGGGTGAAGGCACCTGGCCTCAGAGGACGGCCACCAGATGGTGAGCAGATCTGCACTGGGGGCTTACAAAGCTAAGGATCTGTATTTGGAAGCAGAACAGGAGTTCTGGATGGGGGAACTGTGTGGGAATAGGGAAAAGGGATCAGAGGGGTAGTGAGGTTGGATGGTGATATGGGACAGTACCTCAACTGAGGCAAGTGGTTAGAAAGCCCCTCCCCACCCCAAACCAGCAATTCTTCTGTTGCTTTGTTCCAAATGAATTGGTGTATTGGCCATAAAGAAATCTTATGAGCTGATGTGACTTAAAGGTCAAAGAGAGGGAAGTGATGAGGGGAATGTGAGGGGAAGCTAGAAAGACAGCCGGTTTCCATAGTGATGGCCCAAATCTTCATTTCTGTTCTCCTGATTTCTGCAGCAGGTCAGGAGTAGCTGTAAGGGAGAACTGCTACCTTTTCATCTCCTTAAAAGAATCAAGATCTGGGTTGGGCCAGAGAGGTTGGTGAGAGCCTCCCATCAGGGGTCTTGGGTCGGAGTAGAGTCTCTAGTTCTATGATTAGGTTATCTCTTCTGATATCTCTAATTACATTTAAGAAGTATGTGGATGGAAAGATGCCGCAGAAGCAAGAGACTGTTCTTACCAGTGGAGTGGTCTGGGGTTTCAGGGAGTCCTTCAAGAAGTGCCTTCCTGATCTGCATAAAGCCTGATGGGCCTCTCCTCTGACACTAGCAACTAAGTTTGGGTAGCTACCGTCCAATGTTCCTTCCTGAAATTGCCCTTGCAGCAGTAGAGACCTATTTCTGAGTCTCTCCAGCTCTTCAGGGAGCCTCACAACAGTCTGGCTGCTGTTGGGCCCTGGGCATTTAATCATGGGAAAAGAAGTTGATGACAGTAGGTGGGTGGGAAAGGCCACCGAAGAAGCTGTTGCTTCTATGGCTCAAGTTTCATATGTGTAACACCTGGATATTGTAAAACTCCTGGCTGCACAACATTGCTCACTTTCCCTTGGAGATAATGAGATAACTTGAGTGACTTACTGAAAGACACTTAGCATGTCAAGGATTCAAACCTGCCTTCTTTACCAGAATACCTTGACTTTTGTTCCCATCATACCCCCTTTATAATCAGCTCTGAGTTGAAGTGGGTGCCCAAGTCCCCAGTATAATGAGATCATGTCTTAGGCACAGAAGCTTCCGTGTGCTCCCCATCCTTCCACTTGCCTGACTTGTTTAGGGACTTCAGAGTAAGGCAGCTGTCAAAGCTGGCTCCTTCATCCTCAGGAATTTGGATTTCAAACATTGTTCAGATGTTTGCTAAAAAAACATCTGTCTCCTGCTTGTCCGTCCTGTACTCAGTTTTTCTTAGTCACCATATCCTTAGCACCTAACTTAGCTCCTGACTTACAGGATCCCTGAGAAGGTACCTCCTTCAGTAGTAGCACCAACTGTGAGGCAATAAGGCAATGCCTCTTGTGCAGAAATTTCCTCATACCTTCTCTACTCCCTACGACCCTGCCCCCATTCTGGTTCTACTGGTATCCTGGTGGCCCAGAGTTCTCTCTCTCTCCTATGTCCCCCAATGCCTGTTTCTTTTCTGCTGGTATACTGTAGCGCCTGCACCTTTTCCTGTGTCTCCTGTACTGTCTCCCTACAATATCCTCAGCCCTGCTTAGGCTCCTTTTCTCTCTCCACCCCTCTTCCATCATCAAATATTGATGGAGTCCCTATTATGTACCATGTCTTCTGGTTGGTTCTAAGGGCACAAAGGCTCTAAGTGATTTGAGGAAGCAGGAAGTACTCCAGCAATTTTGATATAGTGTAACAAGTGAAGCCCCTAGGCTTTCTTCCAGCATCCTCTTTTGTCAGTTACAAGTTGGATTGACTCACATCCCTTAGTAGTACATTCCAATGCTTCACAATTCCTACAGATGGTAAATTCTTCCCAATGCCCAGCCTCAGTTATTCTGTAGGTAAGATCATTCCCTGGGCTTCCAATTACTCACTTATACATTTTTTTTTAATGAGCATCATAATACCAATGCCTACTTTTCCCATCCCCATACAGATCTTTATAAAGACTGGTTGAAATAAGGGCAGTATAAGTTCTCTAGATAAGTTTTGTGAATGTTAGTGATTCCCTCTTAACTTCTCAGTAGAAAGATAGCCTTTTCTCCCTACAAATAGTACAACTCAAAGATAATTTTAAATAATTATGAGGTGTATCTTTTCTATTTACTCACTTGCAAATGGCAATTCTTTGACCTTTGTTGCCAGTGAGACCCATGTCTCTTTAAAAAATTTCCTTGAAGAAATCAAATTCTTTTCAATGTAATAATAGGCATTGAAGGCAGACTTTAAAAAGGAAGTCCACTATCATTACCTTGATCTGAGGACATATATAATAGAAGAAATCCTCCCCAGTCACAACGGAATTCCTTGCATTTCATTGGAGACCAGGGTATTGCTATGATGGCTGGGGAAGAGCCCAAGGAATACATGGGTGCTATAAAACTTGATCCCAGATGATGGACTTCCAAAAAGAAATTAAGAGCCAGTCTAGGCTGCCCTGAGTCAGAAAATATCATCAAGCTCTGCTCCTATTACTGACTTAAGAGCAGCTGCTGGATTCACCATCACCTACAGAGGGTGGAGGCAGACATCAGGGGCAGAAGCTGATCAGGGGCAGAGAGCTTCCCTGGATCCTAGGATGGGAAGCCAACTTCTTCTCAGCTCATTGGAGCCCTTGCTGTCTGGGCTTATCCTTATGGATAGGTTGCAATGGGGTATCACTCTGGTGCTTTCCCATTGGATGGATCGGTGTAACCTGTTTCAGGCAACTGCCTGACTTCTACAAGATTTCCTTTCTCCTCTATCTACCTCCAGACTGACCCAAAGAAATGTTTTTGATTTTCCAATATCCGTTCTCAGCACTCCCTCTCCCCCAACACACACCCCATAATCCTGTCAGGAATTTCTTCCATTTGACTAGCTTGAGGCTCATCCTTTATTTACAGGCAAGTCTACTTCATAGCCTACGCCTGGTAAAAATGTTTGCACATTGCACCGGTGTTTTGTTGTGTAGCCCCTTCTCTTAGCCAAAGCTATATGCTTCGCCCCCCACCCCCCACCCCGCCCCAACACACACACTTTTGGTCTGTGTCTTCCATGCCTCTGACTTTAGGCAGAGTCGTTTCTTTGCTTCTCTGGCCTCTTTTAATAGCCACCACAATTTTCTTCTTGGGAATGTTTCCAATTTTAATGGCTGGTAGGTTCTTTTCACAGTTGTTTTCATTCTCTACTAGTTCAGCTCATCCCTTTTCTCCCCCCCATCCCCTTCCCTTGCGGAAACAAACAAACAAAAAGCACCCATGTATCCCGTAGGACTCTGAGCCTGGGCATTTTTAGGGCTCTCCTTTCCTCATCGTTGGCCTGGTTCTTTCATGCTAGCTGCAGAGCAAGGGGATCCACATATGGCACCCACAGAGTGGACCCTGGTGAGTCAAGCCGAGTGCTTGAGCTCAAAGGCACAACAGAAATCCATCTGTAATGCGGCTGTTTTTCTTTCAAATCCTTAAGAACATAGTGACCTATGGTATGGTAGAAAAGTGAAATGTGGGGTAGAGGGTTGGGGCTGAGAGGTGGTTCCAAATTTTATTTCTTACTTCGGGAGGCCCATTTTTTCAGCATTTCCTCAGCCTAGAGTGGGCTTGGATCTTAGTCATATTTAGATAGTAGCACCAGCTTGCTTGTTATGGCCTCTGCCTCCACTGTGATTTTTTGTTGTGGTGGTGGAATATACATGACCATGCTAACCATTTTTAGATATCCAGTTCACTGGCATGGAGTACATTCACACTGTTGTGCAACTGTCCTCACCATCCATCTCCAGAATGTTCTTATCTTCCTAAATTCAAACTCTGTCCCTCTAAAACAGTAACTCCCCATTCCTCCGTTGCCCCCAGCCCTGGCATACTATCACTATAATTTTACTTTGTTTCTTAAAGCACCTTTCTGACAGAGGCTCCATTTCTTCCATGAAATACCAGCAACTCAGACTGAATTTTAAGACCCTTCTCTACTGGCACTGACAGACTTACTCCAACGAGCTCCTATCATTTCTTGTCCCAGAATCCTGCTCTGAGAGGTGAATCTGGGCTTATGCCCTTTTGTGGATATCCTTCTTTCCCACCTGATCCTCCACATGTGTTGACCGTCTTTCCCTCAGTTCAGTGGGCCCTTACCTTCATATTGTTCATAATGCCCTTGTTTTAAGACAACTGCCTGGATGTCCTAAGATGGCTCAGGCTCCATGATAGGACTCCTCTTTGCAATCTCCATAGTTTTCTGCCTGGTTGCTTTTACCGTGTCTTGGTTCCTTCTGAGACTGGAGGCCACCTCAAGGCAGGAGGTGAAATCCATTCTGGGTTCATATACTCTGTTCTAGGTCTTCAACACTCACAACGTGGTCTGGGTTCTAGGGCATCAGCCTCACTCCAGAGCTTGCTAAAAATGCAGAATCTCAGGTTCCATCCCAGACCTACTGAGTCAGAATCCTCATTTTTAACAAGATCCAAAGATTGCTGACATGCACATAAAGTGAGAGAAGCACTACTGGAGGAGGGGTGATGAATAATTTATATTGTAGCAGCTGGAGGTGAAGCTGCAAGGGCGGGCTCAGCTGCTGGCTTGTGACCACTAACTGCGGGTACTGCCCTGCTGGCTGGACACCCAGCGGGCCTGCTGCCTGCAGCTCTGGGAGCACAGGACTCCCCACACCTGCTGGGAGGAGCAGCTAGCGCTGCCGCTGCTGCTGGAGGCCCTGCGGGAGCTGAGCCAGGAGGCAGAGCCAGCCCCCAAGGCTGAAGGGTCTCCACGCAGCTGGAGATCCAGCAGCATAGGCTCCTGGCCTTCTTGGAGTACCTGCTCACCGGCCACCTGCCTCTCACCTACCACGTGCTGGTCACCCACCACGACTCCTTCCGGCAGCAGCGGCAGCTCACGCTGGCCATGCACACCTTTATGCTCCACTGGACTCACAAGGTGAGAGGCGACCCTGGGAGGGGGGGAGTGTCAGCAGGAGTCCAGTCTCCCCAACATCTGCTGGCAGAGGCACAGGAGGTCTAAGTAGCGCTTGGATGTGAACCCTTGTCTTTCTGCTTGTGACTGTGTTAACGGTTGTCTTAGGCTCGTCAAGTGTAAATCACAGGTAGCCCTTCCTCCCAGGCCTTCATCCCTGTTGCCCTGCTTCAGGTCAACAGGTTCCAGGGCCAAGTGTCATTATGGCATCTCTCACTGCATCAACTTCCAGCATTTTTTTTTTAAGATTTTATTTATTTATTCATGAGAGACACAGAGAGGCAGAGACACAGGCAGAGGGAGAAGCAGGCTCCATGCAGGGAGCCCAATGTAGGACTCGATCCCTGGTCTCCTGGATCGCGTCCTGGGCTGAAGGCAGCGCTAAACCACTGAGCCACCGGGGCTGCCCTCAACTTCCAGAGTTGACTGGATAGGAGTCCCTACCTCCCTCTCCCTTTCATGTCTGTCCCACTTATAGCAGATTATTGGAGAAAACAAAAATCGGGAAGTATTTTTCTTTGGTTAAAAATGCTTTCTTTGGTTAGACAGGAGCAGTCTTCCCTGCCAAGCCTCCAAACAACCTCCCTTGTTTTTGTTTCTTTGTTTTGCTTTTTAAAATTAATTAATTTACTTTAGAGAACAAGTGAGGGAGTAGGCAGAAAGGCAGACAATCAATCCCAGACTCGACTTGAATCCAAACCTTAAGACTACATTTTACAATAGGACATTCTAAATGAGCTTGTTTTTAATAGCTGTTTAATTCTTGAAATCTTAAAATCAAAGTATCTTAAGCAGAGTAAGCATGGCAGATAAAGCGAAGACAAAAAGACTATCACAACCATTAAGAAGGATAGGACCCACATGGTTGGGCGGATACGTAAATCAAAAATTCTTAAGATTGACAGAATGGTAGAAAAGTAGAAGTGTGTGTATGTGTGTGTGCGTGTGTTTTAATATTTATTTATTTATTCATGAGAGACACACAGAGAGAAGCAGAGACACAGGCAGAGGGAGAAGCAGGCTTCCCCAGAGGAGCCTGATGTAGGACTCGATCCCAGGACCCGGGATCATGACCTGAGCCAAAGGCAGACACTCAACCACTGAGCCAGCCACCCAGGGGTCCCAATGTAGAAGATATATTTAGAGTATAAAGCATTGCCAGATGATTTTATATATATTGTTTTTGCATATTTTAAAATTTTCAAGTAATCATGCAATCTCAAAATTTCTCATACTACAGGTTGAGATAACATGAAAGTGGGCTGTATTTTGTATTGAGGCTTTGGAGATATATCCAGAATAATTTCAGTGGTGGTGATGGAAAATGTGAGACAACAGAAGCTTTACTAGATGGTGTCATACTGTCAAAATATAAGCAAGTAAGCCACATACCTTTTTACACCTTGTCATTTAAATATAAGCACAATATGAAACTCTATGAAATTACTTTGAGTACTTGCTTAGTAAGTAAATACAGTTGGTAGAGTATCAAGTACAAACCTGTAAAAGTAAATGTCAGTATATGAACCCTCAGAATCTGCCTAAATTCAAGAAGAGATTCTCTCTCTCCCTGATAATCCTCCAAAATTATTTTTATTAGAGTTTTTTATTTAAGTAAAACAAATATATTGAGATGGTTTATTTTAATTGAAGAATAACTGACATACAATATTGTATTGGTTTCAGTATTGGTTTCAATATTGTATTGGTTACTGTATTGTACAACAGTAAATCAGTATTTATATACATCACCATAATAAGCCAAGTGACCCTCTATCACTCTACAGATCTGTTACAATATGATGGCTCTAATCCCTCTACTGCATATTACATCCCCCAATCATCTTTATTTTATAACTGGATGATTGTATTTCTAATCCCCTTCAGCTATTTCATCCATCCCCCTTTTTTTGAAAGTTTTGATATAAATTGACAGTGAGTCCAAGCCTTTTCTCTCTTGGCACTGACATACAGCTATGCTTTACTAATTTGGGAAGATATGGCAGGCATTTTGAGAGCTGAGCTCAGTAACAGGTACCATGTCACCAGCTCATGTGTTGATGAAATAGTTGAAATCAGGGTCATGTTTCTCCTTAAGAAATAAATTTAAGGGGATCCCTGGGTGGCTCAGCAGTTTGGCGCCTGCCTTTGGCCCGGGCACAATCCTGGGGTCCCGTGATTGAGTCCTGCGTCGGGCTCCCGGCGTGGAGCCTGCTTCTCCCTCTGCCTGTGTCTCTCTCTCTCTGTCTATCATTAATAGATAAATAAAATCTTCATTAAAAAAAGAAATAAATTTAAGGGCACCTGATGGCTTATTTGGTTAAGTGTCTGCCTTTGGCTCAGGTCATGATCCCAGGGTCCTGTGATCGAGGTCCGGGTTGGGCTTCCCGCTCAATGGGGAGTCTGCCTCTTTCCTACTCCCTGCTCAAGGTCTCTTTCTCTTTCTCTCTCAAATAAAATCTTAAAAAAAAATTTCCATCTGTTTAGGGTGGTTTTAGTTAGACCAATAGGTCCCTGACGGCTTTTCAGTATTAGTCATCTTTATACTCTTACTGCCCATCCTAAAAAGAACTAAAAAATTTTGAACTGATAAGCAATTATTGGACAGTGACAGAAATTGTAATTTCTTTTTTGTAGTTGGTACAACAATCTAGGTAAAGAAATAAGAAAATGAAGATTTCCTTTGATATCGAATAGACTCCAAAGAAGCATATTTTGGGGTTTTGAGTCAAACTGATGCTGTAAAATACAAGAAAATGCTTTGGTATCAGGAATATTTTCTTAATAGATGAAAAATATTGAGTCTCAAAGTGAATCTCAGACAACTTCTAAAAGCAATGTCTATTAGGTACATAGGGAAAAAATTGTATGTGGTAGGCAGAAGAATAGTCCCCCCAAAGCTGTCTATATCCAAATTCCTAGAAACTGTAAGTTACCTTCCATGGCAAAAGAGAATTACGACTGCAAATGGAATTAAGGTTTCTAATCAGCTGACCTTAAAATCAGGATATAACCCGGGTTGTTTGGGTGGGTCCAGTTTATATAAGGGTCCTTAAATGTGGAAGGAAGCAGGAGAGGTCAGAATGATACTTCTTGGCTTTGAGGATGGAGGAAAGGGGAAGATGAGACAAGGAATTCAGGCAGTCTCTAGAAACTGGAAAGGACAAGGAAACAGATCTCCCCTTGAGCCTCCAGAAGAAATCCATCCCTGCTGATACCTATTTTAAGCCAGGGAGACCCATGTCAGATTTCTGACCTATAGAAATTTAAGATAATAAATTTGTGTTGTGTTAAACCACTAAGCTTGTGGTGATGTTATGACAGCAATAGAAAATTAATCTGCAACTCTGTTTTTTGAAATAGGGATTCTTAAAACTTATTAGGTCATTTAATGATTTGTATCTCTAAATGTGTTTACAGTTATCACTGCATATTGATCGCTCAACATTTTGATGATGTATGGAATTCAGAAGCATGCGACAGAATGCGTGATAATTATAAAGACTTTTGTGAGTTTACTTTTCTTCTAATTGAAGTATAATTGACACATATTATATTAGTTTCAGGTATACAACATAGTGATTCCATAAGTCTGTTCACTGTGGTGTGCCCACTATAGGTGTAGCTACCATCTATCACCATGTAGTGCTGTTACAGTACTGTTGACTATATATCCCTGTGCTGTGCCTTTCATCCCCGTTACTTTATTCCATAACTTTTTTCCTGTATTCCCACTCTGCTTCATCATTTTACCCTTCCCCCATCACTCTCCCTTCTGGCAAATATCAGTTTGTTTTCTGTATTTATGGGTCAGTTTCTGCTTTCTCTTTGTTTATTCCTTTGTTTTTTTTTTTTTTTTTAGGTTCTACATACATGTGAAATCCTATGGTGTTTGTCTTTAACTTATTTCACTTAGCATAATACCTTCTAGACCCATTCATATTGTTGTAAATGGCAAGATCTGTTTTCTTTATGGCTAACATTCCATTGTGTATATACCACATCTTCTGTATCTATTCATCTATCAGTGGACACTTGGGTTGCTTCCATATCTTGGCTATAAACATAGGGTTGCATACATCTTTTCAAATTAGTGTTTTTTATTTCTTTAGGTTAATACCCCATTGCGGAATTACTGGATCATATGGTAATTAGATTTTTAATTTTTTGAGGAACATTCATACTGTTTTCCAAAGTTGGCTGTACTAATTACATTCCTACCAATGCTGCATAAAGGTTCCCTTTTCTATCCATTCTCATCAACACTTGTTGTTTCTTGTCTTTTTGATTTTATCTTTCTAACAGGTGTGAAATGATATCTCATTGTGGTTTTCATTTGCATTTCCCGATGTTTAGTGATGGTAAGCATCTTTTCATGCATCTGTTGGGTATTTGTTTGTCTTCTTTGGAAAAATGTCTACTTAGGTACTTTGACCATTTTTTAACTGGATTATTTGGATTTTTTTTTGTGTGTGTGTGTGTCGAGTTATATAAGTTCTTTATATATTTTGATACTAACCCTGTATTGGATATGTGATTTGCAAATATCTTCTCCCATTCAGTAGGTTATCTTTTAGTTTTGTTGATGATTTTCTTCACTGTGCAAAAGCTTTTTATTTTGGTGTGATCCTAATAATTTATTTTTGCTTTTGTTTCTCTTGTGTTAGGAGACATATTGAAAAAAATGTTGCTATGGACAATGTCAAAGAAATTACTGTCTATGTTCTTTTCTGGCATTGTGTGGTTTCAGGTCTCACCTTTAGGCCTTTAATCCATTCAGAGTTTGGGCTTGTGCGTGGTGTAAGAAAGTGGTCTAGTTTCATTCTTTTGCATGTAGCTGCCCAGTCTTCCAGTACCATTTATTGAAGAGACTTCTTTATTACATTTTCTTGCATTGTTTGTCATAGATTACTTGACCATATATGTGTGTGGGTTTATTTCTGGGCCCTCTATTCTGTTCCACTGATCTGTGTCTATTTTGTGCCAGTAATATAGTGTTTTATTACACTAGCACATCTTGAAATCTGGGATTTGGGATTTCAAATCCAACTTTGTTCTTTCTCACAATTTCTTTGGCTCTTTGAGGTCTTTTCTGGTTCCACAAAAATGTTAGGATTATTTGCCCTAGAACATTCTATGAAAAATGTTGTTGGTATTTTGATAGATATTACATTGTATCTGTAGATTGCTTTGTGTAGTAGGCATTTTACCAGTATTCTTCCAATCCATGAGCATTGACTATCTTTCCATTTTCTTGTGTAATCTTCAATTTCTTTCATCAGAGTTTTACAGTTTTCAGAGCATAGGTTCTTTTGTCTCCTTGGTTAAGTTTATTCCTGGGTATTTTGTTATGTTTGGCAAAACTGTAAATGAAATTGTTTTTAATTTATTTTTCTGCTACTTCATTATTAGTGTATAGAAACATAGCTGACTTTTGTGTATTAACTTTGTATCCTATAATTTTACTGACTTCATTTATTCTAATACTTTTTGGTGGAGTCTTTAGGGTTTTCTTTGTATAGTATCATATCACCTACCAATACTGGCATTTTAACTTCTTCCTTAGCAATATGGGTTTCTTTTATTTCTTTTTCTTGTCTGATTGCTGCGGCTAAGACTTACAGTACTATGTTGAATAAAAGTGGATGACAGTGGATATGCTTATCTTGCTCCTGATTCAAGAGCAAAAGCTCCCAGGTTTTCACCACTGGGTATAAGCTGTGAATTCTTCAGGTATGGCCTTTATTATGTTGAGGTATGTTCCCTCTAAACTCTTTGGTTTTTATCATGAACAGATATTGAATTTTGTCAAATGCTTTTTCTGAATCTATTGAGATCATATGGTTTTTACCCTCCCTATTATAAACGTGTGAGTGATTTGCAAATATTGAACTATTCACGTATCTGCAGAATCAATTCCACTTGATTGTGGTGAATAATCCTTTTAATGTATTGTTGAAAGTGATTTGCTAATATTTTGTTGAGGATTTTTGCATCTATGTGCATCAGGGATATTGGCTTGTAGTTTTCTTTTTGTCTGGTTTTGCTCTCAGGGTAAGTCTGGCTTCATGGAATGTATTTGGAAGCCTTACTTCCTTTTCCGTTTTTTTTTTTTTTTTTTTTTTTGCTAAAGTTTGAGGAGAATAGGTATTAACTCTTTTTTGAGTGTTTGGTAGCATGTGCCTATGAATCCATCTGGTCTCGGACCTTTGTTTATTGGTAGTTTTTGATTATCACTTTCGTTTTGATACTAGCAATTGGTCTATTCAGACTTCTTTTTCTCCCTTAATCAGTTTTGGAAAATTATGTTTCTAGGAATTTGTCCATTCTAGGTTGTCCAGTTTGTTGGCATATGATTTTTCATTAATACTCTTAAAATCCTTTGTATTTCTGTGATGCCAGTTGTTACTTCTTTTTAATTTCTGATTTTATTTGGTTCCTCTCTCATTTTTTTCTTGGTGAGTCTGGGTAAAGGTTTATCAATTTCATTCATCTTTTCAAAGATCCAGTTCTTGGTTTCCTTGATCATCTTTTTTCTTTAGTCTCTATTTTATTTACTCCAGATTTGGTCTTCATTATATCCTTCTTCCTACATTGGGTTTTGTTCTTTTTCTAGTTTCTTTGGGTATAAGGTTAGATTGTTTGAGATTTTTCTTGTTGCTTGAGGTAGGTTTATATTGCCATAAATTTACCTGTTATAGAACTGCTTCTACTGTGTCCCAAGGATTTTGGACCATTGTGTTTTCATTTTCATTTGTCTCCATATATATATATTTTTTCTTTGTTGACCCATTGGTTTTATAGTAGCATGTTGTTTAGCCTCCATGTATTTGTGTTTTTTCCAGTTTTTTTCTTGTGATTGATTTCTAGTTTCATATTGTTGTGGTTGGAAAAGGTACATAATATGATCAGTCTTAAATTTATTGAGACTTCTTTTGTCTCTTAATGTGATCTCTTCTAGAGAATGCTCCATGTGTGCTTGAAAAGAATGTAGATTCTGCTACTTTTGGATGGAATATTCTGTATATCTGTGTTGATGTCCATTTTGTCAAATGTGTCATTCAGTTTCCTTTATGACTTTCTGCCTGGTTCATGTATCCACTGATGTAAGTAAGGTATTAAAGTTCCCTATCATTATTGTATTGCCATCAATTTCTCCCTTTATCTGGTTATGTTTACTTTATATATTTTTTCCTTAGCATTTTTAAAAGTTTTTATTTAAGTAATCTCAGCACCCAATGTGGTGCTCAAATTCATGACCCTGAGATCAAGACTCACATATTCTTCCTACTGAGCCAGTCCGGCACCTCTGCTTTATGTATTTAGGTGCTCCTGTGTTGGGTGCATAGATGTTCACAATTGTTATATCCTGTTATTGGATTGGTACTTTTATCATTGTTCTTCTTTGATTCTTGTTACAGTCTTTGTTTTAAAGTTTTTTTTGTTTTGTTTTGATGTATGTACTGTTACATACATCCAGTTTTCTTTTTGCTTCCATTTGTTTTTCTATCCATTCACTTTCAGTCTGTAATGTGTCTTTAGGCCTGAAGTAAGTCTCTTACTGGCAGCATATACATGGTCTTGTTTTTTAAATCCATTCTACAACCCCTATGTCTTTTGAGTGGAACATTTTAGACCATTTACATTTAAAGTAAATATTGACAGCTACATACTTACTGCCATGTTGTTAACTGTTTTCTGGTTGTTTTTATAGTTCTTCACCATTCCTTCCCTTGCTCTTTTTCCATCTGCTGAAAAATCAGCTGATATAGCCTTATGGAGTTTCTCTCGTACAGAACTTTTTGCTTCATTTTCGCTGTTTTTACAATTATTCTTTTTCAGCCTTTGACATTTTTAATTATATGTTGTGGTGTGGACCTTCTTGAGTTCATCTTATTAAGGAGTTGGGCTCTATATGCTTCATGAATCTGAATGTCTATCTCCTTCTGTATGTTAAGGAAGTTTCCAGCTGTAATTCTTCAAATAAATTTTCTGCCACCTTCTCTCTTTATTCTTCTGGGAGCCCTATCATATGAATGTTTGTTCATTTGATGTTGTCCAACCGATCCCTTATCTTCATTTTTTTTTAAGATTTTATTTATTTATTCATGAGAGACACAGAGGCAGAGATGCACAGGCAAAGGGAGAAGCAGGCTCCCTGCAGGGAGCCCAATGTGGGACTCGATCCCAGGACCCTGGGATCATGCCCTGAGCCGAAGGCAGATGTTCAACTGCTGAGCCACCCAGTTGTCCCCGATCTTCATTTTTTTTTTTTTTAATTCTTTTATTTTTGGGTGGCGCCTGGCTGGCTCAGTTGATGGAGCATGTAACTCTTGATCTCAGGGTTATGAGTTCAAGCCTCATGTTGGGCACAACATGGGACTTTAAGAAAAATAAAAATTTAAGAAAAATAAATAAAAATTGAAATAAAATAATCTTTATTTTTACTGTTCAGCTTGGGTCCTTTCCATTACCCCATCTTTCAGATCATTCTTCTGTATCCATTAATCTTGTGATTTCAGCTGTATTCTTCAACTCTGGTTCTTTATATTTTCCAGGTCTTTGTGAAGTTCTTACTGAGTTCTACTCTTCTCTCCAGCCCATTGCCCATCTTTACAATCATTCAAAATTTTTCATTTAAAGAATGAAGAAAAGAAATGCCTTCATTTAAAGGCAAGTTGCATATCTCCATTTCATTAATTTCTTTTTATGTAGTTTTGTCTTGTTCTTTTCTTTGGGGCACATTCCTGTCTCCCCATTTTGCTTAACACTGTATTTCTATGAATTAGGCAGTTCAGCTACTTCTCCTAAACTTGAAGGAATGGTCTTGGTGTGTGGTTGTCCCCTATGTAAACTGTATATACCTGGTAACTTTTACTAGCTGGGTGGAGTTATGGCTGGCATGGGTTGGGGATTGTAGGGTACCCCATGCTGGGGCTGCCCTGGTGAAATGGTTGGAGATTAGGTGGGTATGGGGCCAGGGGTGGGTCCTGAGGTTTTTTGCAGAGGGTGCCTTGGCAGGAGAGCTGGAGGTTAACTGTGTTCAAGCTGGGGGCTCTCCACACAGGGGATGCTCTGGCTGGTGGGACAGCTAATGCTGAACTGCGTGCCAGCTAGTGTGATTCCTGGGCTCTATGCATAGTGGGTACCCTGAAGCTGAAGTAGATGCAAGCAGTGGGTGGTCCCAGGATTCTCTGC
Organism: Canis lupus baileyi; assembly: GCF_048164855.1. Taxonomy (NCBI): domain Eukaryota; kingdom Metazoa; phylum Chordata; class Mammalia; order Carnivora; family Canidae; genus Canis; species Canis lupus. Next base: position 26,583,155 of record NC_132862.1, read on the forward strand.
AGAGGGTACCCTTGCAGGATGGCTGGAATTCAAGTGAATATAAGCTGGGGTATTCAGGAATGTGTGGAAGGAAGGTACCCTGGTGGGGGCAGCCATAGCCAAGGTGGGTTGTTGGCTGGGTGGGTCCCTGGGTACTTTGTGTTGGGCACAATTGGGAAGAACAGTTATAGCTGAAATGGGCATGGGCTGGGATTGCCCCAGGGCTCTCTGCATAGATGGTGCCCTCAAAGGACAGCTAGAGTGGGTATAAGCCAGGGTTTCCTGGTAGGGCAGCTGGAGCTGAGAAAAGGCGTCAGCTGGGGGTGCCCTAGAAAGCCATCTGAAGCCAAAGCGGTGCAGGTTTGGAGTGTTCTGAGAGGCTTTGTGCCTGCCTCAGTGTGGTGAGAGAGCTGAAGCTGCAGTGAGCACTGACCACGAGCTGTCCTCATGTGCCCCAGGGTGGGGCTACCCTGGTGGGACAGTGAGAGCTGGTGTGGTTTGGGGGCCTACAGGGATCGTCGCGTTGGTAGGCTGGTTAGGGCGCGGACCCACTCTTCTCTATGCTGTCAAGGTGGTGGGGGAACATAAACTGTGGCACTCACTGGGCCCTCCGACCCAGAGCTTGTTGCAGCAGCTCCCCTGCCAATTAGCAGGGTTCAAGAGCTATTTCCTTTATATTTTGGTTGTTCTTTTAAGCCATAGCTTTTATTTTCTGTGGCCCAGGGTAGACGAATCTGCTCTGGGTACCTCATTACTATCCTCCCCCTGCAGTTTGCAGCATCAGGGGTGGGGGCACCCTTTGTTACCATGGCTCAGTCTCTCCTGCTATTTTCTGTGTGATCTATCTTGTACAGAAGCTGTTCAGTCAGCCCTCAGTATCTCTTCAGGAGGAACTGCCTGTAAATAGGTGTAGATTTGGTGTGCCCAGAGGGGAGGTCAGGATCTTCCTGTGTCACCATCTTGGACTCGAACACTCCCTAGTTGTTTATAAATCTTTATAGGCTAATATATACACAGCTAGGACTACACGGGGCAATATTAGATCCCAAAGTGGATTTAACAAGCTGTGAAGAGCATTTTCTAGATTGAAAATTAACTCAAAGTTTTAAAATAAGGTAAGTAAAAGTGATATGTATATGCATCTATTTTATATTGCTATCCTAAGGGCATGTTAGGGAAGGGGTTTAAATTCCTCTGAATGGAAATGCTATTTATTTATATAAGAAAAGGCTAATTTAGAATACTTCATAGTCACTGATAGGGAAGAGAAATTTAATGCAAAAGATTATAGTCATTTTTGAACCATATAATGGGTAACTACTCATAAGACAGTAATTTAGCAGTGTTTTGGTGCTGCATTTTAACTTTTTTCATCCTGTGTTGTGGTATCCGAAGAGCTGGACTAACCAGTTTCCCCTCAGAGTTCTGATGCCGTGGTGGGTGAGGAAGGTCAGTATAATTTTAACTTCGCAGCTAGAGAAACTTGTATATAAGTTTATTATACTGCATTTTACTGACCACATTAAGAAGAATCTGATACATATATATAAATCAGGGTGATAGAATCAATAATTAGGAATATCTGACCAGGACATTCTTGTCTCTAAATCAGAGTACTGAGGAAGCCACAGGTTTCAAAATATTGCTCAATGAGTATAAATCAGGTAAATATGAAGAATAGACTGATTCTCTTATAAGTCTCTCTCAGTCATGTCAGGCAGACACTCTGCCTCCTAGAGTACCCAAAGGCCTTCTGCTAACCAGCTTATTCCCTTTACATCACTATGAATTCAACAATGTCTTACAGAGACCATAATCTTTGTTTTCTGTAGAGGTATTAAGTAACAGAATTTAGCCTACCTTTTTAAAATATAGACTAGGGTTTCCAACTTTTATTTTAATTTGTCTAATTTGTGATGCACCCTGCCCTCACAGCATTGGTTGTGATGAACACTGGTTGAGAAGTTGGCCTGTGTAGCAGAGGTCAAGAAACCAGTGACTCTCACACTAAATACTCTCAAGCCTGTGAGAGCATGCCATCCATATACCGCTGTGTTTCTGACAGCATTCTCTTTTGGGATAGGGCTCATATTTGAGTGAAGATAAAAAAAAAAAACACACCACTAGACACTTAACTAATGAGCAGATATGGAAGGACCAATGGGATTATAATCGAACTCCTGAGTTTTGACCAGAATGTGTGTTTTTAGTTGTAGACTGAATCATCTCAGACTTATCATTCTGAGAAGGCTGATAAAGAGAGGGAAGAAAAAATTCAGGTAACTTTTAGATGTCTACAAACATGCTTCAGCAATCTAAGAAGTTGATGATGTATGAGATGAGTTTCTATATTTTCCAAGAAAAGTTAATTTTTGTGATTACAGGCTTAAGACAAGTTCAATATGTATGAAATATTAATAAAATTATCTCTGAAGTATTAGACTTGAAAATTTTAGATCATGATTTATAAAAACAGTATGAAATGAGAAGAATACCTAAGTTCACATAACTCTTTATTTTTTTTTTAATATAACCAACTTTTGATAGCAGTGTTATCAGACATAGGCCTATTACAGAAAAGGAGTGATTTCAGCTCATAACAGCTGTAGAAATGTACACAAAGTATTAATACAAATGATATTAGCAAATAAGATATTGCTATATCTCTCTGTAAAACTATAAACCTCTTGAAACCATATCCCTCTCTGACATACCAGACCAAGTTGTTGGCTAAGTAGATAACAACCTAGCTAAATCTGCTCCAAAGCTAAGTCAGAAAGATTAAATCCCTACGTTTACATAAGTAGTCAGTTTTGTGTTGTAAAGATCAAATAATTTACGTATCTTTTTCCAATATTCTATTTTAATACTTCCTCCTGAAATCATTATTAAATTAGTGCAGTCATTTACCTTATTGTGACTTTTGCTATTTGGAATTTTATGTCGTTCTAGAAATGCCTTTTTTAATCAAAATAATCTTCTAAATCAATATTTGGATCTAGTAGGTCTCCATATGATGAAAGATCCGTCTGATTTAAAATTAAGTGTTCAAACGTTTCTTCTAAGTCCGTTTCACCAATTAAGACAGCTCCCATCATTTGCCCATTCTGCATGACAACTTTGACATATTCTTGTCCTTTGGTACATCTCAGCATTAATTCATGATCTGAACCTAAACCTTGGGCATTGTATTTTCCCAGCAACACAACCTAAATGTAGGAATAAAAACATAAAGGAAACACTGTATGTAGTTATACTGTGTTATGCTAGAGTGGCCAGCAAGAAAATCTATTCATGAAAATTGGGGAGTGTCTCAAAGAAAACATTTGAATGGCACTGCATTAATGTATGGATGACACCACCACACAATCTCCATGAACATTAAAAACATCTAGTGAATTAACTATGTAGGATCTGGACTACATCAGCTTAGAATCATGAAGAAAAAACTTGCCTCAGAGTAAAGAGGAGTAAATAGTACGTATGGCAAAGCAGGTGGTTCATAAATAATAAACAAACATATATTTCTTTATTTTTAGAGAACAGGGTAGAGGACCAGAGTCCCAAGCAAACTCCATGCTAAGCACACAGCCGGATGTGGGGCGCAATCTCATATCTCTGAGATCAGGACCTGAGCTGAAACCAAGAGTAAGTCACTTAACTGAGTGAACCACCTGGGCACTCCACACCTGATTCATTCTTGAGTGCTATAGGTACAATAGCTTTTGGTTCTTCTCACAAAGCAAGACTGAATCTCAGAATGTACCAGCAGAGAATAAGCCTGGAAGAGACATCTAATTTTCTCATTTGAGGGGATCCCTGGGTGGCTCAGCGGTTTAGTGCCTGCCTTCGGCCCAGGGCATGATCCTGGAGACCCGGGATCGAGTCCCATATCGGGCTCCCTGGATGGAGCCTGCTTCTCCCTCTGCCTGTGTCTCTGCCTCCCTCTCTCTCTGTCTCATGAATGAATGAATGAATGAATGAATGAATAAATAAATAAAATCTTTTAAAAAAATAATTTTCTCATTTGAGTAAGTATTTACATGGTTTTAGTTACAAGACTTAATAAAAAGACACTAATTTGCTTATCTTGCTTACCTTATAGTTAAAAAATTTTGTTACATGAGCAAAAAGTTCAAAGCTGAAGTCCAGGTCAATAGATTCTCCTAAACTAGCTGCAGCCATGCATTTCGCTGCATACCATCCCATCTGTCTGGCCTGGGTCCACAACCTCATCTGGAAAAAAAAACATGAGATAAAATTTTTCATTGACCTTGTTTTAAAAATGCTAGCACCTTATTAACGAACCCTGACAGTCCTCGAGACTGGCTAGGTCTAGCAAGTTTGATGACTAGTTGGGATTTTCTTTGCCATAGAAGCAGTCATCAATCCACACTAACTGAACGATTTTGCTGTTTCATAATTCTATCCAAATTACTGCCTTTAAAATTAAAGGATGCTACCAAATCTGTATGTTTCAATAAACTATTACAAATAACTAAAACACTTCAGGAGGTATATCAGGTAAGAATACTACTAATTAACCAGTCTCCTTTTTCAGAATAAATTCATCAATGGCATTAAGTAGAGATGACGAATTATCACTGGAAATTCATTTCTAATCCTTCGGTAAGCAATATATTAGTTGGCATCCAGCCCTAGGAAATCTTACCATATTTTAGCAACCAGTCAAACAAACAAGAATTTGTTTTAAATTCTTCCATTATTAATTTCTTCTTTACTGTATGTTTATTTCTACAAAGTTTTAGGAATACCTGATAGGACACTGGCCTTGAAACTCAAGAGATTTAAATATCAAATCTTCTATATATTTAACTTTTCATTTTTATTTAATTAATAGCCTTAATCTCTTTACCTGAAATGTATATTACCTATTCCATGACTATTGAGAGACTTAAATAAGCTAGCCTATGCCCTGGTAACTAAATTTGTCTTAAAATAAGCTGGCACTTTAGAAACAAGCTGAAAGCACTCTTCCTATGATTGTTATCTCTGCTGTATGTAAAAACAAAGAACTGAAGCTGCCTCTTAAAATACATCTAGCTCTTCTGCTACTTCACACTCCGTAGTTAATCTGAGGAACTAAAACCCCCACCTGTGGAGCTGGTCTCTCACCGAGTGTTGTGTAGCGCTTTTATCTGTAATGTCTACCTGTGTGTCTACTCCTAAGACCACCTCACCTATGGTCATAGTCTGAGTATTGTCCTCAAGGACTTCTGCTCTGCCATGGCGAGGCCAGCAGCACTGAGGGCAGGAGGAAGTGGCCACCCAGTTGGACGGAGCTGTTCAGCTGAGGAAGGGTGTTCACTCTAGGAAGTTTTTTCAGTCATAATTCCCACAGGACCAGAACTGGGTCCTCAGGATCCCATAAGGTCATCATCTATACAGTCAGTTATTCATCTAAAGCTTCACCATTCGGTCTGGTAGCCACTAAACACATGGAGCTATTGAAACTTACATGTAAATAAAATTCAGTTTCTCAGTCATACTCAGCACATTTTAAGTGCTCAATAGAGATACGTAACTAGTGGCTACCTAACTAGACAGTGGTGATCAAAGTATTTAAAGATGAAAAACAAAGTAATAGCCCATAATTCTTTTTAAATCACAAGACCTCCCAGTCTGTTCCATCACTATAATATCTTACCAAAGGGGAAAAATTATTATTTTTTTTTTTAAATGTCACAAAAAACTCTATGATAGTTTCCTACTTCAAGTAGCAAAGTGGGGGCACCTGGATGGCTCAGTGGTTGAGTGTCTGCCTTCAGCTCAGCATGTGATCCTGGAGTTCTGGGATCAAGTCCCAAATTGGGCTCCCTGCATGGAGCCTGCTTCTCCCTCTGCCTATGTCTCTGCCTCTCTCTGTCTCTCATGAATAAATAAAGTCTTAAAGAAAAATAAAAAGGTATGATCATGGATGCTGGCTCACCTGCTGCCAGAATGGGCTGGGTGGCCAGGACGCAGTACAGATATCACCCGCAGCATAGACATCAGAGACAGACGTGTGCATCTGAGCATCCACTTTCAGGCCACCATCTTCTCCTAGATCAAACTAAACAATGTTCCTGATAAGCATATGTGGGAAGAAAAATGAAAGATGTCGTCTTCATTCTCAAGTAAAATAACAAGTCAAATTTTTACACCTTGGTATGCTGATGTGTAGGGAGAAAGTAAAAAACAGTTGCAAAGTTAAGACCTCTCAGCTGAATCTTCAGGGAACCAAAATCCTACTAGGACAGACCAAGTAAAAAATTCTTACATTTGCATCAAGAACACTCAGTAACCATGTGACTACCCCACTCATAATAATAATAATCCTCAATTAGGTAAGCTTCAAGTGCTAGATAGTTTCTCTAAAGGAATCATTTGTAAGAAGTCGTAGGTGTCTGTCTCATCGACCTTTAGACAAATGAGTTGTGCATTATGTCCCATTAATGAGGACCCTTATGCTGGGATGTTAACCGCTTAAGGACTGTAGGCAATACGAAATACTGCAAATCAGAAAGGGAGACAGAACGTAAAGACTGCTAACTCTGGGAAACGAACTAGGGGTGTTGGAAGGGGAGGAGGGCGGGGGGTGGGAGTGAATGGGTGACGGGCACTGGGGGTTATTCTGTATGTTAGTAAATTGAACACCAATAAAAAAAAAAAAAAAAGAAATACTGCAAATCAAAACATGAATGTAAACTAAATTGTTTTCAGCTTCCTTAAAACAGTTTTACACTAAAACAATGAATGGTTATTTAGGCTTGAGAATTAGATATCTCATACTACTTTAAAAATATTCATAGGACAAAAAATTTCACCTTACATTGTTGCCACAGAGAAAAGGTTCTGTATTTGGTGTAACTCCTGTAGCACTGACAATGAAATCACAGCCGTATGTCTTTTCATTAGTCAATTCCACATATACGGGCCATGCTTCTTTAAAAGAAACAAAAAAACCCAACTTTATTTTCAAATGAAATCACCACCAGCTATCATTAGCATTATGTGTAATGTCTAGAACAAAGAGTGAAAGAAAAAGGCAGGAGAGGACTTTAAAACATACACCTTGATAATTCTTATAAAGTACACATTTGCTTAAGCAATTATAAAGCAATCCACACTGCCTCCATATTTTGGGTATACTTAACACAATTATGGCATTCTAAACATTTTCCTTCAAATTCAAAGAACTTCTAACAAAATGAATTTAAAACTGGTAATCACTTTATAAATTATTTCTTTAAAAGTATTAACTATTTACTTCACTGAGAGTTTAGTCCAAATAGGTTACTTACTTTTCAATCTTTTCCTACATTCATATTCAAACTGTTAACACTACTTTTTTCCATGGAAAAATTCAAAGAATTCAAAAACAGTGGACTATCTCATATGCTAGTTCAGCTGAGTGTATTTCTTCAAATGGTGGTAATTCTCAAAGGAAGTGTGGAATAGGGATTAGATCGTCTCTAACTCCCAAATTTATAGGTTTTTACTCTGTTTGATTTGGGGGAAGTCACTTCACCTCTGAGATCATAAAGGATTTTTTTTTAGTTTGTATTTGTTTTGATCTGCAAGATATTCTGATTGACTCACAGAAGTATGGTGGTCATTTGCACCACGAAGTCCTATGTAAAATGTAAAACTAAACACAAATTATCAGGAAACTTGAAGACTAAGCAATAAAAATGAAATGACTTATATTAAGTAATGGTTTCATTTTTACTTTTTATGTTTAAATTTCATATGGAAATTAAAAGTTTTTAATACAGTGAGATTAAGTTTTCTTTTTAAATTAGTGGTTATTATAGTTTTTATTTTATTACTTACCTTTATCAGTTGTGACTGACTGATTACAACGGTCTCTGGGAAAAGGTAAGGACTTTTTCTTAGAAATTCTAAATTCTTCTTGAAGGTAAATCTTCTTTACTTCACACATAGTTTCAATGTGGACCTTATGAGAAAACTAAAAGAAATACTGTCACCATAACAATTCCCCCAAAAACGAAATGGGTTACTGATGATAAAAAAAATTACAATACCTGTAGAAACATAAAGAAAAAGAATCTTACAATATAAATGGAAACACACTAGATGTCCCAAAATAAACCTCGATTTCTGTGCGTGAAGGGAGTGAGCAGAAATCCATTCAGAACTCAAAAGAACTAGTTCCATTGGGAAGTGACACCAAGTGCACAATTTTTAATATAAGCCTCAGTGATAATTATAAATACAGTTTTTAAAAATTAACAACTGCTAGAGACAATAAACCCATGCCCAATTACTGTTATATCCCAGAACCTTAGTAAAGTGCCAAGTATGTAGTTTACTGAACCAAACTGCTGAAGTTCTCAGGTTAAAAATACTATTAATCTCTCAGGATCTGAAGGTGCAGGAAGAAATGATTTTGTATAATTTCTATCACAAAAGTCAGATTTATCATGAAGCCAGCTCCCCTCCAAACTACTCAAGGCTGAAAAGAAATGATACACAGTAATAAGGACTCCATGTATGCTCCCTACATGTAGCATCTCCAATGCTCCTTACAGTATTTAAATATCATAGTCTCTTAACTATTTAAAAACAGAAACATCTAATAAATAAAATGAGTAATAGCAAGTCATCTGCTTATCCAATTAGGGTGTTAAATATATATTTTATTTAGAATTTGTCTAATAACCTTTCAAATATTATATATCAAGTGACCTTTAAGAAAAGATTAATTTAATATAGGATAGCTATGCTCACTGTAGTCTAGGCCTGGAAATCTCTAGCTGGGGAATTAAAAGGAAGGGCAAGAGTTAGATGAATGAGATACTCACTTATCTTTAATAAGGAATTGGGCCAAGTGCCACTGGTTCTGTCTGTCCTAGAGCTTTGGACCTAGCAGTTGTCTGACTTACTTGTAATCAGTCTTTATGAATGGTTCAAGAATTTGAAATTGTATCTTAGGCATATTTAATTAGTATATGAATACATACCTCTTTTGTACCTTTAAGATTCAAGCCTTCATGCCAATCAGGTCCCAAAGCACTGCCCAAATTACCAGCACCAGATTTGGTTTGTGCTTCCTTTTTCCTTCCTAAAAAGATAAACTCAATTAAAAATTCAAATGATCTAAGAATTGCCAGGCAGAAAAGTATACTTGTGTTCTCAAGCTTTTAGGCAATATTAGGATTCTCATACATACATACAGCATGATTAAACTAAGTTACCCGAATTGATCATTATTTTAATGTTTTGTGATATAGAGCTATGAAATGAATTATCTTTCAATCAAGTGTTGAGTATAAACACAATGTGTTTGGGGGATGTTATGTACACGGTAAATATGAAGGGTAGGATCTATGTGATAAGAGGTTGATGATATCCAAAATATATAAAGAACTACAACTTGGTAACAAAAATACAACCAAAATAAAAATGGGCAGAGGACCTGAACAGACAGCTGTTTCCAAAGACATACAGCTGGTTAACAGGGACATGAAATGATCCTTAACATCACTAACCATCAGAGAAGTACAAATCAAAACCACAATGAGTTATCACCCTACACTCGTAGAATGGCTAGAATCAAAAAGATAAGAACAAATAAGTCTTGGTGAGGGTGTGGAGAAACAAGATCCCTCATGCACTGTTGATGGGAATGCAAACTGGTACAGCCATTGTTTAAAAAAAAAAAAGTGTGGAGGTTCCTCAAAAAATTAAAAATAGAATTACAAATAAATGAATAGATACACAGAATTACCATATGATCCAGGAAATGAAACACTAATTCAAAAAGATGTACCCCTATGTTAACTGCAGCAATATTTGGAAACAAACTATGGAAGCAATCCAAGTGTCCATCAACTGATGAATGGATAAAGAAGATGTGGGGTATATATACAATGGAATATTTTTCGGTCATTAAAAAGGAATGAGATCTTGCCATGTACAACATGGATGGAGCTAGATTATGCTAAATGAAGTCAGACAGAGAAGACAAGCTCCATATGATTTCACTCAGGTGGAATTTAAGAAACAAAAAACAAACTAAGAACCAGCCTCCCATACAGAAAACTGGTGGTTGCCAGTGGAGAGGTGGGTGGGTGGAAGGGTGAAATAAAGGGGATTAGGAATACGCTTATCATGAGGAGCACTGAATAATGTACAAAATTGCTGAACCATTTTATTGTACACCTGAAACTAACATTTTATGTTAACTAAACTTAAGTAAAATTGTTTTAAATAAATGCATGCAAATTAAACTAGAAAAAATATTTTAAAACAACGAAATAAAGCAGAAACAGGCTCAGGTATAGAGAACTGGTGGTTGCCACAAGGGAGGCACTGGTGCGCAGGCAAAACAGGTGAACCAGAGTAAGAAGTACGAACTTCCAGTTATGAATAAATCACACGGCTGTAAAGTGCAGTGCAGGAAATACAGCCAATACTGTAATAACTTTGCACCGTGATGGAGGGTAAGTAAGCCTACTGAGGTGACCATATCATAATGTATAAAAATACTGAATCACTATTCTTGAACACCTGAAACTAATAAATTGTAGTTATAATTCAATAAAATATCAGCCAGTTTTTAAACATTTTGTCAACTTTTAGCACCCTCAAAATTTATATTCTTTTTGAACTGTATAAACCAAAAGTTTAAAAAAAAAGATCTTATAATAAAAAAACTAGGTTTGTATCAATGCTTTTTTTAACTCACTGCATTTTTTTGTAAAATTACTTGAGGTGCTATCCAGCTGTACCATCTGTCTGCAAAGATGCAGATGGGCTGGTTCATTTATTTCATTTATATTTCCAGTTTTAATTATATATATTTGTCATTAAAAAAAATGCTGGAAAATCTGTCATATAAGATACAGAAATAAATATTACCTATATTTCTATTCCCAACTATAATACTTTGCTCAATATTCTTATAGCCTTTTTCTATATAGCTAAGAAACTAGATAGTTTCATCTGTGAATCAATGAATTAGATGCTAGATTTACCTTCAGTTGTATATCTGGTTCTTTTATGTGCCATTCTAGCCTCTGGTTTTTCAGCAATGAGCTTTGAAGTCAAGAATTCAGCTGCTCCTGCATCGAAGAAAGTATTCCCAATAGCTTTATCTTTAATGGCCCAAATGACTTCACAGCCTTCAATTTCATACCTAAACGGAATATTAAAATTATTCGGACCAATTTCGAAAGTCTGAGAAGAAATCTCTGTATTTGCAAATAATAATTATCTCTGAAGACAAAAGAAAGTAATTTAAGGCGAATTGAGCAAGAATGATTATAACTAGGAATGTCCTCTTTCAGGATAAAAAGAATTAAAGTAGAATAAAGAAATTTAACCAGTTCATTGAAAGAACATAAAAATAACAAACATATGTAACTGAGTATCAGATAAAATTTCATTGCAATGACCATCACTTCTAGAGTTCCAGTTTCCCCAACACAATTATATGGATATTCCCCAGGGTTCCATGAGTGAGCAGTGCTTTGTTGATATGGTTATAGTGTAATCAATAATGGGTGGATGGATGGCATACAGTTACAATACTGAGAATACCTCACTTTTGTAACAAGTTGTATATTCAACTTGTTGTATACTCAAAGCACGACATTATAGAAGGAGATATAAAAAGGAGAGAATAAGAGTCATTAACTAAAATTTTAACTTTGTTATAAAGGAACCATTACCCTGCAATCCTTTCCCTTTGCCCCAGAAATTTCCAGCCATCCAGCCAAAGAAAGATCGGTTCACAGAAAAATCAAGAAAGAAAGGAATGGCCTTGGTGTACATAGGCCATCAGAACTCATGAGATGGCCAGAGTTCCTGCACATCTGCTTTATCTCTAGTTTTGGTCATGGAGAATGTGGTTTGCCTAGTATTTATTTCACCAAGTCCCTGAAGTCCATTAGATTTTTCTGCTATTAATACTTGTTTTGGTATAACTGATGAACTGGGACAATCCCAGACAAACAGGATACATTGTCATTTTAAATATACTAAGATTTTACTTGAACCTGTAGTGGTACTAAGAGTATCATATGTTAAGAACTTTTAATGCTGACTTCTGGTCAAAGTATTGTCTTCATGTCACAGACACTATAACATAACACGTGGACTTTTCAAGGCTAATCGATAAGCAGATGATACAAAAAAGAAGGTCTAGTACATCTGACTTCAGGTCACCTGATAATCCTGCTTTCTGACAATATGGTAAAGGATCTCCCTGCCACATCTAATGAGCCTTTATTTTTCCTGCTCCCCTATGGCAGAAATAAGTATTTACAGTTACTCAATTTCAGATTCTTTGGAGAATATTCTATTTTATGGTGCTTAGGTCATACAGGATTACTGATGAGCAGAAAACAAAATATACAAATATTCAGTAATATTTTAATTTACAGACAGGCACATCATTATTATGAAATACTTTCTTTACCTTTTATAAATTAGAAATTCTACCATTTTCTAAAAATTTTAAAATAATGTAATAGTATAACACATTATCAGTATAGCTTAAAATACCAATGCTTGACTTATAGGCCACAGTAGTAAGTAACAAATCCCGTACATGCCCTACCTCACAGGACACCTTGTGTACTCCCCTTAGTCTATGAACTATGCCCTCAGAAAGGCATAATCACAGAGATATCACGCAAAACAGAAATAATTTCATTTTTAAAACCAGTCTTAAAAAAATAAAGTGAGGTACAGTTTTGTGAAATTATTTTTTAAAAAAGTCTGTTTGAAATGGAAAGGATTAACCTACACTAGTAAAGAAGAAAACTACACTGAAGAAAGTCAGCATTAGCCTCAGGGGAACATGAGGGCTACTGAAAAACACAACGTGTTTGTGTATGTCATTTTTCGTCATGAGATGACAAACACTTGATCATCACTGGACCTAAGCTGAGACAATAGCACTATATATGGCTTTTCTTTAGGAATTTTATTTAATTATATAGTCTATCTCCAACCTAAAGAAAATGAGGAACAGAAAGTTGTAAGACTTTGAACATTTCTGAATGTAGGAAAATTTGCCAATATAAATAGTAATAGTATTAAGTTATACTTCTGGTCATCACTGATGGGAGAAAGTTTGTCATGTGCCTCCCTCCTTTTGGCCCTGTTTGGGTTTGACTTAGTTTTCTTCTCTGCAGTTCCCCATACAATGCCACATACTTCACAGTTACTAGGAATGTACTAGACATTCCTAGTATTCAGGCAATTTAGGACTCGTTTACAAGCTTCCACTGGGATTCACCATCCTGTCAAAAAAAGGAGCAAAAACCTAGTCCGAGAATTAGAATGGACAGGGCTTTGGCAAATTCATCATTTTGATACAAATTTGTCCTCTTTGTAGTTGGACTCAACTTTCTAGTCTGAAAATATCTAGACTATTCCAGGTCAGCCATCCATCAGAAGATAAAATCACAAAGAGAATCAATGCTCTATATATCATAGCAGGATATTTATTCCTCAATGTTCTCTAATCTTGAAATATCATCTTAAAATAGTATTTTATATTAATTTATGTGTTCACATTTTCTAGCTTTCAAAAACCCAAGAGCTGGAATACCACATATCTTGAAATAGGAGTCATGGGCCAGATGGGTAACCATATGAGTGAAGCAGGGTGAGTATAAATAAAAAGTGGTGGGGGCTGTGGCTAGAAATCTCTAAAAGTGAGCACATTTGAATTGTTTTTCAGTACACTACATGCTTACCATCTATGGGTCGTATCTATGCAGTCACCTGTGTGTGACCCCTTGAGACATAAAACATTCCCTGAAGTCATGTTTTACAATGATACTTCTGCAACTATAAATTCCATGTAAAACTAAAAAGATAAAGTTGATATTTTCCTTGAAAATATATGAAAAACAATTACATTTATCTTTGAATTTCGGAATACCGAGATGTTTTCCAGTCTCCCAATAATTACATGAATCATCGAACAGTGTTTAAATAGTATTTTAAAATAATACTTACACTAGTTCAAGTGCAATGCCACCATTCCCTATAATCATTATTCTTTTAGCTTTAGTAAGCTGTTTCTGAAATTCCTGTTTTAAAAACAAAATGAGACAATGTTTCACAAATAGTGGGCAAACCTTGAAGCAAGAGGCTTTGCTGATATTTTTTAAATGTAAGAATTTTATCCAATTTACAAAGGAACAGAATAAATCTCACTTTCCAACTCTGCAGGACACATCTTCCCAATATTACAGGTGCTGTTTCAGCCAAGCTGCCTTCAGAGCGATGCCTCTGACTTTTCTTGCCTCTTAGGTCATTACATTTAGAATAGTTCCAAATTTCAGCAAGAAGCATGATCTCTAGTCCGTCACATTCCCAACTACTTGATCAGATCAATTTACTAACAGGACTGATTTGTATCCTGCATACAGGATTATTCTTTTTCATCTAGTTCTTCAGTTGACACTTTCTGTGGAGTCACTCAACACTAAAAACTTGCAGGAAGAGTCCCTGCTCTAGGAGTTAGTAACTTGGGCAAGTTGCCTTGGATTCTTCAACTATAAATGGAAAAAAAAGCGACTCAATCTCATTAGGTCTCTGTAAGCATTAAGATAATATAAATAGGGCGGCCTGGGTGGCTCAGCGGTTTAGCGCCACCTTCCACCCAGGGCATGATCCTGGGGACCTGGTATCGAGTCCCACATGGGGCTCCCCAGAGGGAGCCTGCCTATGTCTTTGCCTCTCTGTGTCTCTCATGAATACATAAAATCTTTTTTAAAAAATTAAGATAATATAAATAAAGCTATTAGAAGAGGGCACAATAATGTCTAACATTTATCAGAAAAAAAATGTTATGTTCTTATAAGACAATTAATTGATGTCTCTCCCACCCTGCTCTTCTGCCCTCTAAAAAAAGATCACAATGTGCTTAGGGAAGCCATGGTCATTTTTATGGCACTTCCAAAAGTACAGAATAGTCCCACTGTTTCACGGTGACACCTGAATAGCTAAATTCCTCTTCCTACAATGTCAAGTTACCATTTCTATTAAATTCATCCAAAAACTTACTGTAATAGTCAGTAACCACTGCAACTGACTTGTTTAAAATTCTAAAAAAACAAACAAACAAACAAAAAAAAAAGGCTGAAGTTAATTTTAGCTTGTACTACACTGAGCAAAGTAAATAATTTAAGATCCATTAAAAAAACTGGATGTGGAGATGAATGGCATGAGTTTAAGCTGTACTTCTGATTAACTTTTACTATACGTAAATAACCTCTCCATCAGAGTTTTCTATTTGTAAAGTGGGAGTAATACTGTTACGGGATTATCATAAGCAGCCAGTGAGTTCATGTATGTGGAGGAACACAGTTATGAACTCAATCTCTGGTAACAGGAACTTGAAATGTCTACAAGAAGATAATAAAGTCTTTCTAGTTGTCTCAATATCCCTATTTAATTAAGAACAAGCTGAAAGAAAACATCAGTTTTCAAGAATATAAAACATTATTTTTATTTTTTATTTTTTTATTTTTTTTCATTTATTTATGACAGTCACAGAGAGAGAGAGAGAGAGAGAGAGAGGCAGAGAGACAGGCAGAGGGAGAAGCAGGCTCCATGCACCAGGGGCCTGATGTGGGATTCGATCCCGGGTCTCCAGGATCGCGCCCTGGGCCAAAGGCAGGCGCCAAACCGCTGCGCCACCCAGGGATCCCTAAAACATTATTAATAAATGTAAATTATCACCCTGTGAACAGAACAACGAGCTTGAGTTGTAAGATAGAATTTTTTTTTTTTTAAAGATTTTACTTATTTATTCATGAGAGACACAGAGAGACAGACAGAGAGGGGCAGAGACACAGGCATAGGGAGAAGCAGGCTCCATGCAGGGAGCCCAATGCAGGACTTGATCCCGGGACCCTGGGATCATGCCCTGAGTCAAAGGCAGACACTCAACACTGAACCACCCAGGCGTCCCAGTCCTGGTAAGATGGAATATTATGACTGGTGGGGGCAGCCCGGGTGGCTCAGCGGTTTGGCGCGACCTTCGGCCTGGGGCCTGATCCCGGAGACTCGGGATCGAGTCCCACATTGGGCTCCCTGCATGGAGCCTGCTTCTCCCTCTGCCTGTGTCTCTGCCTCTCTCTCTCTCTCTCTCTGTCTCTCATGAATAAATAAATGAAATCTTTAAACAAACAAACAAAAAGAATATTATGACTGGCAACCAGAAAGAGCTTCTTGGCAAGAAGGGTCAATGAAGCCAGAAGCCCTGAAATCCGTTACCAGAAGCTGTGGAAGGTTCCACAGAGTTTTACCTTTTTGGGATAATTTATTATGGTTCCTAAGCAGAACAATAACCAAATGAATTTTTCCGTTCTGGGATTTTGTCATGATTCTGTACCTCAAATCTTCTGAATGTTAACTTCTTTGCTAAGGGGTAAGTTCAGTAAGTTTGGGATATGCTTTATGTTTTTGGAAAAAGACCATTATTTAGGTTGCAAATCACATATTCCCAAAGTACAATAATAAACATATGCATAATGTAAGTTAGACCTTTAGCTTAATTTTTATATCTGGGACACATCGGACAATGGAAAGAACACAGAGCATCAGCATGAACTAAAAAACAGGGAAAATTATCAGCTACAACCTATCTGAAATTGGCAATAATAAAACATTGTAACTATTTTCTGGTTTATGGATCATTAAAAAACTCTTACAAGATTTAGGAATTAACACTGTGAGTACTTTGATTCAAATACAGAAAAATCTAAGAAATATTCATGTTCCTTTCCTATGACCCAACCCCAGAATGTTACCTGAGCACTGTCTGTATCACGGATTCCTAATACATAAGGATTTCCTTCACATATCAACTTTGGTTTAGCTCCAGCACACAGACAGAGTTTCTCATACACATGCTGACTGCCATCTCCTGTTAAAATGCACTGTAAAAACACAGAGCAAGGAAGGGGAAGGGAGAAACATTTATCCATGGGTAGGTACAATTTCATTTCAAATAAAAAATTCAAGAAAGCAAAACACACATTAATGTTGCCTCTTGGTGGCACTCAATACTGTGTTATAGCAATTGCAAACTTAAGAATGCAGTCTCCCATCCAGTCAGTGATCTGCCATCATTTTGGGGTCATGAACCATTCTGGGAATCTGGTGAAAACTATCTTTCTCCCTGAAAGGTACATTCACACCAGAATTTTGCATAAAACTTAATCTCATGATATTCGGCGAGGTATGTTGACCTCATGTTAGAAACTAAACATTTAGAATTTTTTTAATTGAACATTCTGATGTTATACCCAGGGCAGGCCTTAATGTACATTTCTGATCTCAGTGGAAATTACTGTAGGAAGATCTAGTAATTCTAATGGTTTTAAGCCTTAAAACTGGTATGGGTACAGGGGAGTACAATGTGGCAGAAAAGGTTACAATGTATGTCTTCTTAATCTAAAAACATCAGAAGTGCTCAAAAAGAAAAAAAAAAAAAAAAGAAAGAAAGAAAGAAAGAAAGAAACCAGTATAGTCTTCTTAGGTACAAATAACAATCAATTTACCAGCAAATAAATGCTCTTTGGGGATATTTTCATATTAAGTGAAAAATATATTAACCTTAAATCTGAGCATGTACTAGCTTTAAAGTTATTTATATTAATTTTTGATTGAGTCTGAATTTGAACCTAAAATATATATTTGAAATCCATTGTTTTTGTTCTGTAGTATCAAAAACCTACATATAAGTAGTAGCCCTTTGTAAGTGTATATATATATATATACTTACATACATATACATACATATACATACATACACACACACACACACACACACAGACTATGAGATACCAGACTTTTTCAGAGTGGTTTAGAGATTAACATTTGCCCTGTGTGTGATTTATAAAACATGGCAAATCGTAACTATAGCACTTGATAGCTACTGAGACTTTGTTACCCATTGTAATTCTCCAACTGCATAGCAAATACATAAAGCTAATATTTCAACACAATATAATGGGTATACAAATTCTGTACAAGTCTTCCTGCAGATAATATAGTTAGAATTTTATCCGACAAACAGCAGTTATACACATTGAGCAAATTTAAAAAATAATTTGCACTTAGCTACTGTAAAAACAAACACATAAACTCTTCATTGGCTACTGTTAAATTTTTGGAAGTAGACATGAAGATAAAACACAATCTGTAATTCATTAAAGAATATAAAGGATAAGAGAATACAAACATGATCTCATTTAGGACACGTTCAACAGTAATGGGAAGCACTCTGATTTATTCACATGCCCAAATATAAATTCCTTCACAATTTATTAGTATACCTTTGAGCACACGTCTATTTGCAAATTAACAGACACAGATGTTATATGGGATATATACTACTGTAAATATTAGGATTCATTCTGGTTTTGGGATTCAGATTTCTTATTTTTTTCTCCTAAAATTCAGTACTTTTTCTTATTTATTTATTTTTTTTGTTTTGAATGTCTCATATGTGTGTTTTCTCCCTAAGGAAGAACTCACGAATTAGAGCTGCTTTAGAGAAACAACTGCAAACTCTACTGCCCATCTTGCCTGAAGCTCATCTGAGGATACTGCTGATCACCTGGCAACACCCTTTCCAGAGCCTGCTGTCTGCATTCCCATGTGCAGTGGGTTACTGGGTCCTGCTGAGTTTATAGCGGAAATGTCACTCATATCTGGGCTGTTCTTTCCCATTACACTGTCCCTGTCTTAGTTCAGGCCTTCTACCATCCTGGATCACTGCAGCCACCTTCTGATCTGGTTGCTGGCCACAAGCCACTCACACCACCTTATCCTTAATACTGCTATCAGATCTGCCTTCCTAGGACAGTATATCATCACTCTGCCTCCACTGATGATAAATGAATTTCCTGGCATGATGCAAACAGCTCTTTGCAGCCCTGTTTGGCCTCATCTGCCCATCTCCTTTCCTTGTCCCCACCTAGAGTCCTCTGACAGCGTCACTCATCCATATGCCCCCTTCCTTTGCTTTCAGCCTTTGAATAAGCAACCTCCTTTTCTTTCCTACAATGCCCCTAATTAAGAACTCTTACTTCACTCACCTTTTAAACCTGTTCAAACATTACTCCCTCTGTGAAGTCCTCCCAAATCCCTCATATCAGCCCTTTGATAAGAGTTCAGTGACTGTGCTTTGCATGTCCCTAGCATCATATGCGTGCACGCGTATATTCCCCACAACACTGGGAGCTCCCAGGGCAGGTTCACTGTAATGTTCCCGTCCCAGCACTTAACATGGTGCCCAGAACAAAGTATACACCATACAAACATTAATGCTTATGTAAAATGTAAAACCGAAAATGCTAAATCAAACTAATTATATAATCCCAATAAACTCAACAAGATGTGTAAGTTTTCCCAGTAATAATACAAATCAATGTTACTAAACTTTATATGCTAGGGCCCTTGGCCATGGTGGGCGTACAGATGGGGTCAAAAGAAAGCAGGCGAAAACTCATCAAGATTGAACAGTGGATAGTCATTAAGGAAAAAAAAAATCCTCTTACATGTTCTTTACTTTTCAGTTGCTTTACTTCGGATTGTATAACCTTAACGTTGGGAAAGCGATTTTCTAACATGGTTTTCGGTTGCTCTTCAACATCAAACTCCTCTAATACTTTAGAAACCTGTATTAAATCCGAAAGGTAAAAATGTATGTTTTTAATGTTTCCTTTTAAAAAATTTAAATAATAAAAATACCGTCACTTCTTTTTATACACTACTTACTTCATGTACTTACTTTCATAAAAGAAAGTCGGCCAGTCACATCACATACAGCATAAAGAGGGCCAACTCCACATTTTAAGACCTGAACTCAAGTATTAGTCCTAGCACTCAGGCAGGGCAGCCAGGTCACTGCACCTTAGTCTCCTAGCCTGCAAAATGAGGGCTGACTCTACTTACTTCTGCATACTTTCACCACACAGCTTGTTGATTTCCTTATCCTTACAGTTTTCTCTGTCCACTCATTAGCTAACTTTATTGTGATCTGGCCTTCAGACTCTTTCTTATTGTCCACACCTAGTAGCTTCCTCTTGGACTCACTCTTCTTCCAGTGCAGCTGTGACTCCACTGCAGATCATATCATGTTTTGCCCAAACTCTACTTCCTTGCTCTCTTATCTTTAACCATTACCCTGCAAAGCTGCAACCACAGATCCAACTACTGCTTTCTCCAGTCCTATACCTGGTCTGTGGTGGAAGGACCACACCTTGCAGATATCATGTGACCTCAGCTGCCCCTTAAATACTACTTGGAAATCCTGCTACACAGCCCTAGTAGTTTGCAAAACTTTTAGTCTCAAGACTCCTTTACAACACTCCTACAGATAACTGAGGACTCCAAAGAACTATTGTCCATGTGAGTTAAACCCAGTGATATTTGCTATATTACATAAGAAAACTGAGAAAAATTTAAAATATTTAATTCAATTAGAATAAAAAATCCAAAACATGTTAAACATTTTATAATATCCTTTTAATAAAAAATAACAATTTTTCCAAATGAAATTAAGAAGAATGGTACTGTTTTATGTTTTTTCAAATTTCTTTAATGTCTGACCTTAATAAAAGATCTGCTTCTGCACTCAAATTATTGCAGTATGTTAATTTGACTGAAGTATATGGAGACGGTTCAGCCTCACACAGATATGCAGCCTTTTCAGGCAACTGTTAATTCTTTGATGTTACACTAAAACCCAACAAGCATGGTTTCTTAAAGATTAGTTGCAATGTAGAATTTGAAACCATATCAAAATAATCTTTCATACTCTGTTACCGTGAAGTCCACTGGTCTATCTTGCACTTTGAATGGATCTTGTAACATCACATTCATAATGTGGACAATAGTGGTTTCCTAAGTTAATGGAAATCTTCCCAACATTAACACATTTCAAATCACTACAATATCATAAAAATCATTATTATCACCAACAATCTCACCAGAGAAGTCTTTAAGTACTATGAGACTCACAGTGAAGACATAAGTTTTCCAAAATTCTAATTCTGACTTGAAAGCTCTAATTGGCAACAAATACTGTCACTTGTTTTCCTTGAAGGGATAGGCTCACTTCACTCATTTTCCAAATATGAATTACTTTGTCAGTTGTTCTTTCAAGTAAAGTTGGTGTTCATAAAAGAGGAATTAGTTCCTCTTGCAACTTGGCAACTGCACAACTGCTTTTCCTTGAGACACTACCACTCCTGTGCATAGAACAAGTGCCTATGCCTACATCCCATTCCATCATACATGGTATTAAAAAGATGTGCAGTTAAGAGTCAGGATTTAATAAAATTAGCATTTTTTTTTTACTGACTTTAATTCATTTAACTGAGTTTGTAGCAGAGAAGAACACAGGGACCCCTAGTACACTTTAGCCATGGTTGTTCTTATACAATCGGTGTTTAAGGGTCAATATAGTGAGAAGAGTAACATCTTCCATCCCTCAGTAATTTTTCCAAATGTTCATTGTTCTGTTTCCCAAACACATTCTATCCTCCTCTGCATTCCCAGCAAATAATTTTACTCCGAGGTTCAAGGAGACTAAAAACTCTTACTACTTCTTTCCACCATCTATACATTTCTCCCCTTAGTCTGCCTTCCTTGACCGGTTTTTACCTTTTCAAGGTGAATCCAGCAATCTGTGCTCTATATCCCACTGTCTCTCACCTCCTCAGAACTCTTTCCTTATTCTGTATTCCTTATTTTCCTTTATGTATGGCCTTTCCTACTGATTTCTTAGTATCAACAGGTAAACAAGCTAAAGTATCTTTCATCTTAAAAGAATAAAACTCAACTTAATGCTAATCCTCATGTCCTCTATTTGCTGCCACCCGTCTTTTCTACCTTTCCAATTAAATTTCAAAAAAGAAAAGTTATGGTGACTTCATGTTAGAGTTACCTTCACTAACTTCTGAAAACAGTATAAACTGCCTCAAAGTCACCAAGATTTTACTAGATATAGGCACTTTTTTGAGTCATTGTCTGACCTTACTATTCCTGTAGATCTGACACCACTGACCTCTTTTTTTTTTTTTTTTAAATCAACATGAGACAGATTAAGGGGGCACCTTAATCTTTTTTTTTTTTTTTTTTTTTTTTTTAGATTTTATTTATTTATTCATGAGAGGCACAGAGAGAAAGAGAGGCAGAGACACAGGCAGAGGGAGAAGCAGGCTCCATGAAGGGAGCCCAACGTGGGACTCGATCCTGGATCTCCAGGATTGCAACCCGGGCCGAAGGCGGCACTAAATCGCTGAGCCACCAGGGCTGTCCCTGACCACTTCTCTTAATTAAATTTTTGCCTTCCATGTCTTCAGAGATACTCCTCTTTCATAGTTCTCCTCAATCTAGACTAATAAGAGTGGCTGTTTTCAGGTCTTCCTTTCTCTGTGACCTTCCTTTAAATGTCAGTGTTCCACAGGACCCTGCTGCTGGGCTCTTTCATTGTATAAATTGCATCCCATGCCTATGGCTCAGCTGACACTGAGACAATGATGAATACTAAGTTATCATCTCCAGTGTTCTCACCTACTGAAAATCCTCCAAAAGTTTGGCATCATCTAAATCTGGAGAAAATAGAATTCTGTACATAGCATACAAGCCCATAATGGTCAGGTCCCTGCCTACTGGTTCCACCTCACACTTTTACTCTAGCAGCACTGAATTAGTACCTCTTACAGCATATTGCACAGCCACATACTTTCATGCACCTGGCACTTGCCTGCCTCCATTTACCTCTTACAGACATGGGGAAACCTACTACTCTTTCAGTCTCAGTTTCAATGTACTCTTGTAAAGCCTTTCTGGATCCCCAAAGGCAGGCTTTGGCACTCATTCATAATACATTTATAAAAATGATTATGCACATATTGCAATATGACCTCAGCTGTTTTTGTTTTTTGCCACAATCAGGACAATTCCCATATTGTATGATAACTATGTCTCACAGATCTGTTGCCCCCAATAGAAAGGAATCATTCTGAGAAAGGTCTACTCATTAACCATGAGGGCCATGAAGGCAAAGGACCTGTATTCAAAACCTATCTATATACACCTCAGACATTGACCCAACCTCACTATGACTCATTTACCTCATCTATAAGTAGGGTAATAAAAGAACTTACTTCATAGAGTTACTTAAGGATTAAACTAATACATTTAAAACATTTATATATATTTTTTAATTTTTTTTTTTATTTATTTATGATAGTCAGAGAGAAGGAGAGGCAGAGACACAGGCAGAGGGAGAAGCAGGCTCCATGCACCGGGAGCCCGATGTGGGAATCGATCCTGGGTCTCCAGGATCGCGCCCTAGGCCAAAGGCAGGCGCCAAACCGCTGCGCCACCCAGGGATCCCTTCTTGCATTTAAAACATTTAGAAGAGTGTTTGGTGCATAGTAAATGTTCTAGAAGTAATGTGAGTTATTATTAGTAATCTTTTTTCTCCTTTAGAAGTTACACATGCCATGAAAGCAAACAGTACCTAATATAAAATAAAATGTGCCTCTTTATCATTCTCTGAATCTCACACTACCCCACCACTACTGCTGTCCCTTGATTCCAGAGATAATCAGTAGTGACTTTTTGTTGTATGTTCTATACTTTCTATCTCTATATTCTGGGTGCCTAGCACACTGGTTGATACATTGTATAAATGCTCAAAAAATGAGAAAAAGGATGCAATTTCCTACTCCTGAATATTAAGACTAGCTGATATTTGCATGTTTGTTATTCCAATGCACTTTCACATGTTAGTATATCTTAAACTCTCAACCTTGTTAAGTAAGCAAGGAAGGTATTATCCTAATATTATAAGTGAAGCAACTGAGATAGAGATTAGCCACGGCTAACCAAGCAGCCAGAAAATAAGTTAGGCCTAAAACCTAAGATTTTTTTCTCCTTCTACTGTACAAAATTTACAAAATTAGCAAAAATTGAACTCAAGTCTTATAACTACGTAAGAGTTACACCAAATTCATTCTGGAAAACACTTGTAAGGCCCAGCAATACATTCTGATCCTTTAAATGAATATATATGCTTTCTCTTTTAAGAGATTGATAGCCATAATTTATTCTATTGTTTTCTCAATCCTGCCGTAAGTCCTTTGGCTGTACCTGGGTAGTAAGATCTCTTACATACCTCCAAGCAGGTTATAAAGGATCAACATACTGTATTAAATTACCTTTGGTCTTAGGGGTTTACAACATGAGAAAGTTTTATTATCAGAATATAAGGGAAAACTTATATTAAAGACTATGGTAGGATTCTTCCCTGAATTATGGGAACAAAAGATTTACTTACGTAATTTTTTTGCATAGGCATTATAACACTTCAGTATATGCATAATTTATAAATATGTAAATATACATATATTAGGACATCAGTCGAAACTTTTTTGATGTGAGGTACACCATATCAAAAATGTTTAGAGATCACTATTCTATATCATGACCCAAATGATTTCAGACTCCTAAGGTAATGATATGATGCATGTAATGTAAATTCATGGAACTACTAGGTGTTTTGAGATGCTTATTACACATCTGAAACATTATCTGCAAGTGTAAACTTGCCTAGGAAGCACTTTTCTGATTTGCGAAGGCACACATTTATACACATACACTATATACATATGTATATATACAACTGCACATAAATCGGATATCCAAATGTATTTGTACTCATAGTTTACATTTGCATAGCATTTTTCCTCAAAAGAGCTTTATTTAAAATTTCCTGAAAAGTAATTCTGAGTGGGAGGAAAAGATGGGAAGAAAAAAAAGGACTACAAATTCAAATCATTTGAGTACTTTTTGTATTCAATTTAATTCTAAACTGAGCTTTGATTTTAAAATGACTATCAAAAGAACATTTGTCCTTTTAAACATCTGAAAACTGTAATTACACTACTATCAAAGTCACTGAAACTTAAAAACATTAATACTGAGATGCCTGGGGTGGCTCAGTGGTTGAGTGTCTGCCTTTGTCTCAGGTCCTGATCCCAGAGTCCTGGGATCGAGTCCTGCATCAGGCTCATTGCGGGAGCCTGTTTCTCCTTTTGCTTATGTCTCTGCCTCTCTCTCTCTCTCTCTCTCTCTCTCTCTTTCTCATGAATAAATAAATATTTTTAAAATAAAATAAATAAAAACTAAAAACCCGAATACTAAGAAAGTTATAAATAGATTCTTACCTGCTTGAAATTTGTAACCGCTTTAATAACAGGGCGAGCTGTTATCAGGAGGATATCTTCTGATGGAAACTGAATAGCCAACTTATAAAAAAAAAAAAGTTGGGAGAAAATATATGGTAAATAAGATTAAGTGTTAATATATATATATACCATGGGGGATAATGCAACTTTAATAATGTTACTAACCTGGGAAACTATAAACTCACTTTTCAACATCTAATGGTCTTCATTACTCTGGGGCTTGTTCCTATTTATGGGGTGATGGTGAGTAATGCTCAACTCTGATATTGACAAAACGAAGGATATATTTATACTAAACACAACAAAGATCTGCTGAACAAGAAACATGATGCAAAGAGGTATTCCTTATTTACTTAAACTACTTTACATACCAATTTAAAGTCATGCAGAGAAAGAGAGGAAAATATTTTCCTAATTAACAGTTAAACCAACTTCTATTTATTTTAAAATAATATTTTCACTTCCTTGCACAAGTATAATATTACAGCAAATCCTTACTAGTAATAAAAACTCAGACTCTTAGCCTGACTTTTCCCAAATGCTTTGGCATCACTATTCTGCCTCTTCCAAATGTCGAACCAGTATACACCCTAGGAAAACAGAACCATTTTAGTATTAGCTTCAACAGAATTGGGCAGCCCAGGTGGCTCAACGGTTTAGTGCCGCCTTCAGCCCGGGGTGTGATCCTGGAGACCCAGGATCGAGTCCCACGTTGGGCTCCCTGCATGGAGCCTGCTTCTCCCTCTGCCTGTGTCTCTGCTCCTCCCTCCCTTTCTCTTGAATAAATAAAATCTTAAAAAAAAAAAAAAAAAAGAACAGAATTTAGAGGCTTAACTTGCCATTTTTCATCATTTTCTTCTGGCTACCACCTCTCTCTTTCCCACTTTAAACTTCTTGAAAGAATCTTCTTAAATTATACTCCGGTTCCTCAACTCCACCAAGTGGAGAAATAGTTCACTGCAGAAATAGTTCTTTACCTTCTATACCACTGTTAACTGAGCATGTTCAACCAAAAAACTATTAGAATAAAATAAATTCAGTAAAATTTCAGGATACAAAATTGATACGCAGAAGTGGTCAAATTTCTATACACTAATAATGATCTATCAGGAAGAGAAATTAAGAAAACAATCCCATTTACAACTGCATCAACAACTGCATCCCATTTGCAACTGCATCAACTAGGAGTAAATTTAAACAAAGAAGTGAAAGACCTATATTCTGAAAAGAAATTTAGGAAGACAAAAATAAATGGGATGATCTACCATGCTCATGGATTAGAAGACTTATGACTTAGTGTTGTTAAAATGTCCATACTACCCAAAGCAATCTACAGATTCAATGCAATTCCCATCAAAATACCAATGGCATTTTTCACAGAACTGGAAAAAGAATCCTAAAATTTGTATGAAACTGCAGAAAATCCCAAATAGCAAGGCAATCTTGAGAAAGCAGAACGAAACTAGAAGTATTATGCTCCCTGATTGCAAACCATACTACAAAGCTGTATTAACCAAAGTAGTATGGTACTGGCACAAAAATGGACACACAGATCAATGGAATGGAACACATAGCTCAGAAAGAAGCCCATAGATGGTCAATTAATCTCTGATAAAGGAGGCAAGAATGTACAATAGGGGAAAAAGTCTCTTCATAAATAATATTGTGAAAACTGGACAGCTTACATGCCAAAGAATAAAACTGGACCACTACCTTACATCATATATGGACATACATTCAAAAGGGGTTAACGACCTGAATATAAGACTTGAAACCCTAACACTAAAAGAAAACACAGGTAATAAGCTCTTTGACACCAGTCTTCGCAATATTTTTTGAACTATTTTCCTCAGGCAAGGTAAAACAAAAAGCTAAAAAGCTAACACAAGCAAATGAAATTAAATCAAATTAAAAAACTTTTGCAAAGAGAAGGAAACCATCAACAAAACAAAAAGACAACCTAATGAATGGGAGAGGATATCATACATCTAATTGAGGTTAATAAAATATTACACAATATTTAACTTCTTTTTAAATGGGGAGAACCTGAATAGACATTTTCCCAAAGAAGACATGCAGATGGTCAACACCCTTGAAAACATGCTCAACATCACTAATCAGGGAAACGCAAATCAAAACCACAGTGAGACATCACCTCATATCTGTCCCACTGGCTATTATCAAAGAGATAAGAAATAACAAGAGTTGGTGAGGATATGCAGAAAAGGGAACCATTGTATACTGCTATCGGGAATGTAAATTGGTGCAGCTCCTATGGAAAACAGTATGGAGGCGCCTCAAAAAATTAAAAACAGAACTACCATATGACCCAGCAATTCTACTTCTGGATATTTACCTGAAGAAAACAAAAACAGCAATTCAAAGAGATACAGGCACTCCTATGCTCACTGCAGCATTATCTACAATAGCCACGCTAGGGAAGCAACCTAAGCATCCACCGATAGACGAATGGATTAAAAAGATGTGGTATGAAATATTATTATTCAACTATAAGATAAATGAAATCTTGTCATTTGTGACAACATGAATGACCCAGGGAGTATTATGTTGAGTGAAATAAGTCAGAGAAGATAAATACCATATAATTTCACTTATTTGTGGAAACTAAAAAACCAAACAAAACAGATTCATAGATACGAGAAACAGACTGTTGATTACCAGACTGGAAAGAGGTTGGGGGTGGGGGAGGCAGGCAAATTAGGTTAAAGGGATTAAGAAGAACAAACTTCCAGTTATAAAATAAGCCATAGGGATGTAATGTACAGCATACAGAACATAATCAACAATATTGTAATAACTTTCTATAGTGGTAGAGAGTAACTAGACCTACTGAGGTGATCATTTCATAATGTATGAAAATATCCAATCACTATGAGAGACAGACACCTATAGGATATTGTACGTCAATACTTCCATAAAGAAAAAAAAGAGCATCTTCAATTCACCTATACATCCTTAAATTCCACCAATTCTTCTTAATATCACTTTATTTGAACTTTGTATAATAACTTGATAATATTACCACTCTCTTTACCTTTCTTTTCTTTGTATTTCTATGATTTATTTCCCTACTTTGTTTTCATTGCTACACCTGGCCCTCTAAATTTCTTCATACTACTAAATTCGCCTTCCAATTGGCCTAACAGTCTCATTTTAACCAGCTGCCCCTGCCCTAAACACACTGGAGCTAATCACCTCTCAAAATTTTTCATTTGACCACATTAGGCCACAGCTCCTACTTGCAAGTTCTTATTAAATTCTTAGCAAGACTTACATGATCTGGCCTCTGCCAACCTTTCTGGCTTCATCTCCGCTTACCTCCCCTCAACACCATGTACGTTGAACTTTGCTGCTCTCAGGTAGTGCCATGCTTTTCCACCTGACATTATATCCTAGCCTCCCTTCGGACCATCTGATTGTTCATGTCTACTTGGTGAACTTCTGCCCATTGTTCTATACTGAAACGAAAGGATCCCATCAATTCATGCCCTACCAACTCTTCAGGCACCCTAAATTGGAACGATTTATCCACATGTCTCTTCTACTAGACTGTGAGTCCTAAAAAGGAAGTAGCATGCTTTGTTTATAAATAACTAATCAGCTCTTAGTACAGTGTCTAGATCTTAAGCGTTTACTTGGTGGGGGGGGGGGGGGAAAAGGAAAATACAGACCTGGAGATTAAAAGTTTGCAAACAACTCGAATTTCTTGCACTACTTCTGTGACTTCAATAATTGCTTATATTTACTTATTTATATTTATATTTAATATTTACTTATATTAAAAGTTTGCAAACAACTCGAATTTCTTGCACTACTTCTGTGACTTCAATAATTGCTTATATTTACTTAAAATGTTGACTTAACAACGACAAAAAAAAAAAAAACTAGTCCTTTTTAGACTAAATATCTATCTATCTATATAGTCTGATTAGTCACTATAATCAGAAAAGCACTCCCCAGATACATTTAATCCCTTGCTGGTTGTTTTACAAAACATTACTAAAGATGAAATCTCTTTTAATTTTGGGAGTTCAAAGTATAGGAAACAACGTAAGGGTTTAATCAGTTATTGACGATGAACTAAGGACCTGGCGTTTACTTGGAAGCTGGATTCCATCAACTAACTAAGAAAAGAGGCTGAATTTTCTGACCAAGTACTTCTTAGTTTTTTTTTTTTTGTTTTTTTTTTTTTTTTTAATTTATTTATGATAGTCACACAGAGAGAGAGAGAGAGAGAGAGGCAGAGACATAGGCAGAAGGAGACGCAGGCTCCATGCACCGGGAGCCCGACGTGGGATTCGATCCCGGGTCTCCAGGATCACGCCCCGGGCCAAAGGCAGGCGCCAAACCGCTGCGCCACCCAGGGATCCCACTTCTTAGTTTTAAGGCCTCTTGCTGCTCTGGCATAACTAGGCCCAGAGTCTGATTCCGTCGGCTTCGGGGTCCCCTTCCGAAACACCTGCTCCCCGCTCCTCCCTGCGGCTGAGCGAAGCGAGAGGTACTAAGAACTTCGTCCAAGGGCCACCTCACAGTCTCTAATACCTGGAGAGCAAGAAGGAGTGGGGGGGGGGGGGGGGGAGAGGAAGCGGCTAACAGCGGCTCACAGGGATCCAGAGGAAGGACGTTGGGAGAGACGGGAAGGTGCCCTGAGCGCCACCGCCCCCAGGCCGGGGAAGCGGCGGAACTGCGCGCCCGCTTACCTGCTCAGCACAGGTGACACCCGCGATGCCTCCGCCGACCACCACGAACCTCCCTGCCGTCGAGGGAGGGCGCGCGGCCTCCATGCTCTCAAACTCCTTGGTGGTTTCCTAACAACCAGAACGCGAGCCCCGGGAGCGAGTGCTTTGGGAGCGGAAGTCAAGCTGGGCGGCCACTTCCGGTGCCCGCGTAGGAGCCTGGGAAGCTCAGCTACGGGTGCCCGGCGGCTCACACTTAGTGTCCTTGCGTTTGCGCTTCGGGCTGATTGAGGATCCCGAGGATGTCCCTTTGACTTCAGGGCTTTGTTGTACCGTCTCTACCCCTGGATGTGGTTTTTTCCACGCAGGTTGGATAAAGAGAAGACACGAAACAAAAGGAAAGGGAATGGGTCTCCACGAGGAGCTCGGCGGATTGTCTGAGCGCAGCCCAGAGTTCCCACCGGCGGAGCGTTCTGGGATCCCACGAGCTGCCCCGAGCTGTCGCTGCTCGTTCTTGCGAGGAATTGGGCGTGGGCTGAGCCTGTAGACTCGGAGGCACGGGCAGTACCGGCCTCGCTGCCTTTCGCCCAGCAGTGCGGGATTTTGTGTTTTGGAAGCGCATTCTTCGTGATGCATTCAAGCAAAGCAGTACTGCTGAATTGTTCTCCAAGAAGTTCTTTCCATCTGCAATTTTGACCCCAGCTAAAATTCCCAGTAGTAGAGTTGTTCACCATTTTGTCAAAATGAATGAACATTCTTCCCAAATTTCTGGTAAATAGCATGTGTGAAGCCTGAATGAAATATTCCCAATCTTAATTTTACCGCTAATATGTTTTTGTGGTATTCATTCTTCTTGGAGGAATGGCTATTTTCTTTTTACTTTTTTTTTTTTTTACTATATTCACGTTATTACAGTATTTACTATTTTGATTTTTTTTTTGCTATTTACTATTGTCTCCTGTAATATTTTCCTTAAGTGTTGTACTATAATATTAAGAAGGTACAATTTCTCTAAGTGGCTCACTCTAAAACTAGTAATTACAATGCCCCCCCCCTTAATTCTTTAAACTCTGGAAATAATCATTCTATATAAATAGAAAAATCTACCATGTAATTACAGCTATTTACTGATATCCCTAGTAATTATTGTGTTTTGATTTAATAAATCAAATAGTAGGGAGTACAACAGTGATTCTAATTCGTATTACTAGCTTAGACAAGAAAACAAAACATTCTAGGAGGAAATAGTACTTTAAACCCATTGAAATCTAGTCCTATTTACTTCTGTAGCCTCTTATTTTCACATGGTCTCACTCACAATGTGCTCCATCTACACTGAAATACACTGGCAGCATCCAGATTACAGCATGCTCTTTCTTTTCTGAACATTTGCACCTAACTTTTTCTATAATGCTCTTCCTCCAACTGATTTTCCATAGTGCAATTCTCACTGACCTTTGGTTTCAGCCAGCCATCGCCTTCCTTAAGGAGCTTTACTGGGGGGATCCCTGGGTGGCTCAGTGGTTTAGAACCTGCCTTCAGCCCAGGGCATGATCCTAGAGTCCTGGGATCGAGTCCCACATTGGACTCCCTGCATGGAGCCTGCTTCTCCCTCTGCCTGTGTCTCTGCCTCTCTCTCTCTCTCTCATAAATAAAATCTTTTTTTTTTTTAAAGAAGCTTTATTGAATGTCCTTAAAACTGAGCTAAGTGTCCTCTCTGTATGTTTCAATAGCACCTTGTCGTCCCCTGAAGTTAGCCTTATATGGCCTTATTTTAAAACTACCTACTATCCCACCTGACTGTCCCCCCACCACCATAGCCTTCTTAATCTCTGGGTTTATTACTAGTCTCCCTTTATATCCCCAATCTTCAATTAGTAGTGAGTGCTCAGTGTAGATGTCCCAAATGAATTAGCAATTAGGTGGAACATGAGACTGCCCAGTCCCCTAAGGACCTTTAGATTCATTTTCCAGGGTCAAGATCCTCCCACATATTATGAAAGCTAGTTCTTCTTTAGGGAAGGCAAGGAGAAGAACATCTTGGAACCCAGAGGAAATGGAAAAAGGCCACTGGAATGGAATTATTGTTTACTTATCTTAATACTTAACTATTTTCCTTTTTTTTTTTTTTACTATTTTCCATTTTAGTGTATAAGGCAATTTAACAACAGCTACACTGAAGATAAGAGAAATTCATATTGTTTTATGATAAATAAGTAAAATACTTCCCACAGCTAGTTAATATTCTAAGGGAAAAGAAAGGAACAACACTTCGCATTATTACTTTTTGTTTATTGAAATTGTAGTTCCCATAAAATAAATGGAAGTATAAAGAAGGTAAAGCATATTCTCTTCCAAATGCAAAAAATGCTAAATTATGGTATCAAATGGATGTGGCTAATTTATTTTAGTTCTTTTAAAATATTGGCATTAGGGGATCCCTGGGTGGCGCAGCGGTTTAGCGCCTGCCTTTGGCCCAGGGCGCGATCCTGAAGACCCGGGATCGAATCCCACGTTGGGCTCCTGGTGCATGGAGCCTGCTTCTCCCTCTGCCTATGTCTCTGCCTCTCTCTCTCTCTCTGTGATTATCATAAATAAATAATAAAAAACATATTGGCATTAGAAATAGTTTTATCAAAGAATTTTATCTGTCTTTTTTTATTTATTTTTTATTGGTGTTCAATTTACTAACATACAGAATAACCCCCAGTGCCCGTCACCCATTCACTCCCACCCCCCGCCCTCCTCCCCTTCTACCACCCCTAGTTCGTTTCCCAGAGTTAGCAGTCTTTACGTTCTGTCTCCCTTTCTGATATTTCCCACACATTTCTTCTCCCTTCTCTTATATTCCCTTTCACTATTATTTATATTCCCCAAATGAATGAGAACATATATCTGTTTTAAGAAGAAAAAATATGTTCTTTCAAATAATACTGTAAATACTACATTATATTCTCTATTGATTTTGTTTTTAAATTCGTATTATGTTTTTTAAAGATTATTTATTTATTCATTAGAGACACACACACAGAGAGGCAGAGACACAGGCAGAGGGAGAAGCAGGCTCCATGCAGGGAGCCCGACATGGGGTTTGATCCCCAGCAGGGCTGCCCTCAATGCTCCATTTCAATTTTTTTTTCTATTTATGATAGTCACACACAGAGAGAGAGAGAGGCAGAGACCCAGGCAGAGGGAGAAGCAGGCTCCATGCACAGGAGCCCGACGTGGGATTCGATCCCGGGTCTCCAGGATTGCGCCCTGGGCCAAAGGCAGGCGCCAAACCGCTGCGCCACCCAGGGATCCCTCAATGCTCCATTTCAAAAGGAATATTAATGTCAATTATCAGATAGCTATATTATGGAATCATAATATAATGATCTTCCTATTTAAAAGTAATTTAGTAATGTGTCATAACATACAAACCTAATAATTTTGCAAAACTTAGATAAGTCTTTCAACAGTATTCTATTTTCCTTTTAAATCTCTAGGCCCTTTTGCTCTCTGTCCTATGATGATCCATTTTCTTTCACCTGCCCCTAAATGTATCTGTTTCTCAAAGTTCTATTCTCTGTGAAATTCTCTTCTCTTTCTTTACTGCCTTTATAATACATCCGCTTTTTGTTGGTTACTGAATATACATTCTTCACCTCTTCCTCACTAACAGTATCCCAATTTTGTTTAAATTGACAGTGTGCTACCTAAAAATATTTGTCTTTCCATACCTTTGGCGGCAGAGGTGGCCATGAGACATAGTTCTGGCCACTGAGTAAGTTCAAGTCAGCCAGGAATTTAGGAAACCTTTGTTCTCCTGACACAGGTACTGCTAGCTCCTCCTTTTCTCTTTCTCCTTCTTCCTGTCTGGAATGTGGATCTGAGATTAGGGGTAGAGCAACTATCTTGCAACCATGAGATCAGAAGTTTGAAGATGAAGATATGTTTGCTAATGATGCGCAGGGGAGAAATGGAAAAACCCCTCTCTAAGGCTTAATTAAGCCTCTTTTAAAACTCTGGATGGCCTACCTCCAGGTCTCTTGTTGCCTGAGATAATCTCTCTATATTTAAACCTTTATGAGTTTTCTATTCTTATTGCTGAACATAATCCTAATCTAGCACACTTTTATTTAGTTAACTGAAGACAAAAGCATTTGGTTCACTCTTGTTATATCTTGAAAAGCATGTCTTCAAGTTAGATTTATTCATACTACTCATCTCTGATTTCCCTTCAGTGTGGTATTTGAAAATGTACAGAATTGAAGGCAGTATTTTATATTATTTGCAAAGTGAGACAAATTGCTTTTAGCTCAAAGGAGTTCGATGATTTATTGTGGTATTTCTCGCTATGATTTATCTGCAACATTTTGCTGTAGGTATGACATGATTTATAATTTGGAGACTCTGCTGATGGTTTTATTTCCTATGCCATTCCTGACCACAGCTGATGTCAATTCATGTTAATCATTCCTACAAATCCAGTCCAAATTAATCCTTCTGTAAATTTACTTTGTGAAAAGGCATGTCATATTTTACTAGACACAGTTTTTCATTTCCTACCCTTCCTATATTGAGGTTGCTTAGCAGTGAGCAAGCAGTAGGTCACTGTGCAGACAAATTTATAATTAATAATTGTACATATCTATATGAATGTTCACATCTAGATCTATATTTGCATATATATTTATATATTTAAGATTTATTTATTTGAGAGAGAGAGAGAGAGAGAGAATGAGTGGGGGAGGACAGAGGGAGAGAATCTCTAGGCAGCCTCCCCATTGAGCATGGAGTGAGGTAGGGGGCTCAATCCCATGACCCATGAGATCATGACCTGAGCCCAAATCAAGAGTCAGATGCTTAACTGATTGAGCCACCCAGGCACCCCTATATATCTATAATTACGTCTAGATCTGATTGAGGTATCAGGTATGTACTTAAATACGTTTTCCAAGGCAATGGCTTTGTTTTCCTCCCAATCATCATGGATTCTATTTAATGTAGTAAATTTCTAAGTTTGAATATATTTCTTCAGTTTTGTAAAAGTTCGTATTAATCAAAATTAGGCAAATATGCTCAATAAGATCAATAAATTTCATTTTTGTAATGAAGAAAATAATAAAATGAATTAGCAGGTGAGCATGTGGGTTATGCAAATGCAAACCAACACAATCATTCTAATGTTATTTAAAAGATTAAAAATCATTACATTTTTTACTGATTTATTCATTCAACAAATATTTACTGAGCATCTGCTATGAGCCAGGCATTGGTTCCAGGCACTTGGAATATATCTGTGAATTAAACAAAACTTTCTGCCCTACCAGGGAAAGACATACTAAAATAAATAAAATATATAGGGTTGTATGTTTGAAAAATGCTAAATGTATGGAAAATAATTAGAAAAAAGTGGGGTCAATAATACATGTGGAGGTGTGCTATTTACAATTTTCATCAAAGTCAATAGTCATTAAAAAGGTGGTGTTTGAGCTAAGATTTGAAGGCAGTGAAAAATGTCATACTGATGTCTGGGAGAAGAGCATTATAAGTGGTGGAGCAAGGACAACGTGGTGGGCAGTAAATGCAAGTGTACCCCTAAATGGGAACATATCTGTCATGAACAAGGCATTGCTAAGAAGCCAATCTGGCTGGAGCAGAGCTCTGAGGAAGAAAGACGTAAGTATGAAAGAAGTAAGATATGAGGTGAGAAACGATCAGGAAAGAGGTAGATTAAGTAGAGCTTTGTAGGCCATGTGAGAACTTTTGCACTTGTTTAATGAAATGAGGGGTCATTGCAGGGCTTTGAACATGAGTGACATGCTCTGAAGGCAAGGTCAAAATCAGAGACAAAATGCATCAGATAAGAGGAGATGGTGGTTTGCATCAGAAAGAAGCATTTGGATTCTGGGTATATTTTGAAGGAAGAATTAACAGGATTTGGGGAAGTTAATCATATATTATTTGTTATGTATGCTAGACATTTCTAAAACTGAAAAATAATGCCATGAAGTATTCTCCCAGGACAAGTGACATAAAAGTGTCCTGTTCTGGACAAAAGTGGGCATAAAATCACTAGTCATTAGTGACCAAGAGCTTCCTCTCCCCTCATCCCATCCCCACTTTGCTGAACAACTTCTCTTGTTTTTTTCCTTTCTAGTCAAATTCTGCCCCATAATCCACAAAAATTGATCCATTTTGCAATTGTTTATCCTGGTCAGACCAAATGTCCTCTGGGAAAAATCAGCACTGAATTCTGGAAGATAAAGAAAAGCAAATATTGCTCCAGAGTTTTTGGCATAAGTGGCCAGAGGATGATGGGATGATATGTCATCTACTGAGATGGAGAAACCTGAAGGTGGACTAGGGTCTTTCTTTTTTAAAGTGACAGAAGGGAGAAGGGGAAGATCTATTCTATTTTGTGCATGTTAAGTTTGATATGTCCATTAGAGATCCAGTAGAAATGATGAGTAGACATATGTTTGAAGTTTGGTAGTAATAGGTTGGATATATCTGTTTGTGAATGATCAGCCTGTAGGGAGTGTTTATAAGCTTTTAAACTAGACAAGATCACTGAGGAAGTAAACATATGAAATAGTCAAAACAACTAAGAACTGAGCCATGAGGTATTCCAGTGTTAGAAGATCATGCAGAAGGGGGTCCATCAGAGGAGACAGAAGTAAATCACCCATAGGTTAGGAGGAAAACCAACAAATGTGTCCTGAAAGCCAAGTGAAGAGAGTTTTCAGGAGAAAGGAATGCTAGACTTGTCAAATGCCACTGATAAGCTAAATAAAAGAAGACTGAAAAATGTCCATTAGATATTGCAATGGAAGGTCTTCAGTTGGTTAACCATATAAATTATCATTCAGACTTGACTTTTCAAAAACCAAAAACATTGTACTTTTCTAAAATGTGTATGCTTCCATTATCCTCCCAAACAATTCAGGAAATTTAACATGATTTGACTTCTCTTTGATATACACCAGTTCCCATCTTTACATATTCTTTTTACCCAATTTTTTTTTTCTGGCATCATTTCTTTTTTTTGACTAAGTAACTGGCCTTATACTTTTTATCTATTTCTTCCTATGGAAGATGTAACTCTCAAATAATCCATTATGCATACAACTACACATACAATACTGCTTTTGATAGCATCCCAGTATCATTAATTATAATGCTGATTAAATACATATTCAATGTTTATATAGTTATGACTGTATAAATATTATTCACGGCTGCTATTACACTATAATTACACTTCTTGTCTTGTACAACCTTTTTGTTTTTCCTGGAGTTGATAGTTGCCTTGCTTTTTTATTTGTTTAGTTTTCTTTGTTCCTATCTCTACTTTCTTCACAAACTATCCAAAAAAAATGAAGATACTACAGGAATATAGAAAATCAGTATACTGACAGAACACTGATGAAAGAAATTGAGGAAGACACAAAGAAATGGAAAAATGTTCCATGCTCATGGATTGAAAGGACAAATACTGTTAAAATGTCTATGCTACCTAGAGCAATTTAGACATTCAATGAAATCCCTATCAAAATTCTATCAATTGGCCCGCAGCCCCGCGAGCGCGCAGCCAGGCCGTAGCCCCCGCGCGGCCCGGCTCCCTGCGGCCAAGGGGGCGTCCGCGCGGCTGCTGCGCGCCGTGATCATGGGGGCGCCGGGCTCCGGCAAGGGCACCGTGTCGTCGCGCATCACCAGGCACTTCGCGCTGAAGCACCTCTCCAGCGGGGACCTGCTCCGGGACGACATGCTTCGGGGCACAGAAATTGGTGTGTTAGCCAAGACTTTCATTGACCAAGGGAAGCTCATCCCGGATGAGGTCATGACTCGGCTGACCCTTCATGAGCTGAAAAACCTCACCCAATATAGCTGGCTATTGGATGGTTTTCCAAGGACACTTCCACAGGCAGAAGCCCTGGACGGAGCTTATCAGACAGACACAGTGGTTAATCTGAACGTGCCCTTCGAAGTCATTAAGCAGCGTCTCACCGCGCGCTGGATTCATCCGGCCAGCGGCCGAGTCTACAACATCGAATTCAACCCTCCCAAAGCCGTGGGCATTGATGACCTGACAGGGGAGCCTCTCATTCAGCGGGATGATGACAAGCCAGAGACGGTTGTCAAGAGACTCAAGGCTTATGAAGTCCAAACACACCCGGTCCTGGAATATTACCGGAAAAAGGGAGTATTGGAAACCTTCTCTGGAACAGAAACCAACAAGATCTGGCCCCATGTGTATGCTTTCCTACAAACAAAAGTTCCACAAATAAACCAGAAAGCATCAGTTACTCCATGAGGAAAAGTGTACATCACCAGTAAGATGAGCAGAGACTCCTCGCCTGTGCATTTAGAAGCTCTGTGTTCTGAGACTGGCATGTATGAGTTCTTTGAAAATTATATTAGTTTCACTTCTACTGATTTCATTCTGGAAATTAAGAATGGGCCAAATGAGTCCGATACTAAGATTCATCTTTTTGTCTACCCAGGGTATCTTCTATGGGTATGTAATTTAAAAACATCAGATGTCCTAATTAAAAGAGCAATTGGTAGTAATATTAACTTTTGTTCAGAAGACTAAGCGGTTGATAAAAAATTTTCTTATTCTTTGGAGAAGCTAAAAACATTTCCATGTCACTCGGTAAAGTATCTCATCAGAGAAATGTGTTGTAGACTGATGCCAAAACCCAGCATCGTTAGCACTGTGGTACATGGTTTTGTGAAACACTATCAAATTCTAGAAAACAAGCAACCAGATATGCAGATTAGTTTAGGATGCAAATTCACTGTTGCCTTTACAGTAAGAAACTTAAAAACTTAACCGTATATACTGTATTTATTATGTCATAAACTTTCAGTTTATTCAGAATTTTCAGTCTGCTATAAAATTGTGTTAAATTAGCATATAGGAAAATATTACTTTCCTATGACAGGTTTTGAGAACATGTGTATTGAAAAAAATGATTTATTAGAAATTGACATTGGAAGTTCTTATAAAAGCACTGAGGTTGAATTATCAACAGAAAATGTAATTAGTCTTGTGTTTTCAGATTATTACTCAGGTTAAGAAGTATAAGTATGTGCTTTAGGATCTACTTGCCAGTTTCTCTTTTTGATCACTATGTAAAATCTGCTGTGATGAGTGACAAATTAAAATACAAGAAGAAAAGCAAACCCATGGCCCTACATAAAAGCAAGCATACTGGGTCCTCAGGAAGTAGAAATAGATCAGTTATGCCTGGGGAGAATTTCCCTGACACGCTTAACAATCATAATAAGTAAACAATCAAAATTAGTAAACTAATCAAATTAGTAGCAATTAAAAGGATTTACATGAGAGGTTAAAAAGGAACAGGAAGGTAACTGAGTTTGTTGAAGGACTTTATTCCTAGTGAAAGCAGTGGGCAGCTGCTGGCTTTCCCTGCCACCGTCAGCAGGGCAAGAACTCCACCTGTGTGTGTAGCCTGAGTAAGTAGCCCTTTAAAAGCGAAGAGAATTTGATTTCTTCGTAGGGCAACAAGGATGCGTGCTTATGTCCTGTGGCCTGGCAGGAAGAGTGGGGCGATGAGAGGTGGATGAAAAAATCAGCTACATCTTCAGTGGGATATTTACTCTTACTTGGTGCTAAATCAGATGCAACAAGTCCTGGTACAACCTGTTATGAACTGCCTTTGAACACCGGCCTGTTATCCCAGGCACGCAAAATATAAATGCCAGCAAGTGGGTCTTCGTGTATTTTTGTGGGAAAAAACTTTTCTTTTGATTTTTAAAAATTCAATGTTGATCTTTCAGAATGGACCAAGGCTTTTTTTAAAAAGGATTGCAGGACACACTTAATTCTTTACAAAACTTTCTGTAATGCCTTATTTGAATGTATTATGTGCTTTCTAAAACTGTGGTGAACTACTAAGCTTATGAATAATTACTGGCTTTCCTGGCATACATGACTCTTAATGTACTACAATAAAATTAAATTCTAGAAAAAAAAATTCTGTCAATTTACTTCACAGAATTGGAACAAATAGTCCTAAAATTTGTATTGAACCAAAAAAGACCCTGAATAGCCAAAGGAATGTTGGAAAGAAAATCAAAACTAGGTTCATCACAATTCTAGACTTTAAGCTCTATTACAAAGCTGTAGTCATCAAGACAGTATGGTACTAGCACAAAAACAGACACATAGATTAGTAGAACAGAATAGAGAACCAAGAAATGGACCCTCAATTCTATGGTAATCTTTAACAAGTCAGGAAAGAATACTCAATGGAAAAAAAAACAATCTCTTCAACAAATGGTGTTGGGAAAATTGGACAGCCACATGCAGAAGAATGAAACTGGACTATTTCTCACTCCATACATAAAAATAAACTCAAAATAGATGAAAGACTAAATCTGAGACAGGACTCCATCAAATTCCTAGAGAAGAACACAAGCAGCAGTGAACTTGTGACCTCGGCTGCAATAACTTCTTACTAGACATGTCTCCAAAAACAAAGGAAATAAAAGCAAAAATGAACTATTGGGATTTTATCAATATAAAAACTTTTACATAGCAAAGGAAACAGTCAACAAAATCAAAAGGCAACCTACAGAATAGGAGAAGATATTTGCAAGTGTCTTATCAGATAAAGGGCTAATATCCAAGATTTATAAAGACCTTAACAAACTCAATGCCCAAAAACCAAATGATCCAGTTAAGAAATGGACAGAAGATATGAACAGATATTTTTCCAAAGAAGATATACAAATGGCCAACAGACACACAAAAAATGCTAACATCTTTTGACATCAGGGAAATTCAAATCAAAACCACAATGAGAGAGATGCCTAGGTGGCTCAGCAGTTGAGCATCTGCCTTCAGCTCAAGGCATAACCCTGGAATCCCAGGATCGAGTCCCACATCGGGCTCCCTGCATGGAGCCCGCTTCTCCCTCTGCCTGTGTCAAGCACTTTATTTTTGAATTGGTTTTATCTTTGCCTCTCTCTCTGTGACTCTTATGAATAAATTAATAAAATATTTAAAAAAAACATAATGAACTACTACCTCACACCAATCAGAATGACTAAAATTAACAAGACAGGAAACAACAAATGGCGAAGATGTGGGAAAAAAAGAAACTCTTGTACACTGCTGGTGGGAATGCAAGGTGATACAACCACTCTTGAAAACAGTGTGGGAGTGTCTCAGAAAGTTGAAAATAGAGTCACCCTATGACCCAGCAATTGCACTACTAGGTATTTATCCAGAGGATACAAACATAGTGATCTGAAGGAGCACCTGTATCCCTATGTTTATAGCAGCAGTGTCCACTATAGCCAAACTATAGAAAGAGCCCAGATATCCATTGACAGATTAATGGATAAAGAAGAAGTGATATATGTGTATCACTATATATATATATATATATATATATATATATATATATATATATACACACACACAATGGAA
This sequence comes from Canis lupus baileyi, assembly GCF_048164855.1. Taxonomy (NCBI): domain Eukaryota; kingdom Metazoa; phylum Chordata; class Mammalia; order Carnivora; family Canidae; genus Canis; species Canis lupus. The sequence continues at coordinate 26,624,551 of NC_132862.1, forward strand.
TATTACTCAGTCATTGGAAAAATGAACTCTTACTATTTGCAAGAGTAGAACTAGATGGTATTTTGCTAAGTGAAATAATTCAATCAGAGAAAGACAACTACCATGATTTCACTCATATGTGGAATTTAAGAAACAAAACAGAGGATCATAAGGGAAGGGAGGGGAAAATAAAATAAGACAAAATCAGAGAGGGAGACAGTCCATATGAGACTCTTAATCATAGGAAACAAATAGGATTGCTGGAGGGGAAGTGGGTGGGAAGATGGTATATCTGGGTGATGGACATTAAGAAGAGCATGTGATGTAATGAACACTGGGCATTATATGCAACTGATAAATCACTGAACTCTATTTCTGAAACTAATAATACATGTTATGTTAATTAATTAAATTTAAATAAAAAAATTTTGGACAGTTTTCTTGTTACAAATAGGCATTGGCAATATATTTTTAAAAATTGAAAAATCTGACTATACTAAAAGTAAGAATTTTTGTTCATCAAAAGCCAACATAAAGAATGAAATGACAAGTATGACAAGTAACAAAGTGAGAGAAAATATTTACAATGCCTAGAGCTAACAAATTAGAATCAGTAATATAAGAGAACACTTCCTCATGAATAAAAGCACAAACAGCCAAATAGAAAAATAGACCAGAGAAATGAACAGGCATACCACAGGATAAACTCATAGAGCCAATAAACATATTAAAAAATGTCCAATCTTTTTTTTAATCAAGGAATTACACATCATATCAAGGAATTACACATCATTATCGTGAAATATCATTTTATATCCATCCTTTTGAGAAAAATGAAAAAGTCTGAAAATACCAAGTCTGTATTTCAATAGCATCTTCCATGCATTGCTGCTGAGTATAAAGTAACATAATTACCAGCAAAGAGTTTGGATATACCTCCTAAAGTTGAACATTCACATCCCCTCAGTTGCATCCTCCCACAGGTAAGTCTATTTTCAAAAGAAGTTTTTGCACTTGTACAACAAGAGGTCTTCTTAATAGCAAAATCCAGAGAAGCATTTCTGTGTTTGAAAATTACAGTTCTCCCTTTTGCATAGGGAAAAAATCCAATTCTTTCCTCCTATCTTTCTCTTCTGTATATCTTTACTTTGACACCACTACCACATTCATACAGGGCACTTGACTTCTGACACTTGTGGTTACCAGATGTGTGTGAGGTTTTCCCCATATCAAGCAATTCTCTGAAACACTAGCTGGGTGTCCTACAATTGTACTTAATTCCAACACTATCTACTTAGAGAGAGAGTCAGATCTCACAAGGCCTCTATTCCAGAAGACTGCCCTCAACTTCAGATGCCAATTACAAATAGTACATCTCCCAGGTTACCCACGACTTCTATTCGATTTGGCTACAAATCACAGGTTCACATTATCCTTCCTCAGGTTTGATTAATTTGCTGGAGCAGCTCACAGAACTCAAGGAAACAGTTATATTTACCAGTTTGTTAAATATATGATAAAGAACAAAGATGAACAGCCAGGTGGGGATATACATATAGCAAGGTCCAAGAGGGTCTTAAGTTCAGGCCCTTCTGTCTCCATGAAGTTGTGGTATGTCACCCTTCTGGTACGGGGTTGTATTCTCCAAACTGGAAGCTCTCTGAACCCCATACTATTGGGATTGTATAGAGTCTTTCTTACATAAACATGATCAATATTTGAGTCCATTTCCAGCATCTCTCCTCAGATTGTAAGATGGGGGCGGGGGGAGAGTGAAACTGAAAATTCCAAGCTTTTAATCATAGTTTGGTCTTTCTGTGATCAGCCCACATGCAGGAGCCCTCCCAGGATCCCATCTAGAGTTCTCTCAATAGAATATCCAGGAACCCTGTGTCAGGGGTGGGGTCAAAAACAAATATTAGAACAAGATACCCTTAGTGCTCATATCACTTTAGAAATTAAAAGGGTTTGGGGAGCTCTGTACCAGGAACAAGAAGCAGGGACCAATACATATTTTCTGTAATCTCACAAATCCACATGTCCTCAAAGGCAAAGTGATAACTTAACTGTGGTAAATTTACCCAATGGAGTTTTATTTGGCAATAAAAATAAATAACTACAATGATATAATATCCACCAAAATAAATGAATCACAGCAATAGGTAAAAAACTTGAGTACCCTCAAATTACACACAGCCTGAAACTTTCTTTATGAAGTTTAAAACAATTAAATATATACATGTATGCATGGGTGCACACACACACTCTCTCTCTCCAGGAATATGCATAAATGCAAAGCTACATAAAAATGAAAGCAAAGAAATGATGAACGAAAGATTCACAATGAACACAAGATTCAGGTGGATGGTTACCTTGAGCTGTGTGAGACAGGAGGTGGGTTGAGGAAAATTAGACAGTTAGATGCAGTTTATTGATAAGGTCTAGGCTTTGCAAATAAAAGCATCCATGCATGGACAAAGATGGGAACAAGTAAACCAAGAAGTATGTATGATCAAACTAATTTTGTGTTCCTGAAGCCCCATAAAATATGTTTGTGTCTAAATTAAGGATTTCCTAAAAAGGTAACTTTCCACATTTTAAAAACAGAGTACAGAAAAAAAATTATGAGAGATGCACGTCTCACTTTGAATTAGTAAGGTTTTTTTTGTATTATTTTGAATAATTACTAATAGTGCAATTGCTGTATCATAAGATAGTTCTATTTTTAACTTTTTGAGGAATCTCTATGTTTTTCAGAGCGGTTTCATCAGTTTGCATTGCCAAAAACAGTGCAAGAGGGTTCTCCTTTCTCCATAACCTGGTCAACACCTGTTTTTTTTGTTTTTGTTTTTGTTTTTAACTGCTGATTTTAGCCGTTCTAACAGGTGTGAGGTAATATTTCATTGTGGTTTTGATTTATATTTCCCTGAAGATAAATGATATTTAGTATCTTTTCATGTGTCTGTTGGCCATCTGTATATCTTCTTCAGAAAATGTCTATTCATGTATTCTGCCCTTTTTAAAATTGGATTATTTGGGCTTTGGGTGTTGAATTGTATAAGTCTTTTTAAATATATTTTGGATTCTAACACTTTATCAGAGAAGTCATTTGCAAATATCTCCTCCCATTCCTAAAACCTTTCAGTTTTATTGATTGTTTTCTTCACTGTGCAGAAAATTTTTATTTTGATGAATCCCCAATAGTTTATTTTTGCCTTTGTTTCCCTTACCTCAGGGAGACATATCTAATAAGTTGCTATGGTCCTGAATGGATAAAGAAGATATGGCATATACATGCAATGGAATATTACTTGGCCATAAGAAAGAATGAAGTCTTGCTATTTGCAATGATGCAGTTGGAGCTAGAGAGCATAATGTTAGTGAAGTAAGTCAGTGAGAGAAAGACAAATACCATGTGATTTCACTTATATGTGGAATTTAAAAAACAAAATAATCATAGAGGAAAAAAAGAAAGAGACAAACCAAAAAAAAAAAAAACAAACAAAAAACAAAAGCAAAAAAGAAAAACAAAAGACTCTTAACTATAGAGAACAAACTGATGGTTACCAGAGGGGAGGTGGGTGGGAAGATGGGGTAAATACATGATGATGATTAAGGAGGGCACTTGTGATGAGCACTTGGTGTTGTATATAAGTGTTGAATCACTAAATTGTATACTTGAAACTAATATTACACTGTTGGTTAACTAACCGGAATTTAAATAAAACTTGAAAAAATAAATACTATAAATATATTTTTAAAAAGTTATGAGGGAACTCCCTAACAAGTGCTGAGAGGAAAGAATGTGTGTAATGGAGTGAAGGGAACACACATAGTTGTTTTAAGTTCAGAGAGAGGTAAGTCGGATATGCAGACTCGGAACGAAGCTTCTGAACCACACTACTCACTGATAAAACCACAATTCAAAGATTATGTGAGGAAAGGATGGTAGTGGGTCACTAGCCACACATAGACTCTTTCCAGCACTTCACATTGATGTCTGAATAGCCATAAGTCCCAATTTTTTTCTTTAATTTTTATTTATTTATGATAGTCACACAGAGAGAGAGAGAGGCAGAGACACAGGCAGAGAGAGAAGCAGGCTCCATGCAGGGAGCCCGACATGGGACTCGATCCCGAGTCTCCAGGATCGGGCCCTGGGCCAAAGGCAGGCGCTAAACCGCTGCGCCACCCAGGGATCTCCGTAAGTCCCAATTTTTATCAGAACTTCAGCTGACATGACTTCACACTGATATTGCTACTACTAAAAGCATTATTCTATACTAGGGGTCAGCAAACTTTTTCTGTAAAGGATTAAATAGTAAAAATTTAGGTTTTGTAGGCTATAAGATCACTGTCACAACTATTCAATGCTTTTATTGACAGCAGCCAGAGACAAAATTTAAATGGTTGAGTGTGGCTGTGTTCCAATAAAACTTTGATTACAAAAGTAAATAGCAGGCCAGATTTAGCCCCAAAGCATAGTTTTCTGAACCCTCTTTAATCTTATCCACCCAATGGTTCGTCTGTATATTGTATGGTTTTAGAACGAGCATCAATACAGCATGCTTGCCAGTGTGGTGAGATGATATTTCGGCCAGAACTTAGGGTTTAATGAGTTATCACTCAATAGTTGCCACATCTTCCAATGCGGCAAGAAACTCAATCCTATGATCCAGACTATCAGAATCTTTATGGTGGAATTATTACCAAAGAACACTATATCCAGAGCTGCAAATTTGAGATGAGGACTTGAGGGAAGCAAACAGTAAAAGGAGTTTAAAGAAGGCTTCTGTTATTTTTGGATGCCTCTTCTTTGAATAAATATATTTTATTGAAAATGTTCAGTACTACATAACCATATTCTGCGTTGTACCTAAAGATCTGTGTGTGTGTTCCTTTGCACTTGGCTGGTGAGTCCACTGGAAAAGCTGTTCACTAAAGGTGTATCCCAGTCCCTTCTTTGCAGATAAAAATCCAGCCTGGTCAGTATCATGTCGAAGATCCTGGTTCTGTAAGTTGCCAAATAAAAGTCCCAGGCAGACAGGCATGTGGAGTCAGTAAAGCAGGCTACCCCCTTTTAGTGTGTGTGTGTGTGTGTGTAGTCTGTGTGTGTCTATGTGTGTGTGTGTGATTGGGGCAGGGCTTACAGACAAGATAGAACACAGTCACTCAAAAAGTGAGTTTGTTATTCACTTTAAAAATAAGAATTGAAAAAAATATGTTCAAAGATCCCCATGGCTATCTTAAAACAATTTCTGAATGGTTGGTAGAATAAAGCTTTCTTTTGTTTCTAAACAGCTTCAAACCTAAAAGTACACAGGAAATGAAATTATAAACAGAGTTGGTAGATTGGCCTCAGAAACACATCTCAGTTCTGAAAATATTAAGTCCCATCATAATCCTGCCTCTCTCCCAGCCCCTTAGAGTTTTTAAAATATATTTATTAAATAGGCCTAGTGAGGGGAAGAGATTCCCTCTTAATCTTATTATGTTGACTTGTTTATTGTCTTCCTATTATCAGAACAAAAACATCTATAGAGATCTACACTTCTTACCAACCATGATAGTGTCTGTCATGAATAGGCATTTGGCAAATATTTGTTGAATGAAAGAAAGATAATCTCTGCTGTTATTTGATGTAGGTGCCATAATTACCCTTTAGCATGGGTTAAAAAACTGAAGCTAATGAGCATGTCCAAGACCACAACTCATAGCACTAGAGCTGGTTTAGCCAGTGCTTGTAAGCATCCCATAGCATTTGTAGCATATTAATCTAACCATCCTTTCATCTTTCATCCATTTTACCTGGATATGACCACCTGAACACATGACATAGCCCCTAATCTTTCACTCATCCAATCTGTGTAGCAAGTTACCAATAAAATAATTGGTAAACATTGATTTTCTCCCATCAGTCTACTGTTCAGAAATGGTGGTACCCTATAGAAGTGAACGTTCCTGTCCACAGCAGTGTTCCAAGTTTATTGCTTCCAAGCTTATTCTTATTTTGGCATCATCTTTTCTTAGGTTATCCAGTCACTCAGAAAATTAAACTAATGTTAACCATATTAGCCTTTTGTTTAATAAATGAGAAACCAGTAAGTAATTCCTTGACTTATGAAAGACTTGTTAAGGCACAAAAGAAAAATACTGAAGGCTTTGCAAGTTAAATACTTCTTAATTTACTACTTCCTCACTAACTGATTTTTTCTTTACTCTTTTAACACGATGTTATAGTCAGAGCCACAGACATGTAAGGGTTAACAGTTAAGAAAAAACAGCAAGGGAGGAGTCCCTGGTTCCAAGTGACTAATCTTTTCTATAACCTGTTTTACATAACCTTCAAAGCCAAAGAAACTTTATCAAAGGATTAAAACTTATATAAACAAAGATTCCTTTATTTATAACTGACTCTCTGCAGGACAAGAAGCTCCACTTACATTACACATGTGCAGAGATTTATACATATTGGTTACTCAGTGTGTAATTTAAAAAAAATCTGATGATCTTACAGTATAGAAGCAGCAGTGAATGAAGAGGATGGTGAATGATAAGGTAAAGGGAGTTCATTTATTTGGTTTGTTGTGAGTTTCAATTCAGTTATTTTTGCTTTTAAAAATGCAATGAAAATGTATTACTCAGAAATATGACTCCTTGGGTTTTCTAATTACTTTGTCTATAATTTCCTGGTACTGACAAAAATTCTGTGTAATGCTGGACTACGTAATTGTAATAATATTGCTTGTTCACACACACACACACACATGGATATATACTTTGATTTTTTTCAAATACGTAGTTACGAGTGGTTTAGACCATTTGAAATGAGTTAAAGTGATTCCAGATAGTATTTCTTTTCTCTTGCTTTGCCCATGGTCTTTTAGACTGCTCCTTGTTTATTTAATTCCTCCAAACCCATCTTTCTCATTCTGATCAAGCCCCATGTTCCTCTCTTTCTCCCCTGAAATACTATATATGCATACACACACACACACACACCATTTATTGCTGTTTTCTTTCAAAGTTCAAAAATAAGAGGAGCACCTTGGTGGCTCAGTTGGTTAAGTATTCAACGCTTGGTTTCAGCTAAAGTCATGATCTTGCAATCATCAGATAAGCCCTGCATGGGCTCCCTTTACCCCTCCCCCACTGCTTGTGCAGGTTTGCTCAGAGGGCTTTATATTTGTCCTCTGCAGTTTGGTGGACACAGGGACTGGTGTCTGACTCATGCTAAAAAGTCTAGAAAGCAAAGCTGTGAGTGAAACCTCCTGCCAGGAGGTGGAAGGAAGCAAGAACTACATTTGAAAAGGAGCAATATCCAGTCAGTGGTGGGTCAACCATCACTAGTTTGGGTCAGTCTTCCACCTGGACTGATTGGATTATATGGAGCAGTGATGAGACCTCAGCAGAGAGGCTCAAAGTGGGTGATGCATGCAAAATTTTGAAGAACTTGTGTGTGACTGTCAGAGGAAGTGCATGTACCCTGCCGAGGACACTGCAGGTTAGTGATCATGAATGAAGGGGGAGCATATCCAAAGACCCATAGAAGGGCCAAGAGAGTCTGTTTTAAATAACTTTCAAGGCCATAGAAAGCAAGGATGACATTTCCTGCCCTGTTAACATCCCTCATATAAGTTTCAACTCTGGAGGACACAGAAACATACTTCTCCAACTGTGAAGGGAGGCCTGAAGTGGGGCTGAGGAAAGAGGCCAGGAGAAGCTGACCCAGAACATAGAGAAACCAGGATCTTTTTCCCAACCATAGAGCTTGGATATGTTGTAGTGGGAGGAAAAAAGCTGCAATTTAAATGAAGTTCAAATACCTTTTTGCAGGACTAATTTAACCAAAGGGCTTTTTTTTTTTTCTTTTGAAATTCAACAGAAAGTAGAGCAACCTGTCTGTGATTCCATTTAATATCAGGAAAAGAACTGGCCCCATAAAGTAAATTTTATAGGAAGTGTAGGGAAAAGAGTAAGGCTTTTTCTCTGATATCAAAAATCCCACTTGTTCAAAGGGTCTGTACTGTGATCTATTTCTGTATGTAAATACTGTTCAGGAACACAAAGGTGAATTATTTCAACTTTAAAGTCTTTTTTCAACAACTTATCCTTTACAATAAACATGGGACTTCTTAGAAATCCACAGGATTTCTTAGGATTATATATTTGCCTTCCTTCAATCCTCCCTTTACTTCAATATACTGTGGCTGATTGTTCTACCTAAGTATTTTCTACACATATATAATGTTTTACCATTTAGTCTGAAGACTTCTTTATGAATCATGGTAATAGATTTAGATTTAAAAGCATGTCATCTATGTCAGGATAGAGGTGGGTTAGGACAGTCAAAGCAAGTGAATCAAATTTGAGCTACTTTATAAAGAGAGATTTTTAAGTAGAATTTATTATTATTATTATTATTGAATTTATTTTTCATAATAATGATGTTAATTTCAATAATTTATATAGTATTTTAAATCTTCAAAATAGCCATTTATTTCTCAAAAGACAAGATATAAATAAGATTACATGTCCTATTGAAATGAGGACAGAAAGTAGAAAATGTCTTAAGAGTTACTTAACACAGGGATGCCTGGCATAGCTTAGTCAGAAGAGCATGGGACTCTTGATTTCAGGATCATGAGTTTGAGCCACATGTTGGGTGTAGAGATTACTTAAAGAAAAAAAAAAGAATTACTTAATATAGCTAGTTAGAGGGAGAACAAGGATAAGATGAAGTTCAAGCTCGTCGACTTTTTAATTATTTTGGCTAGCAATGAGACAGCAGGAATTACCAATTATTGAAGCTTTTGTCAGGTTTTCTCATAGGTATTTTACGTCATTTATCATTTTTCATTACATGCCTGTGGATGTCTAATCTTTTTAGGATCCAGCAAAAAGATTTAGAAATCTCCAATTTGAGTCAATTCTAGAAATCCTGACAAGATCCTTAATCCCTCATGGTCCCTTGGTAGTCCCGAAAAAACAGAGGTATTTGGGCTCCCTGGGCTCGAAAGTTAGAATTAGGGATGCCTGGGTGGCTCAGCGGTTGAGCTGCTGCCTTCAGCTCAGGGTATGATCCTGCGGTCCTGGGATAGAGTCCTGCATCAGGCTTTGCTGCTTCTCCCTCTGCCTGTGTGTGTGTGTGTGTGTGTGTGTGTGTGTATCTCATAAATTAAATAAATAAATAAATAAATAAATAAATAAATAAATAAATAAATAAATAAAATCTTTTAAAAAATTTAGAATTAATTCATATGTGGCAGCAGGAGCCTGGGTGTTTCAAATGTCATCTAAATATATGCTGTAAACTGTATTGTGTTGCTAATGCAGGAAAAGCACGAGAGAATGTAGATTGGGTTTGACATTGGTTTGGTTCACTAAGATTTTTGTATTACAAATCAGAAATCTTTCTGGTGGTAATAATCTGTGATTTAATTTACTTTAGGAAAATATAATATGGTGATCCAGTGAAATTGTGTAATTTTATTTGCATTCTCAAATGGAAAAACAGCCACTGAGCTAGGACTATGAAAAACCCACTAGAGGCACCTCATTTTGAAGGCATCCTGGTTTCTTTTCCTATTCATCTTCTTTTATTTGGATGTGATTTTTTTTTCTTCATCTGCTAGTGACACTTATATCATTTGCGGTTTATGCACTCCTATTCTCTATGCTGTGAAATTTGGTGTTAAAATCCATGGTAAATGGGGCTAATTGGTAGTACTACTTAATATTTTAATATCTAAAGTTGATATGAACTACAATGTCAGAAATATACATTTGAGCAGTGAATATGTTTTTGATTTTGCTATATCATCTTTTGCCTTTACCTGAGAGAATAAATTGCTTATATACAGAAGGAAAGGGCAGAAAATAGACTATTCCACATTTCTGTTTCCCATTTGGGACACTGATCATTTGCTAACCCTGTACAAATGGATCTTAACTTATTAATAATCTCATTTGCATCTGGAACTCGTGGATACACTTGAGTATATTTATATAGATTAAATTATTTTAAAATATTTATTTATTTATTTATTTATTTATTTATTTATTTATTTGAGAGAGAGAAAGAACAGGAGCAGGGTGGAGAGGAGCAGAGGGAGAGAGAATTCTCAAGTAGACTCCCTGCTGAGCATGGAACCTGATCTAGAGCTCAATCTCATGACCCTGAGATCATGACCGGAGCTGAAATCAAGAGTCAGATGTTTAACTGGCTGAGTCACCCAGGTGCCCCAAAAGTGGCTAATTAAGTTGTAAATATGCATTCCTAGAACAGGCTGAAAAGAAAGGTGTATAGGTGATAGTTAATACTTAAGCAAAGTTCCCAATATAAACTTATAGTAAAGGGGATCCCTGGGTGGCTCAGTGGTTTAATGCCTGCCTTTGGCCCAGGGCATGATTCTGGAGGCCTGGGATTGAGTCCCACATTGGGCTCTCTGCATGGAGCCTGCTTCTCCCTCTGCCTGTGTCTCTCCCTCTTTCTCTTCCTCTCCCTCTCTCTCTCTCTCTCTCTCTGTGTCTCTCATGAAAACAAAACAAAACAAAAAAACAAAAACAAAAAAAACTTGTAGTAAAATGTAATTGTATGGTTGAGCTATTTTTAAGATATGTAAACATTATATCCTGATGCTTTCCTGTATTATAGATGGAAAAAAATTTACTTCAGATTACTGGTCACAGTGACCAAGCTCATTTTTGGTGGTAAAGCAACACAGTATCCATTGTAGGTGATTCAGTTCCTAAACTCAAATATACCAAAAGAGCAGCACATACTAGAGATATGTGAGACTTAGGATAGTGAAGAGCCTCAGCACATTATGTCTCAAAATAGACACATTTAAGCTTTCATTAGATTGTTATATAAAGTTATTCAGAATCAAGGTGCAGCCAAATGTGAAAGTAGAGAGGTTGTTTAAATTCTTAATACCTCATGCTCTGGTCAAAGCTGCACCCTAGAACTGAGTTAATAATAATTACAGGAGCACCTAGGTGGTTCAGTCAGTTAATCCTCTAACCTTGACTCAGGTCATTATCTCAGGGTACTAGTATCAAGCCTCATGCCTGGCTCCATGCTCAGTAGGGAGTCTGCTTGAGATTCTCCCCCTCCCCCCTCTCCCTCCCTACCCCTCCCCTCACTCATGCTCACTCTTTCAAATAAATATAGTCTTAAAAAAATAAAAGTTGCTAAATGTAGTATAGCCAAGTATAATTGCATAATAAATGCTTTTCATGCATTATCTCTATCCTTTTATCTCTGCAGAATAGATATTATATTTTGCATATGTAAATGAGGAAATTAAGGCCAAAAGAAATTAAGAAATGTTTATAAAGTTTTGAAAAAGAGCTAGATCCTAACAAAAGTTAGCCTGATTCTAAAACCCATCCTTTGGGACGCCTGGGTGGCTCAGTGGGTGAGCGTCTGCCTTTGGCTCAGGTCATGATCCTGGGGTCCTGGGATCGAGTCCCACATCGGGCTCCCTTCATGGAGCCTGCTTCTCCCTCTGCCTGTGTCTCTGCCTCTCTCTGTGTGTCTCTCATGAATAAATAAATAAAATCTTTTAAAAAATAAAAATAAATAAAAATAAAGCCCATCCTTCCCATTACACCAGCAGCCTTACTATAGTAGCTTCCAGTATCCTGTTGATTTTTTGCTCTTCACCATGACAACAGGACATCCTCAAATTCTTTGATTTTACTTTTCTATTATGGAAGTTGAGCACACTTAAACAATATCTCCTGGGTATAGACAGATACTAATTATAAGCTTAAATTCAAGGAAAGCTCCAGAAATTGACTTTGAATGTCAAGATACTCAAAGACTGTAGCTCTGTTTGAGAGTCTTTTTCCAGTTCCATTTCTGTAGGTGGAGGACTCTGAACAAAAGTGTTCCTAAGGATCCAATACTGTCTCAGGAAGCCCGAGGAAGTTTCAGAGAAACAAATGGTTTCCATAGTCCCCTTGTTTTCCCTGTTTTGTCTTGCCGGCCTTCTGTACCCTACTGACCCAGGCTACATTTAGAACTTTATAACCGGGGATCCTTGGGTGGCTTGGTGGTTTTTTTTGTTGTTGTTGTTGTTTTGTTTTTGTTTTTTTAATGATAGTCACAGAGAGAGAGAGAGAGAGGCAGAGACATAGGCAGAGGGAGAAGCAGGCTCCATGCACCGGGAGCCCGAGGTGGGACTCGATCCCGGGTCTCCAGGATCGCGCCCTGGGCCAAAGGCAGGCGCCAAACCGCTGCGCCACCCAGGGATCCCCGGTTTGGTGGTTTAGCGCCTGCCTTCAGCCAGGGCATGATACTAGAGTCGCAGGATCAAGTCCCGTATCCGGTTCCCTGCATGGAGCCTGCTTCTCGCACTGCCTGTGTCTCTGCCTCTCTTTCCATGTGTCTCTTATGAATGAATTAAGTTAAATTAAATTAATTAAATTAAATTAAATTAAATTAAATTAAATTAAATTAAATTAAATTTAAAAAAATCTTTGTAACCAGGGTAGAACTGGTGCTTTCAACAATGATCATGCCTAACTGTGTGCAACAAATGGTTACAAATGAAGGTAGGCCCCAAAGCCTGATCTGAGAAACTATAAGGTAACCAGGACCTTTTATGTCTTTTCCCCCTGCCCTTCTCCTTTCTCTTCCTTGCAGCTGGAGTCCTACCCCCACCCACCCACCTCTTTTCTTGTCTTCAGGTACCTATTCCATTCTCCAAGGGTTTGTTCTTAGGTAGCTGTTAACATACTTCAACCAGGGTATTAGTTGATAGTAAAGATTTCCCCATCAAGAATGAATTGTCTTTTACTGAAGGACTTTTGAACTAAAAACACTTAAAAGGAAAATTATAGATTTCAAATCATAGAAAGTTATGGGGGTTAATTTGGATTGGAGTTTTGTTCAAGCAAGACTTGTTGGCTTATTCAGATCACTCATATTTCTGGAAGTGGAGGCATATATTTAATAAAATAAAGTCAATTATTGTAAACAATTTTATCACAACTATATGTGTGTAGGGCCACAGGATCCTAGCCTTCAGGTGAGTTCACACTAAGTATTTCAGCATGTCAGTTACATAGGCCCCATGTTTACATGTTTAAAGGATAATTAAAAGGAAGATGAAAAGATTTTTTTTAAGTCTACAGTTTTTTGATAAAATTACTTTTCTTACATGTTACAGTTACATGTTTAAAGGATAATTAAAAGGAAGATGAAAATATTTTTTTAAGTCTACAGTTTTTTGATAAAATTACTTTTCTTTTTTATAATGCTTATCCTTGATTTCAGTTTTAAAAGTATTAAATTTATTAATATATAGTTTGTTATATATGTAGTAATATTTCTGGCCACTTAAATTCCATCCTTTAAAAATTTTAGAATTTGCTCTTATTCTTCTAATCTATTTCCAACCCAGGTAAACTCAACCAGATTTGCTTTTTCTACAATATCTATGATTTCCTTGTAAGGATTTGTGTGCCACTTCTTACTGATCATGACCTTGGTTCTACCTAACTAAAGGAATGTTTTTTACAGCAAAGAGGGTGGACTTTTAGAACCTACATCTTTTATGGCTTTGTAAAATTTTGTAATTCTAGACATGCTGTGCAGGACAAGTGCCTTTGCATCATTGGTTATTGGAGCAGGAAAAGTGTCTTGTGATACAAATCCTATTTAGGATTTGAGTAGATTATTGTCTTTATTCTATTTCCCTTTTGTCTCCTTGAACACTTCTCCTTATTGTTTTGAGCCCACTTTTGTTACCTACCTTTATCTTTTTTCTCTCTCCCTCCCCTTTTTTCTTTTTAAATCTTTTTTGTTTGCTATCAATAACAAAAGCACCTACTTTAATACCATATTGTTCCTTTCTTTGTGTATAGTTACCATGGCTATAATAGCTATCATTCACTGATTGAACACCCAAGATGGGTGAGGTACCTTGCATATTTTATTCCTACTTTTTAATAAAACCCTACAATTATTATCACCTGTTTACAAAAGGTGTAAATTTTCATATTCTATCAAATTTATCACACATATCATAAATTTATATTATTTTTGCTCATTCATTTGTTCATTTTTCAGAGTATGTTTGTTTAAACAATATATATTGAGTGCCTGCTATATTTGAGTAATGGGCTTAAATACTATTGGGATTACAGAGATGACTCATACTTCCTTGCTCCCAGGTAGTTTACAGGCTACATGAAGAAATAACACTTGTGCATATATAACCGAAGTACAAGATAGAAACTATGAACATGATCACAATGTTATCAAAATTCCGACTAGTAAAGTATTATCAAATACCAAAGTGAGCTGAATAAAAATTTATTGAGTGATTGAGTAAATGTTTGAATAAACTGATATTAGAAGAGTAATACAAATAAGAGCTATGTAAATCCAGAGAAGAGCTAAAAGAATCATGAGAGATTCCCTGGAAAATGTGGTATTTGAGAAGAACCTGGAGGTAGATTCCTAGAGGATGAAGGGAGAATACTGCAAGATAAGCAAATCATATGACCACAGTTGTGGAGCATAATGTGTGAAGTACATAGAAGTTAACATACAAGAGAAGTGCTATAGCAATGCAGATAAAAATGAGTTCTGAACTCTCATGGAAAAGACCTGAATGGAATAATTCCAAAACGAGGGCCCATTCACTCAGCTGAGTTTTTGTTTTTTTTTTTTTTTTTTTTTTTTTTATTTTATTTTTTTTTTTATTTAAGATTTTTTATTTATTTATGAGAATGCACAGAGAGGAGAGAGAGAGAGGCAGAGACGCAGGCAGAGGGAGAAGCAGGCTCCATGCACCGGGAGCCCGATGTGGGATTCGATCCCGGGTCTCCAGGATCGCGCCCTGGGCCAAAGGCAGGCGCCAAACCGCTGCGCCACCCAGGGATCCCTCAGCTGAGTTTTTGTTAAACCACAAGAGAAAATTTTCTTAGTTGTATACAGAACAAAGAAATAAAAGTCTCAATAGAAAACTCAATATGAAAATGCAAGTTGAATTTGGTGAAGGATGGGAATCAAGATAAGTTACAAGGAATCTTTCAGTATGAGAAATATTCAATAAGTATATTCAATTTTTCAAACTTTCAGTTGAAACTATTAAAGAACAAAAAAAAAAACAAGGCAAAACTATCTCATACTGAGTAAAGATTGTTATTCTCAACATCAAACAAGTTGTTCATATTTTGAGAAGATATTTTTGTCCCATTATTCTTTTGCCTGACCTGTTTATCCAGTTCCAAGACAAGCTAATTTGGCAGGGTTCTACATAAAATAAACCACAGGACATAGTGGAAGTAGAATAAAAATATTTTTCTTTGAACATGATGTAGAGAAATTGTCTGGACTTTGATAAACCTGAGTTCCACTATTGGAATGATTATATTAACTGTGTGATCTTGGACAAGTTTTCTTTTAAAGATATAATCCCTGTATTTTGAAATATGCAATTGTTTTAAGACAGTAAGGAAATCCCTATCATTATTCTCTACTTTTGCAGAATGAAATTTTTATGTCAGCTCATTGTTTTGCTCCTTAGTTCTTATCAGTAAATGGTTTAAAATACCAGCCTCACAGAGTTTTGTGAAAATCAGCAATAACATATACATAAAATGTACATATGTATATAAAGTGTATGTAGACAGTACTTTAAAAATAGAGTCTTTTTTCTCCTAATTCCGTCTGGTCAGAATTTTGGTTTCTTCAAAATTTTTGTGATTTAGTCTATTAAGCTATGAAAGGAAAATGAAAGATTTTACAAATTAAGAAATTAGGGAAAATTGAGGTTGGGGGAAGCAGTATACCATAGTGGCTAAGGGCACAGCTCTTGAACCTGTAACCCCCCAAACTAGGATGCAAATTCCATGCAGATAGAGGTTCTGTCTGTCTGGATTATTGATGCATCCCATGCACTTTGAAGAGTGCCTGGAATATAATAGGTGCTCAGCAAACATGAGGAATGGTGAATATTTAGGGTAATATCTTGGCTCTGCCATGGGAGTTGTATTATACTTGGTACAAACTGAAGCAGAAGAAAGTGAAATGACCCTCAAGGTCAAACAGCCTCAGTTTTTTCATTTGCAAAAGAGGGATAAAAATTATACTTTTTATTGGACATTATTGACATATATTATTTCAGATGTACACTATAATGATGAATATATGTATATACTGAAAATGATAACCACAATATGTCTAGTTGATAGCTATCACCCACACTTGGTCACGAATGTTTTTTCCTATGATAAGAACTTTTAGGGGATCCCTGGGTGGCTCAGCAGTTTGGCGCCTGCCTTCCGCCCAGGGCATAATCCTGGAGTCCCAGGATCAAATCCCACATTAGGCTCCCTTCATGGAGCCTGCTTCTCCCTCTGCCTGTGTCTCTGCCTCTCTCTCTGTGTGTGTCTCTCAAGAATAAATAAAATCTTTAAAAAACAAACAAAAAGAACTTTTAAGATCTACTCTCTTAGCACCTTTCAAACATACAAAACAGTATTCTTAACTATAGTCACCATATGGTACAAAAAATCTCCAGAAGTTATCTACTTTACAACTGGAAATAACAGTATTTATTTAATAGGATTTATGAGGATTAAATCAGATAATACACCTGAATAAACTTAAAATAGTATCTGGTACATACTGAGCATGCCATAAATGGAGCTCTAAATTGGAAGACAACGAGTGCTTAGCAATTAATGGGTACCAATTAAATTGTACTGAGCACAAGCTGAGATGGATAAACAGATATGCATATTCAGATATAGAATAGAGTAAAAGCATGTTATATGCTTCCTCAAGCACCATCCTTAGCTCTACAGTGGGCAGGTACCTCCCCCTTTCAAAGTGTAGCCCAATTCATTCTGCTGTGGAAAGCTTGCTTTTGTGGGAAATGCTTTATTATTTTTTAAAGATTTTATTTATTTATTCATGATAGACACACACACAGAGGCAGAGACACAGGCAAAGGGAGAAGCAGGCTCCATGCAGGGACCCTGATGTGGGACTCGATCCCGGGACTCCAGGATCACACCCTGGGCATGAAGGCAGGCGCTAAACCACTGAGCCACCCAGGGATCCAAAGAAATGCTTTAGAGGGAGAGAGGAGAATTCTTCTCCAAAGGGAAAGGGAGACAACCAGCATTTATTGTAGGACAGATTTATAGTCAAAATCTTAACTATTTTCATCAATGACTTTTCATCTTCATAGTCAATCTCTGAATTAATTATTATTCTTTTCACGTCACATATGAAGAGAGGTTCAGAGTAACTTAATCATGATCACCCAAGTCTAAATGACTCTAGTCTGGATAGCTTTCCTATTGTAAGGTACACAGGAGGACATACATTGATCAGCTCTCCCTTAGTCATTCCAAAGAGTGTTGCTCTGGAACAAATGTAAATCTCCCATCTTCATCTCCATGGTGACCAGAAGCAAAATGGTAGTTCCCTCCTCTGAGAAAGACAAGGCCTTCCTATGCCCTGTGGTAAGAGGAATGTGTATTCTTAACTTTTCTGAGACCTACACAAAAGACCTACATTTTCATGTCAATAATGATACATCAAAATTCAGATATCTGGTCTATACTCTAGTTTATTTTTTCACTTCATAAGCATTTCTACACTATCATTGTGAAGAAATATCAAGTCCAAAATCACCAGGGATGCTACTGATATTTCCTATGTAACTAAGAAAAAGTGAAGAATTTGACAGCAATTTTTAAAAAATCTGCCATTACTTACCCAACATAGGTGTATTTCTCACCATTTGTAGATGACCAAGAGACCTTGGAAACATCATGGACTTTTCCACTGGAACTTGTTACTCAGTGATTTCTTTAGCAATAGAAACGTGATACTGTATTATATAGCTTTCTTTCCTAGGTATATAAGCCCATTTAAATAATTATCACATAAACAGTATTTTGCAGATGTCCAAAAGCATAAATTGGCTTTTTCCCAAAACTGTACTATGGAGTTTTAATACTAGATTTGCCTTTTTAGATTATTTCAATTACTTTAACTAAAGAGAATACCTGATCCCACCCATCACAAAAAGCTTGTGATCTACCTTGTGATCTGTAAAGCATGTATTTGTATTCTTATTGTTACAGGATCTTCTTATGGAATCCTAACTGAAAGTGTTTAGGTATTAGAGCATGGCAGTCACTATGCAGAAAAGGTCTCTGAATCCCCAGAAGAAAAATATTAGCTGTAATAGAAGTAACTGCCATGGTATGATTTAGTTTTTATTTTTTTTATTTTTTATTTTTTTTATTTAGTTTTTAATCATTGAGAGTTGCCCTAATCCCCGACAATATAAAGTGTGATGGTTAATACCCTTAAGTATATTAATTATAGGCCAAATGAATGATATAGCTATTTTACTAATTTATGTGTTGACTCATCCACAAAAACTTGGCTGTTAATATGTAAAGTTTTAGTTTCTGTTTGGCTTCTAAATTGATAAATCTTAGCACAAATATTTAATCCATTTCTCCCTGATTGACTAAATTATCAAGGAATGTCTGAGCATCAGGGATGGATTTCCAATATGCTTAGTGTCTTAATTTCTTCTGTTGGAAATGCTATAAGACTATGACTCACTGTGTTCCTTGGTATCTCATTATGCACTCTCAATAAATGTTTCAAAGTAGAAACATTTCAGCTACAATAAATATTTTCCAAATAACATAGGTTAAAGAGACAAATGAATAGAAATGACCAATCTACACTATGTTCTGACAAAAGTAATAAAAAATTAAATAATTTTCAAAGTTTAAGCAATAGGCCAAAATTTAAATTTTATGAAATCTGTTTATAAATTCAATGTATAGCCTAAATGAATAGTAATGGGAAAGGTAAAGATGCTAGCATATTTCATCATTTTTCAAATGAAAGGGCATTTTTCTTACAAAGAGTTGTGAAATATGACTATTTGCTTCTGTCTCACTCCACTAGGAAGCCCATTTACTCTGGAAGTTACTTAATCCCACTTAATATGGAAATTTAGGATTGTATTTCAATTATTATTTTATGGAATTTAAATATTTAATTGTGTTATACTATGTTTATCTTATTGGGTGATGGAATTAACTTCCTAAAGGTTTAGTAACTCAAGGCAAGAAAACCATAATTAATATGTTCTGGCATATGTAAATTACATTCCATACCAAAAGATGTTGGTGGTAAATGTCAAGTCATTTTCCGAAGACAAAAACTGTTCAGCTCTATGCCAGTACAGTATCAAGGACAGAAAATGGAAACTACTCAAGTAGCTTACTTTTCTCCAGAATGTGTAAATAGGCTTAAGCTCCTTAGTTATAAAAAGAATATTTGTGGAATGGAGAATAATTAAGTCTGAGTTTCTGCCCTTAGGAACATAGCAGTGTGGGAGAAAAATGTGTCAGTCACACAAATAATACAGAAACAACATAGCAATGCGGTATTTTTAACACAAAGTAGCAATAATATAATTACCCAAATTACATATTTCTTTTGAATCTAAAAGATATCCTCAAGGTGTGGTAACAGCTCAGTGGGTGGAGAAGTCATATTCAAGAAGGGAATGATGATAGATCTTGACTTTGTCATTAAAAGATTTAAAAAGGTTGCACTAGGGACAGTTGTTCAGCTTAGAGGGAATGGAAGGAAAAGATAGAGACTGGAAAAGAAGAGGACACGTGATGATAGAACAGAAACAACTAAAACAACCAAAGAATTTAGCAGGGAATAAATGTATAAAGTGAGATGATGTCCAATAAAGCTGGAAAAGATTAGGATTAATTTATAGTGGGACTTGAATGTTAGGATAAAGAATTTGATGAATTTTAGGTTAAGAATAAGTCTTTTAAAAATTCTGTGTAGAAGACTGATGTAGTAAGAAACATGCATTAGGAAACTACAGTAGGTTACTGTAGGGTTCTGGCTTACAATAGACTGGAGTTACACTGGTTGCAACAGAAGAAGAAGGAAGAAACATATCTAATAGCAAAGACGCTTTCAAGTACATGTGTCTTGGTAACTGACTTGAGCATGTGGAATGTGGAATTTGAGCAGCTGGTGATAATTCCAAGATACCAAGACTGAACTATAGTGGGAGCATAGTATGCTATTATTAAATTCAGTGGAGTTGACAAGAGAAGCAGCTTTGTTAGGGTGACAGTCTGACTTTGGTTATTATATTATGGTAGGTTGTAGAGAAGAGTCACAAAAGCTTATTTCTTGATCCTACTCCATGTCCAAGACAGATTAGTAGGAATGTTCACCATGAAGTCACTCAGGGCTCCAGCCTGATAAGAGGCCTCCTCATCAGGAAGTGCTGCAGCGAAAGAAAGAGAAAGATAGGCTTTTCACCTAGTAGACCACCCTGAAAATGACACACATCACTTCTGCTAATATTTCACTTGCCAGAATCAGCCACATGGCCTCACCTGAATGCAAAAGGGCTAAGACTACAATCTCTTATATTCTCAAGAAAGAGGATATTGGTGAGCACTAATAATGCCTCCTGCAAATGCATTGAGTGGAAAATGAATCTTTCCATAGCTTTGAGTAGTGTGTGTGTGAAAAGGAAAATAATTGGTAGAAAAAGAATAATTTCCCCTACTTTATATAGAAAGCCTGTTTTGTACTCAAAGGAGATTTGGACTCATGGACTTTTCTACTCTTGACCAAAAGGTATTCTGCATAATATTGCTAGGTAATGATATTCAGGCTTCAGAGAAGTGAGAGGCTCATTGCATAATGTTCTCTAAACGTGCTCAAGAGAATTTCCAGTTTTAAACGTAGCATTACTAAATAAATTCTATGTCTGACTCTGTATCGCAACATGGAAGATAGAGGAATCATTTGTATTTTTAGTTGTCTAGTGAAATATCATTTGTGGCATGCATATTAGTATTTGGAGGATTAACCCACTTCTAGATTATTCAAGAGTACCTGTGAATTCAGGTATCATAGACATAATGAGAAAAATTGGGACAAACATAAACATCAAAACTTACTGTTGATATCTCCAATTACATCAATTGAATTTTACTCATTATTTTCACAAGTAATTATAAAAAATCTGGAAAAGTATTTGGTAAGCCTCATGCAATAAAGCATTCCCAACTTTTATATATTTAAATCCCTACTGCCTGCCAGCTAAGAAAACACTATGGAATTTGTTCAAATGTTTTACTTTGATAATAAATTTAATGAATAAACTTGAGAGTGTTTACTATTAATATCTCTCATATCAATATAGTGACCTCTTTTCTTCTCCAAAATCTTCCAGCTGGAATAAGTTACATAGCCACCCTGACTACATTTTACTCCTTAGCACCAAAGGTTGTTAGGTCACTATAACTACACATAACTCTTCTCATCATATTCCTGATATTTATCTGCTACTATATACATTGTCCTTGAATATCATATACACTCATTACATTTTTTTAACTCTTCAAAGATAGATTGGAAAGTTGATATAGACATGATATGCAATAGAGTTTTATTTAAAGCAGACTATTATAGGAAAATTTTAAATAAGGAAGTTTAAGAAATTGTAACTTAATCACACCTTACTCAATTTAAAATGTTGAACTCAAATCTACTTTGAAAGAAGGGCTGACAGTCGAATATCACAAATAGGAATTTATACATTCATTTATTTTAACGTGCAACTTATGACATAAAATCATTATAAATATCATCTGTTGCTATACACTCATACACACACAACTAAAATATGGTAATCTAAGGCACACTTCATAAGGGGAAATTTTAGTGTATAAGTCAAGTTAACAAGTTAGATTCCCATTAAAAATGAGATTTTTTTCTATTTTTTTTTAAATACAAGTTTAGTGTCTTTAGGAATGGCATAACACAACATGATAGCAGTTTTTCTGGGTTAATGCTACTTCCAAAGGTGACTAAATCATGGTCAGGATAAAACAAGAACCCCTGTAAGAATGAGAATTAGAGGAAACATTACATTTCATGTCCAATTCAACAGTTTTCTTCAAGAAAAGTGTATCACACACATGTAACCTCTGCCAGAAATGTCCAATTAGTTTAACAAACAAAATAAGTTACCATAAAATATATAACTCTGTGGTCTTTTAACTGAAGACATACATGATTAAGAGGAACACAAGTTGCCTTTGCAATATCCTGTATCAGAATATGACCGAGGTTTGCTGTAAGCCACTTGAACAGAAAAAAGGGCATTTATGTTTAATAAAAGGTCATCAAATGACAACACACAATGAAACCCTCATAAACACAAATTGCCTTTATATTCTTAAATAACTTCTAATACCAACAATACAGCAAAGAATATAATTTAAAAAAATATTTTGACTGAGTCAGGAGCAAAAATTAATTATTTTTTAAATAGCATTTTATCTAAACATTTGAGAAATCCAATGCAAAAAAGAATTGCTTAACAAGGGTCCTTATAATTGTTGACTTTTAATGTGCTTAACTTCACTCTCCGCTGTTTACAATTTACCAAGTTTCCAAATACTATTTTCTCTTTTGTTCTCAAACTCAGATCATAAAGATATAGGCAAAATAATGACTTTTTAATATGTTTTCAAAATAAATATCTATAGCAAGAACATTTCATTTTTAAAGACATTGACTTTTTATGATGGGGTCTTAATTAGCATTAAAGTTAAAACAATTCTTACCATAACAATTTATATGTACTACTAACAAACATAGTACATAAAAACTTATGTTCATGCTAATGTTAACTTACACAAGAAATCACTAGAATATTTTTATACATGAAAGTAAGAATGATAGGGGTGCGTTGACCTCTAAAGTGGTAAGTAATTCAATGGTCCCCTGTTTAAAATCTCAATTGTGTTTCTCTTGCCATATGTATTGGATCCCACATTGGTAGGCGAGAGAATGGCACCAAGATTATTGCTAGTACGAACCAAGAAATTTGCCAGGCGTTGAGTCGCACACGTGGCAGTGTTGCATTTCCGCTTTTCCATCTGGTGACTGACAATATAGAACAAATATGGAAGGTTAGCGACTTAGACTCAGGTTTGTGTATATTTATAGGACAACAAATAGTTCATATTGATGAAAATATTTTCATGTAAGTAACTCAGCATTTGTTTTGGAAACATCTAGATGACTGAAATTTTTTGACACCTTGAACATGCAGCAGAAGCAATTTTTGACAAGGAAATCATATAACAAAACTTCCATTATAGTCGATGTTAAATTTCTCAATATAATCCTTTGAAATTTCAGAATATATTCCAGATAGTAATCATAATAAAAAGGGGTATCTTTGTCTTACAGTCCTCTAAACCCTTTCTTTTTATTCTTCTAAATCTTGGTGAATCTAGTTCCTAATATATAAAAAGGATTTGGAATATAAAATTTATATGTAATCTGGAGTATGTGGTACTAAATATGTATATTCATTTCCCACATCTTTCCAAAGAAAATTAAGCAGTATAAGATATTTTTGTTAAGCTCCCTGAGATCATTAAATCAGGCTATTAAAGGAGAAATGTCAGGTATCTGTTGAGTATAAGTGTATGCTGACAAATCTATTATTTAGGCAAAGGAAACCCACTTTGGGACTTAAATACCTAGTCTATATGTTAATGTTAGTCATATTATCTATTTAATTATTTCCATTTGCATGTGTAGTAAGCATGGCCAATGTGCATTTCCAATGAATGATTTAATGCTTTTTAAGAATTAAACCATAATTCATAACATCAGATGTTTAATTCTAAAAGAGAAGAAAATTGTCTTGAAAAAAGCAGGAATTGTATTTTGATCAAATATTTCAAACTAATAAATTTAAAGCAATAAAGGAAATAATGGGTCAAACTGGAAAGGTTCAAAGTGATATGTGTCCTAAAATGTTTGGCAAATGCCTGGAGCAGAGTGTAAACTAATCTATGTGCTAAATGTCTGAATGGTACTTTGATGATTGGTCTTAAGGTCTGTAACAGACTTAAAATTACTCCAACTAAAATTTTACCTTATTTGAGTTAGCTATAAGAGCCACCATTCTACTTTAAAGAAATAATAAGACCTTTTATGTTGATTTGTTTCATTATTATGAAGCTGCTTTTCCAAACAAGACTTTTCATGTAAATATAGCATCAGTATGTATAGAATTCTACCCCAAACTACCATTAAGATAGAAAAAGATGGCTGAAATGGTTAGGAAAAAAAGGCAACACACCCCTACTTTCAGGCATTTTTTTCTCTTTAACTACTTGGGCAGACTAGGCCTGCCTAGTATCTAGTAACAGACGTAACAGACACTAGTTCAAACCTATTGACCATTTACACACTGTGCAAATTCCTAACTTTAAGAATTTATACAGTGATGACTACAGACTGAAGTATCACTCTTATGTTGTTTCTCTTTACAAACCCCTCAGTTTCAAGAGTCTTCAAAGATTCGTTTTAGACAGAGAGAAAGAGAGAGAGAAAATGAGTAGAAGTGGCAGAGGGAGAGGGAGAGAGAATCTTAAGCAGACTCTGCACTGAGCACCGAGCCCATTGAGGGGCTTGATCTCATGACACTGAGATCATGACCTGAGCTGAAGAAACCAAGAGTTGGATGCTTAACTGCCTGAAACACCCAAGTACCCCTCAAAGATTTTCAAAACCATTTTAAACTATCCCTGCTCCAGTTCTCAATTTGTAGAAGTAATTATACTGTTGGCTAACCTCTGATTATCTGCTAGGCAGGTACTTATAACTGAGTGTTTAAAAGTTGGTGAGCAAGTGTGTGATCCTTTTCCCTCAGTCAAGAGTATAAAATATCTTTTGGTATGGCTTATCTAATCAGTTTGTTTCCTCTTAATCTCATGTCATACATGTACAAAAGTTAAAAAAGATCTCAAATGAGACTATTAAATTTTATAAGAAAAATGACATTGATAAATCTACATCAGCTTTGTCTTTTAAAGTTGTATGAGATTTGAGTCATTTTCTACACAGGCTTTCTTAGTATTTTATGAAATTTATAGACTATTACATGGATGAAGAGCTCAGGATGATAAATTCTTCCCCTTTAAAAAAAAATGACCAGACATCCAGATTTCTGGAAACTCATTAAAGAGCAATCTGAAGAATGCCTTGGAAGTATTCCTAATAAAAATTCAAATTAAGAGATTGTGAGGCTAGCATGAAAATAACTTGGTAATAAATAATGTTATATAGCATTTTATTTGTGAGTGAAGTTCAGTTCATAATAAACTCATATCCATAATGACAAACTGGATAAAGGTGCTTATCTAGTGAAAGAAAAGATCAAGATATGAACAGAAATACTGTGTAATACTGCTAATTTTCCTGTTATTCTATTGTTCTACTGGTTTACCAGAAACATCATGTCAGTTTCAGTTATTTTTATCCAAAAATCCAATTGAAAATCAGAGCCAATTCTGAGAAGAACATCCTCTAAACTCGGTAAACCTGAAGGGACAAAGGAAATCTGATGATTCCTACTATTTACTACATGTGGGTGCTGTAGAACTCTTTACATATCACCACAGATTGCCACCTCAACAAAAAACAACCCAAAGGAAAATAGACAAGATGCTAATAATTCTATGAGAAAAGTTTTAATATTATTTCCAAAGCAAACTTTTCAAAAGTAATCTTAATATTCCTTGGTCTTAAAGAGTGTGTAGTTTCAGTTCTACAAAACTGTAAGGAGCCAACTGATTTAGGCACAAATTATCATTGTATTGTTTATGATGTATGCATGAATTGGCCTTGAGAATCTTTTAAATAAAGGGAGAATTACAGTTCTTTCCCCCTGAAAGTTATAATTACTGCTAACATTTCACCTTACAGAGTTTTTAGACTTCCTTAAAATTACCACTCAAACGACATGACACCTCCCAAAATAAGTCTTCTTAGGAAATCCTGATGCACATATTACCTATTGAAAACATTTTTAAGAGTATTAATTTACATTTAGAGTAGCTCAGAATTAATCTGATGAATAACATAATTTTTATAATTTTATTTCATTAATATGAGTTAATATAGAAAGAATCCCCTAAGAGCAAATGGCTTTTTAACTAGTTCTTAACATTTTAATTTGCCCCCTGATTATTTCTATGTATTTCTTTCCAGAAGGAGATGAAAAGTTTTGGACATTGTCAGAGCCCTCTGAGGAAAAAAAAATCTATGTAAATATGCAGTAAAATCCCACCTAATATAAAATATATGTTTCAAGCTTCTCTAGTTTATTTGAGAACCAGGTTAATATAGTGGGAATTACTACCCTTTGGCTTTTCCTGCTTCCTGATCTGGTTTTGCCCCTCTAGGTTTCAATAACATATTTCTTGACAAAACTGGAACTATCCATTCCTGTCTGTCAGAAGTTCTGTCAGAAAGATACATCTTAATGGCATAAGGGCTGTTAGTTATATAGCAGTTTTTAATTCTAATTTTCCCACATTTTACAAAGAAACAGGATTTTTAAAATACTAACCTTTTAATGGGAGTAGCCTTCAGATGGTTTAATGCAACCGAGAGTATGATGAGAACTACTGGCAGCTTCAGGAGACACATTGTTTCTCAAATTTACTGGAAAAGAATAATGCAGCATTGAAATCAAGAAATTTTTTATAGCTCTGATTGATGGAATTTGAGACTAAAACTTACTGTAAAAAAATCTCATTTTAAACATAATCTCCAAAGATTATACTGATATAGTCCCTTGATACTGTTCAAACAATTTTTGAATATTTTCAAAACTTTCCCCTTCTGAATTTCCATCCCTGAACAATCTGGAAAGTTGATATTATAGCACATTACCCCTTAAGCTTTTTCTTTGAAACAAGCAATATATTTAATCCCAAATCTGCTCCTCCTTAAACAAATAAAATTTTCCCATAAACAAAAAACTCTTTACCTTTTAATGTTTCAGTGTCAGTATATCAGAGAATGCCTCTAATGGTAAGAAAGCTTCATGAACAATCCCAAGCTTGCATCCACTGGAGTATTTGTCCCCCACTTGCCAATGAGTAACCCAGCTCTTATATATACTTCACACCTTTCCCAGCTCTGACATCAGGCAGTTCAAAGAGACTGTCATAAATTTCTATCCCTGTAGATAGAAAGTGCCTCATTAGACAACAGAAGCAGATGGGTCATAATTACATTAACCCATCAGTAAATACTAACATAGCAGATACAGAGTGTCTTTGTGCAGTTAATGATGTGTCACACACAGCAGAAGTTTGAATTTTCCATTTTTATAAAATACAAGTGTGGTTTTTCAAAGATTAATCAGTATGCTCCAGTCAGGGATTGATAAAAGGAAGTGATTAAGAATAACAAATGTGTTTATATGCAGAGAGTGAAGCTGAGGACACTGAGGAATCTAATGAGGAAGCTAAAGCCAAATGACCCCAAAGGCTTAATTCCATGAACATTTAGTAGTAGTTTAAAGTATGAGGGTAGAGTGGATAAAAAGAACACTAAAAAAAAAAGAGAAATGAGAAGCTCTTAATAATGAAGTGGGAGGTGGAAGACTAAAGGTAGCAAAAAAATAATTTTCAATCCCCAAATTCATTTGTCAACATTTAAGTAGTGACACGTATCTATGTAGTTAAATTTTTTTTGCTAATTTTTTCTGTTATTGCATAAAAACATTGCAATTATCTTTGAAAGAATAGATTTAATTTGTTACTTTTTATTTTCTCCACATTGTTCTTTTTTCTTATATTTCCAAGTTATATTTAAATTAATATTCCAAGCTATGACAATTTAATTTCATATATAGCAAGTAAAACAAATTCCAATTCCAACTGCTAGTGAAAGCATGTATATTTATGTAATTTTAAAAAGATAGAAGTTCTCCAAGTAAAAAAAATAAGTTCACTGAGTCCATATACTTATTTAAAGCTTAGTAATATGGCTGGAGGGTGTTTAGTAAAAATTTCAGAAAGAAAAAAAACTTTTTTTTCCAATCCTTTTTCTAATTATCCAATGATAAAATTATCCAATTTTAATATTTCTGTAAAATTTACTGCTATCCCAAAAGGAAAAAAAAATAAAAATCAAATGATTTGGAAGAATGATGGTTTCCTATAAGATAATTAATGTATTTAACTATGTACAATGATTTAGAAAGGATACAGAGGCCCAGAGATATTAAATAACTTGTTCAACATTATACCTCTAGTTCATTTTGAAATCTTGAACCAAAGCTTAGTTTTTCTGATTTACAGCCTAGTGTTCATTTAAACCAAAATTTATTTTATTTTCCTAGTATTATTTGTTTTTTTTCCCCCTGTGAGATGTTAAAGGTCTCATTCAAAAAATGATACTCACTTGTCCTCTGGGAAATTGATGTTATAAGGAAAATGTTCTACCTAAGAAAGTAACAGAAGGACTTGATTTTTTTTTTAAGGGCTACCTTATGCCAGGCACAGTATTTAATTGATATGTGATACCTCACTTATCATGCCTCTAAGTTTTCATCATCATCAGCTGATACGAAAATTCAGAGAATTTAGCTGCTAAAATTACACACCTACTCAGGGGCAAACTGAAATTCAAATTCTCATCCCTCTGTTCCACGATATTTATTCCCTTGTTAAAAAGGATCTCTGTTCTCATATACTGAATTGCCAATTGCTTCCTTTAAATTTTGCAACTTATTATAACACTTTAAATGATTTGGTCACAGTCAGATATGGCCTTAGAGGGTCTTGTATAATGTTTGGTAAAGTCAACATCCATCCCAATCTCAAACAGCCTTAATTAAGCCTTTTATGCTTTATACATCAATGAAAGTGAAGGTGATAGGTGATGATTTAGATTGTGTTTATGAGGCAAGTCCATTACCAGATCATAAACTCCTTCCTACAGGACAAACATTACTATCACTCATCTTTGTACCTGCTTTAGCCTTTCTAGTCAAAGTGTAATTAAGGCCCTGGCAGCTTTTGTCTCACAGGAAGTCTGTTAGAATTTCAGTCCCCACCCCAGAGCTACTGAATCAGAATGTGCCTTTAAAAAAGGATCTCCCCTCAGTGATTGTATGCACATTAAAGCTTGAGAAAATCTGGTCTACTGTACATTCCATTTATTCACTGATTCAATAAATATTAAGGACCCACTCTATGACAGGGAATGTTCTAGGTACTAGAGATACAACAATGAGCAAAACAAAATCCTTGCTCTCATGCAGCTTAGAGCTGGTGGAGGAAACAAAGTCAAAGCAAGTAAGTATATATGCAATTGCAAGTGGCAAGTGCTGTGGAGAACATTAATATGGTGGTAAGAGAAAGAAAAGTAGTGATATTTAAGTTGAATCTTAAACCATTAGAGATGACCAAGGAAAGAGTGATGGGGATGTGTTTAAGATCTGAGAAACAGCATGTGGAAATTCAGGTGAATGAAGGAGAAAGTGCTGTAAAGATGCTGCTGGAGACATAAGCAGCAGTCTGAGAGTGCAGGGCTCAGAGGCCATGTTAAAAATCTTGGATTTATTCAGAGGATAGTATGAAGCTATTGAAGGGATCTCAGCAGGGGTGTGACATGTTCAGGTTTGCAACTTGAAGACATCAATCTGATAATGCATACCTGAAACTAATACAACATTGCATGTCAACTACAATCAAATGAAAAAAAAATAAGTAAGAAAACATCAATCTGACTAGTATGCATGGACTGGATCAGAGGGGAGCAAGAGTAAAAACAGGAAATCTGGTAGTAGACTATGGCAGTGTCCAGCTGTGAAACAGTGATGCCACACATAAGGTGATGGGCAGAGAAGTTAGAAAAGTAGATGAGTTCAAATCATATTCTGGATCCTTACATGATCTGGCAGTAGATTAGGTACAGGGAACAAGTGAGTAGGATACAGAGCATAAAAATGAGAGCCAGGTTAGGATATAGTTAATAATACACATTAATGGGCTTCTTCTGATCAAATTTTTATTTTTTTATTTTATTTTTTTATGATCAAAATTTTAAAAGGAAAAGATATTTTATATATCTTTTAGAAAATAATTTCTATTTTTATCAAGTTTGCGTGTGTTTACAATTTTAAAAAATTAAAATGCTATCCCAAGTCTAATAATTAAAACAGCAGTCATCTCTGTCTTCCTTCTTCCTACTTTTTGAATTTTGCTCTCCATTAAGTAATCAATTTTAGCTGTTTTCTCCATATTTCAAAAATAATTGCTTCTCAGGGTGCCTGGGTGGCTCAGTCGGTTAAGGGTCTGTCTTTGGCTCAGGTCATGATCTCAAGGTCCAGGGATTGAGCCCCACATCAGGCTCCCAGCTCAGCAGAGAGTCTGCTTCTCCCTCTCTTTCTTCCCCTTCTCTCTCACCTCGACTTGTGTTTTTCTCTCTGTCTCAAATAAGTAAATAAAATCTTTAAAAAAATATTATTTTTGGGCAGCCCCGGTGGCGCAGCGGTTTAGCGCCGCCTGCAGCCCAGGGCGTGATCTGGAGACCCTGGATGGAGTCCCACGTCAGGCTCCCTGCGTGGAGCCTGCTTCTCCCTCTGCCTGTGTCTCTGCCTCTCTCTCTCTCTCTCTCTGCATCTCTATGAATAAATAAATAAAATCTTTTAAAAAATTATTATTTTTCTGGACGTTCTTGATTTATCAATTTTAGATGTTTTATGTTGGCATCCTAGTCTGAAAGATAAAGAGTTAGCATTTACATTCTTTTGTTTATTTTTAAGAAATCTCTATACCCAAAATGGGGCAGCTTGAACTCACAATCCTGAGATCAAGAGTCATATGCTCTACTGACTGAGTGAGCCAGGCACCCCAAAAGTTGGCATTTAACAACGCATTTACTTTTCTCCTTTACTCCATTCCTAAAATATTTTAGTAAAACATTCGGATTATATCAATATTATATGGATATTTTTGTATTTATATTTTAAACTTTCTGTTATGAAAAATTTTATATGTATATAAAATTTCAGTAACTATCAACACATGATCTATCTTATTTCTTTTACATTCCTCCTTCTTCCTTCCATTCCATACTAAATTGTTAAAAACAAATCCTGGACATTACACAATTTTTTTTAAAGATTCTATTCATTCATTCATGAGAGACACACACACAAAGAGAGAGAGAGGGGCAGAGACACAGGCAGAGGGAGAAGCAGGCCCCACACAGGGAGCCTGACGTGGTACCCAATCCCGGGTCTCCAGGATCATGCCCTGGGCTGAAGGCAGCACTAAACCCCTGAGCCACCCGGGCTGCCCAACATTACACAGTTTTATATGTAGTATGTTTTAGTGTTATATTTTTTAAAATTTTATTTATTTATTCATGAGAGATGCAGAGAGAGAGAGGCAGACCACAGGCAGAGGGAGAAGCAGGCTCCATGCAGGAAGCCCGACGTGGGACTCGATCTTCGGTCTCCAAGATCATGCCCTGGGCTGAAGGCAGCACTAAACCGCGGAGCCACCCGGGCTGCCGTTTTAGTGTTATATTCATAAAAGATAAGGGCACTTTATGCAACATAGCTACAAAATTGTTGTCCTAACTAAAAAAGAAAATTTACAGTAATTTCTTAATATAATTAAACAATCCATTCAGTGTTCACATTTTCCAATTGTCTAGAAAAAAATATTTTTAACTGGCTTGTTTGAATCAATCTAAACAAGATTATATTTGTTTCTCCATCACTCATGGCTCTTTTAATATATAATTTTCCCTCCTTTTTCTTACATTAGCTTATTAAAGAAATTAGATTATTTATTGTATAGAATTCCCCACATCCCATATTTTGCTGATGGCATACATGTTGGATCATTTAATGTGTTCCCTTCTCACTTTTATTTCCTCTCTACTGGTTGTTTGGTCCAGAGGCTTGATTCCATTCAGGTAAGAATCCTTTGCATGTGATACTGTTTATTTCCTATTGCATCACAACATCTGGCTGAATTTCTTTTGTGGTGTTAAGATTGATCAGTGAGGTCAGATTTTGTCAGCCACATTGCCCAATTCTCAGTTCTCTGTTAGGCCTTCAGTCACTGATTTTAGCAACTATTGCTGATAATTGGCTAGAAGCATTGTTTTATTATAGGCTGCAAGTGATAGTCTAATTCTATTATTTCCTCTACATTCATTAGCTGAAATTCTCCAATAAAGGAGACCATTCCTCATTAACTATTTGGCTACCTTGAGGCAAAATTTTTTTTTTTTTTTTTTTGTTTTTTTTTTGTTTTGTTTTTTTTTTGTTTTTTTTTTTGTTTTTTTTTTTTTTTTTTGTTTTTTTTTTGAGGCAAAATTTTAAAGGAAAGGCAAGATATATGCTTTATTCTTTCCTTTTATTTACCAGTTTTCTGCACATGATAATGAGTTGGTTCTCTGGCTTCCTCCAAAAATGACCAAAGAGTTTTTTGGGGGGTTCTCATTGTGAACTCACATATTTTTGCATATATGTATTTTTATCCCCTTTTTAAAAAGTTTTTAATGATTTTATTTATTCATTTGAGAGAGAAAGAGAGAGAGAGAGAGAGAATGAGCAGGAGGGAGAGGCAGAGAGAGAAGCAGACTCCCTGCTGAGATGGGACCTCCTCCCCGCCCCCCCAGCCCCCACTAATGTGGGGCTTGATCCTAAGATCCGAGATCATGGCCTGAGCTGAAGGCAGATGCTTAACCATCTGAGCCATCCAGATGCCCTGATCCCCCTTTTTTGCTGCTCAAATTATCCCATGTTGGAACCCTTGTGCAACATTGGTAGAAATGTAAAATTAATTCAGTCACAATGGAAAACAATATGGAGGTTGCTTGAGAAATTAAAAATGGAACTACCATATGATCCAGCAATCCCACTTCTCGTTATATATCCAAGAAAACAAAATCATTACCTTGAAGAGATATCTGCACATGTTCATTGCAGCATAGTCACAATAACCAATGCAGGGAAACACCCTAAATTCCTGTTGACAGATGATTAAAGAAAATAATATTTTTAGAGATAGAATATGATACAAAAATGTCTATATTCAATGCCTGAACTATACAGAACATATACAATATTTTACATATAAAAATAGAAAACATAAAAATAGTGATAGTTTAGAGCTGATTTTTATGTAAACATTTTGTTGTTGTTGTTGTTGCTACATAGTTTTAAAACTATCTTGGGGACTTCTAGGGAAGATGGTGGAGTAGGAGGATCCTAAACTCACCTTATTCCATGGATAAATCTACATAATACCAACATTAGTGTAAACAACCGAAAAATGACCTGAAGACTGGAAGAACAGACTCTCTACAACTGAACATAAAGAAGAGACCACATCAAAAATGACAGGAAGGACAGAGACTCAGTTGGGAAATAAGCCCACCCATAGTACTGTCCCCAGGAGGGAGGGACTCTGTAAGCACAGAGAAAGGAGAGGAATAGACCCCATACCAGGCACTGGAGGCAAGGAGAACCCACTCAGGGAAGACAAATACCCATAATATTTGACTTTGAGAACCAGAGGGGCTTAACATCATTAAATTTTACAGTCAGCAGGGCTTAACACCTGGAACTTTAAAAATTAGATGATTGGCTCTGGGAGAGCTAAAGGATGAGAGGAAACTGAGTCCCCACCTTTAAAGAGAAAGCATAACTTACAGTCCCTCTGAGATATAGCCTGGAAGTAGCAGTTTGAAAAATGCCTGCAGTATATGGGAAAGAGATTGATTTACTAATTTCAGAGCATATGCAGGAGGAGCAGGGATCTTTTCCAAGAACAAAGGAGCTGGCACGTGCCATTCCCTTCTTCTACCACCCAGACTGGTCACATGGACACCCATGGGAAACAGCGTAGCTGAATATTCTCAACTGGCTTGTTGACAACATGTCCTGCCTCCGTGCTCTTCTGGAGACTCACCTCCTCCAACTTAGCCTCTGTAGCTCTCCAAAGCAGCACGGAGGTCTCCTCCCATAGCAGACTTGTGCAAAATTTTCTATTACCTCTTGCCCTCCCCCTTGCTCTTCTGTGGACTCAATCTCTCCAACTTGCCCTCTACAGGAGTCCATCCAAAGTGGATGGACAAGTGTGCAATATGCAAGCAGCCCTAACAGGGGCTAGTATCACCACAAAGTGACCCCTATCTTGGGAAGAAAGGAAGATAACCACACCAGTTTGACTATAGTCTCAGGAGTCGTCTGAGGACATATATCTGGTCTGACCTCAGGTCCTGCCCACCAACAGATTTTCTAATGGGACAGCACAGGGAGAGTACCCTGAACTTTGATGGGACCACACCACTGTCAAAGGCCTAGTCTGACTGCACTCATGCTCAAGGTGGCCTAAGACTAGGCCGCTAACAACACAGGGACCAAATCGTGGTCACTCCAGGCAAAGAGAGTCATTGCAGATAACTGGACTAAAAACAAATGCATCTCAGCCACAACAGTAGGGTGCACACAACAAATAGGTTCTGGTGAGTAGGGAACATTGCACCACAGGGCACTACAAGACCTCTTTTTTTTATTGGAGTTCAATTTGCCAACATATAGCATAACACCCAGTGCTCAGCCCCCTCAGTGCCCATCACCCAGTCACCCCCACCCCCTACCTTCCTTTCCACCACCCCTTGTTCAAGACCTCTTTTTCATAAAACCACTACTTTCAAGAACAGGAGATGTAGCTGACTTTCTTAACACATAGAAACAGACACAGAGAGTTAGACAGAATGAAGAGATAGAGGAATATGTTCCAAATGAAAGGACAGGACAAGATCACAGCAAGAGAGCCAAACAAAACACAGATAAGTAATATGTCTGCTACAGAATTCAAAGTCATGGTCATAAAGGTATTCCCTGGAATTGAGAAAAGAGTGGAGACATCAGTAATATCCTCAACAAAGAGACAGAATATGTAAAGAAGAGCCAATAAGAGATGAAGAACTCA
Organism: Canis lupus baileyi; assembly: GCF_048164855.1. Lineage (NCBI taxonomy): Eukaryota > Metazoa > Chordata > Mammalia > Carnivora > Canidae > Canis > Canis lupus. Next base: position 26,659,438 of record NC_132862.1, read on the forward strand.
GTAACTGAAATAAAAATACACTTACAAATATTAAATAGTAGACAAGATGAAGTAGAATGGATCAATGACCTAGATGGCAGAATAATAGAAAGCAATCAGGCTGAACAGGAGAAGGGAAAAAGATTAATGAAAAAGTTAGACTAGATTAAGGGAACTCAGTGACACCATCAAACATAGTAACATTTGCATTATAAAGATACCAGAAGAAGAAGAGAGAGAAAAGAAGGCAGAATTTTATTTGAAGAAATAATAACTTAAAACTTCCTGAATCTAGGGAAGGAAACAGAAATCTAGAACCAATATGCATAGAGAGCTTCCAACAAAATCAACCCGAGAAAGTCCACACCAAGACACACAGCAATCAAAATGGCAAAAAAAAGTAGTGATAAAAAGAATTTTTAAAGTAGCAAGAGAAAACAGTTACATGCAAGGAAAATCCCATGAGGCTCTCAGTTAATTATTCAGCCAAAACCTCTGTAATCCAAATAGGTTGGCATGATATATTCAAAGTGCTGAAAAGAAAAAACCTGCGGCAAGAATACTCTCTCCAACAAGACCATCAATCAGAATGGAAAGAGAGATAAAGTTTCCCAAACAAAAGTTAAAGGAATTCATCACTGCTAAACCAGACTTACAAGAAATGTTAAAGGGAATTCTTTGAGTGGAAAGGAAAGACCATAAGTAGGAGTAAGAAAAATTGGAAGTACAAAAGCAGCAATATCTATAAAAATTAGTCAAAGGAGTCACAAAATAAAAAGACATAAGGTATGATATTATAAGGTATGTATAATATGAGGTATGTATATACCTCATACATAAGGTATGATTTATACCTAAAACATGGGAAGGTTTAAACTTCAGAGAGAACGGTTAAACTTCAGTGCCTTTAGAATGTGTTTGAACTTAAGTGACCATCAATGCAAAATAGACTATTATATGCCTAAGATGTTATACACCTATATCACTAAAGAAAGCCAGCAAAACATGAGAGAAGAAAGCAAAAGGAGAAAGGAACAGAGAACTACAAACACAACCATAAAACAAGTTATAAAATAGCAATAAATACATAGCTGTCAATAATTACCTTGAATATAAATGGATTAAACTCTCCAATCAAAAGACTAGTGTGACAGAGTGGATACAAAAGCAAGACCTATCTATATGCTGCCTACAAGAGAGTAATTTCAGACCTAAAGACACATGCAGATTGAAAGTAAAGAGATATTAAGATATTTATCATGCAAATGGAAGTGAAAAAAAGCCAGAGGTGCAATATTTATGTAAGACAAAATAGACTTCAAAACAAATATTGTAATGAGAGAAAAAGAAGGACACTATATAATCATAAAGGGTACAATCCAACAAGAAATTATAACAATTGTAAATATTTATGCACTCAACATGAGAATACCAAAATACATAAAGCAGCTATTAGCAAACATAAAGGAAGTAACTGATAGTAATACAGTAATGATAGTGGACTTTAACTCTACTTTCATCAATGAATAGACCATCCAAACAGAAAATCAATAAGTCAGTGGGGAGTTAAATAACACATTGGACCAGATGTATCTAACCGATATATTCAGAACATTCCATCCTAAAATAGTGAAATACCATTCTTTTCAAGTGAACATGGAACATTCTCTAGCATACATCACATATTAGGTCACAAAACTAATCTCAACAAATTCAAAAAGATTGAAATCATATTATGTATCTTTTCTGACCATAACACTATGAAACTAGAAATCAAGCACTGGAAAAAAAGTCTGGAAAGAACACAAATATATGGAGGTTAAATAACATGTTAATAAATAATAAGTGGTCAATCAAGAAATTGAAGAGGAAATAAAAAATACATGGAGCCATATGAAAATGAGAACACAACAGTCCAAAATCTTCGGGTACAGTAAAAGCTATTCTAAAAGGGAAGTTTATAGTAATACAGGCTTACTTCAATAAGCAAGAAAAATCTCAAATAAGAACCCTAGCCTTACACCTGAAGAAGCGAGAAAGAAAAAAGCAAACAAAATACTGAACCAGCAGAAGCAAGGAAATAGTAAAGATTAGAGTAGAGATAAATGATATAGAAACTAAAAAACAATTGAACAGATCAATGAAGCCAGGAGCTAGTTCTTTGAAAGATCAACAAAATTGATAAACCTCTAGCCAGACTCATTAGAAAGAGAGAGACAGAGAGAAACAGGGAGAATGAGAGAGAGGATTCAAATAAATGAAATCACAAATAAAAGGGGAGAAATCAAAACCAACACCACAGACATGCAAACAGTTGTAAGAGAATATCATGAAAAAATTATATGCTAATAAATTGGATATCTAGAAGAAATGGGTAAATTCCTAGAAACATATGTTACCAAAACTAAAATAGGAAAAATATATATATAAAACTTGAATAGACTGATAACCAGCAATGAAATTGAATTTCTATCAAAAAACTCCCAACAAACAAAAGTCCAGGACCAGATGGCTTCACTGGTGAATTCCATCAAGATTTAATATCTGTTCTCAAACTATTCCAAAAAATAGAAGAGAAAGGAAAATTTTCAAATTTATTCTATGAGGCCACATTAACCTGACACTAAAACTACATAAAAACACCACCAAAAGGGAACTACAGGCCAATATTTCTGATGGAATAGATTCAAAAGTCCTCAACAAAATACTAGACAACTGAATGTAATAATACATAAAAAAAATCATTCACTTAATCAAATGGGCTTTATTTCTGGAATGCAAGGTGGTTTAATATTCACAAATAAAACAACATGATGTATCACATAAGCAATGGAAATAATAAGAACCATATGATCATTTCAGTAGATGCAGAAAAAGCATTTTACAAAGTACTGCATCCATTTATGATACAAACTTTCAGCAAAGTAGGTTTGGAAGGAACACGCCTTAACATAATAAAGACCATATATGAAAAACCCACAGTTAACATCATGCTCAATGGTGAAAAATTAAAAGCTTTTCACCTAAAATCAGGAACAAGACAAGGATGTCCTCTCTCACCACTTTTATTTAGCATAAAACTGAAGTCCTAGCCATAGCAATCAGATAATAAAAAAAAAAAAATAGAAGGCATCCAGATTGGTAAGGAATAAGAAATACTCTTGGTACTTGCAAATAACATGATACTGTATATAGAAAACCATAAGGAATGGACTAAAAAGCTTCTAGAACTGGTAAGTAATTTAGTAAATTCACAGGATACAAAATTAATAAACAGTAATCTATTGCATTTCTATGCACGAATAATGAAGCAGCAGAAAGAAAGGGTAAGAAAACAATGCTATTTACAATTGTACCACAAGGAATAAAATACCTACGAATAAACTAAACAGAGATGAAAGACCTATACTCGGGATCACTGGGTGGCGCAGCGGTTTAGCGCCTGCCTTTGGCCCAGGGCACGATCCTGGAGACCCGGGATCGAATCCCACGTCGGGCTCCCGGTGCATGGAGCCTGCTTCTCCCTCTGCCTGTGTCTCTGCCTCTCTCTCTCTCTCTCTCTCTCTCTCTCTCTCTGTGGCTATCATAAATAAATAAAAACTTAAAAAAAAAAAAAGAAAGACCTATACTCTGAAAACTATAAAACATCGATGAAAGGAATTGAAGATAACACAAAGAAATGGAGACGCCTGGGTGGCTCAGTGGTTGGGAGCCTGCTTTCGGTTCAGGTCATGATCCCTGGATCCAGGATTGAGTGCCACATCGGGCTGCCTGCAAGGAGCCTGCTTTTCCATTTGCCTATGTCTCTGTCTCTCTCAGTCTATGTCTCTCATGAATAAATAAATAAATAAATCTTTTAAAAAAGACAAACAAATGAAAAGGTATTTCATGGTCATGGATTAGGAGAAAAAATACTGTTAAAATGTTGATACTACATAAAGCAATCTATACATTTAATACAATCCCTATAAAAATATCAAAGCATTATTCATAGAACTAGAACAAATAATCCTAAAATCTGTATACAACCACAAAAGGCCCCGAATAGCCAAATAAATCTTGAAAAACTGGAGGCTTCACAATCCAGATTTCAAGCTATACTACAAAACTATAGTAATCAAAATAGTATGACACTGGCACACAAAAAAAAAGATAAATAGATCAGTAGAATAGAATAGAAAGCCCACCTATAAATCTGAATTTATATGGTCAATTAATCTTTAACAAAGGAGGCAAGAGTATACAATATGGAAAAAGTCTCTTCAACAAATGGCACTGGGAAAACTTGACAGCAATATGTGAAAGAATGAAACTAGACCACTTTCTTACACCATACACACACACACACACACACACAAACACACACACACACAAACCTCAAAAAGGATTAAAGGTAAATGTGAGACTTGAAACCAAACAAATCCTAGAAAAGAGCACTGGCAGTAATTTCTATGACATTGGCAATAGCAGCATTTTTCTAGATATTATTTCCCGAGGCAAAGGAAACAAGGCAAAAATAAACTATTGGGACTAAATCCAAATAAAAAGCTTCTGCACAGAAAAGGAAACAATGAACAAGACGAACAAAAAAATCTACTGATAGGGAAAAGATATTTGCAAATGATATATCTGATAAGAGGTTGGTTCTCAAATATATAAAGAACTTACACAAATCAATACCAAAAAAAATCACCAAATAATCCGATTAAAAATGGGCAGAAGACATGAACAGACATTTCTCCAAAAAAGATATACAGATGGTCAACAGACACATGAGAAGATGTCAACATCATTCATCATCATGTAAATGCAAATCAAAACCACCATAAGATATCACCTCACATGTGTCAGAATAGTTAGAATAAAAAACAGAGTAAACAACAGGTGTGGATGAGGATGCGTAAAAAAAGGAATCCCCATGTACTGTTGCTGGGAGTGCAAACTGGTGCAGCTACTCTGGAAAATAGTATGGAAGTTCCTCAAAAAAGTTAAATAGAACTACTCTACAATCCAGCAATTGCACTACTAGGTATTTACCCAAAGAATGCAAAAACGCTAATTTAAAAAGATATATGCACTGCTATATTTATTGCAGCATCATTTATATAGCCAAAATATGGAAGCAACTCAAGTGTCCATAAATAGATGAATGGATAAAGAAGAGGTGGTATATATATATATACACAATGGAATATTACTCAGCTAAGAAAATGAAATTATACCATTTGTAATAACATGGATGGATCTAGAGGGTATAATGTTAAGTGAAATAAGTCAGAGAAAGACAAATACCATATGATTTCAATCCTATGTGGAATTTGAGAAACAAAACAAATGAACAAAGAAAAACCAAAAACAAACAGAAAAATAGACTCTTAAGTGTAGGGAATAAGTTGTTTATTACCAGAAGGGAGGTTGGTGAGGGTAAGGGTGAAATAGATGAAGGGAAATAAGAGTACAATTATGATGATGAGCACTGAGTAATGTACAGAATTGTTGAATCACTATGTTGTACACCTGAAACTAATATGTATGTTAACTATATCAGAATTAAGAAGATAAATAAATTAATTAAAAGCTATCTTGTTAATGAATTGCCACACGTAATGTGAAAGTGGTATCATTGTTCTAAACATTTTCAGAGGAAAAAATATTTTTAAATCTGTGCCACTTGCTCTCAAATAATGTTATTTTCTATTCCACTCCATTGTAATGACTTAAATAAGATTATTTTCTATGCAAAAAGCTACAAATTAACACATACTTTCACTTCTTTGTATCATAGAAACACTTTGCTGGAAAGCAATCCAGACTTGCCATTACTTTCACTCCACATCTAGTCATTCTTTCCTGCCACCCTTTAAAATGCAGCACAGAAAATTTTAAGTCCCTATATTTGTAGGCTCTTGTGGAAAAAGGGAAATATCCTTACTCAGGTATGTAATGGTTTGCATCTTTATATTTTAAAAGTTTCTCAAGAAGTGATTTTAACTGGGACACCTGGATGGTTCAGTGGTTGATGGTTTGCCTTTGGCTCAGGTCGTGATCCCGGTATCCTGGGATCAAGTCCCGCATCAGGCTCCCTGTGGGTATCCTGCTTCTCCCTCTGCCTATGTCTCTGCCTCTCTTTCTGTGTCTGTCATGAATAGATAAATAAAATCTTTTTAAAAAAGGAAGTGCTCTTAACACTTACATGTTATTTCTATGCCATTTTAGCATTTTGAAAAATAACGTAGAAGCCTTTTCAATGACTTCTAAGATCCTGTTACTTCAGACATACAAATTAGGAGCTTTTGAAAGGCCTACTGTTCCCCTAAAATCAAAACAAAATAAGCACACAAATAAATAGACAACAATCTTTGAGTTAAAAGAGACTGTAAGGAGAATTTAATTTACTCCCTTTAAACGCTTATTTGTTCAATGATAAATATGGACTAATTGGAGATTTGGGCAACTAAGCAGAAAATAGTAGTAAAGTTTTCAGACTTTTGGACAAAGCACTATCAACTTAGTGACTTAAAAATTGAATGCATGGTCTTTGTTCTGGAGGCTGGAGGTCTGAGATCAAGATGTGAGCAGCATTGCTTCCTTTTGAGGGCTGCTCCATGCCTCTCCACTAGCTTCTGGTGGTTGCCTAGCAATCTCTGTTGTTTGCTAGTTTGAATTAGCATTACCCTCATCTCTGTCTTCATTTCCATGTGGCATTCTGTGTGTGTGTATGTCTCAGTGCCCCATTTTCCCCTTTTTTATTAAGACCCCAGACATATTGGATTAGAGGCCCAAACTTCTACAGTTGGCCACATCTTAACCAATTATATCTGCAATGACTTTATTTCCAAATATGGTTGCATTCTCAGGTATTGTTAGGACTTCCACATGTGAATTTAGGGGAAATACAATCAACCTGTAACAGTCATTTTCTAGAAATTCTGCAATTTTTGCTTGTTTTTACCCTCTTCTTTAACTCAACAAGTTTGTTTTTAAATCTTTCTTTTTTTTTAAATTTTTTATTGGTGTTCAATTTACTAACATACAGAATAACCCCCAGTGCCCGTCACCCATTCACTCCTACCCCCCGCCCTCCTCCCCTTCTACCACCCCTAGTTCGTTTCCCAGAGTTAGCAGTCTTTACGTTCTGTCTCCCTTTCTGATATTTCCCACACATTTCTTCTCCCTTCCCTTATATTCCCTTTCACTATTATTTATATTCCCCAAATGAATGAGAACATATAATGTTTGTCCTTCTCCGATTGACTTACTTCACTCAGCATAATACCCCCCAGTTCCATCCACGTTGAAGCAAATGGTGGGTATTTGTCATTTCTAATAGCTGAGCAATATTCCATTGTATACATAGACCACATCTTCTTTATCCACTCATCTTTCGTTGGACACCGAGGCTCCTTCCACAGTTTGGCTATCGTGGCCATTGCTGCTAGAAACATCGGGGTGCAGGTGTCCCGGCGTTTCACTGCATCTGTATCTTTGGGGTAAATCCCCAATAGTGCAATTGCTGGGTCGTAGGGCAGGTCTATTTTTAACTCTTTGAGGAACCTCCACACAGTTTTCCAGAGTGGCTGCACCAGTTCACATTCCCACCAACAGTGTAAGAGGGTTCCCTTTTCTCCGCATCCCCTCCAACATTTGTTGTTTCCTGCCTTGTTAATTTGCCCCATTCTCACCGGTGTGAGGTGGTATCTCATTGTGGTTTTGATTTGTATTTCCCTGATGGCAAGTGATGCAGAGCATTTTCTCATGCATGTTGGCCATGTCTATGTCTTCCTCTGTGAGATTTCTCTTCATGTCTTTTGCCCATTTCATGATTGGATTGTTTGTTTCTTTGGTGTTGAGTTTAATAAGTTCTTTATAGATCTTGGAAACTAGCCCTTTATCTGATATGTCATTTGCAAATATCTTCTCCCATTCTGTAGGTTGTCTTTGAGTTTTGTTGACTGTATCCTTTGCTGTGCTAAAGCTTCTTATCTTGATGAAGTCCCAATGGTTCATTTTTGCTTTTGTTTCTTTTGCCTTCGTGGATGTATCTTGCAAGAAGTTACTATGGCCGAGTTCAAAAAGGGTGTTGCCTGTGTTCTTCTCTAGGATTTTGATGGAGTCTTGTCTCACATTTAGATCTTTCATCCATTTTGAGTTTATCTTTGTGGATGGTGAAAGAGAGTGGTCTAGTTTCATTCTTCTGCATGTGGATGTCCAATTTTCCCAGCACCATTTATTGAAGAGACTGTCTTTCTTCCAATGGATAGTCTTTCCTCCTTTATCGAATATTAGTTGACCATAAAGTTCAGGGTCCACTTCTGGGTTCTCTATTCTGTTCCACTTATCTATGTGTCTGTTTTTGTGCCAGTACCACACTGTCTTGATGACCACAGCTTTGTAGTACAACCTGAAATCTGGCATTGTGATGCCCCCAGATATGGTTTTCTTTTTTAAAATTCCCCTGGCTATTCGGGGTCTTTTCTGATTCCACACAAATCTTAAAATAATTTGTTCTAACTCTCTGAAGAAAGTCCATGGTATTTTGATAGGGATTGCATTGAACGTGTATATTGCCCTGGGTAACATTGACATTTTCACAATATTAATTCTGCCAATCCATGAGCATGGAATATTTTTCCATCTCTTTGTGTCTTCCTCAATTTCTTTCAGAAGTGTTCTATAGTTTTGAGGGTATAGATCCTTTACATCTTTGGTTAGGTTTTTTCCTAGGTATCTTATGCTTTTGGGTGCAATTGTAAATGGGATTGACTCCTTAATTTCTCTTTCTTCAGTCTCATTGTTAGTGTATAGAAATGCCACTGACTTCTGGGCATTGATTTTGTATCCTGCCACGCTACCAAATTGCTGTATGAGTTCTAGCAATCTTGGGGTGGAGACTTTTGGGTTTTCTATGTAGAGTATCATGTCATCGGCGAAGAGGGAGAGTTTGACTTCTTCTTTGCCAATTTGAATGCCTTTAATGTCTTTTTGTTGTCTGATTGCTGAGGCTAGGACTTCCAGTACTATGTTGAACAGCAGTGGTGAGAGTGGACATCCCTGTCTTGTTCCTGATCTTAGGGGAAAGGCTCCCAGTGCTTCCCCATTGAGAATGATATTTGCTGTGGGCTTTTCATAGATGGCTTTTAAGATGTCGAGGAATGTTCCCTCTATCCCTACACTCTGAAGAGTTTTGATCAGGAATGGATGCTGTATTTTGTCAAATGCTTTCTCTGCATCTAATGAGAGGATCATATGGTTCTTGGTTTTTCTCTTGCTGATATGATGAATCACATTGATTGTTTTACGGGTGTTGAACCAGCCTTGTGTCCCAGGGATAAATCCTACTTGGTCATGGTGAATAATTTTCTTAATGTACTGTTGGATCCTATTGGCTAGTATCTTGTTGAGAATTTTTGCATCCATGTTCATCAGGGATATTGGTCTGTAATTCTCCTTTTTGGTGGGGTCTTTGTCTGGTTTTGGAATTAAGGTGATACTGGCCTCATAGAACGAATTTGGAAAGACTCCATCTCTTTCTGTCTTTCCAAACAGCTTTAGGAGAATAGGTATGGTTTCTTCTTTAAACGTTTGATAAAATTCCCCTGGGAAGCCATCTGGCCCTGGACTCTTGTGTCTTGGGAGGTTTTTGATGACTGCTTCAATTTCCTCCCTGGTTATTGGCCTGTTAAGGTTTTCTATTTCTTCCTGTTCCAGTTTTGGTAGTTTGTGGCTTTCCAGGACTGCGTCCATTTCTTCTAGATTGCCTAATTTATTGGCGTATAGCTGTTCAAAATATGTTTTTAAAATTGTTTGTATTTCCTTGGTGTTAGTAGTGATCTCTCCTTTCTCATTCATGATTTTATTAATTTGAGTCTTCTCTCTTTTCTTTTTAATAAGGCTGGCTAATGGTTTATCTATCTTATTAATTCTTTCAAAGAACCAACTCCTGGTTCTGTTGCTCTGTTCCACAGTTCTTCTGGTCTCGATTTCGTTGAGTTCTGCTCGAATCTTTATTAACTCCCTTCTTCTCTTAGGTGTAGGATCTATTTGCTGTTTTTTCTCTAGCTCCTTTATGTGTAAGGTTAGCTTTTGTATTTGAGTTCTTTCCAGTTTTTGAATGGATGCTTGTATTGCGATGTATTTCCCCCTTAGGACTGCTTTTGCTGCATCCCAAAGATTTTGAACGGTTGTATCTTCATTCTCATTAGTTTCCATGATTAAATCTTTCTTAGTGGAGGAGTTTTCTTTTATTGTTTTGTGGTCAAGCAATGCTTTCTGTATTGATTCTACTTTAGACTCTGATAAATCTCTCTTTGTGACCTAATAAATGATCAGTTTTAATAAAGGTTCCATAAGGACTTTTTTTTAAAGCTGTAATTTCCACTTCAGGTACAAAAGTTCAATATATGTGCATATCATCTATTTTATTGAAACTGTTATTTAAGTTTTCTAAATCTTTTCTTACGCTTTTCATCTTGTTACATCTTGCACTGGGAGGAGAATTAAGCCTGATTACTGTTTCTGCTGATTTATCTTTGTACTTCTTGCATTTTCTGCTGTATGAAATCACCTTACTGTCACTGGGTGAAACAAATGTATAACACTTACATCTTCACTGTGAATTGCCCCCTTTTGTACCTTTAATCTACCTTTCTATGTCTTTTCTAATACTCTGAATTCTACCTTGTTAGATGCTATCATGACTTGTGTTTTTTCTTTTTCTCTTTTTTCTTTTGGCAGGGCAGTTAAGCCACATGTTTCTTGATATAATATATATTTTGGGCTTACTTCTGTCATATTAATAACATTTATTCTATATGCTTAATATTATCAGCTTTGGTCCAAGCATTCATCCTTACACAAATTCCAATTTTTTTAACGAATGATAAAACTGAAGTACAGAGAGGACAGTAACATGCCCAAGGTCACAGAGCCAATTAGTGATCAAGCTGGAATTCAAAGTTAGTCTGGTTCCTGAATCTTTTCTCTATTATATCATGCAGTCTCTTTATTTTGTGCCATCTATGTTTGCTAATTCTGAGTGTTCTCCTGATATCTTTTCTCCAGTTCATGAATTATCTCTTTCATCTCTATCTGATATGACTCAATGAGTTTTAATATCAATGATTACATTGTTTCAAATACTTCTTGGTCATTTTTAATAGTTTGATTTTAAGATAAGCTATCTTTAAATTTTTATCACTTCACATATATTTACTTAATGTTGTGTTTCTGATAATTTCATAATATGAATTTCCTTAGACATTGAATCTGTATTTTGTTTCTGATAACTCTCTCACGATGACTTAATTTGTATTTATAAGATCATAAGTTCTTAAATTCAATCTGCAGGAATCATAGGGGCCCTTTCTGGGATGTTCCCTTAGAAAGGATATCTATGGTTACATCTGCCAATATCAGAATTTGCCAATATCTGGGATCACTTCAGCTCCATGGAGGGTCCAGAGTAACATAAGAGATTCACATTAGCTCTCCAACCCTGAGACAAACCTAAAGGTTAGGACGTTAGGGTTTTAGGATTTCTGTCAGTATTTGCTTCCAGGGCAACCTTCTTTTGCTGTCTGCTTATTTGTGGGTCTTCTCAAATTTTAGTTCATTACCTCCCCCTTCATACTTTGAGATTTCTTTTTCTTCTTATGAGCTTAACTATGCCTTAAAAAATATCTTAATTCATCTAAGTTCTAGTTGTCTTAATGGGAAGGCCCTTTGGTATAATTTCATACTACAGAAACAGAACTATATATGCATATTCTAAAAAATTCTGAGCTACAGAGCCAAATTCCTCTGTATGAAAGTTGTAATAATAATCTACTCTTCTTTGGAAATACATTAGTGTATCTGTTTATCCTTGAATTTTTCAACATGGTATATTTAGAAAAAAATACCCATGAGCCATATGGTAAAGGAAAGGAACACTTTTATAATAACTTGAATTTCTTTTATTATTAGTGAAGCTTAAAACTTTAGTATACTTCTGGACATTCATGAAATTTTTTTAAACACCTGGAAACATGAATGTGGATATCAGGATAGGTCTGATCTAGAGATGTGGGACGTTTTTGGACATGAATTATATAATCCAAAAAAAGCATGTACAACAAGAATAAGAGAAAGTGTATGTTGGTAAATATCAAAATTTAGGACTCATAATGATGAGTAGGAAAAGAGAAAGAAATGGGAGTGCACAAACATGACTTATTGGGAGACGAAAGTAATGTCAGAAGTGAAGTGACAAGAAAGTTCCAAGAAGAAAAGCTTGGGTTGAACATCATATGATGCTGATAGATTACACAGGATGCAGACTAAAAATAAAAATTAGAATTTGACAAGTAAAAGTTTACTGATGACAAAAGCTAGAATACTTCAGTTCATATTACAGAGAAGAGCAGGTATGAAGGGATAGTGTAACAGTCCTAAAATGTCACTGACTTCGATCAGTGGATCTTAACATATTGAGAATCAGGATTCTTTTAAGAAGATGATGTGGAAAATAGACTTTTGTGTCTATTTAGGTGGCACTCGAACATGCCAGCTAAATTTTTTTTTCTCTCTTTTTTTAAAGATTTTATTTATTTATTTATTTATTTATTTATTTATTTATTTATTTATTCATAGAGACGGGGGGGGCAAAACAAATTCATAGAGAGAGAGAGAGAGAGAGAGAGAGGCAGAGACACAGGCAGAGGGAGAAGCAGGCTCCCTGCAGGGAGCACGATGTGGGACTGGATCCCAGGTCTCCAGGATCTCGCCCGGGGCTGAAGGCGGTGCTAAACTGCTGCACCACCAGGGCTGCCCACCACCTAAATTTTGAGCACAATATCTAGACATCCATATTTCCTCTGACAATATTCCTTATACAGATTCTTCTACTGTAGCCTCTTTGAAGAGGTTTCATCTTAAAGAGAAGAAGAAAGAAAGACCAATAACTTCAGAAGAGGTTAGGGTTAGGTTAAGATAACATGTGAAAAATACCTGGCACTTAGTAAGTACACATTCAATAAATGCTTGTTGATCTTTCAGGAGCCAGCAGGAAAGGGGAGTTTGGTGAGCTGGGAGAAAGAAAAGTTCATTGTTGGCATAGGGTTCCCAAAGAGCTGGAAGGCAATGTCTTATGCAGGGGAGAGAGGTAGACATTATAACTGTCTGCTTACCCAGAATCAGCTCTATGTCCGGCATTTTCTTAGGACGTTTTGTATAATATCTCATTTGATGTTCAAACAACCCTGTGAAGTAGGAAATATAAATTCTACAGATGAGCATTTGAATGCTTTGAGTGACAATATAACTTTTCAAATTCACGTTAGAGAATGGCAAGAAGAGTCTAACCTCCATGTGCCATACATCAAAATTGCCACACAATTGGAACATTATACATAGGTTAAGAGATTAATTCTTATAACTGAGATTGGAGTTCAAAGGAAGGTAAATTTGGGAAATTTAAACCTCTATTTTCACTATCAAATGGCAGATAATGACTAGCTGAGAATGACTCTTAGCTTAGTCTTCTCCTTTCTAATGAGTGGTCAGTTTCTTAAAGGGACATCCACACATCATAACTCAGCTTCTTGCCCTGTGCTTTATCCTCCACTAGATCTGACAGCAATGAAACCTAGGTTTGGGCTAAACCTCTGAGAAAGAGCCAAATTGTCTATAGGAGATTTTCAAATATGAGTTAAATGAAAAGGAAGAAAACAAGAATACAATAGGCCCATAAGAGCAATCATACATTATCTCCTACCACAGCCATTGAGCTTTGACTTTTGTTACTATTGTTGTTTTCTCTGAGCACAATCCAGAAAGTATGGGAAGGGGCTATCAGCCTTCCATGTTCTAAGTTTTGGAATTAACTTCTTTTTCCTCTATACAATATTACTGTCCATGAGGTTCAGAAGTTCATTAGCTCTTTGAAACTTTGTTCATGTTTTTTGTTTGTTTTATATTTAGAAACACTTTATAAGTAATATTACTTCCTGTTGTTTATATTTGAGTTTTATTGCAATTTTATCTAATGCTAAGTAACTTCCAATCTAAATAGATATGCAATGAAATTAACTGGTTCCAAATTCTTTTAGTTATGAATGCTGTTGTTGAATCTAATTACAGAGATGAATTTTAACTGACATTACGTATAGTCAAAAGAACTCCGATTAGGATTTGATTATTTAAACAGGTCCTACAATAATTTAAGAGGGATATTCTATGATTATGTTATAACACTGTTCAGAGTAACATATAATTTAGGTTGAAATCTACCTGTTTTTATATCCACTGTTAAGAAGTTTAAATAACTTATGCCAAAAATTGCTTTAAAAATTAGTGGTTTCATTTTAATAATAATTTATTGGGTGACAAAATTGCCAAGCTCACAGATACTTTTGCTTACTGTCACCCATACTCCCTCCATCTCCCACTCCCATAGAAATGGTTAACTAACCAATGAACCAACCAGATTTGTAGAGCAACAGGGAAAGAGTATTTTTATTTCAATGTGTTTCAGATGGATTGATGATATTTGGTGTAACACACTGTTCGCTGTGGCTGGAAAGAGTCAACACCTATGTATTCTGAATGAATATTTTCAGTTCAGAGGCCCACGGTAACAAATTTTATCTATAAACAGATGACAGGCACAAAGGAGTATTTATATGTGGGCAGCCTTGAAGAACTCAAAATGATGACTGGTGTTCTCAGACATACCTACACACAGCTATTAGCACTCTTACTGAGAGGACCCAATCAATATAGAGATTCCCGCAGTCAGATGACCTGTTGAAATAGGTAAAGGTGGAGAAAGAGCGTAATGACCCAGTTACTGGGAAAATAAAGTAAGATTACTTGTAATTTTACTGACTGTATGGAATTGGAGCTATCAAACTAAAGCCCTCTTAGCTTTTAATAGCTTGAGCCTCTTAGGATCTTAGCTAATTGCTACTATTTACCCATTTTAGTCTTTCCTCTCTTTGCATTTCCAGTGATAAATTCAGTTTTGGGGATGTAGGTCTGCATTAAAGTGCTTTGGTAAAGTGCATTTCTAACTGGTCAATCTATGAAATAAAACAGAATACCTTCCTTTTTAAAGGCTATTGTTAAATGCAAAGGGAGGGAAGACCAAGAGAGGTGGTTGGTAGCAATTAAACAAATTCTAAAAGATTTGATCCAGTAAAAACCATAAGGGCTTTAGTTTGTTAGCTCCATAGATGACAATGTGGACTAACCGGAAGACATTATGCTATGTCACAAATACTGTATGATTTTCCTCTTATATGAGGTATCTAAAATAGTTAAACTAATACAAACAGAGTAAATTGTGTTTGCCAGAGGCTGAAGAAGGGGGAAATAGAGATTTGCTGTTCACCTGATATAAAGTTTCAGTTATATAAGATGAAAACATTCCACAGATCTGCTGCACAATATTGTGCTTATAATTAACAATACTATATTGTGTACTTAGAAATTTAAGAGGGTAAGGCTCATATTAAATGTTCTTACCACAGTAAAAAATAAAAGTGTCATTGAGTAAAAGCAAGACAAGACAAAACAAAACAAAAAAAATCCTAGCAGACCTTTTAAGGTAGTAACTAAGAGGCTGATGCAATAGGACACCTAACATTTTCCATAAGAATATAGGCAAATGGAGGCATTTTGAATCCATTTCAATCTGTACCTCAAACATGTCCCAAGATTTTGTTTGAAACCCAGGAGAAAACTTCCTAGGGCCAATTTCAAATCAGTATAAACTAAGACCCAAAGGCCTAGGGTATGTTGGTGGGCTTATATTGCATTTGTCTGACCTCAGGTATTCGGGGATATAATACAGCCTGGTGTTGGTGCACCTCATATATTCCCTTAATCAATTCCCTTATTCTCAAGATTTTAGATTACATTGTTAGTAATGTTTATGAGGATTGGAAAGCATTTTAAAAATGCAAGACATAAATGTATGATGCTCATGGAGATAATCTGAATTCTCCCAAATTGAGAGGGATTTTTTTTCTCTTGAGGTGGGCCCTTATGGACTGAAGGCCACATTTTGAGAAACTGCACTAATTACTACAATGTGAGGTGCTTGTTATTCACAACACATCCTGAATTTTGTGACCTCCAGGTTTGTACCTCTCATGATTCAAAACACGTTTTCCCATGCCATGTAATCATCTATATGTCTTATCTATTGACTTGTAAGCTGCTTGAAAGTAAGGGTGATCTAATTGCTGACTTATTTACCAAATACCTCTTTAGCAGAGTGCCTTGTACACATTAAGGTACCTTGTTATTATAGTATAATGATTAAAAGTTAGAGCTTTGGAGAGGCACCCAGGCAGCTCAGTTGGTTAAGCGTGTGACTCTTGGTTTTGGCTCAGGTCATGATCTTTGGGTCATGAAATTCAGCCCAGCCTAGGACTGTGCACTGACTCTGCTTGAGATTTTCTTCCTCTCCCTCTTCCTCCCACTCCCTCCTTCCTTCGCTGGCTCTCAGCTCCTTCTCCAGCTTTTGTGCATGCACACATGTTCTCTCAAATAAATAAATAAATAAATAAATAAATAAATAAATAAATACATACATACATAAAGTCTTCATTTAAGAAAAAAGAAGAGGGGAACCCCGGGTGGCTCAGCGGTTTAGCGCCGCCTTCAGTCCAGGGCTTGATCCTGCAGACCCAGGATCGAGTCCCACATCGGGCTCCCGGCATGGAGCCTGCTTCTCCCTCTGCCTGTGTCTCTGCCTCTCTCTCTCTCTCTCTCTCTCTGTCTCTCATTAATAAATAAATAAAATCTTTAAAAAAATAATAAAAAAAAGAAGATCTAGGGCTTTGGAGGCTGACAAATTTGGATTGGAATCCAGGTGTGGCCTGGAGCAAATTAATATTTCTAAATCTCTAGTTCTTCATTTTTAATACTGAATAACAGAAGCAATTATTTGATAATTAAATGATAATGCATATGAAGCATTTTGCATAGAGCCTGCAAGATTATAAACCCTCCATATATGGTAGCAAATTATGAGAAAAATTTTAAATCATCCAGTATTTGCTCATTAAAGAGATATAGAAAATACAGATAAGCAAAAATATTAAAGTAAAACCAACTTAGTCTCACCTTTGAAAGATAATAAAACATAGCATTTTGATGAATTTTCTCCCAACATTGATTTGTAATCTCTATATATCTGAGTGTTGACTTAAAGTGACATCATACCATTCATATCATTCTCTAATATGCCTTTTGTTATTTTTTTTAAAGATTTTATTTTGTTTATTCATTAATGAGAGACAGAGAGAGAGAGAGGTAGAGACACAAGCAGAGGGAGAAGCAGGATCCATGCAGGGAGCCCGATGCGGGACTGGATCCTGAGACTCGACCCTGGGACTCCAGGATGACACCCTGGGCCGAAGGCAGGCGCTAAATCGCTGAGCCACCCAGGGATCCCCTGCCTCTTTTTATTTAAAAACATGTTAGGAATATTTTCCCATGTGAGTAATAACCTTGTAACATTAAATAGCCACATTTTATTCTAGTGTATATGTAGAAAATAAACAATCCCTATTGTTGGACATTCGGGCGTTTTTGCCTATAATTTACAATAATTTATTGAGACAAAGCTGTGGTAAGTTTCCCTGGTACATTATTTTGCCTAGAATTACATTCTTCTTAATCTTTTCAGAAGTAAAATTGTCAGGTCAAGGACTACATTTTTATTTTTTTATTTTATCTTTTTAAGATTATTTATTTATTTTTTATTTCACAGAGAGAGAGCACAAGCAGGTGGAGAGGGAGAAGCTGGCTGCCAACTGAGCAGGGAGTCCAATGAGTGGCTAGATCCCAGTACCCTGGGATCATGACCTGAGCGGAAGTCAGATGCTTAACGGACTAAGCCACCCAGGTGCCTAAGGACTGTATTTTTAAATAATTGATACCTACTGCTCAGTTATTATTACAATACCATATCATTTATATATTCATCATCAGTGAGTGAAAGATCTTTGTCAATGTTGAGTATTATAATAAAAAAACCTTTGATGGCAGTTTGATTAAAAAAGATGGCAGCTCATTTGTATTTTAAAATTAATTCTCAATTCAGCAAATACTAATAGGCATTTCTTCTGTTCCAGGCACTGAATTGGGTGATGGTGGGAAGTGGGGGAGATGATTCAGAGGTAAGCAAGACAGATCAGGTTTGTACATTGATGGAACTTAAAGTTTAGTAGGTTTAAAGGTATGAATGAAATGATGTCACTCTAAATCTACATTAAATGTGTGGCAATTAAAGGTGTGATAAAGAAGAACATATCTAAAAGAGTTTTAACTTAGGCCAAGGCCCTTGAAATGCACTTATAGATGAGCAGAAGTTGACCTAGCTGGGAAGGGAAGGAAGTGCAGGGAAATACAGAAGTAAGAGCTTTTCAGACTGATTGATGCTTGAAGAACTGAAGGGAAATATAGTATGGCTAGTACATGGATCACAATAGAATAATTCAAGATGTGATGTGAGAAGTAGTAAGAGATCAGATCCCATGTTAAGATTGAGGACTTTAGGGATCCCTGGGTGGCGCAGCGGTTTGGCGCCTGCCTTTGGCCCAGGGTGCGATCCTGGAGACCCGGGATCGAATCCCACATCGGGCTCCCGGTGCATGGAGCCTGCTTCTCCCTCTGCCTGTGTCTCTGCCTCTCTCTCTCTCTCTGTATGACTATCATAGATAAATTGAAAAAAAAAAAGTAATTTAAAAAAAAAAAGATTGAGGACTTTATTTTAAGGACAGAAATTTTGATTTTCAAATGATAATTTAGTTGCATTTTGGCGATGGATTATCAGCGAGCAAGGGTGCATATGGGGAGATTTGGTAGGAGGTGACTGTGGACTGGAGTGGCTTACCATTATCTATTACAATTCTTTGGTTACAAGTGATACAAATCTAACTCAAACCAAGGACTAAAGGAAGAATTTGTTGACTCATTATCAAAACATTAAAGTAAAAATTTCATCTGGGTTGGACAAAGGAAACTCAAAATTCCAGCAGTCTCTTCCTCATTCCCTCTCCTTTTCTTTGTCATCCCCCTTGCTGTCATTACCTATCTTTTGTATATACTTTCTACTTTTCAAACTTATTCTCTCGTACTGGCTTCCTCCACATGACTAAAAACAAGGCCACAGGTTGCTTTTGTAATGCAACTATTACTGCTTCACCATCTAGAAAAGGACAGACTCATATTTTCAATAAGTTAAAAATAAATCCAACAGAGGTCTTCTGGTAACAGAAAGAAGTGGAAAGGGTGCTAGAAAGTCAAAACAACAGATGTCCGTTACAGAGTAGGGATAAATGGATGGACTCAGCAGATATTTATAAAGCAAAGTCAACAGGACTCAGCAACTGGGAAGTGAGGGAGAGAATGGAATCTAGAAGGACTCCAATATTTGGACAGTATGGTACCAATAAATTTGAAATGTTTGCAAAACATCCAAGCTGAGATGTTCAACAGGCAACTGTTGAAAAGAGTTTGATGTTTGTATCTTTATAGATAGTAGTGGAGACAATAGGAATGGGTAGACTCCACAGGGTTAAGATAGATAGGTAAGGAGAGAATAATAACAGAGCCTGGAAAATTGCCAGTATTTATGGAGTGGGGAGAAGAGGAGCATCCAAAGAAGACTAAGAAGGAGTACACAAGAAGGAAATCCATGAAAGATAGTATCACTACTAATACAAATGGCTGAATTAAATTAATATTAATTCAAGTAATAAAATGTGTTCTGGCTTTGATCTCTGGTCATCAGTAATGATTCAAAGTGCATTGGGTGGGGGTAAGAGGTGATACAGAATGTGGTGTCATGAAGCCAAGGAAAGATAATTTTTTTAAAAAGAGAATGGTCTTCAGTGTCCAATATTGCTAAAAGATGAAGAAAAAGACTAAAAGATAGATGTTGAATTTAGCAAGACTAAGTTCACTGGTGAAGGATTTTAGTGCAATGGTTTGGTTGGAAGCCACAGTGGATGAGAAATGAGGTCAAGAAATAAAGATACTGATTATAGGTTTCATTAAACAGTGGTTTAATGTGTATGGCTTGCTAGCTCATCTTGTTTCCAGATAAAGTGCACTGGAAAATGTGGGTGTCTCTTTTTCATTGTGAAGTAGAGCACACAGCCTTGATTATATCTTTGCAAATTCAGTATATACAGTATTTGATGATATTGGACGGTGGGTCACCAAAGAGGCCAAATTCATCACATGACAATAAGTCATTAATAAAAGGTAGCTTGTGTTTGCAGTAATTTCCAATGTAAATACACCTATGTAAGGTAAAACATTTGCTTCACTCCTTGCAGGAAGCTCTTAGTAACATGACTGATTACAAGTTCAGACTTGTTTCAAACTACAGAAAAAAAAAAAAACAGCTATAGATAGCCTGTCAAGACTGTATTATTTTGAAAGATGAGGAATGTTTTTTTGAGATATAGAGGAGTTGTTATTGTTTTGCTAACCCGAAATGGAAATTGTTGAAAGTGAAACTTGAAAGAAAACTTGCTTAAAACATCATCAATGGTGCATAAATGAGCACAAGTTGATCTACTTCCTTAAGTACAATTTATTTGGTATGTAATGGTACAAAGTAGCATACTGGATGTTGGAGTTGAGTGGTCAGGTGGACCACTATAAGTTGTGCTTCTGTGAGGCCAAGTACGGGGTACACTGTCAGTTTATGGTGGATAAGGGGAAAGAGAATATTACTTGGATTATATATTCTCCAAGGTTTTTTATAATGCTAAAATTTTATGGATCTCTCATTTAGTAGTTCTGATAGGCAGCACATATACTTATGACAGGCAGCACATATACTTACTTAACCCCTAACATCAATACTACATGCAAATAGTCACTCAGTAAATGAGATTTATCTGATTTTTGAAGATCTATCTATTTGGTTATGAAAGTGCTAGTTTTCACTGTTCCACAGTAATTTTATTGGGGTTAAAGAATATTATCCAGCAGGCAAAAGAAAGTTTGACTCATATTATTCCTTTCCTTTTTTTTTTTTTTTTCAGCCAATACACCTTATATGTGAGAACTGGTCTATATGTAGATAGAACAAAATATATATTACTAACATATACATTAGCATATGTAAATGGCCACCTAACATATGTGATTTAAAAGCTATTGCAAAATTTTGTGCTATTCTCTCCTGTGTCCCTGCCAATGGAAATGCACAATATTGGAATTTCTCCCTTGCATGACATACTCAAGGTGAGGGCTCTCTTCTTTATTTTACAAACATATGCATTTTTTTTTCTGGTAAGGAGGAAAAGGATGCTACCTTTTAATGAGAATGATACCTTTAGTTAGCTGGTATCACATTGGAAAGAAACAAAATGAGATCCCTGAGGGACATACCTGAAAAGTTAAGGGAAAGGGAGAAGAGCAAGAGGGACTGAAAAAATATTTTCTCATAGAAGTTAGTCTTTGATTTAGCCTGTCATTTTTCATATAGACTAAGGAGGGAAAATAAGTGACATTGATAATTTGACCTTCAAGATGACATATGTGTATCACATGGGTGTGTACACGTGTGTGGGTTTCTCACAGTATATACAGGTGTTTTAGCCTGACTGGATACATGTGGCAGACCTTCATATGTGATCAGATATATCTATTGACCACGCATTTCACTGCACACAAGGCAATCTGATAGTGGCTGATGTATTATTAGCTAATTTACACATATTGACTGAGCCTCTTTTATACATGGAAGTACATTTTTAACAGGAACTCTGTAATACCTTATTAAGAAGAAGTATAGGAAATTTTTAACTTTTCGAGGTTGATTAGTCTGGAATTAGTTTATTTAAAATACCATTGGATAGACAACTATTTATTCTGGGCTAACCTTAAGGAAAGAGTTAATGGACCACCAACAGTATTTAATTAAAATTTCTCTATATTGGTAGGGCCAATGATGTTTTAAACAAAAGTGTTTTAGTAAATTACATCTATTAGCTACTTTGCTAATCAAGAACCTTTTGCCATTGTATGATGAATTCGAAGACAGTCACATTTCCACAGAATCAGAATTATGGCCTGGTGAGTAATGAACGTATAATGTTATCTAGTTCCATAAGCCAGTGACTGATGAATCATAATTAATGACCTTTTTTTTTGAAAAACTTGAGAAAACATGAAGTCTTTGAGCTACAGTCAACTTACATCATATTTCTTTCTTTAGGTTGTATTAATCAAAGCCCTTTGTGAAAGATAGTTAATTTGCAAGCAATTAAGATTATTTAGATGAACTTTGAAGTATTTCAAGTTATGTTTTTAACATGTCTATCTATCCTAAATGACATCATTAGGGGAACTGCTTAAAAAATTGGTTGGCTAACTTGAGATAATATTTTGACTGCTTGGGATACTGATGTCAATCACATGCAGTTTCAAGTAAACAGCAAAGTTGGCAAGAATCTATTAACTTAAAATGCAGAGAGCTAGTGTGACTATTTCCTAAGTAATTTTTTTAAAATTACTTTTATTCAGCTTTCTCTAGTATTAAGTAATGGTTTTTGTGCTTGCCTTATTCGCATCATTTGGGGGGCGGGGGAAGATCAGATTTTCATCAGCTCCACTTTCTCCTTCATGCCCAATAAAGTGAGCTCTAACTGGTTTGCATGAAATTTTTTGTGGTTCTGCTTACTCAGAAATGTCCTAAACAGCAGACTACGGGGCTACTTTCTTCTTCCCCTTTGTCTTGAAACCAGTCACCATTTTGGGTTAACAGAGACAAAACTGAAATTATTTCCTCTAAGTGTTCACACTAGAATGTACATTTGTCTACTTGTAGACAGATGGAAAATAAGATGCATGTGTGTGCATGCCTGGGTGTTTGTGTACATGTGCGTGCTCATATGCCTGTCTATTTACATGTGGGCACACGTGCACATGTGTGTTGGGGGTTCAGGAGGACAGGGTTGGGGAGAGACCAAAGGCCTGCTGATGAGGGACTTCTTTGGGGGCTGGGGAGGTGATGGCTTGCTCCTACAAATAATCTAGTATATGACTTTCAACCAATCCCATAATGATTTAGGGTTTTCCATTCAGGAAATTAATATAATCATCTAATCCATCCCTGACTTTTACACACAGAGAAAACATCACGTTAGAAACAGCAGGAGAGGGAAGGACTGAGAAGAGAAGCAACCATGGGCCATTTTGTCTCACTCATTACCAAAACCCTCTTTCAGGTGGTGGCCCCAGCTCCCATACACTGGCGTATGCAGAAATGCAGAGCTTCTTGGAGAAGTCTGTTTATTTCATGCCAGACTTTGGCTCTTTTAGTCTTCTATCTGGAATGCCTTCTCGCCTCCCTTGATCTGTCTAGCCTCTACCTTTCAAGTTCAGTTTGGTGGTGCCTAATTTGTGAAATTTCTTGTGATTCCCTAAGTTAAGAGTGATCTTTTCCTCCTTAAATAAGTAATAATAATAATAACTAATATTTTTTAGTACTTTCTGTGTTACAGGCATGATGCTCATATCTCTGCACATAGTAACTCATAGTAGCTCACAACAAACCTCTGAGGTAGGTACTTTTATTCAGTAGATTTTACTGATAATGAAACAAGTTGGATACTTTTGCCAAGGCCACATAGCTAGAAAGTTGTGAGTCAGGGCTGGAGTCAATCTGGCTCCAGAACTGACATTCTTGTTCCTTAGCCTATGCATTGGTGGGACATAGCTTGAATTATAGTTGCTGCAATTAGAAGTCTTATTTATCAAGCCATAGGCCTTCTATAGAGAGAGACCACATATTTTTTTTCTTTTTAAGATTTTTATTTACTTATTTGATAGAGAGAGTGAGAGCACAAGCAGGGAGAGCAGTTCCTCTGCTGAGCAGGGGCTCGATCCCAGGACCATCAGCTCCATCATGATCTGAGCTAAAGGCCGACACTTAACCAACTGAGCCACCCAGGTGCCCCAAAACAACATCTTCTAAAGCTACTCATCCTCCAAGCATCTAGAAGACCGTCTGTATGTATTAGGTATACATGGTATGTTTATTGACCAAAACTATACAAAGCAGGAATAGGGAGAGTTATGTAATCAAATAAAGGAGAAAGAATTATTTTGCCTTACTAAATCAAAGTGCTAACATTGAGAACATATTAGACAAGCTGGCAAATTGGACAAAGGTGTAGCAAAGGAGATAAGAAAACAGAATTGATTCAAGGACACTTAGAAGGGGAACAGGTGGGATTAAATAAAGCTTTAATTATAAAGCTTTTAATAATCTCCTCTGCCACGGTGGCAGATCTCCAAAGGAAGTGCCCAGTTATTTTTATCCACCTCATTTGCATTGGCATAAGTATCAGGAAGATAAAATAGGATGGAGACAGCTCCCTAGTACCAGATACAAAGGACGAGACACAGCCTACCCTTTAGTTTTCATTGTATTTTCTGCGTTCTGGCCATGTAGGAAAGAAAATCAGATCAGCCAAGATTCTGATGTAGAAAAAATAGACACACAGAAATTACTTTGTGTCATAACTGACCTTGGCATGTTTTCATTAGCCCAGAAATACAATTTTCTCCTGACCAGCAGAAATGTGCTGAACATTCTTTCTCAGGAAAACTTCTGTTTATTATTATCTGATTGATTTATATTGGTTGGACTTCAGTATACTTGAGAAAGAAAAGACTTAGTTAATGGTGCCTTTATTCAATCATATAGTTTTAATGTAATTTGCACAACCGTATTTTTCTATGTATTAACATCATAATTAAGAAAGTCTATGACAGTTTGATTTCGGCACCCTGAACTTCAAGAGATCATGCGATTCACACTGACCTATACTATTATGAACTTACAGTATTTGCTTCAAGGAGTGTGTAGGTGGTTAAGTGCCTAAGTCTGTTAAGCATCTGCCTTGGGCTCAGGTCATGATCACAGGGTCCCTGCTCCCTCTTCTTTTGCCCTCTCCTCCTGTACATGCTTACTCTCTCTCTCTCTTTCTCTCTCCTCTCAAATAAATAAATATTCTTTTTTTTCAAAGAATATTTGCTTCAAAATACATGATTTGGAAGTGACAATTTATAGAAAGGATTTATAGATTGTTAACTTATTCAGCGGGTATGTATGAGCTATTGATTAACAGAACAACAATTTTCTAGGTGCCTTAGAACTTTTTCTATGGCACACATAAAAATAACTATATGTGTTGCAGACCAGTGCAAACAAAAGTGTATGCTCCCAGCTGGAGGTGACCAGTCTTAGGGACTCTGGTTGCCCCAAAGCGAGACTGGCCATCTTCTGGCTAAGCTATTAATATCTCACCACACCTTTAACCTGTTCACTATATAAGTGGAACATAGTTTGGGATGCTCTTTTGTAGAAGAAGCTCTTTTTTATGAGTAAAATATCATATCTTTATTTAAAGAGATGATAGTCTATTTGGAGATACAGATACCTATATGTTTATAATGAAGAAGCAGTGATACAATGAAAAATAACACATTGTATGAAGGCAGATGAAGATGGGTTCAGGGAGACCTCAAATGGTGGCACCTCAGTGGGTGTGACCTTGAAGAATAAGTGGAATTAGCAGAGAAAGCAGAAACATTTTCTACTAAAAGGGAAAAGCATAATGGTGGGTGTAATTGAAAATGTAACTACCACATACAGGTAGTTGGAGCATAGGGTGAGTATATAAATGAATATGGATCTTATAGTTAGGGCCATGGGATTTTCCAGATCCTCTGGCTCTGAGTGAATATACTCTGCCCTCCCCTCGCATTGGCTTGGTCATTTGGCATGTTCTGGTCAGTAGAAAGCAGCCAGGATGATACTGTGTAAATTCAGCAGGAAGCACTCAGGAGCACTGCAATTGCATCTCTATTTACTTCACTTGCACTCTTGTCATCTGACATGAGAAGAATATGCTTCAGGCAACCTGTGTTTTTAAATGAAAACATGTGGAATGGAAGGAAACCATAATTGAAGTCTAGCATCCAGCCTGACTCAGCTAAGTACATACACCCTGACTCACAGCCAAACAGAGTTGTAAATGTGAAAATACTTGTTTTAATGCCATAGAGGTTTTTGAGGTTGTTCTGCAACATTATTGCACAAAACCTTATAAATCCAGAAATTGGTTCTAGAAATAGAGTTCTTCTGTAACAAAAACATGAAGTATGCAGCACTAGTCTTAGAATCCGATGGCAAAAAGACCTCTAATATGATCTAGGAAAATAGTGACTTATGTTACATGGTGAAACATTTCGTCAAACAGTTTTCTGCAGTAGCCTAGAAAATTTAGATAAGGAAGTTCTGTGGGAGAAATGTTAATGGCATGAGCTGGTCATTGCTAAGTACAACAAAAGACACTACAAAAGAGATGTGTTCAGAAAATTAGATGTTCTCAAGAAGAATTGAAAAGGATTATAGAGAACCTAGAAATCCATGATTGCAAAATAAAATTGTTTCCTATCACAATGATGATGTCTCGGCCATTAGGGCATGTCCTCAAGGGCAAAACTGTATCTAATAACTGTTCTTTAGGGACAACTGCGTAACACACACATATTGAGATCACCCATCTGTGAACTGAGCTCATAATTTTTTTTATCTCCTATTAGATGATATTAAGGGATAGTGTAGATATGATAGTGAAGATATGATCTGATGGAGAGATGCAATTACATTACCTGCTGGATGACACTGAGTCTGGTCTATCTGCTATGCAGCTTACAAAGGCCCTCTAAACTTGCTTGCACCTCGTACTGAATGCATCACTTTTATCTTTTTTTAAAAAATTTTTATTTATTTATCTATTCATGAGAGACACAGAGAGAGAAAGAGAGGTACAGAGACACAGGCAGAGGGAAAAGCAGGCTCCATACAGGGTGTCCGACGTGGGACTTGATCGCGGGTCCTCAGGATCAGGCTCTGGGCTGAAGGCTGCACTAAACCGCTGAGCCACCCAGGCTGCCCACATCACTTTTATCTTATGATTGATTGCTTGGCACCCACCTCACTTTCTGACTTGCTGAGTCTGACCGAATGCAGTTCATTCTGGCAGTTCTGGTCACATGGTCACTCTATCTAGGCAGTCAGTCACTCCATCCTTTCCAGGGCCCAGTAGCTGCAGAGTGCATGGCCTTGCTTTGGAAATTTGGGGAGGGGGTGTCTCTGTTGTGATTCTCACACTGGGGCTTGCCATAACCTCCACATGTTGTCTTCCCCCCTGATAGCTATCTCTGTAAATGTATACCATCTTTTCTCCCACACAAATATGAGCAACTTCTGGTTCTTTTTTCTGATAAAGATAGAAAAGAATATATTTTAGATCAATGGTTGCATAACATACATGTATAACGTGTTCCCGAGACCATGTTAATCTTCCTAGAAAAGAGAACATGTCTTGCACAGCAATTACAAATGGGATCACTGCTAATTTGAGTTTGTGATAAACTATTGTCATCCTCCAGCATTTTCTAATTATTGCAGGGGCCAGAGTGGTGTGTTAAATGGGGGATAGGAAAGGAATCCTGCATTTTTGATCATTTAGTGTAGCATTAATTTCTGCTGTTCTCCCTACCCAGATCACTGTGAAAGATCTTACCCCACAATCCAAGGAACAAATATGGGGGTTCCACCATTTACTAAGAATAACCATTCTAATTATTGCTGATAAAAAAATGACCGTGAGTGTGTCTGTTGACCCTCTGCAAGCTAGATCTGGACTAAGACTCCGTTTATTGTCTGCCCACAAATGGCCCCAGACTAACAGAAGGTCTGTAATGACTATTATTGTCTTTAGATATCAATGTCAACTCAGACCTTACATACTAGTTCTTGAATGTTTGAATATATGCCTTTCCCCAGCATAAGAGTACTCTAGTAAATGGCTATATAGCTCACTGAGGACAGACGGGAGGAAACCATATATACTAGTTGAGATGTCATGGTCCTTTCCTCTTAGGGACCTGGTCTCTCCTCAGTCAATGGGTTCTAATCTAAAAATGACTCATATCAGGAAATTGAACAAGATACTGTAACATTTTATTAGGGATGGATGCTCTCAGTCTTCTTATAATCCATCTTTGATTTCTTATGATTGTCTTTACAGCTTCTTGGGTAATATTCTTGTTGGCTACTCATCTATCTTGTACCTCTGGCTGTCATGTTGTATTAATGATCCCCATAACTTTCTGAAGTTCAGATCCCACTGATTACTACCCCAAGCATAATACTACTTGAAATAATTATACCCACTTTCCTTCTGATATTTAAATACTATCACCTGGCCTCTATTGTTTTGTGATATTATCATCCTCTTTGCTCTTAGAGAGCTCTATTCTATAACAGCATCTCTTAATGTTATCCCTGGCTTACCATCCTGAAATCTCAAAAAATGCTTACCAATGAATTCCATCTTGCTTGGGCAAATGGAATATCCTTTGGAGTCTTCCGTGAAACACAGATGATTGGTGGTGGGGCTTTGGGGCTTATGTGACATCTACTTTAGCATGCTTGCTTCTTTGAGCTTTTTATCCCTTCTCCTACCATCTCCCATGGATGTTTTGGAATTTCTATTTCACTTAGTCTGGGCTGTCACTTTTCTAAGCTTCTAAGAGACATTACAGAAGCATGCTAGCTTAACCTTTGCCAAATATTAAAACTTGATAAAACCTTATATGTAAGGGATGGTATCAGTAAAGGGGAAAATAGATATAGATTGTTTTAAAATGTTGGCCAGGATAACTTTTTAAAAGATTTTATTCATTTATTTATTTGAGTGAGAGAGAGAAGAGTGAGAGCGCTCCAGTGGAGTGGTGGTGGGGCAGGGGGAGAGAATTTCAAGCAGACTCCCCACTGAATTCAGAGCGCCACATGGGGCTTGATCTCATGACCCTAAGATCACCACCTGAGCTGAAATCAAGAATCAGATGCTTAACTGACTGAACCACCCAGGTGCACCCAGGAGTATTTTTTAAAGAAAATATCAGAAGAACTTACAACCTTACCAGATACTAGATATAAATTGTATCAAAATTTTTAGAAACAATGCATTTGAAAACTTCTTTGATGCATTTGAGAACTTTTTTGTTGTTGAGAACTTTGATGCATTTGAGAACCTGGCACATTTCATATCCTTGTGTATCAACTATTCAGACCTGGGCATTGCTTTTCCGTTTCACTTACTTTCATTTCCACTCTTCAATCAACAGCCCACATGTCTCATTGTCCTGTGATCCTGTGACCTCAAAAAACTGTTCCTCATCTGATATCTTGCACCAGGAAATGCATCTGGATATTTTTTTCTTTAACCATAATGTTTTATTTATCTAACTCTCTCACCTTTTTGGTTAATTAACTTTTCATCTCTCTCATATTACTCATAACAGCCCTCCTTGTGGTTTCAATCTGCCACTTCCTTAATTCTTCCCTTCCTTCTGCACTCAAATTTGACTTCATGGTCCATAATTCAATTCTATACTTACCGGCTTCATAGATTCCTTTACTGCCTTAACCCATTGGCAGGTCGAAATTGCCAATTCCAAATTCTAGATGAACATATACTTCTATTTATCTCCTTCTTTTTCTCTATTGAATATTTCTGACACAAATTACACAATGATATTTATGATCTTCCATAAAATCATATCATCCAATGTGACTCAGTCTAGCAATCAATCGGTCTAGTAACCTTTTACTCACTTGCATTCTGCTTTTTGTTTTAACCTCCACAGTGACCATTTTTAACTTTTTTTCACTAAGTACCTAAGTCTTTATTATACTTGTTTTGTTGGTGTTTTTACTTTATTTGTTTTTAGATTTTTTGTATTTCTCTTATTTTCTAATTTTTTTGAATTTTCCTATTTGCTTTTTGCTAGAAGTTTAAATTCCATATTGAGCCCAAGACAAGCACATCCTCCCTCCATCCAGCAGATGCAGGGAATCTGTTATAATTCTCCCTACCACTATTAAACAGTATTTTCATAGAAGTTATTTATGAATTACAAAGAGAAAATAATAACTATACTGAAAGAAAACTGGCAGATATACTTTCACCACTGTGATCAAAGCTAACACTTGCAAAACTGAACAAACTGACATCATGTGTCTTCAGATCACACGCCCTGAGGAGGACATATTGCTTCAGTAGTATTCCTGTTCAAATGTGTAACTAAAGTTAATCACGAAGAAACATCAGACAAACTCAAATTGAGAAACATTTTGCAAAGCAACTAAGCTACACTCAAAAAATTTTCAGGGTCAAGAAACACCAAAAAGAAAAAGGAAAAAAAAAAAAGGAAAGTAAAAGAAAAAAAAAAAGGTTGAATAACTGTTCCTGATCAAAATAAACTAAGATATAACAATGAAATACAGTGCACAGTGCTGGATTGAACCCAGGGTCATTAAAACAGAAAAGCTAGAGGCATCTAGGTACTAATTCAGTTATACCTCTGAATTCAGCTCAGGTCATGATCTGGGGGGATTGAGTCCGATATGTGGCTCCCTGCTCAGCAGAGAGTCTGCTTGTCCCTCTCCCTCCCCAGCCTTCCCTGTCTTTCCTCCGCCACCCAACTTGTACTCCTCTCTCTCTCTCTCTCAAATAAATAAATAAAATCTTAAAAAAAAAAAAAAAGCAAAATCCAGAAAAGCTGTAACATTATTAGGACAATTGGCACAATTTGAATACAAACCACAGATTAGATAAGAATACTTAACTAATATTAAATTCTCAGGCTTTGAAAATTGTGTTCTGATTATATAAAAGAATGTCCGTTTTTTTAAAATACACACAGAAATAGTTAGTTAGAAAGGACCACAATATCTCCAATGCATTCAAATGGCTTAGTAGTGGGGAAGACAGTACATATATGCAAAGAGAATCAGAGAGAAGGGGGAGGGATGGATAAGGGAGGGAACAGGGAAGCAAACGATGCAAAAGGTAACTAATTGATGAATCTGAGTAAAGAGTATATAGAAATTCTGAAAAAATATTACACTGTATGTTAACTAACTAGAATTTAAATAGCCTGATACAAAAAATAGAGCATATGGAAATTCTGTATATTCTTGCAGCTTTTCTCTATGTTTGAAGCTCTACCAAAATAAACATTGCTAAAACAATACGGCTGCTTAAAGAAGCAGATCCAATAAATGAAACTCTTCATTTATACTCTAATAAGATTCAGTTCTGGTGGGGAGTGTTATATCATAGGAATAGGTAGAAAGGCCAGCAGGCCAACGATTAAAATATATTCTGGCTAAGAATCATGGACTTCAGTGATATTTTAGATATTAGTCAAAACAAAAGTGTGTAAAGGTGCTTTACAGTGTTTTGTGTGCATACATATATATTATGGCTGTTTCCATATTTGCCACTGAGAACTCGACTGGACCAATGTTATCAATTTCTTTGGGCTTGTACAAGAGTCTTATTCTCCCTCATGGTAAAGCACAATCTTTTGAAAATTTTCATAAATTAAAACAAAGTTTATTTAAAAAGTAGTTGATTCTACCTAAGTGTTTGTAGGCAATTATTAGCTTTATTTAATTAAAATATTTGTTAATATTAAGAATGAAAGCAAATTTCTTGTCATGTGTATCATATTATTTAACATAGGTATACACTTCCTTATTTTAAATTAGTGTTGTGAGAAAAATGCATGACCCGTTAAGAAACAAATTTAAAAATGGCGTTATTTTGTATTTGGCTGCAGGGAATAATATATAAAAGTGTAGATTGGTACTTAACTATAAAGGTGTTAAAAAAGCTGATATGATGTTAGAAATTTTTACATTTAGAGTGTTTAAAAAGTTTTAAAAATCAGTAAGCTGTTTTATAATGTTTGAATTTTTTTCAAATTGAGGAAATAAAAGAATGGCTTTTATGTTATTATTTGCAGATATTTCTCTGAGTATGAAAAGACATCTACATTCAATTTTCCATCTCTTATTCCTTTTCAAAAATTGTTTAGGAACAATGGGACCATAAAAGAAGGTACTAGGTAAAAATTTTGGTTAGGTAAAAATTTTGGTTACATGAATGAAGCTTAATGGTCCAATGAAGATAATCTTGAGGAAAATTTATAAAATTATTATTTTTTAATGTTCCCCCTTAGGTTATATCTTAACATCAATGCCCTTCAAACTTATCATCTTTAATCTGTGGCCCATTAGAAGCAAAAATAAAATAGCTTATGACTGTGAATAGACAATTTAAAATTGTCTAATGATCCAAGCTGCCATGCTGACAAATTCAT
This sequence comes from Canis lupus baileyi, assembly GCF_048164855.1. Lineage (NCBI taxonomy): Eukaryota > Metazoa > Chordata > Mammalia > Carnivora > Canidae > Canis > Canis lupus. Next base: position 26,691,688 of record NC_132862.1, read on the forward strand.
CTGAGGGTTAACTTGAAGGAGAGGCCAGTCATGTGCCTAATCATGTGATTAATGCTAGTCCCTGAGCCTCTTGCTTGATATGTATTCATTCAAAACTGTTCCCTTTATATAATTTAAACAACTGTTTTATTTACTAATCCCAAAGTAAAAATTGGAATGGATACCTTTATGGCCTGTAACCACATCTAATAGAAAGTTCTGCATAGCAACTCCAGCTCTTTCAGTGGCTTCCAGTAAGGAAAATCATGGGTGCCTTGGGTTGTTTAGCTAAATTAAAGCCCAAATAATCAAAGAGAAGAGAAAGAAAAAGGATACAAACAAAAGTTCTTAGTGATAGCAAGATAGAGTAACAAGAAAAAATAGAAGTAGTTAAGAATATAACATTAACAAGGATTAGAAATGTGATATGGTCTTATTATATTAGAAAACAATCAATTCCAATGGTGGGCATTCTTTTCCTTTATGTATTTAAAGTTCAATAAAAAATAGTATAAGTACTCTTGTGGAAAACAGCAAAGAAATTTCCAAAGGAAAAATAAAACAAAATTAACCATCCAGAGATAACCACTTTTAGATTCTGGTTTTGGCCTTTTAGTATTTTATCTAAATGAATACAACAGTAAACACACACGTGTACACACACACACACACACACACACACCCCACACCATGGTGGAGAGGCAGATTAGGGTAATGGTTCATAGTATCTAAGGCCAGACTGCATGGGTCTCAATCCTGGCTCTGACACAAGCTGTGTGTCCTTGCACACATTACTTGACTTATCTATGCTTTAATTCCACATCTTTAAAGTTGGGATATTATTGATGTCATATCATATGTCCATCAACAGATGAATGGATAAAGAAGATGTGTTATGGGCAGCCCTGGTGGCTCAGGGGTTTAGCGCTGCCTTCAGCCCAGGGTGTGATCCTGGAGACCCTGGATCGAGTTCCATATCGAGCTCTCTGCATGGAGCCTGCTACTCCCACTGCCTGTGTCTCTGCCTCTCTCTCTGTGTGTTTGTCTCTCATGAATAAATCAATAAAATATTTAAAAAAAGATGTATATATTATATTATATTATATTATATTATATTATATTATATTATATATAAAATGGACTACTACTTAGCCATCAAAAAAATGAAATCTTGCCATTTGCAATGATGTGGATGGAACTAGGGAATATTATGCTAAGTGAAATAAGTTAATCAGAGAAAGACAATTATCATATGATCTAACTCATATGTGGAATTTAAAAAACAAAACAGAGGATCATAAGGGAAAAGAGGAAAAAATAAAACAAGAAGAAATCAGAGAGGGAGACAAACCATAAGAGACTCTGAATCCTAGGAAACAAACTGAGGGTTGCTGGGGGCGGGGTAACTGGGTGATGGACATTAAGGAGGGTGTGTGGTGTAATGAGTACTGGGTATTATAAAAGACTGATGAATCACTGACCTCTACTTCTGAAACCAATAATACAGTATATGCTAATTAGTTGAATTTAAATAAAGTCTTTAAAACTCACCAAAATAAAAAACTAACTGTGCTTTAAAATAAAAATATTTACGTCATGGAGTTTTATGAGAATCTCTGGATTGACATCCATAAAGCTGCTGGAACAGTGCCTACAATATAGAAAGTAGTATATAATAATAATAATAATTATTATTATTATCTCCAATTATATATAGTTTTACATAAAATATCACATTGTAAATATTATAATAGATCTTACGTTTTCCCAATCTGCTTATAGCCCTTCAGGAAAATCTGCTATTTGTACTTTCCTTGTATTTTGGGGTCTTTAACAGTGTCCAATAAATGGATATCGATTAATACCAGCTTTGCTCCCATCCTGAGTCCATAGAAAAATAAAACAGAGAAGTATAACATGGAACGTCCAAAATATCACTGTTAGTACTTAACAAGCTGGTATGAGGGAATGTGGCTTACTCCTGCTGGCAAGCATGCTTCCTTACAGTTGACTTCCAAATACATAGGCTTCTCCAAGAAGTCAGTGGGTCATATCAGCCATCTCACATGGACTAAATGAGGTTACAGAGAGAGTAAAGGCATGTCATGCCAATAAAATGCTATTCATATAAAAGGAAATAATAAGAATAAGGAATAAGAATGTTATTTTTCTCCCCTTTTCTTCTCCCACTATGGGAAGGTTTTCCTTCTGACTGTGATGTTCTTTAAAAACTTGGCTGTTGAAGCAGTCTCACAAAGCACTTAGGGGTAACTAAGACTATGTATCTCAGATCTCCTTGGACATTTTCCCCATATGTAACTTGAGAAAAGAATCCCAGATATGCCTTGTTGTGTGAAGATTTGGTGACTACAATTGTGTTTACATGATGTAAAAGTAATTTATTAATGTATGAATCAGTTGAAAATCAGTTCATCTGGTGCAAAGTCTCACGTCTTATTGGGTATTATATGGAGACTGAAATGTCTGTATATGTAATGTTAGGAGTTGGCCAATTATGTGGCCAAATAGCTTGAGTCTATTACTGAGAATTTAGAGCATTAATGATTGAATGTATATTATCCAGTAATACAAATAGCTACCCTTCACTGAGTGTTGACTGTGTGCTGGCATCATGTTACACGTTTATTACATATTATCTTAATCCTATGCAACTGTGGTTATCCTATGCATAATCCTATGCAACACAGGATCCTCTTTGTATCCCAGGACACTGACTTCTGCAAAATTTCTCAGGCTGTCTAGCATCTGATTTCCTGTTAGGTTGTTGATGGCAGTATTGGTGTGAGACTGGAGTTGTTAAAATTAAAACAGACAAGATCAATCTTGGAAATTCCTGGAGCAGACAAAACTAGTTTACCCATACAAAGCTTACCTTAGCTTATTTTTGCAAGACTAACTGGAAACGTGGGTTATTTCTTGCTTATGCTTCTGGAAATTGTAAACAAAACTTAAACTATTTCTCAAGGTTGGTATGAAGTAACCACTGACCGATTCACTATCATTTGAGAAAATTCTAATATTCTGACCAACTACTGCAAAAATGAAACAGACACTATTCTCTTACTACATAAGATTCTTTCTAATAATATACTCCTGAGCCTCATTCCATGAGTGGGTTTGTGTGCTCCTGGTTTTGAAAAGTATCTTTTTTAGTGTGTGCACAGAAGTTTACTAATTACTACTTCAGTGATTCTTTCTGAAGTTTTGACAAGGTTGTAAAGAGAAGAAAAGCCAGGATATGTCCAACATCTGACAGGTGGTGCCTCTGACAACTTCAGAGGTAGTAGTGCCTCCCCAACCTTGGGAACTCCTGCTCCTATAGATCAAGTCTTTTCCCTTTTTGATACAATCATAGGCATGGGAGTGACTTCTCACTGGTATAAATCTCTAGATTGCACACCCTTTGCCTAGTTTGGCTTTTAAACTCTTATTATACTTTTATAACTGGTTTTCCATATTAAATTCCTTTACTGAACTACTTGTCATGAGTTCTATTATCCTGTCTGGACCTTGGCTGATACAAAGGTAGAGACTGTCTTCATTGTGTGGATAGAATAAGGTGACTTGTACAAAACCACACAGCTAGTTTAACAACAAGCTTTTAGACCAGTTGTGTTTCATTTTAAAATCCAAGTACTTGAACTATGGTGCTGTATTCAAATGATATTCCAAATGAATACCCCAAAAAAGTTTTAATTGTCTCTTCCCATTACTTAGCTTAAATTGCCTGTGTTATGGCACTAGCTAGCTATGTTTATCATTTAATTGTCTATCTCTCTCAATAGCTTATGAACAGGCACATATGTTATTATTCATCTTTGTATCCCTAGCACCAACTACTGTGCTTGGAACATAGTAAAGTCTTCATAAATATTTGGGGAATGAATGAATAATCATTAATAGAATAACTATTAATAGAATTAACCATCAATAAAATAACTACTTTATTCCAACAACCCCACAGGGATATTATATAAATTTTATAACAATCTTCATTCACAATCTTAAAAGGTAGGCATAAGCATATAGCTATCCCACATCATAGGTAAGAAAATATAGGCTAAAAGATTTAAACAACTCACAACTGAACTAGAATTCACTAACTGGGCTTCAAGTTCTGACATTTTTATTATATCTGGCTGCCTCCATGAATGTGAATGAACAAATAATGGGTTTGGGGGAAATGTAAACATTTTATTGGATTTTCAGTTATTTGGGGAGCTTCATAAACATAAAAGCTTTGTTAAATGTTGTATTCTTTTTCTATGAGAAAAAGGAGCAATTCAGTATCTATGTGCCATAATTAAATTAAGGAATATGTTTTTCTATCCAAAATTAGGTCTGTACAGGCAAAAGGAAGAAAAAAATGGGATAATAATCTGAAGAAATGAAAGAGTTTATAAATTGTAAGTGTGGAAGAGGTGCCTGAGAGGCTCAGTTGATTGAGCCTCTGACTCTTGGTTTCAAGCTCAGGTCATAATCTCAGGGTCATGAGATCAAGCTAGGGTCAGGCTCTGAACTCAGCAGAGAATCTGCTTGAGTTTCTCTCCTTCTGCTCTCCACCCCACTTGTGCTCTTGTCCTCTCTCTTAAAAATAAATAAATCTTTTTTAAAAAATTGCAAATGTGGAAAACAATGGTTATTCCCATAATTATTTGACCATTCTCTAGCATGACTTGGCATGGGATATAATACTGATGATATTTACAGCCAGTTCTCCTAAAGATTTAGAGCAGGTTTCATGTTTACTTTTCCACATTTTGGTCTGTTATCTGGAGTTAGATGGTATGTTATCCAAAGTAACAGGTTAGGTATTTTTATTACTGGATTGCTGCTGATGGCAGGTTTTGCTTGTGTTATTGTGTGTTCCATACTTTGCTTTCCATGGTAGAATCAGTGTCTGAGTCTATGCCCCAGTTAAATTTCACCTCTATTTTTGCCTGGAGTCATGCATTCCTGGTACCTCCTCTGAATGTAGGAATTAAAATAATACTTGTAAAGCTGATTTACAGAATCCATTATCTTATTTTTTTAAGATTTTATTTATTTATTCATAGAGACAGAGAGAGAGAGAGAGGCAGAGACAGAGGCAGAGGGAGAAGCAGGCTCCACGCAGAGAGCCTGAAGTGGGACTGGATCCAGGGTCTCCAGGATCACACCCTGGGCTGCAGGCGGCGCTAAACCTCTGCGCCACCAGGGCTACCCACATTATCTTATTTTTTGATTTCAGATGAAAATGAACTAATAGAAGACAAATAATGTGGAAGGCACCACACAAAGTATTATTATTGCTTCTATACATGCCTTATTGGCGCTTAACTTGATTTGGTATTGGCTGAAATTATTTCAGCTGGATACCACCAAGAGGTGGTTCTTCTCTTGCAGAACTAGGAGTGACTTGAAGACTCTGGAAATAAACAACTTTCATAAGATTTTTGCTGGGGCAGCCCTCTCTTTTCTTCCTGGGGGAAGGATGTTCTCTTAAGTCTTCTTCGTGTTATGTACTACCAGTTTTGCCATGATAAAGGAAAGTCTTCATTTTATTCATTCAATAGTATAGAATAATGCAAAATTAAACATACACATTTTCCTCTGGTTATTTATAGTAATAAAGAACAATGTATAGATACTTAACCCTGGGGAAAAAGCACAAACATGACCATTTATTTGCTTTGTTAAATGTTGTATTCTTTTGTGATTGGAGACATACCATTAAGGGCTGACAACCCAAGGTGCCAACACTCCCTTCCAACCCACTACCCTCACTGTGTTGCTATACAATGGTTATAGAGTTTCAATCATGCACGATGAAATAGCTCTAAGGTCCAACGACCTAAAATATGAATTTAGTTAACAATTCTATAATGTGTTTTTACCACAACTAAAAACAAAAACAAAAACAAAGAATCTCAACAGGGTTGTGACCAGGAGGCCTGGAAGAAACTCAATCACTTTTGTAGAGAATGCATACTAAAGAATTACTTGCCTTCATTTGAATGCTGAGAAGAGTTAAAGAAAGAAAATGCTTCTCCATTTAATAAAACTTGAGCAAGTTGTTTTCATTAACAGTAATGATTGATGGGGATTCGTTGGTGACACTGTGGTTCCAGGAGCAGAAGTCACCGTATAAACAACATTGTGCTAACAAAAGGAGTCTGTTCACATGGCTGGCACTTGCAAGGCCACAAGGATATGGAGAAACAACACGTGCATTCCCTGATTTGGAGCCAAAGTACTCAACAGTGATTGTGACATTAACTATTGGATTTCATGGATTTTATTAAATAAACAGAATAGATTTTATCCATTCATTCATTCATTTTCCCCCATTAATTTTTTTTAAATGTGTCTGAAAAGCTAAAATGTTTTGGGGGAATGCTCAGTGTTAACTCAATCACATTGAATTCCTTCCAAGTGCTTAGCTTCAAACACTACCTCTTATCCCAGTCAAGACAACTGTTTATAAAACTTCTCTCAAGACAGTAAACACATTTTAAACAAATCTTTGAGGCCAGATAACAAAAACTGCTCAAGGTGGGTACATCGTATCATAATGCAGGGATGGAACTAGAGAATTCCCCTTTGTAGTGATTTTCTGTGTCACTAACTCCACCTCCTGTGGCTGCATGGGAAAAATAGGTATTCAGAATAGTCATGACTTTACCCACTAAAAAGAGTGAAGCCAACTTTGATATGGAAGAGGAAAAAGTTTTCTCCCTCTTATTGTTTGATTGGGTGACCATAATTGGGTTCAGATATTGTCAAGAAGAATAGAAAGAAAAAAAGAGAGAGGAGGAAGACTGGATTCTAAATCGAAGAAAGAAGAATGAGGGCAGTTGAGAGGTTTCTGATAAAAGCAGATATTACAAACGAGGACCAAAAAATAGCAGTTCCTATTCTTTTAAAAAATTAATTCCATCTCTCGGTCTTTCCAAAACTAGTGCCATGTACTTGATCCATAATTAAGGTGATTTGGCATTTTATGTGGGGGACTTCAGCATGAGTTCATTTGTATGCTATTCAGATTTGCCAAGCTTCTAATCATTTTCATTTATAATCTATGAAACTTTCACCACTTATGTACCAATTTGTATTTGACCATATGCTGTTCAGTTCTAAAGTGTTTTATTTAAAAGTTTCACCCTTTTCAATAAAAATATAAGTTCCTTGGGATCTGAGTCCAAGTACATTTCACAGAGGCCTACACCTTTCTAACTAGTTTATATTATCTGTAAGAGAACTTATCTGTCTTGTTCACTGCTAAAATCCTGTGCTTAGCACTATGATTGGTACATAGCAGTCTTCCAATAAATGTTTGTTACATCTGTGAGGGAATGAGTAGAGAGATTTAAAATCATATGTAACAGCTCAGTGGCTGTTGCCTTCAGAAAATGTATAGAGGGGGCAGCCCTGGTGGCTCAGTGGTTTAGTGCCGCCTTCAGCCCAGGATGTGATCCTGGAGAGCCGGGATCAAGTCCCACACGGGCTCCCTGCATGGAGCCTGCTTCTCCCTCTGCCTGTGTCTCTGCCTCTCTCTCTCTCTTTCTCTCTCTCTGTTTCTCATGAATAAATAAATAAAATCTTAAAAAAAAAAAGAAAATGTATAGAGGTAAAGCAATTAGGTTTTAGAAAGTTAATGTCATTGAGGATCACTTGTTAAAATGGATATTGTTCATAGGATTTTAATAAATTAATGCTGGGGATACTAGTAAAGTATCATTCTGGCAACTTGAAATGGATTTACTAGAATAAGTGTTGCCAGTGTGAAACACTTTGGTTTTGGTACAAAATAATCCCCTTCTTTCAAGACATAGTAGACAAAATCTTTGACAAGGAGTTAGTAGAATATAATAGAGTTTAAGTCATCCTTTTGTTTTACATATAAAAATGTGTGCCTACATATCATACATATGAAAATGCACATATATTTATGAAATGTGTAAGGATAAAGATCTCCACTTATATGTTTGGTCTTCTAAACCTCACATTCTACCTTCAAACTGTAGGATTCTTTTCCAGATCATAGAATTATTTGTTATTTTTACTTAGGCTATTTCCATGATTAAAATTCCATATCTCCCCAGGTTTCTGTGAATCAGCAGTGCCTCAGAAAGCGTTTCCCTTCCTGAGACTCCAGGGAAGTCTTGGAACGCAAAGAACTTGAAGAGGGAGCCTGGCCAAATAGAGATTTTTGAGCCTTGGTAGGCTTGCTGAAGCAGATTTTTAGCACAAACACAAATCAAAGTCTTTGTGTTCTTAAAAGGAGCATTTTCATGTAAGTCCAAAAACCTCACTTTGGTTCTATTTGTTTTGGCTAAAGAAATGAAACGTGGTTTGTTTTAACCACGTGGTTATTATTTTGCAAGGAGACCATAGCAAATTATTCTAATATCTTTAATCTCACTAAAGAGTAACAAGTTATTTGATGTAACTTTCTCAATGGAAAATTAGCAACTAAATTTTCTCTAACGTCATTATTTTCTTCTAGATCTGAATCAAAGCTTCTCAGGTATTTTTGTAATACAATGGATTCTGATTGTTACTCAGATTCCATGTTTTCTTCAAAAGAATGACGACTTATGATTTTGCCAATTAATAGGTTTTTGTCTTCTTAAAAGGATAGAAATAAGAAATATCAAGATTTAATACCTAAATATCTTGAAACACTCAGAAGAGCAACATGGCAGAAATTGAGAAAAGACTTGAAACTCATAGAATGAGATGTCTTTCCAAGCTGAAGGTATGGACTTGTGTGTGTGTATATATATATGTATATGTACTATTTTTTTAACTTAGAGCCTGTAAAGTTTTTCACATGAAATGATTTAGTTTTAATGTCACATTATCTGATAAATTGGTAATTTCTTGCTTTGCTGAAGTTAGTTTTATAACTGAGGGTTAAATTAAGGGCTATTGATTCAGACAATTTAATCAGAAATAGTTTTGAGGAATTTAAATGGAAGACAAGGTCTTAAAGTTTTCAGGTGCATAATATGTTACAGCAAGAATTGATTTCTTGGATCAAAAGGTCATTTTAATGCTCACTCTTGTGGGGGTTATAGTCTAGAGGAGTATGGGGGTCTCTCCTAGAAAATGGTTCATTGGACAGAAATGCTTTGTTGATCTGCATGCAATTATTACTTCACAATGACCCAGTAAAACAAATGTTTATTTCAAGCTTTGGCAACATATCAATCATTCTCTATAAGAATAATGCCCATTTGTTAGCTGTTTCCGGTATTCTTGCCTGTTTCAGAGCAAATTATTTTTGTATAGCTTCAAAGCCATTTGCCTTCAAAGAAAATTTGAATTTGTTTTAAACCAAAGGATCTGGAAATTTGTCTCGATTCTACAGCTAGTGCCTTCAAGTGGTTTTCAGACTAAAACTGTCACCAAAATTCTCCCTATCAAAGTTTGCTTTCTCTTCACACACGTAGAGAAAATCTACTCATGTGCATAAAAGTGGTGAATTGTGATCTAGAACTAGAACACTACTTTTGCCTAAAATGCCATATTAATTATTTATTTTAAAAATTCCTCTTAAATTGTCCCTCTATTCTCATATCCTTCTCCTAAAATTGAGTGGTTAAAAATAAGACTCTAGGCTTAGGCTCCCTGTGTTCATACATGGGCTCAACTGTGTACTTGCCATTTGACCTTGGACAAATTTCTTTCTTTTTTTTTTTCTTTTTTTCTTTTTTTCTTTTATAATAAATTTATTTTTTATTGGTGTTCAATTTACCAACATACAGAATAACACCCAGTGCTCATCCCGTCAAGTGCCCCCTCAGTGCCCGTCACCCATTCACCCCCACCCCCCACCCTCCTCCTCTTCCACCACCCCTAGTTCGTTTCCCAGAGACAAGTTTCTTAACCTCTTTCTACTTCAATTTTCTTACTTGAAAAAGCTAATAACAATACTATTTTGTAGGATTTTTTTTCCTTTTCAAATACTTGGAAAAATGACTAAAATATTGTAAACATTTAATAATCATTAACTATTATTATTGATAGCATTAGATGTTAACTAACTGGAATTTAAATAAAAACTTGGAAGAAAAAATTAATATTAAAAGCATTTGTGTATAAAAGTCAAGTCAGTTGTTATTTATAAATAATTGCTCTTAATTTCATATTGCATGCTACTTTGGAGTTTGTCAAGATTAAATATAGATGTTCATGCTATGGCAAAATATTGAGAGGACAAATTCATCAGGTAAAATTGGGCACCAACTGCTTAATAGTCAGATTTTTTTTCTTTTTTGATTCTCTGAACATAGAAATATGCATATTGAGCAAAATTCTTTAGAAAGCATCAGAGGACTGTCCTCAGTAAGTTTGCTTCAAACTGTGGGCATTGCTGTTAAAAGCTATTAGGACTAGCTTCATACATATAAATGTTATTTTGCACCAGACACCAGTCAAAATAGCCACCGGTTGCTTTCACTTTGTGACTAGAACAAAACAGTTTAGGCAGCCTACCTAGGTGTCTTAGAAAAGAATACTGGGGTCATGATTCATCTAGTTTCTACTCTTAAAATGTAAAATAAAATAAATTATTCTCCCAAATATGATTTGTATGTTATTTGGTAGACCTTGCTTTTAAAATAAAACCTGAATTATAAAACCATGTGAAAATTTTTTACTCTCAGTCATGTGCTCTGCAAAGATTTATAGTGTAGAGACAGTTTCTACAAATGACATTTACTGTGAAAGAATAAACAACTAGAGATACAGCTGTATTATCTTCTCAGCCATATAATGGATTTGACCCATATTAAGCTTGATATTTAAATTTCCCATGTCTTTTTCACATACATTTCTATTCAGATTTCTCCAAATGAATTGATACAGGCAGCTTAGCTTAGGAGCATTTAATCCTGTTACATTTCCTCTTATATTCAGCTTACTTTCAGCTCTGACCACTTCTTCAGGATGTTTTTGAATACTTATTCTGTCATTAATTCAGCAGACTTGTATTGAGTGCTTACTATTCTTGAGGCACTTACTAGACACCAAAGATACAGAGGTAAATGATATATGGATCCTATATTTTGAATTATTCATAGAATAGTGAGGGAGGAGGTTATAGGCATCCAAGCAAATACATAAAATGAATTATGGTCAGAGCTATAATAGAGACAGTACACGGTAAGATGGGAAGGTAACAAGTGAGTAGTCAAGGCTACCTGGAGAGCAGAGAGGCAAGGAAGTTTCCACAATAGAAAGGATGGTAGAGCCGACTTTATTATATATAGAGATAGAGGATATATTTATTTGATGCATAAGAGGAAGAAAAGCATTCCAAGAGGAATCCCATCCTATAAAATGCACTGAGATGTAAAATAGCATGGTGAATTAAGAAACTGTAAGTAGAACATTATGTCCAGGGACAAGTAGCAGAAGATGATACTGAGATATAGATGAGACATTGTTTGCCATCTAAAAAGGTAGAGATTTTTTGTTTTAAGAAGTGAAACTGCTTGCTAGTTATACATTTTATTAATTCACTTCACAGATATTTATTAACCTCCAAATTAGTGGTAGAGGCAAGTGGGGAGAAGTATGGACAAGACCAGAGGCAACTAAGGAATGCTGGCAATTGTCTCAGCTACATTGTGTGTCCATTTGAGAGACTTCAGCATATGGGTGATAGGGAAAGTCATTAGTGATATTTTTTTAGGGGGAGCACATATAGCACAAAGAGTAGAGGGTACAAGACAAATCCTGAAAGGGTTGGCCAAAGAGAAGACTGAATAGAGTCTAGCAAGTAGGTAACATACAGGTATACATGGGGGGAGAGAATTTCAAAAAGAAAAGAGAGATTAGTAGAGTTAGATGAATCAGAGACATCAGGTTAGTTGAGGACTGAGAAGTATCTATTGAACTTAGAAATCAGGAAGTTGTTTTTGACCTTTTATGGAGTCACTTCAGGAGAGGCCAGACAGTAGTAAACTAAAAGGTGAATGGAAGGTTAAAAAGTCTAGGCAATAAACCAAGACTGTTCTTATAAACAGCCTGATGGTAGCTGGAGTAGCAACTATCAGGGGTTGGGAGGAAAAAACAAGGAAACAAACTCTCTCGATGATATAGATATAGATATAGATATAGATATAGATATAGATATAGATATAGATTGATATATGTCATATACACATACAAAGAAACAAACTATATCTAGATATATATCTATGATATCTATAGATATAAGATATCTTATATATCTATAAGATATTTATGTCATGTATATAAATATAGACATATTTATATAGATATATGTATATCTGAATATATATGTATATAAATATATATAACATAAATATCTTGAAAATATATATAAATTAGTGGGAAGAGAGGCAGGAAAGAGTATGAGGTTGAAAATAGAAGAGAGAATACTAACTGATAAATCAAAATTTCAAATGGGAAGAATGGATTCAAAGTATGGGTGGAGGGATTTTATTGTACTGGAGAAGGGACACCTATCTTTCAAAGGCAGGAGGGAAATTAGAGAGGCAGAGATGGAGGGAAGTTTGAGGGTGACATTCCTGAGATCATTTGCTGGTCATGAAAAGCACCTGACTGGTTTGAAGACTGAGAAATAGAAAAGACTGTGAATAATTTTGAAGAGAATATATAAGGTGCAATATAAATTGTGGGGTTGGTTCAAAATTGGGAATGTAGAAGGTAGTGGGGTAAGGATTTTAGGGATTTGGGTATGCTGGCTAGAATAGACTTAATAGCCTCCCAGGATGGACGTGCATAAGGAAGCATCTTTAAGTGGGACCAAGGAAAAAGCCCTATGGCATAGGGCTGGAAGTCACCATTCAGGATGACCTAAATCTATCCAATCTAATGGGAAAGATTTTGTTGGTTTTGAAGCAGTGTATAATCTACCTGACTATACTATTACCCAGTGCACAACACTCCTTTGCCAAATCCTTTACTGAAATCCAAGTCTGTTTCTTTCTAACTTAATAAACCTATCAAAATTTTTATTTTTCCACTTTTTTTTAGTGAAACCATACTAGCTGTTGGTGATCACAATGGTTCTATTTCTTAAGCTGCCCTTGATTTTTGTTATGGATCACATTAACCTGACTGTCCTCTGAAACTGTATCAGTATACAAGAAATGTGATTCAATACACAGAAATTTATTATATTCATATTTGTTTCTTATAGCAAGTACTTGTTCAGTTTAGAAACATATTTATAATGGTTTAAAATTACTATACTATATTATAATATAAATAAATATATAACACTGCTTTAAATAAATAAACAGAGTGAGCAGCAATCTAATGTTACCTAATTTTATTACTTTGGAGAGACCTTGAGCGAATTTGCTATAGAAATAACATCTGTGTGATGCTTTGTTCTTTTTTTATTATCATATATGTATTCTTTATACTACAGAGAGAATTATAGTGCTGAGGAGCTATTTAAACTATTAGCTATATCTTATTTAGAATTACTATTTCTGTGTATGTACAGGATGTGCCTATAAAATAATCAGACTCTAACCTACAAAATTCAATATTACTAATCAATTCCACTTTGAGTTTTCAAAGAGCTAACATGATTTGACAGACCAGAAGAACAGACCACATTAAAAGTTTCTTCAAATTCAAAAAAATAAAAAATAAAAACAAAACAAAAACAAAAAACAAACAAGTTTCTTCAAATTCAAGGGTTACTGGCATTGGAGACAATCAGTCTTGTGGTAGAAGATATTTTGTCAACAGGTGGCAAATATATGGTAAAAAATAAATTTTTTCTGTGTTTTCTCATATTCCTTTCTTCCTAGATGTTTCTGTTGGCAATAACATGTGCATTTGTATCCAAAACACTCTCTGGATCTTATATGAATTCCATGCTCACACAAATAGAGAGACAATTCAACATCCCTACATCTTTAGTCGGATTTATTAATGGGAGCTTTGAGATTGGTAATGAATTACTACTTCTTTTTATATTGTACTACTTCTTTGTATATTTATCTATATAGCTAGTCTGAATTTTTTTCTCCTTATTTGCAATTTTAGGACATCTAATCTGACAGAATAACACGTTTTCCAAAATGGATGAATAGCCTTGCTAACTTTGGAATATTCTTAAAAACAATTCATTTAAATATTATCCCCCAAATAACACTTAAATATTGCCACATATCCCATCATTGGACTTTTTATGCTAATAGTTTTTTGGCTGTCTAGCATGAGTAGCAGAGTATTTAGAATTTTTGTAATCTATCATTTGATAATTCTTAAGAGCTCTATCTTCCTATTTGGAAGATATATATCATGGAAAACAAAGGAATCTTATTTCCCAAGGAAAACATGAATATTTTTCTTCTCCTGCTATTTCTGGGAGACTAACAATTCTTCTTTCTAAGTGCAGAGGGAAGAAGAAACTGTTTTCCCACCTCCCTGAATTTATTTCAGAAACAGACTTCAGGAAAGAATAAAGTCTATTCTTACTGTCTGATTTTTGTGGAAGACTGGGAAGATTTGAAGACAGGGAAAGAATAAGGAAGAGAAAGGTTTCTCCTGTAAACTATGCTACATAGAAATATGAATGCCATTCTTTCACAGTTTTAGAGTAGCTTCTCCCTCCTCCATGGTGAAAGTTGTCTTTAATATATATACTTAATCAATATCTGGAAGAAAAATTGGGACTGAGGAGACAAAACTGAAACAGGTGATGCTTGATCTTGTCTCCTAGTGTTTAATTCCCTCAGACTCAGCTCTGCACCTCTAGTGTGCTGGATCTGGGTGATGGAGCTAGAAATAACTCTTTGTTTAGCCTTGCCTGGACTCAGCTCACAGTCTAATGGAGGACATCGATGTACAATAGTAATTTTAATAGAAGGTAGTAAATTTGGTGACATAGGCAGATGCAAAGTCCCATAGAAACATACATCAGGGACACAGTCTTACTTAGGGAAGATGTTGAAGGACGGATAAAGAGTTTTCTAGGTGAATAGACAGGGTCTGATGAGTATGAAGGGAATTCCAATAGAAGAAGAAGCATAGGGTGAGGTAGCATAGTAGTGTGTATGTGCGGAGTAACATTCAGCCCAATATTATTGACTTGCAAAGTTTATGTGGGAATTATTAAGATATGAGTCTGGAGAAATAGATAGGGGTGAGAAATGGACTATAGAGAACCTTGCGTGCTTGCTATGGAACTTGCACAAAGCAAAAATTATAAAAGTAAAAAGAAACCTGGTTTTATATGAATAAAGTTATTATCAAAATATTAAAATGACTTTTCATATAGTAATATTTGTGCTTACCAACACACTAAATATAATATCTACACTAATTTTCAAGTAATAAGTAGGATCAATATTTTGAGGTATCTGCAACAATTATATCATATAGAAATATCTGTAACTTCTGTTGGTGACAATCTGTGTCAAAATCATTAAGTACTGTTAATGCCACCATAGTTTGTACCTATTCTCACTATCAAAGAAAATGCTAATATTAATTTTAATTAAAACTCAATGAAAATAAAGATAAAATTTCTTTTCTCATTTAAGTTCATGGAACTCTTGATTTCTATCCATGGATCCTTGAAGGTTTATTTATATACTGCAGGTTAAGATCGCCTATTTAAAATGATAGAGTTATTTTTAAGCAGGGCCATGCTTGTGGCTATGTTGGAGACACATTTGAAGGTGGCCAGCCAACCAGAGAGGATCCTAGCAGGCCAACACAAAAGCACAAGAGAGAGCTACGTGGGTCTAAGTCAAGATTATACTGGTAGAAATACAGAGAAGAGAGTGACATAAAAAATATTTAGGAGTTAATCTTCTGAGAACTTAATGGCAGATTAGTTGTGGTGGATGAGAAAAGTAGATGTCCCCAGGTTTACAGCAATGGAATGGATAGTGGTGCTAAGACAGAGAACAGAGGAAGGAGACAAGATTGTGGTAGCAGCTATGGGTTGATGATATGTTCTGTTTAGGCAAATTATTTGTGGTAGTAGCAGTGAGACCTTTGAGTAATGATGTCTGAGTGGCAGTTATATGAGCTGGAAGCATTGGAGGAACCATCTGGGCTGGAGCTACTGATTGGTGAATAAACAGGTGGTTGTTAAAATTAAAGAACAGAAGAGGTTATTTAGGGAAAGGGTACTGGGTGATAAGTCCAATGGACAAAGGGTGGATACCTGAAGTGTACCAATACTTAAGGAACAAGTGGAAGAAAGGAGCCCACAAAAGTGTTAAGGAATTAAGAGGGAAACAGGAAAGAATGTTATGAGAGATACCAAGGAGTAGAAGTTTCCAAAATAAAAATTTTTCAGCAGTCTCAAAAGCATTAGTATATACAGTTAGAAAATAGGATAGAAAATTATTCCCTGGGTTTATATAATGCAATAATTGATGATCTTGTCCAGAGCACTTTTAGCTAAAGAGTAGATAGAGAAACTAGAAGGTAGAAAGAGAGCAGTGACTTTGGGAAAGAACGGGAAGGGAAGAAGTGGACTCTATGACTATAGGTAATTGTTAGTTTGGAGAGAAACTAGAGAATATCTGTAATTAAAATGCAGCTGAGAGGGAGAGACTTAAAATATATGAGGGATATTTTAATTATTAGAGTAAGTATCTGGAGAAAATGGAAGTGCCCAGGTGGGGTGTTAGACCTTGGATGGTTAGATGGGCACCACTACCTCTGTAATTGAAGGAAGGTGGTAAGGCCATAAGGTGGGAAGCTTGACTGCCCTAAATTTCATGACGAAGTATCAACTATCAAAAGTGAGTGGCAATAGGTGGCTTGAGAATGATGAAAATCTGAAATAATCGCTGAAGGGAAGGAGAGAGGTAATTTATAGATACCAATCAATGTTTTAGTTTGCTTACCTTTCCTCAGGAATTTTTATAGACTGTTCCTCACACCCTTAATAAAATCTTATCTATCCTTTCCTATTCCCTCTCATGGTGATTGTTTTACTAACAGAGAAAGGCAATTTGAAAGATAAGCTTACCCTTATGTGTAGAGAAGTCTCTTCTTTTCTTCTTTCAAAAATGGAAGTGGATTTCAAACGGTGGCTTTTTAGAGATAATACCTTCAGCATGGATGGCTTTGGTGATGGGGATTTTAGAAACCTAGAGAGGCCAGTGTGGTTGTACTTGGTGGGGCACTGTCCATATGAAACAATGTAGGTGCTGACATTTCTTCTACTTACAAGACTAGAGAGAAATATATAAGGAAAGAAAAGTCTTCAAAATATATACCACCACTTAGAAAATTAACAACTTGAGAGAGAGTTTAAAAATTTTTTATAGTTCTCAAGTTCATCATAGAAGTTTTCCTTACGCATAGTAGGATTAGGGAAAATATTTATTACTGAATTTAAAATGTATGATATAAGAACTTCCTCATGTATTTGGTTCTTTCTTTTTGTTAATTTAAATTCAATTAGCCAAAATATAATACATCATTAGATTCAGATGTTGTTTCCAATAATTTATCAGTTGCGTAAAACACCCAGTGCTCATCATATCAGGTGCCCTCCTTAATACCCATCATCCAATTACCCCCTTCAGTTTGTTTCCCAGTTAAAGAGTCTCTCATGTTTTTTCTCCCTCTCTGATGACATCTCATTCAGTTTTCCCTCCCTTTCCCTATGATCCTTTTTCAGCCCTGTATGCCACTCTTGTCAAGGGCTTGTCCGTTGGAATGGGGCCTCCTCAATTACTTTCTTCATCTTGAAACTTCATCCTAAGATGTGGATAAATATTTCACTGAATTATTTACCCCTCAAAGCAAGTCTTCCTTCTAAGATCCAACTGGAAATGTGGGGACCTACTATTTTTTACTTCTAAGGAGAGAATTAAAAATAAACAAAAATCTCTGGCTTGCTTATATTCACCAACACAAAGTTATATTTAAATCATAAGTTGTACAACATATATGTATCTGAATTTGACTTTGGCTTCCTTTTCAAGCATGAAGCAGGCATGGAAGGAAAGGCCAGAGTTGACATACAGTCTAACACCTACTTTGGCATCCCATTTTTCTAAGGCTACATAATCATACACAGAGTCTTTAACATCTCTCAGAACTATTCCCCAGTCTCTTCTACTGACTTCTCTTCTTCTGCCCTCTTTAAATATTGGTATTCCACAGAGATCTGTTTACATATTTGTCGACATTGTGAAACAAAATTCTTCTTCAAGGCAGGAGTTTTGTCTTATTTATTTATTGTTTCATGTGTCCCTAGTACCAGTCCTAGTATTTGAAATAGTTTTTAAAAACAAATATTAAATAGTAAATGATTGGATGAGGATAAGATATTCATTCTTATTGAAATATTCATTTTTCATCTTAATTTTTTCCTAGGAAATCTTTTGTTGATTATATTTGTGAGTTATTTCGGAACCAAATTACATAGACCTATACTGATTGGTGTTGGATGTGTGGTTATGGGCCTAGGGTGTTTCTTACAATCTCTACCTCATTTCCTCATGGGCCGGTAAGTATTGCATTTCTGATGACTTTTTAGGTTCAACTTTTGACTGCATGAAATTAAACTTGAAATCTCCTTTCTAGGAACAATACTTCCTAAAAGCATAGAGCACTGCAATGGGAGCCAGAAGATGCAGATCCTGTTCCACCAGTCCGGTGTGCTCTGGGCTCCTCACTTCACTTACATAGTCACATTTTGTCCATCTATGAAATAGATATTTAGGATTTTATGGAGTGGAGTCTGATGAAAAGATTTTTAGCACCTGGCAAAATGTGGGATTATTCTTTTCCGGGTATTATTTAGAGACTTCTAATTATAATGACATTCTGTTTACTTGTATGGAGGTCACTAAAAGGCCAGTCTGGTTGATTTTTATTTTAATTTTTACCAAAGTAATATGTGCACCAACTTGTAAAAGTAAAATTATAGTGGAAAAAAAAGAGTTGTCCCCTGCCCCTTCAACATTGTCCATATTACTGCTTTCCAGGAATAGCCACTTGCAACTCTTTCAGTTCTTTCTTCTATTTGCCTTGATAGTTCTAAGTAAATATTTATACTTTTAGTTGTTAATGTTACATAATCTATATTGATTTCCTGCTATAAAATTATATTCACTATTTCCATGTGTATGACTATGTATCTTTTACTACTGAACCATGCTGCTATTCCTTTCTTATATCATTTTTATTTTCCTTGGATTTAATAATTGTTCCTTTTTTATTTGATTCATTTTCTTTTTATATCTCACTAATCATCACCAAACCCTCCACTGGTAGGGGAACATCTCAAAATACTCATACATATCATAGGCTTCATTTTTGTCTTAGAGATACCTCTATGTCACCATCAATTCTCTGTCTGCATTCTGAACTAGAATCTCCCTTGGCTTGGTGCATGGCTCCTTCCTTGACATTCTCCTTCACTGTTATCCTTGGGAAATAGATTTACCTCTTTTCTCCATTCAGTTAACTTTTATCCTGGATATCATATCTTCTGCTTTCCTTTTTACTCTCATTCCTTTTTGTGGAAAACATGATCTAATAGATTTCTGAAAAAGCGTATAAGGTAAGTAAAAAAATTTAAGACCTTGAATATCTGAAAACAAACAAATAAAATAAAATAAATAATAAATAAAATTTATTTAATTTATTTAAAATTTAATAGTAAGATAAAATTCTGGGCTGGAAATATTTTCCTATGGATTTTGAAGACATCATTCCAAAGTTTTCTAGTTTCCAGTGTTACTATTGAGAATCTTATGCCATTCTAATCCCTGTGACTAGTTTCTTTTCTCTGTGAGCTATTGGGATTTTCTTTTAAACTCTTGAGTCTGGATTCATTGTAACTGTCTTGGTATAAATCCCTTTCTTCCTTTGTGCTAGGTATCTGCAATATGGGCATTTGGAGAAGTTACATGTATTACTTCTTTGATAATACACCCCTCCTTTTTTCTCTTTCTAGAATCTCTATTCATTGAATTCTGTACATCCTGGATTAAGACTATATATTTCTCATCTTTTTCCTCCAATGTTCTATATCCTTGTCTTCTTGTTACTCTTTGGGAGACATCTTTATCTTCCAAAGCTCTGAGTTCATTCAGAGTGAACTTCCTACTTTTGCTATCACATTTTTAATTTTCAAAAACTCTTTTGTTCTTTGAATATATCTTTTTAAGAAACATTTTGTTCATCTTTCAAAAATTCAATGTCTTTTTTCTATCTAAATTTTCTTCATCTATCTTCATTGTCTCTTTTTCCTCTGAGTACACAGTTTTCATTTGTTTTTTGTCTTTGTCTTTACTGTTACAGGCTTTCTCCATATATCTGGTGGGTTTTTGTTATCTATTCATATTTAAGAGAGAGGAATAACAACAATAAGCTAACTTGAATTTTTTTGTATGTGTATAAGGCTTAATTAAATGGAGGACTTCTTTGTAGAGTGATTGTACAGGAACTGGCTATTTTCAGGTGATTCAGAACTGCCCATAAACTGAGTTACATAAGGCAAGGATTCTCTAATCTGTTTCCTAGGAGGTGGAAACTTGGCTACCAGCATGTGGGAGTGGGAATTGCACTTTTCAGCATGTATATTTCTTTTAACCTAATAATATCTGCAATTTTTAATATGCCTCGGTGTCTATTTAGTTCCCTGAGCCAAAGGCCATATTCAATTGCAATGGCAGAGGATATCTATAAGGACTTAACTGCTCCTTACATATGCTTTAAATAAGTCCTCTTCTGGGACCATGCATATTCTCAGTTTAGAAGTATCTTGTTTCTTGCCTGAAGTCTTTCAGCTATGTATGGCATGTGTTTAGTTGCTCCCCTACAGACACTTAATCAGGATTGTGTTTTTTATATCTATGAATTCAGTGATCACTCTGATTTTCACTTTCAAAATCCTATTAAACTCTCTCTTCTTGGCAAATCTTCCCTTTTCTTTACCCACATGGCATTATGCCTTTTCCTTTCTTATTTTAAAATCCATTTGCTACCATCTTGCTGATGTTTGGGGGAATCAATGGACATGGACTGAGTTATTGGGTTTTTAGTAGGTGATTTAAATGAAAAAGATATTTTAATTCTCAGATATTTCTGAAGGGATAAGAGGTTTCAAGGCAAGGAACTTCTACTGTTCTTCTTCTCCTTTCTTTCCCTATCCTATCTTATCCTATTCTATCCTATTCAAGACAATGTCAAGTAACATTCAGCTATTATTGTCATTTCTTTCTACACTCTGCCAAAGGTATTATTCTTTTTTTTTTTCTGAAGCTTTCATATCTCATGGGATCATGGGTGTGGAGACAGAAGCCTTTATCCACGGTTCACAGTCAAATTCTATGGATATGACTGAGAAGTTATTCAAGGGGGAATGTATTTTAATCATTTTTATTATGTCCTATAACATAGTAATTAGGACTGGTGATATCCAAGCATAACACTCTTTAGCTCATTTGAACCTCAAAAGGGCAAGTTTTCTTTTCGCTTTCTCTTGCATAATAAAAATATGGAAACCAACCCAATGTAATTTCTCAAAGACAGTTGGACATATTTTCATCCATTGTTGCAGCATATAATTTTCTTTCTGAGAAAGGGCATGTGGAGCTTGTGGTAATTTGCCTATGATAAATGGTCACAGTTTATTAACACTTTTGTCTTCATGAGAAAAGAAAAAGTCTTTATATTGTGCTGTCATAATGTTTGATATTTTCCTAAGGTCTTTCATTATGATGGGTACATGTTTTGTTTCTCTGAGGGAGTTAATGAACGTGTGAAGGAATTATTGTTTGGATTCTTGGAAAGTGGGAGACTTGTTGTGTTGTTTTTTCCCCCCAAAGCCTTT
This sequence comes from Canis lupus baileyi, assembly GCF_048164855.1. NCBI lineage: Eukaryota > Metazoa > Chordata > Mammalia > Carnivora > Canidae > Canis > Canis lupus. Next base: position 26,713,508 of record NC_132862.1, read on the forward strand.
AATTATGTTTTGTTGCATCTATTATTTTTCTTGAGTTTTGTTCCTTATTCCACAGTAATTATTTCCAGGAAATGATCACCTAAAAACCACTTAAGTTTGATGTCAGATGATTTAAAAGGTAGATCATCCACATACAGATAATTGAAAACTAGCTATTAAGGAATTGTACACTGACAGTGAGTGGCAAGTTCTTTTTGATGATACTAATTTATGATGATTAGATGTAAAGATGAAAAGAATTGTCCTTTCCTGGATTTGGAAGTTAGATCTTAAGTGAAGTAGGAGTTAATAATCTGCACAATGCTCATGTTGTCTTCATTGGCTCCTTAACATCTCCATGTTTTCCCTGTGTTCATACAGATATGAATATGAATCTACAGTTTCAGTTTCAGGCAATTTGTCCTCAAACAGTTTCTTGTGTATGGAAAATGGAACCCAGACATTCAGACCAACAGAAGATCCATCAGGTTGTCTACTTCACTGTATTGCTTTCTGTTCAGTGACTTTGTAAATGAACACTTTTTGCTTGGGGCTTTGAATGTTATTAAGTTTGGTTAAGTGTATAAGGTAAATGAACACAAAAAAATTTTTTTCCAGAGATTTTGGAGGAGATCATGGAGGGAAATAGAAATGGCTTATAATTTAAGTGTTATTCCTCTTATATTTGAATATACTTAATAAGATTGCCTTATCTATTCTTTGAAATGGTTGTTTAAAAATAAGTCAAAGACATCCATCCAAGGACCACTTAGAGTTACCTCCACAGGAAAACATCTTAGAAAGAGAGATTTATGCTGATGATTTGTAAATAAGATATAAATAGAAAGCAAAATATTTGTGTTATAACACTGATCTTCTATAGCAGAGAAAGCAGGAAAGTATGCTGTAACTCTGGTTTACTCTATTCTCTTTCTGCTGAATTAGGAACTGGTCTTTCTGCCTTACTTCTTCCTCTTTACCAGAGACACTAATTTATAGTCTGACACAATAGTAGTGCTTCTTTTGGCTTCCTGCAGTCCCGGCACCAACATGACAGCTTTTGGTCCTTCATATGCTTAAGGGACCTATATAATCTTCTAGTGATGTTTAGTCTGGAAGTGACCCATTGATTTACCTAAGGCCAGAACTTCTCTTCCTCTGAGGGGGACATTTTTATGCTGAATTCGTATCAGTGGGAGTTACACCAGTCCCCAAGGCTAGGAATTTCACTGCTGGCATTGAATCAGAGGAAATCATCAGTTTCAAGGAGTGTAAGAATAGCTGTCTCAGAAACTTTAAGCCAAAGCAACTTCCTGGGGAAACAAACAACCAAAAAAAACCCAGTGACATCAATGGTGACCTATATTTTCTTCTTGAGCTGACTTTTTCCAAAGACTGACCTAGGTTTTATTTTCTATTTTTCTGTTTAATCTGCACTGTAGTAGATAAATCAAAACTTTCCCAGTCTAGTGAATCTCCTGGATAGTATATTAATTCTTTGATCTCTTGACATTTTAAAGTTTGTTCTGGAATAGGCCTAGAAATTGCCTATGATCTCTTGACACAAATCGCTGTGCTCACCATAGGTAGCACCATAGAAAAAAAAATGAATACCCAGAAATGGACATTATGATTTTCTAGATGGTAATGACTGAGAGGTAGACCTCATAAGATATTCTAGGCCCAGTTGTGCTCAGGAACCTATTTGTGGGTACCTGGCAAGACTATGGAGATGAAAATAAGTTGTCACTCACTTTCCTGAAAGCATAACTCCAGAGTGTCTTCCTGGATTGATAGCTATTTAGGCTTAGAACAGAATTGGCTGCTTTCAGACATCAGCCTATTTTTCACCCTGTCAATTTCCTTTGGCCTAGTCTTTTTTATTCTACTTAGCAGTGCTGCTCCAAGGATTGGGGTGGATTTCTCTGTTAAAAATTATTTGGTGGTTATAGTATACAGTAGGTTCTATGGAGAAAATATGGTTACTACCTAGTTAAATATTTTTATTTTCTATAAAGTGATTAGAGCTATAGAGAATTCAAACATCTTCAGTGAGATTCTTATTTTAATATTACATTATCAATTCTAAGAAGAGATATTTATGTTTGTTTGTTTTTTCTCCTCCCTAAATAAGTATAAAAGTGGGATATCTCTCATAGCAGATAGCTGGGTCCAGTAGTTGCTGGTAAACTATCTCTCTGGAGGGAAAAAGTTATGGTTTTAGTGTTTGTCAATTTCTGTAGTGTAAATACTGCCGTCAAACTACCAATGTGTTGCCATTAAGCACTAAATTGAAAAGAGATGTGTATACTGAGCATCTATCCCAACCCAGTATATAAGTAGCTCCAGCATACCACTTATATTTGGCCATATCTAAGTACTCTGTCAGAAAATACAAATGGGATGTCTCAATGATTTATTGCTAACATAGTAGTATAAATCATTGACACACACCATGCCACATAAGAACTGTGAAATGTGTACAAAAAATCTAGAATTAAGTATTACTGATACTTTACTACCAAACCACTAATACAATATCTTTTTTTCTTTTAATACAGAGTGTGTGAAAGAAGTTAAGTCATTAATGTGGATATATGTACTAGTAGGAAATATTATACGTGGAATTGGTGAAACTCCCATCATGCCTTTGGGGATTTCCTACATAGAAGATTTTGCCAAATCTGAAAACTCTCCTTTATATATTGGTGAGTTTGAAAATATGCTTTAGCCTCTTTTCAGGAAAGAAAGTTCCCTAAGGATGGATATCAATTATTTGGACTCAATGTTTTCTAGAATGATGAGCAGAGTACCTTGGCACAGATGGCCATCAATAAAAGTTTACTGAATTGAGCTAAATCCAAATAAGCCACTTTGCTAACTCTGCATTTTGCTATTAAAGATACCACTAATATAGCACCCCCAGTTCTCTTTGAGTCATCCATTTCTTTGGCACCACTCTATGTCAAGTCTATTAAATGATTTACCAATGTTTTCTTTAAACTGTCCCTTATATTCAAAATCTTTCTCATCATTCTCATTACTTCTATTTTTGTTCATATCTTTATTACTTCATCTGTAGATTATTATAACATCTTCATTGGTCATAATATTACTAGCATTTTCTTTCAATTTCTTATAAACATTCTTGCAGTATAATTTTTCTCAAACATTGTATTAATCATGTCCTCTCTACCATACCAATAAAACATACTAGCTCTTTCTTTACTAAATCTGGTCTCTCCACTTATTACTCAATCTATATAGTTTCTTCATAATCTCTCCATGATAGTCAAGCTTTTCCAGATTCTTCACTAGTATCTGGTTTGTACTTTATGTTTCTTGAAATTTCCTTTTCTAAAATCCATCACTGTCACATCCCACAATAACTAACTTCAGATTCACCTTCTTATGCTATCTTCCAATCTCCTAAGCATTCTTAATTTATTATGAATAACTTATTTATATTCTTTAGTTGTTCCATCTTTTGTTATTTATAAGCATATAACTTTTAGTTCAGGACATTTTGCTATTAATGTAGATATATCTTTTAAGAACCAGAAATGTCAAAGAGAGTGAAAGAAGATCTGAATACAGTTACACATAATCATGATAGGTCAAAATGTTTAGAGATTCTTACCCCATGTAACCTTTGGCACTTTTGATGACTCAGACTTTGCAATAAGCCTTTTTGGTGTTTTCCTTTTTGGTCCTTTCAAATCCTTTCACATATTTATCTTGAAAGAATACAAATGTTTGCCTGAAATAAGTCAGTGAACATCTTGTTATAATCTGTATTTCTTTATTCAATATATACTAGGGTATATAAAATATGGAAATAACAATGTTAATCTCTTTACATACCAAGAGAAATAAGACAGCCCATGTAAGGTTTAGTATATAAATAGCTACATAATGCCCGAGCCCCTCTGAGCTGCTCGTGGAGGTTCCTCAAACAGTTAAAAATATACCTGCCCTATGACCCAGCAATTGCACTGTTGGGGATTTACCCCAAAGATACAAATGCAATGAAACGCCGGGACACCTGCACCCCGATGTTTATAGCAGCAATGGCCACGATAGCCAAACTGTGGAAGGAGCCTCGGTGTCCATCGAAAGATGAATGGATAAAGAAGATGTGGTTTATGTATACAATGGAATATTACTCAGCTATTAGAAATGACAAATACCCACCATTTGCTTCAACGTGGATGGAACTGGAGGGTATTATGCTGAGTGAAGTAAGTCAGTCGGAGAAGGACAAACATTATATGTTCTCATTCATTTGGGGAATATAAATAGTAGTGAAAGGGAATATAAGGGAAGGGAGAAGAAATGTGTGGGAAATATCAGAAAGGGAGACAGAACGTAAAGACTGCTAACTCTGGGAAACGAACTAGGGGTGGTAGAAGGGGAGGAGGGCAGGGGGTGGGAGTGAATGGGTGACGGGCACTGGGGGTTATTCTGTATGTTAGTAAATTGAACACCAATAAAAAATAAATTAAAAAAAATAAATAAAAAATTAAAAAAAGTAAATAAATAAATAGCTACATAATTATAAATGAACCAAATTTGATAAATACTTGTTTGTAATTAAATTTGAAAAGAATTAGACTTAAAAAATGAAATAAATAAATGTAAATGTGTATATAATTAAATAACTATAAATCAATAACCTATACAATGAAAGAAAATAGTTCCATGTATGGCTTTGAAGTTTGGGAGAGAACATAAAACCTAGAAGTGAATTTTGAGAATCACATATAGAGAAAAAAATGAAATTAAAAGGGTGAAAGGAGTTTGCGAGGGGAAGCTACGTATATAGTGAGAGATCTTAGGTTAAAATACTAGGGAATACTTTTAGTTATTGAGTAGAATTGGAAGAAGAAAAGTCAAAGGAGTAGTCACAATAAATGCATAATTTTGTGAAAGTATTAGAAGAAAATGTCAAAAGAAGAGCTAGCCCGCAATTTCAAAAAACATAGAATTAGGAGAATGGAGGCTGGAAAAGGACACCAATTAAGTGGCAAAAAGAATACTGGTGTTACTTGCAAATGGTTTGAGAAGAATTGGATAGATTTGAGTAGATTCAGGAAGTAGTGAGGGTGTAAATGCAGAGTGGAGGGAAAGGAAAGAAAGCAGGGGTAGATGAGAGATATTGTGATCAGTGATTAGGGGAGACTGAACAAGCACAAGAAAAGGCAAATTAGTAAGATCTCAGAGAAGATAGAAAGGGTTGAGGTCAAGAAGTCAGGTGTGTGTGTGGGTGGTGGCTAGCCTATGAAACTGTAGAATACATATTTTGAAGTAAGGAGGAACTAGCTGAAGGAGCTCATGTCTGGGTTTTCAGCAGCGGGGACGGCTCACTTCCAATTCACAGTTGTAGATAAGCCACGAGCTCACTGATAATGAAATTCCAGATGAGTAAGAAGTTGTGAGGGCAGAGGGGATTGATGAGTATGGAAGACAAGAATGTGGAGGATAAGAAAGGAGATCATAATGAAGGAAGACAAGTATCAGTAACAGTGAGGACTAAGCCAGAGGAGGTTTTGAGTCAGAGATGTGGGAGTGAAGGCTTTCTGAGGAATGTGCTATGGGAAATTTATCATAACATAGTGTTGCTTTAGAACTCCTCCAAAAATGTGCCTATGGAAAACAGCAGAAGAATCTTGCTCTGTGTTGTAGTTTTGTCAACAGCATGATCCCTGCCTATGCTGCTACAGCAGATTTTACCTCTGATTCATCATACAAGAGAATTTGAAGGCCCAGAGAAACTGGTTTTATATTTTGAGGTTCTTTTTCCACGTTAACAGAAACAAACTTGCTACTTATATGTATGTCAGCTTAATTTTCTTACAAATTGAAAATTTAAGGCAAACAGATCTGAGGCAAAAACAATGCAGTCTTCAGACTCTTCTGGAATTAGGACACTTTATGTGGGTATATAACTATACTATAACTTTATATCTTCATTTATTTTTAGGGTTTGTAGAAACAGGAGCTATCATTGGTCCTTTGATTGGACTTCTGTTAGCGTCATTCTGTGCAAATGTTTATGTTGATACTGGATCTGTGAACACAGGTAATTCAATAAAATTTATTTACAGTGTCTAGAATACACAAAGTACTTTCATTTATGTTACCACAATTAGTTCTTGCCTTTTTGCCCTTCAGTGGATAGGCTAATTCCAGTTTTCAGGTGTACAAACTGAAGTAAAGAAGTTTAGATAATTTTTCAAATATTTCACACCAGTGAGCAGGAAAACAAGTTAAAATTCTGATCTTTTGACTCAAAATCCAGTGCTCTTTCTTTTTCCTTTTTTTCTTAAGATTTTATTTATTTATTCACGAGAGACACAGGCAGAGGGAGAAGCAGGCTCCATGCAGGGAGCCTGACGTGGGACTCGATTCCGGGTCTCCAGGATCACACCCTGGGCTGAAAGAGGCACTAAACCTCTGAGCCACCCTGGCTGCCCAATAAATATCTATTTATAAATTCCTTACAAGATAGGACAGATAACCAAAATAATTTATTGGTAGGCGATATTGTAATATCACATATTGTCAGGCAAATTTTATGAATGTCTAAATTGTATATAAATTTTGTACTTGGATAAAACCTGAGAACTGTAATGTTAATAATTTTCTATAGTTAATGCAGGAAATAGTGGCAAGCTAATAAAAATGTGTATATTTCTTTACAGATGATCTGACCATAACTCCCACTGATACTCGTTGGGTTGGTGCATGGTGGTTTGGCTTTTTGATTTGTGCAGGAGTGAATGTGCTCACTGCCATTCCTTTTTTCTTTTTGCCCAAAACGCTTCCAAAGGAAGGACTAAAGAATAATGCAGACATCATTAAAAATGACAAAGAAGAGAAACAAAGAGAAGCGGTCAAGAAGGAAAAGGATGGAATCACTAAAGGCAAATATAAAAATTCTAAATGCTATATAATTTGCCTTTTGTTTTTTACAGATATGTCTATATTTTAGTTAACACTATATCGTGCTAGGGTGCATTAAGACAGTCAGTAGTCAATAATGTCAGTAGTCCGTAGTGCCTAGCCTAAGTCTTCCTGTGCTACCATTGAAATAAGTGATACAATAGCCAAACTGTGGAAGGAGCCTCTGTGTCTATCGAAAGATGAATGGATAAAGAAGATGTGGTTTATGTATACAATGGAATATTCCTCAGCCATTAGAAACGAGAAATACCCACCATTTGCTTAGATGTGGATGGAACTGGAGGGTATCATGCTGAGTGAAATAAGTCAATCAGAAAAAGACAAACATTATATGGTCTCATTCATTTGGGGAATATAAAAATTAGTGAAAGGGAATAAAGGGAAAGGAGAGAAAATGAGTGAAAATATCAGTGAGGGTGACAAAACATGAGAGACACCCAAATCTGGGAAACAAGGGGTAGTGGAAGGGGAGGTGGGCAGGGGATTGAGGTGACTGGGTGATGGGCACCGAGGGGGCCACTTGACGGGATGAGCACTGGGTGTTAGGCTATACGTTGGCAAATTGAAATCCAATAAAAAATTTAAAAAAATAAACCCAAACATAAAGAAAATAAATAAATAAATAAATAAATAAATAAATAAATAAATAAATAAATATTTAATGCAATGCCTATCAAAAAAAAAGAAAATAAGTGATATAATTTGGAAGCCAAATTATCTGTGATCAATGTGTATATAAAGTTTTATGTCAATTCAGACACTAAATAAATAAATTCCCCTTTGCCTTAAAAAAATCTGTTTTATAGAGAACATAAATCTAATTTTAAAAAACCCAAACCGAGAACAAAAGGAGGAAAAATATACACTATTTCAAATAAATGTATAGTTCTGAAACAAACAAAAAAATGTTAGCTTAACTGTGAGCTTCCTGGAAGTTAAGCTAGAAAAAGAAAACATGATAGGTCACATAAATCTCTATATTTGATAGAGAGAAGAATAATAATTCTTTTTTAAAGAATAATAATTCTTTTTTAAGAATAATAATTCTTAAAGAGAAAATGTTCTCCAAGTAACACATTGTTAAAAAAGGAAAAAAGAAAAATTCATCATATGATGTATAATGCAGGCAATATTGAATCACACAGTAGTTTCCCAGCAAGTGCAAATGAATATTTTCTAGAACAAGGCTGTTTTTTTTTTTTTCTTTTGGATACACCTTCAGTAAAAGCTAAAAGAATAATTTACAGAAAGTGTTTATGTACTAAGCTAAGATAGTCTATTTAATGTTCAAGAACACTGATTCTCAAACTTGGCCATATATTGGAGTTACCTGGGAAATTTAAAAAATTACCAATGCCCAGAAACTCTGGAGTATTCGCAGGAGGTCTGATTTAATTAATATGAGGTATGGCCTGGTCTTTGGAATTCTTAAAGAGTATTCATTTACTAGGTGAAGAGGGTTTCAGTCTCCTTATCTGTAAAATGAGGAAATAATAGTAGTAATTATTACAGAGTTGTTATGTGAGGATAAAAGGAGTTCCGGCACATATTAACTATTAGTACTGCTATTGGTATTGCTGTTATTATTGTTGATATTGATACTTCTACCATTGTTCATAAATTATAATACCAGTTTGCACAGAATTTTTATAGTGGTTGAAGTGGATGTGTACACATTCACTTAAACTACTATTAAATATAATAATTCTCAGATCATTAGAAGCTAATTCAGAACCTTTAAAATTCTCAGTAGTTGTGATTATAGTAACAATTCTTTTTGAAAGGTTGATATGGACTTATAGAAGATTTTAACATATAATATTGTTTGTGATCTGCAAGATCAATTTTCAAGACTAGGAAAGAGCAGAGCTTAGTATGAGACATACAAAAAAGAGATTTGAATTACTGAGACTCATCTACTAGAACAGAGATGTCAACAAACATGGACAACCTGAAAAGATCCAAAGTGGTCTAAACAACTTTCTTCCTGCCATGTACTTTATTTGTAAATATGAATTCTATAGCTAAAATAGGTTTCTTTGCATTAAGCTATGCTTCTTTCTCTCTCAATTTGTTTATTTATGATTCTTTGGATTTTAGGCAGTTTATTGAGCAAAAAGTACAAATAAGTAAGGAAATCAAGACAAAAAATGTGAAGATAGGAAAAATGAAAAGTAATTATAAATGAGACTTTGACCCCAAAACGGCAGCAGGGTGACCTGGAACATTTGCAAGAGATGGGACACAAATTTGGCTCTGAGCTGTGTCAGTCCACATCAACAGAGGAAAGTTTGCATTATATAATTTACGTAGCCTTTAGTATGTACCAAAAAAATCAAGATCTCAGAGAGTAGAACCTGGGGTTTCATTGTGTATCTAGTGTGAACCATTGACAGGACCTAAACTATTGTTCTGAAGAAGTAAAAAATACCCAGTACTTGAGAAAGTTATATACCATGAATTCCCACATATATCTTCATTCATTTTATTTATTTATTTTTTTTAATATTTTTTTAATTTATTTATGATAGTCACAGAGAGAGAGAGAGAGAGAGAGAGAGAGAAAGGCAGAGACACAGGCAGAGGGAGAAGCAGGCTCCATGCATTGGGAGCCTGATGTGGGATTCGATCCTGGGTCTCCAGGATCGCACCCTGGGCCAAAGGCAGGCGCCAAACCGCTGCACCACCCAGGGATCCCTATATCTTCATTTTAAATGGTCAAGAATGATAATAACAATATTTGAGTGTGAACTTTATCAAGTAGATCTCCTTCTAAACTTTAAAAAACAGAACAAGCATCTTTCATTCTATTTGATCTCTAGAGAAGAGAGGATATTAATGGAAGGAAAAAGAGAAGGAACAAAAGGAACTGGTGTGAATACAGACAATATTTTGGTCATGTTATCATTTTTCCTTAAAACACAATAACAACTTAGTGATGGTAAGACTATTGTGCTCTGCTCCCTATCCAGTCAGCTGTATTACTGGCTTGCAGAAGGTACAAAAACGGTATAACTAGCTTTCAAGAGGTAACACAGCAAAGCAAAGCAAAAACCAGTGTGTGTAGGATAAACAGAAAAAATATAATTTGCAGGGGAGGTTGATGTTTTAGAAAAAGTTGATCTTAAAATGCAAAGCCAAGCTAGTTTAACACACACTTTTTCATTTCAGATTTTTTACCGTTCATGAAAAGTCTTTTATGCAACCCAATTTACATGCTTTTCATACTAATAAGCATTGTACAGTTCAATGCATTTGTTAATATGTTCACCTTCATGCCTAAGTATTTGGAACAGCAATATGGAAAATCAGCTTCAGAGGCAATCTTTCTAATTGGTATGTTTATTCTTCTCTGTATCAGTAGTCCACTTTTTTTTTTTAAACCATGAAATGATGAACAGTGTGATGATGGGTCTAGGAAGTTCTTAAATTGAAATATGTGGAGATGTTTCTGTCTCTGGTACATTTCCGCCTTCCATTCTCCAGGGAAATCAACAAAGGGTAGGGAAGGAAAGAGGCCAGGAGATCCTGGCTTTTTTTTCTCTTCTGCTCTCTCTCTCTACTCAAAATATTTGTGGAAATCTTGAGGAATGTAAAAATTAGAGATAATTTTCAGATAGGCAACCATTAATGTAAAAAGGGAAACAAGGATAACTCATTAGTAGGAGTCTGAGTTTACTCATTTAACTCCAGTTTACAAATTCAAGGTCTCTCCTAAGTTCCTTGGGCCCCCTGGTGGTTTGAGGTGTCTTTGCAGCCCAAGCATTCTGATTTTCCTGTGAACACATTTACTACAGAGGTGCTCTTCCTCCTTGGGTTTCTATTGAGATCTTTTTACGGCTTTGAAAAGTGAATATCCCAGACTGTCTGCAACCACATCACTTAGAGTGCTTGTTGAAAGTTCAGATACCTGATACTCATTTCAGAATTCTTAATAACTAGAGTGGGTATAAACAACTGCAAAATTATATTAATCACAAACTACTGGTCAACTTTGACTTGTCACTCCTACCTGAACAATTAGAAAAAGATACAGATCACAAATCTCTGCATACAAGAAATATACGACCTACTACAACTAATTAAATGAAGGATAGTGATAACAGTCTTCAAAATATACTTGACATTGAGAGGCATTTAAAAATCTCTCTGTAGTAATATATAACTCAGCAGAGATAAAATTCACCTTTCTTCACTGTGCTAAATGATTTCTTATGTAAGACATATTAAATAAAGTTAAGATCATATTTGTTCTTTTGCTAAATCACCTTGTAAACAACATTTCATTTATATCTCTAGGTATTTATAACTTACCTCCAATATGCATTGGATATATAGCTGGTGGTTTAATTATGAAGAAGTTCAAGATTACTGTCAAACAAGCTGCCCACATAGGATGCTGGTTATCTTTAATTGAATATCTTCTCCATTTTTTGTGTTTTCTCATGATCTGTGATAATACTTCAGTTGCTGGCATAACCACCACTTATAAAGGGTATGTTGTTTCCTAATGAATGTCATACATTTAGAACAGTTAATAACATATCTTATTCAAAGGTTACCCGTGACCAGATCATTTGCTAATTGGAATTAATAACAACAATCCATGGTCTTTCTTTATCTTTCCTCCATCTGTCAGTTATAAGCCTATCCCTACCAGCTCTAGGCTTATTAAAGAGATTCGGAACATATCATAGGGTTAGTGAGTTTATGACTGCACGTGTGTGTGTGTGTGTGTGTGTGTGTGTGTGTGTTTGTCTTTGTAATATCCTAGTGGATATTAAAGTGGACATCAAAGAAACTACTGATAGTTTTAGGTTGTATTGGGATATGTTATCCATATATTTTGGACTCTCATAAATGGGTGAAATTAATTAACTATATAGTCTCAATCATCTTTATATGTTTCCACAATGGGCCTAAGTCCAGCATAACTGAATCCTAACACATAATATGTTAATTCACATGTAAATTCATACATTTCATTTGTCTAGTTAGGTCTCTATCATTGAATAGTTTTAGATTTGTATTTGAGGGTTATCTGAATTTATAGAAAGATTATGCATAGGGATCCCTGGGTGGCACAGCGGTTTGGCGCCTGCCTTTGGCCCAGGGCGCCATCCTGGAGACCCGGGATCGAGTCCCACGTCGGGCTCCTGGTGCATGGAGCCTGCATGGAGCCTGCTTCTCCTTCTGCCTATGTCTCTGCCTCTCTCTCTCTCTGTGTGTGACTATTATAAATAAATAAAAATTAAAAAAAAAAAGATTATGCATAGTAACATTTTCTCATGACTTGATAATACACATCCTAACAGATGTGAGGTGATATCTCATTGTGGCTTTGATTTTTATTTCTCTGATCGGTGAAATTGAGAAATTTTTAATTTACTTATTGGCCATTTGTATGTCTTCTTTGGAAAATTATCTATTTAGTTCCTCTGCCCATTTTAACACTTGATCTTAGCCAAAAGGCTGAGAAATTATCCTCTGCCCATTTAAAAATCAGATTGTTTTTTTGTTATTGAGTTTTATTCATTTTTTATTTATTTTGGATATTAATTCCTTATCATATATATGATTTGTAGATATTTGCTCCCATCCCATAGGACACCCCATAGGGTGTCTTTTCATTTTGTTCATGGTTTCCATTGCTGTCCAGAAGCTTTTTAGTTCATGTAGTTCCATTTGTTTATGTTTGCTTTTGTTATTTGTGATTTTTGGTGTCCAATTCAAAAATTCCTTGCCAAGACTAATGTCAAGGAACTCACCCACTATATTTTCTTCTAGGAATTTTGTGGTTTCAGGTCTTTTTTTTTTTAAGATTTATTTATTTATTTATGATAGACATAGAGAGGCAGAGACACAGGCAGACGGAGAAGCAGGCTCCACACCGGGAACCTGATGTGGGACTCAATCTCACGACTTGCGCCTTGGACCAAAGGCAGGCGCTAAACCGCTGAGCCACCCAGGGATCCTGTGGTTTCAGGTCTTAAATTTAAGTCTTTAATCCATCTGACTTTATTTTTTGTGTAAGATGTAAGATAGGAGTCTAGTTTCATTCTTTTGCATGTGGCTGTCCAATTTCCCAACACCATTTATGAAAAGAGTATCCTTTCCCCACAGTAAATTCTTAGCTGGCTTATTGTAAATTAATTCACCATACATGCATGGTTTATCTGGGTTCTCTATTCTCTTCCATAATCTTGGTGACTCTTTTTTATGCTAATACTATACTGTTTTGATTACTATTGTTTTGTAAAATAGTTTGAAATCAGGAAGAGTGATACCTCCTGCTTTGCTCTTAAGATTGCTTTGCTATTTTTTTGTGGTTCCATGCACATTTTAGACTTGTTTTTCTACGTCTATGAAAAATGCCATTGGAATCTGTTTAGCAATTTCAATAAATCTGTAGATTGCCTTGGGTACCAAGGAAATTTTAGCAATATTAATTCTTCCAATCCTTGAGCATGCAATATCTTTCTATTTATTTGTGTCCTCTTCAATTTCTTTCACCAATATCTTACAGTTTTCAGTGTATATATTTGCACATCCTTGGCTAAATTTATTTATTTTTATTCTTTTGATGCAATTATCAGAAATTTCTCTTCTAATAGTTTGTTGTTAGTGTGTAGAAACAGAATTGATTTTTGTATACTGATTTTCTATCCTGCAACTTTACTGGATTATAATTCTAACCATTTTTTGTAGAGTCTTTAGGTTTTCTATACATATTTATGTCACCTAAAAATAGAGGTAATTTCACTTCTTCATTTCTGCTTCAAATGCCTTTTATTTTTTTGTCTTGCCTAATAGCTCTGGCTAGGACTTCTTGAATAAAAGTGGATAGAGTAGATATTTTTATGCTTTCCTGATCTTAGAGGAAAGTTTCTCAGCATTGAGAATGATGTTAGCTGTGGGCTTGTCATAAATGTCCTTTTTATATGTTGTTACATTTCTTCTGTATCTAATTTGTTGAGAGTTTCTTTTTTATCATGAATTGATGTTGAATTTTGTCAAATGCCTTTTTGCATTGATTGAGATGATCATATGATTTTTATCCTTCAATTTGTTAATGGGATGTATCACATTGATTGGTTTGTATATATAGAAATGTCCTTGTGTCCCTGGAATAATTCCCACTTGATCTTGACATGTGATCTTTTTGAATTCATTTCACCAGTATTTCTTTTTTTGGAAGATTTTATTTATTTATTCACGAAAGACACAGAGAAAGAGGCAGAGACATAGGCAGAGGGAGAAGCAGGCTTTTAGCAGGGACCCCAGTGCGGGACTTGATCCCCAGACCGGGATCATGCCCTGAGCTGAAGGCAGGTGCTCGTTGGCTGAGCTACCCAAGCATCCCATTTGCCAGTATTTTGTTGATGATTTTTGTGTCTATATCCATCAGGGATTTGTCCTGTGGTTTTCTTTTCTTGTAGTTTTCTCATCCGACTTTGGTCAGATTATACTGATGTATAATTCTGGCCTCACAAATGAGTTTGGGGATGTTTCCCCCTTCAATTTTTTGGAAGACTTTAGAAGGATTAGTGATAATTCTTCTTTAAATGTTTGATAGAATTTACTAAGGAAACCATCTGATGCTGGGCTGTTCTTAGTTGGGACATTTGTAATTTTGATGCTCTCCTTACCAGTAATTGATCTGTTCAGATTTTCTATTTCTTCATGTTTTTAGAAATTTATCCATTTTTCTAAGTTGTCCAATTTATTGGTGTATAATTTATAGTTTTGTCTTATGATCCTTCACATTTATGTGGTGTTGGTTGTAATATTTTCTCTTTAAATTATAATTTTATTTATTTAGGTTGTCTCTCTTTTTGTTTTTCTATTCCTTGATGTGTAAAGTTAGGTTTTTACTTGAGATTTTTTTTTTTTAATGTATGTGTTCATTGCTATAAACTTTCTTCCTAGAAATTCTTTTGCTGTATCTTATAAATTTTGATATGTTGTGGTTACATTTTTGTTTGTGTCAAAATATTTTTTTATTCCCTTTTGATCCTTTTGATTTCTTCTATGATCCAGTGGTCATTTAGGAGTGTGTTGTTTAAATTCCATATATTTGTGAACTTTCCAAATTTCCTCCTGTTAATTGATTTCTATTTTCATATCACTGTGGTCAGAAAAAATACTTAATGTAATTCCTATCTTCTTGAATTTCTTGAGAATGGTTTTGTGGCTTAACACATGATATATCCTAGAAATGTTTTCTGTACTTTTAAAAAGAATATATATTCTGCTGCTATTGGATGGAATATGTTGCATTTGTATATGTCTTTTAGGTTGGTCTACAGTCTCGTTCAAGTCTGCTATTTCCTTATTAATTCTCTGTCTAGATTATCTATCCATTGTTGATAGTGGAGTATTAAAGTCTTTATTATTGTATTGCTGTTTATTTCTCCTTTTAGTTATTTGTTTTATATATTTAGGTACTTCAATTTTGGGTGCATAAATATTTACAACTGTTGTATCTTCTTGATGAATGCATTTCCTTTGTGATTTGACAACTTTCTCTGGTGTATACTTTGACAAATTTAGCACAATATTTCGTATACTACTATAGCTCTTTCCTTTGTTTGAGGCTTACATTAAAATATATTTATAGCATCCTATTTTATGTTACCATCTTGACTTTGATAGCATATGGAAATTATTTTGTACTTCTCCTCCCCTGTATCTTAGGTTAATGTTAAAATTTACATTTGTTTACACTGTGTATCCAATATGTTACTGTAATTATGGTTATTTATAATACATTTGTTTTTCAGCTTTAAACTAGAACTTTATACATTCACATGTTTTTGTGATGTTAATTACCATCCTTTTATTTCAGCTTCAAGAATTTCCTCTAGCATTTTTTGTAATTCAGGTTTAGTAATGATGTACTTCCTCAGTTTTTGTTTGTTTGGGGAAATCTTTGTTTCTTTCATTTCTAAAGGACAGCTTTACCAGGTATAGTATTCTTGATTGAGAGGGGTTTTTTTTTTCTTCCTATATGTTGAATATATTATCCCACTCTCTCCTGACCTGCAAAGTTTTTGTTGAGAAATCTGCTTATAGTCTTATGCAAATACCCTTAAAGTGACAAATCATTTTTGTCTTGTTGATTTCAAAATTTTCTCTTCATCTTTTACTTTTGTCAGTTTAATTATTATGTGTTTTGGTATACTTTCTTTTTGGATTCAACCTATTTGGGATTCTTGGCTGTGTTGCACATTCAAATGGGACTACTGGGTGGGCTTTCTGATTGGGAAGGGCTTCTGGCTGTGCTCCACAGTCAGAAGGGACCACTAGTAGGTTGTAGACTATATTCCCTGTCAGGATGATGCCACTGGTCAGGGATATAGGTTGGGCTCACAATTGTTCCTGATCAGCTAAGGTCTCATGCTGTGCTCTATGATCAGGAAGGGTGACAAGCTGTGCCTTGAAGTTAGGTGGGGCCACAGGGCGAGCTTCACAAGGGAGTTACTGGGCTTTACTGTTGAACAAGGTTGCCAACCACGCTCTCTGGAGGAGAGAGGCCTCTAATATCCCAGAGCTAGGTGGTGCTAGAAACTGCATTCTCTGCTTGAGCAGGATCACGGTCCAAATTCTCTCATCAGGTAAGGCTGCAACCTCTGCTCCATGATTGGGCATAGTCACTGACTAGGTTCCCTGCCTAAATAAGGCTTCAGGCTGTATTCAGCAATTGGGTAGGGCCAAAGGCTGGGCTCTGTGCCTGGGTGATGCTGTAGTCTGGGCTCTGAGGCTGCCCAGGGTTATTGTTCAGCTTCCTTGGTTAGGTGGGGCCAGAGGTTATGCTTAGGGCAGGGCTATTAGCTTGACTCCCAGGTGGAGCAGGGCTGTAGGATGGACTCTATGGCTGCCTACATTCTCTGGCCAGGCTTTCCAAATCAGTGAGACTGGAGGCTATACTCACTAGTTAGGCAGGGCTGTGAATTTTCTTCCTTTCTCAGATAAGGGAGTTGAACAAGCTCCAATGCCAGTATGCCCTGTTGACTGGGAACCCAAGTCAAGTAGAATTGCCAACTGAGATTCTTGGTCAATAGGAGCCACCATTCAGCTCTGTAGAATGAGCAGAACTACAGGCTGGGTCTGTACTTGCACAAGGTTGCAAGTGAGAAAACAGTCCGCCAAGATCTGAGTGCTGGTTGCTGTAATCCCTGTCTTCCTTCTTCTTCTTTATCTAATTCCTAATAAGGGAGGCCTACAGATTCTTCAGTGATGCTCATGAGGTGATACCTGAATGGGCCTTCTGGGAAATATCCCACAATGCTGAGGGAACTTAATGTCTACCTTGGGCTCTCTTTTCCCTTTGGAGAAACAGTAGGACCAGGGGGGACTTCTCTGTGTGCCATTGTGTTGACCTGGGGGAGGGGCAATTTGATTACAGTGTAACAGCTCCTCTTACTCTTCCAATGTGATCCTTCTAGGTCTCCATGGTCCAGAGGGATGCTTTAGCCTCACCCCAGTGCTGGGATTTTAACAATGGTATCTTGTCTGGATAGCTGTTACTTGGTCTTCTTGGGAGGGAGACTGGTCAACAACAACTTATGCTGCCATTTTTTAAAAAATATTTTACTTATTTATTAATGAAAGACACAAAGACAGAGGCAGAGACAGGCAGAGGGAGAAGCAAGCTCCCTGGTGGAAGCCTAATGTAGGACTTGATCCCACTACGCCAGGATCACAACCTGAGCCAAAGGCAGATGCTCAATCACTGAGCCACCCACATGCCCATATGTTGCCAATTTTATGACTACTGGACATTATACTAGAAGAAGGTATTTTTTACTCAAGTAGTTAGATTTCTGAAGCTAAATATACTGTCTGCATTACAAATTGAACTTACATTTAAAAAAAAACAAATTGAACTTACAGATTTTGAACTTCAAGATTGCTTTCATAACACAAGATCTCTCATTACTAACTACCATATGGATCAACCACAGGGATTAGGTCATCTTCATTTTTGTGTTCTAATAATACCTAGAAAAACCTCTTCTATATGGTAGGCACTCAGTTAATGCCTGTTTATTGGCTACTTGCTTATCTGAAGTAAATCGAAAAGTTGCTATGTGGTCACCAAAGCACGTGTTTTTTATGCCAGAGCTACAGTTCTGAGGCCAGACATTGAAGGTGGGAAGATTTCTGCTTCTATTTTGGGGGTCAGAAGAAATATAATTTTGGATTAAGATGAAAAAATAATAAGGAAATGTTCTAATAGTCTTTCAATATCCATGCGTTATTTTAAAACATTTCAGAATACAACAAGATTTATATGTGGAAAATACCATCCTTGCGGACTGTAACAAGGATTGCAACTGTCCAATTAAAATGTGGGACCCTGTGTGTGGAAACAATGGTGTGTCATATATGTCAGCTTGTCTTGCTGGTTGTGAGACATCCGTTGGAACAGGAATAAACATGGTAACACATTCTGTCGGTCTCTTTTACAAAACATGGTTTTATGCATTGCATTGGAACTTTCCAACATGAAGTGGGTCCACATTTCATAAAAGTAAAATTAAAGTTTTTCTGTATGTTCATTTGATTTACCTTTTATTTCATAAATCTTACTTTAAACCTGCACAGTGTCTGACCACTGTTCTTATCCTTTAATTAATTATTTTTATTTGAGTATACTGGACACTGATCTTTAATTCCATAGCAGTTGACATTATTATATAACTCATTTTAAAAATATTCTGGACTGAAATACTTTTATCATTGAGATGGAGTTGGTTGTTTTGATCTCAGCTACACAGCTAATTGCTTTGCCATTTTTTTCTCTTTTTTCCCCTTTTCTAAATATATATATATATGCATGTGCTTTCTGTGTTTTTCACATTCTGACAGCTTTTTAAGAGGATAGAATTAGGCTGCTTTTTTCTCCTGAAAATTTTACAATATTTAAAAATTTGTTGGTAATAAAGTAAAATATAACTTTTGATTCTTATGAAAACCTGAAAAAAAGAAAAAAAGAAAACCTGGAAAAATGAGTTTTTAAAGGATTGACTCTACTACAGTTTTGAAATAAACTATACTTTTTGAAACAAAGCTTTATTCATAAAGCTAAATATTTCAGCTGAATATTTGAAAACAAATTTTGTTTCTCATACTTCATGTTGTAGCAAAACAGTATGCGTCTTTAACAGACATGACTTTAGGATAGCTGAGTGATTGCAAATGTACTCCATATGTTAGAAAGAAATACCATTTTTCTAAAACCACACTTCCATGTTTTGTTTTAAGCTATAATCATGAGAAGCACCATAATAGAGATGAGAATAAAGGGAATAAATAGTCTCCATCTTGATCCAGTTAGCTATGTAGAAAATATTTGTGATGTGTGTTCAAAATTTTACTTTCTTAAATAGGATAATATATTATTTTTTGATAGGTGTTCCAAAATTGTAGCTGCATTCAAACCTCAGGAAATTCATCTGCAGTTCTTGGGCTGTGTGACAAAGGATATGACTGTTCCATGATGCTCCAGTACTTTTTAATCTTGTCAGCAATTGGCAGTTTCATTTATTCTTTATCTGCGATCCCTGGATATATGGTTCTTCTAAGGTACAAAAATTTTCTTTATTTGGATTCCTTCTTGGTCCTTTACTAAGGTATCTTTTTCTAAAAAAGCCACTTGAAGCCTATATTATCTAAGAATTCAGTGCTCTTTTATATCATGTATTAAGAATTTTATATTAGATATTGTTGAATTTTATAAAATTTTGATGTTTAGGGATATGAAATTCATCTTTTAGCATTTCCCTCTTTATCTTTCCTGCCTTATTTTTTGCAGCTAAATTATGTGAACCTCTCATTGTTGACACAAGAAGAAACATTACATTTTAGTGTAACCCATATGAAATGGTCATTTTGATAGATAAAGAGTGGTTACTTAGCAGTCATTTCATACAGTTCAAGCTACAGGACAGCAGAGTGTAAAGCTGTCAGAAACCTTGGTGTCGGGATCCCTGGGTGGCGCAGCGGTTTGGCGCCTGCCTTTGGCCCAGGGCGCGATCCTCGAGACCCGGGATCGAATCCCACATCGGGCTCCCGGTGCATGGAGCCTGCTTCTCCCTCTGCCTGTGTCTCTGCCTCTCTCTCTCTCTGTAACTATCATAAATAAATAAAAATTAAAAAAAAAAAAAAAAGAAACCTTGGTGTCACCACTTATTATCTACAGGGCATAAACAGGTCACTTGATTTTTCTTAGCTTCATTTTTTAAAAAACAAATAGGCATAATAATAAATACTCAACTTTTTTTACAAGGCTATCATGAGATACAAATGATGAAGGACTTTCTAAAACTAGGAAACTGCAGAGCTAGGATTCAGACTTGGTGTAGTACACATGTGTGCATTCAGTTCCAGCGTTTTGCATGCCTAGAAAACAATCATAAACATTCCTACTAAGCAAAATGTGCATTTTTATCTCTTCTTCATATTTTACTGGAACTTTGAAGCAGAGTTAAGATAATTGCAATTCTCAGTCCATAGCACATTATCCTTATAGGCTAGGATAAGTTTTTATTCTTGTTTTATTTTTGCTTTTTTCATTCTATTTTTCACTCCCTCTTATCATAGTCACCCACATTAAAATGATAAATATGGATTATCCTCTGTGAAATGCTAATATTTTTTGTGAGTTTGTGTTTTTATATTCACACAAGGAGGTATTGTGCTATATTTATATATGCTTTGGTTCATAAGGTATAGGCATAGATAAACTCACCAAGTACTACTAGTACTTACGAGTTATCTCACACCTTCACTACATGGGAGTTCCTACCTCCTTACAGCCTCACTAACACTTGGAATTATCTTACTTTCTGATGTTGACTACTCCAACACGTGTAAAATGGTAGCTCACTGATGTTTTAATATGCGATTTCCTAATTCAGTATATTTAAGTATCTCTTCAAACTTTTAATAGCTATTTAGGCTTCTGATTCAAGATGTTTATTGACTTTCTTTGCCCATTTTGTATTATATTTCTTATATTTTTCTTGGTGATTTTGCTGATTGCTGTCTAAATTATAAATATTAAGTTTTTAAATATTTCATTTATTTATTTGAGATAGACCAAAAGAGAGCATGAGCAGGTGGTAGCGGTAGAGGGAGAGGAAGAAGCAGACTCCCCACTGAGTGAGGAGCCAGATGTGGGGCTTGATCCCAAGACCCTGAGATCATGACCTGAGTAAAGGCAGACACCAAACTAGCGAAGCCACCCAGTCACCACTAAATTATAAATATTAATGTAATATTTGTTTACATGATACAATTATCTCCTCCTCTCTCATCTTTTTAAAATTTCTCCAAAGCATCTTTTATGAACTTAAATCTTAAATTTTATTGTACTGAAATCTAATAATTTTCTTACTTTAGGGTTTATGTATTGGAGAGTCACATTTTAAAAGTGTTTTTATGCTCCTAATTTATAAAAATATTCCCCTAAATTTTATCCTAATAGCTTTACAGCTTCACCTTTTACATATGGTTCTTTAAACCATCTCAAGTCTATCTTTATGTATGATGCAAGGGAGATAGTTATTCAGTGTTATTTTTTTCCATATAATAAAGCAGTTTTTCCAGCATCAATATAAATAAGAGGTCCCTTCTCTGTTGATTTGTGGTGCTACCTTTACCATATCTCCAGTTTTTAATATTACATGAGTCAATTTTCACTTTTATGCTTATTTTACAGTTTTGTTTGTTTTCATACAGTACCATATTGATTGTCTTACTTTGACATGGTATATGTTAATATGTCATATGATAAACTCTTCTTTACCCACCCACCCCAACACCTTTGCTCTTTCTTTATTCTTTTCTTCACAAATTGATTTAGCTACTGATGTATGGATCCTTATGCTCACATAGGAATTTTGATGGAGTTTGTGTGGATTCCATAGATTATTTGGAGAAAATCTGGCATCAAATATTTGTGAAAATCAAATCTTTCCATTTATTTAACTTTTCTTCTATAGATAATATACACATGTATATACAAATGTATACATACATATGAAATTATGTCATTTATAATAATAAATATATTCATATCCACATATATCAGTCCACACAGAGATATGGATATATTTTTATGGATACATACAGGTATGTAAATATTTGTGATTGTAAGTGGTACTATTTTATATTTTCTAGTTGATTATTGTTGATTTAGAGGAATGTTGTTAATTTTTTAAAGTTTATAATCCAGCAACTTTTCTTATTCTAGTAGTTGTTTATTTTGTTAGGCTTTTTATATATAAATATGTGCAAATATGGAGAGTTTTATCTCTTCACTTCTAAGCCTTACACATCTTAGACTTTTGAAATTTTCTTATAGCATCAACGTAGACCAAAACTCTATTAAACAATAGTGGTGATAGTGAGTATTCTTGTACTTTTCTAATCTTAATGGAAGCCATACAACTTTTTCCATTATGAGACTTGCTATAGATTTTCAGTATATAGTTTTCATCTAGTTTCTAAGTCTTTACTAATGAAATATGTATTAAACTTTATTAAATGTATTTTTCTGCATCTATGACTTTGTAACTTTTCTGCGTAGTGTTTTTAGTGTAGTAAAATTAAGTGGTAGCTTTTTATGTTGAACTGTTTGCATGGATGAGAAAAACCATAGTTATGGTATATTTTTAAAAGATTTTATTTATTTATTTGAAGAGGGGAGGGGCAGGGAGAGAGGGAGAGAGATAATCTCAAGCAGACTCCCTGCTGAGCATGGAGCCTGATGAGGGGCCCAATCTCACAATCCTGAGACCCTGACCCAAGCTAAAATCAGAAGAAGGATGCTTAACCTACTGAGCTACCTTGGTGCCCCAGTTACAGTATGTTTCATATATGATTTGGTTTGTTTAAATAATACTTTATTTAAATTGTTATATCTATGTTGATAAGCAATAAAGACCTATTTTTTATTCTTTTTTTTATTTGGAATCATTTGAGGCCCCCAAAAATGAATTGATAAATTTTCTATATTTTAATTTCTGAAACTATTTATATTAAATATCTGGCTGTTAAAAGTTATATAAATGCACCTATAAAAGTGTTTACATGTTGGGCTCATTAGGACAGTGATATTTCATTATGATTTCCATTTATTCAGTGTTAGTGCCTATTCACACTTTCAATTTCTACTTATACCTGTTGTATGCTTGTTAGTACATAGATATTTATAATATTATTTTATCATTCTGATACTCTGATGTATCTGAAAGGTTTTCCCTGTTTTATTAGGTGTTTTGCTTATTTCCTCTTTTTTATTTTTTATTGATCATTGTTGCAGAGGCTTTTCTATTTTTCTTCTTTTGAAGAATCAGGTTTTAGGGAAGCCTGGGTGGCTCAATGGTTGAGCATCTGCCTTTGGCTCAAGCTGTGATCCTCGAGTCCCAGGATCGAGTTCCACACTGGGTTTCCTGCATGAAGCCTACTTCTCCTCTGCCTATGTCTCTGCCTCTCTCTCTTTCTGTGTCTCTCATGAATAAATAAATAAAATATTTTAAAAATAATCAGGTTTTAGTTTTGTTAATCTTTATTTCATGTATTTCTGCTCTTCTTAATTTTTTTTTTGCTTTTAGACTTGCTCTGTAGTTCTTTATCCAATGATTTGAGTTTAATACTTAGATCACTATTTTCATTCTGTACTGTATAAGGCTATACATTTCGTTTCAAGTATTACCTTAGCTATGCCTCAACTAGCATTTTCTGTGAGGTTTATTTCTAACTATTTTGTGGTTTCTTTTATTATTTGCCCCGCTAGACCAAAGTTTATTTATTAATGTGTTATATAATATATATCACATCTATAAGAACTTTCTATACTTATTCTTTTATTATTGTTATTGATTTTTATATTCAGAGAACATGATATGAAAGATAACAGGTTGGGGAGATGGGATATTGAAGCTTTCATTGGGGTCTAGTGCATTTTTTAAGTATTTCATGAGTTTCTGAAAAGAATGAGTTACTTCTGCATTTGGGGTTTACAGTTCCCATATCTCTTGGATTGCAGTAAAGCATTGTGTTACCAAAATTTTGTAAATGTAACTCATCAGTTTTTCAGACATAGGTGTTAAAATCTTTAAATATTGTTGATGCATTTCCCCCTATAATACTGTCAGTTTTTAAATTTATGTATTTAGAGACTATATTATAGGATGCAAATGTGCTTTTGATCATTATACTTCTGTTATTAGCGTCACTTAATTCTCTTCTTTATCTTTTAGTTATTTCTTTCAAGGAATTATATTCATTTCTTAGTTCTGAAACCAGGGATAGTACCAAACCCTACACATATTATATTTTTTCCTATATATACATAGCTATGATATAGTCTAATTTACAAATGTGACACAGCAACAGATTAACAACAATAACTAATAATAAAATGGAACAATTGAAACAATATACTTTAATGAAAGTTAAGTGCATGTGGTCTCTCTCACTCTATAAAAATATCTCATTGCACTATACTTACCCTTTTTCTTCTTGTAATGATATGAGATGATAAAATGCCTACATGATGAGATGAAAGAAGTTGAATGAAGTAGGCATTGTGATACAGGGATTGTAGTATTCAGCTGCTTTTGATCTTCCAATGATATGCCAGCAGGTGGACCATCTGCTTCTGGACTCTAGTTGACTGTGGGTTAATGCAAAGCATAGAAAGTGAAACCACAGATAAGGGGGAACTACTGTATATATTGGATGTTCTGCTTCTTTGAAAGCAGTTCAAATAGTTAACCTGATTATTGAAATTCTTAACCACATTAATGTTTTACTTTCAAAACTTTTCAGTATTAATATCTACCCCCTAATAAAATAAGTATCTAATCAGGCTCTCTTCACATCTCTATTATCTTCCCCCATCACTTGCCAGGGTCATATGGTGGACGTTAACCACTGGATTTTTATTAGTATTACTTGTGTTTCTATTTTTGCGGAATCTCCCCGGGATCTCCTACCATGATGGTAGAGGGTGAAACATCAATGCTATTCTGCCAACCTGAAAAATGATTTCAATTTTTCTCAGCATTTTCTCATGATTTGTATGCTAATTTTTCTGATTCTTGGATTCTAGACATTGACATTATTATCAATGACTATCAATGATAAAGTTCATAGAACAGTTTAAACTGCTTAAACAGTTAAATAATTTCTTCACTATAGTATTTCATGCTTCTGTGAGAGATAAATGGGAAAGAAAAAATTCTTCAGTAAAGTTGAAATGCCCTATTCTCTGTATTAAATGGAAACCATGGGACCAAGAGGATCATGATAGGTCTTTCTGGCTTTTCTTAACTTCTAAGTAAAATCATTGATGTTGTCTAAATAACCTATGCATCAGGAAGATAATGTCTAGATCAACTTATGAGATTTTTTCAAATTTTATACTAAAACACTTACATTGAGAAAATGTACTGTCATTTTATTGACATGCTAAAAATGTATTGCATGCTTTTGTGAAGAAAGCTGCTTTTATTTTCTCAGCTTTGAATTAATCAGGGAAAGGAAGGGAATATAGTGGAACTATAATTAAAAATTATAATTTTTATATAGCTAATCATGCTGATGCTGGAGTGGGACACAAAAAAAGTCCAGTGGGGAATTATAGTCTTCATTTCTATAGGAATTTCAAGCAACAGTGCAAAAGTGGGGGAATTTTTGGAGAGAATGGAGATTTCTGTGTGACTCTTGAAATGATACCAAATCATTTAAAATATATTTGCTTTGGATTTCTTGACCACATCCCTTTGAAAATTTTTAGTCTCTTTCTGCCTTAAATTTACTTATATACATTCTCAGCTTTTCTGTATTTTGTCAACATAAATAAGTTAAATACAGCTAGGGTTGCATCATTTTTGTTTTAGGCTAAAGATTTAATCAAGAACTACCACTTCAATAAGTGGATATTGGGGTAGAAATTGATATGACATACTTTCTTCTTTGATAACTCTCTGATAGAAATGAATGAGCAAAAATGATGGGTAAATGCCAAGGACCAGAAGTAGAGGTCCTGTGTAGGCTATAGGCTGAATAATTAGACCTTGGATAACCAAGACCTGAGCATGCAAAAAAAAAAAAAAAAAAAAAAAAAATCTGGTCCCCAGTGTGTTACTTGCATATAGTTTTTAAAGAAACCATGAAACCATGACAAAGTTTAAAGCTCTACTTTTATTTTATTTATGAATTTACCTTTTGTTTTTAGGTGTATCAAGCCTGAAGAGAAGTCTCTTGGTGTGGGGTTACATACATTTTGCACAAGAGTATTTGGTAAAAATAGTAATTTTTCCAACATCATATCAAAACATTATTAAATACTAAGAAAATTAAATCATACTCTTGAAGTAACAGTCTAGCAAATATCCCTTCTGCTTATAGCACTTTGTAATTTGTATGAGAATGAGGTACAAGAAGAAATAGAGAACTTCCCCCTTTTACTTAAAAAAGATCTATCTGAACTTAATTCTACTTTTTATCTATTAGAAGATTTGAAAAGCAAATGAACAACAACAACAAAATGCTTTGTTAAAGTAAAATGTACATGTGATTGGTCCAGAAAAATGCAGGAAAAATATAAAGAATCATTAATTCAATGTTTTTCTATATCAATAATGTTTATGTTGCATTTATCCATCACATTACTTATCCTTTATAATTTGGAAACTTTATAGTAAAAGTAACTTCTGATTTCTAAAAATAAATTTAAATCATTTTATTCATATTTTGTTAAACTTTATTTGTTCTACAAATAGAGAAAATTAAAATGTTTTCAAACAAAATAATGTGCTTTAATTCTTACCTTGTTGATGGATTTTTCTTTCTCCCTTCTTTAATTGTAGCTGGAATTCCTGCACCTATTTATTTTGGAGCTTTAGTGGATTCTACATGTTTACATTGGGGAATGTTGAAATGTGGTGAGTCAGGGGCATGCAGGATATATGATTCTACCAACTTCAGGTAAAGATAATAAATTTTTTAAAGAATTACTTTCTAAGCACAGCCTGTACATAAAGTGGCACTATTCATGTATAGCATTTTCTTTGTCAGGTACACAGACTACCTTTGACTGTGTTTCCAGAATATATGCTAATACTATATATTTATTACTCATTTATACATAGAATCTTATATTCTCACTATACTCAAAGTACTTGTTAAATATAAGCATGGATGACTTGCCTTTTTAAGTGATCTTTGCTAAATTGGTTGCAATCAATACATTATTGAAAGTAATAGCTGTACATAAACTACCTATCTAAATTAAATTACTCTCTAAAGCATTCCCATTTCATCTTACCTCATTTTTACACCTTACTAGCCTGAATCTTTACTTCCTTTCACATCTACCTCTATTTTTCAAAATGATATTTTTCCTCTATTAAATTTTGCTGACACAATAGTCTTCATAAAGGCTTATTCTTTTGTTAATATAAGTCTGATTTTAAACAAAACTCAAGATAATATTAATGTGTTTTTTAACGAAATGCTTCCATTTTGCTCTATTTTCATATTCTTTTTCATTTGGAAACCTGAATTTTGTTTAAATTTGTATTAATTTCTCCTGACGAAGCAGTACAAAAATTCATTTACTAAAAAACAATTTAGCATTGTTTAAAACATTCTAAGGTCTTATCTTTTTTTTTAAATAAATTATTTTTTTATTGGTGTTCAATTTACCAACATACAGAATAACACCCAGTGCTCATCCCGTCAAGTGCCCCCCTCAGTGCCCGTCACCCATTCACCCCCACCCCCCGCCCTCCTCCCCTTCCACCACCCCTAGTTCGTTTCCCAGAGTTAGGAGTCTTTATGTTCTGTCTCCCTTTCTGATATTTCCCACACATTTCTTATCTTGATTAGTAAAATGATATATGTGGAGAACTGTGAAGAGAGCAGACAACATGAGATTCATGTTTTCATCAGTTCTCTGTTCCCCTATAGCTCTACAGGGGTAATGTGAAGGTGGGCCCAAGCACATACTGTGTATGCAATGGGTTTGATTCACAGTCGAAAAACCCTGAGGATCACTAGTGTAGATTGGCCTCAACCTGCTGCCAAGATTCATTTTGATAGTAGCCTTAATTAAATGCTATTTCAGACAAAATAATTATATTTGGTACCATCCTCTATCAGTCAGATTAATTGGAGTGGCCGATAAAGTAGTGTACTCATGAGAAAATTCACCACATATAAATATTGTGTAGAAACAGGAGGTGGATATTGTTAGTAGACAGTTCTCCATGGGTCTCTTACATTTCTGCATACCTTGTTAGCAGAGGCTTTTTTTTGAACTATCTTTTCAAGGACGTTTGAATAGTAAATGACCTTGGAAGATATAGATGATGTTTTCCTATCTCTAGAGTTTGCTGTCTAGGATGATAAAAATAATAACTCTCTCTAGGTCAAAGGTTGGCAGATTTGCTTGTAGCCCATTTAAAAGAATGGGATTTCCTAAACTCAGGATTTCTCAGCTGTGATCCAAACCCATTGTGTGCACAAGGTCCACATAGGTCTTTCACCATGGGATTCCTTTGGGACTTGAAGATTAAGGAAAACCAGCCTGAACTCGCAGCTTTTGCTGATTTCTGTACTGTGAGTAAAAAAGTCCTTTGTCTCTGACATGGAAGTCTTGTATCTTGAACCAGTATCCATGCAACTGTGGCAGGCTAGCCTGTTAGCTTAAAATCCAGGTAAAATCTAGGAGTCTTTTATAGTTCTTAAGAACAGAAATGCTGATTAACTTTAAATTTTGCCAAAAATGTAAGGCTAAAAGGATGGCCACTTATATTTACTTGACGCCAATAGAAAAGAAGAAAAAGATTAAGGAAAATTAAATGGAAGTAAGAAATAGGAAAATAAAAACACACAAAATAATTTGAAAATATAAGCCTAAGTATACCAAGTTTCACAATAAATGTAAAGCAAATGAATTTGCTTCTTAAAAAGATAATGACTTCACATGAATTTCAATGTTTTCAAAATTCTAGCTATATGCTATTTGTAAGACACTGCCTACAAAATATAATATGAAGAAAGGCTAAAGATGAAGGTCAGAAAAGATATACCAGACATATATTAAAATCAAATTTCTGTGGTTATATTAATGACTGTGAGACAAAATAGAATTTAAATTGAAAAGGATTGGGGCACCTGGTTGGCTCAGTCAGTTAAGTTCCAACTCTTGATTTCAGCTCAGGTCTTGTTCTCAGGGTTGTGAGTTCAAACCCTGCATTGGGTTCCATTCTGGGCATGGATCCTACTTTAAAAATAAATAAATAAATAAATAAATAAATAAATAAATAAATAAATAATGAAAAATGATTAATAAAGAAGAATGTTACTTAGTAATCAAAGAAACATTTTTTTTTTATGATAGTCACAGAGAGAGAAAGAGA
The DNA here is from genome assembly GCF_048164855.1 of Canis lupus baileyi. Classification (NCBI taxonomy): domain Eukaryota; kingdom Metazoa; phylum Chordata; class Mammalia; order Carnivora; family Canidae; genus Canis; species Canis lupus. The sequence continues at coordinate 26,742,898 of NC_132862.1, forward strand.
GAGAGGCAGAGACATAGGCAGAGGGAGAAGCAGGCTCCATGCACTGGGAGCCCAACGTGAGATTCAATCCCGGGTCTCCAGGGTCGTGCCCTGGGCCAAAGGCAGGCACCAAACCACTGTGCCACCCAGGGATCCCCCAAAGAAACATTTTATCAATAATATGTAACAGCCATCAACCCATGTATATCTATTAACATAATCTTGAATATATAAAACAAAAAATTTACAAAATTACAAGAAATCTAAATCAGAGTGGAAAATTTCAACACACTTTCCAAACAGGTGAATAGAAAATATAGACAAAAAAATCATTGATGATAGAGAAAATTTTGAACCACCAAATTGTACAAGAGTTATCTAATACATAACAATTTTAAAAAGCCCAACCAAGAGAATATATATTTTTCTCAGGCCTATAAGAAGCACTTATTACAACTAAGTCCAATGCCACAAAGTTAAAAAAAAGTGTTGATAATATATATATAACCACTATTTTCTGTCCATAATGTAATGCAGTTAGAAACCCATGATAAAATTTTGCCAAAGCCTCACATTTGAAATTACTCATAGGTCAAAGAATAAGTTCTAATACAAATAATAAAATGACTAGAACTCCTGTCATAGGAAAACTTGTGGGACAAAGCTACGCCAGTACTCAAATGTGTATTTAGGCCTTTAAATGTATATATGTTTTTTAAAAGACTGAAAATTAGTGAACTCAGAATTAAGGAAAAGGACAATGTAACTTCAAATAAAGTAAATAAAACCCTGATAAATAATTTGATAAGTTATGTACTGATATATTTCCTATTTCAAATAAGAACAGTAGATACAATATAATTTTTATATTCCGAAGGGATATATCTGGGTTCAAAGATAATAAAAACGTTATCTAGCATATCTAGTTTTCCTGAACTAGAAATTGAACAGAAACATAAAGAATAAACATAAAGAAATAAACAGAGCTGAGAGCAAAGCCTAAATGCAAAGCCTTTAAACCTAGAAATGTGCAGTGGTTTCTAGGTGATCAGCTTCCAAAAAGAAAATAAAATACTTTTAGGAAGTCAAGAGATCAGATCCAGATTGAATGCTTTAATTCATGAGGTGGTATTCATCACTCTTGGATTGAATTGAATGGTGTCCATCAAAATTTCACATCTACCCATGATCTCAGCATATGATTTTATTTGGAAATAAGTCTTTGAATTAGTGAAATTAAGATGAGGTCATACTGGATTATGTGGGCTGTAAATCCAATCACCTGTGTCCTTATAAGAGGAAAAGATGCAAAGGGACACATACACAGGAAGATGCTATGTAGAGACAGAGGTAGAGATTGCAGTATTGCATCTACAAATCAAGGAATGCTAAGGATTGCTGGCAATTACCAACAGCTAGGAAGCGTCAAGAAAGGATTCTTTCCTGGAGCCTACAGAAGAAGCCTAGCCATGCCAACATCTTGACTTCGGGTTTCTAGCCTCCAGAATTGTGAGAACAACTTTATTTTGTTTTAAGCCATCAATTTTGTGGTGCTTTGTTATAGCAGCCCTAGAAAACAAATACAAACGTCATTGTAAAAGAGATTTTGAAAGAATAAATACAGAGAAAGAAAGTCAGAACAATCAGCAACAACAACAAAATACTCAAAATTGTTTAGTTTTGCAAGCTAAAACTTAAAAACACTTGAATAATTCTACTGGCAAAAAAAGATAAGCACTTAAATTACCAATTGAAACATACTTAATTCCAGATCAAATTTAATATAATGTAGGAGTTTGACAAAGACTTTAAAATAAGTGTGCTTAATCAGCTCAAAAAGATTAAGAATAATAAGTAAATGGTATAATATCCATTAAAAATGAACCAGAAATTGTAAGAAAAAGCAAGCAGAAATAAGAATATCAAAAAGAACTCTTGGGAAGATTAGAGATTAAACGTATATCATTGAGATAACAAAAGAATCTTAAATATGCAATACATTTCAAGTTAATATAGTTAACATGAGAATTAGTGAACTGAAAGAGAGCACAGAAGAATTTATCTAGAAAAAAAAATCTAAATCAAGATTTTAAAATCTATCAATAAATCAATAATCAATAATCTGAAGTGATTAAATCAATAATCTGAAGTGATTCAACAAAAATGAATGCCTAGATAATATTAAAGATCAGTTAACAATTAAAGCATACACTTCAAAAAAAATTCTAGAAAGAGAATTGAGGAAATGTCAGATGTAAATTAAAGAATTAATGGCATAAAATTTCCTAGAATTTGAGACATAAATTTTCATATCAAAGGTGAACTTTTTATTTTTTTTAAGATTTTATTTATTCATGAGAGACAGAGAGAGAGAGTCAGAGACATAAGCAGAGAGAGAAGCAGACTCCATGCAGGGAGCCCAATGTGGGACTCAATCCCAGGAGTCCAGGATCACTCCCTGAGCTAAAGGCAGATGCTCAACCTCTGAGCCACCTAGGCATCCCCACAGGTGAACTTAAAATGTATAGTAGAATAGATATAAATGGACATATAAGAGCAAAATTACAAATATTCAAGGTAAAGGAAAAAACCCCATAAATTACAGAGAAATAAATATGTGGCTTACAAAGAAATGACAATTAGGTCAATAGCAGATAGGTCACCAGCAACAATAGAACCTAATATCTTTGATCCTTATTGCTTTGTGTTTGAGTTAAAACAAAACCACAAACCATATAGCAAGAAATGAGTAAATGTGGGCAGCCCGGGTGGCTCAGCGGTTTAGCGCCGCCTTCAGCCCAGGGCGTGATCCTGGAGAGCGGGTATCGAGTCCCACGTCTGGCTCCCTGCATGGAGCCTGCTTCTCTCTCTGCCTCTCTCTCTCTCTCATGAATAAATTTTTTTAAAAATGAGCAAATGTGACTATAAACTTTTAAATTTTCTTGATAACAGAAGACATTGTAAACAATAAAGAATGTTGTTAATATATAAAAACTAATGAAAACTTTTGGGCAATATCTATTAAGCTGTGTACTCTACAACCCTGAGACATATTTTAGAGAAACTCTTGTTTACATTAAAAGGAGACTTATTGCAGTATTATTGATATTAGAAAATGTTAAAACAAGTGTCCAATAGGGAATTGATTAATAAATTGTGGTATATTCACACATTGAAGTGTGGTGCAATAGTTAAAAATAAATAAAGTAGGGATGCCTGGGTGGCTCAGCGGTTGAGCATCTGCCTTTGGCTCAGGACATAATCCTGGGGTCTGGAATTGAGTCCAGATCAGGTCCCTTGCAGGGAACCTGCTTCTCCCTTTGCCTATGTCTCTGCCTCTCTCTCTCTGTGTCTGTTATGAATAAATAAATGAAATCTTAAAAGAAGAAGAAAGAAAGAGAAAGAAAGAAAGAAAGAAAGAAAGAAAGAAAGAGAGAAAGAAAGAAAGAAAAAGAAAGAAGAACTGTATGAGCATAGTTTTATTTTTTTTTTGTATGAGCATAGTTATAAAATGAAGGGCTAACAAACACATTTTCAGAATAAAATATATAGTGCTATTCCAATTATTTTAAATGTAAAAACGTATAAAGTAATTGTATATGTTATGAATATAAACATACGCACTTGTAAAACTATAAAAATAAACTAGGAACAAAATCCGTAACATTCAACATAGTCTTACATCTAGAAAGGGCTAAAAGGTCATATCATAGGGGTATACAGGGAATTTCAATGTATTAGTATTTTCTTTTGAATTGGTCTCAAACAAAAATGGCAAAATTTAATCATTTTGAAGTACAAACCTTTTATTCTGTATTTTAAAAGTGTTTCATAATAAAATTTTAGAAGTAAAAAATTTAAAAAGATGCAGAAATTAATAAATGGACTATACACCATACAGGTACAATACAAATAAAACACTATTTTTTGAAAAGATTAAAATATAATAATAATAACAATAATCTGAAAAGGCAAATAGAGAGGAGATACGAATAAATACTATTGAGAATAAACAAGGAAATGTAAATACAAATACTTAGGGATTTTAGTCACACAATTCAGAAACATTAAATAGATGGTTTTCAAGATGAGTGTATATTACCAAATTTTACTGTAAATACATAGAAAACATGAATATTTTCATAGCTATTTAAAAATGTTAATCAGTCAAAAGTTCCCATCCCTAAAGGCACCACGTCCAGATTCTTTTTTTTTTTTAAGATTTATTTATTCATGAGCAACACAGAGAGACAGAGGCAGACACCGGCAGAGGGAGAAGCAGGCTCCCCATAGGGAGCCAGATAAGGACCAATGGAGATCCCGTGATCACACCCTGAGCTGAAGGCAGATGCCCAACCACTGAGCCACCCAGGCATCCCTAAGACAAGTTTTATAAACCTTCAATGAACTGATGATTTCTACATAATACAAGTCATTCCAAGAAATGGGAAAAAAGGGGAAAATTTCTTGATTTACAAAACTAGTACAGTCTCGATATTTGCATTAGACAACTTCAGTAGAAGGAAAAAATACAGGCTGATTTTACTTATAAATATGCATGCAAAAATTCTAAATAAAAAATTAGCAAATCAAATCTAATATATAAAAACTCACTCATAGAATTTATATTAGGCATGCAAGGATGGTTCAGTATGAGAAAAATTTATCAATCTAATATACCTTATTAACACAATAAAGGGGGTAAAATCTTGAATATTCTACTATGCAGAAAAATAATTTGGTGATACTTTACTTATTCATATTTAAACTTTGAGCAAGCTCAGGATAGAAGAAGAGTTTTCTTAAAGTAATTAAGGTTATCAAAAACAAAACAAAAAAAACCCCACAGAGTAGAAATCACAATTGATGGGGATTTCTTTGAAAGCATTTTTATTAGATACTAGAAAAAACCTGCTCACTATCAGTATTATATATATATTTTTAAAGATTTTATTTATTTGAGAGCATGAGAGTGTGCATGCTTGAGCATGAGCTGGAGAGGGGCAGAGGGAGAAGCAGGCTCCCCACTGAGCAGGAAGCCAGATGTGGGATGCAATCCCACAACTCCAGAATCCTGACCTGAGCAGAAGGCAGGAAGCAGTCCCTTAACCAACTGAGGCACCCAGATGTCCCTCAGCCTTACACTTAGAGGTTCAATTCAATGTAAAAAGATTTTTAAAACCCAAAAGATTAGAAGAAAAGAAAAGAAGTGTGAGTTTTCTCGATGAAAAATTCCAAACAACATTTAACAAACATTAGAATTAATAAGTGAGTTCACTTATATAAAATTGACATGCAAAACAATTATAATTATCTGCTGTAATCTTCATGGGAATGAAATACTAAAAATTAAAGATACGCAAAACTAACGTACTCACTACACTTTATTATTTAATATATTTTAATTATTATATAGATTTAATATATTTTAACATTTTTTTGATAGATACATCTACCTTGGCTTGCCAGCAGCTCTAAGAGGAACAAGCTATATTCCAGCCTTTTTAATCCTAATTATGTTGAAGAAGCGTCTTCTACCTGGTGAAAATGCCTCTTCAGGAACTGTACTTATAGAGGCAAAGGTTACAGGAAAGGAAAACGATTGCAAAGATATGCACCAAAATTCCAAAGTTTTGAATGATGGTGAATCAAAAACTAAACTGTAATGCCTTATTATATCATGCTTCCCAGAGTTGGAGAATACACTACAACTTAATTGTTTTTAAAATCAATAGGGATACAGGGGGTAACTTTTTCTTGTTTATGAACCTCAAATTTTGGTGTTGTTTTGTTTTGTTTTTTACTCAAGATAAAGAAATGTTCATTGATGGTATTTCTGAGACATCAATGGCATTTGAGATATTCCTCAGAGGGACATTTATAACAACCTTCAAAACAGAAGATTAGAACTAGCTTTATTTTTATGTGGAAATAACAATTTCTCTTTTAAGTCATGTGAAATTAGGGTATATTTCCCACATTTCCTTTTCCAAATGATTCTAAAAATTTTCTATTATGAAAATCTATTTAATTCCATTGAATTTCTGCTTTGATATTGGGGTTATTTAGAGAATGAAATTCTTACCTGGCTTACATGAATATTTAAGTCTTTTATTCAAATTTATCACTTTTATGTGAGAGAGGCCCACATTTTCTAATTCTAGGAATTGTTCTTTAACTTCTCCTATTCCTTCCAGACATGAATGTTTTAAAATAGATTACTCATTAATATGCCATCACTTTCTCTCATCTTGTTCCCAGCTTTATTACTTAAGTCATATATTTGCTCATTTTGTTCAGAACACTGAGAAACTGAGTCAGGTTATTAAAAATATGTAGCAAAGATTGTTGGATTTTTTTTTTTTTTTTAGCAATTCAAACCTGGTGACTAAACTCTCTGTGAAAAACAAGTGTTCAGTCAAAGGATGAAAGGATAATATTAGAAAAATACTAGTCCTTAAGGCTGTAGTGTCAGATATTGTCAAAGGAACATTGTCCCAAATTCAGGAGACCTTCTGAGACCAATGTTTATCCTACCTATGATGTCCAAAGTTAGAACACAAATACTAATTTTCCATAAGTCATCTTAAAGAATGATGCTTTAAAAAAGTAGCTTCTGTTATGAAACTGGGTTAATAAAATTCAAGATACACATTTAAAACTAAATCTACTAAAAAAAATAAAAAAATAAAAATAAATCTACTCATATTATTATTTTGTCATTTATGGATACAATAAAAGGATGAATGAATTTAAAAGACAAGAGACCCTATTGATGATGTGGGGTTTCTGGTTCAAGGGAGCAGAATAAGCAACCATATTTACCTAATCCTTATTTTCTCTCCTTATTCTCCATTCCACTTAAATAATAGTCAATACATAAAACATAATATATTTACATAATGGTGAGGAGATTACAAGGAGGGAGGGTGGAAAAAGTGGATGTCAATATACTATGGTTATATATGCGTAATATAAAGGGAATGTGAATTCCTCCAAGATAGAAGAGCAGAAGAGGGCATAATCTAGAATGCAGTCACAAGGAGCCTGGAATATAGGTAGGAGCCTCTGAGTTGCAAATTCAAATATCACCAAAAAAATTAGTAGCTGCACAGAAAATAAAGCAGTTAATTGAAAGACTGCCTAAAGATATTTTGAAGACTAATATGACTTCCTGAATGATTATATGTGTCATATGAGAAGAAAGCAACTCAGATGAGAAGACTGGGTAGGTCAGTCTTTAAGAGTTAAATTTTGGACTTGTGGAGTTTGAAATTTCATTTTTGGTTTTATTAAAAATAACCATGATTCAAGACAGGAGTGTTGTTGAAATGTGAGAGAAGAACTACTCATTGGAAATGAGGAATGTAATTCAAGGTAGGTCTGATTGCAGCAGTGAAGTAAAGTTGAGTGTTTACAGTTGAGGGTTAGGGTCTAATGACAAGAAATTTGGAGTTGGTGGGGAGGATGTGGCAAGAATCACTTGGAAGCTAAAAGGAGGAAAAAGGACTTATTCTAATTCCAGAGACTCATGAGAAAAAGAACACAGCACCACATAAGAAGTTTTTGGGGGGAGGAGAGGAAGATGGTGGCAGAAGAGGAAACCCTTGGTTCATCTCATTCCATGAATCCAACTATCAAACATCCTAAATACTCCCCAGAAAATGGCCTGAAGACTAACAGAGCACACTCCACAGCTAAAGGGAGAGAAGAAGTCACATCAAAGAAGGAGGAAGTGCAGAGATGGGGTTTAGGGGAGAAAAAGGTCCCAGGTGCTGTGGAGAGGCAGGAGCCATGGTCATGGAAAAAGGCAAGATTGAGAGGAGTGCACAGGGGGGTGTACAAGGAGAATGTTTTCAAGAATGTTTTCTTGAAACCAGTAGGGCTTGAAGACTGAGGTTTAAAGGTCAGCAGGTTTGACTGGGATAGAGCCCTGAGGGCATTGAATTGTTCCTAGAGAGAGGGTAGGCAAATGATAACTGGGGCAGACAGTGTGGAATCAGTGACTGACAGAGCACCTGAGGCACACAATGGGGAGATTATTTGCTCTTCTCAGAGGGTGTTCCTGAGAGGCAGCATTCAAGGAGTGAACAAATCGTGCTGGCTGGCACCATTTCCCTCCTCCACCCCTCAGCATAAACACAGAACAACCTGCAGGAAATCAGCTCAGCCCAAACACTGGCTGCCTGGCTTGCTTACACGAAGCTCCACTCCCTTGCACTCTGGCAGGACTGTCCTTCTCAGTCAAACTTGCCTCAGTGTAGCAGGCCCCTTACTCCCCAGAAGGTAAGCACAACCCCTGCCCACATCGTATCCCCTGACCGGAAAGTTCTGCAGGGCCTCAGTTCTGGTGGAGTTACTGTCAGTTTTTTTTTTAATAGTTTTTTTTTTTTTTTAAGATTTTATTTATTTATTCATAGAGAGAAAGACAAGAGAGGCAGAGACACAGGCAGAGGGAGAAGCAAGCTCCATGCAGGGAGCCCGACGTGGGGTGGGATTTGATCCCAGGTCTCCAGAATCACACCCTGGCTGCAGGCAGTGCTAAATTGCTGCGCCACTGGGGCTGCCCTACTATCAGGTTTTATTTCACAAGCAGAACAGAATACATTTAGTTAAAATTTGCCAAATTCTAGCCAGGGACAAAAATTGTCCACAACAGATAAGGAGAGCTTCTGTAGACAACTGGCCTAAAGGATAGAGCAGCCAATACACAAGAGTAGAGCATAAGCAACACATACCTAGGACACTCCCCAAAGCATCAGGCTCTGGCACCTCATGATCTCTTCCTTAGGCCATTACTTCTAGAAGCTGGTGACTTAACTGGCTTTTTAAATGCAGAAAAGTAGACAGAGACTTAGACAATGCAAAGGTGGAGGAATTTATCTCAAATGAAAGAACAAGATAAGGCCGTGGTGAGAGATCTTTGTGAAACAGATATAAGCAACATGCCTGATGGAGAATTTAAAGCAATAATCATAAGTATACTAATTGGGTTTGAGAAAAGAAAACATCAGTAAGACCCCTACAACAGAGATAAAAGAGTTAAAAAAGAATCAGAGATGAAAAATGCAATAAATAAGATTGGAAACAGGCTTGATACAATGAACAGCAGGCTGGCAGAAATGGAGAAACAAATTAGAGACCTAGAAGGCAAAATAATGGGAAATCTGAATCTGAACAAGAGAGAGAAAGAAGTATTATGGAGCACAAGAACACACTTAGGGAACTCAGAGACTCCATCAAACATAAAAACATTCATATTATATGAGTCCCAGAAGAAGCAGAGAAAGAAAAGGCAGCAGAAAATTTATTTGAGGAAATAATAGCTGAAAACTTCTGTAACCTTGGGAAGAAAACAGACATCCAGATCCAGGAAGCACAGAGAATTCCTATCCAAATCAACAAAAGCAGACCAAAACCAAAATGTATCACAATTAAATTTGCAAAATATAATGATAATGAAATAATCTTAAAGACCAGAAGAAAAATAAGTAACTTACAAGGGAAATCTATAAAGTTAGCAGGAGATTGCTCAGCAGAAACTTAGCAAGCCAGAAGAAAGTTGCATGACATTCAACATGCTGATGGGAAAAATCTGCAGCCAAGAATACTCTATCCAGCAAGGCTATCATCATGAGAAAAGGAGAGAGAAAGAATTTCCCAAACAAAAACTAAAGGAGTCCATGACCACTAATCTAGCTCTGCAAGAAATATTAATGGGGACTCTTAGGGTGCAAAGGAGAAATCAAAAGTGACAAAGACAGAAGAGGATCAGAGAAATCTCCAGAAACAATGACAAAACAAGTAATAAGATGTTAATGAATATATATTTATCAATAATTACTTTCAATGTAAATGTACTAAATGCTCCAATTAAAAGATACAGGGTGTATTGGGTGATAGGCATTAAGGAGGGCACTCGATGTAATAAGCACTGGGTGTTATATGCAACTGATGTGTCACTAAATTCTATCCCTGAAACTAATAATACACTATATGTTAACTAAATTGAACTCAAATAAAGAATTTTTTTAAAAAAGATATAGGGTGTCAGAGTGGATAAAAAACAAGACTAATCTACATGATATCTGCAAGACATTGATTTAAGACCTAAAGACATCTGCAGACTGAAAGTGAGGGGATAGACAAACATTTATCATGCAAATAGATGTCAAAAGAAAGCTTGAGTGGCAAAACTTATACTGGACAAACTAGACTTTAAAACAAGACTGTAATAAGAGAGAAGAAGGGCACTATATCATAATAAAGGGGCCTATTCAACAAGAAGACCTACTATTATAAATATTTATGCACCTAATATGGGAGCAGGCAGATATAAATAACAATTAATACCAAACATTAAGGAATTAGTTGATAATAATACAATAATAGTAGGGGACTGTAATACACTTACATCAATGGACAGATCATCTAACATCAACAAGGAAACAATGGCTTTGAATGACATCCTGCACCATATGGACTTAACAAACATATTCAGAACATTTGATCCTAAAGCAGCAGACTGCACATTCTTTTCAAGTGCACATGGAACACTCTCTAGAATAGATCACATACTGGGTCACAGATCAGGTCTCAACCAGTACTAAAAGATTGGGATTATTCCCTGCATATTTTCAGGCCACAGTGCTTTGAAACTTGAACTCAAATACACGAGGAAATTTGGAAAGGACTCAAATACTTGGAGGTTAAAGAGCATCCTACTAAAGAATGAATGGGTCAACCTTCAGGATATTAAAGAAGAATGAAAAAAAATACAAGGAAACAAAAGAAAATAAAAACAGTGGTTCAAAACCTTTGGCATACGGCAAAAGTGGTCCTAAGAGGGAAGTATATAGCAAGATAAATCTTAAACTATCCAACCTTATATCTAAAGAAATAGAAAAAGAACAAAGTCTAAAGGCAGTAAAAGGAAGGAAATGATAAAGATTAGAGCAGAAACAATAGATATAGAAACAAAACAAAACAAAACACAAAACCCAATAGAATAGATTGATGAAACCAGGAGCTGGTTCTTTGAAAAAATTAATAATATTGATAAACCTATAGCCAAACTTATCCAAAAGAAAAGAGAAAGGACCCAAATAATTAAAATCACAAATGAGAGAGCAGAAATAACAACCAATACCACAGAAATACAAACAATTAAAAGAGAATATTATGAAAAACTATATGCCAACAATTTAGACAATCTAGAAAAAGAGACATGATTTTGGACCCAGTGCATCAGGCTCACTCTTACCCCCTCCTGGGGCAGATGGCATTTTACTCTGAGAAGATCAGGTTCTCTCTTAACACTTCTTGGTGGAGGAAGAAGATTAGAAAATTTGAATGAATGCTTTGTGGTCTATGACCTCTGTTGTTGGAGCCCATGAGGTCTGGGAGGTTAGTTCTTATTCTGAACACACTTTCCATGACAGCATAGAGGTAATGGCATAGCAGATAGAAATGGAAGAGAGAAACAGGAGAAGACCAGAAGTGGGAGGTCTGGGATCACTTACTTTCTTAATTAATATTGTGGGGAAGCTCCATTAATGGTAAAAGAGATAGTGACTTAATGTATTATTTATAGTTCTAACTATAACTGGTATTTACAGGAACCAAAAATAAAGGAATATAAAAATTAGGAAAATATAGATAAAGGGGAGGAGAGGGAATAATCATTCTTCATATTTTATAACAGAGCTAAAATATATTTTAAGCATGATGAATTAAGATAGAACTGACATACACTTATTAAAACTCTATGGAGAACCTGGGTGGCTCAGTTGGTTAAGCCTGTGACTCTTGAGTCTGGCTTAGGTCATGATCTCAGAGTTGTGAGATCAAGCCCCCAGTCAGGCTCTACACTCAGGGGAAGTCTGAGACTCTCTCTCTGTCTCTGTCTCTCTTTGTGCCCCTCTTCCTGCTTGCTCTCACTCTCTCAAAAATAAGTAAATAAATCTTTTTAAAAAAGTGATTGCCTCTGCTGCCCTGGACTATCATGAGAAAAAAATAATACATTTGTCCTTCATTTTAGGTTTGTTACACTCTGATTTTTTCCCATACACGAAAAAACAAGGTTAAAACATAGTATTTCATAAAGAATAACACATCAGCAAAAACAATAATAACAATTAAAGAAATGAGATCATGCATTTTATAGAAAGGTAAAAACTGAGCCTTCCAGTTTTTAAGAGTTGTTGAGGTCCTCCAATGAGTGCTTATTGAATAACTGCACTTATTCACATTTCTGTGATTGGTCCTAGAGGATATGTGTGTTGGTGTGTGTACCTGATGGGGGTGCTAACTAAGCGTGGTCTGTAGAATTTAAGTAGAATTCAAATTGGCATCATTTCATTAGGGTGAATAAATATACATACAGAAACAACTACAGAACAACAAATAATAGCACAGTGTAATTTCCAACACTATGGATATATAATAGGTCACTGAGTAATCAGAGTTTATACAAAAGCTTCCCATTCAGATCTGGTGGGAAATGATGCCTTCAGATTGATAAAGAGAAAGAAAGAAAAAAAAAAAACAGCCCTAATTGAGGGAAGAATAGAAGCAAATAATGTGGTAATTTGTCCTTTATTGTTAACTACAGATATATTGGCAGATATAATTGGTAATCTCTTTCCAACAATAACAACAACAACAATAGCAGCAACAACGAAAGAAAGCTTTCTGAGGATATAATTTGTGCTCTTTTTTTCTTTTTTCGTCCTTCCTGAATGAGGGATATTAGACCTTGAGGAGCAGCAGCCAACCCAGAACCAAAAGGCAAAAGGCAGAAGAAGGCGGACACCTGGGTAGCTCAGTGGTTGAGCGTCTGTTTTTGGCTCAGGGCATGGTTCCAGAGTCCTAGGATCGAGTCCCTCATCGGCCCCACCTCGAGGAACCTTCTCCTGTCTCTGCCTCTCTCTGTGTATCTCTCATGAATAAATGAATAAAATCTTTTTTAAAAAGGCAGAGGAATGAAGACATTTGAGGAAGGTGGAACAGGAAGACAGCTAGAACCTGACTACCTGATACAGTGCTGAACACCTGCACTAGCAGAATCAGGGCTAAGTTTTGTGGAGTATTAAGCTTCTAAAACAAGAGGATAGTTTATATAAGAAAAAAAATCAAAATTATTAGTACAAAATGAGGTCAAAAGGAATATTTAGAATGAAAACAAATACCACAAATTTGATGTAATATGCTTTAGGCCATAATCATGATATAAAAAAAAACCCTACTGCAAACATTATAGTTAAATAAGAAATATTAAAAGCTTTCCTGGTAAGTTGGGAGTGAGGAGATAATGCTTGTTATAATCATTTCTACTTAGCATTATACCCAATGTCCTCATCATTGGATGAGGAGAAACAGGGAAACAGGAGGGGGGGAAAAAGAATCAAAATTTGTAAGGATAAGAAAAGAAAAAGTAGGGACACCTGGGTGGCTCAGTGGTTGAGTGTCTGTCTTTGGCTCAGGGTGTGATCCCGGGATGCTGGGATCAAGTCCTACATTGGGCTCCCCACAGGGAGTCTGCTTCTCCCTCTGCCCATGTCTCTGACTCTGTGTGTGTGTGTGTGTGTGTGTCTCTCATGAATAAATAAATAAAATCCTTAGAAAAAAGAAAGCAAAAAAAAGTAAAATCATCAGTGCCAAGTTGTGTAAGCAGAAAATACAAAAGTTACTACAGATAAACTGTCCAAATTAATAAGTGTATTATAACTGATCTCTGGATACACAAAATCAAATGTAGTTTTTCATATATCAATTGCAGCTAGGAAATTATGTTAGTAGAACATACTATGTAGTGTAGCATCCCAAAAAACCACACACTGAAATCATAGAAATAAATCTCACAGCAAGTATCCATCCAAGACATCTATCCTCAAAACTACAGGGGAGTACCCAGAGAAATAAAGACCTGTATCATGCTTGTTGACTAAAAGATCTAATATTGTAAGGATGTCAGTTCTTCTGAAATTTATCTACAGATTTAGTGAAATCTCAAACAAAATCCCAGTACTTTTTGAAATGAGAACATTGACAAGATATTTTGTCCTTTACATGGAAATATAAAGGGCCAATGCAATTTTGAAGATGAAGGAAGAAGCCAACCACCAGATATTAAAATCTATAAAATTAAATTAATTAAGGCAATGTGGCATGGGCCACCTGTCTCCCATTCTAGGTGCCACCCACTCTTCCTGGTGCCTGCTGGTGCCACTCTCTCTCTCTCTCTTGCCATCTTCATACAGAATCCAACACTATGTGCTGCATTGCTCTCCTACCTGGAAACCCTTCTGAAGTCCAACACCTCACATCAGACCTCTGTCCTGCTTCCTCCCCAGGGATATCTTCTCCCTATTCAGGTTCTGACACCCATGCCAGGTTGCCCCGTGTGTTCTTGTCCTCTTTACCCCTGTGATGGCTAATGTTACATGTCAACTTCACTAGGCCAGAGTATCCACATATTTGGCCAAAGATTATTCTAGATGTTCCTCTAAAGTTTTTTTTTTTTTTTATGAGATTAACATTTAAACCATAGACTTTGAGTTAAGTAGATTTTCTTCCATGGTGTGGGTGAGCCTCAACCTATCAGTTGAATATAAAAAGACTAACTTCTTTTTAGTCTTAATTTTTAGAAGAGGAAATTCTGCCCGCAGACTGTCTCTGGACTTAAACTGCAGCATAAACCCTTTCCTGGGTCTCAAAATTGCTTGCTTAATATCTATGTATAGTCTATTGATTTTGTTCCTTTGGAGAACACTGACCAATAATCCTTCCTTGGATTCCAGCACCCATGCTGATCTATCCCGCTTCTGGATACTCTCCTAACACTGCTTGAGCTCTTGGGCTTCTCCATGTTACTCAGTTCCCTGTAGTTCCTCTCAACAGCTAACCTTTTCTCCCATCTACCCACATACCTACTTGCTTGGCCGCATCTAACAGCTCAGGATTGAATTATTCAGTTAGAAAAAAGAAAGACAAGACCACAGGAAGAAAAGAGAAGGGAAGGAAAGGGAAAAGGAGAAAGGGAAAGACACAATTGAAAATTTGATAAATCTTGGAAAATGAATATTATATTGGCAACATATATCTATTGTAGAGTAAACGCATAATGCCAATTATATTTTCACACTAAGTTTACTTATGTCTAGGGTTAGATTAATAAATGCTATTACAGAACATTTTGGCCTTGAAACTTAAGTTGACTTCATATTATCTGCTCTAGATAGAGACAAAGAGTATTTTATTGACTAAATATCTAAAATGTTTTTTGGTTTGTTCAACCATGTAGCGAATGCAGGAAATCCTGAAAGTGATTTTAAAATGTATGATTTCTGTATCTAATTTTTAAATCTACTATTCAATTTGTGGATCCAACAAACAACTGTCTGAATTGGTTATTTTCGTTGTTTTTTAAACAACACATTTACTTTACTTTTACTTTTTCTCAATGCTACAGCCTGGTTAATATATGTATATACACAACTCATACAAGACAAAAATTACAGAAATGGCCCAAGTAGTGCCCAGAGCTCTGTTAGAAATAGTGCTACTGAACTAAAACCTGGTGAGTGATAAAAGCTAAGCAGGAAATCTTTTTGCAATTGGCCCTAAGAAAAATTTAAACAAATATTACTTAAAAACAAAATTAAAAAAAATCACAAGACTCTTGTAGCACTGACGTGTTTAATTTCTGTTAAAGTCAACTTACTCATAAAATTATAATCTAATCCCAATGATATGTCAAGCTTGCTAAATTCAAAAGATATCTTTCACCAATATCATTTTTGAGAAGTAAATGATAGCGATATAAGTTACTTGAAGGGGAGAAAAGATGGGGTGGGGAGGAGGAAGTGAGAGAAAGACATATATCCTTGCCATCAGTAAAGATATACCTTTTTTAGAATAGGCTAATATGTGGAAAAGATACTTATGTGGCTTTCTCATGAGTGGAAAAGCACATTGTTTTCATAATTGTGTATGTTTCTTTAGGACATGGAAGAAAAATCACTTGCAGACCTAATGTATTAGACACCTAATAACTTCTAACAAGTTCACTACATTGGATATGTTTATGCGGTCACTCAAAATATCAGATGTATTTGCAAGATTACACCTTTTCTTCCACCTTCATCTTTAATGGCATTATTTGTTATTTGCCCAATCAATTGTTGAGAACTCATATCATAAAAGATCATATTAAAAATATGGGAGATATTGCTAGGACAACATCACTAGAACTCTTTATGCAAAGGTGCTAAGGATAAATATTTTATATCAAAGGAATAAAAGTGAGACTTCTAGTGTCAGTTCAGGCATGCACAGAACAGGAAAGGTGTCACACCCACAACCTCACAATTAGAGAATGCAACTTATAACTTTTCTCAAAGTGATCAATGAACCAATATTAATGGGCAAGCAGCTAACTGGAAACCTGGAGAAGGAAAGGCTCCTTCAGAGAGAAAAAAGAACTTGGATATTTACTCCCATGGGGCAGAAGCCACTCAATGCCATATAAGTTTGTAGAATGATTTAGTTAGAAATATTTAACAGGTAGCTAAAGATCAAGCATGGGTTGGCATGTGAAACTTCTGAAGGTGGCAGACAGAAGGGAGTTTACACCGCTTGCAGCCCCACCAGGCAGTCTTAGGGAAGATTAGAGAGAATCTTGAAAAAGCATGATTGGTGCTAGCTGTAGGAAAACAGAAACCACTGCTCAAATTCTACTCAGATCAGTACCTCTCTATCCCCCTAAGTAACAACAGCCTTTCTTTTCAGTGGGGAAGGGTAACAAAAACTGTAGCTTAGGGGTATTGATGAAAACTCTTGCAATTGAGAAGGGAAGCAAGAAAGAAAAGCTTCACTCCTGTGGGAGGGGCAGGTCACCCCCAAGACCCAGGTTCAGAGAGCCTATCTCAGTTTCTTGTTACCATGGTAACAAGCATCTGGTAAAAATTAGAGTGGAATATATTTGGGAG
Organism: Canis lupus baileyi; assembly: GCF_048164855.1. Lineage (NCBI taxonomy): Eukaryota > Metazoa > Chordata > Mammalia > Carnivora > Canidae > Canis > Canis lupus. The sequence goes on from NC_132862.1 coordinate 26,759,868, forward strand.
AACTGCAAGAGACTGATTGTTTCTGGTAACAGGCAAAAGGAAGAACCAAATCCATGTAGGGAGTAGACCTCCAAACACAGGTTGTCTAGAGGAATTTGAAGCCCTTTGTACATTGAGGGTTAACTATAGCAACAACAAACTTCAAACCTAGCTCTACTCTTGATACAAACCCCATGCTACAGTCCTAGCAGAAGGAAAGATGCACTCATCTACAAATGTAGAAAATATTTACCTCAGAGTTGACTGTCCTATAATACATTTATGGCCTTCAACAAAAAATTAGGACACAACAAAACCAATAAAACACACAGTCTGAATAAACAAATCAGTCTCAGAACCAAACTCAATATTACACAGATTATTAGACAAATTATTAGACAGGATTATTAAACAAATGAAGACATTTTTTAGGGGCATCTGGGTGGCTCAGTCAGTTAAGCATCCAACTCTTTATTTGGGCTCAGGTCATGACCTCAGGGTCATGAGATCTAGACCTGCTTCAGGCTCTGTGCTCAATGGGGAGTCTGCTAGGGATTCTCTCTCCTTTTTCCCTCTGCCCCATGCTCTCTCTCTTAAAGTAAAAAAAAAAAAAAAAGACATTTTTAAAATAAATGTGACTGAAATGAAATTTTTTGCAGAAGTTTTAAATGTATAGAACCATTATTAATATCAATCCTCCACATAGACCAAAGATATTTTGGTGTTTATAATCTTGTTTTTCTGTGACCTTTTCTCTTATTCTCTGAATATCCTTGTTCTTTATTTCCACTATCAAACACCTGCTTTTCAAAAAAACATTGGGATTTCACTCACACTGTAAAATGAATGATAATATGTGATCTCTTCCAATTGGAAAGAAGATCAATTCTTAACTCAAAAGAATAAGCTTCTGGGACACCTGGGTGGTTCAGCGGTTGAGCGTCTGCCTTTGGGTCAGAGCATGATCCCGAGGTCCAGGGATTGAGTCCCGCATTGGGCCTGCTTCTCCCTCTGCCTATGTCTCTGCCTCTCTTTCCCTGTTTCTCATCAATAAATAAATAAAATCTTAAAAAAAAAGAATAAACTCCTAATGACAGAACTTGGGGCAACCTCAATTTTAACAGTGGGGATTGGTTTAAAGTAAAAGATCTATCCATAGGTTAGCGGTCAGGAATGCTTCACAGTGTTGCTGCTTTCATAATGTCTTCAAATTGTTTGTTTGTTTGTTTGTTGTAATTAATTCTCAATAATTTTGTGTTGGTAAAATCTCCAGAAATATGGATGTTGAAATTGAAGCAAAGAGATGAAAATAGTCCCTGTAAATGAGAGACATTCTTATTCTATAGTAATATTAATTAGAGTGTATGTGTTTAAATGCCTATCTCTCCACCACTTAGGAGGGCTCCCAAAGGGCAAAGACTCTGTTTCATAAATGTTTTTATTTTCTGTGCTTAACACATAGATGGCACTCAAAAGACACTTTTTAACATTTTAAAATGTATTTTTTTATTTTAAAATATAAAAAAAAACAAACTTCAAAACATCTGAAGCCCTCACTCCCTATCCAATGACCTTAACGAAGCTTTTAAAAATTTTGCATGCATGTTGTTTTCAGTTCTTATTTATAACTTTCACATTTTTATGAATGGAATTTTTTGGAGTTCTTTTATTCATTTACTCATTCATTCATTCAAAAGTAATTGCTAAAGCACCTACTTTGTGTCAAGCACCAGCCAACTGCTGGGAAGAAAATAGATAGGTAAAATGAATTCAATTCCTACTTTCCTAGAGTTTATGACTGGTGGCAGAGACTGATTTTTAACAAGTAATCAAAAATAAATGTAAAATTACTCTTTCGCTAAGTGCTATGTTGCTACAAATATAATTGGAGAGTTTTTAAGCAGTGAAGAAGTCGGAGACATTGAAGGAATGGCAATTGAGCCTAGAACTGAATGCTGAGAAGCAGTTAATTTAATGGGAAAAAGACGATTTTCAGAAGGAAGAACTATCATAGTCCAAGGTTCACTTCATGAAAATGGATGGGAACATGAAGACATGGTGCAAATAAAGAATCTTCAGTCCTTATACTCAAATTTTTCTTCATAGCAGGAAGCCATTCTGCCACTAAATCTCTAATGCTTCTTTTCTAAGTCTGATTTCCTGTTCAAAAATATCAGATTTCCTACATTGGTGCTTTAGTTTGTCTTCCAATCCTCTACCTTTTTTCATAATTTGCTTCTTTGTCTTTTTCCTCCACATTTTCACAGATTCTAAAATGTAACTTCTTTATTATTGATTTGGTTTTTTTGTCACTGTCCTCCCTTAACCTTATGCAATATATGTTTTAATTATACTCTTGCTTTATTTTGCATCCTTGCAAACTTTCCTTATCTTATTCGTGTATCTGCTGAATTCCCACCCCTTTGCTTCCTCCTAGGATTTATATTCCTGTTTATAAATGCCATTGAATTAAGGATTAATATTTGTTCTGTATTCTTGCATTCTGAAGTAGATCAAATAATCTGAGGCATATGTTTTAATGTTCTTTTCCTTCACTGTACATATCACATTTATAAATATAAATTTATTCTTTTATTTTATATTACTTTATAACATTCAATAATTTAATGTAATGTTCTTTTCCTGTAAAGTGTAAGCTCTGTGAGATAATGCCCTTTGTTTTCTTTGCTATATTTCATTTTGCCTGAAAGATATTTGACACTCAATAATTGTTGAAAAAATAAATATTCAAGACATAGCCTTTATTTTTTTACAATGTTTTAAAAATAGCTTTATAATTTTCTCTACTTTTTGAGACAAGATTCCATCAAACTTGTAATATAGTAACCTAGCATGTTGGGGTTTTTTTTTCCAAATATCTGCACATGGGAGTAATGAATCCTTTTTCAGGGCTACAGCTTGAGAATAGTTTAATGTATAATGCCTAGGCTAATTTTCAGATTCTCGCAAGCATTCATATTACATGACTTTGCTATACTCAGGAATATCTTCTCCTATCCTGTATGTCTTTATCAGGGGCTCTATACAGATATTTTTTTAAGATGTCCAGTTTGCACAACAAATGTTTTGAATCATAATCTCTGGGGTGGGTGGACTATTGGTTTCTTTCAAAACAAGAAGTTTCACAGGTTATTCTAATGCCAGAAAGTATCTTTTAACCTATTGAGTTTAAAAACTACAAGTTTTAGCAGTCAGTATAAAAGCTGTGGTCATTTAACAAATAAAATATTCAAATATTTGTTCTTATCCATTCCCCTCTTGTCCTATTTGTGGGGATGTGAAAGCTGTCTCTTGGTGCACCAAAAACAAACACACACACACACACACACACACAAATATGCAATTGAGAAACAGTTGGTAAATTATCTGGTACAGACTCCATGTCTTCCAGGGAGCAGACAAATGGAATAAAGACATATTTTTAAATAGACTTTGCTTTCTCAAGTTAATGTCAGTTTTCTTAATCCACTTCCATGGGCCTGAAAGAAACTTAACACATTCCTTAATATGTTGTTTGACAATCATATCTTGCAAATTCTGAATTATGTCTATTTTTTCACTAGTATTTTAATGAAAGGTTGGAAGAAGATTCATCATGGATTCCTTGTCACACAATTTCAAATTAAAAATTAATAAGGTCTGACTTAATACATGACTTGACTTGACTTAATGACTTAATACATGAATAACAGATATCATGTTAGTATAAAGATCCCATCATACTGACTTCATGCTTGGGCCAAACTGGCTTTAAGAAAAGGTATTAGGCTTTTCTCCTTATTTAGGTTATAAATTTCTCTCCTCCCTTTTTTCCCTTCTATCCATTTTCTAGTCACTGGTTTTATTCAGGTAACTGAGCAAATATTTTTTTCTTTTATTATATAATGACCATACCTCTCACTTTAAATTTGTATGGATCATGTGTCCTAATCTTCACGTCAAAGGCAGAGCCATGCCATAAGCAATGCATACTGTCATTCCTTTTCATTTATAGTCTGTTTCATTACCTCAAATTTATAGTGATTCACTGTACCATCATAACGGTGGGGGAACTGTTAATGAAGGACCAAGAACTGCTCAAAATACCATCCTACTAAATTAATATAATGTTGGTTTGAAACATGGCAACCTAATTGTTTTTTCTCCCCTTACATATGTGTCTCATTGTCTTCTCTGGCAGAAGGTACAAAATATCCGTCGTTATTTAAGGATTCTAAATTTGCTTCATTCGTATCTTTTCTTCCATTTTCTGATGCCTTGGTATCTTTTCCTTGATATATTTTCTTCATAGTGATAATTAATACAGCATGTAAAGTAAGTGAGGCAAATTTTAAGCTCTCAATCAAGCTCAAGAAGGTATTTCTGTGAAAAGAGAAAAAAGTCAATTTTCATTTTAAAGTATTTAGAACAATATACACTGTTATTCTCCAGTATGCAGAAGATCTTAAAAGAAAAAAAAATGATGTTTGAAATTATACATAAAAATAGTAAGGCAGCAATTCTAGTGATTCTTTTTATTGACACAGATGGAACTTTTGAATTATTTTAAAAGGAATATTAAGCCACAGAAACTAAGGGTAATTAACGATCTACCCAAATGCTTCCCATAAAAGTAAGGTATATTTGGGATGCTTAAATTTCTCAAAGACAGATTAGTTTATGTGTAATGGAAAAAGATTTTTTTCTTTTTAAATTTTTTTAATTTAAATTCAATTTGCAACATATAGTTTAACACCTAGTGCTCATCCCATCAAGTGCCCTCCTTATGCCCGTTACCCAGTCACCCCATTCCTCCACTCTCCTCCCCTTCTGCAACCGTTTGTTTGTTTCCCAGAGTTAGGAGTCTTTCATGGTTTGCCTTCCTCTCTAATTTTTCCCCACTCAGTTTCTCTCTTTTTTCTTATAATCCGTTTCACTATTTCTTATATTCCACATATGAGTGAAACCATATGATGATTGTCTTTCTCTGATTGACTTCTTTCACTCAGCCTAATACCCTCCAGTTCCATCCACGCCAAAGCAAATGGTGGGTATTCATCCCTTCTGATGGTTGAGTAATATTCCATATTCCATATATGGAAATATATATATATATATATATATATATATATATATATATATACCCCACATCTTCTTTACCCATTCATCTGTTGAAGGACATTGTGGCTCCTTCCACAGTATGGCTATTGTAGACATTGCTACTATGAATATTGGAGTGCAGGTGTCCCGGTGTTTCACTACATCAGTATTTTTGGAGCAGATACCTAGTATTGCTATTGCTGGGTCATATGGTAGCTCTATTTTTAGCTTCTTGAGGGGCCTCCACACTGTTTTCCAGATTGGCTGTGCCAGCTTGCATTCCCATCAACAGTGCAAAAGGATTCCCCTTTCCCCACATCCTCTCCAATATTTGTGGTTAATGGAAACCGATTATAAAGGAAATGAATTGACTGTAAGATCATCAAACTAAATCTATTTAGATAGGAGCCGAAGTTTAGCTTATAGGCTAAATGCAGTCCAAACAACTGTTACCATGTGATCTACTGGAAGTTTTTAATGAAACTGTATTAAATTACCTAGCACACATGGTCAATTCTTGTGATTCTCAGCTTTGGTTTCACATTAGAATCATCCAAGGAGATTTTAAAAATCCTGTGCCCAGGCCACCTCTGAACAATTAAATAAAAAATTCTGAAGATGGGATGCAGAAATTTGTATTTTTTAAAGCTCCTCAGATGATTATAATGAGCAAGAAAGATTGATAATCACTGACCTAGGGGCTTAGGAAGCACTTACTCATCTAATGACACAGTTAACTAAATGTTGAAAAGCTTTGTGCAAAAAAAACAAACAAACAAACAAACAAACAAAAACAAACCTCGAACAATTATTAGGTTTAGTTGAAGGTGAATGGAATTATATAATTTTGAGCTGTTTAGACTTACATAATGTTGTAGTGTAGCAAAAATAATGAAATAATTATTTTAAAACTTCAAATATATTGGTCTCATCCTTGAGTTATGTCAAACAGTTCTACCCCAATGTTAAACTTTTCAGAATTTCTATTGAAAATAGGGAAACTACTATGCACTTTTGGTTATGTGACTATTGCTTAGAGGTGGTTGGAAAGGCACAAACTATGACAGAAGGTCATCTGGTTGGGATCATATAGCATGTAGCTTTTGCAGACTGCCTTCTTGTACTTAGTAATATACATTTGGATTTTGTCTTGTCTTTCTGTAGCTTGACAGCTCAATTCTTTTCTTTGCTGGAAAGTATTGTGTTGTGTGAATGTACCACAGTTTGTTTACCCATTTACCATGGAAGAACATCTCAGTTGCTTGATTTATCTGACAATTATGAAGAAAGCTGCTATAGACATTTATGGGCAGATTTTTGCGTGGGCATAAGTTTTCAGCTTATTTGGGTAAATACCTAGGAGCAATTACTTCACTATATCATCAGCCTATGTTTAGCTTTATAAAAACCTGTCAGGGTCTTCCAAAGTGACTGAATCATTTTGCATGCCCACCAGCAATGAAAATGATTTCCTGTTGTACCACATCTTGCCAGCATTGGTATTTTTTTTAAGAGCTCTTTATATATTCAGGACACTTGTGTTTTGTTATAAGTTACAAGTTCTTTTCTAATTTATCTTTTCCTTTTGAACTTGCTTAAGTTTTATGACACAGAGTTTTAAAAATATTTAATCATTTTTTTCTACTGTGGTTTTAGAAGTTTGGGTTGTACTGAGAAACACATTCCCACTTCCTAGATAATTAATGTATTTCTACCACAATTTTTCCTAATACTTGTAGTTTCATATTGTAAATGTATGTGTTTGATTAATCTTCAATTAAGTTTTTTAAGGTTAAGATACCTTTGCAACTTTTTTTTTCCCATATAACCATCCAGTTATTTCTCTATGAACAGAAGAATATAGAAACAATGGTTTTTTTCCCATTGGCCTATATCCAGATCCCCAGCATCATTTTGTGTCTTCTTAGGGAAGCCAGAAGCTCTTTGAATATAGTTTGAATGTAGTTTTTTTTAGTATTAGAAGAGATTTTAGAAACAACAAAAAAATTTTAGTACAAATCCCAGATTTTTTTGTTATTCGCTGTATGATTTTCAACAAGTTGAAAGACTCTTTGAGTCTTTGAGTCTTTGTTTCTTCATATTTAAGGAAAAGGAGAAAACTATCCATCTCCTGCAGTTCCTAAAACTTTTGAAATGAGATACCATGTTGCCTGGTACAACATTAAATGCAAAGTTCATTAAATGGTGGCTATAATAATTATTATTTTTTTAAAAGATTTTATTTGTTTATTCATGAGAGAACAGAGAGAGAGAGAGAGAGAGGCAGAGACACAGGCAGAGGGAGAAGCAGGATCCATGCAGGGAGCCCGACGTGGGACTCGATCCCGGGACTCCAGGATCATGCCCTGGGCTGAAGGCAGGCACTTTAACTGCTGAGCAACCTTGGTGTCCCTATAATTATTATTAAACTGAAAATGACATTTCACTTTTTAGGAATTAATATAGTCAAAGGAAAAATCAATTAATAAATATATTTATGACAACTTACCCATATAATGTAGAATTATACATCCTGCAAAACCCTGGCTTCCCACAGCTGCTGGTCGACCACTTCATACATGCTCTATCAATCAGAGCCCCAAAATATATAGGAGCTGGAATTCCTCCTACAACATGAGTTGAAAAAAAGATTGATCCAAGGAAGAGGTTGCAAACATAACTGGGTGATATTCCATATTGATACATTTTAGATTAAGTAAAAGAAAATTTGGAACATGCTTCCATTGTTTCAACCTACATTTACTCCAGAATCAAGACTGTTAGGAAACTCAAAGGCTCAAATCACGTATAATATAGATAGATACCTGCTACCTAACTCAACCTGCCAACACATATAGAAAAGAGAAGAGGGACCATTAAATGCCTATATACTCTGTTCTTATAATTACCAATCAACTTAAGTGTAACTGGTGAAAAGGAAAATGTTGTCAGGAAAACATGGAAGTTATGTTGGTTCATAAGTAATTTTTCTAGGTGAGGAGAGCTGAAAGAGTGGGAGTAGAATTACAACTTCACAGAGAAAGGAAAAACCTCTCAGCTCAAATACTGCAAAGTCAGAAGAGTTTCCAACCCCATTTTAAAGAAAATTAGAAAGTGAATGCCAGCCACCACTAGCACTGCTTCCCTGGAGAAGTACAGGCCCAGCCTCACAGAATACTAGGTTCTTAGCAGGTTGTCCTTCTTTTTTGACTCAGAGCTCCATTTCCACCTTCTTGGTGTCATCAGAGCCCACAATCCTGCATTTTCTCCCCATGGATTGTGCACATTTTTAAAACTTCCCTAAAGCAGTGTGTGTTAGGGCCTGTGGCTGAATTTTGTTTCTGTTAATATTCTAATCATAATGTTGCCTGGGTGTCTAGTAGTCTGTGCCTAACACAATTTTTATCTGTAGTCTATAATTTTTCAAAATGCAAAACTTTTTAAAAACACATATATTGCCTTATAGCAGAAGTACACATCTGCTCTTACTGTTATTTTAATAAACTTTTTGATAAACTCCTAGCTCTAAGCATTGGTAATTTGACCAAAATTTCAGAGACATGCTAGTAGAGATCTATATTGCATATGGTAGAACTGAAGTGTCATGATTTTACTTTGTTCTTTTTGTATTTTATTGAATGCCTTTCAATTTTTATTTTGTTACATAAAAAATGGTGGTGTTTCATATTTTGAAATTTTAATGATTCCATTTACTTTTAATTAGTCTTAACTTTTTGAGCGTGAGAAATCTGAAATGACAAAAAAAAAAAAACAAACTGGTGTCTGGGGCCACACATATCTGAGGAAGACTGGTACTGAGAAAATGGGTGAGAAATTTGCAGCTTTCCACCCTTTGAAAAATGAAAAATATATGCCAATAATTTGTTTTCCCATATAATGCCATTGGTTTGGCCAAACTTAATGCATTAAATGCTATAGGTAACCAACTTGGTCTTAAGTCATTGCTAGAATTTTAGAACTTCAAATACTCTATTTTCCAAATATCCTTTTCGGTTTAATATAGACTTCCCACAATTTATGCATGTGTTGTATTCAAGACAACTATTTGTAAATTGAAAGTTTGCTAGACAGCATGTATTTTTTCCAAAAAGCAGTTAGGTTCTACTGTGGCATATATATTGGACATATCAAAATAGTAAGCTCACATTTAGGATGGCAAAATTCCTTTCTTTCTCTTTTACGTCACTAGGAGAATTTCTTTTAGTCTCAGTTTTATTTCAGCATCTAAGGGGGAGTTCTAGTTCCCCCACATTCTATTTTCATCTGCTAGCTTCTGTGGCCTAGCTTATAGGATACAATCTTCATTGTATCTGGAAGCAAGGAACTGCCAGGACAGACAGAGCTGCAGGTTAAAGAAAGACAATAAAGAAGGCTGGTATGAGAACTGGAGTGGAATCATGCAGCACCTCCATCTTCTTCTCTCCAAATTCTTTATATTTCCTCTTTTTACCTTTGAGGATCTGTGGCCTTCCCCCCAAATATACTTCTTGGACAACTTCTCCATTGCAATAAGCCATAGAGTTATGCTTCTTTCTTTTGCTTCTAAGGATCCCAGGGATTGATCCCTCCCACTTCTTTTTCCTTCTGCCATCAGTGGTTGCCTCCAAACCATGGTCAATCTTCCACCCCAATCCCTAGATGAATGATACTCTTTTCTTACTTCCCAGGAATAAGCATATTATGTGAATAGGTCTTACAAAGGAGCATAGGAGTTAGGCTAGAAGTTGTCGAGCTAACAACAGAAATCTCTGTGGTATAAATGGCAAATAACAATGAAAAAAGGATGATTTCCTAAATCTTGTACTAATCACCTCATTTGAATATTTAGAAATAGGACTCTTACCTCTGGAGTCTACAGCCCTACTCTTTAACAATAAAAAGCACAATTTCCTGAGCTTGCTTTCATTCGGAACACTTCCTTAGTCTAAGATGCTCAGTGCTACACTTTAGTTCTCATTTCCTCTTGCATTTTTAACTTCTGGTAAAGGTTAGCTTCCCCAACCCTAGAGAAGTGGGCAGAGGGAAATAAGTCCACTTATTTCACACAATCTCAGCTTGACTAGATTCCCAGGCCTTCCAAGCTATTTTGGGCATTACCTTCTTAATCTAGAAGGAAGGCCCTTCACTCTGCCTATGGGAAGTAAAATTCCTAAGTCTGAAAGTAGAAAAACTTTGAATATAACCTATGTTTGTGTTAGAAAGAGAGTAAAACAAATATGATGACTTCTTATTCAAGATTGACTTTAACCAGAATTAATGATCAAATTCTCTTTTTAGTTTTTCTCTCTTATTTTTTTATTACAAAATAACAATTATTGTTAATTATACCTTTTAAAAAATTTCTTGTGATTGGAAATTAATTACATTCAGTCTGTGAGCTTTGATATGAAAATTTATATCTTAAATTTTTAATCTGTATATTTAGCATACCTAATGCTCGTATAGTTAGTGAATGGAAACCCACCGCAAGGGATTTCAGTTCAGGTTGAACATTTCTGAAATAAGATAAAGGTGAAGACACATTAAACATCTCCAAAATTCCAAACCAAGTTAAATATTAAAACACTTCTCAGTGGCATTGTCCTTCATGATCAGATGAAAACCCTCAACTGAATGGCTGACATTATTTCAAGTTATATTTTCAGTTGTTTTAAAAGGCAAATAGCTGAGTGATAAGTTATTCTTCTCTTATTTATTCAATATATTGAGATTTCAAGATGGTTTAACATTTTCACATTTGATACTTTGAAATCCTATGAGTTTGTGGTTGGAACAGACTGTATCATGCCTATCAAGAAACAGATCTCATGTGACCCATTCAGTTGACATAGGCCATATGATACAGCGGATACCTTTATTGACGTCTTGGTATGAGAGCTCTTTTACTGTCTTATTTCTGCCATTGCTGCTAACAACAAAGTTCACTACTATGATTCATAAATTGTCAAAAGATACTTGTATTCTAGTGTCTAGTGTATTTAAATATCATTTTAAAGGAAGTAAGCACATTTGTATACTTTCTTAGAAATTGACTCACTCTTGCATTTAGAAATTTGTCTCCATAATTCCTTTTTTCTTTGTTCAAGAAGACAATGACACTACTATATCCTTCTGTGATATCCCTGTGATAGCCTAATACAATCACGTGAAATGAGTTATCCAGTAGCAGTGGCAGGATGGGTAGGAGGTAACTGAGACTCAATAATTCTGTCTCTCTGGAAATATTTGATTAAGTGATACAGAGGTTATTGTTGTTTTTCTTGAGCTAGTTGAATGACTGTATTTGTTCATATAAATGAGTGGAATTAGTCATTCAACATTTACTAAGTGGCCCTAGGATATTTTATGTTGGATCTTGTTCTTGATAAATGACGTTATTTTTTAAAAAAAGATTTTATTTATTCATGAGAGACACACAGAGAGAGGCAGAGACACAGGCAGAGGGAGGAGAAACAGGCAATATAAATGGTGTTTTATATTGACTAAGTGACTTAGAGAAATCATATAACCTCTTTTAGCATTAGTTTCCTGGGTGTTTGGCTATCGCTCCCACATGGTTCAGATCATTCTTAAAAAAAAAAAAAAAAAAAAAAAAAGATTTTATTTATTTATTTGAGAGAGAGTACAATCTGGGGGATGGGGAGCTACAGGCAGAGGGAGAAGGAGAAGCAGGCTCCCCGCTGAGCAGAGAGACCAATGTGGGATTCTATCCCAGGACCCCAGATCCTGACCTAAGTTGAAGGCACATGCTTAACTGATGGAGCCACCTAGGCACCCTGGTTTAGAAAATTCTTTAATCACATCCAGTGTCTTGCTCCTTTTACATCACTCAAACTCTTCCATTGTGTGCCCTATTCCAGCAAAATCCTTAGATCTTATGTTAGGAATCCCTTCACTTTCTTATTTTTAACAAAGCCTCGCTGCTCCCTGATGGTTGTCTTTCCATGCAACTCTTCCAGTGAGGGCTCTTTTCCTCCCACAGCCTGTACTCTTACTGGGCCTCCCTGTAGGTATCCTTCTTCCTCCTTTTTTTTTTAACCACCTCCAGACCTTAGTGCCTCTGAACAACCTCTAACTCTCCTCAGGACGTGTGCCATCCTAATGTACCATTCTCTAACTTCCTTGCTGCAGTATCTACAGATACTAGTACCTTGACACCACCCCACTCATTCCTTGGAGATTTTAGTACTATGCTCTCTGTCATTTTTTTCCAAAACCATATCTGCCACTTTTTCTTAGTTATTACAGTATAATAATCCATGTGGACCACCATTCAATGCTCTGGCCTCCCAGGTTTCTTGACCTCTACATTCCTTTTGTCTTACCTCACCCACTCCATGGTCATGCCAATCAGTACATACTTTCCTAATTCTCAGTTTTGAGTACTCCTTCATCATAAGCACTTCTTAACTTTTAAATTCACCCTCTCCAATAAATCAACTCTATCAAGCCTCAGCCTTGCAGGGCTCTCAAGGCCCTTGACACCCTCCACCTTATCCCAGGTCATCTCCAGTTTTATGTCCTCACTTATTTCTCACCATATTCTCTCGTTATGATCCCTCCTTTCAAAGACCCTGGGCTTTCTTGTCCTTCTCATTCTTTATTGTCCCAGGTACCAAAAAATGCTTTCATGCAATGCCTGCCTCTTTTGTAGCTGTACTTAAAGAAGTGCTGGCTGGAGAAAATCATTCAAATATTCTGACTAATCTCATTTTAAATTAATAAGAACAAACTATCAGGGCCTCCAATACAATCTGCTCTATTTTACTAGTCCATTTTCCCAGTGTATTTTCCCAGCCTTTGAGTTCCCATTTCTTGATATCACCTCAAACCTCTTCTTTTCCCTCCTCCTTCTTAGGTGATTACCTTGCTTTTTATTGAACAGAAAAAGTAGAAGCAATTAGAATGGAATTTCAATACCCTCGTGTATCATTTTTTTACCCACATAAAAGACATTCCCTTCTATTACAGAGTAAATTCTGTGTACTTGTTCATATCACTTTCCATCTTTCCCTTTAATTGTTCCTCCTCTTTCCTGCACTGTTTCCTTCATCTCTACTGAACAATTCCCATCAGCATACAAGTATGCTATAATATGTAGTATAAACAGAAATCATGAAGTCATACCCCTGCTAACTTACTGTACCTTTTCCCTGCTTTTTTTTTTTTTCTAACACTACAGCACTAATATAAAGAACTTTTTTCCTACTGGGTATCTGCACTTCCCCTTCTTGCATTTTTTTCTTGATCCTTTGCAAAGTAGCCTTTCTTTCCTCCCATCTTTATGCATTATTTTTGTTAAGACTAGTGGTGACTAGTACATAATGAAATCCAATGATTACTTCCTAACTCTTAACTTTCATGACTCACCCTCTTGGTTTTTCTCCAACCTCATGTTTCCTCATTCTCAGTTTTCTTCAATGGATTATCCTCCTATTCTTGGTTTCTGAAGTTATACTATTGGATCTTGGTTCTATAATTTTATTTCTATCTGTACCCAATCCTTAGAAGATCTCAACAGTGCCATGGAATTAAACAACATCTGTATGTTCCTGATTCCAAAATTTATATCTCCAGCTCCAATAGGAGACATCTCAGACTTACAGGGATAGAACAAAGTCTTGCTTCTCCACTTTCTCCAACCTACCCTTCCGCAGTCCTCACAGTTTGTTCAACCGAACCACCATCTTCTCAGAGCTGGGCTAGAACCTTGGGATGATCCTTAAATTTTCTTTCCTACATCCCACATTCAATCCATCAGCAAATCCTATTTTGCCTTAAAAACAGAAGACTGAGGGACACCTGGGTGGCTCAACTGTTAAGTGTCTGCCCTTGGCTCAGGGCATGATCCTGGAGTTCCAGGATAGAGTCCTGCATCAGGCTCTCTGCATGGAGCCTGCTTCTCCCTCTGCCTATGTCTCTGCCTTCTTTCTGTATCTCTCATGAATAAATAAAATCTTAAAAAAAAAAAACCCAGAAGACTGAGACTCATATCACTTTCTACTTCCTTTACCATCACCATCCTTAATTAAACTCCCATCCTGTGAAGAACTATCAGAGTCTTCTGCTCTCCCTGATTCCATTCTTGCATCCCAAAAACTTGTTCACCACTCAAAAGCCAGTGATCTTCTAATTGGATAAGTCAGTTGTATAATTCTAATGCTCAAATGTCTCTGCCAGCTTCTCAATACAATTAGAATAAACTTCAAAGTTGTGGCCGTGACCCACAGGATGTGTATTTTCTGGACCATACTCTTTATCTGTCCCCAAATCAGCATAGCTTGCATACTCATTTTTTTTTCAGCTTTCTTAGCAAATAACTTTCAATGCACAATATTTGGATTAGTACCGTTTACTTGTCCCCTTTTATATTCTTATGCTGATTTATTTTTCTTCCTAATGCTTAACACTTATATTTTATATATTTACTTGCTTACTTATTTATTGTTTCTTCTCTTAGACCCATCCAGTCCCCCATCTTTCACTGCCACTGGAAACTAGTGAAAGCAGGACCTTTATTGTTTCTGTTCACAGTTTTATCATTAGAACCTAGAATTGGGCCTGCCACACAAAATGAATATATTGAATGAGTGCATATCAGCACTCCTGCTTAGTCTAGTTTTAATAACAGCCTTATGATGTAAATAATGGAAAATCATTAACAGACTGAGGTTTATATTCTTACTCTACAGTCTGCTTCACAAAAGTTTTCTTTCAACAAAATCAAAGGCTGGTGGTGAAAGATAAGTAAATATTTTTGACAAGTGGTTATGTCTATCTTAACCAGTTAATAAGATAAAATATAGATGTCATTAATGATGAAACAATGATGTCCAAACCCTCTTTCACCCTGAAAAAGATTTAAATTAAAAAGCTAAGACTTATTGAGATAAAGCTAATACAGTTTTGAGAGAGGATTTTTCTGATAGCTAGTGAACCTGTAATCTGGCAATTATAGAAGACCTCTTTTTCAGTAGACATTTTATATTAAGGTGGAGATAAAGCTGTGGAATAAATCAGTAAACATAATTTAACAAGATTTAGGTCAGAGTAGAATTAAACAACTATATACTCAGTTTACTCATGTATATTCATTTTTAACAAAGTTTAATGCATTTGTTTTCTTTCCCTTCCAAGTCATGCTGTTGGCTGACAGTGAAATTGTGGTCAACTACATAGGTCTTAAAAGTATAATTTAGATATTAACCCAGGCTATCATATTTATACATGTATATCTTTAAGACCTACATGCAAGTTTTTATATATTTTCATTTTTAGGTAACAAAATAATTAACGTCACCAACAGGGCTTGTGTTATCTACTCCTTTCCTAACTCTCTAATCTTATGTTATAGCCCTCTCATTCTGTATGTTCCAACCAACCAGCTTCTTTTCATTTCTCAAACATTCCATCTCTTTCTGGGCCTCTCAAAGCATTGGCACCTAAACCTTTTTTCTGTACATTTCTTCATTTGGCTAATGTTAACTTATTCTCTAGACTTTTCGATTAAATGTGGCTTTTTTTTCTTTTTGAGAAGTCTCTGAGTCATCTTCCTTAAGGATCCTCACCTAAATCCTAAACTAGGCTTTCCTCTTTATTTTTTTGAAGATTTTACTTATTTATTTATCCATGAGAGACACACAGAGAGAGGCAGAGACATAGAGGGAGAAGCAAGTTCCTCATGGGGAGCCTGATGTGGGACTCTGATCCCAGACCAAGATCACACCCTGAGCCAAAGGCAGACGCTCAACTGCTGAGCCACCCAGGCGTCTCTCTCTTTACTCTCTTTAATATCATTTTTTTCCTCATTGATACTACTGATGTTTGTAATTATGAGTTTATTTTTAAGCTTATTTTTCTTACACTGTCTTTCCTGTCATACTCTAAACTGTATCAGAACAACTACTTTATCTGTTTTATTCACCATGGAATATTCTTCAAGCATGGTCTAAGTATTTGTTCAATGAGTGAAAAAAGGAGTGAATTCTATTTTTTTTATTTGTCTATGAGAGTATTTGAGAGACCAGGTCAAAACTATTTTGAGAGTATATTACAAGTTTCAGAATATTGTAGACTGGTTATATTATACAGTCTGGTTCCTAAATTGTTTTCTTTCAGTGAAATCAATAGTTGATTCATTCTGACAGGCCCATCCTGGTATAAGGTATCTCAAAATTAAAAGTTCTTTTAGAATCACAAAAAGGGATTTTTTTTCACAATTGAAGCAATTGTCAATCAGTCTATGTCACAAAATTCTTAGTAAAAGGAGTGAGCATAAAATCTTTTTATCATTAATTATGGCATTGTGGTATCACAGTAACCCCAAGTAAATGCATTCTTAGAAAATTAAAATGTAAAAAAAATACAAATTTGTGTTCCAAATATATAATGGAAAATATGTACATTATTAGGTATGTTTATAGTCTAATATACATAAAAATGCTTTTTGAAAGATCATACTTACTTAAAAACCAGCATGATAGTTGGGATGCTTCCCAATGAAGAGAAAAAATAATTCAAGACTTGCACCAGTGCATAAATATAAAATTTTTTTCTACATTGACTATCTCTTGGGCATTCACCTAAGTTCACCGAATTATTTTTGTTCTGGACACCTGTTACTTCCACACAACTACAGTTATGAAACACCTAAAAAATAGTTTTGAAATATTATAGAACATAATTAGAGAAATATGATTCAGTTATAAATACACTTAATTATATTTAAAGAAGTCTCATCCATTCAAGATAAAATATTTACCATGTTTAAAGAAAACATTCTGAAAATACACTTGTTTAATAGTTAAAGGCTAAATAGTTTCCTGGATTACTCTCTAGACCAAAACTATAATTCACTATTAGCATCTAGTTCATTCCTAATTTAAAAATTATGAAAGGATAGAAAAATTAATGTTTGAAACTCTGTATATAATTTCTCATTAATATAGATTCCTTTTTTCTTATTTAAATTCAATTTGCCAACATGTAGTATAACACCCAGTGCTCGTCCCTAATGTAAATTCTTTTTAACATTTTCCTCTCACTCATTTTTACTTTCTATAAAATACCTAGTTACTCTCTTTAACAATCCTACTTACGCAGGGATGGAAAAGGAAGGGTTACTCAGAGAATCCAGAAAAAATAGTTTTGTCAGTGGCAAAACCTGGCACTAGAGCCACCCATTAGAATGGGGCAGAGTCTAGGGAAATAGGAGATAGACAGGGGGTCCTAGAATTCTACTTTGGTCCACAAACATAACGTCCAAAAGCATAATGACAGATTATAGAATAGATGATGTTATTACCAGAGAGGTTCAACACAACAGAATATCCCAATGGGTAGACCACAGGAGAAGACAACTTAGGAACAAGTGATTTTAGAGATTTAATTTGGCAAGTTGTTTATTTAGAGATGTGGTTTTAATAAATTCTGTTTTGCGTCTAGGCTAAACTATTAAGAGAATCTTAAAACTATTAGTGCTCTACTGAAGGATGACTTGGAGAAGACTTTGAATCCACACTTATCTGATAATTAAGGTTTGCTTTTCCACTAGGAATAATATGGATGAATCCTTTATGTACCAAGCCTATTGATCAATAGAATCAAGGACATTATTCTGAGTAATTAAGAAGGGATGATTTATTACTAAGGATTTTGGTAAAAGAATTCTGCAGTAATCCCCAAATGGTATAGTCATTGCCAGTATTAAGAAAATATCTCCATAGTACACAGATCTCTCTTTAGCATTCTAATATCATGTCTCTTCCAGGCCTTCACTAATAGGCCAAATGGAACCAAGGATTAAATGGAGCACTATCATTGAAAGGCACTAGAGCCATGAATATGAAATATGCGTTTTTAAGTACAGTCCATAAATTTATAAAAATTTATGGCCTGGCATCAATGAAACCAGGTGCTTTATTCATCAAAGTTCTCAGTGCCCTTCAATAAATACAACTAGTAGGATTATGAACAAGAAAAAGATGGAAAAATTTAAAAATCAAAGACATTTGTATGTAGTAGATAGTAATGATCATAGCTGATTATACTGCTAATGTTGGTGATAGGAAAATGGCTCCCCAACTTTGTGAGATATTTGGTAGATTGAAGTGGAATAGAGAACATTATACCTGATTCTCAATTACTGGAAATGAACTCAGGGAATTAGGGAGAACCCATAGTTTACACGGAAGGGAGTATTTTGAATGAAGAAGGAAATGGCATTTCTGTGGAAGATGTTAGAAATAGGTAGGGAAAAGACTTAAGTTATCCTGGATAGAAGTGCCACCCTTGGGGAAATCAAAATCAGAAGCCAAGAATTGGACAAGTGAGTGTGGAGCCTTGATTAATTTTTTTGCAAACTCAAAAGGATAGTCTAAAGATAAACTTGTCAGAATCTATATGCAAAGTTGCATATAGATTGTTGTCTTGTAAAGGAAGAGAGTTCTGGATAGTAGTTGGATCTGGGCTTTCCCCTAACTTCAGAAGGGTAAAATATATCTAATTTAATTGAATTAGTCAACTGAGGTGCTTCCTAGGGATCCTAAATGCATTTAAACTCCAGAAGGAGAAAGGGGGAGTAATTTCAAATGAGATTTAAGCAAGAGAAAAAGCTATTTGTGTTTCAAGCAGGATTTTATGTGGGGCTTTCTTTTTTTTTTTTTTTTTTTTTTTTTTTTTTTGTGAGGCTTTCATTTACACAACCACACAGACAACACTGGGAGTCTTTTCCTCCCTTTACTAGAGATCCTACTTATAGAAAGATTTGATAAATAATTGTTAAATCTGTGATATTGATCAAGGACAAAAGAGAAAGTAAAGATGAATGCTCACCATAGACTTTTTACTGCCACTTGAAGATTTGCATCCTGCTAGACAAGGTGACATGTAAGTTATCCCACTGTCTCCACAGACTGGTTCCCAGTCATTTTCATCACAATTGCAGTTTGAGTTACAATAAGAAAGTGGTACATTTATGGGAGATGTCACTGGATTATTTCTGGAAATATAAGGTAGACATATATCAAAAAGAGAGAGAGAGAAAGAAGGAAGGATAGGAGAAGAAGGGGAGAGAAGAGAAAAGAGAAAGGAAGAGGAGGGCAGGAAAGGGAGCCAAGTGAAGGGAGGAAGCAGAGGAGAGCATAAGGGGAGAGAAGTGGAAGGGACGAGGGGAGAAGAGAGAGCTTTAATTAGCAAAATTTGTTGAACAATAATGCCAAAAGGGCATTTTTATATAATGTTTACTAACACTTTCTGTCTTTACCCAGACATCAAGAAGATCCATAAGACTTATATAAGAGGTCTTTGTGATTCTACCAAGAAATTACTCATTAAACACTTCATTTTTCTGAGACTCCATTTTCTCTTCAGTAAGGTAATAGACAAAGGTTCTTTCCCAGATTACTGTAAAGTCCCACAAATCAGTGTTACTTAGTTTGAATTTTTAAATCTATATTTCAGCTACATAAGAAAAGGATTTCAGAACCCGTAAGGATCAACTTTTTAAAAGATTTATTCATTTATCCATGAGAGACACAGAGAGAGGCAGAGATATAGGCAGAGGGAGAAGCAGGCTCCTTATGAGAAGACTGATGTGGGTCTTGATCCCAGGACCCCGGGATCACAACGTGAGCCAAAGTGGACGTTCAACCAATGAGCCACACAGGTGTTCAAGGATCAATTTTTTAAAAGTAGGAATAACAAAATCAGTTGAGAAAGACTAGAAAAACTCCATATACCTTTTAAGTGAAATGACAACATACTCTATAATAATTAACTGTAAAGTCTGGTTATATTTATAAATTATAATCTTATGGCTAAAATTACAAGATAGATTATTTGTATAATTAATGATCTGCTTATAGATTTTAAAATTATTCTCTTGTTTTGGGTACAAGTCTTGATAATAATTGAGAATTGATCAACAAAGGAAGTAATTTACATGAAGAAAGAAGTAAATTTGAAAATTCATAAATTCTATTACCAATAACTTTACTAACATACATCTAATACCTAATTCTGCTTG
Source organism: Canis lupus baileyi (assembly GCF_048164855.1). Lineage (NCBI taxonomy): Eukaryota > Metazoa > Chordata > Mammalia > Carnivora > Canidae > Canis > Canis lupus. The sequence goes on from NC_132862.1 coordinate 26,779,993, forward strand.
GGAACATATAACTGGAGGAGGTTAAACATAATGATTAATGACCAAGTCCAGACATTGCCATCAGATACTCCTGTGCTTACATTAGTTCTGCAATTTTAGAGTGTGTTGTGACTACCCTTCCTAAAATCAGATTTGCCATTTGTAAGTCATAGATAATAACATCAACCACATAGGGATTTGGGGGGATTAATATTGTAGTTATTAAGTTTTTTGTTCTCAGTAGCCTTTCATACTCTTAAAAGTTTTGGGGACCCCAAAGGCTTTTTGTTCAACTGTGTTATACATATTGGGTTATACATATCTATATAATCAGAAATTAATACTAAAAATGTTGAACATATAGAGTGCCTGGATGGCCCAGTCATTTTAAGTGTTTGACTCCTTATTTAAGCTCAGGTCTTGATCTCAGGGTCGTGAGATTGAGCCCCATGTTGCACTGAACTCAGTGGGAGTCTACTTGAGATTCTCTCCCTCCCTCTCCTTCTGTCCTTCCCCACTTGACTCATGCTGTCTCTCTAAAAATTTTTTAAAAATTAATACATGAGAATACACAAGCACACATCATTAGCCACCAGACTGATGTTATTGTCACATTATTATAGCTTTAGAAAATAGCACTATATACTCATGAGAAAATGAGGATGAAAAAGGCAAATACCATCCTGGTATTATTATAAAAATAGCTTAGAATGTGCTGAGTCTTCAATAAAATCTCAGGGACCTCAGAATCTCAGATCAGATTCTGAGAAACTCTACTAATTCGTACTTTAAAAACTTACTCCTGTTACTAAAACTTCACATATGCTGAATACATCGGTTCTGTTATTTGCTATCATTAAACTACGAGTTTCATGAAGTTAGTGATATAGCCTATAAATCTTTTTGACCTTTAAGGAGGCACTCAGTAAAACTTTATGGGATGGAAAGAATCTGATACAACTCTAGCTGATTTCTTTTGAATAGATGGGACAGTTGCTATACTTGTTTTTAGGGAATTGGCTTTAGGCTAAAGCATGTCTGATAACTTGGGAGCCCTTGGAACTACTGCTGTGATGTACAGAAAAGTAACACCTGTGATGTAAAGCATCAGTCTGGAGTCATTGTGTGACTTCAAATAAGTCACAGTTCCTCTGGTTCTCAACTAATAAATTAAGAGGATAGAAGAGGTTTGGACTCCATGATCCTTAAGGTTCTTTTTCCTCAAAAGTTCAATGTTCTAAGTACTCTGTATTTACTGGAGTGGATAATGGTGGATAGGAATAATTACCAACATTTATGGTTAGGAGGAAGCTGAGAGATAATTCAAGACAAAGTTGACAGGTCTCTAATAATAGGATGAGGTTTAGGTAAAGAAATGTGGGGGAAATTTGGTAATTTCAAATTGACTTCTCATAAGATCCAGAGTGCAAAACTCAGAGTCAACAATAAGCAGCACTAGGTATCATCGTTACTCATTGTAATCCAAGGATCTTTCCTTGTCTGAATGTGAATCTTCCTAACCTTTATTATTGACTGTATTCAAGAGATGATAAGAAATCTGTATCAGGAATATTTGTAGGAATACTTCACAATACTTTATAATACAAAGTAAACATTTTCTATGGTCTAACATATAATTATATGTAGGATATTTATTAATTCTACTGCTAATAATGATAATACCAAAGAAATAGTATTAGCTTGCAGAAAAGGAAAATTCAATACAATGTAAGGAAATATTTTCTTATAAATATAGTTGTTAACCATTAAAATTAACTGTAGATAAGAACTGTACAGTCACTTGTGGGAAATGTTACTTATATTCCTATTATGATGCATCCAAAATTGTAGTAGTTAAGACTAGAAGTTTTGGAGTCTAAACCCCCTAAATTAAGCCAGAATCTTAACATTGCTAGTCAGGTAATCTGTGTATCTCTCTAAGACCTACTTTAACTATCTATAAAATAGGGGCATAAGTACTTGCCAGTCTTTGTAGGTACCCAATAAAGGATAACTATTATTATTACAACTTGTGTAGATTTTCTTTTAGGAATAAAAGGAGAACTTTTTTGAGATCTTAGGAAGTGGCCATTTTAAGAATTTGTAAATTGACATTTCTCTCAAAAGATAGTTTAGTTAAGATTGCTATCTGCCCTGTTTTCCTAATAGTCTTTTACATTGGATAGTTTATATGTTATGCAATTAATATATTGATATATACAAACCCATCATAAGTTAAGGTTAGGCCAGCAACTGGTTTGCTTTCACAAATTAGTGCAAAAGTTAATAGTTGAAATAAGAAGGACAATAGACTGGTACAAAATGATAATTTGGCAATTCCAAGCAAGGTAAGTTTGAATTTTTTAGTGACATATCCTCCTACAAATATTCCAGTTGCAACAGTTGGTAAGGTTATGGTTCCTAGAAATAAAAGAAAAGAAAAAATTGTGATTATATAAATATGGTTATTCTGAAGTATCTTTATCAATGAAACACAGAGTGCACCAACCAAATTAATCTCATTTTATTACTTAAGTAGAAAGCTGACAGCCGTGGGTGGAGGTAGGAGAACAGTGTATGACATGGGAGAAACAAAAATAATTTCTTGATGCCAATGCTAAGTATTAGGGTTCCCCAACAGCAAAAGTCAGTGACTGAGAATATTTGAATGCCTCAATCCATGGTTTCTATGAGGGACTTTCTTTCTCTGGAAAATAGCAACAAAATATCATCTCCCTGCTTAGAAGACTTGTATCCTACTATCTAAAATCCTTTACACCTAAAATATGATATTTGTTTGAATGAGGTAGACGTAAAAGATGTGTTTAGTTGATTTTTCTTTTGTTCTACTTTTTGTAAGTAGCTGAGTCCTGATTCGAAGCTCATGAATTAACGAAATTATAATGATTACATTACAAAAGGATTTGTCTCAAGATCTCAACATTATAAATTCCAATTATGCAGATACTACATCCTAATGTTCCATTTACATGCAACTTTTCTTTTAGGATTTCATCTTCTCAAAAATAACATGAGATGCAACTTCAAATGCAGACCAATGATGATATCATGAGACTGAAATTTGAGAAGATTTACAAAAGAATAATTGGAAATTATATTTACTAAAATATAAAATTGCCTTCACAGCAAAATGTTGTTTGAAACTCAATTACTGGACAGTAGATAGCTTATCAAGCAAATTTAAATAACATGTCTTACCAAGCCAAATGTTAGCCTCAGATGCTGACTGACCATACTGTTGCTCTACATATTTGAAGACGTAAGTAATAGCACCAATATGGCTGCTGGCTAACAGTAATGTCAAAAACTGTAATATAACATATAGGGGATTGGTAAGGATGCTTTTCAAAGACTGGAAAAAACCTATAAAAATATAAAAATATGATATAATTCAGTTTAAATATATGTTAATATCTTAATTTTATAAATGCAATAAAAGTTAAATAAGATTGAAAATTGCCTAAACGTGTAACAGAAAGAGTACCCTGCATTCCTACTGTCAACAGCATTTTTAAATATTTTCCCTCATTTCTCCATATGTACATTAATATCCACTCAGTTTATTTTACCCCAGAATGAAACCATATGTACATGCTGTTTTGCACCTTGCTCAGTTCACTTTATATTTGGTTATTCTTAGCACTCTACCATACAACTGCATATATTATTAATTCAATTATTCATTAATTCAACAAATACTTGGTTTTCAACTGGGTCCCAGGCAATATGCTAGGTGCTCCAGAAACCAAAGTGAATAGACATGCAATATCTCTTATTAGTTAGCACTTAAAATTAATTGTTATATTAATAAGACAACCATTAAGTTAAAAGTTACTTTAAAGAGAGTATAATGCAAGAAAATAAAGAGAGTGTAATCCAAAGTTCACAGAAATGAGAAGACTAAATTTTAAAAAATTATGAAGTTAAATTTAGTACCAGGACTCAGATCTGTTTCCTGGTAGACAGCTTTTCTACTATAAAATACTGTATCAGTAAATCTGGCAGTATTATAAATCATTTTTCTTACGGTGCAAGGAGAGGAAGAGAATAATAATGTTGTGTCTTAGGTGACATTGACAACAGTACAACTTGTGCCTACAAACAGATGTGTAAAAAATTCATAACTTCTGTTCATGGCAAGAATTTTGTGATCTGGGTCTATAATCAGAAGGTTGACCAACTGTAATGAAAGTTAAAGGTGGAAGGAATTTCTTAGAAAAAATATTAGTATAGTATCAGAGTCTAGCAAGACAGAACCAGATATTATTAGATAGGGATGACATGGACTTTGAAACATCTCTCTCTCTAGATCTCTAATGGTTTCCATCAATATGGTCAGAACTAAGTTTTCTATTCAATGGCAAGTAAGAAATAGTTTAATCTACTTTTACTGAAATTAACATTCCAAATCAACTATAAATGTGAAATACTTACCAGTGATATTTCCACTAAGACTTTGTCCATGGTTCGTCACATTAGTCATTTGACTCCTTTCCTCATTTGTTTTGAGCAAATGCAAAGATGTTAAGTTTTTCTTTTCTTGTTGTGGTTTATTCAGATCTCTGGGCAGGAAAAAGAATGGTATGGAAGACATAATAGATAATATTCCAGCCACAAGGAAACCAAGCCACCAAGCACCAACCCAACGGGAGTCCTTAGGAGTTATTCTGATATCGCCTGGAATAAAGAATTAGAAGCAGCCAGTCAAAAAATCATTTTGAAATGCAATATATTCTGAGCAATAATAATAATAATGATTGCTGTCCTTCATAGATGAAGAAGTAAATTATATTACATCAATTCTGAGATGCTATTTTTTAAAATTTTGTTCACACTTCAACACACAAATAGTGGGCAAAGGACTACTGAAAAAGTGAGTTCATTCAATATTTGGAACAATGATGTCCTGTACTTGAAAAACATTACTATGTTACCTTGTTCTAATTATACTTACTGAGATCTACATAGCCAATATCCACGTACATTTTCGCAAACACAGATCCCTGTATAAAGCCAATGATTGGACCAATCATTGATATTGCATGCAAAGTACCTAAAGATATTATAAAACAATTTTATCAGATGTTAAGAATACATGGTTCTTTTTCAATATGTTTTTTAAAGTAACATTATACATGTCTAAAAATATTTGTTTAATAAATAAAAGAATGAAGTTAACAGCACTATTATTTCAAGGGCAGACCCAGGGAAAGTAGTCATAAAATCTAATATTTTCTGTACATTACCTAAATAAAAAGAAGAATGTCCTTCTTCAGCAAAATCGTCAATGTAAGAAATCCCCAAAGGTACTATGGGGGTTTCCCCAATTCCACGGAGCATATTACCCAGCAGAACATATAACCATATATATGACCCAGATTCCTTTTCACAACCTACATAGACAGGATAATGTGTTATTTAAAATATTAATTTTAGCATTCCTATTAGCAACTCAACTACTTTAACTCCTTAATAATTTCATTTAAGATTTCTGTTTTTTTCTAATTGTAAGAATGATTCATATTCATGTTACAAAATTTGAAAATATAGGAAAGCAAAAATAAGCAAAAATTAAATTATCTATAACCCCACCAAACACAGAGTTGCTCCTCATGTTTATTTTATCTTCCACATTTTTAGGTAACATCAAAATATGCATAATCTTTATGTACATTATATACTTAAATGGCCAGCTCATATTATGACCTACTTTTACACTTGACATCATATTATGTCAATTTCCCCAGTGTTTAAGTTTTCTTTTATAGCAGAATTTTAATGACTGCATCTTGTTGTGCTGAATAAAGGTTTTGTAATTTATATAATCAACTCATGAGATATTTCTAAGTTTCCATTCTTTTAAAAAGGAATGCCAAAAAATAAAAAATAAATAAAAAATAAATAAAAAGGAATGCCTTGGCTATAATTGTAAAATAAGTCCTTGTGCGCATTCCTGGTTATTTTCCTAAGACAAATCAGTAAAAGTAGAATTGCTGATTTAAGCATACATGCATATTTTTGTTCTTTACTATACTGAAAATTAACCTTCAAAAAGAGAAACTTATATACTCCAAGGAATGGATAAAATGCTTCTACATTATTTCTTTTTATTTTTGATAAAATAAGCAGAAAATCTTTTCATTTTTAATATTTTTCTAATAGGTAGAAATATTTAACATTTAAAAAACTTGTAATTCCTGATTTGAGTCTTAATAGGTAAAAAAATATTTACTTGGTGTAATAATTAGTGTTTTTCATGCAATTATATTTTTTACATATTTATACCACTTCCCTAATTTAAATGCATATATTCTCTACCAATTTCCTGCTGAAATATTTTCTTTTCTTATTACTTCCTAAAAGCTCTTTATATATATTAACACTGTTTTGTCTTATATACACAAGATGCAAATGATTTTCCTGTTTTTTAATCGCTTTTGGTAATATCATAATTTTTTTACAGATATAATTAATTCAGTTTTAGAATATTTATTAGTGACACTATCAATTCTTACCTTTTTCTACTATCTCAGGTGATGTTCTATTGAGTAACAAATTTTGACCAAGTAAACAGGTTGGGAAGCTTGATGTTAAATTTTCTGATGGATTAATATGAGTTTCTTTAGAATACCTGTAACTGTAACAATATCACTAGATTTAAAATTTAGCTTATCTACTGAATAGTTTCATTTTCCCAGAAATGCAGAGGAATTTTTTTCACTTTAATTGCATGATTTTTTTCTCTAAATTATCAGAATCCTTTTTGTCAATTTCACAGCCTGAATTTCAGGGAAAGTGATGGTAAAAATGAAATGGGAGTGCCCACTAAGAAATATTTATTCAGCACTTCCCAGGAAAGGTGGGATTATCATTCTAGGAGTGTATATATTATGCTCAAGATATGTAATATCTTGGTTTCATGTTTTGTTTTAAAAAAAAGGAACCTGGGCCACCTGGGTGGCTCAGTGTTGAGCATCTGCCTTTGGCTCAGGTCATGATCCTGGGGTCCTGGGATCGAGTCCCTCATCGCTCCCCACAAGAAGTTTGCTTCTCCCTCTGCCTATGTCTCTACCTCTCTGTGTTTCTCATGAATAAATAAATAAAATCTTAAGAAAAAAAAAACTCTGCTGAGTCTATCTATCCATTTGAATTATCTTCAAAGGTGGTCACAATCTAAACTTCCTGATGAACTTTCTGGTAAATCTTAATAAATTTTAGAATCGCACTTTTCAAGTCAATCTACAATACACATGAATTCATCCACATTTTTTTATCAATAACCTCTCTGGCTTTCTTTCATAGATACTCATATCCTCCTCCCCACTACATACACTGAAATGTCTGGCTCTACAAAACTTAGTTTTAGAAAATTCTAGTCCATTTCAGTTTGATGAGGAAGAACTTAATAACAACAGAGATGGAGCCAGAATAGCAACAAATACTGATCGGAAGGTACCCTGTGAGCTCCAAGGGCAGCCTATTGCAGGCCAGGCATTATGCTCAGCTCCAGAGAACAAGAAGTAAAACATACAGCTTTTATGCTTAAAGTATTTTATATTTTATAACATAAAGATCTATAATAAACCATGTGACAAGGTGCTGAATATAATATATATATATATATATATATATAACAGGTCCTGAGTTGTCACAAAGAAAAGGGGATGATCAGTTTTCCTTGGAGGTGGGAGAGGTGGTAGATTAAAGAGTTGACAATGAGGATGACATGTGAGATAAATCTTAAAAATGGATAGGAGCAAAAAAAATGAATAGGGGCTTAACAGGTAGACTAAGAAGGAAAATTATTCAAGGCTATAGAAATGCCATATGTAAAGATATAACATATTATGGCACATTTGGAAAGCTACAAGCCTAGAGTGTGGTCCTCCAACCTGGAGAGCAGTGTAAGATGAAGCTAGAAAGACAGTGAAGATACATGTAAATGAGTTTAGATATTAATCCATAGGCAAGGGGCACTGGACATTTTCAACTATGACCAACAGTAAGAAATAAATTTTGCAACACTACCAGAACATATACATATGTATACACACACTCATAAATATATGTACAATCAAAATAAAAGTTGCACAGAAAAGTATTTGTTCTCACATTATATATTCTTCTATTTTATTCTGTTCTCTCCTCTAAAAAATTGTTGATTTCAATCATCTGAATTGATTTGTTGATTCACTTGTGATTTGAAACTAAAGCTTGAGAAACCCTGCTATAGGAAATTGGGAGTTTTAAGCAGGGGTGAAATAATTATATTTGTGTTTTAAAATAAATTCCCTAGTATAGAATATGAGTTAGGATGGAGTTGAGACTGAAGGCAGAAAGTCCAGGCCAGAGATGTGGGAAGCTTCAACTAGGTTAGAAACAATGGGGATGAAAGGAGGAAGCAACCTTGACAGCAAGAAGATAGTAATAAGCAATATTTGGTGACCACTTGTCATGTGTGTTGAAATAGTGAAAGAATCTAGAATGAGCCCCTTGACTTTGGTTTGAATTCCTTTGTGGCTAAATGAATCATCATTGAAAGAGTGAATGTGAAAAATCTGAACTGGTTTCAACGCAGTGGTGAATTTAATTTTGAATATATGCATGCAAAATTCTTACCAGATGGTAGGCTGGCGATAGCTATGAGATGACTGATTATATAGATCTTGAGTGTAAGAAAAAGTCAATGTATGTTACTGCTATATTTAATGCACACACTTCATACAAATAATCTAGAATGAAAAGTGAAGAAGATTGAAGAGGGAGCTTAGCAGATAGTGACATTATGGTGTCGGCAGCATACTAAAAGGGCAGGCATGATGAAGAAGCCACAAATAGGGCAACCCGGTGGCTCAGCGGTTTAGCGCCGCCTTTAGCCCAGGGCCTGATCCTGGAGACCCGGGATCAAGTCCCTCCTCAGGCTCCCTGCATGGAGCCTGCTTCTCCCTCTCTCTGCCTCTCTCTCTGTGTCTCTCATGAATAAATAAATAAAATCTAAAAAAAAAAAAAAAAAAAGAAGAAGCCACCAATATAGGGGAAAAAATCAAGGAACAGTAATACAACGATAAAGAAGAAGAAGCAGTACCAGAAAGAAGAAAGTACTTATGAGGGTCAAATAAAAGGGGGGAAGGGAATTAGTATGGTAACCAAAAGACATGACTGTTGGTTTGGGCAATGAATAAGTAATTAATATCTTTAGCAGAAACTGTTCATTGTCTCTCAATATCCGTTCTTCATTCCTTCCATTGTAATAGAGATGGGATTTTTAGCTAAAAGGATGACAGTCTGGAATAAAGTCTAGTTTTGCCAATGTCTTTGTATCTGAATGTGAGATGTAACAAAGTTCTGGCCAATGTGAAGTTAGAAGTATTATACTTCTGAAAATATTTCTTAAGCTCAGCCAGCACACACTTTTTCTTCTTGTTCTTCTTCTCTTCTTTCATCTTGTTGCCTGAGACAACATTGCCACAATTTGGAGTATGAGGTTGAGGCTATGCAAGGCAGCACAATATGATAAAGAGAAGCAGGAACCTATCATGCCAGGTCTGTCTCCACTAATTTTTTATGTGGAAAATTAGCCTCTATTTTATTTAAGCCACTGATATTTTAGGTTTTCCATCATTAGTATCTGACTCTAATCAGAACTATACCATGACCTTAACAAGAATACTTTCGGGCAGCCCCGGTGGCTCAGCGGTTTAGCACCGCCTTCCGCCGAGGGCATGATCCTGGAGACCCCGGACCGAGTCCCTCGTACGCTCCCTGCATGGAGCCTGCTTCTCCCGCTGCCTGTCTCTCTCTCTCTCCTCTCTCTTTCTCTCTCTTTCTCATGAATAAATAAATTAAATCTTAAAAAAAAAAAACTCTCAATGGAAATGGTAGTGGGTTAGGTGATGAACATTTATGGACTATAAACAAAATCTTGTAGGCAAAGACACAAAGTATATATTATACCAGAAAGTCATAAAAAGATCATTTATTTCCTATGAAACTATATACCTTATTTAGTGCTATTCATATTTCAAAATCAGTGAAAGCCATGGCTGATAAAGCAATAAGTAACTTAAAACATAAAAAATATACTTCATTTCTACACATGCTTAGTGGGTATTCTTCTCAAAAAGTAATTGCTTATTTAAAAGAAAAATAATGAAAACTTACCATGAATTTACAATGAAATGATTATTAATGACATAGAGCTGTTTAACACTTACTATCCCATAAAGAAATGTGGTAAAGCAGTCAAAATACTTCCAGTTCCCATAATGAAGCAACCGATTCCAATTATCTTTGGTCTGTGTAGTTTGGATCCAAAGTAACTCACGAATACAATTACAAGCAAATTCCCTACAAAGAGAATAAAATTAATTTTTATGATTTATTATAGCAAATATTGCCAGTCCGATTTTGTGTCCAATAGAATGGAAAGCCTCAGAATAAATACAAATAGAGCATAAAACATGCCTTTCCCTACAGATCATGTAATTTAATTGAGAAGATGAAACTCACTTACATTAAACAACTCATTGTATAGTTGTATGGTGTTAAGAAAAAGAATGAATTTTTAGATAGGAAATAAAACACTTGAATAACTTGGCAATATTAGTGAAGCAAAATTTTATTGAAAAATATGGCACTGACTGAATTGTTTTTGACTGGAAAAAATGCAGAAATCTTCCTGACCTGAGAGAAAGGTGCTCATTTGAACATTTATTAACTTACTCTTACCATTCCTTAAGTTTCTATTAAGTACCTGCCATAGTACTAGGAGCTGGAAATATAAAGAAGAGAATAAACCATAGTATTTGTCCTCCAGGAAATTATATACCAATGATAAAAATAAGTAGATGAACAGGGGTGATATTAGACCACAGAAAGGAAGAGCTTAAATTAAGTAGGGGCTGAAATAAAGTTTTCTGGAGTAGAGGTCACTTGAGATTTAATGTAGAGTATTAGTTATCTAGAATAAAAAGGAGATGAAGAGCATTCCAAGTGTAGGAAGTCATGACCAACCAGATCCATTTGGAGCTACATGTATAATAACAAATAACAACCAAGAATTAGTGAACATTTGATGGGAGGAAAAAAGCATGAAATAACAGCACCAAAATGAACTGGCAGATAAAGTTACTCATGGAGAAACCCTTAAATAAAGAAACTAAAACGAGGAGAAACTGAAAAAATCTAGTTAGTCTCTTTAGAGGTAAAGGGTAGGTTGCATCCATAAAATAACTAGGGCAACCTGGGTGGCTCAGCCGTTTGGCGCTGCCTTCAGCCCAGGGCCTGATCCTGGAGACCTGGGATCGAGTCCCACATCGGGCTCCCTGCATGGAGCCTGCTTCTCCCTCTGCCTGCGTCTCTCCCTCTTTCTCTTTCTGTGTCTCTCATGAATAAATAAATAAAATCTTAAAAAAAAAAAGAACTGGTAGACTAAAAATAATAAGAGAACAGTAAAGAATTTTTGTAAATTAAAAATAGTATTAAAAAATGTACATATTGGGACCTGGTAAGATGGAAGATGGTATCAGAGAAGACTGATGGAACATAAAGCAAAAAAAAAAAAAAAAAAAAAAGGAAAATTTTAGAAAAAGTTAAAGGAACAAAATTGTGAGGAAATTTAACATTCTTCTAGTATATGTTTCAGAAGAAATAAATAAGAAAATAGAAGAGAAGAAACAAACTTAAAAGTAGAAAATAAAGGAACGCCTGGGTGGCTCAGTGGTTGAGTATCTGCCTTTGGCTCAGGGCGTGGTGATCCCTAGAGTTCCAGGCCCAGAGTTCCAGGATTCTGTCCTACATTGGCTCCCTGCAGGGAGCCTGCTTCTCCCTTTGCCTACCTCTCTGCCTCTCTCTGTATCTCTCATGAATAAGTAAATAAAATCTTAAAAAAAAAAAAAAAAAGAAACTCCTTCATTTAAAAGAAGACTTAAGCTTTCAGATACAAACTTCTATACTTCTCCAGCATTAAGTAATGTAAAAGAAACAGTTCAGAAATATGTTGGTAAAATTTCTGAAATTCAAGGATAAAGAGGAGATACTTATTGGTGCATGACAATGACATTGATAATGATTTCTTATATGTAACACTGAATATTATAAAACAGATACATGTTTTAAATGTTTTGAGGAAAAAAGATTTTGAAATTTTAATTCTATAATCAAATTGTTGCTTGAATATAATGGTAGAGTAATGCATTTTCCAACAAACAATGGCTTGGAATATGTTATTTCAATTATTTCCAGGAAAAAATAACTACTTGAATATATACTCCACAAAAACTAAAGATGAGATTTGAAGTCACAGGATTCAATTAACAGTGGTAAGCAAAGAAACCAGTAAAACTTAAAACCATGCACACATAATGGCTGTCAAACAGCTACAAATTTTAACAAAAATATTAAGAATCTATTCATCAATAAGAAGAAACACACACTGAATTAGAATTTAAAGCTAATTAACAGTCCAAAACTAAAATTTTAGACGGTTTCATTAAATCCCAGAAACAGAAGGGTAAAAGATATGAAGGGTGAAATGGCCTCTTAATCATGAAAATGCCGAATTCATAGTAAGAAGATACATGGGTCTTCCTTTATACAATTATTTTTAAAAATATTCAACAGCTAATATATTTTAAGATAAGTTAAAAATAAACAGCAAACTTATAGAAAATATTTGTAATTAATACAACAGACATAATTTTGAGTCCCTTCAAATCATTAAAAAGTCTAAAAAGGGCCCAAGATGACAGCCACCATGAAGGAGACTGAGAAAATGTTAATATTATTTTTGAAGATCAACAAAAGAAAAACAAATTTGCACTGAATACAAGTAGAGCTGAAGGAAAAAAGAAGTGAAAATGAAACAACTCCAAAATTTAGAAGATGCTTGTGAAGACATCATGCCTGCACATAAGAACTGCTTATTGATACCTGACCAAATTGGTCATGTTTTCATTAGCCATTCTCAAGAAGAAACACAGGAAATGTTAAAAGAAACAAAGAAATATTTTCAGGAAGACATTGATGCCTGAAAATCCAGAGTGGAATTAATTCAGTGGGTGTTAACAGATTCAGTTCTTTGCAAAATTCAGGAATAACAGAAACTGTGAAGCTGTTGAAAGTTAAACATTTTATAATACTTTAAAACTTTTGTTTGATAAATTTGAATATTGTTTAAAAGTTTTTAAAGGCTATAAGGGAGAAGGTAATGAGCTACTGATTCATAATTATAACCCATTATAATTATAATCCAATATTATATAAAACCTTACTGTTATTAGAGAAATCCAAATTAAAGACAACAAAGCAATATATTCAATGTTCTAAAAACAAAAATATTTTTCATTTCAAAATTTTATATGCAAACAGCACAAACCTAACAGAAGTTGCTTCAAAGCTCTTCCTCTTCCCTCAAATCATCAGAATCATAATCCTCTCTCCAACATTTATTTATTTATGTATGTATGTATTTATCTATTTATTTATTATACAAGGGCATCTTGAAAGAGGGAAGGTAAAGCCCTGCAAAATATTAGTTTGTAAGCAATGAGTTTGTATAGATTAAAGTTTCTCAATGTCTGCTTATTGACATTCTGGGCTGAAGAATTCTTTGTCATGGGTTTTGTCCTGTGCATTGTAGGATGTGTAGTGGCACCTTTGGCCCCTACAACAAGATGCCTATAACAATCTCCTTCCCATCAGTTATAATAACCAAAAATAACATCCATTATCATCAAATTGTCCCTGGAGGGCAAATTTACTCCTGACTGAGAATTAGTGGTGTAGGGCTGGTATGAGCAGTTTTTACTTCTGCAAATCTTATTACTAAGTAATAATAAAAATAGAAATAAAAATTACCAATTTCAAAGCCTCCATCAATTAAGCCAGAAATAGAAGATGATATGTCAAATCTCCTTTCAATTTGAGTGATGGAACTTTTCATAACAACTCCACCTAGTGCCTTACACATAAAGCTGAATGACAGGGCTACTAAGAACATCTAGGAAAAAGCAGAAAGAAAGGAGAAAATTATTAACAAAAAGACTATAGGCCTTATATGTATTGAATTAAAAATAACTTATCTTATTTACTTAAGAACATTATTTTTATCATAGAAATCATACCCATCTTCCACTATACCAATTGATCCTTCCTAGTCTTTTTAATGTTATTATCATTATACAGATAAAACATAATTTTCTAACTTGGTTACAACATCAGATAATTAGAGCAGAACAGTCAAAGTTCTTATTTTTCATTTAATATTATTAACTCATTTTTAAGAAGCTAGATAATGACCTGAGATGGCCACGATCTAAGCTATTCTTTATTCCCCCATGAAAAGTAACTAACTGTGAGGGGAGTGGCTACACATTCTCAAAGATGGCATTTCCAGGACATCAGCTGGAAAATGGCTTTTTTTTTTAATTTATAAAACCTCACTATTATCAGAGAAATCCAAATTAAAATGAAAACAACAAAGCAGTATATTCAACATCCTAATAAAATACTTTAATTCTAGTGGTTACAAATGTTTTATTTTCAAATTCGCTTTAACAGAATGTGTTGATTCATCCTTCTTATGGTCCACATTTATACCCATAAGTAAATTCCTTTTATATCCAGCATTAAAATATTCTTCTACTATGGACTGTATGTTTGTGTTCCCACCAAATTCATATGTTGAAACCCTAATCCCTAATATTTGGAGATGGGTGCTTTGGGACTTAGGTCATAAAACTCTCATGATAAGATTAGTGTCCTAGAGGAGCTTACTTTTCTCCCACTGCTTTGTGAGGATACAAGAAGATAGCCATCTGAAAATGAGGAAGAGCATTCTAAGCAGAACTCAACCATGCTGATACCCAGATTTCAAAACTTCCAGGCCCCAGAACCATGAGAAATAAATTTCTGTTTTCTAAGTCACTACGTGACTTAAAATACATGACTCTAGTATTTTCTTATAGCAATTCAAGCTGATTCAGATGGGTTTTTCTTATTACTTCCTACACCACCAGTGGTAGCCACCATCATTTAGCCTGGATCACCACATTAGCCTCCTACCAGATCTTTCTCTTTCTGCTCTCATCCCCCTTTCAGCCTGTTCTCAGTACAGTAACTACAAAAATTCTTTCAAAATAAAATTAGATTATGCCACCCCTCCATGTTTTCCCACCTCACTCTTAGTAATATCGAATCTTTCCAATGACCTAAAAGGCTCTAAATGGTCTGTTCTCCCTCAATTATCCCTTCCCCACAAATATTCCATTTTATCCTTCTGATCTCATTTCTGTTACTCCAGTACTTGCTCATTCCTCTCCGTCCAAACGAGCCTTCTTGTCTTACCTTGAGTATTCCAGGTTTATTTTTCTGACTCAGGGTCTTTGTTCTTGCTTTGCTTCCTGCAAGGAAAACTCTTCCCCATGGTTATATCCCTATCATTTACTCTTTGACATCTTTGAGGGATTTGCTCAATATAACGTTCACAGTGAGGCTTTCCTTAACCAACCTACTTAAAATTATACCACTTTCCCCTCACAATATTTTTATTTACTTATTTGTGTAATATATATTGCCCTCACTTGACTATAACTTACATCAGGGAAGAATGAAATCCAAAAACCATTTAAACATTTCTGTATCCTTTTTTTTATAATAAATTTATTTTTTATTGGTGTTCAATTTACCAACATACAGAATAACACCCAATGCTCATCCCGTCAAGTGCTCCCCTCAGTGCCCGTCACTCATTCACCCCCACCCCCCACCCTCCTCCCCTTCCACCACCCCTAGTTCATTTCCCAGAGTTAGGAGTCTTTATGTTCTGTCTCCCTTTCTGATATTTCCTACCCATTTCCTCTCCCTTCCCTTCTATTCCCTTTCACTATTATTTATATTCCTCAGCAATCAGGCAACAAAAAGACATTAAAGGCATTCAAATTGGCAAAGAAGTCAAACTCTCCCTCTTCGCTGATGACGTGATACTCTACATAGAAAACCCAACAGCCTCCACCCCAAGATTGCTAGAACTCATACAGCAATTTGGTAGCATGGCAGGATACAAAATCAATACCCAGAAATCAGTGGCATTTCTATACACTAACAATGAGACTGAAGAAAGAGAAATTAAGGAGTCAATCCCATTTACAATTGCACCCAAAAGCATAAGATACCTAGGAATAAACCTAACCAAAGAGGTAAAGGATCTATATCCTAAAAACTATAGAACACTTCTGAAAGAAATTGAGAAAGACACAAAGAGATGGAAAAATATTCCATGCTCATGGATTGGCAGAATTAACATTGTGAACATTTATGCATCCTATACAGTGTAAAGCCAACCATACAAGTCCCAATAGGAAAATCTGTGACACTCAATTTTCTTGCCAGAGTCTTCCCTCAACAAAGCATCATTAATGCAATTGGGACAAAACCCTCACCTCCCATCTTTTCTTCCCTTCAAGTATCCAGGGGAGAGAAAGGAATGGGACTTATATCCAATGTTATGACTTAGAGGCAGCATGAGGGACCAGCTTGTATTCAAGTACTGACAAGAGTGGATGGCCAGAGTTGAGGATCTCAGATTTAAGACAATAAACCCTGAACCAGAATCTGTAGTACCACGGATAGACACTAGGTGGAGTACCAGTATTGCAATTTACTAAACCAGGGAGGGTGCAATATTTCAGACCCCAGGAAGAACTCCTAAGTAGACAGACAGCAAACTTCTTCAAATAGCCCAAGGAGGACACATACCCAGAAAAAAACTTGAGAGGTCTAAAGAATCTGTAGCTTAACTAGTAAAACACATCCCTGTACAAAAACACAAAGTCTGAAATAATTGGCTGATTCTTCAAATGCCAAAATTCCAACAACAAAAAAGATACGACATATAAAAGAAGAGGAAACCGCAGCATATTTGAAGAAATAAGTGAGATTATTAATGAAGAAATAGAAATTAGGAAGAAGAACCAAACAGAAATTCTGGAACTGAAGAAGACATTACTTGGATTGAAAACTTCACTAGACTAACTCTAAATTAAACTTGACCAGACAGAAAAAGAATCAACAAACTCAGAGTGGGCCAAGGGGAAAAAAAAAAAAAGAATGAATAAAAATGAAAAATGTAAAGGACCTGTGGGACACCACCATCAAGCAGAATAGTATTTGCATTATGAAAATACCAGAAGAAGAAAGAGAAAGGGGCAGAAAAATTATTTAACAACTATAGCCTCAAATTTTCCAAATCTAAGTAAAGAAATGTACATGTAAATTTGATAAATTCAAAGAAGCTCATCTAGGACAAACGTAATGAGACTTACATCATGACACATCATAATCAAATTGTCAAAAGTCACAGCCAAAAAGAAAATCTTGAAAGCAGTAAAAGAAAGGCAACTCATCACATACAAGAGAATTCTCATTAGATTATCATCACATTTTTCAGCAAAAAAACCTTATTCTAGAAAGGAATAGAATAAAATATTCAAAGTACTAAAAGAAAAAGACTGTCAACAAGAATATTATATTTGTCAAAACTGTCCTTAAAGAACAAGGAGAAATCAAGATTTTCCCAGTAAGTCAAAACTGAGGGAATTCACAACCACTAGATTTTTTCCTCCAAGAAATACTGAAAGTTCTAGAAATTGAAGTGAATGGATGATGAATAGCAGCACAAAACCATACCGAAATATAAAATTCCCTAGTAAAGGAAGTATAAAATCCTGTATTATTGCAATGTAGATGAGTAAATCACTTATAAACTTAACAGACTTTTAAAAGAGTAAAAAGTAATTATAAATCTATGTTAATGCAATTGAAAAGGAGTAATTTGTGTCATTAACAACAAAGAAGTAGGATAGGGGCAAATGTATAAAAGAGTAGTTTTCACATGCAATTGAAGTTTAGTTGTTCTTAGTTTAAAACAGATGGTTATAACTATAACTTGTTTTATGTATTGCAATGGTACCCACAAAAACATGTCTATAAAGTACACATAAAGGGAAATGAATACAGAATCAAAACACATCATTACAATAAATAAATAAATAAATAAATAAATAAATAAATAAATAAATAAACACAAAAAATTCAAGGAGGGAAAGAGAACAAAAAATTTTAAGACAGAAACAATTGACAACATGGTAATTGTTCTTTCCTACCCATAATTAATTTAAACATAACTTGATTAAATTGCCTGAATTGATTAAGAAAATAAGATTCAACTATATGCTGTCTATAAAGGATTCACTTTGGTTCTAGGATACCAAAAGGCTAAAAATGAAAGGGTATGTAATAAGCTAATGTTTCTGTGCCTTCAAAATTCATGTTGAAAACCTAACCACCAAAGAGATGGTATTAAGAAATGCAGCCTTTGGGAAGTTATTATGTCAAGAGGACAGAGCTCCTATGAATAGGATTAGTTCCTTGTAAAATATACCCAGAGAGTTCTCATGCCCTTTTTCCATCATATGAAGACACAATGAGAAAATAGACATCTATGAATCAGGAAACAAGCCATCACCAGTAGCCTAATCTGCCAAAATCTTTGATTTTGAATTTCTCAACCTCTAAAACTATGAGAAATAAATATTTTTTATTTAAACCACCCAGTCTATGGTATTTTTGTTATAGCTGCCCAAACAGGTGAAAACTAATATTTTATGCAAACAAGAACCTAAAGAGAACAGAAGAGGCTGTACTTTTACAGACAAAATAGTCTTTAAGACAAAAACTGTCACAAAAGACAAAGGACATTATATAATGAAAAAGGGTCAATTTAGCAGAAAATATAACAATTACAAACATATATATGTAACTAACATTAAAACAGTCAAATATATGAAGCAAACAGTGACAAAACTAATAGTAGAAACTATTGGAGTGTAGATCAATGAAAAGGGAATAGAAAAAATCAATGAAACTAAGAGTTCGATTTTTAAAGAGATCAACAAATTTGACAGATTAACTGAGAAAAAGAGGAGACTCAAATAGCTAAAATAAGATATGAAAGAGGAGACATTACAAATAATGCCACAGAAATAAAATAAGTTATGACACAACTATGAACAATTATATGCCAAAGAATTGGGTAACCAAACATAGCAATCTAAAAATCTGAACAGATCTGTATGTAGTGAGGAGATTAAAGCTGCAATTAGAAACTTCCCAACAAAGAAAGCCCAGGACAAGACGGTTTCACTGGAGAATTCTACCACACATTTAAAAAAGAATTAATGCTAATACTTCTCAAACTCTTCCAAAGAATTGAAAAGAAGGATATACTCCCAAATTCATTAAATGAGGCCACATTACCTGATATTAAAGCTGGACAAAGACATCACAAGGAAATGAACTACAGACTAATATCTCTGATGAGTATTTAAAATTTCTCAAAAAAATCCTTGCAAACTGTAATTAACAATGCATTAAAAGGATCATACATCATAACCAAGTGGAATTTATAGCTGGAATGCAAGTTGGATTCAACATATGAAAATTACCCAATCTAATATATCACCTTAACAGAATGAAGAATAGAGACGCTTGGGTGGCTCAGTGGTTGAGTGTCTGCCTTCAGCTCTGGGAGCCTGCTTCTCCCTCTGCCTGTGTCTCTGCCTCTCTCTGTGTGTCTCTCATGAATAAATAAATAAAATCTTTTAAAAAATAACAAAATAAAGAATAAAACCACATAATCATCTCAATAGATGCAGAAAAAGCATTTCAGAAAATTCAGCAGTCTTATGATAGTAGCACTCAACAAATTAGGAATAGAAGGAAATTATCTCAGCAGAATAAAGTCTATATATAAAAAGCCCATATCTAACATCATCCTTGTGTTTTAGCAGAGTTATTAAGTTGCTTTTAATACTTTTTAAGATTATTTATTAAAATTGTAGGAAGACATGGCTTCTGTCTTATGCTCAGTCTGCTATAAAGAACAGAAAGGCTTCAAGTTTTGGTTTCTCTTCTAATAAATAAACAGAAAAAATATTACCAGGTTCTCTATCAAACTCAGATACCTGACACATAATAAGCAAAGACTCAATAAATGTTTTGAGATTGTTGGCTAAATTATGGAGTGGACATGTAGTGAAACCTCTCATTTTTTAGTTTCCTCAATTTTTAGATGGAGATAATCACACAAAAGTTATTATAATGATTAATTGAAATAATATACATAAAGATCTTGGCATAGTACTAGCCACACAGTTAATACTGATAAGTGTATTTTTATTACCATTGTGAACTACCATCACCCAGCTTTTAGCTTTAAATTCATTCAGATCAAAAATTCATTCAGATCAATCATTTAGCTAAACACAGTTTTATGCCATGTGCTATTAAAGGTATTGCAGAATTAGTAATGCGCGTATTGACAATATGATTTATTGATTATTGAAGAAATAGAAAAATATGCTCATCTAAATGCTGACCATCAAAGCACTCATTTGTGAAATCAAAGAGGAGAAAATTTCAGAAAATAACAGAACATCTCATTAGAGCAGATATAAATATAACCAAATATAAACCCTGTCTTTTAAAAGGAAATTTCTAAAAGTTCAGAGAAAGCTTTTAACAATCCATTTCTTCAATTTTGAAAAGAAAATTAGCTCTAGATAAGAGATTCAAAAGGGTAAAAAACCTCACAGCATAATTCCAAGCTACTTTTTTTTTAGAAAGGAAAAAGGTCACTGAACTCTATCTCTGAAACTAATAATATACTACATGTTAATTAATTGAATTTAAATAAAATAAAATTCAAAAAATAAAAAGGAAATAAAATTTAAAAATTTTAAAGAAAAAAGGTAATAGATATAAACACATAACCACAGTAGAATCTCACCAGTGAGCTGGGATTTAGAAGGATATGAAATGAGTTAATATAGATAGATTTATAAATGTGCCTTCTTTTAATCTAACTATAACTCTATGAGATGGGCATTTTAACTCTGTCCCTAATGCAGGACTGAAGTGCAGAGAAAGAATGATATGATGATTTTCTCAGATCTTAAAAAAAAGGAACAAGAAAGCTGAAATCTTTAGTAAAAATCATTAAAATGCCTATGTCATGAGGTAGAGAATTTAAGACTGAAAGATTTCAAAACAGAAATACAAATGTTCACAATTATCAAACGGATATTAAAGTATCACAGGTAGAAAGAAATAGCTGGTATTTAGGTAAGAGATAAAGTCTATGTTTACCTGTAATCAGGCCAGTCAGTTCATTATTTTTTTATTTATTATTTATTTTTTTTTTGTCAAGAGTTCTGGAATTGAAGTCAGAAGATGGTTCCAAGTTTCTATTTTGCCAGAGGTACAGCCATGATTAACTCAGTTAACTCACTTGAACCTCAATCCATTTACTCAACAAACATTTATTGAGCAATTCCAATATGGCAATTACTCCACAATATCTTAGAGTTGAGACAGGTGCAGAGTAAGAAGGGAAGAAAAGCTAGACATAATAAATGCCCTAAAAAAACATAATTTCTGGGGCAAAAACAATAAATAATGCCAGCATAATAATGTAATGAATACTATAAATTTATAATGTCATGAGTACATAGGAAAGATGCTTAATATTGTCTACAGTGGTTAAAGTTTCTGTAGATATAGTGACATCTGAACTAAGTCTTTTTTTTTTTTTTTAAGATTTATTTACTTGTTTATTCATGAGAGACACAGAGAGAGATGCAGAGACATAGGCAGAGGGAAAAGGAGGCCCCCTGCAGGGAGCCCAATGTGGGACTTGATCCCGGGACCCTTGATGCCCTGAGCCAAAGGCAGCCGATCAACTACTGAGCAACCCAGGCATCCCTGAACTAAGTTTTTAAGAAATAATAGAAACTTAGAAATTGAAGAATAAACATTTAAAACAAAATAGGAAACACATTAAAAGCCCATGTAGTGAAAGAACACAAATCATTTGCAAAACAAAAAAGAGTATCTATGTAGGTGGAATATAAGGATAGAAATATGCCAAACATTGGGGGATGAAATTGTATTTTTAAATGTAATATAAGGAAATTAGATTTTAGATGCTTAATTCCGGTATCTATGTAGAAGATGGACTTATGACAAAGAAATTTGTTAGAAAGCTGACTTCAGGGGAAAAAAAAGTCTGTTGGAAAAGAAACAAAAGATCACAAACACACTTTGGAGAAGTTTAAGGGGAGAATCAATAAGATTGGGAATAAGGGAAAATAAATTTTCTGATTTTATTTTCCAAGTTTCTAGTTTAGATAATTGTATGTACTAACATTGTTATTTGATATGAGAAAAAGAGAAGTCTTGGGGTTAAAAACACTGAAATCAGTTTTTCACAGGTTTGAGATTCCTAAGAATAAATGTGCATCAAGTAGACACAACTGGCAGGTTTGTGGCTCAAGAGAGTCTTGTCTGGAGGTTGTTTTGAAATTTGCTAGGGAATAGCTGTATAATTAATCAATTTTCAAGTTTATTCCTTTAAAATAAAATTCCTGCTGCACTGCACCCTCACTTTTCCATAATTCTCTTTCCTGTCCTTTCCGGTAAAACTGAGTTGTTTACATTTGCATGAATCAAATCTTGTTTTTTGCATCACTCGTCTCAAGTATCCTGAGCAGGCTTATGTTATTCTCACGGTTCAAATTTTTTTTTTCAGGGTTGTGTTTCAGACTCTCTTCTTTTTTTACTCCATGTACCCTTTCTGGGAAAGCTCTCCAATTATCATTGTTTTTATTACCATCTAAATGCTGATGATTACCAAATCTGTATCTTGAGCCAAGACTGCTTTTGCTGAATTTTAGATTGTTTTTCCAAAATGCCTACATTAGAACTCCACTCAGGCTTTTCACTTTTATGTCCAGATCTCTTTCTTCTTCCTCTTTTTTCACCTCTTTCTGTTATTCAGGCTAGAAGCTGCTCTCTTCTCGATTACGTCCAATCAATTCTCCAAAGTTAAAAATGTAACCTTATAAATATCTCTCTTTTTGACATGCTTCGCTTCATATTTCTACTTAAATGACCATCATTTTTCACCCAGATTACCTACCACTTTTCTAATCGGCATCTCTCATTGTTATCCTTTTCACACTATAGCCAGGGTGATCTTTAAATATGTATAACCATTTCCATGTCCAAAAGAGCTCAGTAAATTCCCACAAAACTGATCCTCCAGCAAAAACCAATTATAAAGTCTAAGAGGAAAACAAAAACCACCTGGAGAAAGACGTGGGAAGGCAAACAAAAGTAGTCAGATTCTGGATTGGAGTTGACAGGAGAAAATGTGTAAGGTTAGTTTCTCATTCTTATGGCTTTGCGGTGAGGCCATAGAACCTTCAAATCTTATTCACGGAGTGACCATATCTTGACTTCTGCTCTCTCTCCCTCTCCCTCTGCTCATGCTCCCTGTACTTGTGCACTTGTTCTTGAACTTGTGCTTCCTTTCTCTCTCTCTAAAAGCAAAAACAAAAACCCTGTAGTCCATTTTAGCCTGAAAAATTAAAAAAAAGAAGAGTTTAGATTGACTACAGCCAAATAAAGTTAGGGGGAGAATCTTATTAAAGAGAGAGCCATAGAAAGTGGGGTGGGGGGCTGGGATGATAAGAAGTCAGGCAAAATTGGAAAATAGGATGAGTATACATTCATTAAATGTTTGTTGAAATTTAATCCTTCATTATTTCCATTTTTATTTTCAGAGTTCTTATTTTTTAAAGCTTGTCTATTTTCCACGATGATATGGGGCACTCTTTTAGCTTGTTTTACTGAAATGCAAAATTATCATTGTAGAATACTACAAATTACCATTTACCTTTTTTTTTTTTGCTTTCAGTTATCTTTTGAAAACTACATCTAATGTTTTTCATGCCTATTAGATAACAGTTGCTTAGAAGAATTTCTAGTTAGAATGCTTTGTGAATGTCTTTGTTATTAGCTCTATACTTCCATAGGTTTTAGTTTAATTTAGAATTGAAAGTATCATAAATTTAATATACTATTCCACCTAGGATTAGAAGACAAATTACTTGTGTGTTTCAGAAAAATTAGGTTCTAGATACATTCTTTCTCTCTTCGCCTGATTTTGTTTCATATCTGGATTCTACATCTCATATTTTCCCCCTTCTTTTTCCTTATGTCTCCCACTCTCTGCACTGTTTTCTTCTTGGCAAAAGTAGAAACTGTCCATGGACTTGGTGTGCATGTGATGCAAGAAAACAGAATGTACTTTGCAATGAGAAGGTCTAGACCTAGTTGCCCTTTGTTTCACTTAATAACCTAACAAAGATGGAAATGTTACACAATTCATTGAACTTCAGTTTCCTCATCCACACAAGGATAATGTATAATATTTAACTTATTTCATAGAGTCAATCTCAGGTTCAAAGGAAATTATATTCATGAGTTCGTGAATGTGTTTGTGAATGTTTGTCAATGCACCAAACATGTATGGAAATTAGGAAGCCTGTTAGTGATTCATCCTTTTTCTCTATTTATATAAGACTTGTTTCTCTAACTTTGCTCCATTCACACTCTCTATTTACACAAACTGTTCTTAGCACCAGAAGAACAGGAAGAGTGTTGATTGTGAAGGTCCTGCCTACTATCTCTGTAAGATATACTGTAACTCAGTTAGAAAGATGTGTATTATAAAGTGAAAACTTACAAAGCACTTGTCTGATGCATATCTTGCATGGCACCCTTTACCTAAATAGTTAAGAGGTATTAAGTTATCAACCTTACACTTTTAAAAAATGGTCTCTGTCTTTTAAAACTATATGTATTTTATTTATTATTGTTTCATATAATTTTAATATATTAAGACAACTACTTTTTTTTAAATTTTTTATTATTATTAACCAGCTATGAGCAATTATGTTTCCATCAGCAGTCTTTTGGCTAAATAAATATCTTAGGGTCATTTCCATCTGTGTTTTTTACAGTTTGTCATTTTTATTTCTGTGTATTTCCATCCTTCTTACTTGATTCATTTCAGCCAGTGTTATGTATTCACTGTCATAATCCCTCACCTTTTGTGATATCCTGGCAGTTGACTATATGGTTAGCTAATTTGCTTACAGATTAAAAAGTGCAAAGTGACGTGTGTTTACTAGTGACTGCGGTTCTTCACCCTAAGGCTCATCTCCCTTACTTGTTCCTGAGCTGTTGGGGCTCACATCAACAAGCATCTATTCTAAATTTAGTCTTCCCATGTTCCCATTATCAGAAAGAGTAAACATCAAAAACAGAGAAATATGAACTTAGGTCAAAAGAGTGAGAATTTGAGGAAGATAAATCCGTTCAAAAGAGAAAAAAGAAAAAAAACAGGGTAGACATAAGAAGTAGATGTTTTTAGAAGACAGTGAAAAGGAATTCAAAGTATAATAAGGGGCACCTGGGTGGCTCAGTCAGTTAAGCATCTGCCTTCAGCTCAGGTCATAATCTCAGGGTCCTGGGATTGAGCCCTTTTTGGGCTCCCCACTCAGCAGAGAGTCTGCTTGTCCCTTTGCCTCTCTCCCACTCATGCTCTCTCTCTCTCTCTCTCTCTGTCAAATAAATAAATAAAATATTTTTAAAAATAAAATGTAATGAATAACAAAATAGATAAGAAATGATATTAGCAAGATAAAGGCAAAATAAAAGAGAATAAGTGGAAAATGTGAGGTACAAAAAATACAACACTTAAAAATAATATACAAGATAAAAACATGAAAGCATATGTTGGAAAACCAAATTAAAGATCTAACTCATAAGGAATTTAACTAAATAATAAATGCCTAAAAAATAAATTAGGGATGAGAAATATTTAAAGAAATAATTAATGTAACTTTCCCAATACTCAAAAAAGATGAAAAATTTAGGTTCAAAGTGACAATATCCAACATGAAAGATAATAAGAACCAACTTATGCATGCATATGAGAAAACTAGACAGAGTAGAGTGAAATTTAGGAATATTAAAAATAAGAAAAATTTGAAGTTTTCTAGGAGAGAGAGCAGATCACTTTTTATTAGCAAGAGTGGGTATAAATATAAACAAACAAGACCGAAAGCCCCAAAACAAATAAAAACAAGGAATATATTTTTAAAGCATTAAAATAAGAGATCATTGAACCTAGAATTTTTATTTATCCAAATGGTCACGACTATAAGGATGTATGTTCTTAAGCGTATACAGCTCCACAAAATTTGGCTCATACAGAACAACACTGAAGACACTTTGGGATGACTTACTTAAATAATTTTACTATGTAAACTTGTTCACCTTATTTAACAAATTCATACATCTTTTTTTAAAGATTTTATTTATTTATTCATGAGAGATGCACAGAGAGAGAGGCAGAGACACAGGCAGAGGGAGCAGCAGGTTCCATGCAGGGAGCCCGATGTGGGACTCGATCTCTGTACTCCAGAATCATGCCCGGAACCGAAGGCAGAGCTCAACTGCTGAGCTACCCAGGTATCCCTAATACCTCTTTTTAAGTAATAGATAGTATATACAGATGGAAGATCAATAAAGAACTGGAGAACATGAACAATACTGCAAGGCAAATAAACCTAATGACACATTAGAACATTCTACCTAACAGCAAAATACACATTTCTCTTAAGTGTATACATATCTTTCTCCAAGATATATCAGATGTTAGGTCACAAAATAAATCTTAAAAATTTAAGGAAGATTGAAATTATATCAAGTATTTTTTCTCCTCATGATAGACTGAAACTAAAAGTGACAGCTGAAGGAAAACTGGAAAACTCACAAATATGTGAAAATTAAACAACACATTCTTTTTTTTTTTCCTTAAACAACACATTCTTAACAACCAGGGGTCAAAGAAGAATTCAAAGAAGTAATTAGAAAAACAAACAAACAAAACAACAAAACAACAAAACAAAACAAAACAAAGAAGTAGAAAATACCTCAAAACAAAAATAAAACACAATGTACAAACATTTATGGAATACAGCAAAGGTAGTACTGAGGAAAGTTCATAGTGATAAGCATCTACATTAAAGGAAGAGGAAATAAACCCTCTAACTTTACATGTCAATGAGATAGGAAAAGAACAAACAGCCCAAAGTTAGTCAAAAGAAGGAAACAACAAAAGTTAGAGAAGAAATAACAAATAAAATAGAAAAGCAATGGGAAAAGTCAATGAAACTCAAAGTTGGTTTTTTGAAAAGATTAAAAAATGGACAAAACCTTAGACAAAGAAAAAAAGATAGTACATTCAAAAAAATAAATCAGAAATGAAAAAAAGACTTTATAATTGATGCCACAGAAATTTAAAAAATGGGGTTCCTGGGTGGCTCAGTCAGTTAAGCATCTGACTCCTGATTTCAGCTCAGGTCATGATCTTAGGGTTGTGAGATCGAGCCCTGCCTTGGGTTCAGCACAGTGTCTGTTTACAATTCTCTCCTTCTGCCATTCCCCCTCATGTGTACATGCTCTTTCTCTCTTAAAAAAACGAAAAGAAAAAGAAATAAAAAGGATTGTTAGAGATAACTATGAAAAATTATATGCCAATAAATTGGATAACAAAAGAAATGGATAAATTACTGGAAACATACCATGTACCAAAACTGAATATATAAAATATATGAAATATACAGTGTGTGTGTGTGTGTGTGTGTGTGTGTGAATGTAGGTATGTATGCAGAGTACATTTTTTCACAAATTTTGGAGGTTAGAACTTGGCCATCTTTTTTTGAGTGCTATTATTCTATTGATGACTTTATTAGGTAACAATGGTAAGGAGGTATTAAGGTTGCAAATGGAGCTGCTAATCAGATGACCTTAAAGGGATTATCCTGAATTATCCTGGTTTACTCAATGTGATCACAAGGGTCCTTCAAATGTGAAAGAGGGGCAGAGAGGGAAGATGGCAGAAGAATAGGGGGCCTGCCTTTCATCTGGTCCCTTGAACTCAGCTAGTTATCTATCAAATAATTCTGAACACCTGTGAATTCAACCTGAGATCTAAGAAAAGAATTACTGCAATTCTACAAATAGAAAAGCGACCACCTTTTGCAAGGTAGGAGGTGCAGAGTCATGAATCTGAGAGGATGTATTGGAAGACAGACAAGGGTGGGAGGGAGCCTCTATAAGCCAGCTACTGGGAAGTAATATAGCAGCAGAGTGCAAAATCAGAACTTTAGAAGTCTATTCCCGGGACGTCCCTGTCTGAAAGGTGCTCAGGTGGCTAAGTGGGGTAGAATCCCAAGTGGGACAGTATGGCCTCAGGATCCCTGGGGTCACAGAAACAATGGGGGTGCCTGAGTGCATCAGAGTTCCCAAGTATTGGCATGGAAAAGCCAGGTACAATTAGTGAGCCCCAGAGTGGCCTCTCAGCTCAAGGATTGCCATAAAGCCCTGCCCCACAGTTAGCTGACTGCTCTCCAAGCAGGAGCCCAGCAAGTGACAACCACAGGGAGACCCTGCTCCTTCCCCCAGGAGGAGCAGTCTGGATGCCCTAATGAATAGGCAAACGCTTCACGAGCAGGGGCCCAGCAAGCAGCGGGGCTGTGGTGAAACCCCCCTCCATCTCCTGGGAGGATTGGTGCAGGTGTGCACCACAGGAGTCTGTGGAGTTTGGCACACACGAAAGGGATTGACTGCTTTTCCCTGAGGGTACACTGAAGAGTGGGGGCAGTAATCATTCAGCTTTGGGGTAGGAGACTGGGGCGCTGCCATTTCTACTTTTTTTTCATCCTCTAAAGCAGCAAATATCTATCATCTATCTATCTATCATCTATCTATCTATCTATCTATCTATCTATCTATCTATCTATCTATCATCTATCTATCTATCATCTATCTATCTATCTCCCTTTCAGGGAACAAAAGCCACTTAGAGCAAACTCAAGTAGCTTACACTGAGCCGGAGCTCCTGGCAATGGCAGTGAAATTCAGCCCAGGTAAAGACACCTGAGAAACAGTGCAACAGGCTGCTCCCCCAGAAGACCAGCAGGAACATCAGTTGAATATCAAATTTACAGAACACTCAGAACTAAAAAACTTCTGCGCTAGGGGAAAATAGTATATAGAATTCAAGGTTTTTTTTTCTCATAAGTCTTTAGTCTTTCAGTTTAAATTTTTCTTTTCTTTTTTCCTTTTTTTCTCTTTTCAACTAGATTCTTATTTTTATCAATTCTTTGGTTTCAAGTCTTTTAAAAAATTTTAGAATTTTTTTTTCTTTTTTAGAAGATTGTATTTATTTATTTATTTGACAGAGAGAGAGAAAGAGAGAGAACAAGCAGGGAGAGCTGCTGGCTCCCCACTGAATAGGGAGCCCAATGTGGGGCTCAATCACAGGACCCTGGGATCGTGACCTGAGCCAAAGGCAGATGCTTAACTGACTGAGCCACTCAGACACCTCTTAAGTCTTTATTTATATTTACATTTGTAAAGATTATCTATTTATTCACGAGAGACACACAGAGAGAGAGAGGTAGAGACATAGGCAGAGGGAGAAGCAGGTTCTCCACGGGGAGCCTGATGTGGAACTCAGTCACAGGACCCCAGGAATCCATCCTGAGTCAAAGGCAGATGCTCAACCACTGAGCCACCCAGGTGTCTCCCTTAAGTCTTTTTTTTCATTTTCATTTTTACATTTATATTTTATAGACATATTTTTCATTTTTGGCTTCCTATCACTGTATTTAATTATCTGTATCCCAATTTGGGGATTTACTGTCTTCTAACAAACAGACCAAAATGCACCCAGGACCAAGTAGATCACCCTGTTTTGTCCACAGGTGAGATTGTATTATCTTTCCCCCCTCTTTTTTTTTTTCTTTTCTTTTTTTGGTTTCCGACCTCCTCAGATTTGTCTAATGTGTATTTTACTGGGGTCATGGTTGATATTTTTTATTTTGTTCTCTCATTCATCTACTCTTCTCTGGACAAAATAACCAGAAGGAGAAAATCACAGCAAAAGAAAGAACCAAAGATAATACTCTATGCCATAGATTTAATCCATATGGATATAAGTAAAACGTCAGAAACTGAATTCAGAATAATGGTTATAAAGTTACTAGCTGGCTTTGAAAAAAGCAGAAGACACTACAGAATCTCTTAGTGCAGAAATAAAAACTAATCAGGCCAAAATGAAAAATGCTTTAAGTCAGATACCATCTAAAATGGATTCTCTAACAGCTAGGGTAAATGGGGTCGAAGAGAGAATCAGTGACATAGAAGGCAATATGATGGAAAGTAAAGAAGCTGAGGAAAAGAGAAAAAACAACTAATAGACTATGAGAGGATGCTTCAAGAAATCAGCAATATCATAAAGTAAAAAAATATATATATAAGAATTACTGCAATCTCAGAGGAAGAAGAAAGAGAGAGGACAGAAGGCATATTCAAGCAACTCATAGCTGAGAACTTTCTTAATCTGGGGAAGGGAGCAGTCATTCATGTCCAGTAGGTCCAGAGAACCTCCCTCAAAATCAATATAAATAGATAACACTCTGACATATAATAGTGAAACTTTCAACCTTCAGAGATAAAAAATCCTGAAAGTAGCTCAAGACGAGAACTAATTAACCTTCAAGGGTAGAAGTATTAGACTGGCAGCAGACCTATCCAGAGAGACCTGGCAGGCCAGAAAGGGCTGGCAGGATATATTCAGGGTCCTAAATGAGAAAAACATGCAGCCAAGAATACTAACTATATCAAGTACAGCTGTCATTCAGAATGGAAGGAGAGATAAAGAGCTCCCAGGGCAAACAGAAACTAAAAGAATTTGTGATCACTGAATTAGCTCTGCAAGAAATATTAAAGAAGATCCTGTAAGCAAAGAGAGAGCCCAAAAGTAATATAGACTGGAAAGAAATAGAGGCAACCTACAGAAATAGGGACTTTACAGGTAGTACAAAGACACTAAATTCATGTCTTTCAATAGTTACTCTGAATGTAAATGGGATAAATGCTCCAATCAAAAGACACAGGATACCAGCCTGAATAAAAAAGCAAGACCCATCCATATACTGTCTACAAGATACTGATTTTACACCCAAGACAACTCCAGATTGAAAGTGAGGGGATGGAGAAACACTTATCATGCTAATGAACATTAAAATAAAACTGGGGTAGCAATCCTTATATCAGACAAATGGGATTTTAAACCAAAGACTGTAGTAAGGAATGAAGAGTGACACAATATAATACTCAAAGTGTCTATCCAACAAGAAGATCTAATAATTATAAATAGCTCCAAACTTGGAAACAGCCAATTATACAAACCACTTAATAACATAATTAAAGAAACTCATTGATAATAGTATAATAATAGTAGAAGATTTTAACACCCCACTCACAGCAATGGACAGATTATCTAAGTAGAACATAGACAAGGAAACAAGGGCTTTAAATGACACACCAGACCTGATGGACTTCACAGATATACCCAACCTAAAGCAACAGAATACATGTTCTTTTCAAGTGCACATGGAACATTCATCAGAATAGATCACATACGGGGTCACAAATCAGGTCTCAACCTATACCAAAAGATTGGGATTATCACCTGCATATTTTCAGGCTGCAATGCTTTGAAACTTGAACCCAAACACAAGAGGAAATTTGGAAGGAACAGAAATACTTGGAGGTTAAAGAGCATCCTACAAAAGAACGAAGGGCTTAACCAGAAAATTAAAGAATTTTTAAAAATCATGGAAACAAATTAAAGTGAAAACACAACTATTCAAAACCTTTGGGATGCAGCAAAGGCAGTCCTAATAAGGAAGTACATAGTAATACAAGCTTTTCTAAAAAAAAAAAAAAAAAAAAAAAATTCTCAAATACACAAGCTAACTTTACACCTAAAGGAGCTCGAGAAAGAACAGCAAAAAAAAGCCTGAACCAAGCAGAAGAGAAATAATAAAGATTAGAACAGAAATCAATGAAATAGAAACCAAAAGAACAGTAGAAGAGGTCAATGATATTAGAAACTGGTTCTTTGAAAGAATTAATAAAATCATTAAACCATTAATCAGACTTATCAAAAAGAAAAGAGAAGTGACCCAAATTAATAAAATCATGAATTAAAGGGGAAAGATCATGACCAACACCAAGGAAATACAAATAATTTTAAGAACATATTATGAAAAACTATCTGCCAACAAATTTGCCAGCTATATGCCAGCAATTTGGAAGAAATTGATTTATTTTTTATAAACTTATAAAATACCAAAACTGAAACAGGAAGAAATAGGGAACCTGAACAGATCCATAACCAACAAGAAAATTGAAGTAGAAATAAAAAAATCTCCCAACAAACAAGAGTCCAGGGCCCAATGACTTCCCAGGGGAATTCTATCACACATTTAAAGAATAATGAATACCTATTCTTCTGATGCTATTTCAAAAAATAGCAATGGAAAGAAAACCTCCAAACTAATTCTATGAGGCCAGCATTACATTGGTCCCCAAACCAGACAAGGACCTCAACAAAAAGGAGAATTACAGACCAATATCCCTAATGTACATGGATGCCAAAATTCTCCCAAGACACTAGCCAACAGTACATTAAAAGTATTATTCACCATGACCAAGTAGAATTTATTCCTGGGCTGCAAGGTGGTTCAATATTTGCAAATCAATCAATGTGATACATCACATTAATAAAAGAAAGGACAAGAACCATATGATCCTCTCAACTGATGTAGAAAAAAACATTTGATAAATAGCATCCTTTCTTGATTAAAACTTTCCACAGCATAGGGATAGAGGGAACATACTTCAATATCATAAAAGCCATTTGTGAAAAGCCCACAGTGAGTATCATTCTCAATGAGGAAAAACAGAACCCCTCCCTTAAGGTCAAGAACACAACAGGGGTGCCCACTGTCACCACTGTTGTTCCACATCATACTAGAATCCATAGCCTCAGCAATTAAACAACAAAAGGTACTCAAATTGTCAAAGAAGTCAAATTCTCACTCTTTGTAGATGATATGATACTGTATGTGGAAAACCCAAAGGACTCCACTCCAGAATTGCTAGAATTCACACAGGAATTCAGCAATGTGGCAGGATATAAAACCAATGCACAGAAATCAGTTGCATTTCTATTCACTAACAGTGAGATGGAAGAAAGAGAAATTAAGAAATTGATCCTATTTATAATTGCACCAAAAACCATATGATACCTATGACTAAACCTAACCAAAGAGATAAAGGATCTGTACTCTAAAAACCACACAACACTTAAAAAAGAAATTGAGGAAGACTCAAAGAAATGGAAATACATTCCATGATTATGGATTGGAAGAATAAATATTGTTAAAATGTCTATGCTACCCAGCGCAACCTATACATTCATGCAGTCCCTATCAAAATGCCATCAACTTTTTTCAAAGAGCTGGAACAAATAATCCTAAAAATTTGTATGGAACCAGAAAAGACCCTGAATAGCCAAAGGAATGTTGAAAAATAAAACCAAAGCTTGTGGTATCACAATGCTGGACTTTAAGATACATTACAAAGCTGTAATCATCAGGACAGTATGGTACTGGCACAAAAACTGACACATAGATAAATAGAACAGAATAGAGAACCCAGAAATGGACCCTCAACTCTATGGTCAACCAATCTTTGACAAAACAGAAAAGAATATCCAATGGAAGGACAGTCCATTCAACAAATGATGTTGGGAACACTGGACAGCCACATGTAGAAGAATGAAATGGACCATTTTCTTATACAATAAATAAAGATAAATTCAAAATGAGTGAAAGACCTAAATGTGAGACAGGAATCCATCAAAACCCTAGAGAACACAGACAGCAACCTCTTCTACCTCAGCCACAGCAACTTCTTGCTAGACACATCTCCAAAGGCAAGGGTAACAAAAGCAAAAATTAATTATTAAGACTTCATCAATATAAAAAGCTTCTGCACAGCAAAGGAAATAGTCAACAAAACTAAAAGGCAACCTACAGAATGGGAGAAGATATTTACAAATGACATGGCAGATAAAGGACTAATATCCAAGACTTCTAAAAAACTTAACAAACTAAACACCCAAAAAACAAAGATTCCATTCAAGAAACAGGGAGATGATATGAACAGACATTTCTCCAAAGAAGATACACAAATGGCCAACAGACACATGAAAAAATGTTCCACATCACTTGGCATCAGGGAAATACAGAGCCAAACCACAGTAAGATACCACCTCACACCAGTCAGAATGGCTAAAATTAACAAGTCAGGAAAAAAAATGTTGGTGAAGATGTGGAGGAAGCGGAACCTTCTTACTCTGTTGGTGGGAATGCAAGCTGGTGCAGCCACTCTGGAAAACAGTAGGGAGGTAAGTTAAAAATAGAGTAGAACTACCCTATAACCAGCAATTGCACTACTGGGTGTTTACCCCAAAGATACAGTTGTAGTGAAAAGACTGGACACCTGCACCCTGATGTTTATAGCAGTAATGTCCACAAGAGCCAAACTATGGAAAGAGTCAAGAGGTCCATCGACAGATGAATGGATAAAGAAGATGTGATATATATGTGGTGAAATATTACTCACCCATCAGAAACAATGGATACTTAACATTTACATTGATGTGGATGGAACCGGAGGATATTATTCTGAGCAAAGTAAGTCCATTAGAGAAAGACAATTATCACAGACTTTCACTCATATGTGGAATAAAAAAAAAAAAAACAGCACAGGGGATCATAGGTGAATTGAGGGAAAACTGAATGGAAAGTCATCATAAGGGGAGAAAAGCCATGAGAGACTCTTAACTACAAGAAACAAACTGAAGGTTGTTGGAGAGGAGGTGGATGAGGAGATAGGGTAATTGGGTGATGGGCATCAAGGAGGGGATCTGATGTGATGAGCACTTAGTGTTATATGCAACTGATGAATTACTGAACTCTACATCTGAAACTAATAATGTATTATATGCTGACTAATTGAATTTAAATTTTAAAAGAAAGAAAAAATATATGTGGAAGAGTGTGGCATAAGAGTCAGTGTTCATGTGATGCAGTGTGAAAATTACCTGACTGGACTGACCATCAACTTTGCATTAAAAAGAGCCATAAGTCACAAACTTTGGCAGCCTCTAGAATCTGGAAAAGGCAAGGAGATGGATTGTGTCCTAGAACCTCTAGAAAGGAACACAGCCCTGCCAACACCTTGATTTTAGTACACTGTGCCCCATTTTAGACTTCTGAATTTCAGGACTATCAGATTATTACAGAACTGTAATAAATTTACTTTTAAGCCATTAACAGCACATATGCACACACACAAACATACTTGTGCTTTTGTGTGTCAGTGTTAGCTGGTGATAAATACTATGAAAAAATAAAGTTGATCAAAGAATTATGAATAGGAAAGTGTATTTTATATGCAGTGGTCAAGGATGAGGTAACGTTTAAACAGAAATGTAAATGAAATGAAGGAGCAAGGTATCTGGGAATAGAACATTCAGAAGGGAAGACAGCAAGTACAAACTTCTCCAAGTCAGAAGTTTGCTCAACACGTCTGACAAATAATAAAAGGCTAATATGGCTAATGGCTAATATGGAAAGTGAGTCAGAGGAGACCAGCAGGATATGAATACTACTGTTGGTTACATAAAGGATGGTTATTCTGATTGCTTTAGAAGGGGGAATGGGAATGAAGGCAAAAAGGGGGAGCTTTTACTTTTACCTTATTATTTGTCTTTTGGTGATGATGTATCACTACTGCTTATT
The DNA here is from genome assembly GCF_048164855.1 of Canis lupus baileyi. Lineage (NCBI taxonomy): Eukaryota > Metazoa > Chordata > Mammalia > Carnivora > Canidae > Canis > Canis lupus. The sequence continues at coordinate 26,815,692 of NC_132862.1, forward strand.
AAGAATTTTTATTACAACATAAAGGTACAAGAAATCTGAAGCTCAGAAATGACAAGTGTAAAGATGAAGAATATAGCAGGGTTTATATGATGTAGTTGGTTTAGTCCAAAAATTGAGGAAAAGGCATAAGAAAGAATCAAACTATGCTGTTGTTATTTATTTTTTAAATTTTATTTTATTTAAATTCAATTAATTAACATATTATCCTGTTGTTATTTTTTAAAGTCTGTTATCTATTTGCACTTTTATATATTTCTGAGTTTGTATTACATGTCAATAACAATGTGTGTAAATGTGTGTGCCACTGCATGTAGTAAACAAGTATAAGAATCCTAGGGTTGGTTGATACTGAATTATTTGGTCTGAAGGTGAATTTTTTAATTTATTTTTATTTATTTATTTGAGAGAGAGAGAGCAGAAGGAGAGAGCATGAGTGGTGGGGAGGGGTAGAGGGAGAGGGAGAAGCAGACTTCCTGAGGAACAGGAAGCCTGATGTGGGGCTTGATCGCAGGACCCCAAGATCATGACCTGAGCTGAAGCCAGACACTTAACCAACTGAGACACCCAGGCACCCCTGAACGTGAATTTTTTTTAAATACAGAATGAGGAAGATCATTGAATCCCAACCTACCAGAGCATCTTGAAGGTACCAATATTATGGATACCCACAGTTACTTTCAGGATACGGAGTAGAATTGAGAGCATGGGTTTTGGAATCAGACTGCCTAAAATCACATGGGCTCTATCACTTACCAGGTTTGCAATTGAGAAGGATTGATTCATTAGCCCTCTCTGTATCTAAGTTTTATTTCATTTGTAAAAGAGAGATAATAGCATCTGGCGGTGGAATTGTGGTAAGAAACAAATCCACTAATAGAAGTATAACACTGGAACAGTATCTGGCCTATAATATGTGCTCAATAAATGTTAGCTTCATTGTTATTCTAATTCTCTGGTCTTAATCATTAGACTGCAATTAACAAACTTTATACACACTAACTTGCAAATACGCTGCAAGGGACCATTCTGGTAATTTTAATTATTTCAGCCAGATTGCTGTCACTTTGCTGCGCATGTGCGAATGAGAGCCATGTTACCCTCAATGTTTAAAAGTGGAAAGAACCCAGAGTACCATATTACCCCTAGACTTGCATCCACCACTACCTTTTACTTGTGACTGCTACTCTGCTTAAACATTACTCAAATATTTCATCAGAATAGACTTTATCAGTAATCTCTGAAAACAAGCAAACATGTTCTGTGGACAAAGTTAAATGAGACCTTATATAATGGGACGCCTGGGTGGCTCACCGGTGGAGCACCTGCCCCTGGCTCAGGGCATGATCCCGTGGTCTTAGGATCCAGTCCCTTATCAGGCTCCCTGCCTGGAGTCTGCTTCTCCCTCTGCCTACATCTCTGCCTTTCTCTCTCTGTGTCTTTCATGAATAAATAAATAAAATCTTAAAAAAAAAACTTTATTGCAATTGAGTCTAATTCCTGTGATCTTTATTCAGCGATTAAGACTATAACTTTGAGGAAAACATCTAAAGTATTGGTAAAAGACAGCCATGATTAATTTTTAAAATTTCTTCAAAACTTCTCTATGAGGACTTAAAGGCTTTAACTTGGGTTTAAGGGTTTTCAATTTACAAGCTGGATGACTTTAGGCAAACTTCTCAATTTTCTTGAGTCTTGTTTTCTTCAACACTGCTCAGGGAGCATTTTTTTCTGTCAATGAAAATCCCAATACAGTCTATACCCTTAAAGTGTCACAATATTAAGATAAAATCAATACACAAGACTTTTACTAACCTGCATATGAAAAATTAAATGGCTTTCCTAGATCAGTAACTAGGTGTTTGGTTCATGCCTTTTGATTATTATTACAAAACTCTTTTCTACCATCTGCTATTATTTAAATTATTAGATTAAAAAATGCTGTTCTTTAAAAGAAAAAAATTACTTAGGTCAACACCACAAAGTGATTTATAAGACTAATGAATCTGCTCTCTTTATAGGTCAATTCCAAGAATTATTTAATATATTATTCATTATACAGTGACTTATTTTAATGAAATTTATAAATATCTTTCAGTCCATGAAGAACCAAAGAGAAGATATCAAAAGATTTCTAAATTTTTTAATATTAATAAATTCTTAGCCATCACAAATATTCCCAAAGAAATTCCTTTTTCAGATTTAAAAACTTATTTAAATCAAGACATAGATCATTCTGTTACTATTTCAACGTATGTTTCAGTTGGAAATTAATTTGAAATACAATGTTCCTTTTTCAAAATTGGTTGTTTAGAAAAAAAAAAAATCCCCCTCTACTTATTTTAGTTTGGAAACACAAAACTCTACCTTGAATCCATTGCAGCATTTAGTTTCCCTTTCCTTTGGAGGTGTCACTTCTGCTGTCTTTTTCAACTGTTGATTTGAGTCCATCATTGAACTACTGATAGCTTATGAGTCAGTTCTAGTTGTTGATGCTTGGCTTGAAGTGATTACCTATCCAAGGAGAGAAAAGGAGAACTTATTTAACAATATATGATTCAGAAAACAAGAAAAGCTGCAAGGTGGACCTCAATCAATCAGTAAACCTACGAATACTCATTCAGGGTCTTTGATGTCCTGAGCACTAAGCTAGGTTAATGCTAGACACAAAAGGGGGAAAAATACATACATACACACACACACATTCAGAGTCCTGGTTTTAGGGAGATTATAATTTAATTGGGAAGATAGATTTATGAAGAGAATTTGAAACAACAAATAATTAGTATAGAGTCACACTATAGATGAGATAAAAATTCTAAATCACAAAAATAAAATTTAGGAAGGCAAATATATGTTTAATTTATCTCTATAGTTTTACAAAGTGCCAAGGAGTGCCTTGCACATAGTAGATGGTCAAAATAGGTAGAAATATAATGAGTGGCTGAGCTCAGAAGGTTTTGTGGAAGAGATACCTCAAGAACCAGGTTTGAAATGCAGATAGAGTTTGGATTTGTTAAAGAGAGCAAGGCATACTCTAGGTACCTCTCAAATAGACTCTAGCCATGCTTGACCCTACCACCATCACCATTCTACTTTATTATAATTTTGTCCATTTATTTTTGAGGAGAAAAGTGTGCAGTTGGATATATGTAAAATATATGTAGTTGAAAGCACAAAATACCAAAAAGACATACATTAAAGATTCTTCCCCTTGTCCACTAAGTATCCTGTTTCTTATTCGAGGACTAATATCAGTTTTTGGTAAATATTATCCAGAAATATGATATGTATTTTAATTAAATACATGATAATTTCATTTTTTAACAAAAATGGCAGCATATCATTAACACTTCTAACTTATAATAAATGACTTCCTCAGTTTTCTTATGGTGGCAGGTTATCCTATTATCTAGCTAGTTACATGGTGATAAATATTTAGGTTGTATCTAAATGTTTTATATTAGAACGTTTCTTCATAGATCATGTATTTGTGATAATATCTGTAGGATAAAGTCTTAAAAGTGGAGTTTTGAGCTCAAAATGCAAAAGAAATTATAGTTTTGTAAATTATTAAGCCTCTATTTTATTTTTATATTTTTATATTTTTAAGTTTTTATTTAAATTCTAATTATTTAACATACACTGTAATATTAGTTTCAGGTATGCAATATAGTGATTTAATACTTAGATACAATACCTAGTGCTCATCCTTCATCCCTATCCCCTATTTAACCTATCTCCCCATCCACCTCGCTTCTTATCAGTTTGTTCTTTATAATTAAGAGTGTTTCTTGGTTTGCTTCTCTCTCTCTCTTATATTCCCTTTGCTCATTTGTTTTGTTTCTTAAATTCCACATATGAGTGAAATCATATTGTATCTGTCTTTCTGTAACTGACTTACTTCATTAGGCCTCTATTTTAAAGACTACTAAATTGAGCAATTTGTTCCTAAGATTTACTCTTTTATATAGAATAGTGGAGTCTTCATTCAGGTTTAGAAAACATATTCATATTCATATATGTCTACATAATACAAATGTATCTAATATATTTACATATAGAAACACACATAAGCATAGATATATGATAATAGGGCTGTAGTCATGTAATATAATTAATATGTCACATGTGCAGTTGATTCTTATTATTGGCAGTACTTGTGTTTCATAAAGTTGCTGCAAACATTAAATTAGCAAAAACTGAACATTGTTCCTAGGGGAAATATAGGGTAGATTCCTGGGTATCTCTGGTCACATCATTTTCATCAATCAATCAATTTATAACCTTGTTTTGTGTATGCTTCTGTGTAAAGACATCTTATTTAATGTATATTGTTGATCCACTAATTTTAAATTTGTGGCCAACAGCACTGTATAGCTCATGCCTGAGAGAAACATATATAAGTTACATATTCTTTCCATCGTGCACATCACAGCTTTCTTGTACTTAGAAACACTGGCCAGCACTTTACAGTATGCTAGGAGCTGTTTAAATAGCAAATTCACCAAAAAAGTTCAAAAATGAAAAAAAAATGGCACTAGATAGACTGTGAAGAGATCACTGGTTTATGATATGAGAGCTAAAACAAGGAGGCAGAGCCATGCTTTATCTGATCTCAGCTGAGACCATGTCTGTTGGACAATTAAGATTTTTTTGCTACTCTGTACAGGTATATGAATGAACATGAAAGAACAGCAGTATTGATGTGGGGGCTAAAAATAAATTTTAGTGAGAAGGCAAATTCACAAATATTGAATCCATGAATATTGAGGATCAACTATATATTTTCTGTGTTAATTTATTCAGTAAGATTTTATTGATTCCCTATATTATAAATATATAAAGACCATGAATATATATACCAATTTAGTGGATAATATATAACTATAGAAATTATAAATATCTAGATAATTATCACTTGTGTATATAAGTGTATATAAATATATACATCAGTACAAAAGCCCACATCTATGTACATCTAAGTAAATCCTAGTTATTCCATTTTTCCCACGTGGTCCAAACATGCCTGTATCTATTCAGTTACTGAGTGAAGTGAGGACGATGGTCCCAATGTCATAAGTAGTCCTTTGACCAATTTCATGTTATTTTTCTCACAAATACCACTTTCTATGATCTTTCCCCACAATTTAAATGTTACAAAATTATTTTTTACCAGTTAATTATATTATTGCAAATCTCTCTGAATGGTCCACAATAGCCAAACTGTGGAAGGAGCCTCGGTGTCTATCGAAAGATGAATGGATAAAGAAGATGTGGTTTCTGTATACAATGGAATATTACTCAGCCATTAGAAATGACAAATACCCACTATTGGCTTCAATGTGGGTGGAACTGGAGGGTATTATGCTGAGTGAAATAAGTCATTCGGAGAAGGACAAACATTATATGGTCTCATTCATATGGGGAATATAAATAATAGTGAAAGGGAATAGAAGGGAAGGGAGAAGAAATGTGTGGGAAATATCAGAAAGGGAGACAGAACATAAAGACTCCTAACTCTGGGAAATGAACTAGGGGTGCTGGAAGGGGAGGAGGGCGGGGGGTGGGGGTGAATGGGTGACGGGCACTGAGGGGGGCACTTGACGGGATGAGCACTGGGTGTTATTCTTTATGTTGGCAAATTGAACACCAATAAAAAATAAATTTATTATTAAAAAATCTCTGAATGATCGACAAGCTGTATATATACACTTTAGCTTTACTTATGTTTGTTTGATTTGGTTGTTTGGCTACTGAACAAATATTCTTGGAGGCCATTACCTAACCAGTCTGGTCCTGTTTATTGCAATTGATTAAATGCTGATCATCCTGTCTTTCAACATTCTTCCTATTTTATATGTATCATATCCATCTTTGGAATCTTTCAGAGGTCCCCTGTGTCATACAGAATAAAATTCACACTTCCTATTTGAGATTCTTTATGAATTAAACCCAGCCGTTGTCTTTAGTCTCATTTCCTAACAGATCCATAAGCACTTTCAGGCAATATAGAACCAACTGTCCCTAGAACACAGTCCTCCTGTATGTCACTTTCTTCACCTGTAATGTTCTTCCTCACCTCTTCATTGAAATTCTGCCTAAATCACCCTTCTTAGATATTTCCCCAGTTACTCCCAGTTGAAAAAAAACCTCTCCACACAGCTGGGTCACTATAGAATATAACTTGTAACACAGTCATTACTTTTCCCTATTATTTTCCACTACTTTCCCAGGCAGGTTACTATTCCACATGTCTCGCCTAGATATTGAGAAAAAAATATCCAGACAAAAAGTGGGAAATGTAGGCACTTTCCTCCCTCATTTCTGAGAAAGGCTAAATTGTAACAAGTAACTCCAGACCAACGACAAATTTGGAATGTCAGTTTAGGTTTGGCTCTAAACACACACTTTCTACTTCATCATGGCATTTTAAGCCTGACTTGGAGAATTTAACTTATTTTTCCCTGTACATATTTTTTTTTTCTCAGAGTCCCAAACAACTGACATTTAAATGAATTTGGGGGACACAGTATGTTTATAAAACAGAACCCTAGGCATTCAGACATAGCACTGCAATTCTTCCTTCAACAGAACAGCCTAGTTCTGCCTAGCTTGATTGGGTTGGAGGGAGGGCAAAATCTCACCAGCTTCTCCTTACCTGTGTCAAACTTTTACTGCTCGAGAGATCATAGAAAAGCAGTGCAGGCCAAGTGAATACTTTGTACTATGCATCCATGGAAACGAGGAGGAAAAAAGAGAAAGATTTACTAACTTTTTAGACCTTTTATGGAGTTTGGGGGTGGGGGGGCTTTCCTATTTTCTACCTCTCTTTGATAATAACAATAGTCTTATAAGGGTAGTCACCTTCCTGAACTGTAGAAGGGAACTAATATTTACTGAGTTCTTAGTTTGTGCCAGCAACCATGCTAAGCAAATTTTTTTTTTCTCATTTGGTCAAAAACAAAATTATTTCGAAAACTTTTTTTCCCCCCTCACTTTGAGTCAGTCACATAAGTTGAAACAGGTAAGTAGAGGTGAGTGAGAGACTTTGAGACCAATCCCATTTCTTGATGTTTGCCAACTAACTCTCCACCCCATATTATCCAGTAAAGATGAAATTTAAAAAAAAGAGAGAATAAATCTAATTATCCATGTAATTATGAAAATAACTGCCTTGTGAAAATTTTTGAGGAGGTAACTAGAGATCCATTTTTTTAACTTGAAGTTCCACTTATCTAGAAAGTAATAAGAATGAGGTTTTAAAGGCTATTTTTAAATTATGAATGTCTTAATTTCTGTATTTTATCTTTAAGAGTCTCATACATCTCCAGAAGGAATACTTAATGAGTTTTAAGAGCTTAAACATAAATGTGTAGAAGATACAAAGCATAAAATGCGTAATATTTATTATATCCATCCAAATAATTTTTCCCCTTGAAATCTGTGCAGTTTCTCAGATAGAAGAAACTCTGAAATTACAGAATGTCAAAGGTTCTTACCTGGACTTAGAATCCTACAGCAGTAGCAACAAGTCCATCCTTTATCTGTTGTTAAAGCCTTTCTTTAAATAGTTGGCTTTTTTTTTTTTTTATCAGTTCAATGATGATTAACCATCTTATTAGGTCATTGTCCTAGGCAGATAAAAGAAAATTAACTAGCTACTCTAACAGTCTGCTCCAGGCTTCAGAATTTTAAGTTCTATATTTTGTGCTGGTCTCAGTCTATTAATATTAATAATGTTATGGCTGGACCCCTCCAGGTGGTTCTTTTTATGATTTCAAGGTGTTCTTCACCAATAACCGTCAGGGAACTCTGAAAAATATTTATTTCTTATAGGACCTGGAGTTTACACAGCACACGTGGGGCCACATAGCAAGGTCATGAGTAGAAGGAGAGAGTGCAAGGCCTGGGGCTCTCCTTTTATTAGGATTGAGGTTAGGGGTCTACAGTTTTACCAGCTCACTCTTATTGGTGAATTTAAAACATAAGAGTGAAACATAAAACTCAGCAAAAGAAAACAAACGTGACCCAAGTGATCAGCTATTGAAATCAATCAAGATCACTAAAACAAAGATGCCTCCATGCTGGGGGAGGTGACCTGGCTCTTTATCTAGTCTGGCTGGCAGTATGTTTATTTGAGATAGCCTCTTTGAAGTGGATGCTTCTTTGAAATGAATGCTTTGGCAATCAAAGCTTAAACCAGATACTTGCATTACAAAAAAGAAAAAAAGAAAACAGACTTTACACCACATTATATTAGTAATCTCTCAGAATTTATAAATTATTTTCTGTAAAAGTTTAATTATTAAGCTTTATTTCTGAGAATAATCTATTTGCTTGGGCAGCCCGGGTGGCTCAGCAGTTTAGCACTTTCTTCAGTCCAGGGCATGATTCTGGGTCTCCTGGATCCAGTCCCATATCGGGCTCCCTGCAGGGAGCCTGCTACTCCCTCTGCCAGTGTCTCTCATGAATAAATAAATAAAGTCTTAAAAAAAGATAATCTATTTGCTTGAGTTCATTGCATTATATTTTTTTCTTCAAAAACACAAATACAGCAGGTTATCCAAGATATTTAAAACTTCTCCCTATAGAAAAGAATTCAAAACATTTTTTAAAATTTGTCTATTAGTTCCTTAGCATTTAAGATAAAATATGTTCTTTTTGCTTGATACTTTGGTGCAATTCTAATATGGTGTTGATTAATATTAGCTATCTATAAAGGATATATATATATATATGTATATATATATATATATATATAGCAATGTGAGGATGCATATATGAAAACATCACCCCTTAATCACTTCTTTTTTTTTTCTAAGGATTTATTTATTTATTGAGAAAAAGAGAATGTGCAAGTGCATGTATACACAAGTTGGGGGTAGGGGAGAGGGAGAGGAAGAATCTTAAGTAGGTTTCATGCTCAGCACCAAGCCCAATGTGGGGCTCGATCTCATGACCTTGAGATCATGACCTGAGCTGAAATCAAGAGTCTGAAGCTTAATTGACTGAGCCACTGAGGCATCACCCCCCTTTATCACTTCTGTAAGATAATTGTACAGCTGCAGTGATATCTATTTAAGTTCTATATCTCAAGTTATTTGATACATTCGTTCCGTCCTTGTTTATTGTTGGAAGTACTGGAATCATGGGAAAAATCTGAGATTGCAGAGAGATAGAAGGGTTGGGAAATCCCTAATTTCCCAAGGTAGGGGAACTGAGAAATGTAGACATGGGGCAAAGACATTTAAGACTTGGGCTCCCGGGATCCCTGGGTGGCGCAGCGGTTTAGCGCCTGCCTTTGGCCCAGGGCGCGATCCTGGAGACCCGGGATCGAATCCCACGTCAGGCTCCCGGTGCATGGAGCCTGCTTCTCCCTCTGCCTGTGTCTCTGCCTCTCCTTCTGCCTGTGTCTCTGCCTCTCTAAAAAAAAAAAAAAAAAAAGACTTGGGCTCCCTGATAGTCCTTTGCTGAATCAGAATCTACAGTAGGCCAGTATGTATCCTCCCACCCCATGCCTCAAATCTCCCCACAGGAGATTCTGATCAGCTGACAACAGATTATGAGGTGTTTTTTTTTTTAATAAGCATTTGGTTAATTTTTATGTAACTCTAGATTTTGAGAACCATTATAACAGAACTAGAGAATACTTACAGGACATTATGGACTTCCCTATTATTCAGAGTGGAAACACAGTTTAGGCACTCCCACATTTAGGCAGAGTGGAAATAAGTTTAGGCACTCTCATGTTAGTGACTTTTTCTTCAAGCCTCCATTTCACCTAAGGTACCTCCCAAAACTTTGTTTTGGGACAATTGTATAAAAGGAACGAAGGTAAAACAGAAGAAATTAACTGAGAACATTTCTAATCCCTAAATGAAAGCCTTCTGATAAAATCCTAGAATGTTTCCAGAGGTCAAAGCATTCTCCGTGTTCTTACTTCTGCATGACAGGTTAAATACTAATTAGACTATTTTTGTGCAAATTGTAGAGAAATAAGGTCATCAGAAGAAAGATGTTACAATAGTTCCTTCAAGTTCTTTCATACCATACTATGGTAACATCCATGGGTCAAGAAAAATTATAAAATTTACTAAAAATAATCTAGCGATACCTATTCCAGAGATAATCATTACAGTTCTGATGACATTATCATGGTCCTTGAAATCTGATAAACTTCAATGTGAATTTGTCTCTGCTACTTGCTAACATTACAAACTTAAAGTTATTTAAACTTTCTAAGCACTCATATCCTCATCTATAAAGTACAAAGACATTACTTGGGAACATACATTAAATAATGTATGTAAAGTGCTTTACACTACATATCTACTACCTAATAGGACTCACTGTATGACTTTTGTGTACTATAAATATTTAAAGCAATTAATTCATATCAAATTAGTAAAAATATCTCTAAAATATGTACCTGCCAGTTTTTTTCTAACAATTTTTATTGCCATAGTTCTCAGGTGTGTGCTATAGGTATGCTTTGAGAAGAAGCATTCAGGCTGAAAGCAAACATGCTGCCACCTGTCTGCCCCACTTCCCTTGACAACAGTCAAGAGACAGCTGTAGGAGGCTAGATACTATGGAAAGAACCCAATATTTCTCTACTTACTGAAGCTTAAGGCCTGGCATTGTCATGATTAATCTTATCGTAACCTTCATCTCTGTTATGTTAGGCATCACCATAAGAAGAAAGTGATTTCCTGATCACTCTCATCACCTGCAGTCTAATCCCCATTTGGCTCTGCTTATCCCTGTTTTTGTCTCTCTCAATCCTGAACTGAGACCCTTTTCTTGAGCCTTTTGGAACTTATGGTTAATCACAAATAGAATTCCCTTTACTTCAGACTCTTTTCCGAATTTGTTGTTGTTGTTCATCTTTTACTCTAAATTAAACCTAGCCCCTTCCTTGAAGCCTGCTTCTCCTGCTGCTCTGATCAATGGGGGCTACACTATTCTCCATATTGCTCCCTACCAGAGGGACTGATTTTCAATTTGCCTTACCTCGTTTATATGTGCTTCCCTCAGAATCTATAGATTTGAATGTCACACCAGTGGAATTATCTACCAATCCTGAGTCACTCCCCCTTATTCTATGACCATTTTAGCTTTGGTTCAAAGCCAATGTCTCGAAATATTAATGTTGTTACAATTATTGGAGATTTCAATGATTGTGAAGATAATCCTTTTAATTCCCTAGCTTCTTGATTGTGGAGGCTGAGAAAATTAAGGCCATTCCACTTTAAGTTCAGTGTTAGCACAAGTACAGCCATCCCAGGCCCCTGTGAATAAGAGCTGAAATTTACATTACTTCAGTTACAGGAAGAAAACAGCTTACAGCTTAACGTCCTAGAAAGCCCCATATTAGAATGAGAACAGAGCCCAAGCCAGTGGCAGAAAGTCTCATATTAGAATAAGAACAGAGCTCAATGCCCTTGAAAGCCCCATATCAGAATGTAAACAGAACTTGAGAAATCCCTCCACCCTTTCTGGAGGTCCCCTAGACCAGCCCATAAAACTAAGCTGAAACCCACCTGGGGGTCCAAGTCCCTGCTCCGCTGTGTCAGGTATACTTGGACCCAAGGTCAAGCTTGTAAATAAACCCTCGTGTGTTTACATCGGTGTCGGCTCCTTGGTGGTTTCTCGGATTCGCAATCTTGGGCACAACATTGATTTTTTAACCTTCTCCAGTTATTTTTTTTATTTATTCCAGTGGATATATCCTAGACCTTGTCACATGAAAAACTGTAACTCCCCATGATTTCAGTTTCAAGGATTGGTTTACCACTGTCTATCTTTCCAGCCTATACTCTGTAATACTTTAGACAGAACAATTCTTCACTAATCAGGATCTATAATCCACTGGTTGATTCTACCACAGACATCACTGCACCTTGTTCCATGTACTCATTTTCTGCATATCTGGTTTAAATTTAGTCATCATGGTAATCACTTTTTCCCCATATATCTTCAAATCATTAGTGGCTTTTACATCATTTTAATTGCTTAACAAAACTATAACCTCGATGAACTCCAACTCTCAGACTACTTTGTCCATTCATCCATGCTACTGAATGGGATTGAAGAAAAACCCTTAAGATGTTGACTTTAAATTTATCATTAAGAAACTCAATGAAGGGAAGCCTGGGTGGCTCAGAGACTTAGTGCTGCCTTCAACCCAGGGCGTGATTCTGGAGATCCGGGATTGAGTCCACATCAGTCTCCCTACATGGAGCCTGCTTCTCCCTCTGCCTGTGTCGGCCTCTCTCTCACACTCTCTGTCTCTCTCTCTCCCCCCACCCATGTGTGTGTCTCTCATGAATAAATAAATAAAATCTTTAAAAAAACAACTCAAATGAGGTTTTCATTTTGCATAGGTATTATGCTGTATTTTCCTAATTCATGTCTTCCTGTTTTCTATTTTATAACTTCACCTCTTTTCTCAAAACTCTAACACATCTTCTCCTATCTTTACCTTCAGCTGGTGACTATTTCACTAACAAAAAAATGAAGAACAAAACTTCCAAAAGGTCTTTCCACCACATTTATATAGCATCAGTATCACATATTTTGCCTTGATGAACTGTTTATGTTGGAGTTAAGACCATCCTCCATTTGTACACCAGATTGTCTCCTTGTGTTCCCAAGGATATCAATTTTCCTTTTCTAAAGTGTCCCCATCAGCAAATAAGCATGCTCCCACTTTGCCATTTTCAAAAATTCTATTTCTATACTATTTTTATTTTACTTTATTTTTAAAAAGATATTATTTATTTATTCATGAGAGACACAGAGAGAGAAGCAGAGGGAGAAGCAGGCTCCCTGCAGGGAGCCTGATGCAGACTCGATCCCAGGACCCTGAGATCAGGACCTGAGCTGAATGCAGATGTTCAACCACTAAGCCACCCAGGTGCCCCACTGTTTTTATTTAAAAAACAAAAACTTCTCTAAAGTCTTATCTATAATATTGTTTTCTATTCATTTTCTTACATTTTTTCTTGAGTACACTCAATCAAATTTATACCTCCAACTTCATCCAAACTACTCTTGCCTAAGTTATAAATGACCAAAATGCTATAATGTAGTGGTCTTTATCTGACTTGAACTATTTGCCATTTTTCAGAGCTGAATACACCCTTCTCCTGGAAATAGTTTTCAGGACACTGTCCTTTGTGTTTTTCCTCTTAATCCATTGGTTATTCTATTCTCATCTCATTCACTAAATATTTTATATATCTTTGGCTTCTTAATGAGAATGTTTCAGGATTTAATTCCCACTTATTCCATGACAGTTTTATGAGTAAATTCCAGTTTTTCCATGACAACGTCAGGATTTAGTCATTGTATTTTGGTGATTTCATGTATTCTCATACCTGTAATGCTCTCTATATGTTGATAATTCTAAAATTTTTACCTCTGTTCAAGGTGCTACTCCTGAGAATTTTTTCCTCAGGACTTTACTCTGGATTTTTCCATTGCCAGCTCACTGTCTCCTTTTAGACAGACAATAGGCCTCTGATACTCAACATTTTTAAAGACTTTCACCTCATCTTCCCTTCCCAAACCTCTCCTCCTACAATATTCTCCATTTCAGTCAATTATAATTCTATCCTTCCAGCTGTACACAAGCACACATATACATGCATGTGCGCACTTGTGCACACATACACACAAACACACACAATATTGGAGTCATTCTGTACTCCTTTCTTATTCAAAATATATCAAGCTTTAATTTCAAAATATGCCCAGAATCTATTTCTCACAACCATCATGGCTATCACTCTGGTCCTGAATTATTGTGACACTCTCTAATTTGTACCTCAGCTATCTCCTTAAACTCAGCAACTCCACTCCCCCAAGTAAACTTCACCACAGAAGTCAGAACCATCATGTCAAAACAGGTCATATCATGACACTGTTCTGCTCAAATCTTCCAAAGTCTTCCTACATCACTCAGCATAAAGTCCAAAGAATGGCCTTAAGGCTTATAAGATTTAGCACCATATTCAGAGTATTTATACTTGCTGTTCTTCCTATTTTTCTCCAGATATCTGCATAGTTCACACCATCACCATCTTTCAGTACCCACACAAAAGATAGCTTTTTTCTGACCTCTTTTATTAACATAACTATTGTGATATTCAACCATATTATTGTGTATATCATAGTTCATTCCTTTCTATGCTGATTAGCATTCCATTGTATAAATATATTATAATTTCTTTATCTAAACTGTTTAAAGGAATTTGGGTTGTTTCTAGTTTTTGGTTATTATAAATAAAAGTCTTATGAATATCTGTTTATAAGTTTTTGTGTGGACATACACTTTCATTTCTCTTGAAAAATGCCTAGTAGTGGAATGCCTGGGTCATATGAGAGGTGCACATTTAAATTTTTAAGAAATTGCTTAATGTTTTTTTTTCATTTTATTTATTTTTTTAGAGGTTTATTTATTTATTTATTTATTCATGATAGACACAGAGAGAGAGATAGAGGCAGAGACACAGGCAGAGGGAGAAGCAGGCTCCATGCCGGGAGCTGGTCGGGGGACTCGATCCCAGGACTCCAGGATAGTGCCCTGGGCCAGAGGCAGGCGCTAAACCACTAAGCCACCCAGGGATCCCTAAATAAATAAATAAATAAATAAATAAATAAATAAATAGGATTTCGACATAAATATATATATATATATATATATATATATATATATATTTATATTGGAGTTTGATTTGTCAATGTATAGTATAACACCGAGCGCTCATCCCGTCAAGTGCTCTCCTCAGTGCCCGTCACCCGGTCACCCCATCCCCCCGCCCATTAGAAATGATGAATACCCACCATTTGCTTCAACGTGGATGGAACTGGAGGATATTATGCTGTACTGTTTTCTAACAGAGTTGTATCATTTTACATTCTCAACAGCAATACATAAGAGTTTTGTTCCTCAATCTCTTCATCAACAATTAGTATGAATAGTCTTTTTAAATTTTATTCCTTCTAGTAGATATATATTGGTATCTAATTCTGATTTTAAATTTGCATTTACCTAATGACTAATGATGTTGAGTATATCCTCATGAGCTTAATTGCAATCCTTCCTCTCCCTTTCTCTTTCTCCCTTTTGGTCTGCTCAAACTTTTTGCTCAGTATTTACTGGTATATTTGTCTTCTCATCACTGAGTTGTAAGAGTTTTTTAGAGGTCTTCAAACAAGATCTCTGTTGGATATATGTTTACAAAGATTTTCAAGTCAGAACTTTAAAATTTTGATGAAGTCTAATTTATTAATTTTTTTATTTACCTTTGAGCTTTTGTGTTCTATGTTAGAAATCTTCACCAAAACAAGGTCAATTAGATTTTCTCATCTTGTTCTAGAGGTTTTATGCTTTTAGCTATTACATTTAAGTCTATACTCCATTTTGAATTACTCTTGGTATATGGTGTGAGTCAAGAGTCACAGGATCATTTGTTAGAAAGATTATTATTTCCCTACTAACTTGATTGGAATCTTTGTAAAATATCAGTTAAACACAAATGTGTAGGTCTATTTCTAGACTGTTTATTCTGTTCCATTGATCAATACGTTTACCTTTATATCAATACTATACTTTCTTGTTTGATAGCTTCATAAGTCTTGAAATCAGATAATAAAAGCCTTCCTTCTTTGTTCTTCTTTTTCAAGAATGTTGTGGATATTCTAGGTCTTTGACACTTCCATATACATTTTTAAATATGCTTGTCAATTTCTGAAAAAAGCTCTGCTGAAATTTTGGTAGGGGTCGCAGTGACTCTGTAGATCAGTTTTGGTATAATTGGCATCCTAATAATAACGAATCATACAATTGATACACATGGTCTATCTCCCCTTTGCTTAAGTTTTATTTAAAACTTTAATTTGTCACAACAGAGTTTTGAGTTTTCAAAGATAAGTCTTTCATGTATTTTGTCAAATAGTAAATGTAGTTACTATTTTCTACTATTATAAATTATATTATTTTGATTTCAATTTATGCTTAATGTTAGTATATAAAAATAAAACTTTTCTAAGTATGTATATTGAACTTATATCCTGCTACCATCCTAAACTCATTTGGTAGTTCTAGAGGATTAAAAAATATATATTTCTTAGAATTTTTTTTTTTTTTTTTTGAGAGAGAGAGCATGAACAGGGGGAGGTGCAGAGGGAGAGAGAATCTTAAGCAGGCTCCACGCTCAGTGCAGAGTCCAATGCAGGGCTTTATTTCATGACCCTGAGATCATGACTTGAGCCAAAATTAAGGCCACATGCTTAATCGACTGAGCCACCAGCTTCCCCTTTTTCTTAGAATTTTTAATGCATATTATCATGTTTTGTACAAATACAATTGTGCTTCTTCCTTTACAATTTGGATACTTTTTCTCCTGTCTTATTTTATTGTCTAAGGCCTGCAGTATTGTCTCCAGAGTATCATATCATAAAACAGAAATGGTGACAGCAGGGCCTTACCTTGTTCCCAATATTAGGGGGGAAAGTTTTCAGTCTTTCACAATTAAGAATGAGGCTAGGAGGCACCTCTGTGGCTCAGTTGGTCAAGCATTAAACTCTTGATTTTGGTTCAGATCATGATCTCAGGGTGGTGATATTGAGCCCTGCTTTGGGCTTCGTACTCAGTGTGGAATCTGCTTGAAGTGCTCTCTTTCCCTTTCTCTCTGTCCCTCCCCCGTTCGATAAATTAATTAATTAATTAATTAATTTTTATTTTTTAAAAAGAATGATACTAGCTGTAGCCTTCTGTACATATATGCTGAAGAGGTTCTCTTTTATTTCTAGTTTTATGAGATTTTTAAATCACTAATTGGTTAACATTCAAAAGTCAATAAAGGTAATTCATTCCATCAGTAGAATATAAAAAAAAAAACCTAAATTTATATTATCATCTTAAAAGACACAAAATAATGCATTTGATAAAATTCTTCATTACTCATGATAAAAACTTAGCAAACCATGACTAGAATTTCCTTAAATAATGGAGAGCATTAATCAGAGTACATACTTCATTATATTTTTATTGGACATCAATGTACCAATGGATACAAAGAAGATAGACTAATAAATTGAACATCCAATGAGTTAGAAAGAAGGATATACAGGGAATAATTGAGGAAATGAGATGAGGGGGAAAAGTGGAAATCTAAATTTATTATTTTGAAGCAGTTCCAAGTGATGATAAATACCAGAAAGTAGCTAGCTCCAAGATGGGGAGACTGAAGTGAAATGGGGTAGATTTTTCCCATTGCTCAACAAGGCATAGAATTTCTACTCACAGTTATTTATCTGTGTTGAGTCTTCAGGGTAGTGCTATCTGCAAGCACTTTGTACAATGATGAAAATGTTCTATATATGCACTCTCAAATGTAGTAGCAACTAGCTATGTGTGGTTAGTGAGCACTTCAAATGTTGCTTGTGTGGCCAAGAAACTGAATTTCTTATTTTCTTTAATTTAGATATAAGTAGCCACATGTAACTAGTGTCTGCCTTACTGGACAGCATAACTTCAACTTCTTGGGCAATATTTATACAGCCACTAATCTCTATTCAAAGTACCGGTTTGTATCATGCCAGAAGTGGAGCAGAGGGAAAAATGGCCTTTTCCTATGAGTGTCACAGAATCTTAGTTACACCATTCCTAAGGCTTTTACTTTTAATCTAACTCCTTCCAAGTCCTGAAATACCAAATCATTAGGCTGTTAGGAAACATAGGGGATAGGCAATGCTCTACTACTTCTATTATATTATTCCTCTCTTCTCCTTCTCTTTTCTCTCTACTTTCCTGTTGTCTCTCAAGATCAAGGATCAAGCACAGTGTCAGAAACACCATAATCACTGAATATGTGGTAGCTATTACAATAGACTTTTTCTGATTTTAAACAATACTATAATGAATACTTTTATGAAAATATTTAAACATATCTATAATTATTTCTATGGTGTATATCCTAGAATCAAAATTACCAAATCAGAATATAAGCTTTTCAAAGTTCACTTTTCAAATTGCTTTCCCAAAAGAATCTATCAGTAACAGTGCCTCTAAATATACTGCACCTCTTAATTCATATCCATCAATCATATATTCCTATTCCTTCAATCTTTCACAATTAGTTGCAAAATGAAATCTCACTGTTTCATTTTTGCACTTATTTGATTATAGACTACATTCATGTTAATTCTATGAGACTTTATGACACAGTCTTTTAGTATATTTCATATGATACAAATCTTCTTTCCCTCAAATCTTTCTAAATCTCTGGCTCAAATTCAGAATAATATTTTTCATACTCAAATGTCAAGAGTGTGTATTCTCTTGAATAGCTCCAGTATAATATTTGGTTTTCTGTAATAGAAATCCTTGTTTTCTGAAAGATTCTTAACATTTCTGACAGCAAAACAACTGAGGTTTTTTTTTTTTTTTTTTTTTTTTTGGAAATTACAACTTTCCTATAGAATTTTCAAGTTGTTTGCTCTCACAATCCCCAAGACTGTCTTTGGAGTGACGGAATTCTCCTGTCCTCAACTACTGCTAATCCCAGACCCCCTGAAATTCCAGTCATGCCCTTACCTCCTTGGATCACCTTATTCCTTTTCCTTAGGCCTCTCTTAGTGTGTTCTGCATCCCACGGACTTCCTCCTGGCTTTAGATGTCTTCTTAGATACCTTGGCTATCTATAGCTACCTAACAATTTTCATAAGACAACACATTGATTAGTTTAATCAACTACTCTAGAAGGTAGGACCGGAAAGAGTTGGTTAGTTTGGGAGTAAAGAAGGCCTAGGTGGGCAGGAGCAGACATTATGTCTGTAAATCAGAAACAAATACAAAAATCCAAGAAGAAATTACCAGTGTGGTCCTGACGATTGTGAAGTTCTCCAGCCAGTAGGTGGAAGCAGACTCCTATCTGTAAAGATGAATACTATAAACAATTCACACATCAGGTAGTCCTTTAGCGCTTGCAGTAAAACCAGTCCTCATTCTCCAAGGATTAGCTCTTTCTTGGGCAATATTTATACAGCCACTAATCTCTATTCAAAGGAGATTAGGGGCCTTCATGAATTTAACCCATGCTTGGGATATTACATTTCCACATAATTTCAGGTTGGGTGAAGTAAACGTAATAACTAAAGAGGAAAACATCATCTGAGGTTTCTAATGCTAATACACTAATCATGTTACATATTTAAATGAATTCTGTTCTTGTCCCATCCTCTAAGAAAGATAGTGCTATCTGGTTTAGGGTCAGAAAGGTAGGACTTGACAAAGAAGGGCAAATTCACAGAAGCAAGAAAAGCGGTAAGGGGAAGGGCATATATGCTTTGGTAAAGGAGATAATGTGACCTGTGAACTCCATGAGGGCAGGAATATATCTACAATTTTTGCTTCAAAGGCTAACACAGTTCGGGATGCCTGGTGGATATCCATCAAATATCTGTTGAACAAAACTGTTAGTGAATAAATAAAAGTTCAAATGGGTCTCTTTTCGAGATTTGCTATCTTAGCAGTGTCCCTTGTAAAATTTATGTAATGTATAAAGGAAAGTTGAAGGGCAGTGGAGAATGATGATGTAGGAAGCTGAATAATGACCTCCAAAGATATCCTCATCCTTATCCCTGGGACCTGAAAATGTTCACTAATGTGGCAAAGGGACTGTGCATATGCGATTAAGGATCTTAACATGGGGAGAGTATAATAGATAATCTGGACTGACCCTGAATGTAATCATAAGATGATGCGGTGATAGAAGCAGAGACAAGCTACACATTTTGGACTTGGAGAAAGAGACCACAAGCCAAGGAATACAGTAAGTCACTAGAAGCTAAGAAAAGCAAGAAAATAGACTCTCCTTTCAGAGTCTCCAAAAGGAATCAGCCTTTCCAACACCTTGACTTTATCCCAGTGAAACTGATTTCAGACTTGAAGTCTCAACACCCAGAAGGGAATAAATTTGTTCTGGGGCAAGCCACAAAGTTTGTGATACTTTGTATAGTAGCAATAGAGGAAAAGAACACAGGTGGTAACTGGCTTCTCATCCCTCATCTCTCTTTTTCTGTTGTCCTCCTTATACCTACTCTTCCAGAGACTGTCAATAGCAAAGTGTTCAATTAAGAGTTCTTGAACGTTGTATACACAAATCTCTTGTGGGTAGGGTTTCTGATAAGTGTTCCTATACAATATCCAGGAATCAAGGCTCATGGGCGGGCTCCAGGTAACATCCAATGGGCTGGTATTTCTACTGTTAACTAATCTCTTTCCGCTTACATTGTGATAGTAAGTTACCATATTTTCTTATGATCTTGGTGCCTAAGAGGATGCACCTCATATATCTCCAACTATTTGAACATGACTGACCAATAGTCTCGTAAAATTTAATCTTATTTTGTTATTTCCTTCTTGGAGGACAAATACATGTTATATCCTGAACATAATCTTGTTCCTTTTCTTTATCATGTTCCACTCATCTAGAAATGATCCTAGTTGTCTAGGCCATTGACCATAGTTCCAGTTAGCTTATTCTCTTCCAAAGAAGTTGAATCTGCTTCATTTATTATCACCTCAGATCAAGATCCTACTCCATATTGGTCATGCCAACTTGAACCTAATAGTGTCATTCACTCAGCCATAGATGTTTTATTTTCCTGCAGTATCCAATTGTTATTCTGCCCATTATTGATGATTCTAAAGATAATGTATGATCAAGCTCCTTGAAGTAGAAACATATTATAGTTGAGATCACAGACCGAATACAGACTGCCTAAGGCTTAAAGTCCAGCTCTTGCATTTAGGAACTCTGCTACCCAGTTACTAAACCGTATCTCACTTTTTCTCATCTGTTAAAGAGATGAGATAAGAGATAAGATGCCTTATCTGTTGCTGGGAAGATCAAATAAGAGAAATTTTGAAGTATTTAAAACTATTATGGCCACAAAAGGTCACATTTTTCATATTTCCAATTGTATGAAAGGTCCAGTATAGACAAATTCATAAAGACAGAAAGTAGATTAGTGGTTGACAGGGGTAGCAGCAGGGTAGGAGAGTGGGGAGTGATTGCTCATAAGTAATGAGCAGTGAGTTTTGGGGGGCGGGGTAGTGATCTAAAATGAGACAGTAATGATGTTTCAACATATTTAAAAACCCACTGAATCGTACACTTTAAACCATTGAACTTTATGGTATGTAAATTTTATTGCAATTTAAAAACAATATGGGCACATTGTATTGGCTGCTACTTTATTTTTTTATTTTTATTTTTATTTTTTTTAAAGATTCTCTTCATTCATGAGAGATACAGAGAGAGGCAGAGACATAGGCAGAGAGAGAGAGAAGCAGGCTCCCCGCAAGGAGCCCGATATGGGACTCGATCCCAGAACTCTGGGATCACGACCTGAGCCAAAGGCGCTCAACCACTGAGCCACCCAGGGGCCCCTGACTGCTACTTTAAATTATTATTGTGGTCAGTGTGTCTGGTTATTCTCTCTTATATTAAAAAAGAGGTGCTATAGCTGAAGAGTGTTGCCCCAAAATGCATATATTAAAGCCCTACTACTCAGAGTAACTGCTTTTGGAGATTAAGTTCTTAGGAAGCAATCAAGGTTAAAAGAGGTCATAAGGATGGTGCCATAATCCAATAGGACTGGTGTTGTATAAGAAAGGAAGACAGGAACGTTCTGTATTTTTAAGAAAGCAATGAGAAGGCAGATTTGAATTCAGGGTTAGCTATGTATACTCTTTGTGACTTTCTGAAAATTGGTTAACCTCAGTGTCCCTCTCATTTGTAACACAGGGATCACAATATACACCTCTAGATTGTTCAGATCATTAATTGAAGCTATATATTTATAGAAGCACAATGCCTGTACTTAGTGATTGATAACAAATTGCTATTAATATTCTACAGACTATTTTCGGAAACTAGGTAATAATAAAAGAAGGATGAAATCGTAACTAGAGGGAACTGTAAGATGAGGAAGGAGTTGTTCCTCTTTCTCCCATCATTTTTTTTTTTTCTTCAATAGTGGAAGAAAAAGGAACTTACCATCTAATGGGAAGGCAATAGAAGAAAAAAATGCTGGAAACTGAAGCAGCACTTTATTTCAGACCCAGGGCTTAAATAAGTATCCTGTGTACAGAAGCCAAGCACTTGAGCTACCTTGTCCTTACAAGTTGGGGGAATAGGAGGCATGGAAATAACAGGTAGTAGGGAGCATTCAGGAGCAGGGCCACACATGAGCAGCAATTAATGTCCCTGGCTATCTGACAAATTCCTAGGGACTGCAGAATATTTTGATGAAGGCAAAGAATCCGGGAGCCCCTGCCATGAGAGTGACTGCATTCCTTGAGGTATGGCAAAGTGGACAGGAGAGTAGGTGATGTGATGTCCATGTACAGACGGCATTTTTGCCAGCTCCCAGGCAATCTAGACCCAGATTTATAATGGCAAAGACTCCATTTAAAAATGTACAATAAACACTCATCACAAACAGAATTGCAGTAAACTAAATACTTTCAAAATGGTCAGGGTTCTGGTAGTTTTTTTTTTTTTAATATGCATTTCTGAATAAGGCAAAACAGATGCACTTGTTAGCCTCCTGAATACTTTTCTGTCTTGAAATTGGAATATTTCACTACTTTGGATTTTGCTTATGAAGCATGGAGTATGTTCCAATCACATTGGCCTTAGGCATGAAATAAATCAATGCCTGAATTTTTAAAATATGGATTTAATCCAAGCCAGACCTGGCCTAAAGCACTGTATAATCTAAGATTGAGTCGTACTGATGTTGGAGGCTGAATGTTTGAAAATGCAATCTATTAAAGGGTCTTATTGTAGATGCACCTGAATAACCTCAGTAGTAAAGCCCCATTAGTTGTAAATAATACCTTAATAAATAAAGCCTCTCTGTAAAAATTCATCATGTAAAACTTTGGGTCGAAAGTTTGTTAGCTTCCAGTATGTGATATCTATTTACACATATTTTTAAAGGACAAACTGGTTTTTTTCTTTTTCTTTTTTCTTTTTTTAATGGAGAAGAAGCCTTCCTCATCTCAGATTTTTACTCAGTTATCCTATTTCTCTCAGATCTGTAATGTTTCATTCTTTCAGTCACTGGGTACCCATTCTGTGCCAAGATCATTTCAGTGGGAGACAACTATTCCTTGACACACTGTGGAACTTGTAGGCAATAGATAAATGAGCAAGAGGAGATATATATGTATATATATGAGCAATATAAAGAGAAATAAGATTAATGGAATAGAAAAGGATAGCACATAGTACTTTAGTTAGGGTTTTTGGATCCTGAGTGGAACAAAGTGAGTGGGGTGGAGAGGAGAAAATGAGAGATGAGAGAGGTAGCTCTGCTTAGTAATGTAAGGCCTGGGAAGGCCCTGGTCACATTACATATCTATGATGTCAAAGATTATATGCTGTATTAGTATGGGTGCTCTATTTATAAAGTTATCATAGTTTCTCACACCAGTTTTTGTCCCATTAGTCTATCTTGAACTTCAAAGGCCTTGACTCTCAACTCAGGTTGGCCAACGATAGGTACTGGTGATGAGTCAGGTAGCAATCTCACACTGCTAGGAGGTAACTTGACTTTGTGGGCTATAAGAACTTCCACTTCTGTGGTCCGGATCCTCCTATCTGTTAACTAATGACTTTTAAGGGATCCCTGGGTGGCGCAGCGGTTTGGCGCCTGCCTTTGGCCCAGGGCGTGATCCTGGAGACCCGGGATCGAATCCCACGTCGGGCTCCCGGTGCATGGAGCCTGCTTCTCCCTCTGCCTGTGTCTCTGCCTCTCTCTCTCTCACTGTGTGCCTATCATAAATAAATTAAAAAAAATTAAAAAAAAAAATAAAATCACTTGCAGGGCCGACACTCTGATTACTAGGGTAGTAGGTATGGTGTCCCTTGATCATTGTGAGGTTCTCTGCAGTACATGAGCTACCAAATATATAAATATATATATATATATTTTACAAGTAAAGCCCTTTACCCAGCCTAGAAATCTATACTAGAAAGAAAAGAGAAAAATGAAAACAACACAGGCAAACTACTTTTGTTTAGATACAGGCAAATATTGTAGAACAGAATTGAAAACTTGATTTTGTCAAAATCAAAACTGAACATCCTGGATATATGGTACCTTGTATCATATCACTATGTCTGCTGGTTTGGGGCTTTGAAGAAATTTCGACTACATATGGTGAGTGTCAAGAGCACTAGACTAGGCATCAGAGCTGTGGTTTTAAGTTTCTGCTCTGTTAAAACCTGACACTACAACTTTAGCTAGTCAGTTAAACTCATATAATACTCTTACAGGATCAGATTTTTTGTATCTATAATGGAAGTAAATATTAATCTTAAGGTTATGTGGAATTAGAAAAAAATATATATATACACACTAAAATGCTTTATAGATCCAGAAGAAATATGCATTATATATAAATGCAATATATATATATAAGGATTATACATAAGTGGTCTTTTAGGTTTCAAATGGATATTTTTGGAAGCTGATATAATAATCTTGAATTTATCTAGAAGAAAAAATGAATATACTTAAACTTTGAGAATGAATCATATGAAGGCAGGCATGAGTGGTCAGAAATTAAAATGTATTTTATGCATTTTTATACTTTATATATGTAATTCTCATATAGTGTGATCCTGGGCAGAAATAGCATATTAATGAGATTAGAAAATCCCAGACACTCATAATTTAATAATTTGTAAAGGTGGAGAATAGGGACTTCTAAACACATAGTATTAGAGCAAGTGGCTAACAATTTGTCAAAATAATTCAGTTCTTCATCTCAAAATACTATATCAAGTGGCACCTGGCTGGCTCAGTCAGAGAGATTTTGGATCTTAGGGTTGTAAGTTCAAGTTCCACATTGGGTGTAGAGATTACTTTAAATAAAAAAATAAAATCTTTAAAAAATACACCAAAATAAATCCAGATACATTAAATATTTTTGGAAACTAAATTATAAAACATAGATAAATGCAGATAATTAGACCATCATAAGGTAAGAAAATTATTTTAAGCATATATATAATGTAGAATCTATAAAGGAGTATATGATTATAATTTTAAAATATTTAAGTAAAAAATTACATTAAACAAAAAATTAAACTCCTGTCATATATTGGATTATGTTCCCTCAGAATTCATATGTTGAAGCTCTAACCCCAGTCTTCCAGAATGGGACTGTATCTGGAAATAGAACCTTCCAAGAGATGACTAAGTTAAAATGAAGCCATTAGGGTGGGCCCAAATCCAATCTGACTGATATCCTTATAAAAGCAGGATATTAGGACAGAGGAAGAGACACCAGGGATGCATGTGCACAGAAAAAAAGGCCATGTGAAACCATTGAGAAGGCAGCTATCTGCAAGCCAAGAAGGGAGACCTCAGGAGAAAGCAAATCTGCCAACACTTTGATCATGGACTTCTGGTCTCCAGAACCGTTGTTTAGATAAATTTCTGTTGTATAAACCACCCAGTCTGTGGTAATTTATTGTGACAGCTTTAGCAAAATAATACAGCCCTCAAATTAGAAAAATTATTACACATGGAACATACTTATGGCTAATATTATTAATAAAATAATCACCAAATAATATTTGTGACAGATTGTGAACACAACCTATAAGAAATATGACCAGTAGACCTATGTTTTAATACACTAACAGGGGATCCCTGGGTGGCTCAGCAGTTTGGCGCCTGCCTTAGGCCTGGGGCATGATCCTGGAGTCTTGGGATCGAGTCCCATGTTGGGCTCCTTGCATGGAGCCTGCTCCTCCCTCTGCCTGTGTCTTTGCCTCTCTCTCTGTGTCTCTCATGAATAAATGAGTAAAATCTTTTAAAAAAATACACTAATAAAAAAAATGAAATTGAAATGCCATTTTCAATTTATCAAATTGATAAATTGGTGAAGTTTGAGGACAGGTCATCTTTCAAATGCTGCTTGTGTGATGTTCTTTTGTCTTTCTCTTTTAGAATGTCACTGGTTAGTATATTTGAAACATTCTATCTCCAGGAATCTATTTTAAAGAAATAAATAAAGATAGGCAAAAGGATGCATGCTTGAAATTTTCCTTGTGATTTGTTTATATAGCGAAGACAAGAGACATAAAAATAATTTATTAATAATTTAGCTCTTAAATCTTTGATTACATTAATAAAACAATCTTAGAATTGTGAGTAGGAGAGATTGAAAGTAAAAACAACTTTTTGTAGTTTTATTTTTTATAATTAAACTGCAGGTCTACTGAGGTAAAATTGACATATAAAGCTGTAAGATATCTAAGGTGTACATAGTGGTGACTTGACATACATATATATTGTGAAAGAATCTCCCATCTAGTTAACTAACACATCAATAACCTCACTTTTTGTTTGTGAGAACATTTAAGTTCTACTCTCTTAGCAATTTCAATTCTATAATACAGTGTGGTTTTTTTTTTTTAGAGAAGTATTGAAAATCTTTATTTGATAAGCCTGTGAAATATTATGCAGGTATCAAAACAAAATAAGATTATACGAATATATATATATTCATATATATATGAATAATATTAAGATATTATTATAATCTTATTTTGTTTTGATACCTGCATAATATATATATATTTACCATAATATAAATAAATAAGTAAAAAAAAATAAATAAATAAATAAGTAAGTAAATAAATAAATAAATAAATAAATATTTACCTACAGGCATTTCCAAGATACATTTTTAAGTAAAATAAAACAAGTTATGAATGATGTATAATGAATAATCTGAATTTTTTAAAAAATTAAGTGAGCAAAAATCAATATATGCATATATATGTTGGTACATGCCTTTTTTTTTTGGAAGGGGAAGTTGGTGACTGGGTGACTGGCACTGAGAGGGGCACTTGACAGGATGAGCACTGGGTATTATATGCTGACAAATCAAACTCCAATAAAAAAAATATACCAAAATAAAAGCTACAATACAGTGTTAACCAGGATAGTCACCATGTTTTATATTAGATCCTCAGATCTTATTTATCTTATAGCTGAAAGTCTGTACACTTTTACCAACTTCTCCCTACCTTCTCACCTTCTAGCCCCAGGCAACCATTCTATGCTCTGATTCTATGAATTTTATTTCTTCTTTTTTTTTTTTTTTAGATTTCACACATAAGTAATATCATGTAGTATTTTTCTTTTTCTCTCTGGCTTATTTCACTTAGTGTAATGCCTTCAAGGTCCATCCCATGTATCACAAATGGCAGGATTTCTTCCTTTCTCATGGCTGAATTATATTCCATCGTATATAGAGATATACACCACATCTTCTTTATCCATTCATCCACTGATGGGCACTTGGGTTGTTTCCAAATCTTGTCTATATAAATTATGCTGTGATGAACATGGAAGAGCAGATATCTTTTTAATGTCCTGTTTCATTTCCTTGGATATATATCTAGAAGTGGAATCTTGGGTCATATGGTAGTTTTGTTTTTAAATTTTTGAGGAGCCTCCATACTGTTTTCTGTTATGGCTGCATGAATTTATATTCTTACCAATAGTTCACAAGGGTTCCCTTTAATCCACATTCCTCTCAACACCTTTTATCTCTTGTCTTCTTAATGATAACATTCTAACAAGTGTGAAGTGATATCTCATTGTGGTTTTAATTTTCATTTCCCTGATTATTAATGATATTGAACATCTTTTTATTTACTTGTTAGCCATCTGAATGTCTTCTTTACAAAAATGTCTACTCAGTCCTTCTGTCCATTTTTAATAAGATTATTTATTTTATTGCTGTTGAGTTGTATGAATTTTTATATATTTTTACTATTACCTCTTATCAGATATATGATATACAAATATTTTCTCCCATTTTGTAGGTTGCCTTTTCTTTTGTTGCAGATTTCCCTTGCTGTGCAGATGCTTTTTAGTTTGGTGTCATCCCACTCATTTATTTTTGTTTTAGTTGCCTTTGCGTTTGGTGTCAAATCCAAAAAATTGCTGCCAAGACTAGCGTCAAGGAGCTTACCTCCTATATTTTCTTCCAGCAATTTTATTGTTTCAAGTCTTACATTTAAGTCTTTTAAATTTAACATTTTAAATGTTTAGCCTTATAAAAAGAGAGTCAATATATAGCATTTCTTATTTGACTTTTTGTATTTTTAAGAAGAGAAAAATGATGTTAATGTATATTTTTATAATTCTTGGATAACTTTCGGATAACCAATTGCAAAATATTTTTTGAAATTGCTAAATAAGTGGATAGAATTTCCATATTGTTAGTGCAATCTAAAAGCAAAAATGCAGCACATATAGTACATGGAAGAATAAAGGAAAATGCAAAGAAGGAAATGTAAAACAAAGTGGAATAAATAATATAAAAAGGAAAACTAAATATCAAGTGTGATAATTATATTTGCTAATAGACAAAATTTTAAAGTAAAAAGAAAATCCAGTTTTATGCTATGAATAAATTTCTAACCTTAAACAGAATGCAGAAAATTGAAAAAAAGGCAGGGCCAAAAATTTATAAAGTAAACATAATTAATAAAGACAGCAGAAGTGGCATTATTATAATAAAATTCAAAAAAATGTATTAACTATAACAAATTTTTAAAAATCAAATCTATATATCATAAAGACATAACAGAAAACACATTAAGTTCTACAAATGAAAACTTGAAAAATTGGAAGCAATTCACAAAACTCATTCAATTACATTGAATGATCTTAATATGTTTATTTTTAAGTTTAAAAAAAAGAAAAAATAAAATGAAAGAAAAGCATCAAAAGATGTGAATGATATAATTAATTGGTTTGATTTGGTAAATATATATTTAGTATTGTATTATAATCAATTAATATATTTTATTTCCAAAACCTGAACTTACTAATATTCATAACTTGATTTCTCTGGTTTAAATCCTCAATAAGTTTCCAAAAAGATAAACTGGATAGGCTACATTCTCTAATTATAAATGTGATTCATCTGAAAAATAAAAGACAAATTTATATATTTATTTATTTATTTATTTATTTATTTATTTATTTATTTAATTTATTCATTCATGAAACACACACACACACACACACACACACACACACACACACACACACAAAGGCAGAGACACAGGCACAGGGAGAAGCAGGCTCCATGCAGGGAGCCTCACGTGGGACTCGATATTGTGTCTCCAGGATCACGCCCTGTACTGAAGGCGGTGCTAAACCGCTAAGCCACCCGGGCTGCCCAAAAGACACATTTAAATTAAAATATCCAAACAGAAATTTTAAATAATCTTCCCTCAAGAGCAATTAGGAATTTTGAATTAAATAGAAAATCAAGAACGTATCTGTAAACAATTAGGGAAACATCACTGTCACTGCAGCATGGCAACCCTTTTAATTATATACAAATTTTACATTAAGAGATATTAATTAATGTTTTCATTACTAAACTAGAGCATAGTTATAAGCCTACAAGTCAAGAATTTAGGTAAAGTCTTTTTTAAGCATGCCTTAAGAAAGAGAAGGAAAGTAAAAAATAAAAATTAATTAAAAATAAATAAAATTAGGTAGCAGAGAAACAATCCAAAAGCCATTTCTTTGAAAATTTCAATAAAATAAGTCTCTATTAAGCAAAATTCACCAAAAAAAGACAAACCTAAGAGCATAATATAAGCTTACTTGCTCTAATTTTACAAAATTAAAAAAATCTTTAAAGAATCATGGAGATTTTTCTAGAAAAAAAATACATTTTCAAAGTTGAATCAGTAAGCAGATTTTTTTTAAAGCTTCAATAACCAATCAAAAACTTTTCAAAGTATTATTTCTTTAAAAGGTTAAAAACAGGGCAGCTCGGGTGGCTCAGTGGTTTTGCGCTGCCTATAGCCGGGGGTGTGATCCTGGAGACCGGATCGAGTCCCACATTAGGCTCTCTGCATGGAGCCTGCTTCTCCCTCTGCCTGTGTCTCTGCCGGCCCCTCTCTCTCTGTGTCTCTCATGAATAAATAAATAAAATCTTTAAAAAAAATAAAAAAATAAAAGGCTAAAAACATTCTTTCAAAATGTAAAAGGTTCAGATACTTCCTATACTATAAATTCCGTTCTAGAACTTTTAAAACAAAATGATTTTCTAGTTAATTTTACATTTTTTTAAATTTATAAATTTCATAAAACTGCATAAGCCTAATACTAGACATACAAGATAAGCAAAAAATCTTAAAAGGAGGATGCTAAAATTGTGTTTTCCTAATACACTGCATTGACAATTACCTAGGTCCACGAGTTTTTAATAAAAAGTGGATTTAGTGCCAAATAATTTTGAAATACACATCCTCTTGAAGAAATTAGCATTACATTATCACATTAAGGATTGTATAGTTGTGTGAGAGTTATCATTAACTCAGCATATCCTAAAATTATTCAAGCATTAAACACTTTTTTACATCATTAATATTTAAATGTGTTAATATGCTTCTAATGCTTGATTCATAATAGGTCTTCAGTAAACATTTTTATTCCTGTTTTTCTCTTTTCTCCTAATTGTGAGATTTTGTGGCTTCATCAGTAGATGCCATGGATCTTGATCATAAACATTCAGGCTTTTCCCGATGGCATGTTCACAGAGCTGAACATATTTCACATTATCATTCTTGACAATGCAGAAGTAAAGGTACAGGGGACAGAAAGGAGATGAAGAGAGTCTGGAGACATCAAAGGAAAGGAGGAAGCTCTAGGATCGTCATTTTACAAGGTGGGGAAACACAATATGATTTATGTTAGCGGAATGAGAAATGGAGGTATTGATGCGACATTTGAGGAACCCAGAAAAGGGATCTCACTATGTATAATTACATAGGATGAGAGACATCATTCCTAACCTATCAGAGAAGACACTCAATAGACATTGCTTCAAAGCTGATAAGTCAAGGACGTGGTATGTGCATATTATCTAAAGATGTGGAAGTAAGGGTCAGATAAATCAATGACCCAAACTTGTGAGAAGTTATTGCCTTTGAGGAATGAATAGAGGTGAAGTTGGGCTACAGGACTGGTACTTTCCATTTTAAATCATTTTGCATCATTTGCTTTTTATAAAAATGTGTACATGTTTTGCTGTGTTAAAACTTTTCTAACAGAGATGTCCAAAATTTATTTTTAGCAAAATTAGCAAGAGATAATAATTTAGAGTACAGGTTAATACAGGCATAACATGACTGTTCAAAACTGATAAAATTCAATTTAAACTTGGTTCCACCAATTACTGAGACTTGTTAGCTTGAATAAGTCACTAAAAATCTCTAAACTGTGCTTTCTTCCTCTAAAAATATCAGTAATTATACCTAACACATAATGTTATTCTGATATTTGAAATTGAAATAACATGTCTCAAGCACACATAAGGAGAGTGCTTAATATCGTTATACTTAATAGTTGTTATAAAATTACTAAAAATTATTACTATTCTTGAGTATATGTTATAGTCACTGTATTCATTCAATCTCCCTTTATGTGTGACTATATAAATCTGTAGTATTTAAGTGGTGATTTCTTAAATGCTAATGGTGACAAAAGTTCTTCTAGTTGTTTTTAAGAATTTCAGAGGGTTTGTTTTTATTACCTGCTTTAAAGGCATCATGATGTAATGGAAGAAATCAGCATTAGTCTGCCTGTCTTCACCTTGGGTATGTCAATTAATCCAATTTAAGTCACTCCATTTATAAAATGACATTGCTGGAGATTTACCTGTCTGAAAGTTATATTGAAGCAGATGTTCCTTTAAGGTGCTGGTCACTTCCAGAGGCTATGGCTGTAGAATAAGGAGTGATGTTGGGATCCCACATGTCAGTCAATGTCTTACCTCTAAATGTTTGGCCCTGGGGCTGAGGGAGTTTTTTTGACCTTTGAAATGAAGTTTGGTTTCTTAGTAAAAAATTAATAATGTGCTTTACTGAGGCGTAAAAGCCTGCTTACTTCTGTCAGATGAAGTTATTCATCCAAAATATCAGGGTTCCTCTTAGCAAATTCAATTCCCCACTAAATTATACCCTCATATGCCATATTACTGAGTTTAGTATATTTAATTCCACTGCCAAAGTAATGGTTATGCATTAAAAAAATGCTTCCTTTTCACTGACTTCCAATACTTTTATGAAAAAAGATCATTCAATCAACTTTCATGCCAATTTTGATTTTTCAAATTACTCAAGAGTATACTGGATAGGATTCTGTTTAGAAATTTACTTGCAAAAAAACTTACTTTTCAGGATATTGCTACAAAAAGCTTTGAAAAATAAAGAGGACATGGGAGACAGGACGAGGACCTTGAATTTAAATTACAGCTCTACAAAGAAAATTCTGGACAAGTATACTCACTCACCCACCTTATAAATATTTGTTGTGGGTAAGACTGATACCAGGATGACAAAAAGAATTCCTGCTCTCAAGTTAGCACAGCAGCAGCAGGTCTGATGTAGGCCTGCTGGAAACAAAGCATGTTGATTTTTCTTTTAAAAAATAGTACAATATGAGATAATGTTGCATCATTAATTCAAATAAAATTACACAATATACATTTAGAGGAAATTTCCTCTGCTCTCCCTCCCCAAACTTTCCATCTCCAGTTTTTTCCACTCATATTTATAGGACTGGTATGTAATGGAAAAATAAAAAGACAGCAAACTATTTTGTTTGTACTAGTTGATCCTTCCACTGTTTAAGGCTATTGCATTTTTGAGCTGGACCCTCTTGTTAGACTTAGACTTCTGGAAACTCCTCAAACAAACCTCTTGTTGGGAGTGTCCTGATTACATGATCTGTTTGTTGTAAGGCTGCTAACAATTATGGTACAACTTCAAGACTCCACAGGGGTGGTCTCAATCATTAAGTCTGCTTTTCTAAGGAGGCCCAAGCCCCTCTTATACAGCCATTGGAGGAAGGAAAATACAATAATAATAAAGCTGATGATGGAAGACTGCTGAACCTACTATATCTCCTCAGAGAAGTGCCAGGAAGCCAGCAGAGAGGAAATGTTCAGAAACAAAGGACTATCTGGCAGATTGTGGCAGTGTCAGTCCCCTGACCAGAAGCCCTTAGTCCCTGTGATGAGTGCCAGATAGAGCACCTAAGAACTATGCCATCATTAAACCCATCACCTCTGCATTCCTATTATAACACCTAAGCTTACTGTAGACTTTCAGAAATTCAACTTTCAAATGCATTTTATGATCACATCATATGCATCCATCTGGAGAAGCTTACATATATTAAAATATGGGCAGTACTGTATTAACAGTATTTTTTAATCCACTGAATTTATAGAAGGACAATGAAGCATGTTAATATTAATTTTATTACTTTACCATCATGGTCACTTCAAGTGTCACACACAATGCACATACAATGAACGGTAGATGAACTAATAATCCAAAATTCCAATCTTCCAAAATCATTTGCCACTATACATTTCTGTATCAATTATTATAGTCCAAAACAAAGGAAGAGCTTAAAATGAAATCTTTCTCTACATATTCTGATTCTATCCTAAGATCTTCATTAGGGTCATGTTTGAAGGAAGCCAAGATAAAATTTAATTTTTTAACAGGACTCTCTTCCTCTTGACAAGTATCTCAGTTTAGAAATGACTTTATTTATTTATTTATTTTTTTAAATTTTTATTTATTTATGATAGAGAGAGAGAGAGAGGCAGAGACACAGGCAGAGGGAGAAGCAGGCTCCATGCACCGGGAGCCCGACGTGGGACTCGATCCCGGGTCTCCAGGATCGTGCCCTGGGCCAAAGGCAGGCGCCAAACCGCTGCGCCACCCACGGATCCCTAGAAATCACTTTATACATAGCCATTAGATTATCAGGACAATTGTTCCACTAAGAATACAGTGACTATATCAAAGGGTACAAGGCAAAAGTAAGCAGAATGAGTAGATAATATAAGGGATTTGTATAAATAATATAATAATATAAGGAAGAATTAAAAGGTTTGGATTAATTATGTACATTTTCTATAACTTGTTTAATGATATTTGCTATTAGGTACATTATTTAATACCTAGGGTCGAACACAAAGACATATTTTGAAAGGAAAAAAAATACACATTTAAAACGCCTTTGATTAAAATCTGTTTACAGAATTTCCAGAAATCAGAAAATATGGCTTCAAGTCATCATTTTTCTAGAGCTGTGTTTCCTTGCCTGGCCAGTAGTTGGGTTGTAGCAAATGATCACTTGTAGTACAATTTTCCTTCCTCATTCTTGCAGACACCATTGTTCCTTCTGTCTTGGTTCTGAAGCTTCTATGTTTTGAAACACAATTTTTCTTTAAAGTGAAAAGTACTGCAATACTTAGGAAAATGGACACTGTGCCCAGCATCACAGTTAGTCCCAGATAGATGTGTCTAAAAGGAGAGAGAAGCTTGGTCATAATTATTGCAACTATCAAAATGGGAATGGAAGGTAATAATATTCAATACATATCAATATCAAGAAAACTAATCTATCAATGAAACCATCACCAAGATGTTTTTCTTAAGAACAAATTCAGTGGCTATAAAAGACCTCTCTATGAACATCAGACAGACTATTGAAGGCAGTGTGCAAATATAAAGCGATCTCTTAGTGGTGCCATAATTTTTGGTTACTACTAATTGCATAATCAGTTCCATCTTCTCTGTAAATTATTCCCTTAGACTGGGTGACCATATGCCTATTTGCCCAGAACAGTCCTAGCTTATGCTGGTGTTGTCTCAGTGTACTTCTTAATAGTGCTCCTTTTCAGTCTCAACAGCATCCAGGTTGAATGATAAATTATGTGGTTACCCTACCTTTGAAACTTGCCCAAATGCACTTCTACAAAAAACTGCAAGAAGCAATGTTAAGGGAGAATCAGAGCTCTTGGTGGAGCAGAATAACTTAAGAATAAACCAGAGGTTTAAATCACTTTCTTCAATAAGCACCCTGTAGTTCCACATTCTATCATAAAAGAGAAAGGTAAGGAAGGACAGGTTAAATGATTTATTCTGGTCACCTTGCACACATATTCAGTCTCTGATGAAATACATTGTCTTTACATTAAAATAATGTAATGTGAGCAAAGCCTTAGCAAATGTGAGCAAAGCACAAATTCTACTCACAGATCAAGTCCCTTTCACAGACCAAAATAAATTTCTCACATAACATCAAAGCCTATTAAATCAAACAAACTTATTTAAGATGGTTGGCTCAATTCACATCCAATGTCCAACTTACACAGTTCAGTACCAAGTTTATCCCTCCAGAAAATTCTCAGATTGTAAATCTAAAAAAAAATCCTTCCTGCTTTTAAGCCATTGAAGCACTGCTTTAAGCAATAAGGGGACTAAATGTTTGATGAACTGAACTGAATGATACCATAGTGAAAAAGCCATGCCCCTCAGCCCCATACACACTCATACACACAGAAAAAACCTTTTACTTTTATGCATCTCAAGTACTGGAATAATTGAACATCAGTTTGGCAATAAAAGCTGGACAGATTTAGAGCCAAATCCAACTCTTGCCCAGGGGGATTATATCTGACGTAAATGGGACAGTTTGGCTCAGTTTGAAAAAGAATAGAATTAAACCCAAAATGTGACCTAAATTTAAATGCTTCTGAGCTTCAGAGAATTACCCACTTGTGTGCATAAACTTGCAAAATTCTACTGTATTCTGGAATCTTTTGTGAATTTTTTAAAATGATTACTCATTGAAAATGGGAGTTAAGATTAGGAATGGGGAAAAATGAAAAGTCTAGCCAAATAAATAATAATAAAATTATTCTATAAAAAAGAACATGCTTCTTGGTTAGATCATCCTTTTGCAGTGAGAAATGGTTACTGCTAATTTCATTGTGCAAACCTAGAATGCTGTATTAGTGAGATGCTACGAGTTTGATCCCATACCTGAAAGCATTTGAATCATACAATCTGCAGGAGCCTCTACTTCCACATCTTTTAAATCCCCATTTGAGGCAAGAAGTGTCAATCAAAATTCCAAAATACATGGGAGCTGGGATTCCTGCTGTGAGAAAAACAAATAATTGCTACTGAAAATATATACACATCTTTTTGTTTATCCTATAATGAGTAAGTCTCTGGAACTACTTTCAACCTAAAAAGTACTGCTTTGGAGATAATAGGTACCTGCAGGAGATCAGAATATTCTACTTCATATTTCTCTGACTTAAAGGTTATTTTTTGAAACAGAAGGCATAGGAGAAGTTCTGAAGATGGAGCACAAGTATCCTTTTTGTAAGGGGAGATTTACATTTATAACAGAGATATCTCCATTTGTAACAGTGTCTATCTTTCTGTACCAAGAAAAGACAGATGATTCTTAGTCCCAAGAGGCTTTTATCAAAAGGAGAAGGCACCAACCTAAATCTCCATAACAAATCTATCCCTTGTTTACCCTACTTTTCCTGGTAATTTTCCCATTACTTAAAAATGGGTTTTACTTATTTTATCCTGTTATCATTTTTCTATTGTGCTGAAAATACTGGTTTCTAATATTAGCATAATATCTTATTTGCTTTATCTTAAAATACAAACAGTTTCAACATAACAATACCAATGTTAGGGTTAAAGATAAGACTACAGAATGTAGTGAAGTTATGTGGATTTGGTAATGATCCCGTCCTTTTAAATCTAACTGGTTTTCTGTATGGTTATGCCTCCAGTATGCTACATGGCTAGTTTCAGTTTAAGAATGTCTTAGTTTCTTTTCAATGTTTTCTTAATTACATAAAAATTTTGCAGGATTTCATCTTTTTAAAGAGATTTATTTATTTATTTATTTATTTATTTATTTATTTATTTGAAAGAGAGAGAAAATGAGCACGTATGTGTGAGAGGCAGGGGAAGGCAGTGAGAGAGGGAGAGAATCTCAAGCAGACTCCCTGCCCAGCTTGAAGCCTGACACAGGGCTCAATGAATGTACCCTGAGATCAAGACCTGAAAAAGCTTTGCATGATTTCAAATTAAAAATTAAATTAGAGTTACTGTTACAAACTCTACTTTCCATTCCGTCCTCTTACTTTTTACCTTCCCTTACAAGTAACCACTACTGCCACCATCACCACCACCATCACTATTACTATCACCACTACCATCATCATCATCAATTTTTAGTTTATAATTCTGTTTTTTTTTTTTAAGATTTTACTTATTTATTAGTGAGAGACACAGAGTGAGAGAGAGAGAGAGAGAGAGAGGCAGAGACATAGGCAGAGGGAGAAGCAGGCTCCATGCAGGGAGCCTGATGTGGGATTCGATCCTGCGACTCCAGGATCACACCTGAGCAGAAGGCAGATGCTCAACCACTGAGCCACCCAGGCATCCCTCTTTTTAAAAATATCAGCAAATACCTTTGCATGTGTGTGTAATACTTCTACCTCTCCATACTGCTCATATCAAATGCATCATACCATGAATATTGTTCTACATTTTGCTTCATTTCATTTAAGAGTGTATCCTACAGATCCCTTGGTTTTATTTTTATTTTTATTTATTTTTAGTTTTTTTTTTTATTTATTTATGATAGTCACACAGAGAGAAAGAGAGAGAGAGGCAGAGACATAGGCAGAGGGAGAAGCAGGCTCCATGCACCGGGAGCCCGAGGTGGGATTCGAACCCGGGTCTCCAGGATCGCGCCCTGGGCCAAAGGCAGGCGCTAAACCGCTGCGCCACCCAGGGATCCCGATCCCTTGGTTTTATAGACTATTGTGTCCTCTCAAAATTTATATACTGAAGTCCTAACCCTAATACAACTGCACTTGAGTGATAGAGTTATGAAGGAGATAATAAGGTTATATGAAGGCATAAGGGACTTAATTTTTTTTATTGGCATTTTTTTCATCTTCTGATTAGGACAGCAGTCCTGGTAAATTAAGTTCCTTATTAGGCTTCAGCCTTTCTTACTGGTTTATTTCTTGTTTTTCTCTCAGGCGAAAAGGCTCTTTCATAACAAGAATAAACTTTTTGACAAGGAAGGAAGGAAGGAAGGAAGAGAATAAATAGGGACCTAACCACCTATATTATTTAGTTATGCATGATAATTCTGTAAAAATACTGAGGAAAGTACTCAAAATACATTTGTCATAACTACCATAATTAAAACATATATTATACTTACCAAGAACTCTTATTGCTAAGGTGTAGATACCCAGGGCAAAAGACTTCAGTTGTGGCTTAATGCACCTAAAAACAACAAAAGCATTATAAAGAAAATATAGTCCATTAAAGCAAATACTAATGTTAGTGATAATCTGCTTACCACATATGAAATAAGGCTAGAATTCAAGTAGTATTTATGGAGAACCCATAGTGTCCTAGCATAGGGAGGGCAAATTATGTAAATCCATGTGCCATTACATGCAATGCATCAAAGAGCTGATAGTTAATATTTCCAAAACATAAATCACCTTTACATGACATATTTAAATGGTATTGGATAAAGTAAAATTATAAGTTTAATGAGAAAAATAGCAAAAGACTCACAGAAAAAAATTATAAGAAATTTGAGGCAACAATAAGGGATCAATAACCTATAATTAATTTTTGTGGCTTTTGGTCTAAAAGCACAGGACCATATTGATCTGAGTTGATACAGTCACAATTGCCGTGGAATGCTAAGTGTTTCTGCTAAATAGTGGGGACCTGAATTTACCAGCTAAGTGCAAGAATACCTAAAATAATATTATCTTTAATAAGTATAGCTTTAACTGATTGGCCTGTCAATTTTTATGATAATAATCATGATGATATTATATTAACTATTGAGTGTTAACCATGCTATTTCTTTCACCTTTTACACTGGGTCAAGTATAAGTTTTAACCATGGTACTAATTTTTTTATATGTATAATATCATTTCATCTCTCCTTTAAAAGAGGCAAAACCCACAACTTTTCTCTTTCAATGTAAAGGACATCTTCTGACATCAAAACACAACATGGTTCATTTGAGGAGCTTGTGGTGAAGAAAACCCTTCCTCTTGGCGTGGGTGACTACTTGACCCAGTATAAGATACGGAAGAAATAGCAACCCATGAAGAACAATCCTGGTCTGAGAACTCTGTGGCAATGCTCTCCATATCATGTTCCCATTTGAAAAGACAATATCTCATGTTTTCCTTAAGCCCTTTTGAAGGGCTCTAAAACGTATTTGTGGAGTTACTCCTACTTTATCTTTCCTAATAAATTTCCATAATATACTGTGGAAAATTATAAATGTATACAACATTTTTGATTAGTTTCATTTTAAAATAACATTATACTCATCCTTCAATATATGAATTAAAAGCTACTAATCCATCTCTTAAAGATTGATTTCCAATAAAATTTGACTTTTATGTTTAATAATTTTATCACAATTGGTCATATCTTAGGTTATTTTTATCAATTATAATAATAATATTTGCAAGGCTAATCTCATTAGGAAGAAAATTTTATCACTAACAGAACTAGTTATAAAACTACTATTTTAAAGTTTGAACTTACATCCTTTTTTATAGAGATCTATGATAGATAACAAAAATTGTTCAAACATTATATTATAATAGAGGAGAAGGCTATAGGGAAGTTGAGTGAAGATATAAGCATAAGGAGAAGAAAGAAATATGTAACATATTTACTGTAAAAGATTTTTTTTGTGTATAATTTTAAATTAGGTGATATTGGTTATCTCATCTATTTTCGAGATGCTTACTAATTACATTCAAAGGAGTGATCTACATTTAAAATCATTATATTTTTAAATGTAAATACTTATCTGGAAATCAATGCTTACTTACTATTAAACTTAAGATAAATTTTTAGATGTCCACTTAACAATATGCAAAAAGGGTACACAGTTTAAAACATTATTTTAGAATTTATAAGCAAAACACTTGGAGTCATTAACATATATTCATGGATTACAGAACTCAATTGATTCAAAATTTATGAACAACCCCCACACACCCCCACATGTAGATAATTCCAGTCAGAACAAGAAAAATAACCTATATATTAAAATAATAAATGTGAGACATTGTGATATTTGATGGGTCTTTAAACTATCTTAATTTTTATCACCCATAATTCAGTGAAACCACGCTTAATCTAAAACATATTTAGCCTAGGGGCACCTGGCTAGCTCACCTGGTGAGCATGTGACTCTTAATCTCAGGGTTATAAGTTCAAGTTCCCCATTGGGTGTGGAGAATACTTAAAATCTTAAAAAAAATAATAATAATAGCACATTTAGTCTACACTGGTTAATATAATTACCACAATTAGAAATAGGATATTTTTTGAGTGGCTATGGTGATGTTGGCACCAATATTGCTTTCTAGACCAATGATTTACAAAAACTTTTAACTAGAAAAACTTCTATTCAAGCATATTTTTTTGCATAAAAACCCAAAGTGGGAAGAGTATAAAACTAGAACAAGGATATGGGTCAAGCTCCCTGAGAGAACTATAAGGAATCGCAATTCTATAGAACAGAATTTGAAATCAATGTTCTAGATTATTATAGGACATCATATATTAAAAGTGGGGCAAGGAGAATCAGTGTTCACCTCAGAAGCAGCATGTATCCCGGTATGCCACCTAGAGATAAAGTATAGGATGTGATGACTGAAATGACAAGGAAATACAGAAACATTTTGGGACATCCATTATCTTTTTGACACCTGCCCACCATGCCTGAGGAATTTCCTGACTTTGAGGCTGCAATCTCCACACAGGTGCAATTATAAAATATCTGTAACACAATAGAAAAAAAATCCAAGTATTGAGTTAACATTTAAGCAAAATTGAAAATATTTATTTAAAAGACTTCACAACATAGTATACATGCATTACATAAACAATAAGGTAAGTATTCTCTTATTTCTCTGTATTAGAGTATAGCAAGCAAAGTGAAATTTATATAAATCACATTTTCTTATCCAAACAGCAGATGTTCAAACTACTGACCCTACTGAAAAATCTTCCAGTAAATCCAATCATACCTTATCTCCTTCTCTGCCACTTCCAAGTCTAATCCACCATTATTTCTTGCTTTGTTTACTACAGTGATCTCCTTATCCCCAGCTTATTTCCATTCTTATCCTGCTATCATTTGTTACCCACATAGTAAGCAAAGTAAGCCTTTAAAAATGGCAGTTACTATTCTTAGCCTTCCAATAGCTTCTTATTACACTTGTATAAAATCCAAAATCCTTATAGCAGCTTACACACTATGATGGAGCTCCTGGATCCCACTCTGATCTCACCACTCAATGATCTTCCCCCCCTCCCTTTGCTTCATCTACACACATGGGTTTCCCTTGTGCCCTTGCCAACCCTTGAACATGGTACGTTTACCCATGCCTTATAACCTTTCTGCTTTCTCTGCTGGGCAGCTCTTCTAGATAGCTATAAGGTTGGTGCACACACCCCAGGTCTCTGCTCAGTTCATTAAAGAGGGCTTCCATGATCACTCATTCAAAAAAATACCCCCATCTCTCTATCCTTTACCCTAACCTATCTTTTCCTTACAGTGCTTATCACTACTCATTAGAATACTACATAATCATTTTTTTAAACTATATATCCCCACTAGAATGAAACCTCTGGCAGAAATTGTCTTTCTTATCATTGTACACTTAGGGCCTAAAGTGGGTCCTCTGTTAGGTACTCACTAAAAATTTGTTAAATAAATGGGCATAATTTGAGGATATGACTTTATAATGGTAGTTAGCAAAGAAAAATCCTGAATAATATACCTCAACTAAATCTTGGACAGAGAGACAACTTTTATAATCCTTTATTAGTTAATTTTTGTAAATTTCATGGACAATTGTGTATATAAAATGAGTTGTCACTTTTATCACAAAACAGTTTATGAATTTTTAGATAAACAATGAAATAAAGCTGGCATTTCCTTTACAAGGAAGAGTAGCAATGTTGATTTTTTTTTTTTTAATTGTCAGGTAAAAAGTTTTTGAACCATGACTTTACCTCTTACTAGATATGTGAGTTTAGGCATCTCAATGCCTCAGTTCTCATGTGAGGAAAATAAGTAAAGCAATACCCAATTACTTGAAGACCATGATATTTAAATCCATTTTTAAAGCACCTCTTTTAGTTCCTGGCATGAATGGATTTGATAAATAGAAGTTCTAATTAAGGAGAACTTTCAAGTAGTTTGGACAAAAGTGTAGTGGCTAAAAGAAAAGAAAGAAAGAGGAGGGGAAGGGGAGACAAAAGAAAGAAAAAGAAAAAGAAAAAAGAAAAGAAAAGAAAAGAAAAGAAAGAAGGAAGGAAGGAAGGAAGGAAGGAAGGAAGGAAAGTAGAAAGAAAGAAAGAAAGAAAGAAAGAAAGAAAGAAAGAAAGAAAGAAAGAAAGAAAAAGAAAAAAGGAAAAAAGAAAGGAGGAAGGATGGTGAGATGAAGGAAGGAAGGAAGAAGGGAGGGAGGGAGGGAAAGGGGAATGGAGGTCAAAAACTCAGATTTCAGTTGGGTGGGTTGTCCTCTTCACTGCTGCTGGAAGCCAATCCTTTCTACTCTGAATAAAATGTCAAAAATAACAATAAACAGAAAATCAACATGTTACTCTGCATCTACAGAAGTCTTTGCCTAAGTATTCTTATCTAGTTGATAAGCCTGTGTAAATAGATGTGTGGGTTAATTTTCAGCCCTCTAGGACTGTCAAATATAGGCAGATTTCATCAGCACATGTAGACAGCAGTCTGTTAGCCGTATATACAGAGAGTAAAAGAAACAGTCTGTTTGGGACAGAAAATGTAAAGGTATGACTGCAGAAATGAGTCTTTTATTGATTTAATAATATCCTTTACAAATGATTTCTTAGCTTTATTTCCAACCTCATCTCCCTCATCCACCCTATAAGAACCCTTTCATTCCAGCCACCTACTCTTTTCATTATTACCCACACAGGCTTGATTGATTTCTCAGGCACAGTGTTTAGAACTATCAATCTCCTCAAAATTGAGTTTGTGATCCCTGGGTATAGACTTCTTGGGCTAGAGTTTTCTAACACTGGCCTCCATATGTCCTGTCTCTAAAACATCCAAGTACCACTGGCCTTGGGGTCAGGAGACATGGATCCCAATGCACATCTTATCAAATGATCCTATGACTGAGACTTTTTCATTTGAGGCTAATATTCCTCACAAGCAAAAGAGAGAACTATACTACATCATTGCAAGGCTTTGCTACCATGTTTCATGATTTTAATTCTTATCCTAATTCTTTCAACAACTCTAGCTCCACTAGTGACAGTTATGCTTCCTGTCTCCACACAAAAGAACAAGGGTAGAGTAAGAGTCAGAAATGCTATCAGTATGGTCTGCTTTTGGGTTGGCCTCTGAGCCCCCATAGAGCTGTGTGGTTATGTGTTATAGAAGGCACCACAGGCACACACATTAGGGTTTTCTTACAAGAGTTTTTCCACTCCTGATGGAGGTTTGACAGCCAGCAAGACATGCTGATGCATATGTGATTCCATTTTCACCACACACAGGTTCCCATTTTGTCTCTGAACATTTGCATCTTGAGTTGCAATCTGAAAAGAGAGCTCGTTCATGATAAGAGACAGGTTTGGTTCTGAAAAGAAATGTAACAGTATAAAATATTACCTCTTAGCAGGCAGCACCTTAATATCTTCAAAAATCAGTGTTCTTGATTGATATAAATGGCACTGCCAATGGAGTTTGCCTTTTGGAAACAAAATTGTCATCAGAAATGCCAGTTTCTAATAATTAAATGTGAGTCTAATATTAATTAACTTTCTCTTGAATGTTATCTTTAGAGGTTTACACCTTCGCATAATATCCAGTTCTTGGTTTGTGGATTTTACTAAAATCAACAATCTCTAGGATATTCTAATATATTTCTATGAAAAGATGTAGGAAAATGGCTAACAAAACAGAAAAGTAGAATAAACTTTTAGAGCAACTGACGCTTATTAAATGCATTGCAGGTAGTGT
The DNA here is from genome assembly GCF_048164855.1 of Canis lupus baileyi. Classification (NCBI taxonomy): domain Eukaryota; kingdom Metazoa; phylum Chordata; class Mammalia; order Carnivora; family Canidae; genus Canis; species Canis lupus. The sequence goes on from NC_132862.1 coordinate 26,859,760, forward strand.
GTACATGTGTATGAATGCTTGTGTGTAAATTTCCTTCACAATTGTCTCAGCATCAGTAAAATGGGCATTGTTGATGGCATGGTTAAAAAAAAAGTCAAGCCGTCAACATTATGTCAACAGACTTCAGTTTGGAAGAGCTACACATCCTATTTGTGTGTCTTATTAATTCTAGTTCATTAACTTTTCTCTCTCTCATAATCTCCCACTCTATGCAGATCTTCCATATCTTATGTCACTCTTTTCACATGCTTTCTGGGTTCAAAAATTTTGTGGAAGGTTTAAGTGCTAGCCTTGGGAGGAGAGAAGATAGTTGCAAATATGAATTAGACAATATTTGCCCTTAAGGAGCTGGCTTTTTGTTCTGACAGTTGACTTTACGTAATTTTGATTGTCTTCTCTCTTTTATCTCCCTCTTTGGGGATCCCTGGGTGGCGCAGCAGTTTGGCGCCTGCCTTTGGCCCAGGGCGCGATCCTGGAGACCCGGGATCGAATCCCACGTCGGGCTCCCGGTGCATGGAGCCTGCTTCTCCCTCTGCCTGTGTCTCTGCCTCTCTCTCTCTCTCTCACTGTGTGCCTATCATGAATAAATAAAATAAAATAAAATATCTCCCTCTTTGTCATTCTGTCTTACCTTCCGCCTTTACCTCTCCCAGAATTCCTTCTCTTTCACTTCTATTTCTTCCTCTCCCCTGAATTACTTCATTCTTCTACTCTTATTCTCCTAGTTCTTTTCAGATTCCTTTATTCTTCTAAGGAGGTACTTATGCAATGGTATTTCTCTTCACCTGCATCTTATTTTTCATCCCTTAGCACCCCATCATTCCCTTTTATTTTTTTCTCTCTTACTTTGAACTTATTTATTTGCTTAATCTCCTCCTCTCGGGCAGCCCGGGTGGCTCAGCGGTTTAGCGCCTCCTTCAACCCAGGGCCTGATCCTGGAGATCCGGGATTGAGCCCCTCTTCAGGCTCCCTGCATGGAGCCTGCTTCTCCCTCTGCCTGTGTCTCTGACTCTCTCTCTCTCTGTGTCTCATGAATAAATAAATAAAATCTTTAAAAAAAATCTCCTCCTCTCATTTTGTTTTTTTTACAAAAGTATTTGAGGGATTTAAAACTGAAGCAACCACTGCTCCCGCCCCCCCCTCCCCCGCATACACACTGTCATGTACATTCAGTGAGGGCAAGATGTTTGTTTTATTCACTCCTATATCTCCAGCACCAAGGACAATTTGGGACATGGTAGGTTAAGAGACAAGGTTTCTGGTAAGTCAATAAAAGAAAAATGCTATTCATTTTGGAGGAAAGAAAAGTCATTTTGGCCTCTCCTTGTAATTTCCTATAATGATTGCAATTATAATTTCTTAATTGATGGAATATTTCATCTAGTAGAACTGCTATGCATTTGGTTATCTCAAACATAAAAACAAAAGCCACTGAAATGTCTCCAGACAGAGTAAAATGGTATAAGTAGGCCTCCTGAGAAGTAATATAGGAATATTTCATCCTGTTCTTTTCTATAAGGCATTAATTGTTAAATTAATTGAGACTGTTTGGTAGTATCTAAAAGTAAAAATAAGTGCCTTTGAAAGCCTAGAATCAGGCTACTCAATAGTGTAGGACTAAGATCTCAGAAGGTCAGTGCTGAAAGAATTTGGGGGGAGATCTAGGCCAACTTCTCTCTTGGCAGATCAGGAAAGTCAGGTCCAAAGTGAGCAAATTACTGGCTCAAATTCACAATGTTTATGGTGACAAACTTCAAAATGAGAACTCTTCCAGGCCTCTGGATTCTAAATTCTTACATCATATCACACTTACTGTCATTATTACAGAAAAAAGGTTTCTTCCATTACCATATCTAAAGCTGTCTACAGGGTTTCTGCTGAATGTCCAGAATCAAAACAGCCGTTGTGGAACAAAGCAACTCAGGATAATCCCTGGGGAACATGTTGTATTCTATAAAGTCAATTATTTTATATTACTAAAAGTATGTTAAATTTATCATTGAGGACAATCTTGATGCAGAAATTAGTTGCATACATGTTTTACAAAGGATGTGTTGACAGAGTAATTTAAAATTTTAAGATAATTTTTATCAAATATGCCAGAATGCTTATACTCAAATGAGATTTTGCTTTCAAAGTAGTCATGTTGGGATCCGAGAGCTTTTTCCAGGGATACTGCCATTTCTTTGGCTGCTTCAAATAGCAAACCTACTCTTTAAGGTTAAACCTTTACCATTTTTGGGAATATTCTGAAAAATATGGAAAGCAAATTCAAAAGAGGAGTTTTAGAATATTTTAGACAATGATAGCATTATTTCAATGCAGTTGTAGTCTTAAGGCAACTGCGCTCAAGGGCTAGTACTCACGACGAATATATTATCTTTCGTTTGTTTAAAAATATTTAATCATTTATTATGTGGATATACTTTCATTGTGAACCTCAAAACTTCCCCATTGTTGTCTTTTTGTGTGCTTGCTTTTGGCTTAAAGATAGCAAGATGTTGTAGAAAGAATATTACATTTTAAAAAGATAAACAGCCTTTCTAAACTCAGTTTCCATTAAATGAGGAACAAAATGTACCTCATAAAGATGCTCTGAGGATACAAGTGAAATAACGAAAGTTATACTGTTTTGTAAATTGCAAAATACAAAGAACTTTACCACTATTTATCTACCATTAGGATCGTATGGACAGTTAAAGACAGCACAAGGCTTCTACTATCTCCAGAATCTTCTTGCAATTCCTGTTTACAGCTAATATCCTTATCTGCATTGCTATGGGCAAGGCAACCTTACTACACTCAGTTAAATCTAACGTTGCTATGGTAACTCCCAGAAGCAATAGTATATAAACTTTGCAGTCACTAATTTTCTAGGACTTTTTAGATGGTGAAAAGTATAACTGCTATTCACTTAAGAGGAGGAGATACCAGGTAAATGAAGGTGCTGGAGACTGGAACACGGAGACAAGACAGATAGGTGAGCTGGGAAGGAAACACAGGAAGAAAGCTGGAGAGCAAGCAGTAAGTAAGCAGCAGCTGAACTAGCAGAAGGCAGAAAATTAGAACAGGAGCACTGGCCTTTGAGCCACAGGCAGAGGTTTTTGTCAGTCAGGCAATGCAGTCAGGGTGGTAGGCCTGGCAAACAATAGTGGCTCGATTAATTTTTTAAACAGATAATGCAGAGTTGGGTGAAAGAATAAAGACAGCTGCCATCTGGGAACTCATGCTCAGAGATAGGGTGATGGCAAGGACTCTTGAAAGGAAAAGACAGAGTAGTTCCTTCAAGATCCAACTTTGTATTAAAGTTGACAGACCCTGGAAACTAAGAAAACTAGTCATCCATCCCACACGAGATGGCATAGTCTGAAAACATCAATAAATATTCTCTTCACCAACTGCAAAGAACTAAAGAGAGGTGTTATATGGGTCACCAGGCTGAGGGATAGCATTCTCTCCTGAAATGTCACATGATTTGAGTATAACAGAGACTACAGTGGCAAAGAGACCTCCCCAGTTACCCAAGTACACAAAGAAAAAAATACAATTGTTTACAGATGGCACATCTCTTTTGTGCCAGGCAAGTACTAATCACTTCTATGTATATTATCTTGCTTAAATCTTACAACATTTTATAAGGTAGTTATTATTCCTCTTTTTTAATTGGGAAAATTTGAGGTTTGATTAGATTAAATGACCTATGTACAATTTCACTTCACTAATGATGGACAGGGGCAAGATTCACGATCTGAGTGTTTCGTTGTCATGTTGCCCTACAGTAAGATGTAGATTTAATATTTTTAATAATTTCTCTTAGACAATCAAATTCATGGGAAATGATAGATTTTGGTAACAATTACAGTACTGTCAATTATTCCACAATAAAACCATAATTCTCTTCTCATAGTTATGATGCTTATGATCAAATATCATAAGCATATTTATTTTGTAACTCTACTAATAATTAATTTAATTAAACAAGCCAATTTCCTCACATTACTTAATGAGTGAACCTACCCTTGGTAGGAGACAGTTAGTCCTGCCACATCAGAATTTTCACAGCCCAGTGCAAACAGGGAAAGGAATAGGAGGTACCCAAGAACAGATGATCCCAAGTAGAGTTTTGCAGCTCCATACACACTGATTCTGAACTTTTTCATAATTATCCCCCCAGAGAATATTCCAAGGGCCACCGCAGGTATGTTGATGAGCCCTGAGGAACAAGAAAAAATATGTGTCATTCCATGAATCTCTAAAAAAAGTCTGAGTGCACTGACATAAACTTTCTAAGGGATTACACAAAACTACACAACAGTACCTGACAAGTTATTAGACTGGTTGGTCACGTTAAGTTATAGAAATATTCATTAACTATTATCTACTGACATATCAAGAGATTTTGATGAGTGTCTAGATTATAGATTAATGATAGCACAGTTGAGAGTCTCAGAGGTCTGCCTAACATAATGTCTAGCATAGAATTTGAAATCAATAAACACTGAATTAATAAGTCAATGTCTTTCTTGTCTAATCTCAGGATTAATGGGTACAATCAAGGGGCAACTAGGTGACAGTTAATAATCTTTAAGGTTGTGCATAAGAATAATAGGCACATGGAATTCAGGGAACAAAAATACAGTTTTGGTTCATTTTTCTGGCCCAAACAAAATTTATTTTTATTTAGACTTTTAGTTGCTTAGTTTGGTATCCTTCCTAAAAACCACCACAACAAAACAATAACAAAATAATGTATTATTAAACTATTCTTAAATTTATTATTTGCTTATAATGTACCAGCCACTCAGGTCAGCATTTGATATATCTCACACTTATCTTTCACCACAACCATAGTAGGTAGCTATATTGCTATTTTCACTTTAGACCACAATTTATTCACGGTCATGGTTAGTAAGTGTTAAAACCAGATTTGACAATATAGAGTCTCATGTCAAATCCCATGCTTTTAATCACTATGATACACCATCTCTCAAAGGATTTGGGAGACAGGATTCTTGATTAATAGATGTGCAACCTCACTAATAATCAAATAAATGTGATTTTAATCAACACTAAGAAGAGATCCAATAAAATGAATGAGAACTTGGACTCTTGGGACCTAACTGCGTGGTTTGGATCTCAGTGCCACATCTTAATAGCTGTGCATCTATAGGTGACTCTCTGAACTTCGATAAACTGTCTCCTTTCCTATTATAGGGGGCAAATAACAGTGCCATGGTGACTAAATAACATGAGAAGTCCTAGCACAATATATGGCACAAAAATTTCATTCAATTAAGTTGTTGTCAGCACTTTAATCTATCAGATTCACAAAGATGAAAATATTGGGATGGGTGGGTGGAGGGGAACATGTCTATATTAGAAAAGTTGGCCAAAGAGGCTCTTTGGTGACTTCTTGGTTGGATTTTAAATTGGTAAATGTTAATACAAACATTGTCACATTAGAAATCAACCACCTTGAAGGAGGCATGACCACAAGGTTAGTGAAATTAAAAAAAAAAAAAAAAAGGAAAGAAAAAAAGAGAAGGGGCTAGTTTTTTTCTTTCCCAGTGAAACAGGTTTGTGGCTGTGGAAAGTGGCAGAGATGAATGTATACTGGGCCCCTAAAGAGCCATACATCAGCTAAGAGGAACCTGATTATTATTTATTTTTAAAAATAGAGAATATAATGGAAAGCAATATAGCAAACCTGGTTTCTCATAATCCAAGTTAATAAATGCTAATATCTTCTCCCAGTTTTTCTGATTTTTAAATATGGAGTTGTATAAAGCAAATTCTTTCTCTGTTCCAGAATCCATATTCCTTCTCAAGAACTAAGCATTGCCGTAGATTTGATGTGTGTCATCTAAGTCCCTATTTTTACACACACATATTCATGGTACTTGATTTTGAATTCCCACTCTTATAGACCCAAGACTTACACAAAAAGGGTAGGGTCCAATTCTTTTTTTCAATTCTATCTCCCAAAAGCACTTTATAAAAAACACATCTGAAACTAGACTCTAAATTGAAACCTTCTGAGAATGTGGTTAAAATTTCATTTATTTTGTAAACTACCAATCAAACCTGGAACACAGGCAATCATAGCACAAAGGATATCCTTTGATACTCTTTGTAGTTTCAAGCTGTGTTGGTTTCCACTGTCCTTTTCCCTATTCTGATTTGGCCAAGAAGAGCCTGACAATCAAAATGGGATGATTCTAAAGGCATTGCTCTCTCAATATAGAATGTTAAAAATCAGGAATATCCTCTCCTGACTGACCTCCTTTTTGAGGCCTGTGTCTCTTGAAATTTCCAGAAAGTTTCATGGGTTCTCTTGCCTCCAGTCCTTTTGGTACAGGATATCTGCTTCATCTGATACAAGGTCCTTTAAAACCCCACCCTTGTTCCCAAATTTTCATCTTTTTAACACCTCCCTATCCCTATTGCTTTTTATTTAGGTATTGGCTCCATCTCCTAGGAGATTTTATTCTGACTCCAAGATAAGGTTTTTTTTCCCAGAGTTCTCTAGGCTTCTCTTACTTAGAGACTTACCACAGCCTCCACCAGCCATACGGTGCCTTCATGAACATCTCTAGCATCAGGGTGCACAAGTTGGTCACCAGAAACCCCCTTCCTCCCTCTGCCTCTGACCCTTGTACAGAGTCCCATAAGCAGCAGTCTTGGTCCTTGTCACAATTACCTGTTAGCTTATCTGGTTTGTACCCCTCACCCTCCAATCACACCTTCAAGGCAAAAACTGTGGTCACCATCATATCCTGTGCTCCCTGCAGTTTTTCATAAAAGTGTGCTAAATGACTAAACTTTAGTTTATTCACATATAACATTTCTCCTGAACATTTTACTTTCCTAGTTCAATATAACTGAATTATAACATGATTCCATGAAATAATAGTAGTACTTTTCAAATATACTGTCAGCTTGATTCTCCCTTTCAACTTCCCTAGGATCTGTCAGATATCTATGTTGGGCCGAGTTGATAGCAGAGTTCCTGAATATCAAATGAGATGTGCTGTTTGCCTCTCAAAGCTTCTTTTCTTTCATCTCAGGCATTTTTAAATCCTCTAATGAGGTAGAAATTTCACTCTGATTTCTTCATTATATACTTTTTTTTCCACTCACCGTAAAATGTGATCATAAAATATTTACCATCTAAATATTCCAAATGGAAATACTAGTTGTAATTTACACAAGCATCCACAATTTGTTACAATTTACTTTATGTATTTCTTTTGTTTAAAATATTTACTCAAATAACAGGAAAACTAGGAAAAAATTAAGAGTGAATATGTGAATATGTTGTTGTTACTTATGTGTACTCATTCAAGATGAAGACCATATTCCTTGTTACTGTTTTAAACAGGACTGGGCAGCCCTGGTGGCGCAGCGGTTTGGTGCCGCCTGTAGCCTGGGATGTGATCCTGGTGACCCAGGATCGAGTCCCACATCTGGCTCCCTGCATGGAGCCTGCTTCTCCCTCTCCCTCTGCCTGTGTCCCTGCCCCTCTCTCTCTGAGTCTATGAATAAATAAATAAAAATCTTTAAAAAAATAAACAGGACTTATGAGACTTGTGTAAAATATTTTACGATGGTCAGTACAGTTACAACATAATTTGGAAACTCTGATTCCCATACAAATGTATGATAGCCTTAGCCATTAAGATGAAATAGTAATAAGTTATAATAATAATAGTATCTTAGGATGTTTCAGGGTTTTTCTCCCAGCAAAGTAAAATTCTGTAATATATATAATGGACCTTCACAATATTATGCTAATGTTATATGATATAAATATTAAGATTTGAATTTTACAGAGAGAGAAATGCATGGGAACATTTTTGGGACTTTTCACACTCATAGAGCCAATTGAGTACAGACAAAGAAGTAAAATTAGCCATCTTTCTTGGGTATGATATTTTTTTTTCCTCATGAACAAAGATTGTTTTCCATTATCTCACAGATTTTTAATAAGTTGACTTAATTAATGAACACATCTTAACACATATTTAATTTGCTATGCTAGCTTAGCCACAAAAAATTGTTTTCTATTATAAGCAACTTTCCCCAAATAATTATCAGAACTTTTCCTTATTTGTCTGTGTAACAACTCTAAGAACTGAGAGTAATAATCATTGTTCTCAATGAGAGTCAATGTCAATGTATCATGTCTACTAGATATGGCCTTATTTGATTAAAAAAACTCAAAGAAATGAAGAAAAATGACTAAATAATTGCAATCTATATATTAAAAAGGAAAAAAAAACCCAAGGTCATTTCCACATAGCTTAATAGTGATAGGAAAATCTATAAAAAGGAGAAAAATTAGACCATCTATCTAAACTTCTTCCAGTAGAAACTGCAACGGGGGAAAAAAACCCACACACTTGAGACAGCAAAATCATTTTGCCATATGCCTTCTAGCCCCTGAATTTTAAACATTTTTCTTGCTTATTTTTCTTTAATCTTCTCTGCAAAATTAAAGGAGCTAACATGAGAAAGTATGGCAACATATCAAAACATGTACAGCAAGAATAAATCATCATGACAACTGGCCCTTGAACATGTAGGAAAATTTCTGTTTATTCTTTTCTCCATGTCATTTCAAATGCCTTCTCTGAGAGCAGAGAGGAAATGTGCTTTGTGTTTCTCTCTTATTTTATCACAGAAATGATCATTCTTTGTAGCTTCCCCCACCCTACCCCTTAAAAACTGATGGAGAAAAGAAAGAGAAGTAAGGTAGAAGAGAAAGAAGAAAACAGTATTTACTGAATGACAGCTATATACATTTATAATGCATTTTATAGGTCTTATTTAATCTCTATTTTAACTTAATGATGCATTTATTTTCACCATTCTAAAGATAATAAAAGTGTTAGAAATGTTGATTCATTTTCCCACTTACCCTTACTCTGCTTTTTTCCATACTTAACTAATGTGAAACCAAGATGCATTCAGGAAAGAAATAGCTACAATAATTGAAATCATTAGACACTATTACTTTATCTCTCACAAAAGTACTTGAATTATCCATAGACAGGACATAAAAGAAACTATGAGGAATCAGAATTTTAGACGAACTTTGACAGATGAGTCAAAAAATTCTGATGATGAGTTTGGATCCCAGGGACCATCTGAGTGTACAGAGAAAGCTTATGGTTAAATCAATCACTCACAACTTAAAAAAGAATTATTAGATTTTTCTTGTAAGTTTTCCAGAAATAATTATATCTAGAGAGGAACTATAACTCAGGGGAAATAATTTTATTCCTGGCTACATCATAATGTATGTTTGCAATTAGGCAGGCCATTGAATCTCTCACAATTTCAAGTTCTTTCATCTGTGCTGATTTTTCTTAAAAATAATTTTACAGGCAAAAGTATTTCATCTATTATCTACCCAATAAAGGAATGAGATTACATCTCATCTTGTTTTATAAATATCCTTCCCCAAACAATGCTTTTAATTTTCTTTCATGAAATAAATGATTTTAATTTGAAATAAAAGATGTATTTTTCATTCCAGTGATAGCAAAATCAAATGCTCTCAAACTCTAAGTGTTATGCACACATTGAATAATAAGAAATAAACATACACTTAAAGATGTGTCACTGTATTGCAATTCATGGGGAAAAGATGGCTTTTTCATTTTGATAAGTGACCTTGATCTTCTCCTTCACATTATATCAAAAAATATTGAAATGTATTATAACCTAAATGTGAAAGTTAAAACACTTAAGCTACTATTAGAAATATTAGGAGAATATTTTCATAGCCTTATAGTTTGACTAAGATTTCTTAAAACAGGCTTAAAATAGCAATAATGAGAATGAAAAAGACTGGAAACTGGACTTGATTAAAATTAAGAAGCTCACCTTTAGGAAAGTGAAAAGAAGAATTTAAATCTGTGAGAAAATATTTATATATATTCAATAAAGGACTTGAATCAAGAAAAAAGTATCTACCCCTACAAATCAATAAGAAAATTAGTGATAACTCAAGAAAAATAGGCAATTTGAATATAATCAACAAAAGAGAATGGTGAAATGACCAACAAAGTGGTCATTGCAAAAAAGTGCTCAACATCATTAGTTATCAGTTAAATGCAAATAAACTATACCCCATAAGAATGGTTACAATGAAAAAGAAAGTCAATACTAAGTGGGATAGGAATGTGGAGCAATTGGAACATTTCTAGCATGAGTATAAATTTGCACAATCCTATGGTAAATGTTTCAGTTATATTTACTAGATCTAAACATACATAATTCCTATGACCCAGCAATTCTGCTCCAAGATACAGCCACAAAAAATGTTGTGAATACACCCACCAAAGTAGATATAGAACTGGTCATGCATTGCTATTTGTAACAGTCAAAAGCAGAAAACAACCCAAATGCCCACCAACAATAAAACGAATAAACTGTGGTATATTCATGTGATAGGATATGACACAGCAATGAAAAAGATCAAACTGTTATACACAACATGAATAAATCTCACAGATTTCACTTTGGTTGAAATAAGCTAGACACAAAAGAGTACACCTCATACTATTCCATTTGTATAAAGTTCAAAAACTAGCAAGATTGCTCTATGACAGAGTTCAGGATACTTGTTAGCTTTGGGAAAGAATATGGGGAGTAGGTGGAGGTGTGAGGGAGCCCTCTGGGGTTCTGCAACGGGCTTCATGTTCTAGCTGACAATTACTACACACATTTTTGTGTAAACATTTATTCAGCTGAGCTTCACATTTAGGAGCTGTAGAGTAAACTGTTGCTTGCAAGTCATAGCTCAATAAACACAAAGGAGATTTTAAAATAAAAGAAAAAGAATGTCTCCTAAACTTGTATTCCTCTTCTATTGTTAAAGTCAGCACAAAGCATTGATTGTCATGGAGGGGGTGTTGAGGGGAATAAAACCTAAAATGTTTCTTCAGGCCAAAGGCTAAATCATATAAGTAACTTAATTTTAACCAATTAATGTTAAAAGTAAAAGTTGAGTGGTATAGCCTTAATATTTATAATTTAGCAGAATAGTCCAAACAGAGTCAATTAAATTAGCATCTGCCAAGTGCCCATTATCCAGGACTGTTACAGGACAATTACGTATTCTGAAATAAGCTCAGAGGTCTCTTTCAGAGATAGATACATAGCACAATTCTTTAAATTGTGGGGAAGATATAATTGGAGAAGAAATGTTTTTAAACATTTGGAGTCTCTTACCATAAAGGAATATGGCCAAAGGAATAAAATATATGTATGCCTCGAAATAGTAGCATTTAATGATCTCGTCATGGGCTAAAGGAACTAATCCAGGCTTTAAAAGTATCCAATGACTTGGAGCATGATGTTCATGTATTTGTAACATTCTGGTTTTTCTTCATTCATTTCTTCATGCTTTTCTTTGCCTTTCAACAGCTTTCTCATTGTTGACTGATCTGCTATGCTAGCAACACAGCCCTTTTAAATAACCTGCATGCCAGGACTCAGCAAAGTCCTTTAAACTGAGCAGATACAAAGTGTTTTGCAATGAGTACCTTTTAAGCTTTCTGAATACTTACTTTTTATAATTCTAGAAGCTGTTCAGGTAAAATGGCCACTATTAGGAAGTTTTGGATACACCTGAATGATACCTATCTAGTGTCACAATCTCCTAATAAAAATGCATATCTGGTTTATGTAGTATTCTCAAGGTATATCACAGATGATCGCAATATTTTACTGTTTTTTTTTTTTCACTCTGGTAGATCTTTTTCACTCACTTTTTGACTTCATATCCAAAACGCCATAAATCACCTTCAGTCTAAATCTAAGAACAGCATTCTTTAAAATGCCCAAGGGTTAACAAGACACAGCTGGTAGTGCCTACTGGCAAGCATGAAGGACAGGGAGCATACCGATAACAAAGTTGGCCTTAGAGGATGACTGCCCATACTGCTGCTCGATGTACTTAGGTTTATAGGTCACCATTCCAAACAAAGAATTGAACTGAACAGTGCTAGCACACAAATATAGTAAGTACAGTGGATTTCCAAAAAGATTCCTTAATGATGGAAGAAAATCTATAAGACAAAAATAACACGGAGCAATTAAAGACAGTGTTACACTTGGCAGAAGACACAGCCTTGGCAACAGGGCAAAGACAGCCACAGTTATCAGGACCATTTATAACATAGTGCACATATACATTATGGAAATGCAGCATTGGCACAAGTCAAGGCTGAGATCTGTCAGGTTCATATCTAGACACAGGCACTCACTTCTACAGGCATATAATTTAGATTATAGTTAGAAGTATAAGTCAGACAGGAACAGATTCTTCTCGATTATATGGGTAAAAGGAAAGAGACAGAAGAATACTCCCTCACTACAGAGCTGAACATTATTGGCAGGACATTAAGAACTTACATCAGTTTTCTGGCCTCTCTTCTTCAAACATGGGTCATGGTCACAGAGAAAGAAATATGAAAGTGATCTCCATTTAATTTAATAAACTTTAGTGTTAAGAAATGAGTTTTGGATTCTCCCTTCTTCCTATTAATGCAGCTGGAGAGTTTGAAATGTGAAGATTTACTATAAATGTAAATATTGCTTGCTGGGCTCAACTGAGGGGGATCAGTCTTTCTCACAACCATCCCTTTTCTATGTGGAAGGAATTCACTTTAACATGTCTGGCCTTTTGCCCCACACCATATCCACTCTTTGATCATCAATGGTAGGAAACATGTACCCACACACATTTATCAAATGATAAATGTCTGTCTAATGCAAAGTGGCAATCCAAGATAGGGGCCATTGCCGGGTCTAACCTGAATCAGGGTAGGACTGCCAGCAAGGTTACCAAAACCTCAGGTCATGTTCTTTAATCCACTCTCTAGTAATAAAGATGACTTTGTAACCTTCAGTTCTGTTTCCTGTATAGTTCCTCAATTTTTCTGAACAAATGATGGGGAAAGAGGGGGTATTATTTATAGATCTCCTACAGAGTTTCAACAGGAAAACGGAAACTGCTTCTAAATCAAGGAGATTATGGCTTACCTCTTGCCATTTCCATTATTTTTGACTTTTCTCCAAGGGGTGTTTGGTAGTCTGTATGATCATCCATAATAAACTTGGATTTCTCAGAGGAGGAATTAGAATCCTCTCTACTTCGGAGTCTTGGTAGACTCTTTGGTAAACACCAGAAAGGCACAGCTGCAAGAAGACTTACAATTCCTGCTATTAGATAACCCAGCCACCAGGCTCCTACCCATTGGGAATCCTTTGGAGTAATGGTTACATGATCTGAAAGAGAGAGAAGATGGCTAAGTAGCATGTATAGCAAAGCTAGTGGGTTTAAACAAGCCTCTTAAAAAAAAATCCTAGCAGTAGTTCTATCACATCATAAAAATACCTAATAATTCATGCATGATAACTTCCTAGTCTGTACATTATCATCTTGTTTTTTGAAGGAAACATGCTGGTTTTTTTTTTTTTTTTTTCTGGAACATGATGCTTTTCTTCATTTGTTCCTTAGATCTAAAATATAGTTTAAAAGCCAGAAGAGGGGGTCTTACTCTGCCCTGCAGAGGGACCTCTCATCCCATGGCAGGAAGAAAGCCCCATGTGAGGGAGATTTATGGGGGCTCAAAACCTTCTGCTGGCTCCCACACATCAGCACCACTTGCATCTAGTTCATATACTGAACATCTAAGATATTTTTTTCTCAAAGGAAGAGTTAAATCCTAACATCTTCTTATCCAAATCTAGTCTAAACCACACAGAATGTTATTCATTAAATGATGGTTATTAATACTTCAGAGCTATTCTCGGTCTGAAGCAAGATCTGTATACATAAAATGTCAGTATCTTATTTATCATCAAAACTTTATTTTTGACACCATTTCTTATCTGGTGAAAAGGTAAGTAGTGATGAAGATTTTTGAACCAAATCAAGTGGGTTTTTTTTTTTTTTTATATAAGAACCCATAAAGCATATGATAGATCTACCTCCACTGTACTCTGTGAGAATAACAAAATAAACACATGTCCTTTGACAACCAGGCTCAATTGCCACTGCATTATACTTGGTAAAATGTTTACACTGGCTCATCACTGCATCTTCATTGCTTCCCCTTAACAATTTCCCTCTGTACCACCCATCACACCTATGCTTTCTTGTCTGTATCAATCTCCATGACTGGATTTTAAAACCTCAGGAAGTCAAGGCACTCAACTATTTTGTTCACCATTTTGTGGTAGAACAGCACCTGGGATAGAATAGATGCAAAATTAATGAGGTTAATGAATACATAAATGAACAAATAAATACAATTTTTGGAATGTGTCTTGTAGTTTATTTGAGAAAAAAGAAAAATTAGTGCAAGAGTTTTGCAGTTCATCTTAACATACAAGGCCTTTAAAATGCAATTTCAAGATTTTAAAAACTGAAACTTGTTTTTCTTGTTTCTAACTGCTCTCTTGAACTTCTTTAAAAGAAAGCAATGTCTATATGTAGGAGGGACACCTCACAAGGAAAGGAACACATTAATAGCTGTGGAAAGATGAGGTCTCCCACTTATTCCCCCCACAAGCACTTTCCCAGAGAGTAAGGCATACTTAGTATAATATGCCTCCACCTTTCAGATCTGTACAGTAAAGAACATATTTTGGTTGCCGGAAGACTTTCAATTCTTGGTCTTCCTGGCAAGTCTACAAAATACATTATCAGTTGATGCAACTGTCATATTGCTACACCTGAACCAACAGGAAACCACAGTTTTTAGTCTTAACTATGCTAGAATGCGTTTGAACTGGCAAGCCAGAAGTGAAAAAGGATACATCTGAATAACAAACCATGGGTCATCCAGTTCTAGTCATTGCCTATTTTTCGTATTCCATTTATTAATGTGTATGGTGATTATATTAATGACAAATTTTCAGTGGATTATTTTCATGTCACTTTATAAAAAGGGAATTTGATATCTTCTACACCATCCCCATCAAAAAAATGTAGGACTAAAATAAATAAATAAATGAAAATAAACTTCCTTACCTAGGTTTACAAAGCCAATGTCAACATACAGTTTGGCACATAATGAGCCTAGCAGGAAGCCAAAGATTGGTCCTATAATTGCAACCGTCTGCACACACCCTGCACACACACACACAAAAAAAGTGTCAATTCTCTGCTTTTGTAAATTAATAAATTTTTAAACAAGAAATAGGAGCGAGATTCAGTTCGTAGCTGAGAACATTTCATCAACTTTTCACTTAAGCATGCTTAATTTGTCAATTTTTCAACCTTATTGAATCAGGAAATAAGTCCTCAGGTTTGGAAGAATGGACACCTGAAAGGCATTAATTACCTCTTAGTACAAAAATAACACCAAGGTTCTAAAGAAGTTAATTTCCTCCAAATGGGGCGAACTTCACTCATTAGAATTAGATTTCCCTCATTGATTAAAAAAATCAGAATTATGCTATTTTGACAGTCAAAACCTTATTATAGATGGTTAAGCATAAGAGTCATTTTGACATTGAAATTGATTTCTTCCACCTTATTGCAAGAGTGCATGTGTTTGGAGTCTGCGGGACCATCTGTGAGAGCGGTAACTGCATATTCCTGACTGCAGCCAGACAAGGAACTAGACTTGGGAGTGCAGAGAGGTGCTCTTTGGAATAATCATGACCAGGCTGGCAACAGTAACGGCAAGGAAAATGGAGTAGATTGCCTACACAACACCATTTCTGGCTACCAGAAAGGTAGCTCTTCCCTGCAAAGTATGTCCCATCTGCCTTTCATTTCACCACAGAGCTTGATGCACACATATCCCCAGCAGATTAATTTAAATTAAGAGGAAGAGTGAATGGCAGTTACCGGATCCTTTCCAGAAAAGAAGAGAGGGTGAAGAGAGAGAGCAGGAAGGGGACATCTTGACACCTGCATGCATCTCTTGGCTTGCAATCTTTCCTCTTGTCCCAAGAGTACTAGCCTAGCATGTGTCATGAAGCTTCTGTTCCAAGTCCTGATTTATGCTGCAGTTTCCCATTAGAGCAGGTAACCTGTTTTTAATCACAGCCTGCCTGACTGTGAGAGCTCTCTGGAGTTCTGCATGCATGGCCAGGGCAGAATAGACTGGAGCTAGCCTCAGCCTCCTCAGCAAATTTAAATCTTGTCTTTCTGTCCCTTGAAGGCCAGGCCCTCAAAGGATCAGAACCCCAAGAGATCAAGACTGATGTATGAAATGGAGAAAAATTTAGTTTCCAAGATGTAAGAGGCACTCAATAAACGCTGCTTAGATGCATCTGGTCTTGGAGTTTGAGTTCTGCTGTAGTTTGCTTTTTGTGATTTTAGCTCCTGGTCTACCCACTGGCACCTGTTTTAGACACGGCTTAGCATCAGGCCTAGATCTCACCTTTCCCATATTTTTCTTTATCCATTCATACTGCTATTGAGAACTCAGAATTCCTTGCTGCCTATCCCTCATAGGAAGAAAATGCTTTAAATAAGCAGGGCTTAAAAGATGGGAAGTAGCTTAGGGTTCTGGAAACAAAATAGAAAAATAAATATAACTGATCCCTAAATGCTTCAGTAGTACAGTTAACCCAATAAAAGGAACCTATGAAATCTGAAGTCCATGAAGATACTTGTACAAAGATATACATCAGAGCAGCTGATCTTCCAGTTATTTTCTTCTAATCTGATGTTCTTTCCCCAATGAAACTGGTCCTTCTAATATTCAGGTTTCTTCATCATCTAAACCCTCAGTGTAGACTCAGAAATGTGTGAACTCAATACAGGAACTGGATCTGAAGGATAAAAGCTTCTACACCCTATTTAGTTTGGAATGGAGTTGAGAAAACCAGGTACCCTGCTTCCCAAGAAGATGAACGAGGTAGGCATTACCAATATAGAAAGCAGAATTGTCTTCACTGGCAAAATCATCAAGGTAGGCGATGCCTAGAGGCTGAATAGGAGTTTCCCCAATTCCAC
Source organism: Canis lupus baileyi (assembly GCF_048164855.1). Taxonomy (NCBI): domain Eukaryota; kingdom Metazoa; phylum Chordata; class Mammalia; order Carnivora; family Canidae; genus Canis; species Canis lupus. The sequence goes on from NC_132862.1 coordinate 26,876,753, forward strand.
GAAGAAGGTTACCCAGGAAAACATAAACCCACATGGAAGAGCTGGCATCCATTTCACATTCTTGAAAGGAAAGCAAATAAGAGGAATGAAATTAGATGAGTATCAAAGTTAAATATTTATTCTGCAGTTCTACAAGCTGTCCTAAAATTGGATTAGGATGTAAAAGTGAAATTTTCAGTAGACATAATTTGATAGGAGTCTGCACAAGATTGGAAAATATTTTGGTTTCAATGTTTTAGGCAATGTAAATCCCACAGAGATTTTGATCAAGGAACTCTTTTGATTCTTCTTTCTGATGTCTTGTTTCTTACTTTCTCTTCTCTTTTTTATTTTATATTTACACTGAGTTCTTTGAGTTCCTACACTCCAATAACATTCAATATCCTGTCTGGGACAAAACACAAAATTTCAATAGAAGTCTTTTCTTCCCTTAATCTTTACATTTTTATATTTTTCAACAGAAATTACTTGTAATTTTATTGCTGACCAAGTTTTATCTGAAATTCAAAATTTTATATGGGTGATACTTCAACTTTGGGTAGCATTACAATTGTTTGATAGTGAATAACCATTTTTAGGGCTTAGGTTTAGGAAACAAATTCACATAAAAATTTAAAACCCTATATGCTTTAGTAGTATAATTATTCCAACAAAAAGAATCTTTTGGTAGTATTCTTAGAATGAAATTTAAAGCTAACAATTTTTAAGTGCTTTTATAGAAGTCATGTCTTGATATGATCATATGAAGTTGGAGAATTAATTCCCATATCACAAATGAAATACACTTTGACCAGTTTAATCACTTTAATAAGAGTGATAATATTTTCTATCTTTGACAATCACCACTTCTGAGTATTCCTTCCTGTCAGGCACTGGGCCAAGTGGTTGGCAGGCATTTTTAAAATTAAATTATCTTCATAATCTTATGAGGTAGGCATTATTTCTGTTTATTAGTAGCCCTTAAGGTAAAATTTGAAGGTAAAATATGGGTTATTTAAAACTGAAGTGAATCTTTTTGTGTGGATGAGTGAGACTGTGTAACACACAAGATGAATGTGTAGTCTTGTTGCTTCTAACTCTGCCTCTTCTAGAAATATAATCAAGTGACCAAGCATTTTTAATTTATTTTCTCTGGATTTCCATTCCACTCCCCAAATGTAAATTCCTTTTCTAAAAAAGTGATTTTAATGTCAATTCTACCCCCTAACATTTATGTGATCTCAAGAAGCCTGTTGGTAGAGAAGTCTTATAGATAAGGGAAGATATCTTAGATCTGTACTTTCCAGTATAGTAACTACACACCACATGTGACTACTTAAATGTAAATTTCTTAAAGTTACAGAAAATTAAAAATTCAGTTTCTCAGTCACACTCGCTATATTACAGTACTCAATAGTTACATGTGGCTAATGGCTGCTGTATCAGACAGCATAGATATAGACTATTTCCACCATCACAGAGAGTTCTGTTGAATAGCTCTGCTCTCCAGTGTTGTTGGGGGCCTGAGGGTTGTAGGTGGAGTATTTTTGAGAAGAGTCCTATATTTACCCCATTATCATTTTTAGGATGAACTTTGTGTCCACTATGTCTGATGTCTACATATGTCTCTGACTTTAAGGGAGCAGGGCCTCATTTAAAGGAAAGAAGAAGATTGAGTTGTGAGTCTTATATTGTATACCTGTCTAATAACTCATCTCTCTACATTAAAAACATTTTAATGCCCTCTCTCAACCCTATGTTTCTTAACATTAAAGGTTTAAATATTTCCTAATTAGTTGTATTGCCATTTATAGCACATTTTCCTAATTGTCAAAAACAAAACATTTGCAATTACTGTACTCTGTGTAGAGATGAGAGTCTAAACCCTCCTTTTACACTCTCTTCTTCTTCCAGAGTGATTTTCTGCTCCTTTTCATACAGCAGGATGGGGTGAACTTTTTACCTGATTATGTCTTCCCTACCTCCTCCCCCCCATATTTCTAGATCTTTAATTCTCTGGCCCTTCCTTTCATTCAAATAACCAGACCTCAAGTGTTCACACCTTAGGGAAGAGGCACCTCAAAAGAAAGTACTGATGAGGATACTAGGGGAAAGAAAATGTTTTATGCTATAGATAAAATATTTACATGACTAGCAGGTACATAAAAGGGAAGCTTCCATACTGCTGAGACAGAAATGAATTGAGAGGCTAGAAGCAGGGAGTGAGGTGGGAGTGGTAAAGAGGAAGTGCTGAGCACGTCCATGCTGAAGGACAAGGGAGAGAGAGTTTTTGATCTCCTGCCTCTGTAGCATCCTGGAGACATGACAAACATCTGTGGGTAGATTTATGTACTCCATGAGCAGGGATAACCTGTGCCTCCTTGGCCAGTTAGAGCCCGGGGAGGTAGCAAGACCCAAAAGATGAGACAGCTGTACATTGTGGCTAAACATCCCTGCTTTTGGCTCTTCAAAGGGCTTCCAGATGATTCTCATGTTCCCAAGTGTAGCTCATACAATACACTGCTATACAATATGTGTCAGCCATATGGAACTTTAGACATTCTAACAAAATTCACTACATCCTGTCGTGTGTGGAAAATAGAACTATTTCCAAGTTTCCATGACTGTCACCTTTGCATCAGAAAGAGCTGCTTTGTTAAAAAGAACATAAAGGTAGACATAGGATGACCCTAAAGTGACATATATGACCAAACACTGTGACCAGAGGGATTTTAAATATCTAAATTGACCAGGGACCAATAACAACAAGAGGCCCCTCCCACAACCACTTCCTTTGCTATTATGTAATCTCCCTAGAATGTAGGCAACCCCTGGGGAAAGGGTGAAAGTTGGGGGAAAATTGAGATTAAACTTTTGCCATTCTGATGAAAAGGGACTGGACACAGAAGTTCAATTGAGATCTTGGGGAAAATATATATTTATTTTGCATCTGAGCAATGGTCTGAGATTTGTATGTTCTGAGCTAGTTTTATCTTGATTTAATGGCTCATCTTATTTGGAACCACTGAGAGCTATTCTCATTCAGCAGCAATTAATGCTCCTTTCCCTAAGAATTGAATCTCTGCATATTTTCTTAGATCTCATCATGTACTGCCTTATATTCTAGGAATTTTGATGGCACTATAGTATCCTAATTTAAGTAAACCTTTTGACAGAAAAAAAAATCACATTTAAATGTTTGTCCATAATAAAGCCCATATAAAGTCTTTGTAAAAAAACAAACAAATAAACAAACAAAAAAACCTTTGTTAATCAAGTAAAAAAAAGGCATCTTACCATCATTTCTTTTAGACTGTGATTTTTCTATAATCGACTGAGGTAATTGACTGTCTGATTCCAAAAGACATGGAGAGAGGCTGAGAGTGGAATTAGAGAAAGGAGAATACTTTTCGTATCTGTACCTGTACAAAAAAGAATTTTTTTTTTTTTACTACAGACTCATTTAACATCATGCTAAAAGTATTGTATGTATACTACATGGCTCATTAGGACACCTGTTTGAGTTTGCAGCTAACAGAGTCTGAATCACTAATACTAACCAGCATTTAACAGCAGAGTACCCTAAAGAGAGAGCCAGAGAGTCTGCCAGAAAGTCTGGTTCATTGGTATTACCACCATAGCTGAACCAATTACCCAGTGTAGTAAAAGAAAATAAAAGTAAGAATCATTCACAAGAGTTCATTTTAATGTAAAAATGAATATAAATCATCTGCTTCCCTAATGAAAAACATATCTCACACTTGATAAAATTATGATTATCCCTAAATAAGGGTCTCTTATAGAGTCTCTTAACTATAGGAAACAAACAGGGCTGCTGGAGGGGAGGTGGGGGGTGGATAGGGTAACTGGGTGATGGGTATTAAGGAAGGAACGTGATGTGATGAGCACTGGGTGTTATATGCAACTGATGAATAATTGAACTCCACCTCTGAAACTAATGATGCATGTTAATTAATTGAATTTAAATAAAATTAAATTTTAAAAACTATGGTATTGCACACCGTATTTCACCATAGAATTATTTTTAAAAATATTTTATTTATTTATTCATGAGAGACAGAGAGAGAGAGAGAGAGAGAGAGAGAGAGAGAGAGGCAGAGACACAGGCAGAGGGAGGAGGAGGCTCCATGCAGGGAGCCCGACGTGGGACTCTACATGGGTCTCCAGGATCACACCTTGGACTGAAGGTGGTGCTAAACCACTGAGCCACTGGGGCTGCCCTGTATTTAGAGTTATAAATTTAGTAGAACCGCCTTGCTGATTCTAGAGAAATGATGATGATATGTGGGGTTTTTTTGGTTTCTTAAGTTTTTATTTAAATTCCAATTAACATATAGTGTAATATTTGTTTCAAATGGAAAATATAGTGATTCCACACTTCCTACAACACCTAGCGGTCATCACATGTACTCCTTACTTCCCTTCACCTATTTAACACATCCCCCACCCATTTCCACTCTGGTAACCATAAGTGTGCTCTCTAGAGTTAAGAGTCTATTTTTTGGTTTGCCTTGCTCTCTTCCTCCCTCCCTCTCTCTCCCCTTTGGCCACTTATTTTGCTTCTTAATCTCCACATAAGTGAAATTATATGGTATTTGTCTTTCTCTAATTGACTTATTTCACTTAGCATAATACTCTCTAGCTCCATCCATGTTGTTGCAAATGGTAAAACTTCATTCTTTTTGATGGGAGATTAATATTCTGTGTGTGTGTGTGTGTGTGTGTGTGTGTTTACACCATCTCTTCCTTATACACTCATCTGCCAATGGACACTTAAGGTGTTTCCATATTTGCCCATTATAGATAGTGCTGCTATAAACACCAAGGTGCACGTATTCCTTTGAATCAGTATTTTTATATCCTTTAGGTAAATACCTAGTAGTGCAATTACTAGATCATGGGATCATTCTCTCTTTTGAGGAGCCTCCAGTTTTTCACACAGTGGCTGCATCAGTTTGCATTCTCACCAATAGTGCAACAGGGTTCCCCTTTCTCCACATCCTCATCAACACTTGTTTTCTTGTCCTATTGATTTTAGCTATTCTCTCAGCTGTGAGATGATATGTCACTGCAGTTTTGATTTGTATTTCCCTGATGTTCAGTGATGTTGAGCATCCTGTCATGAGTCTGTTGGCCATCTGTAAGCCTTCTTTGGAAAAATGTTTATTCATGTCTTCTTCCCATTTTTAAATTGGATTATTCATTTTTTGAGTGTTGAGTTTTATAAGTTCTTTGTATGTTTTGGATACTAACCTTTATCAGATGTCATTTGCAAATACATTCCATAGATTGTCTTTTAGTTTTGTTGATTGTTTCCTTCACTCTGGAGAAGCTTCCTGTTTTGCTGAAATCCCAATACCTTATTTTTGCTTTTGTTTCCCTTCCTCCAGGAGACATATCTAGTAAAAAATTGCAATGGCTGATATCAAAGAGGTTATTGCCTGTGTTCTCCTCTAGGATCTTTCTGGTTTTAGGTCTCACATTTGGGTCTTTAATCCATTTTGAGTTTATTTTTGTGTATTGTGTAAGAAAGTGGTCAAGTTTCTTTCTCTTCCATGTTGCTGTCCAGTTTTCCTAATGTTAAAGACACTGTCTTTTTTCCCATTGGATATTCTTTTCTGCTCTGTCAGAGTTTAGTTGACCATAGAGTTGTGGGTTAATTTCTGGGTTTTCTACTCTGTTTCACTGTTCCATGTGTATATTTTTGTGCCACCACCATACTGTCTTGATCACTATAGCTTGGTAATATATCTTGAAGACCAAAATTATGATGCCTCTAGCTTTGCTTTTCCTTTTCAAGGTTGCTTTGGCTATTTGGGGTCTTTTATGATTCCATACAAATTTTAGCATAGTTCATTCTAGTTCTTTGAAAAATGCTAGTGGAAAAAAAAAAGAAAAATGCTGGTGGTATTTTGATAGGGATTGCATTAAATGTGTGGATTGCTTTGGGTAGTATAGACATTTAAACAATATTTGTTCTTCCAATCTATAAGGATGCAATGTCTTTCCATTTCTTTGTGTCATCTTCAATTTCTTTCATTAGAGTTTTTAGATTGCAGGTCTTTTCACCTTTTCGGTTAGGTTTATTCCTAGGTATCTTAGTATTTTGATGCAATCGTGCATGGGATTGATTCCTTAACTTCTTTCTCTTCTACTTCATTATTAGTGAATAGAAATGCAACAGATCTCTGTATATTGATTTTGGATCCTGCCACTTTACTGAATTTGTTTATCAGTTCTAGCAGTTCTTTGGTGGAGTCTTTCAGGTTTTCTATATAGAGTACTATGATGTTTGCAAATAGTGAAAGTTTGACTTCTTCCTTGACAATCTGCATGCCTTTTATTTTTGTTGTTGTTGTCTGATTGCTGTAGCTAGGAGTCCCAGTATCATACTGAATAAAAGTGTTAAGAGAGGATATCCCTGTCTTACTCATGATCATACAGGAAAAGCTCTCGGTTTTTCTCCATTGAGGATTCTAGCTGTGGGTTTTTCATAGATGGCCTTCATTATGTTGAGATAAGTTCCCTCTAAACCCACTTTGTTGAGGATTTTTATCATGAATGGATGTTGTACTTTGACAAATGCTTTTTTTGCATCTACTGAAATAATCATATGGTTCTTATCCTTTTATTAATGCAGTGTATTACACATTGATTTGTTAATATTGAACCAGGAATAAATCACATTTGATTGTGGTGAACAATTTTTATAACATATTGGTTTTGCTAGTATTTTATTAAGAATTTTTGCGTCCATGTTCATTAGAGATATTGGCCAGTAGTTCCCTGTTTTAGATAAGTTTTTGTCTGGTTTTGATATCAGGGGATTCCTGGCCTCATAGAATGAATTTGGAAGTTTTCCTTCCTTTTCTATTTTTTGGAATAGTTTGAGAATAATAGGTATTAACGTTTCTTTAAAAGTTCAGTAGAATTCCTCTGTGAAGCCATCTGGCCCTGGACTTTTGTTTTTGGGAGGTTTGTGATTACTAATTCAGTTTCTTAACTGGTCATAGGTCTATTCAAGTTTTCCATTTCTTCCTGGTTCAGTTTTAGTAATTTATATATTTCTAGGAATTTATCTACTTTTAGGTTGTCCAATTTGTGGCATATAGTTTTTCATAATATTCTCCTATAATTATTTGTATTTCTGTGCTGTTGGTTATTTCCCCTCTCTTGTGATTTTATTTATTTGGGTCCTTTCTCTTTTCTTTTTTGAGAAGTCTAGCTAGAGGTTTATTAATATTAATTTTCAACCAGCTCCTGGTTTCACTGATCCATTCTATTTTTTTTTTTAGTTTCTATATCATTTATTCCTGCTCTTTATTATTTATTTCCCTCCTTCTGTTGGCATTCCAACTTCCCTCTTAGAATAGCTTTTGCTGCATCTTGAAAATTTTGGACCACCGTGTTTTCATTTTCATTTGTTTCCTTGTATTTTTTTACACTTCCTTTTTGGTTTCCTAGTTGACTCATTCATTGTTTAGTAGCATGTCATTTAACCTCCATGTATTTGTGGTCTTTCCAGATTTTTTTCTTGTGGTTAACTTTTAGTTTCATAGTATTGTGGTCAGAAAAGGCGCATAGTATGATTTCAGTCTTTTTGTATTTGTTGAGGCCTGATTTGTGACCTAATATGTGATCTATTCTGAAGATTTTTTTTTAAAGATTTTATTTATTTATTCATGAGAGCTACAGAAAGAAAGGCAAAAACATAGGCAGAGGGAGAAGTAGGTTCCTTATGGGAAATCTGATGTGGGACTTGATTCTAGGACCCTGGGATCACACCCTGAGCTGAAGGCAGATGCTCAACCACTGAGCCACCCAGGTGTCCCTTGGAAGAATGTTCTATGTGCACTTGAAAAGAATGTATACTCTGCTGTTTTAGGATAAAATATTCTGAATATACTTGTTAAGTCCATATGGTTCAAGGTGTGATTCAAAGCCATTGTTTCTGAATTTGTTTTCTGTTTAGATGATTTGTCCATTGATGTAAGTGAGGTGTTAAAGTCCCCTACTATTATTACTTTTTTAAAAAGATTTTATTTATTTAATCATGAGAGACACACACAGAGAGAGAGAGAGAGAGAGAGAGAGAGAGAGGCACAGGCAGAGGGAGAAGCAGGCTCCATGCAGGGAGCCCGACGTGGGACTCGATCCTGGGTCTCTTGTTTTTGTTATTACTTCTAGATTCTAGAGTGATTTTTGTGTCAACACTTCCAAGAATAAGAAGACAATATGTCTTTGAGTCTCAAGTTTTTAATATTGTTTTAAGCATGATTGTTTTTCTCTTTAGCATTAGCATCCTGGATGTCTCCCTTTAAATCTTTTAAAGATACATTTAGTGTAGTGATAGTATATTTAATTATTAAGTAATGAATTTGAATGTTCTTGTCCACTTGCTTTATTATGATTGGCCAGAAATAATATAGTGAACCCCTGAAGCAGTGGGCCAAGGATCTTAAAATATCTGTAGTGATTACATAATATTTTGAAAATTTTAAATTATTTGAGGTTTCTCAATTCATTCTATAAAAATGCAACTGTGTAGGCATAACAATTATTTAGATTTTGAGTAATGGACTTCTTTGCAAGTGCCTCCTTTGTCACTAATTACTATATATGACACTGTAGAACAATCAATTAATCTCTTCAGATTTCAATCTTCTTAGTGGTAAGATGGGGGGTAACCATGTAGCCTTGCCTATTTAGGCTCTGTTGGATAAGGAGACAGAGAAGTAATTAAATAGGGGACCACCAGTGATTTAAATGCTTTTAAATCTGGGGTTTTAGTTCTGACCTGGATTAAAACTCTGACACAATCTTGACTCTGATACAATAGCTTCATAAATAGTCTCCCTACTTCCAAGTTTCCTCCACCAGAGTTATTTTTCCAAGTAGTAGTCTGCATGACCCTTAAACAAATGTAGGTGAGGTCATGTCATTCTGCTCAAAGCACTGCAGTGGCTTTCCATCTCATTCCAAAAAGAAGCTAGATCATCAAAATGGTTTGCAACCTTACCACTCAAGGTGAGGTTTGCAGCATGAACTGAAACCAAATCATATGGGAGGGATACTAACTCAGAATCTACAGTCTACCAAGAGCCTCAGGTGATTCAAATGTCCATCAAAGTTGAGAAACAATCTTGACAGCTTCTCCTTTTCCCTTTAATCTTTCGCCTTGCTCACTCCACTCCAGATCTAGCTTCCCTGCAGTTCACCGACATACTATTCTCCCTCTTGCTCTAGGAACTTTACATTCACCATTCAGTCAGCACAGAATCTTTCTTCCCCAGGTATCTTCAAGGCTCTCCCCTTCATTTCCTTTAGTTTTTTCCAAGTGTTGTCATCTTGGTAAGCCATCCTCTGACAACTCTACTTTAAACTGCAATCCTCCCTCCCCACAACATACTCTTTTTGAGTCCAGGATGTTATTTTTCGCTATAGCACTTAATATTATCTGGCATACTGTATCATTACTTATGTGTTTATTATCTATGTCCTCATAAAATCCATGAGAGCAGAGATTTTTATCTCTACTATACTCCCATTACCTAGAACAATGACCAATATATATTTGTTAAATTCATGAGTCAGGTGAGCTAGCACATATAAAGTTAAACACAGGCAGTTGGAGGTAGGCCCTCAATAATTGATATCCATGATAAATACTATGTTTTGTTGGACATCAAAGGTATTTCTTCTAGGCAGACAGAGTATAGTAGTCTTTTAGAGATCAAACATGATGTTATGGACCAGTACTCAATTCATGCTCTGAAAAGTTGAAAAGAAGTTATTACATAATCCTCAGTAGACAGTAAACTTCATGGGCAAAGAATTGTGCATATATATATATATTTTTGTTGTTGTTGTTGTTGTTTTGTTTCATTTTGTTGTTTTTTTTTACTGAAGTAGCCCCATTACATGGCACAGTACCAGGTAAATCACAGACACTGAAAAATTATTAACAAATATAACTTTAAACATATATAAACATAGTATATAAAAATCTGTCTTTGACTCTGGTATCCTTAAGCAGCCAGGCTAGGGCTGTTAGCCGTAGCAGCTTGACAGCCCTAGACTGGCTGCCTGGCTGGTCTTCTGATTTTCTTGCACTAGTATTTTATATTTGTCATTAACTTGAAGTAACAAGATTATTATTCTGAATGCAATACCTTTAAAACAAACCATTGCTGGTCTCTGGTTAAAATCAGGTGGCTCAATTATCAAAGGAGGATTGATAGCAATACTTAACAATAATGACACAGCTACTAGTTCCATCAGGAAACTTGGTAAGTATTTTAGTTGTGTCTTTTAATATTTTCAATGCTGTTTTAAATTAGATATTATTTTTAATGCCTATAATATCTATTTTAGGATAGATCAAATGGGGCCTAGAAAGGTTAAGTAACATGGCCAAGGTCATATAGAAAGTTATTGATCCACTGCAGAATGAGTTATGCCAAGAATCAAGAGTTTATTTATTCTCTGCAACTACTTTCGGATTTTTTTTTTTTTTTTTTTGTAATGGAAGTCTTTTTGTCCCCTTAAGTAAAGTGTTGCATGAGGGCTCAGTGATCAGAACACATAATAGTGGCATGGTTATTGGTTAAGCAGGGATTGGGCAGAGTGAAGACCAATTCCTAATTCATTGGCTCTCGACAGCACTTTTGTAGAACCTCAGTGATCTAAAGGAAACTTTTGTCCTGTGGAAAGGAGGCTGGGTAGGTGTCCAAAGAGTAGGTAGAGGTTCTGAAGCCATAGATCTCTCTCCAACTAAAAATGAAGGGGCCAGGAAAATTATACAAATAAGTAGAAAAGATTGCACACAGAGGATTCTGTGTACTACCTTTATAGATTGCCTATGGAGGCAAAAATCTGACTATATTTATGTATGTAACTTGGGATTCCAAGAAAAAGTTGGGACTATATCATATCTAAGTCTCTCCAGCTCTAAAATGTCATGATATAATGATCTGGAGTGAGCAATAATCAAAGTATGATTTGATATATAATTTTTACAAATGTTATCTTGCTTCAAAACCTGTAGATAGTTACTTCTCTCAGTTAGCAATAGGTAACCCCGGACATGGAAGACAACATGGATATGCATAAAGAAGTCAGAATACCTGTTTTTAGGATTCTAGTTCTATAATTATAAGACAGCTAACCTTGAGAAAGTCAGCAGACAGTAAAATAAAAAGATAAACTATGCTCTTTTTTACACATTTTTAAAAAGATTTTATTTACTCATTCATGAGAGACACAGAGAGAGAGGCAGAGACACAGGCAGAGGGAGAAGCAGGGTCCATGCAAGGAACCTGATGTGGGACTTGATCCCGGGACCCCAGGATCACGCCCTGGGCTGAAGGCTGGCACTAAACTGCTGAGCCACCCAGGAATCTCCAAACTATGCTCTTCTAATTCACAGGTAAAGATAGAATGATATAATAATGGTGAAAACCTTTGGAACTACTGAAGTTGCATGCAAATTTTAACAGAATTACCAGCAAAAGTACCCAAAGTAGACGTCAGGGTTAAAGAATACACACACCATACTCCTATTGAGAAAGTTCTGTTAGATAGTATTTGGACACTGAATAGTTATATGAATTGATAATATACCTATATATCTATATCTATATCTATCTATCTATCTATCTATCTATCTATCTATCTATCTATCTATCTATCTATAACTGAAGTTATCCAGCACATTGTTAGTACCATTCATTCATTACCCCTTTGACATCCATTTGACATTTACTGCAATATATTAATTTTTTTACTCATTTTACATCCACAGATAAATTGAATTTTAAGTAAAATTTTAAGTATTCTGAAATTTTGCCCAAAGAGAATATAGCAAAAATAAGATAATATTATTATACTTTAAGCCATGTGTCATTTTCTTAAATTTAAATAATTAATTGCAATTATAAAAAGGGAGGAATATAATTGGTTAAAGCAAGAAAAGATAATTGTTTTAGACTTACCTCTGCATGAAGAACTGCGGCATTGCAATGAGCAATGTTCCAACTCCCATGATTAGGCACCCTATTCCGATTATTTTTGGCCTGTGAAGTTTGGATCCAAAGTAGCTTACAAATGTTATAACTAAGAGATTCCCTTGGGGTGAAGAATAAAATGTTCATCAGTTCAATAACTTAGAAAAAGTCATCAGCATAACTAAATGAATATAACTGAATGAACAATAACTTAGAAAAAGTCATCAGCATAACTAAATGAATATAACTGAATGCAGGTCTGGCAATGTGTGTTTTAACTAAACTGTCTCCCTACCATCTTTTCCATCCTTTGTCTTTCTTTGCTTTAATCTAAGATGACTCTTGAAATTGTCTGCATACTCATTACTCCAATTATCTCATCCATTTATCAAAATACTTTAATTACCAACACTACTACCTCATTTTCATTCACCCTAATTATTTGTCCTTTTAAAGTGTTTTATCAGTTAATCAAATTGTAGAAGGGCTCTTTTGGTTGCTGTCTTAAATTTTTCTTAGTGATTTTGAAGTGAATTTTATTATTGTTTCCTCATTCATTAATATTTTCTATTAAAACTTTCATCAGTTTCCCATTTGCTCTTGAAACAAACATTATATATTCTTGCTTTAGCAAGCATTCATCACAGAAAAAGTAAAAGAAGTACAACTATACTTCATTTTATGAAATAAAATTATGAAATTCATATTAATACTAAGATACTTTACAATTTGTTATATGCTTTTTACAAAATACTCAAAACAGAGGTAAAAATTACTTCACATAAGCAAACTGTAGGAATATACTAGTTATATAACCTCAATGTTTTTTTTTTTTTTGAAGATTTTATTTATGTATTCATGAGAGACACAGAAAGTGGCAAAGACATAGCAGAAGTAGAAGCAGGCTTCCTGCTTCTGGAATTGATATGGGATTCAATTCCAGAACCCCAGGATCACAACTTGAGCTGAAGGCAGATTATCAGCCACTGAGCCACTCAGGTGTCCCATGAGCCACCCAAGTGCTCCTCAATGCTTACTCATAATCCGAACTGTCTGAAATACAAAATTTCCATTAAAAAAAATTGATGATTTTTTAAAGGCAGAAATTATGCTTTTACAAAAAGCCTCTAATGAGGTATATGATAAATTACTTTTTGTTGATGATGGTCATGAGTGATTAAATATGCTTTAGGGAAAATGTCCTCATATTTTTCTGTATACAAAAATACAGGAAAGACGTGGTAAAGGAAACAGAAACCTTAAAAATGCAGAATCTTGGAAGTTCTCAACAGTTTCTCATTCCATGGATCTAGAAGTAGGCCAAGAAATCTGCATTTTTAACACCAGCTCAAATGTGCTGATGGAAATGGTTCTTGGAATATGCTTTGATAAACATTGTTTAGGATCTTAGATTTCAAAGGGCTTTTAAAGTTCCAGCTCTTTGCATTTGGAATAGTCTTGTAAAACTGCAGTGTTAGATACAGTAAGAACTTAGCAATTTGCCAGCAATTGATTGTGATGGCTTATGGGTAGCATTGCTTTGATGCTCTCTTCAGTGTTTCCAATTTTCTAGCAAGAGTATGTTTGCTTACATCTGTAAGTAATCATCTACTTTACTACTGTTTGTTCACATTGCCAGCTTTAGTCAAGTGCAAAAAGAGCAGCAATTTTTATAGCCTTGAGGACAATAATGACAGTAAGAAAATTAGCTTGCAGGCTAATTTGTGACTCTAGGTTTTATGGCTCCAGAAAGAATTAAGCTTCTTTTAATTTTCACAGGAAAAAAAAAACAAAACAAAATAAAACAAAACTTTGAATATGAGATTTCTCAATTGATATTTAAGCATTTAGTAGAAGAAATTTTGTATCAAATTACATTGATATTATATCTATATTTTTGTTAATGTGTCACAGTTAATAAACCAAAGTATATTGAAAGCTGACCTTCAGCTTATAGGTAATGTATCCCTGCAACCAAAATCACCTATCCTCCCAACTCCCAAACCACCAACACCTCGCAATAAGACTCATGTTTAAGGCTGTTTCTGTGCTACATTAGTGGGTATGCCAGACTACATAATACCATTTCAGCATCTATAATATATATAGAGTTTTTGCTTTCTATACTTAGTATCCTTTCTGAGTTTTCAGAAGATACAAATAGAAAATAAATGATGATAATCTTTAAACAATTAAACTGGATATCAAAAAATAACATTTATTACCACTAGCCTCTGGAAAAGACAATAGATCCATAGTATTTTAAAATTGTTTTACTAAAACCTTGAGTAACAGATTCTTCCCCCCCTTCTCTTTCTTCTTCTTTTCTCTTGCCCTCTATATAAAAAAAGTATTTAGATAACAGAAAAGAAAGCCACCCAACTCATAAGACTTATATACTGTTGAAACCAAAACAAGAGAAGGACAATGAAAGAAAAGACTAAATGCAATTTGTTCTGGAAGTACAAGGGTATCACCAAATAAGAAAAAAAAAAAAAGTTAACTTAATCATTGTTTTAAATGATAGGAGAAAATGTCCATGGTTATCTTAAAAGATGTAGTAAAAGCATCCAATATAATTAACCACTCACTTATGAGAAGAAGAACAGTTGAGCAAATTAGCTTTTAAAGCATATCTACCAAACTACAGAGCACACATATTACTTAATGATGAAATTGTAAAAGCATTTTCATTAAGGTCATATATGAGAAAAGAATACCCACTGTCATTGTTTCTATTTAACATAGTACTGAGGCCAATACAACATGGCAAGAACAAGAAATAGCAGATCTAGAATTGGAAAGAATAATATAAAACTGACTTCTGTTTCAGACAATCTGATTGCCTATTCGGAAAACTCTATAGCATCTACAAAAAGAAAACTCTACAGTATCTATAATCAATTAAAATTGATAATCAATTAAAATTAACATACATTTATACTATATATAGAAAATCCTAAAGACTGCACAAAAAACTACTAGAAGTAATAAACAAATTCAGTAAAGTGGCAGGATACAAAATTAATACCCAGAAATCAGTGGCATTTCTATACACTCAAAATGTATTAAAGACCTAAATGTGAGATCTGAAATCATAAAAGTCTTAAAATAGAACATAAGTACTAATTTCTTTGACATAGGCTGTAATAAGATTTTTCTAATGTCTCCTCATATAAGAGAACAAAAAAGCTAAAATAAACTATTGGGATTCTATCAAAATAAAAAGCTTTTGCACAGAAAAGGAAACTATTAATGAAACAAAAAGGAAACCCACTAAATGGGAGAAAATACTTGCAAATGATATATCTGATAAGGGTTAATATCCAAAATATATAAGGAACTTATATAACTCAACACCATGAAAAAAAAACTGATTTAAAAATGGGCAGAGGACCTGAATACTTTTCCAAAGAAGACATACAGATTGCCAACAGACATAAGAAAACATGCTCAACATCTCTAGTCAGGGAAACGCAATTCAAAACCACAATGAGGTATCACCTTATGCCAGTCGAATGGCAAAAATCAAAATGGGAAACAGTAACAAATGTTGCAAGGACGTGGAGATAAAGAAATTGTCAATGGGAAGGAAAATTGGTACAGTCATGGTGGAAAGCAGTATGCAGGTTTCTCAAGAAATTTAAAATAGAAAAGCCATATGATCCAATAGCTTCACTATTGGGTATTTACCCAAAGAAAATGAAAACAGTAGTTTAAAAAGATATATGCACCACTATGTTTATTGCAGCATTATTTATAATAGCTAAGATATGGAAGCAAGTGCAGCATTATTTATAATAGCTAAGATATGGAAGCAACCCAAATGTTAACCTGAATGCCCATTCATAAATGAATGGATAAGAAGAGGAAGTGTGCGCACACGCGCACACACACACACACACACACACACACACACACTTGAATATTATGCAGCCATAAAAAGGATGAGGTCATGCCTTTTGGGACAACATGGATAAACCTATAAGTGAAATAAGTTAGACTGAGAAAGACAAATACCATACGATTCCACTTATAAGATGAATAAACAAAAACAGAAGCAGATATTTAAATACAGAGAACAAACTAAAGATTGCCAGAGAGGTGGGATGGTTGGGCAAAATGAGTGAAGGAGAGAAGGAGATATAGGCTTCCAAGTTATGGAATGAATAAGTCATAGGAATAAAAGGCACAGAGTAAGGAATACAGTTAATGATATTATAATAGTGATGTAATGGAGCAGATGGTAGCTACACTGTGGTGAACATAGCATAAATTATAAACTTGTCAAATCACTAAGTTGTACACCTGAAACTAATGTAACATTGTGGGTCAATTATACTCAAATTTTAAAAAATTAAGAAATTCAACAAGATTGCTACAGACAGATAACATTAGATATTAATACTATTCTAATATTCTAGGAATTACTAAATAGGAATTGCAACAAAATAACTATTGCTGTAAAAACAATGATAGAAGGAAATTCATAGCATTGAATGCATATATTAGAAAAGAAGAAAAATCTAAAATTGGTAATCTGTTTCCACCTAGGAAACTAGAAAAAGAAGAGCCAATTAAATATAAAGTAGGTAGAAGGAAAGACATAATAAAATTAGAGCAGATATAAATGAAATTGAAAACAGAAACTCAGAAGAGAAAATCAGCAAAACCAAAAGACAATTCGTTGAAAACATCAATAAAACAATTAAGCTCTAGTCATGCTAAGAAAAAAGAAAAAAGAGAAGAAACTAATTATCAATACGAAAGGGAGACATTACTATAAATTTTATGGATATTAAAAAAGATAATATAGGAGTACTATGAATAACTCTATGCTTACAAATCTGATAACCTAAATAAAATGGGCCAATTACTTGAAAGGCAAAATCTGCCAAATCCTCCTAAGAATTAATAGACAATATGAACAGGCCTATAGCTTTATAGAAATTGAATAATTAATAACCTCCTAAAATACAAAGCACCAGGCCCAGATTCACTGGTGAATTTTACCCAGCAGTTAATATAAAAATTATATTAATTCTCTATAATCTCTTTTGAAAGATAGAAGCATAGGGGAAATTTCCTAAATCATTTCTATGAGGCTAGCATTACTGTAATGGCAAACTCAGACAAAATAAAAATCCCTACAAACCAGTAACACTCATGAACACATGTGTAAAAATTCTCAACAAAATATCAGCAAATCATATTCAACAATATATAGAATTAAAGACCATGACCAAGTGGGATTTATCCCAGGCATGCAAGGCTAGTTAAACATTAGACAATAAATTAATATAATCCAATATATCAACAGACTAAAGAATAATCATATGCTCATATCAACAGATGCAGAAAAAGCATTTGACCAAAATCCAACAACCATTTATGATAAAAACTGAGTATATGTGGAAGAGAGACAAATTTCCTCAACTTGATAAAGAATGCTTACAAATACATAAAGTTAACATGATATTTAATGATGAGAAACTTAAAGCTTCCCACTAAGATCAGGTACAAAGCAAGACTGTTTCTCTCACCATTACTTTTCATTACTATACTGAAAGCCCTACTCAATATGGTAGGGTAAGAAAATAGGAAAAGAAAAACAAGTAAAGGGAAAGAAAACAGACTGGGAAGGAAAAAATAAAACTGTCTTTGCTCCCAGAATATATGATCATCTATGCAGAAAATCCATAAGAACTGACAAAGGAACTCTTGAAACTAATAAATGTTTTTTGTAGTATGGTTGCAAGATGCAAGGTTAATATACAAAAGTCAACTGCTTTTCTACATGCCAGCAATGAACAAATGGAATTGAAAAATCATTTACTTTATCACCTCCCAAAATGAAATACTTAGATATAAATCTACTAAAATATGTATAAGATCTACATGAGGAAAACTATAAAACTCTGATGAAAGAAATCAAAGAACTAAATAAATGGAGAGACACTCCATGTTCATGGATAGGATGGCTCATTATTGTCAAGATTTCAGTTCTACTCAACTTGATCTATGAATTCAATGCAATCTCAGTCAAAATCATAGGAAGTTATTTTATAGACAAAGTGATTTCTAAGATGACAAAGTGGAGAGGTAAAAGACTCATAATAGCCAACATAATATTGAAGAACAAAGTAAAAGGATTGAACAAAGTAAAAGGATTAACTTTAAGACATACTGTAAAGCCACATTAATCAATAGTGTAACAGTGGTGAAAGAATAGACAAATAGATCAATGGAATAAAATATATAGCCCAGAAACAGAAGTACATAAATATAATTAATTGATCTTTGATGAAGGAGCAAATGTAATAAGAGCAAATATAATCTTTTCAACAAATGGTGCTGGAACAACTGGACATCCACATAAAAAAATGATTTTAGACACAGACCTCACACTCTTCACAAAAGTACAGGTAAAAGAGATCACATACTTAAATGTAAAATTATAACACTTCTAGAAGACAACTTAGGAGAAAACTTAAATGACCTTAGGTTTGGTGATGACTTTTTAGATGCAACGCTGAAAGGATAATCCATGACAAAAAAAGGATGAGCTGGACTGCATTAAAATTAAAAATTTCTTCTCTATGATAGATAATGTCAAAATAATGAAAAGAAAGCCACAGACTGAGAAAAAATATTTGCAAAAGTCGTATCATATAAAGGACTGTTATCAAAAATATACAAAGAACACTTAAAACTCAACAATAAGAACACAAGCAATGAAACTTAAAAATAGGCCGAATAACTTAACAGATAGGTCACCAGAAATGATATACAGGTGGCAAATAAGGATATAAAAAGATATTCATCATACAGCATGAGGGAACTGCAAATTGAAATGACAATGAGATACCACTACATACTTATTAGAATGGCCAAAATCCAAAATGCTAAACATTGGTTGGAGCATGGACCAAAACCAACTCTTGTTCATTGCTCATGGGAATGCAAAATGGTACAAACACTTTGGGAAAAAATTTGGCAGTTTCTTACAAAACTATACATATTTTTCCCATATGATTCAGCAGGTATGCTCCTTGGTATTTGCCCAGATGAGCTGAAAATTAAAACATGTTCACACAAAAACATAAAAGGGGATGTTTATAGCAGCCTTATTCATAATTGCCAACACTTTGAAACAATCAAGATGTCCTTTTGTAGATGAATGGATAAGTAAACTAAGGCCTAGCTAGAACATGGATTATTATCTGGCACTAAAAAGAAATGAGCTATCCAGCTATGAAAAGGCATGGAGGAACCCCAAGTGTGTATTACTAAGTGAAAGAAGCCAGTCTGAAAAGGCTACACACTGTATGATTCCAACTACATGACATTTTGGAAAAGGTAAAACTATAGAGATAGTCAAAACATCAGTGGATGCCAGGGGTAGGGGAAAGGTTGGATGACTAGGCAGAGAAGAGGAATTTTTAGGGTAGTGAAAGTAGTTTGCATGATACTATAATAGTGGATACATACCATTATATATTTGTTCAGTCCCATAGAATGCAATACACAAAGAGTGAGCCTTAATATTAACCATGGACTCTGCATAACAATAATGATATTGTAGGTCCATCAGCTGTAACAAATGTCCCACTCCGATGGGGGATATTGATAATGAGGGAGGCTTTGCATATGTGGGAGTAGGGTGTATATGAGAAATCTTTGTTAACTTCCATTTAATTTTGCTGTGAACCCAAAACTACTCTAAAAAACAAAGCTTTTATACAATCTATATGAAGTTGATTAAACACTAAAATGTGAAAAGCAAAACTTTTAAATATAAGACTACATGGGAAAATATTTGAAAGAGAATATCTTAAAATAATAGGAGGTCATGATATAGAAAACATTTTATTTTGACAGCTCTGCTGTTGTTGGAGAAAGACCTTGTTATGAAAAAATATTTGCGAAAAAACTGAGTTTCCAGCATGTAGATATGAGATAATCATGCCAATTGATGTCAAAGGATAAATTGTTTCGCAAAAAAAAAAAAAAAAAAAAAAAAGAAAAGAAAAGAAATGAGAGCTAGAAACAAAGGTGGTAGTAGGTCCAGAACTCTTGAAGGAAGGAACATGGAGAGAGGCAAAAGGAGTAGATTAAGATTATGGTCAGGAAACCTACTTTTTGGAAAAGCTACGGATTGCAAATAACTAAAGCAAACCTAGTGATGTTTGAGTTAAAGGTTTGAAGTAGAAGTTGAGATGCTTTTAAGACATTTCATTGTTTTCTAATTCGATAAATAACTTTCATCTTAGAATGGTATGGAGGAATTGATATGAATTTATTTTCAGGATCATTTGTCACTTCTTGTGAAACACTAGTACTCTCTATCAAATGTAGACTTTCTCAAGTTGCATCAGGACCTGGGGGCCCCAGAAAAAGTTTGGACCATATTGTAAGTCTCTTCAGCTCCAAAATGTTTTTACTATAATCTAGAGTGAGCAATAATTAAAGTTTCACTTGATATATAATTTTCTATCTGTTCATTTCTTCTTCCTGTGTGATTTATTCTTTCAATCTGTAACAGCTGCCTCTTCATACTGATGTCTTCCTGTGATTCAGTGTGTCATCCTTACCTTGACTCTCCATGGCCCTTCATTCAGTTAATAGCAGTAGATAGGACAGGTATCAAGGAATATATCAACTATCTAGGTAATTTACACAAGGAAGTGATCTGATCAGATGTCTTAGAAACTTGCTACATAAAGTATGGCCCCTTGACTTAACAGCATCACATCATATGAGAGCCTATTAGAAAAGCAGTCTTATTCCCCTTCCTACAGAATCAGCACGCACATTTTTACTAGATTGCCTAGTTATTGGCATGTACATTAATATTAGATTAGCACTGAGCTAAGCAATCCCATTTGGCAGGACGATGAAAGATGGATTTGGAAAGAAAACCCTAAAGGTAAAAGTTTCCTATTTATTCTTTCTGTAATATTCGGGGTAGGAACTAAAATATATAGTGTGAACTTAAAAAAGTCACTGTTGCAGAATGGAAAAATATTTCTTCACTTTTCTGAAAGTTTAAATGAGCTGAATCTGGAGCCATTAGTAAGCTCCAGGTTTTACTATATATAGTAAAGCATGCATTTGAGTCAACAAATACCCAACAGGTATTAAGGACCCCAGAGACTACCATTCTGTTGAATTCAACAAAGAATTAAAGCCTTGAGTTTATCAACTTAGGAAGCTCTACTTGGGATTACACTCTTTAAAGTACTTCCAAAACAGTAACTAAAATCACTTGGTCTTTTCAAGTGCCATGAGGAAGTCTCTAGTCAACTGCTACCCAAAGACACGTGAGAATAGAATTTTTCTTGGCTGCCTTGTTCTACTGTTCTCATCAATAGGATTTCTTTCTCTTTCTAGACCTCTGGGCAGAAACCCCTTTTATGGTTTCATTTCTTAAATCATTACAATAAATTTTTATAGAGCCCTCTTAAATTCTTTCAAATTTTGAATCACAGGGCTTTTGGGAAATATGACTCTTCTGTAAAAATACTTCCCAAATACTTTTAACTTAAAGTCCCAATAGCATCTCACCCTCTCCTCCAGGAAAGTCTCTCACTCTGACTGGAAACTCTGAATTGTGTGACTTATATGATAGTGAACACCTGGGGCAGGGCATTTATTGTTGCTTGCTTGGAGAGAACAAATTCTCTCTACTGTAACATCAGGTCCTAGCAAATTCTGTCTCAACAAGAATTTACAGATAGAGTCTGATCCTAGCAGACAAGAGAATGCATTAAGGATGTCTATAGTCACACCTAGAAGACCTTGTATGTAAAAGTAAAACCAGGCATCTGCAATACCTACCAATTTCAAAACTACCATCAATAACTCCCACCAGTGAAGAAGGGATATCAAACCTTCTCTCTATCTGAGTGATGGTGCTCTTCAGATAGCCTTCTGTCAATGCTTTGGCAAAGTAAACGAAAGACAAGGCACCCAAAAATACCTGGAAAATATGACAAGTCACACTTAGTCTGATTCGAGCTTGACACACAAATTGAAACGTAACTAAATAAACAGACAAAAATGCAAACCCAAAACAAGGCAACAAGCTTGTTACCACTAAAGAGTTCTCTCAAGCATGAGTACCAGCTTCGTTCAGCCTCAAGCTCAGATTGCTAAAAATACAAATTCTGAAGCAGATTTCATTCAGAACGGATGTTGAACTCTGCCCTTTCCCCTCCTTCCCTTCCCCCAAAGGACATTTGAAGGAGTCTTGGCTTTGGAAGGAAGATCCGCTGTTTGGCAAAGCAAAGAGTGGAAGGAACCATTCACAGGTAAGGGGGAAAAAAAGAACTGTAATTCAAACATTTAACATCTTACTACAAGTCTACTACTCAGGACTGTGTGTTTCACTGGTGTGATGCATGCACCGGCAGGGGACACAATAGACCAAAAGGGGGATCCCTGGGTAGCTCAGCGGTTTAGCGCCTGCCATTGGCCCAGGGCGTGATTCTGGAGTCCCAGGATCAAATCCCACATCAAGCTCCCTGCATGGAGCCTGCTTTTCCCTCTGCCTATGTCTCTGCCTCTCCCTCTCTCTCTCTCTCTGTCTCTCATGAATAAAACAACAACAACAACAACAACAACAACAACAACAACAAAAAAAAACCCAAAAGGTACAACTACTGTCCTTGTGTTTAAGTTCATATTCAAGTTAAATTCATAATCAAATGAATGCTTTTGTAATAGTGGCTTATGTATTTTGCTAGACCTGAGTCTGTGATGGAGTATCCATAGAGGAGGTTGGCATTTCTATGAAAAAACATATATTTGCTGAGTGAGTGTTTGGTACAAAGAAAGAACAGGAATTTGGGAGTCACATTGAGCACCATTTAAAGAGCACACCTGCTGCTTACTATGTGGCAGGAAAGTCAAAATTTTCATTTTATAAAATGGGAATAATATGATCTTTTCATAGATTAAATGTTATAACTATACTTAGCATAATATCTGGTACATAGTAGAAAGTGAATAAATGTTGGTTTCTTCTCTCTCCTGTTTCAGTTTGGGAGGGGCATTCACATGAGCCCAGAAAGTAATATTTACTAATTTAACCTACATGGTAGGGAGAGATTGCTTTCACTGGTAAAGTGTGGTTTTAATAAATTGCATCTAAGTTTACTATTCACTCATTCATTCATTTGTTCATTCATTCATATTTTATTTATTTATTTGACAGAGGGAGAAAGAGCACAAGCAGGGGGAGCAGCAGAGGGAGAGGGAGAAGCGGCTCCCTGCTGAGCAGAGATCTCAGCACTAGGCTGGACCCTGGGATCATGACCTGAGCTGAAGGCAGCCTCTTAACCAACTGAGCCACCCAGGCACCCCTAAATTCACTTTTCAAAAAGGAAAAAAAAATTCTTGCTTCAGCTACATATGGAAAATATGTGATTATACAGAAATATGAATTATGAAATTATGTAGCACACATCTGGATGGAGAGTCAACAAGATAGCCTCCACCTAATTCTTCTTTTCCCCCTCATTTAATTCTGTTACTCTTTAGTTCCTTACTTATGGTTGCTTGTTTACCATTTAATTTTTTGTTACCTTCAGTTCACCACAGCACTGTTGCTTCTCCTTTGAGGAAGAATATTCTGTTTTAAAGGAAGGTTGCCTGACAGGTTGCACTGAACTTTTGCAGAATAATTGGATATTTTCTTTGGATGAAGTGTCCATTATGAAAATATTCCTTGACTTTGATCCTGTCAAAGTTGATTGTAAAAGCAAAAAAATGAAAAAAATAAAATAAAAATTATTTTGAATTTACCATTTATTAAATAATGTTTTTATTTCACAGTAGATCACAATTCTGGAGACATGATTTGATGTGAAGCTACCTTATTTTACCACAGTAAGTTGGCAAAGTTTTTCAATTAAAATTGACCAGTGTATTTGATTAAATAATCCAGCTATTGGGACTCTCTAGCCAACATTCTTTCTCAATCCCTCCAGTTTAAGCCTCATTATGGCAAAGAATAAATTTAAATGTTGCCTTTGGAATAAATAACAAGGCAGAATTTCGCTAACTTTGTGGTCTTGCCAGCTTAAAGTAGAAGCAAGCAGGAAAGGAAGAGGAATTCAACCATTTGTATATTGATTCAAATAAGTCATTAAAGCCTTCAAATCTATCTTAACAGAATGGGTAGAAAAGATTGATGCCTGTTGTAGCACGCTGTAATTCCTATAGGTCTGCAGCATTCAAAGAAAGTTATAAAATATGGCAAAAAGAAAAAAAAAGAAGAGGACCAGTTTAAGTATCATTTTAGTTGGACAGATAAGGAAGCAGCACCATTTGTGCCTCAGGCTTACATTTAATTCAGGCAAAAATTACTTTAGCTTGCCTTAAGTAAGAAAGATGGCCTCCCTTCCTATGTTTAATTTCCTATCTGCTAATCCTTACCAAGCCCTGGGCAGATCTACATACTCTGAATCTATTTTCTCTAATCTAATGTTCTTCTATTCATATCAGTATTTACATGTCCCATGCCCTACTTCTTTAGGATTTTGCATGGCTCAATGCCTGCCTGAAAAAAGTAATGTAAGTGAAGAAATAAAACAAAATAATTTCTGGATCATCTTAAGGTTTATCAGATGATGTTTTTGCATGTTAATAGAAGCTTCTATATTTTCATCAGAGGAATAAAATTACAAGTAAAATTTAATGTACTATGGTAGAAAATTAGGCTTATTCTGCCTATGTGTCTATTACATTGACTTTATGTAATTCTTATTCTGTGTTCACTAAATCTCATCCTTCACTGTTTGAATTCATAGGTAATTTCTCAAAACTGGAAAATCAGGAATTTATTTTGAAATACGGAATGAAATGTCAAAAGAAAGACCTGAACAATTAAAAGTGGAGAGGATTCCTTAAGGGACTGGCAAATCAGTTGAGAAGGGCACAGCAAGGGTCTGCTTAAAAAATATACATTTTTAGGTTATCTGATGCATAAACTTAACTAAAAAAAATGGGCAAAGGAAAGTTGAGTGAAACAGAAAAAGTTAAAAATGAAAGAACTAAAGTAAACAAATAACAGAAAATGGTAAGATTAAAAGACAAAGACACAAGAATATAATATTAGTGAGCTCTAAACATAGATGTTTCAAAGTATAAAACATAAAAGTTATGTACAAAATATAGAAATAACTTTAAAGTCTTGCAAATAATAACTTTCTGGCAAATATTAATTATCCGTATTAATACAAACTAGAAGAGAAAAACAGCCACAAAGACATTAACAAAAATACTCTAACTAAAACTATACCCTAAACAAAAGTATTAAGGATAGATGATGTAACACTCCTGTTATAAAGGGGTATCCTTCAAGAAGAAAATAGTAGGTAACTGAAACAGATGGTAAAAATCTTTATTCATTTTTAAGAAGTCATAATTATTTTGATAACAAAAAATCTCCTTCAGATAGTACAAAAAAACCCACTTCAGATGAAATTTAGAGATGCTAAAATTTTAAATAAAATACTAGCAAATCCAAATGAATTTATACTCTTTAATTAAGATATAGTTTAAAATGTAACAATTAGTATTAGGAGCTTTATTTGCCTAAATCATCACATTAAAAATTCAACATGTTTTGTAGGTATATCAAAACAAAAACATCACATTGTATATCACGAGTTATACAATTTTTCAGTCATCTCAGTAAAGCTGGGAAAAAAAGAATTCAAAATAAAAAATATTAAAATCTCAGTAGATATAAAACATCAGGTGATAAAATCCAATATCCATTCTTGATTAAACAAAAAAAAAAGGAACAAAGGACATAGAAATTCTTCTTTACCATCTATCTGATACCAATGGCCAACTTTGTATATTCACTGAGTCACTGAAACTAGTTGTCCAGAACAATGTTTTGTCAAAACAATGAAAAGAGAGCTCAAGAAACACTAGGTTAAGCAATGTTAAATAGGTTTCTCACTAAAAGACTACCGAGTACCTTAAATTAAACTGCTAGAGATCCACTGCTAATTATAATACATAATAATAAAAAGTCAAAACAAGTAAATGACCTAAATGTCCAACAACTTATGGTCTATTCATGCAATGATATCTTTTGAATCCGTTTGAATTTAGTGTAAAGAAGTAAATATAGTTATATAGTATATTTTTATTATAGAGTTGATTCTAAAATCCATGGTAAAAATCACTATATATAATAGTCTATTTTACAAAAGCAGCACACATTTTCAGATATAGAAACATAGAAACAAAGTTTCAGAAAGTCTTTAAAGAAAAGGTTAACACATTAATGCCAGTTGGTGATAATGTAGATAATTTTTTCAAAAATACTTTGTATTTTCTAATTTTTCTATAGTGAACATATAAAAATATTTTAAATATTAAAAGTATAAGAGTATCACCAAGCAAGTAATATATACTAGAAAAAATTTACATATAACTCAAATTGGCCTACTGCTTCAGGGGTTCACTATATTATTTCTGGCCAATCATAATAAACCAAGTGGACAAGAACATTCAAATTCATTACTTAATAATTAAATATACTATCACTACACTAAATGTATCTTTAAAAGATTTAAAGGGAGACATCCAGAATGCTAATGCTAAAGAGAAAAACAATCATGTTTAAAACAATATTAAAAACTTGAGACTCAAAGACATATTGTCTTCTTATACTTGGAAGTGTTGACACAAAAATCACTCTAGAATCTAGAAGTAATAACAAAAACAAGAGAACCATCGTCATCCTAGATGGTGTGTTAGGGCAAAATAATATTTGGCTTAAAACAGTGACACTGCATATTTTTACTGAAAATATAATTTCATCTTGATGGCTCATTTTCATATTATCTCAAGTAGAATATGTTTCAAGAAGACTATGTTTATGAGCATTGAGCTTTTCATCCCTCTGTGAAAAAAGGGGAAGGAAAGCTCAAGAACCTGAATGGAAATATCCTCCAGATTCTCTCTCCCTCTCCATTCATTCACAGTTGCAGAAGTAGAGCAGGAGCACACAATTATTTAGAAGGATTTGCATTTGGCAAATCCTTAATTGTTCTCCCACCACTTCAACAGATTCCGCCAGGAAAAGAGTTAGGGCAAAGTTTTCATCCAGCAGCCTGGGTTGCAATCTATCGTATTCTAGAGGCCAAAGAAAAATAAGCCCACCACCAGTTTTTCTCTATTTCACTTAAAAAAAAAAAAAAAAAAGATCTCTGTGTTCATATGGAATTGCAAATCAATCTTCCAGTCTTTAAAGGATACAGACAGCCTAGGAAGGTTGTAATTGGATGCATTGAACCTCTGTGCCCTGATCCTGAGACATCAATTCCATCCATGGTCAAACCACAAAGACTGCCAGGGGAAGTCAGAAAGCAGCCACCCCATCACTCTCTCCTCTTAGTCATCCCACACAAGGAAAACCTCCAGACTAGCTTGTCTTCTGGGCACCAAGTAATCTCATGGTACTTACTAACCAGGAGTGTGTGTTAAGAAAGATGATCTCTTCCCTCCAATACAAGTAACTGTATCAGATTCAGATTTAAGAAGTACTACTTATGTGCCAGGTGAATTATATACTTTTTGCTAATCCTTAAAACAACTCAACAAGGTTAACATCAGAATTCCCACTTTATAGAAAATGATACAACTCAGAACAGTTAAGTGACTTGTCCAGAACTACCTAATAAGTATCAGAGTCAAAATTTGAACCCAGATCTGAGTTGATTTGATTTTAACTAGTGTCCTTTGCTATTTCTATGAATCTAACAAGGTCTCCAAAAGCACTGATGGTGTGTGTGGCTAAGACACATGTAGTGCAGAATGGGAGGGTGGATGAGCCTCTCTCCTATGAGAATCTGATGTGACAGTCACAAAACCGGAAAGCAGAGAACTAAATCTTACCTGAGGTGGAGATCAGAGACAGTCAATTCCTCTCAATGTGCTCAGCGAGAGGCTGGACCCCACTCCAGAGACTGAAAGAGGAAACTGGGGTAAATTCTACAGCAGCTCTGAGCAGTTTTGCCAGGTGGGGAGAGCCTGGATGGACACAGACAGAGCAAATTAGGGGAAAGAAAAGATGAAGGGCATGGTCTCACCCCTGGGCAATTTCGACTCTTTCCTCTTTCCTCCTGGCCTCTTTTCTCTGGCAGTCTGCAGAGAACAGGCCACGCTGGCAAAGCCACTGACGTGCATCTCAGCTCCCGGGGCACAGAAAGAGCTGAAGCTTTTGAGCCATTTCTTTGCAATTTGCTGCAAGTTTAAGGCCACACGTGATAAAGCTTTCTGTATGAGAGAGAGTGAAAAGAGAAAAGACCACTTGTGATCTTACTTGCTGATTCCCAGAAACACAACTCTGCAGGGGGCAGAGGGGAAGGGAACAAGGGCAGGAGGAGGGGCGGAAGTTTGTAACAAAGATCCCTCCTTCTCTCTCCAAGAAGTTTTTAAGCCAGCCTCTCCTTGAGGACATCACTGAGATCCTTCTGTTAAAAAGAAAAAAAAAAAAAAAAAGGCTCGGAGGTTAAATCTCTGCATGATTTCTTTTCCCATTGGGATTCTAGAGTCTTAGGGACCACATACTAGGTCAGGATGAAGAAGGCTCTGCAGAGTTCTCTCTAGAAAGAGTTAATTCTCAGACACATAATCAGTTGCTCGTATTCAATTTTTAAGGTTCTAATAGAAAAAAAGAAAAACACTGAATTTTTGGCATCCAATTGTTTATTCTATCTAAATTCCAAGGAGAGAGAACTCCTTGCAATGAAAAATTCTACAAGTATAATAAATTCTTTTTCCAAGAGTACCATTTTAGGAGATTTTGAGCAGTATTAGCTTGCATTTGGTTTATAGTAATAAATGAATTTGCTACCAGTATTATCCAAGATCCACCATATTCTGAAACGGCTGTGGCTCTGGCCTGGTCACTAAACTTTATTGAATCTCAACTTCCTCTGCCATAAAGCAGAATTTTTATTAAAACCAAAACAGATCCATAGGGTTCTTTTAAGGATTTATATGATATGATGTATTCAAAAGTATGTTTCAAATAACAAAGCACTAAATGACTGGAAGCTATCATCATTATATGAATAATTTCAGTTCATGCAATGGTAAGGATCATTAACCAAAAATCAAATATGATTATTAGCACATTTTACTACCAAAGGGGAAAAAAAAGGGATACAAGGAAAATAAAGAAAATGATAAATCTTACAATGAAGAATGGAGCATTCAGACTCTGAAACACCAAATATTTTATTTTACCAATCAAACCAGCCCTTGCTAGTGAGCAAGCATTGCAATAGGTCTTATACTTTTCAATGTGTCTAACAGGTGACCATTGGTGCATTTGGGGAAACAGTGTTAACTATCCTAAAGCACAAAAAGCAGATTTTTTCCTCACCGAGAAATGCAGTTTTCCCTTGAGAGTATAATTTGGCCTATCCCCAATTTGCTCAAGTTCATTCTCTAACATGGTTCCTTTTCTGAGCTCTTGAGTCCACGGTTAACGTTACAGTTTTGAATGTACATAATACTTATTTCACATAATATTCAGAGCTTCTCATGTATAGTCTTGCAGTGGGCCGTGCCTTACTTCTATATCATAGACCAAGGGTCAGCAAACTTTTCCTGCAAAGGGTCAAATAGTAAATATTTTAGGTTTTGCGGGCCATATAATCTCTACCAAAACCACTCAACTCTACCACTGCGGTGTGAAATTAACCATAAATGAAGGAGTTTCCTAGGGCTGCAATAACAAAGTACCACAATGTGGGTGGCTTAAAAGAGCAGAACAGTATTACCTCAGTTCTGGAGGCTAGAAGTTCACCAGCAGAGCCATGCTCACTCTGAAACCTAAAGAGGGAGATCCTTCTTCTACCTTCAGTGCTTCCTGACAATTGCTGGCATTGCTTTGTTTGTTGATTTATCACTTCAATCTCTTTGTTGTCGCATGACCATCTTCTCTTGTGTGTCTCTGTCTTCTCCTGTTCTTAAAGGACACCAGTCATTGTGAATTAAGACCCATTCCAGGGACCTCATCTTAACTTGATCACATATGCAAAGAGTCTAATGAGATCATGTTCACTGATATAGGGGGTTAGGATTGGAATATATGGTTTTTTTTTTTTGGCGGCGGGGGGAGGAACACAATATAACACCTAACATTCAAATTGTCTTTCCCTCCTTACCTGAGTTGAGTTTCATGCAACTGTTTTAATCACTCACTTCCATAGGGCTTCCCTTCCTTTGTCCATTGGTCAATTTGTTGTTCTTCCTTGGCAAACAATAGTTGGGTTGAATTCAACTTCCTGTCTACTCTGTGTTTACATCCACACTGTTTTAAATAGTTGGAGAAAAACTCATTAACATGCCCTCAGGGCTCATCTTAAACTTATGACCTCATTGGGTCTTAGAGGCATTGTTAAACATATCTTTTAATAACCTAATAATCACTTTCCCTTTCTTCTGAATGCCTTCACTCAAACTTCTTTTTTCCCTCAACTTTCATTATCAGCTGATGACCTTGCTTAAGGAACTCACTGATGAAATTTTAAAAACCAGGAGAGAAATATTGTACTCTGCCCTCGCCACATTTAACCTCCACCTGCATGTGTATTCATATTATTTATCTTCACTTCTAGTCCTATGGATGTATGGTCCATGTTTCTAAGACCATACTTTTGTCTATATACTTTAGCTAAAATTCCTCTTCTCTAATTCTTGTCCTACCAGCTGTAGCTTTTTGCCTTCACCACTTCGCCACAATTACTTTCACCAATAACAACAAAGAGCTCCACATTAATAAATCCAGTGACCTATTTCCGGGTTTCATTTTGATTGATCTATTAGCAGCATTGTATACCATTGATTGTACCCTTCTCTTTTTTTTTTAATTTTTATTTATTTATGATAGTCACAGAGAGAGAGAGAGAGAGAGAGAGAGGCAGAGACACAGGCAGAGGGAGAAGCAGGCTCCATGCACCGGGAGCCCTATGTGGGATTTGATCCCGGGTCTCCAGGATCGTGCCCTGGGCCAAAGGCAGGCGCTAAACCGCTGCGCCACCCAGGGATCCCCTGTGCCCTTTTCTTTGATCCATTTTTTTACACAGTTTTTAGAACCCCACACTCCCATAATTTTCCTCCTGGCTCAGTGGTCATTTTCTGTTAATATTCATTGCCACAGCACGCCACAGTTCATTCCCTGGAATATCTTTTTTGCTCTATCTACACTTACTCCCTTATGACCTCATCTAGGCTCATTGCTTAAAGTGTCACTTATAATATAAGATGAATGAGGTTAAGAAAAATTTTGTAGGAGTTTTCAGTCTGAATAATACATACCCTCACTCTCTGCCCTGGAAAGGTCTTGAAACAATGATCAATCAGTAGCAAGAGGTATGACTAGTGCTGAATTGGGATGTACAAACACTATAAAAAGACAAATTATGGCTTCATGGTATGTGACTCTTACCAGGTCTTAGAATACAAGATGGGCCTGAAATATCTTTTCATACTAAAAAGCAAGGAAGCTTTGAAGACCAGATTGTGCCCAAAATCTCCGGCCAATTTGAACAAATTTCTGCTAGTTAAATGTAGGAAAATTTCAGTATCAATAACTGTAATAGTTGAAATATACAGAATGTTTAAATTCATGAATTCATAATAAGACTACAAAAAAAGCATTCGGTCAACTTTGGAGGCCTCTAAGGAACCACTTCAATTCATTTAAAACTGGTATGTGGGGGAAAAATTACATTTATCCTGCTTTTCCTATTAATTAGAACTATTAAAATGTAAAGACAAATTTTTCTTCTAGTATTCCAAATAATGAACAAAAAAAGGATGAGAGAATTAGAATATTGTAATTTTCAAACCCCTAATTAATTAATGCATCTAAGTAATGGTCATCAATGATCAATAACATCACAAAAAAGAATCAGCCATTTTGAACATCTTTTTTAAAATTTTTATTTATTTATTCATGAGAAACAGAGAGAGGCAGAAACACAGACAGAGAGAGAGGCAGGCTCCATGCAGGGAGCCTGATGTAGGACTCGATCCAATCCTGAGTCTACAGGATCACACCATGGACCAAAGGCAGGCACTTAACCACTGAGCCACCCAGGTGTCCCCATTTTGAACATCTTAAAGGAAGGTAGAAATTTGAAATATCACCTCTGAAATGATAGTCTCCTCTAGTTCCAAACAGATCTTTTTAAAAAATATTGTTAAGATTTTACTTATTTATTCATGAGACACACAGAGAGAGGCAGAGACATAGGCAGAGGGAGAAGCAGGCTCCAT
Source organism: Canis lupus baileyi (assembly GCF_048164855.1). Lineage (NCBI taxonomy): Eukaryota > Metazoa > Chordata > Mammalia > Carnivora > Canidae > Canis > Canis lupus. The sequence goes on from NC_132862.1 coordinate 26,909,080, forward strand.
GCAAGGAGCCTGATGCGGGACTGGATCCCTGGACCAGGATCACACCCTGAGCCAAAGGCAGATGCTCAGCTGCTGAGCCACCCAGATGTCCCAAAACAGATGTTTATCAAGCCTCAGTTTAAAACTAAATATTAGTTCTTAAGAAATGCAGGGAAGAGAAGAACATGTTAAATGAAACTATATAGGTGCAATCAACAAAATCCAAAATGGAGAATTTCACTGGGACAAACAACTAATCTTTTTTTTTTCCAACCAAAAAGTGCAAGAAAAAAGGAAATGGGTCCAAGTAAGAGAAGCCAAAGATCTTAACAGATACCTCATCAAAGAAGATATACAGATGTCAAATAAGCACATGAAAACATGCTCCACATCGTTAGTCATCAGGGAAATGCAAGTTAAAATGGCAATAGGACACCAATACATACCTATTTGTATGGCCAGATTCCAGAACTCCAACACCAGCAAATGCTGGCAAGGATATGAGGCAACAGGGACTCTCACTCATTGCTAGTGGGATGCCAAATGGTACATATACTTTGGAAGAGCATTTCGTGGTTTCTTATAGAACTAAGCATATTCTTCCCAAATGGTCCAGCAATCACACTACTTGGTATTTACCCAAAGGAGTTGAAAACTTATGTCTACTCAAAAACATAAACACAAATGTTTATAGCAGCTTTATTAAAAAATGCTGCAACTTGGAAGCAATCACAATGTCCTTTGGTAGGTAAATAAATAAACTGTAGTCCACCCAAACAGTGGAATATAATTCTATACTAAAAAGAAATGAGCTTTCTCATTTCTCTTTATGTTTCATAAGACATAAAGACATAAAGGAACTTTATTATTTTTTAAAGACTTATTTACTTGAGAGAGAGAGAAAGAGCTTGAGAGAGAGAGAGAGAGCAGGAGTGGGAGGGGAAAAGGGAGGGGGAAAGAGAGTCTCAAGCTGACTCCTCACTGAGCATAGAGCCCATTGCAGGGTTTGATTCCAATACCTTGAGATCATGACCTGAGCTGACATCAATAGTTGGAGGCTTAACCAACTACACCATCCAAGCACCCCGACATGGAAGAACTTTAAATGTAATTACATAGTGAGAGAAGCCAATTTGAAAAGGCTACATATTGCATGATTCCAACACTAGGACACTCTGGAAAAGATAAAACATGGAGATAGTTGGTGATCAGTGGTGGTCAAATGTTAGGGCTAGGGATGTTGAATAAGCAGAGCACAAAGGATTTTTAAGGCAGTGAAAATACCCTGTATGATACCATTATGATATATGTCATTATACATTTGTTAAAATCCTTAGAATGTACTCCATCAAGAGTAAACTCTAAGGTAAATAATGGGCTTCAGTGATTTATGTGTTCATAAATAGTTAATAAATAGTAATAACTATACTATTCTGATAGGGATATCAATAATGGGGGAGCCTGAGTCTATGGGAGCTGGAGGTATATGGGAAATCTCTATATCTTCCTCTCAATTTCATTGTAGCCATGAGCTTCCATTATGTAGAAAAATGTGGTCCATATGCCTTCTTTATTTTCACTGTGTTCCTCTATCCTATTCATGATTTGTAGAAGACAGAATTATAACCCTCAAAGATGCCCACCCCATCATCCTCAGAAAATTTTAAGTATGTTAAGTTACAAGGCAAAAGAGACTTTCAAATTTAATTCAAGATCTTAAAGTAGGGAGATAATCTTGGATTATTTGTGCCCAATACAATTATATGAGCCCTTAAAAGCAGAAACTCTTCTCTAGCTGGAGAGAGAAAGGATGCTGCAGAAGTGAGAAAGTCTTAAAGTGTAAGAAGGGATCATGTGGCATTGCTGGTTTGGAGATATGGCTGGTGAAAGAAATAATTCCTGGAGGGAGAAAGTGGCCTGAAAAAGCTGAGAGAGGTTCCCAGAGGCCAGAGACTTCAGAGAAGAGCCCAGGCTGGCAAACACTTGATCTGTCTTGTGAGAGACCAAAAGCAGAGTTCAGCCAAGTCCATCTGGACTTCCAACTGGCTGAACTGTGAGCTAATAAGTTCGCATTGTTCAAAGTCACCAAGTTTGTGGTAATTTATTACAGCAGAAATAGAAAACGAATACATAACTGTTAACTACTTTGAAGTCTCTTTAGACCAGACCTTCTATGAATTCACCTTTGGCATCTGGCAGGGAAAAGTCAGTCAAATTGACAATAGAGAAAGGGGTCATTGTACCTCCTGAGTGCTAATGACAAACTCTGAAGCGATATGCTTCCCGTACACCCACCCAGCTCTGACCAGTCTCAGGAGGCCAAAGATCCCAGACAACATGGACAGCTGGACAATTCTTCAAATCTGACAGACTTTAGCAGAAGTGGACCTTGGGCTACTTTCTTAAGCCAACAATGATGTCAGAAAGAATGATCAGGACATGAAGTAGCTTCAGGATTAAATAACTATGCTAACAAGCCTAAGATTTTATAATTTTCTTTTTCTTTTCATTGTTTATGGTATACCTATATCCTATGCTCTACCTTATATGGATCAGCAGGCATAGGGGTGATTTGTAGAGCTGACCCTGGACACACTGAACTGATCTCTGAGGTTTTCATTTTTGTTTTAAAGGTTTTATTTATTTATTTATTCATGACAGACATACACACACAGAGAGAGGCAGAGACAGAGGCAGAGGGAGAAGCAGGCTCTATGCAGGGAACCTGATGTGGGACTCGATCCCAGGACTCCAGGATCACACCCTGAGCTGAAGGCAGACACTCAACCATTCTGTCACCCAGGAGCCCCTGAGGTTTTCTATTCCAGGCAGTGGCTGTGACCATCCCTTTGCTCTGCCCTAGATCTCAGGATCCATTAGAAGATACCTATCATCACCTTAGCGTACTATGTAAATTAACTTTTCCTTACCTAAGAGAAGTCTGACAGCATCTAATTGCAGGAAGGAGATGAAGGTTCAGAACAGAATAGCCAGATATTGATTGCCTCTCTTCCACTGAGGACCATTGCATCACTGTAAGAGGAAAGCCCTGAGTGAGGGATAAGATTCATACCTGGACAAGATATTGTCAATCTTGCCCCTCTGCGCTGTCTGGTTGGAAGAAGGTGTGTGTACACAAAGGAAGAAAGAAAATATGTATATATAGTGTGTATAAATACTCCACTGATATAATTTGTCAAAGACATAGAAATATAAATGATAGATCGTTAGTTATTTTGGTGGGGGATAGTTTTGAGCCAGGGTAATGAAACCTATGAAAGTACTAAGCTTAGGAACTTAGGGATTTTGTCTAATAAGTAATGGGGAAATCTATATGTGTAGTTTAAAGAATTAATTCCTCAAGAACTTTGGGTAGAAATCACATTTTGCTTTTGTTTCTGAGGACTATATATTTGAGTTAATTAAAATACCGTGAGTGTCTTGAATCATTCAAATTTTTGAAAGCTTTCAAATACGTAGAACAACAAAAAAAAGCAAATACACTGAACAAAAATAATTCTGAGTCTTTACAACCAAATATCCCATGTTTTGGACTTCAACAATCTTTATAGAATAAACTGTAGTATTCATAGGATAAAGAGCAGAACTGTTTATTTTATAGGACTATGAAACTGAATACCAGAAATCTAAGGATCTTGGTTATAGTGTTGACTATTTGACTAGAAAAAAAAACACAGCTTAGCTACAGAGAGATGATGATTAACACAGCTAAGAATTCATCAGTGACAGGGAAGGGAATAGAAGCCCCCAAGAGTCCTTAGGAATTATAGGGAGGCCAATGGATGCCTCACTACATCATGCAGAATCCAGGCACAAGCTACTGTATTTGAAAATAAGAGGAAAGGATGTCTTTAAAACTGGATGGAGGACTTGGATTATACAAATAACTACATCAAACATAATATCATAGAATTATATTTATATTACATGTTATTTTTACATAATAACATTCACACTGATGATTTGTGACACAATTCTAATGATTTTGAGTATATATTTACTATAATATTTTATATATAATATATATGTAATTATATATATGTGTATGTGTATATATACATATATATACATATATATATATATATACATATAAAATCTATAAAATCAAGAGGCACTTCCAGTAATTCTGGCAAAAAAAAAAAAAGAGCATCATTATAGTGTCTAAGCTGAAAAATAATAAAAATAAATACAATTTATCTAATTTTTTTCCTGTACAGCTTTTACTTTTTACAAAATATTTATCAACCATTAACTAAATCACTTAAACAATTATGATAGGAAGATATGAAGTATTGCTACATATATTAAGTGCAAGGTACAGGTGAAAGGATAAGATTTATTTCAGTTGCAATTGATCACTTAGGTTCCAATGCTTTACTCTCGGGTTTCTAAAAGTTGATACACTTGGAGAGTTAATAATAAGCATATTCAGTTGAGAGTGGTAAGAATTACCTTGCTAGAACCTGTCATGTGTAAATGACATCCCCTATACTGTTACTTTGGTTGGTACTTCTTGAAAATATTGCTTTTTAGGAATACTAAATTAAGTTAGTACTCTGGTTTGCAAGTACCCTACAAAGGCAAATATTAGGAACATGCTAATTTAAACTTTCTGATGACAGTTTTTTTGCTTTTTGAGTTTTTTGGTCAGGAAAAGGAAGAAATAATGACAATCAGAACTGTTCCATCAGGAATAAGAAACCCATTTTAATACCAAAAACCAAATCAAAGTAACCATATCAGCCCAAACTTCAAATAGCCTAGATTCAAATTAAAATTTTTTCAGTTATATATACTAATAACATTATGGAAAGCCAGGGAGAAGCTTATTTTTATTACTTTGCACTGAAAGTTTTAGAATATTTAAAAGCACCAATTTTCATTTTGTGATTTACATGATAAAACTCTTTGGGAAGAAATATCAGGGGGTGGGTGGGTTCAGTAATATTTATTTCCAGTGCTCATCAACTAACAAATCATCCTTGTTGGAACAAATATGGTATGTGTACTTCTGTGAGAATATGTCAAGAAATAAACTGACACTCATAAATAGAAAGCAAAAACAAAACAAAACCAGCAGTTAAGCAAAAATAATATGGTAAAAATCCCATGCAAATATATCACAGAGCATTAAAAGTAGTGATTTAAAAAAACCTAATGAACAAAAATATATACTAAAAGTCAAGCCAATAGACCCCACTAACAGGTAATATATAGACATATTGTGGTTATTATTTAAAGATAGCAAGACTATAGTACTGGTTTATGCTTATATCTAGCAGAAACAAAGTATGTGATAAGAGTTATTTGAGCCATAAAAATAATCAGCTAATTTTTAAAAGAAAGTTGATGGAAAATTCTAACAACCAACAAATTATATATACAAATAAAACATCTTTAAACAATTACTTTTAATTTCACATTAAAACACCCAAAATTTTGCTATAATATAGGGAGTAAAATTACTAGAATAAAAAAAAATTCCCTTCAAAAGGTACTTAAGCAGCAGTTTCAAAGCTCCAAGGGCTAATTCACATTCTAAAGCTTGTGTAAGTGCTGACTGTAATATAGCAAGTCAGGGTTGAAATATGGATCCATTATGTCTCTTTACTCCAGAGTAACTGATAACTAAGTTGGTTTGTCACAAAGATGGAGGGGTGTCTCATGGTGATCCTACACATTTTAAGCACTGTTCATTTCCAATCTGTAGCTCTGCTTTTTTTTTTTTTTTTTGCTATATAGTACCATAGGCTGCATAATGAAACCAAGTGTGAGTTAGAACTTGGGGTGAAAGTCATTCTTTCTCCTTATTACTATAGAGGAAAATTTCTGATTACTTTTGCTTTACTATTTTGAGTTAGAGAAATAATATTGACGGGAAGTCCCCACTTTTCTCCTATGTGTTTGACTTCATTTGTTTTTGTTTTCTTATTTAAAAGAAAAAATTTCGGCTATAATTTGTTTCATTTAAAAGAAGTAATTTTACTAATACTGAAATTTTAGTTAAAACAGTAAGGTTTTAATTTTTTTAAATTATTTTTCTATTAATGAATTCCAAATTTCAGCCTACCATTTGATCAGTCTTGGTAGATGTAGTAGTGTGGTTTATTGCCTGGTCTGTGCTTCATCTGTGAAAGTCAAGATTGATGAGATTTAATTTTACTTAATAATGAAGATAAGTATTTGGCTTTTTAACTGTATTAGAATTCAGAAGAATATAATCTACATTCATAGACCACTTATTTTAAAGCAACTCTAATCCATAATAAACTGCTGAATAATAAATTCCTTTTTCTTGGAAAAAAAAACAGAAAAACTAAGGCTGTAATTTGTATACTTAATCTAATTAAATTATAGGGACTAAATTTATTTTTATCTATTCATATTTCTTGGGACCTCCATAAAGCATTTTCCTCCCTGAGGCATGACATACATTAGAAAAAGAATTAAATACCCCTTTCAGTTTTCTGTTACACAATACTGGTTCTGATTATATCAATATATTTAGTATCACTATACCATGAGTGTCATTTCATGAGTTTTGTTTTAGTTAAGAGAAAAAACCAATAGGGCAGCCCGGGTGGCTTCAGCCCAGGGCATGATCCTGGAGACCCTAGGATCGAATCCTATGTCGGGCTCCCTGCATGGAGCCTGCTTCTCCCTCTGCCTGTGTTTCTGCCTCTCTCTCTGTCTCTCATGAATAAATAAATTAATTTAAAAAAACAATATTTTCAACAGCTTTGGTTCAAAAATTAAATTCAAATGTTCTTGATAGTACTTACATATGATGATTTAATATGACTCTCTTTGAAGCTTTTTTTAGTGAATTATTTGCATGATCAAACAACCACTTATTGATGTGAAGCAACGAGGAAAACTTTCTGAACAGGGACATGTTCAGGATTTCTTATCAGAAATGAGGAGGCTTGGCTTTTCTTCTGTGCTCCACCACTCCTCAGGGAAGCAAAAATTGATGAATACCAATGCCCATCAAGGCAATCAACCATAGAAGTATAATATGGAGAAGAAGTAGCTGCCCTTAGATAGGACATTTGGCCTCTTTTTAGAACTTGAAGCATATACAAAAAACTAATTTTATTTTCCATCTGTATTTCCATGTAGTTTCTAGTCTTACTGCACTTAAATAATTTATGCTGGGTCAGTATTTTTGAATCTGATCCAAACTCAGTGAACACTGAGTTCCACCAAATAATAAAGCTTTAATGCTCAGTTTTGGATCTTTAGACATATTTAGGAACAAAATGCCCAATTATGTTTTGTCACCACTTGTAAACCTGCTGTTAGAATAATTTCATGGTATGAACATAAAGATCATTTCTGGTGAGGCAAAAGCACCAAATATTTAGGTAAGGTAAAAGCAGCCTCATTTTAAAAAATGAAATGTAAAAAAAAATAAAAAATAAAAATAAAATAAAAATAAAAAATGAAATGTGTTGGAGATACACAAATTTCCTAACATCCATGGTGCACAATGTAGACTGAAACACCTCTACTTATTCTCTGACCATGGATCATCAGTGTTAAACATGATAAATACCATTTAAGTTATTCAATGCACTGTTAATTTCATTAACTCAATGCTATAGTCGTTAATTTATCCAAATTGCAGTATTTAAATATTTTCTAGAGAAACAAACTGATATGAATATTGGACCTAAAACTTGCATAATTTGCTCTGATTAGAAGTTCTAAGAGTAATTTAATTTTGAAATGCTCATCTAAAATGGCTAATTAGCCTCCTGATCTTAATGTAGAATTCTGTTGAACAGATTAGAAACACAGACCAATTCAGTTTTTCTTTCACAGAATTCAGTTTTCTTTCACAGAAAAATCATGAGAGAAATGAATGACCTAGAACAATGATCATAAAGTATTTTGTTGTTTGTCAGGAGGGTAGGCAAATGAAAGAAACTCAGTTTGGTTTCAAAGTATACAGATATTTTAGCTCTCAATAGTCTGGAGTTGAGCGATCAGCATTTGAAATTTTATTGATATTTTCTTTCCACTTGCAGGAGGTGATAAACTCTAGAATAAGGAGAATCTCGATTTACCCCAGATTACGAAAGTTTACAAAACTGTTTTACTGGAACTTTCTGTCAGTTTGAAAAGACAGTTTATTTCCAAAGTGGCATGTAAGCCAGCAAAGGCCTCAAGTGGACACAGGGTTAGGATGGAAGAGACGATAGGAAGATCCTTACTGTGGTTTTCATTCTGATTTTAGAACTAGTTTAAAAGGCGAGGAGAATGGACATCCCATATTGACAGAGAAGCACCAAAAATACCTGCCAGAGTAGGATAGAAATGAGTTTTTGATTATTCATTTCTCATTAGTCAGGAGTTGTTCATCACACAAATAGTTCACTTTTATAAAGCAGTCATTTCAAACTGTAGACTTTATTTACAATGATAATTTTCATATCTTTATTATTTAGAAAATAATTTATATTTTCCACCATTTAAACAAAGAATAGGCCTGAGTCTCATGCCTTTTGCACAGCTTTTACCTTCAAAGAAAGTTCTCTGGGCACGTGACAGGGGACATTGGAAAACCGCAAATCAAGAGAGGCAGGGGACATGAGGAAACCACAATACATATATGTAATATCAACAGTCTGCATGTCCTACAATCCCTTTTCTTTAGTTTTACTGGGATTGTGACGGCGAGGGTTTGTTCTGGAATTCCATCAAAATGGAAGAGAGAATTGGGTATTCTGTTTTCAGAAAATGAGTATTTTCTTAAACATGAGGACATTCCTTCATTTGCCAGATGAAGACCAACATAGGTCTATCAGAGCTACTGTCTTCATCTTCTACGGAGAGCAAAACCACATCTTATATAATTGACAAAAAATACAATTTTATCACTTAGAAAAAACCTAAAGTGGTCTTTTCACCAAGGAAACAATATTCTAAAAGTTGGCCTAGATGGATAACTGAAAAGACATTCTATTAGTATGCTGGAAACAACACAGATGATACTTGTAGGATACCTGGACTTTTCCTTAACAGAAAGTAACCCCTAGCATCAAGGTCATCAATTCCAAATTTTCCTCCCATTGATTTATGGCTGTCTATACAAATATCCTTTTTCCTAAATGGGCTAGAAATTCCTTCACTTGAAAGACCTGAGTTTATCCAATGGCACCTATATATAGGCTCATATAAAAATGTAGTAAATTGCAATAAATAAGCTCCAGAGTTGGGAGTGAGCACAGTAATATTGCTGTCACCAAGGCAGGGGAGAACATCACCAGTGGGAAATATCTTTTTATGTCCCTAGGCATCCTTTGGGATGTGATGAACGTGTATGAAAGCCTCATACTTGATGTCCATTCCTTTATTGCGATGGACTTTTAGCTTTAATTATACTGGCAATTAATTTTTGAAGAAAAAATTGTTAATTTGCCTGGACTGATGAACACAATTCTGGAATGAAGAGGTTCTAAGTGCCTTGGCCACCACCACTTAAAACAAAATAAACAAAACCAGGCAGTTTGCTAAGACCTCTACTCCGGCAGCCAGGCTGGCCCCTACTTGGGGCCTTCCAGCTTTGAGGAAGCTGCCAGTGTATGGTTATAGACTCTCAACTGTTCGACTGCCATTCTACTTGCCCACACCTATATTTTCCTTGACTCAACATGTGTTTTAGATATATATGGCATTTGGAGAAAGGAAAAAGATTCATTTTGTTAAGTAATTAAATGTAAGAGGTATGTGAGGATAATATTTTCCCCTCCTCTCTTATTTGCAAGGGCAGAAGAACAGTTAAAGTCACTGGGGAAATAAATGTATTTGACCCACAGTAATTTTTGCAAACATGAGACACATAGACAACACTAAGAAAATGGAAAACAACTCAGTACATCCTGAATAATGAAGACCTAGTGTTAAGCCAAAATATATGAAATTATTCTCATTATTTAAGTCAAGTCTGCATCTATTTGAATCTTTCCATATTTTCCTACTTAATGGGAAATTTGTCTTACAATTATTTTTTATTGTATTATCTTTGCCTTGTTAGAAAAATGCTACGGGTTAACATAAAAATCATTGTTTTGGGAGGGAAGAATTTTCACTTATGAGAAACAAAGGCCTCTTTAAGATGTAAACACTCTTTTCTATGACTTTAGAAGAAATAAAAATTAGAAATCACCATTAAGGTCTAATTAGAACCTCCTATGATTGTTTCACTGATGAGCAGTTCCATACATAGTACTGAAGGAGGAATTATGACCAAAAAGTGTTGGCAAAAAATGGACACCAATCGTAGAAATTCAGTATTGTTAGGGAAGTCTTTCTCTTCGGGAGACATGGACCCAAAAGTTACCCAAAAGTGAAGAAATGTTCCTAGTGAAAAAACATTTTTTGTGGCATCCTCATTTAATAGGCAATAAAATAACTGTATCAGATCATTATTTAAATTAGAATAGGTAGATAAGTGGCTGTCCATAGCCCTCCGTGCAAATGAATCATCACTCTCTTAACTGGGCTTGGAGATACATACAATGTATAAAAATGGTGATTAAAATATAACTTTATAAAAATGTTTCCCTTTTCCCCCCTTTTTTTTTAAAAAAAAGAGTTTACTATCTACAGAAACAAAAAAAATCTTTATATTTACATCAAGATAACTATTCATGACAAATATAATAATATGAAATAAAATATTGAAAGTGAGTATCAACTTTTTAAATAGAGGTTTGGCTCACAGCATAAACAAGTGTAGATAAACAAACAAATTAAAAAAAAAAAAAAAAGACTTTCAATAATAGGCCCAGTCCCCTAAAATCCCTCTATAATCTTCCCTGCCAAAAGAAACATGACAATGGGCCAGACTGCAGATAGAAGCTACCCCACCCCACAGCAAGGGGACACCACAACAGGGCGCTCAATGGGACCTTTGCCACCCAAAGCCAATGGTCAACAGTTGCCAAGAATCAGGCTTTCACTATGTCAACAAACACCAAATTCCCAGGTTGAAATTCTTCCCCTTCATCTCTCGCTATATATCCTTCCATAGTGGGTTTCTGTTTGTCTTTCTCGCTCTGTTTTTTTTTCTTTTTCTGCCACACATTTTGCAGCAAATTGAGACATGGGAGATCCTCGGGTCTTCGCCGGCAACTTTTTAGAATTCTAACCTAATTAAAAGATCTGACTCCAGCTCCTTCTTAGGTGTTGATGTATAAAGAATGTCATCCCCTTGAAAAGCTGATTTGATCTTAGGTGAGTGACATACATACTCACAGATAAACAGCTCCTATACATTCATTAGGCAAGTAGATTGGAAAATGCCTGTCTTCCAGGTTTAAGGCTGGCGATAGAGCTCCTCCAAGTGGTGCATTAGCAGTAGTACCAATCACGTGGCCCTCTCACCAGCCTGTGAACACCCTCCCTCTACAGAGGGACCTGTCCTGAAGCTACATGGAGGAAGGAATTTGGAATGGCTGCCTCTCAGACACTGCAGAGTGAACTGCCTTCTGCTTGTTCAGATGTTCTGAGTCATCTGCTGCAGCTATTCTATGAACTACTAAAACCATAAAAATCTCTTTACGTACACACAGACATACACACAAGCACCCTTTCACTCTTCTCTCTCTCTCTCTCACACACACACACACACACACACACACACACACGATGTTGGCAGGATGTATAAAAATTCAAATAATGCTCTGGAACTTTCATCCATCAGTACTAAGAGCTAAAGCTCCTTAGTTGGTAACCTACATTCACTGCACTGTTTCCCTGCTAAGCCGCCCATTTCCTTTGTGATTTGTTTTCCTTTATAACTTATATATCACAGTGACCACTATATATCTTAATATGAATGTTACTAAATTGTGGAGCCAGTAACCCTGGCTTTCAGTGTGCATGTGTGTGTGCGTGTATATGTGTGAATATGTTTTACATGTATCTACGTGCGAGCTTATATACACACACACATATATATTTCTTCCTTAAAAAAATCCTTAGAAGCTGGTGTTGCAAATGTGAAAGCTTCTCTGAGCAAGAGTTTTTAACAATGTACCTCACTGTAAAAATAAACACATAAAATGCGAAGAATCCCAAAATGCAATAGCTGTTTGCCCATCTTCTCGTATTTCTACAGTGTTGTGTCTAAGTGTTGTGCTGGCTTGAAAAGAGTCTGTGACAAGTCACTCTGTTAGGAAACACAGCTCATTGTATCCATTGTCACTGGTTTTGCTGTGGGGTCGGGATCTCCTCTCCTCTCGGCTTCCCTTTCTCCTCCTCTTCTTCCCTGATGGCCTGGATCTGTTCTGAGGAATGCTGCTGGAGGGACTGGTCCAGAGACTGATTCTCTATGCCCGCCAACCGCTGTTCTTCTTCAATGACTTTCTTCCACATCTTGTGGTTCTGCAGGAGGTGCTGAGTTATTTGGCAGTAGATTTTCCTCCTTTTGAAAGTTTTCTTTCCTGAGAAAACACCAAATCACTTATTTGTGTGCTGAGTTATTTCTTTTTACATTATTAATAGGAGCTAAGGACCAAGTAGATATACATTCCACTTGGCTTATAAACATGCTGTTTTCGAGAGTGGGGAAATTAAATGGAAGATGGCAATAACCGTTCATATACCATTGAGATGTACTGTGAACAGGATTTAATATTCAGTAATTCCCAATACAAAGTTCTGTTTGCATCTTGGTATTATTTGCAATACATTCAGATCTTCAAGATTGTTCACCTAGACTACTGGAAAAACTTCTTGTTGTGTCTTCTCCTTTACTTGGTCAACTAATTAAACTCACATAAATCTATAAGACTCATTTCTTTAAAGATGGTCTCAGTGTTACTGTTCTACTTCCCGTAGACCAAGTCATTAATTTCAAACTCCTCTCAAAGTTCTCCCACAAGCTGGCACACACACACTTTGGCAGTCTTCTTTCTTCTACAGCCTGGCTTCTGTCTCTACTTCACCATCTCTTTTCTGTATACAAACTGAACTCTGCTACTTTCAAGCTGGTACTGCCCCTCCTTCTCAAATGTTCTTCTTAGTCACTGAAAGCTCATGCCCATTTATTAAGATTCAATCAGATGTCACTGAATTCCTCCTCTAAGAAATAACCTCTTCCCCTCCTTCTTCTAAACTTTCACTTCACTCCATATATACTTCTCAGACTATACATTGTTTTTATTTTTTTCTTTTCTCATTATCATTACCTCTTTTTCTGATAACTGTATAGCCAAAAATCATTTAGTGGAAACTCTCATCCCTTCTTTCAATTATGTAGTTCCAGAACACATTGACAAACTATTTCCCACACCCACCCCCCACCTTCTGAGAACATAGCCATGTTGCAGTGGTTGGTCAGTGGGTACATAGGTGACCCAAATCTGGTCAGTTAGTATCCTTCTCTGGGATTTCTCCCAATGACACAGAATGAGAATGAGTCAGAGAATGGCGATTGGGGATCTTTTCTCCTCTAGCTTGTTTATTTATCTGGAATGAAGGGAACATATAGCTGGCTATAGTTCCAGTCTCATGAAGAAAACGAGACTGAAGATCAAGCTGTCAGGTAGGTGATCCAGAGGCAAGAGCAGGTGACAAGTAAGCAGATGTAAGGCAGGTGACTCAGAGACAAGAGCAGACTCAGAGACAAGGGCAGGTACAAGTAAGATACTAGACAACATTAGGTTTACCTGAACAAATCATTTTCCCTTTTGTATATGTTCACTTGATAAGAGTCTTGTAACTTGTAACAAAAACAATGTCCTCAATAATGTTCATCCTTTAGGCACTTATATTGTTCTCACATATGCTAGGCATTAGCCTCTCTACTATACTACAGTTTCTTCTAGGGAGCCTTCCAAAAACTTGTACACATCTTATACAGAGTGAAGCTCAACAAATATGCATGTTAATAAGTAAATAAATTACACTGTCTTGGTGACCAAAACATTTCATGTTTTCAACACAGAAATACTAAAGCCAGTTTTCACAGAATCACATCTCTTGGTTGGTGAAGTATAATAAAATCAATTTCAACAAAAGAAATAGAGGATATTTTAAAGAATTTAAATTGATACTATTCAATTCATTATTTGGTCTTCCACCTCCTTACCTATTCTCTAAGCACCTAATATGTACCAAACATGCCAGGTTCTGGTCATTTACTGATATACATAAGCATGGAACTTTTACTCCAGTGGGGAGAGAATAAAAAAGCAGGTGCAATCACCCTGAGTCTTATAAAATCTTTTAAAGGTGGCAGAAAGAGAGAAAAAGGACTCAGCTGAGAAGGATACAGCATGATGATGGTGGCTTGGACTAGGGCGAAGTTAACAGAAATGAAGAGAAGTAGATAAATTTGAGACACACTTGTGAAGTTTAATCAACAATTTGGCAATTGATTAGATGCAGGGAAAAAAGTAAAAAATAGAGGTACCCTACGACCCAGCAATTGCACTACTAAATATTCATCCAAAAATTACAAACATCGTAATTCAAAGGGGCATAGGTACCCCAATGTTTATAGCAGCAATTTCAACACTATTCAAAATGTGGAAAATGTCCAGATGTCAATCAACAGATAAATGGATAAAGAAGGTGTAATACATATATGTACAATGGAATATCACTCGGTCATCAAAATGAATGAAATCTTTCCATTTGAAACAATGTGGATGGAACTAGAGGGTATTACACTAAGCAAAATAAGTCAGTTAGAGAAAGACAAATATATGATTTCACTCATACGTGGAATTCAAGAAACAAACATGAATATAGGGGAAGGTAAGGAAAAATAAAATAAGATAAAAACAGAGGGAGGCAAACTGTAAGAGATGCTGAACTCTAGGAAACAAAACCGCCAGGGTTGCTGGAGGGGAGATAGGTGGGGGGATGGGGTAGCTGGGTGACAGGCATGAAGGAGGGCACATGATGTAATGAGCACTGGGTGTTACACACAAGTGATGAATCACTAAATTCTACCTCTGAAACTAATTTTTTTTAAAAAAGGAAAAAAAAAAAACTCACCCAACAACCCTAAGCTCTATAGCTGTATGGCCAGAGCCACTGAGTAGCTGATATTAAGACGTACTGAGATGGAAACCTTAGGTGAGGAGATTTGAGAGGGATGCTGAACATGAAATATCTGGGAGACCTTCAAGTGCAGGGGTAAAGTAGGCAGCTGATATTGAGCTTAGAAGAGGGTCTATTTGCAGCCAGATAATAACTCTTAGGATGTTTACTTGAGTGGCCATTATTAGACTCAGGCTAATAATTTAAAATGTAGGCTAACATCACTTAAACTTCCCTATGGAATGACACTTGTTGCTCCTTTTCTGTGTATATTCACAAAGCTCCAGATTTTAGTAAGTATTCAGTAAGAGTTAACTAGACAAATCACGTTCTCTCTAGTTTCTAGTGCCATGGTTCCAAGTTAAGTGATAAAGTGTTGATATGTCATAAAAATGACAATGATGTGAAAAAGTGGTCCACAGGATATTCTGATCTAATTGAGACTACGTTAAAGAGTTAATAATACGAGTTACCAGGATAGTCAGCAGGGATATCTGGGTCTACTTAATGAAGTAGCAATGATTAACAATGTATAATGTGGGTGGAAAAAAAGAAGAAAAAAGGGTAATAACAGGAAAAAAAATCCATTTGCTACGAGATGTGCCAAAGGAACTAGATCTCTTGGAGACCATCGACCAAAGTTTTTATGGAAGTACCAGTGATTTCTTCAACAATTTTATTATATTATACCACAAAAATTTCTTACATTTTGCAGGATAAGATCAATTTTAAAACAAGATTCAAAAAAAGAACATTAAATTAAATTATCATGAATTACTTTTAAGCCACACAGACACATAACAAAATTATGAAGTTGAAAAAATGCCAGGGGGAATGGATACAGGCAGAGTTATAAGCAAAAACTTAAAAAGCAATTTACTGTATTCATTATTTTATTTATGAGATAAATCCATCAATCAAACTTATGTTAACCACCTATTAATTGACAAGCAATATTCTGGATGGTATGGACACAAAGACCAATTAGTCCAAGAGCTTGCCATAAAGGAGCTTATAGTTTCTTGGGGAGAGAGCAAAGAAGACAAAAAATGAAAAACACATGCTGTGTTTTAGGAGAGACGTACACATGTGATCAAGATGATCTTAATGTTTCCCATAAATTGACTAAACTTTACTGGTTTCTTTCAGATTATAGGTCTCTGACTTCCCTTTTCTTATAGCATTTACTTTATAAAAGTTGAAAGTACAAATACCTTCTCTGCTTCTTTGTAATATAGATAAATCTTCTCCCAGCTTCTGGCCAGTTTCACAACCCAGGAACATCTTTCTAAAGTGCCTGGGTGTGATTCTTTTGAAACGAAATCATAGAAAAACAGGGTCCCTAACTTCCCGTTTTTATGGGAGGATAAGTGCCCAACTTCAATAGGTATCAATTAGCAAACACAGGTGGCTCAATCACATAGACCAACTTCCCTCCAAGGTCTTCCAGTACTTTTTTACTAGCTCATGCTAGTACTTAAAAATTCTCCTGCCTTATGGGACGCCTGGGTGACTCAGCAGATGAGTGTCTGTCTTTGGTTCTGGGCATGATCCCAGGGTTCTGGGATCGAGTCCCGCCTTGGGCTCCCTGTGAGTAGCCTGCTTCTCCCTCTGCCTATGTCTCTGCCTCTTTATCTGTCTCTTATGAATAAATAAATAAAATCTTTTTTTAAAAAAATTCTCCTGCCTTAGTTTCAATGTAGTTTAATCTCTCTCCGTTATTGCAATAATCTTGAATAAAGTCTTCCTTGATGTTCTTAATAAGTGTACAGTGCAATTTCTCTCTGACACATCAAACCATGGCAACACCTAGGACTCAATCTGCAAGGGAATAGGTAAAATTTTTTTCAAAGAACAGGACACCTGAGGTGTGATGTAAATTTCAAGAATTAAATACGCTGGGTGAAGAAGGTATGGGCAGCATTCTAGGCAGAATGAGGGGCATGCATACAAGCAGGTTATAGGGCTCTGGAGCATGACATCAATTTCATTTGAAAGTTTCTTAATAAGGGTACACACACACAGACACACAAACGCATACACTAAATTTAAAGAAATCTGAATTATTTCTATAAAAATGAGTAAAAGATAATACTACTACATTAGAGAGAGGGAAGGAGCGGCAGGAGAGAGATATTTGGGGCTCAATTTCATGACTCTAATAAGATCACGACCCAAAATCAAGAGTCAGATGCTCAACCAACTGAGCCACCCAGGCACCCCTACAGTAAATTTTTAAAAGCACATTTATAAAATTACTCTTCTACCAAAGCCACCTACTTGTCTATTTCCACTTTGTTTTTATTGTAGTTAAGTACAAATCAGCTTCTGTTGAGAAATTGTTAAATGTTAATATACTCATTAACCTATTCCTTTGAATCAAGAGTTACAGATGAGCATTGGCTGAAGGACAGATTTGAATGACAGTGACAGAAGAAACCTACTGCTCAAGGTGATTACTCCATCTGAAAGTTATACACATTCATGGCAGTGTATTCATAAGGAAGAGGTAACAAAAGCTCAATTTTTCTCCTGGTCCTTTCAGGGCAGCCCCCATGAGAACAGCTGTTCTCTTATTAATGCTGTTAAACGTTAGCAATAAACCTCTCTGGAATTAAACTGAATAAGGTGACGTAGAAGAAAGTTTGTACCAAATAAATGTGCGTAGATTAGAGTCTGCAGGTGGTCTAAAACATGCCTGTATGGGGAGCCAAATTGTTTAGCTCTGAAACCTTTTGAAATGAGAACAAAGAGCCTTTCATTGCTCAAATTCTAAATGCAGCTTAGTACTTCATTAGAAACCTCTTAGTTCGCTGTAGGAATCTTTCGGATTTAATTATGAGGTTGGGAAAAAGCCTTCTTTCCCTAGGATACCATATTGAAACATTTAATTCTGTGTTTCCTGGGAGATCTCCAAGTTTTGCAAATTGGTGAAATTATCAGTGCATATTTAATCTAATTTTTTTTCCTGAAATCTAAGTTTCAGGCAAAATCAAGTTAACCATCTCAGTCAATATGATTATGAAATTAAAATTACTAGGATTCTACAGCAGTGGAGTTTGGAGAGCTGGGTTTGGAGAGCAACACATCATAATCTGGAAGTCAGTATGGCGAATGAACCTTACAGAACGGAAAAGTAATTGAATATCTGGTTGTGGCGTTTGCTACTAAATCCAACGTTGACAAGTTGAGCCTGTTAAATCTCCTGGCCCGTGTTCTTCAATTCTTGATGCCTGTATTATATGTGTGTTTTTTCACTGTGCTTGAGTTCAAATAGCAATCAGTGAGGGCCCATGGGAACAAAGCTTTTCCAAGAGGCTAAGCCGACAACACTTTCTAATGTCACTCAGTGGAAAAACAAAACAAAACAAAACAAAAAACTGTCCTGTCCTTAGACAGCAAACTACTAGCTCTTTGAAATGAAATGAAATGAAATGAAATAAAGAAAACCAATGAATGTTTATTAAATGAACAAGTGAAAAAACAAGCCATGAATCCCAGTCTTGGTTCCAGCCTCTGAATCTCAAGATTAGCCCCAAACTGCTAATGGAAACCTTTTTATAAGCACCAGAGAAACAAAATATAATTACTTCAATAATAGAATATTGAATGGAAATAATTTTTTGCCTTTCCCCTCATTCTATACCAAAGTTAATACATAGGATAGAACTTAGGCAAAAATTTGACCTAAAACTAAATTTGCAAAACCCTCATTAGTTTATACTTGATAAAGTTCTCCCTATCTCTGTTTTGTAAGCTTACAATAGAGTATTTATATGAGGGCAAAATGGGTCAATACCCATGTTAAACTATATTTACTGGATGGTCGAGATGAACTGAGTCATGAATTTTCCTGACTGTGCTGAATAAAAAATAGGAACAAATAATCAGAATGTGTTTCTTTGGTAATATTTTGGGTAAGCACTTCAAAAAATATTACAACTGTACTTTCTTTATGAAGGTAGATGTAAACTGCATACTATGTGTTCATGAATACAAAAACAGGATTTATGCAATGTCACTATAAGGGTTATGGATTTTACTAATTTCACTGTTTGACCCTCCTCCCTGTGACTGGAGATATAACAGAGAATATTTCAAAACATGAAGAAAAATAATCTTGTTTTATAGTCAGGTAAATTAAAATGGATTAGGTTGGCTACATGATGTGCTCCAAATCAATGACCATATGGAAACAGTTTTCATTGTCACTAATACCACTACTCTGTCTGGTTCAGAGCCACAGTCCTTTCTCACTTGGGTAATTTCAACAGCTTCTTAATTTATTACCCTTGCTCCCACCCCAAACTCAATACAGTAGATGAAGCAATCCATTTAAAATGTAAGCTGACTCAGCTAACTTTTCTGCCCAAAATCAGATGGCTTCTCGCAAGCCAAACTCCACACACTGCAGAGCCCCACCTCCAAACCCTGTATCATTGGGCTCCCCACACCTCTCTCCTGCTGCTTCTTCATCCCCTTTTCTCTAACTCAGCCACCTTAGCCCCCCCAATGCTTCTTGAATACCCAGCCAACGCCCACCTCAGGACCTTTACATGGTTTGTTTTTCTCTCTCTTTGGCATGCTTTTTCCACCTGTACTTGCATGGATCACTCCCCCATTTTCAGTCTGTTCTTCTTTAAATCTTTTTTATTTAAATCATTTATGGCTACCTGATCTAAAATCTTAATCTTTCTCTGCAATATTTCCTATCCTTCTTCCTTTTTTTTTTTTTTTTTTAACTTTAGCATTTATCAGTACCTCACATTTATCAGTAAGTTAGAGACTTACTGATTTGCCTTGCTTAGGGTCCACTGACTCCCCTGGAAAAAAAGCCTAAAAGGGCAGGATATATTTATATTTTGTCTGATTTGTTCATGGCTCTATCTTCAGTACCTGGAAGGATGCCTGGCACAAAGTAGGTGCCTAATAAATGTCTGTTACTTAGATGAATAATAACTACCTCTTACTCCTTCACAAGGCCTCTCTCAAACTAAGCCAACAAAAGTCTATGGTTGCTATATGGTATCTCCAATTCCTTTCATCTCTAAATCATTAAGAAACTCTGAAGAATGGGCTTCAATTATTTAATTTTTTTTTTACTTCATAATTGAGGCTGTATCTTTGTTGAACATGGTATTATAATGGATTCCACAGTCTATAATTTCTTTTATTATGATATTAGGGAAGGTCAGTTATTCACAATCAGATGCAGATTATATGTGGACACAAACTATGTAATTTAGGAGAAGCATAAAATTCATCTGAACTTATGTTTAAAAAATCCTAGGAAAAACACACTAGAAAGAGATTTTATAAAACTTACTTGGAGATTCATTATTTTCACAGGTTTCCTCTTCATTTGGTGCTTCCTCTTCCTCTTCTTCTTCTGGGTCATCAGTATCTCCTGACTCATCACTATCTTCCACCCATTTCCCTGGCATTAGCCCTGCTGAATCATAGGAATTGCACAGAGGACCCACAATGTGAGAGATGAAGGATTCCTGAAGATTGGCCAACTGAGGGGCAGAGCGGTCCATGAAGGGGCTTATTGGTAACCCAAGGCTGGCCTCTTCATCACCCTAGAAATAGGAATTTAGCATGAACAGTCAACCAGAAAAATAAAGGACATGAAAAGTTTAAAATACTAGTAAAGTCAACATTCACTTGGCACATAAAATTTGCAATTATGTAAGAACCCAGACATTCATGTGTGAACTCCTTCTTTTACTTGACTGCTAAAAGATTCTAACTAAATTACTAAGATCCCAGTAAAAATGCTTTGTTGTCTTTTATCACTTTTGTGATCTTGAGGTTTTGGCTTTTGATTAAGGGGCAATAGAAGAAATGGTCTAATGTGTTGGGAGATGGTATTTCTTATCATATGTCACTCCTTGTTCTATTAGAGTATAAATGCACTTCAAAATGCAATGCTGGGAATAATTATGAAACAAATATATAATCTGTCAGTCATGTTTTCTTTCTTTTGCCTTGGCTGTAAGTAAAGCTTAGAATAATTTATTGCTCAATTAAATGTGCTACCTAATCCTAGCTTTTGGTTGAATTATATGTTCTGTGATTATATGGTTTCTGATACTTCTATTTGTCAATATGTTTAATAATACTACTGATACTACTGTGCAAGTGTTTTTATTTTGAGCTACATCAAATCTCTCCAAAAAAAAAAAAAAAAACAGACTGTATGTAAACCAGCAGTCACCTAGCAAAATTAATAAAGGAAATATACTGAAATACCAACAATGATTATGCCCATGTAGTAGAATAATTATTATAAATGGGTTATCTTTTTATTTTTTTGTATTTTTGTATTTTTTTTTTAATTTATTTATTTATTTATTTATTTATGATAGTCACAGAGAGAGAGAGAGGCGCAGAGACACAGGCAGAGGGAGAAGCAGGCTCCATGCACCGGGAGCCCGATGTGGGATTCGATCCCGGGTCTCCAGGATCACGCCCTGGGCCAAAGGCAGGCGCCAAACCTCTGCGCCACCCAGGGATCCCTGTATTTTTGTATTTTACTTTGTAATTTATTTTTTTAAAGATTTTTATTTAGTTGAGAGACAGACAATGAGCAAGGTAAAGGGAAGAAGTGGCCTCATCCTTGAGCAGGAAGCCCCATGCAAGGCTGGATCCCAGGACCCTGGGATCATGACCTGAGCCAAGAACAGATGTTTAACCAACTGAGCCACCCAGGCACTCCTATTTTTTTGTATTTCAATATTTGAGAATTAATTATGAATTAATCTCATTTCTAGAAAAGGCAATACAGTATTTTCTAGAAAGTACAAACATTTTGTTCTATGTATGAGTCCTGTCTATAAAACTCACAAAACAGCTTTCTAATCCTTCTTCAAATATGTCCAGTGACAAGCAATTTATTACTTAAAAAAGTGCCTCATCTTATTTCTGGATGCCTTTATAATACAAGTTTCTTCCTCATATTGTCTTGAAATCTATCTCCCTATAACTTCTATATTGTGGTTATATTCACAACGTTTTTAGAGAAGCAGAAAGAAATCTAATGTTTCTTATAAATTAGATCCTGTGTTAAGTGAAACTTTATTTTCTCTAATCTCTGCAACAATGTATGATACACTTAGTCCTAATTTTGTGTATCAGTCTTTAAAGTGTCTGAAGAGAGTTATTATATCACCTCCATTTCCCTGCAGGGTAATTACCTTCACTTTTAAATTTTTTTTTATTTAAATTCAATTTAATTAACATATACTGTATTATTAGATTCAGGAGTAGAAGTTAGTGATTCATCAGTTGTATATAACACCCAGTGCTCATTATATCAAGTGCCCTCCTTAATGCCCATTACCCAGTTATCCCATCCCCCCATCTACCTCCCTTCCAGTGTCCTTTTATGCCACTGATCCCTGTCCTTTATCTATGCTCTACTACCTCTGGATTCCTCTTAAAAGAGTAGTTCACAATACTCAGTTTCATGTATAATCTGATCAGTGTACGGAATTATGGGGAAGATGAACGCATGCTTATATTTTGTGTTAGAGTTTTCAGTGATTTGACATAATGATGTCAAGTAAAATGCCTATTTTTAAAGTTTTTTTTCATATGCTGTTATTATTGACTATTAGGAGTAAATAATCTGATGTACAGTCATCCATATAAATTTAAATGAGCATCTATTATAATAAATTTATTTAAAAAATATGTCAATGGTCTTCCTAATGTCTACATCATTTCATTATTTCAACATCTTCTCCTGCCCCCACCTCCACCCCCTGCAATACTTGCAAATAATTTTTTCTTTGAATTTTGAGTTTTCTGATGTTAGTGTGAATATAAAGGACCAATCAGACTTCCACAGCTTTTGCGAATTTATGAGCAGCCTAAGTATGGATTAAGATAAATAGTTACCGGATGTGTGGGTGGCTCAGCAGTTGAGCACCTGCCTTTGACCCAGGGCATGATCCTGGAGTCCCGGGATCGAGTCCCACATTGGGCTACCTGCATGGAGCCTGCTTGTCTCTCTGCTATGTCTCTGCCTCTCTCTGTGTGTGTCTCTCATGAATAAATAAATAAAATCTTTAAAAAAAATTTAAAAAATAGTTACCTGTTCATAAAACTCATTGACAATACCCTCTGTCCACTGAAGATGGAGCTCTTTACATTTAGCTGGCCCATTTATATCAGCCAACTTTATACACATTTGGCAAACCAGTAGACGATCGTTTTCATTGGTCCAGTCTATTCCAACATCATCATTCACCTGTTTGAGGGGTAAGGGTAAAATATGTTTTGCCTCAATGAAAGGAAAATTTGAATAAAAGAATAAACAACATATTTATTATCTTCTTAACATGTAGAAATCAGAATACCAAGAAACTAGAAACTTCTTAGCTATTTAAAATGTTATTGGCTTGCATAATAGTAAAATAGCTCATCCGAAAAATAAAATTAAAAATGATAGGTAAAATTATTAATTATAGAACTGAAAATAAATGCTATTTAAAATTGATAATTACCAATTATCCATGAATAAATATAGCTACAAATGATAAGAAATTTTCTTAAGTTAACATTTAGATATTTATGTTTGATATATGAAATTTTGTTTCCCGGTTTTGACCTATCCGGCAGTAGCCAGATAATCTATGTTAGTATATACCATAGTGAGCAAATTAAATGAAACAAAAAACACAATGACAGTGAGAATTTTATTTCTCTGCAGCACAAACTATAATATATATGTAGACAGAACCTCAACTTCTTAGATTTCTAGATTGGGACCATTGCCCACATATCTGCTTCTGGTTAAACATTTCATTGCATTTCATTTTCACATTTGACATATAAGAGGTGAAAGCAGTAAGTTTTGTTCCACACTCTGATTCCATGACATCTTTCAATATGGTCATAAAATGAAGACTGGTACAAATCTAGTTACCTTGGCATTAAATTTGGCTACAAAATCAAAGTGTTTCTTCAGGTCAGTGGCCAAAATTGCTTCAATGACAAGGAAACGAAAATGCTTAAATTCCACATGGTCAAGGTTAACTAAGAAGTTGTACTCTGGCCGGGACATGAAAAGATTCCATGCAGCAGCTGCGTGATGATTCTCCAAAACTGAACGATCATTATAGAGCACCGCCTGGGCAAAAAAAGAAAAAACTTGAAGGGCTCAACTTTTAAATTAAAAAAAAATCATAAAAATACATAACAGGTAAAGCTTTCAGGATCCTCTTTTATCATGGAACATACAAATGTAATCTTGTGACTGTTGGTTAAGAAAAATTCCATACTATAATTACACTGACTGTTGATTACTTTTCTTGGTTAAAATTTCCTTTTTTTGTAAGATGAAGTCCATTTCCCTGAAAGTTTATTCCAAACTCCTGCAAATGAGGGGTTTAGAGCTAGCTTTTAACAAACTTCTTTGCACAGGAATTTAACTATTAAAAAATGAAAATGTACGAAAATCCCTAGGAGGTAACTCAGTTACTTTCTGCATCTAGAGTAAGACTGATTCTTAAGCACATATAACTAATAAATATGAATGGACTCCCTGAGGAGCTTATCATTTATTTTTATTATTTTTTAAGATTTTATTTATTTATTAATGCAAGACATACACACAGAGAGAGAGAGAGGCAGAGACACAGGCAGAAGGAGAAGCAGACTCCATCCAGGGAGCCTGATGTGGAACTGGATCCCAGGACTCCAGGATCATGCCCTGGGCCGAAGGCAGGTGCTAGACCACTGAGACACCCAGGGATACCTGGAGCTTATAATTTAAAACATTCTCACCCTACAAGCAGCCATAGAAGATTTCACCCTTCAACTAGTAATTAAAGGTATATAATAAATATATACTTGCTTGGAATTCCCGAATAATGCTGAGGGATACCGCAAAAGAAGAGGAAGTTACCTAAACATCACTTGAAGACTAGTGTGGTAGATAGACAATACAGGAAAAAAAGAAAGAAGGATAAAAAAGAAAGACAAGGCACATGAAAATTTAAATTGAACTAAGTAAAAATGCACACAATGTGTAGGAAAATATGAATGATAAATAGTGCTGACAAAATGATTTGCCCATTTTTAGGGAAAATAATTCTGGTATATGAAGGTTATGCTGAAATAAAGTAGGCAGTCAGGGAAGAAAAAAATCAGGATATTTTTATTGCATACAGATTAGAAGAAAATTCTAGTCTCTACAACAGGTGGAAATGGATGAGAAATGGGTAAAAGACAAAAAATAAGAAAAAAAAGTATGAGATTTGACTTCTAGATCACTTAGAAAGAAAAACAGGATCTCAGAATACTTAGCAACACAGAACCAACTAATTAAATCAAGGAGAAACTTACTGAATTTCATTGTATAGATGGAGATCTGAGATACTCAGAGATTAATTTTTGACCTAAATTGAAGTATATAAGAAAATGGACTTCTTAAAAGTTATTGTTTTTGGAATACTATATTTAGGTAAAAAAAAATTCCCTCAAATGAATGAAATAAATTGATGCTTAAATCCTACTAACCAATAGAAATGTCATAAGAATCACAGTTGTTATGATGAATATACTTCAAAGGAATGGGATTTATATACAAAGACGACTTGCAAAATTAAAAGTTCAAGAAAGATCTGGTTCTTTAATAGTTTCAAAAGGCACTTTTGTATAGGTTGGATTTTCTTTGTTGAGAAGGTTCATTAATATGGATTCAACTAGTTTTTCTTCTTAAGAAGAAAACTGAGAAGGGATCCCCATGGGTAATAAAGTTGCATAGCTGCCATTAATATCCTGGAACAAACACGGTATCTTTTCAAAATTAGCTTGGTCTCTAAGAATTCTGCCCTAGGGCTAAATATAGTTTGGCTCATATTCATTTGGTCCCCATTATAAGTAAACTTAGAAAATTAATTTTCTTTGGAAAAATCTCTAAATAGAATTCTTTCTTCTAATCAAAATTGAAAGATTTACCTGAGGAGCACTAGTTGCAACCAGGAAAGCATTAGTCCTTCCTGGGTGATCATAATCATGCATGGCTGCAGCCACATATAGTGCCATTAACTCTAAAGCAGGGATATTTCCAGATAAACATCCGTATTTATCATCAGGTACATTATACATTTTTGAGAATACATATCCCATATGTCCATGTGTAAATCCACTGTCAGAATCTGAGAAGAGAAAATTAAATAGAAATTTTTAAAAGTATTAAACTGATACTATTTGTTTTGACCTCCTTTTTTAAAGAAATGCTTCCCCTCCCAACCTTCCCCACCAGTTAACAAGGGAGCACAGATGTACTTAATACGTACCTGAATCACTTGTTGATCCATGATCATTAATCACAGTTGAGTGGCCCGGAATAGGTTGTGTAGTAAGATACCAAACAGCATGTAAAACATCAGTGGCATGAATTCTGTTATGATCTGTAACCAATGCAAAGGAAAAGTCATTAATTTGTGAACTTTGGGGTCCAAGGACTAAGAGTGCCATCTACTGGATAAAGAGTTTAGTCTTAATATTTTAATACCCCAGTGAAAGGCAGCCAAACTTTCTAGGACAAATGCTCTTTGATTACTCTTCCATGACTCCATAATATTCATAGTTACCAGGGGTGGGGGGTGGGAAGCACACATAATGTTTATTATGCATGCAGATGTCTGAAGGGAAAAAAATCTGTCCAGAATCTACCAGAAACCTAACATCCATAGAAAGCTCACTATGGGGCAGCCCTGGTGGCGCAGTGGTTTAGTGCCGCCTGCAGCCAAAGGCGTGACCCTGGATTGAGTCCTACGTCAGGCTCTCTGCGTGGAGCCTGCCTCTCCCTCTGCCTGTGTCTCTGCCTCTCTCTCTCTCTGCATCTCCATGAAAAAATAAATAAAATCTTTAAAAAAAAAAAAAAAAGAAAGCTCACTATGTGCAATCACTGTGATATTTATCCTTATACTTATTTCCATGTCCCTGTATAAGATTATGCAGAGGACCAGAATAAAGAAAGACCCATGACATACTTCAACTAGGTCAGACCAATGGTCTATACCACTCAATATTTCATATCTGGTAATAACATGCAAATATATTCTGTGAATGAAACATAGTACTATTCTTTTGTATCCAACTCAAAACACTGGTAAAAAATAATAATTATATACATATATGTTAAATTCATAAAGCAGAATTGAAAACCACAATCAATGATGTTCTCTGATCTAAAAATTCTAATATGGCAATACAGCTCTAGGAAATATCTGAAGAGAAAAATAAAAACTTCCTTGCACATTAATGTAGGAGTTGGATCACTTAGAAGAGCAAAATCTATGGGAAAACCAAATCTTCTAGTTACAACATCATTATCATGGGAAGAGGGTCTATTTTATACATGCAGTTCAGCTTCTATTGAACTATGACTAAAGGCCTGGTGCGTTCTTGGCTCACCTTTTCCTGGTGCAATTCTTTCAAGCTTTTTTGTTTACTGGACTTCACAATATTTCATTGATTGCTATACTTAAGCATGCTAACTTTACATACTCTATTTCCAATAACCAACTACGTAATACAGTTTCTTCCAATATAGTAGATTACATCTCTGAATAATACTGAACAGAGAAAGAGAAAATAGAGAACAGTGATAATGATAATGGGAATTGGAGAGAACATCTGGTCTCTCTGGTCAGGGAAGAAAGAAAAAATATAAGATTTTTTTTAAAAAAGATTTTATTTGTTTATATGAGAAAGAGAGAGAGAGAGAGCACGAGTGGGGGCAGGGACGGGCAGAGGGAGCAGCAGACTCCCCACTGAGAGTGGAGCCGGATCAGGGCTCCTTCCCAGGATCCTTGAATCAAGACCCAAACTGAAGGCAGATGCTTAACCAACTGAGCCACCCAAGTGCCCCCCAAAAAACCAACATTTTTGGTGTTAGTGGCACACAGAAGGAAGGCAGGTGGATGCTGCTTATTTCCCTACACAGAAATATGCTTAAAAATTCCTCTTCTCATAGCCACAGTAGGCAACTGAGAGGGAGAAGGAATGGTATTAGAGCTATCTTTATTATGATCATCCCTCTTCCTTCATCTCTGCATTTTGGACAAACCCCCAACTCTTTTGATAGTTTTTCACCCATCTGGCAAGGCTCTGTCCTTCTGCCCCTCTGCCAACACACACACACGCGCACACACACACACACACACACTAACACATAACATGCCTCATCTCATTCCCATAGTCTACCCATCTCCCTTTTCTGTCTTAATACACTTGTTTTTTCAACTTTCTCCTTTTCCCTCAAGAACAGAGTTGAAGTGAGCTAGCAAGGAAGGAGGGCTGGAGTTAAATGTAAAATTTTTTGCCCTATAGATTTAGATTTTCAATTTAAATTCTGTCTATACTCCTTTGGAAATGTATTAAAGAGAAGTGACACTTTAAACACTTTTTGCCTTTGGAATATAGTAAATACTAAAATAGTTTTGCTTTTCTAGCTTGTCCCATGCCACCTCGGTGTCTAGTTTAAAAACTGATGGGCACATGACATATAGCTTAATTGAACTGAACTAAACACGGAATAAAATTATTCTCATCACTGCCACTCTCCTCATTTCTCCAACTTCAATAACAAGAATGATTGATTTTAGGAAGAATATATTTTAGAGATGAAAGTTTCTGAAAATAGAAGAAGCATTCTCAAAACTAACTTTGAATTAATGAATGAACAAGACCTGATGATTTATCTTCTTTACTTGCCAGTATGCCCAACTGAAAGGGACTGTGAACGACAATGAACATTATTTATTTCTCTGGGCAATTGGGTATCAATTATACCTTAATTTATCCTAATCTTTATTGAACAAATATATATTCGGTATCATATCTTTATCAGTGAATTGCCTATATTTATACCTCATCCCACTGCTATTCCATGAAATATCTACCTACCTACAAATGTGTCTATTTTTAAATCTAGATTCTTCAAATTTTAGTAAGGGTTCTGGGTAAAAATTTAAAGGTTGTTATATTTTCCTCTTCTCTTAAAAATTGTTAAAAGTGTGCTTAAAAGTATAATAAAATTTAGTTTCTACTATTTTAGGTCATTGTCATATTAAAGCTAATCCCATTTTGGGCTTTTTCATTTAGGTATGGGTTTATTTAGACACAGCTATTAGAAATATAGTTCTCTAGGAGTAGACATTAAAGTAAGGATACATACAACAAATTTTTGTATAAGATAACTATAATTGATGATAAACAAAGCTTTTAATAAATATCTAAATTAATCTGAATTTATAACACTACCACATGCAAAAATCACTATTTAAAAAGGGATCACCAGTCAAGCTAAAACTTTTCTGTGAGAAGATATAAATGAATTCCCTATACAAGAAAGTGTTTAGGGTTCCTAAGAGAGCAAGCAGGTTTATTATAACAAATTATTTTCACATGGAACGAAGAACCCACTATTTCAGAAAAAAAAAATCTATTCGGTTGTAAAATAAAATATAAAAATGAAGAATAAAATTTAAATCTGGAAACTTCTTTTTACACTTAAGTACTGATCAACTTTCCCTATGATTTTATGACATACTGCCTAGAGAAAAGTTAGTAGTTATTATATCAATTGGTACTTAATGGACTTGGCTATAGCTGATCATGTCACTGAAATACATTTGGAAATATAACAATTTGTAAATTTAGTCTGATGACTAGCTGTTGAAAAATCAGTAACACTTATGTGAATCACTGGCATCCACCCAGGGTGTGCCCTGGGAAAATGGTATTAAGAAAGCAAGGTTTGTTTGAGATTCTTTCAAAATACCCCTTTTTCACTTCTGTCAATTTCCTTGGCCCTACTGGCCAGAGTTTTCTTTTTTCTTTTTTTTAAGATTTTTATTTATTCATGAGAGACAGAGAGAGAGAGAGAGAGAGAGAGAGAGAGGCAGAGACACAGGCAGAGGGAGAAGCAGGCTCCATGCAGGAAGCCTGATGCGGGACTGGATCCAGGGTCTCCACGATCACACCCTGGGCTGAAGGTGGCGCTAAACCGCTGAGCCACCGGGGCTGCCCCAGACTTTTCCAAGAGACCCAGTACTCTTAAGCTCCTTTCTCCTCTACACCCACTGTCTTGTCTTATCTGCATTTTGGTCCCATATTCTCCAACAAATCTCATTTGTAGATCCAATTCTTCATTCTTTTCTCCTATCACACACTATCAGCTGTGTATTTTCATTCTCATGTAGCATGTGGATGCCACTTTGAAAAACAATGTTAATAATGGATCACTGTACAACTCCTTTCTGGAAATATCTGTACTTTGCTATCTCCCTCAAGGGAGATACACCTCCCCTAAGGTATATAAAAGCAAATTTATAACTTAAAACATGATTTGAACGACACATATTTAAGGCATGCTTCAATCAATGTATGACATCTGGCTACTTCTCTTGCTATGCATTTATTTTTTAAAAATACCCCATGATTTCTGCACATTTCCACAACTTCCCTTCCCTGCATTCCCTGATTTTTGCACATTTTCTTCAGTTCTATATATTTTTTAGCATGTATGGTGATTTTACTCTCATATTCAGATGATACCAGAAATGCTCCATATTCAAAATTTAACATCTCCTCTCTGTTCAAACTTTGCATTATTATAAATAAAATTATTCTCATAATATTTAAAGTTCATAAACTTGAAGACTTGGTTGTGTCTCTTCCTTTGGTCTTCACATTTATCTGATTTTTAAAATATTTACAATAATTTCTTCACAATCACTTTAAGGTGCCTCTTTTGTTCCATTTTATTAATTAGACTATTATGCACCTGTCCCTCTACCCCAGCCAGGTTTTTCTTATATTGAAAACATGTCAAAAAAAAAAAAAAAAAAGAAAAAAGAAAACATGTCAAGAGCTCATGATTTAACTCTGCAGTTGCCAGAACAAAAGTTGAATTCACCCAATAAGAAGAGTATATTATAAAATGAGTAATAAATTTAACATTTCATTATTTATAAAGCACACACTTAAACTGGCTTACTACATGAAGGCACTATTATAACCCCTTTAGATTTATTACCACATTTTATCCTCATAACAATCCTATGAAGCTGATATTATGAGCCCCATTTTACAGATTAAGAAATGAGGCATGCAGAGGTGAAGTAAGACTATGGTCATTGACAGCAGAGAAGTGAAGGATCCAGGATTCTGAAACAGGCTATAACCTTGTAATCACTATACCATGTGGCCACATCCAGTGTTTACTATATGTAGTCCTCTGCTAGCTGCCAATGATTCAATAACCCATTACCCATTGCAAATTCGGCAAATTTGAAAAGCATTATTTCACAGATAACTTATACTTACAAGGAATTTCCCTGTATCCAATCTCCAAAGCATGAAAATAATTCATAAATTCTCTAACTGGAATTTTGAAAGCTTCGAAGAGACCCATGTCTTCAAAAAGTCTGTATGATACCTATAAAGAGAAAGACAAAGCTTTATAAAACATCCCTGTGTGTATTAGACACAAAAAAGAAAAAAAATTAAAACAAAAAATTCCTGGCCAGCAAGGACACACTTATTGGGAACAAGAAGTCAAGTGAGTATTGAAGAACTCTATGTGTCTAGACCCTATAGCCCCTGACCATAAGGGGTATTTAATCTGTTTTTAAAGATGGGGACATACAACCAAGAAAACAACCAACCTAAACAACAGTATACATTAGAGAAACATGTCAAGGCACTTAACTGTGTGTGATATCAATTACTAGAGAATCCTACTTATTAAAGCATTCATTGTATAGTGCATACTGTAAGCACTAACAAATGAGAGAAAGCTTTAATTTGGATTAATTTTTTTTTAAATCTTTCCAGAAGATAAGGGATTTGGAGCTGTAACTTAGTGAAGGATAAGGGGAAAGAATGAGAGAGAGAAAAACGGTTACTTGGACTAAATACATAGAAAAAACTGATTTATTCTTATGCAGTATAAATAACAACATCTAAATTATTTCTTCCTTCCCTGTTTTCTCTTTCTCTTCCAAATATTTATTCTCCTTCCAATTGCATTCACAGCTCTACCGACCCAAATCCAGTGAATATCTACGTACGTAGCTGGTATATTTGACATGCAAATGATGGAGAAAAAAGTGATAAAGGCACCGAAGAAGGTAATGGGAAGGGGAATGGTTATTCACATGGCAGAACCGAGTGCAGCACCATTTCAAGTGGCCTTACTGCAAGTCACAAAGGCACAGTGTTGGTTAGAACTCAGGAGACTTTAAGAAAGAACTACTCGTCATTTTTTTTTAAAAGATTTTATTTATTTATTCATGAGAGACAGAGAGAGAGAAAGAGAGAAAGAGAGAGAGAGAGAGAGAGAGAGACTGAGACATAGGCAGAGGGAGAAGCAGGCTCCATGCAGGGAGCCCAACACGGGACTAGATCCCGGGTTCCCAGGATCAGGCCCTGGGCTGAAGGTGGCGCTAAACTGCTGAGGCACCTGGGCTGCCCTCGTCATTTTTGTTATCTGCATCTCTTCTTAAAGTTGTCTTGAAATATTTCTTCTCAATCTGTTGTATGCTGTTTCTTAGCTAAATTTCTATGTTTTGTTACTGACTTTAAATCTATTTAAATTCAATAATACTCCTTTAATTATGTACTCCGTGTTTATCATATATATCTATATATAAAACTATATGTCTATATGTTTGTCTACATATTATGCCTCTCTATATATAAAACTATAATGGAATTTCAATCTAAAATGAAACTGGAGGAGATGAAACAAAAAAATCTCATGCACGTGCCCTCAGAAAAACAAAATTCAAGGTCCGAGAGACTGATTTCCTATAAATGACCAATTTTTAGAAAAGCAGTAACATTGGAATTTTCTTAAATGGTATGGAGTTGATCAGGAGTTGCTTCGTATCAACCTAAGGAAGTTGTACTTATAGTTTCCAGAGGCATGAACAAGGAATAATCCAGGTTGGTCTGGTCTGGCAAAATAAGCTGACTCGAGCTTTGCTTGTATGACTACACTGGTTTTGTCTACTCAAGCAATTTCAAACCTGGTCTCCATTTGTTTTTGATTTTAATGGACTCTAACTGAACTACCCCTCTATACAATCCCTGCCTATAATACACCAAACCCTCAGGAGACTCACTGTAGTGAGCGCAACTACAGTTTGCACAGCCTATATATTGTACTTCCTCTGCTATTCCTGAATATACTCATCCTTCTGACAATTTTGAGCTTGCCTCAGTTTACCTATTTAGGCTGAATAACCAAAAAATTATTCATTCAGTATACATTTATTGAGTGCCCACCACATGCCAGATACTCTTCTGCATATGAGGCATATATGCAGATGAACAAAAACAAAGATCTCTTCCTTCAGGGAGCTCATTGTCTATTTAGCAGGGGAGGGCAGTAAACAACAGATATAATAAGTAAAGTATACACTATGATAGAAAGTAGTAAGTAGGGGCAGCCCAGGTGGCTCAGCAGTTTAGTGCCGCCTTCGGCCGAGGACCTGATCTTGTAGACCCAGGATTGAGTCCCACATCAGGCTCCCTGCATGGAACCTGCTTGTACCTCTGTCTGTGTCTCTGCCCCTCTCTCTCTCTCTCTCTCCACAGTCTCTTATGAGTAAATAAATAAAATCTTAAAAAAAAAAAGAAAGTAGTAAGTAATATAGAAAAAGAAAAAGGAGAACAAGCATGGAGGACTGGATAGGGAAGCTACAGAATTTGCTTTTTTAGGTATGGTGGTTAGAGTAGGCATATCCAGGTGACATTTGGGCAAAGAAGTGAAGGAGACATAGACTGAGGTACATGGATATCTAAGAACAAAGTTTTCTATACAGGAAAAAAGGCCTGTGCAAAGGCCCTGTACTCAAGAAACAGCAAATAAGCCAGCATGGCTTTCAGAATGAATGAGGACAGGAGGAGAATTTAAGTTAGCAATGGCAAAGTGGAATGTGGCACCGTGTAATCTTGGGGTTTGATAGCCAGACTGATCATTTTAATATTTTTTCTCTGAGGTAGAGAGCCACTGACTGGAGGTAGTGACTGGAGCAGGGAAGTGACTTTATTTGACTTATTTTTTTCTTTTTTTAAGGTTTTATTTACTTGAAAGAGAGAGAAGGAGTCTGAGCAGGGGAGGGACAGAGTAAGAGGGAGAAGTAGACCCCCTACTGAGCATGGAGCGGATGCAGCACTCCATTCCAGAACCCTAGGATCATGACCTGAGCCACCCAGGCACCCCGTTTGACTTATATTTTAAAGGATTACTGTAGTTAAGTTGGGAACAGATTCTATATTATGTACATTAACTTCTCAATGCTTTTCTTCACTCTGAATGGCAAGTACATTTAAATTTTGTCCTTTTTGTGCATAACATATAATGCCTATCTCCTCCCTTTAAAAATGCAACAGGGGCACCTGAGTGATTCGGTTGGTTAAGCATCAGACTCTTGATTTTTTCAGGCCATAATCTAAGGGTTGTGAGGTTGAGCCCAGCATTGGGCTTGTACTGGGCATGGAGTTTGCTTGAGATTCTTTCCTTTTCTCTTCTTCTCTCCCTCGCCCCACAACGCCCCCCCCGCCAAAGGCAACAGAAAGTGAAGTTTATGATTTCTGTAATATTTCAAGCTAGGTTTTCTTTTGTTGTTGTTGTTGTTGTTGTTGTTGTTATCTCCTATTTACTACTGCTTTGGTCTATATTTGAGTTTTTGTTTATAAATACCTAATGGATTTAACTATGCATGTTACTTCAGTGACTTGTCCAAGATCACACATCTGACAACATTATCAGAACCAGAATTCAAGCCAAGCCTTTTGGCTTCAGATTTTGTACTCTAAACTGCTGCAAATTGTACCACTAGTATTTGAAAAGCAATGTTGTTAGGATTGTAAATAACTAAGGTTTTCTTCTACTATTACCTTAAACACTTAAAAGAGTAAGACAACAGGATATTTTAGAGTATGATTTTAAAATAAGAGAATTTTCACCAACATGCTGTTAAAGAATCAACCACCAATAACTTAAACTCACAAAGATACCATTAATCTGGTAAATATTGGTAATTGGAAAAAGTAAGTACTATTTCCAAACTTGAACCATGTCCTTTTTTTTTTTTGAACCATGTCCTTTAAAATTTGTTAAAATAAACATGATAATCATCAAGAAGGCAGTCAGTATACTGAGACTGAAAAGTCATTTCCATTGCACATATGTCTCTTTAAAAATCTTTTGAAGTAGGACTTTTTCTGTGTAGTTTCAGCCAAAAGGTGATTTCTCGGAATGTTCAAGTTAATTCATTTCAGCTGTCCCACAGTCTTACTAAAGGTGAAAAAAGTATGCCTTTCACACAGTGAAAATGTCATGATTTTGTGCTTATAAACTTAAATCAAAGAGAAAACCCATAAAGTTCTACTCAGTAAGACAAAACTGCATTTTCTCGAAGTTCAATGTTTTGTAAATTGGAAAGATAAACAGTGACATACTAAGGCTCATGTAGCTATGTATTTCTTTCTGGAAGGTGACTGGAAGAAAAACACATTAGTGAATTTTATTGCAATCTAATTGTTCATTATATCTCATCTTTCTGCTCTGTACTCCTATCCAGGACTCTTAAAAATATTTTGTGGCAAAGCTGGTCAAGTGTCACCCCCAGCTCCCAGAACTTCAAGGGGAGCTAGGTATAGAGGGACCTGTATTAGTATAGCAAATATAGTATTTGCTATTTTGTCACTAGTGCTAAAAAGCTGACTGTTAGAATAACCGCTTTTCTACTGGCTCCAGCTCTCTGTTCAGAGTGTTGAAGACAGAATAAGTCAATGGGTTTTATGGGGGTGCTGAGAAACTGCTGAAGGTAAATGAAGACTACAAGTATGGTTTTCTGATATGGCTACATCTGGATTCAAATCATATGTCTAAAATCTACCCTATGACTTCAGATAAATGGTATAGGCTCTTTTAAGCTATAGTTTCTTCTTCTGAAGAACAGAGATTAGACACATTATTTGCATCAAAGTTACTGAGGAGATTAAGTCACAGAGTTTGTGGAGGGGAGGTCTGTGATCTACGGATTAAATACAGAACATGTGAAATTTTTCTCTTTATAGGAACCACACTCTGCAGTGAATAAAAAAGAATAAAAAAGAAGTCTTCCTGGCCCACTGCCACCTCTTCTTCCAGGGCACCATTACAGAAATATTTTCATGTAAAATCACATGACATAGTCTACAAGGAGTTTCAGAAAGTGGGATATAAAACCTATGTCTACTATAAAACCTATGTCTCAGAGACATAGTCTACAAGGAGTTTCAGAAAGTGGGATATAAAACCTCCCAGGAGGAGCCCTGAGGTGTGAGACTAAGGTGGACTGGATAAAAATAGTTGTCATTATACCTGTCTTCAAGGCCCCTGGGTGGCACAGTTGGTTAAGTGTCCAACTCTTGGTTTGGGCTCAGGTCCTAATCTCAGGGCTGGGAGATCAAACTCTGAGTCTGGCTCTGTGCACAGCACAGTCCACTTGAGTTTCTCTCTCCCTCTGTCTCTCCCCTTCCTTGCTTACTTGCACTCTCTAAAAAAAAAATAAATCTTGAAAAAACCATTTTAGGGGCACCTGGGTGGTTCAGTGGTTAAGCGTCTGCCTTTGGCTCAGGTTGTGATCCCAGGTTCCTGGGATCAAGTTCCACATTAAGCTTCCTTACAGAGAGCCTGCTTCTCCCTCTGCCTATGTCTCTGCCTCTCTCTGTGTGTCTCTCATGAATAAATAAACAAAATCTTAAAAAATATATTTTAAAAGATGTTGCTTAGAACTGAGGAGAAGTTAAAGGAGGAAAGATGGGACCATTGACTCCTAGTAAAAGTGCAAGGGCTATCATTCCAGTCCTCAAGGTGTTTGTGGTCGGAAGAAAATCTAGCAGAGGCAACTATATGCTACATAGACTGTCATCATTTTGAATTTCATTGTCCATCAATCATCTTAGCACATTTCTTTTGTATGTAGCAAGTTGAATTGTCATGACTTTGACCCATATCTAATTGCCCTACTAGTCCCTATAAGGCAGGAACATAACTTTTCTTCTGGAACACTAGACTAGTACTTTGTGTTTGTAGAACTGAAAAACAAAGGAAAAGTCCCTTTTATCCTTTACCTTCAAACCTTCATGCATCAGGAATCCTCACCCTGAAGCCCCACACTCCGAGTTGTTGAGATGTCTGAAGAAAGCCTATCTCTACTGATGCACCGAGTAGAAATAAGTACAATACGTGATTTCTCTTCTGGTGTTCTCCAGGGAGGTGTTCATTGCTCCAATTAATCTGGGTCTTGAATTTTCACCTAAGTCTTATGTAAGTTTGGTGGTCTTTAGTATCTCTGCAGTGATATTTATTCCATCTATGAAAACACCCCTGAAACATTTTTAAATAAGCTGACAAGTATTATTACATAATCCTCCTTAATTGAGTATGTATTCTGATAGGTGTTTGATAATAGACCAAATTCAGTGTTTTATTTATTAAGAACAAACATGTTCAACTTCTTAATTTCTGTGTTTTCTTTCTCCCTCAGGGAAACATTTTTTTTTTTTTTTAATGTGGGAAGCCTTGAAAGTAAGTCTGGTTTAAGGAAAAAATACAAAAAGTCTTGTTAAGTAGCAACAGATCATATTCTATACTTCTTGTGATACTTAAAGGTGTTTTCTATATTAAAACACAGATATGTTTCTACAGCAATGGAAGGAAATGTGTTTCTGCACGATACCTTACTCTTGATAAGACCTAAGCACTGTAATATTCAGAAGTTTTAAGGGCTCAGTTGGTTAAGTGTTTGGCTCTTTTGGCTCAGGTCATGATCTCAGTGTCATGAGATCAAGCCCCACATTGGGCTCTGAATTGGGTGTGGAACCTTCTTAAGATTGTTTCTTCCTCATCTACTGCCCCTCCCTCCCTAAAAAAAAAAAGAGGTTTAAAAAACAGAAAAAAAATTTACACAATAAATTACTATTTATAATTAGGCAACTTTCTTCTTTTGAGACTGTACCTACTTTTCTTTTGCTGAATTCTATAAATTTCAGATGTATTTCTCCATCTTGCTTGTGTATCCTTGCTCTCTTCCACTTTGCCTTAAAAACTACATATTTTAATTGCATAATAACGGTATTCCACTCACTTGAAGTTCCAATTCCTTTTGTTAATCCACCACTAAGGAATCTACAGAATGTTGGGTACTAAAATTTCCTTTCTCCATCCAATATCCACCACCAGTGTCAAGCATGAACAGAGCTTTAACTGACCAAGGAATTTTTTTCTACATTTAACGTCATATGTATGAATGCATTTCTTACCTGACTTAGAATACGGCCACATTTTCTTCCTATTTTTTCCACCAAATCAAAAATTGGAAAATTCCAAGTATTTAACTGCTCCATAATTGAGTCCAAGTTATCCATGACAAGAGGTTCAGGAGCAAGAATTGGCTTGTCCTAGAAATGAAGATGAAAATATTTTAAGAACATACAGTTTTTCTACAAAGCAATTTGTGCTTTGGTAAGCCCAATTCAACAGCTGAGTTTACAAAAACAAATGACTTAAAACCTCAGGGTAAATGAGAGATTTAAAAAAAAAAAATCAAGACGAACAAGACATTGATCCCAAAGTAAGGCGAAAATGTCCTAATGGTGCTTCATATGATGAATTTAACTTATTAAGTGCCTGCCTATTGTTGGTTCATATATGCTACAGAAAAAAAATACATGTTTCTTTCATAGGTTAATATAACTGCTTTTCGCGTACTGTGGGGTTCTTAAAGGTTCAAGAACTTAAGGATATTCTGAAATCGTATGTAAATTTATCTCTTTATATGTTTATGTAAAGTTTTCTGGGAGAGCTCCTGGCTTATACTGGACTCTCAAAAGAAACCCATGAGTGGGGAGGAGTTAATCACTCCCTACTCAGCCAAATTTATATTATTGCCTCAAAATCAGCATTAATCCTGTGGGATGATAATTGCCACATTTTTCATAGATTTTAATTTTGAAACTCATGTGAGGGATCCCTGGGTGGCGCAGTGGTTTGGCGCCTGCCTTTGGCCCAGGGCGCGATCCTGGAGTCCCAGGATCGAATCCCACATCGGGCTCCCGGTGCATGGAGCCTGCTTCTCCCTCTGCCTGTGTCTCTGCCTCTCTCTCTCTCTCTCTCTGTGTGACTATCATAAATAAATAAAAAAAATTTAAAAAAAAAAAAAAAAAAAAAAAAAAAGAAACTCATGTGATATATGGCTTCCAAAGAAACATGTGCCATATTAACATAAAGACATTTTATAATTGGTTCCAAAGAGGACATTCTTAAGAATACATTTACCAAAAAATAAATTAAATAAAATAAATAAAGATAATGAGGATTAGAAACCTACCAATTACTTTATCTGGTAATCTCTTTGAAAGTATAAGTGGTAAATCAGATAAGAGAAAAATGATAATAGCAGCAATTGATAATTACACGACAGCCAACTATTTTCTATTTGCTACCTCCCTGAAATTAACCTGATTCAAATATACACTTTTATTCTCTTTAAATGGATCTCTATAAACACACAAAGTAAGCTCTCATTAAAGGATATTTTAATGGATACTAAGTGTCAGTATAAACCTAGTTTAATATAATAAGAAAATAAATATTGGCACATTTTCTAAATGAACGAGGTGGTAGGAAAAAAAACCCAGCAGAAGCCCTAAGACAACTAACATATTTCACTTTTATTGATTAATATTTATAAAATATTGCTTCACTGGATGAAATAT
Source organism: Canis lupus baileyi (assembly GCF_048164855.1). Lineage (NCBI taxonomy): Eukaryota > Metazoa > Chordata > Mammalia > Carnivora > Canidae > Canis > Canis lupus. Next base: position 26,948,947 of record NC_132862.1, read on the forward strand.
TCTTTTCCTATGCATACTTACACTTTTAGATTCTAGGATTAAGAAATATCTGTAATCACTTGTGGTGATGAATACTTGTGCTTTTAATCATTAAATAAGAGAATTGTGAAGAGATCAATAAAATCTGGATAAGGAAAAATTATACTGGTACATATGGGTATGGGTATAAGGCATGTGTGACCCAAAAGAGATACATCTGTAAATCTAATGATTCAGGGATCGATTTTTTTTAAGTCAAGTTAAAAATTTCTGAAGTAAATAAATGAGGAAAGTGATATGGCGCTACCAGGAATATCATGGTCTCAGGCGTGTATGTTCCACAAGTGGAAGCTTTCCGTAGAGGCTCTCTCAGGCACTCTGTCTCATCTTCATTCTGTACAATATCACTGCTATCACTGTTGTTATTGGTTTCATAATCAGAGGTAACTTGAGTAGTGTCATCTGCAATTGAAAGAGAACAGCTTATTATGAAACTTGCAAATGGAAGAGATGGGAGTCCCATTAGAGTGAATATTCCTAAAATGCATATGCCAAATACTGTGCTTAGGGACAGACCTACTGCTTTCATGAGCTTATACACCAAGAATGTAAGATTGTAAAGTGGGAAAAAGTAGACTTTTTTTTAATCCAATGAAGTGGACATAATTATGTTGATCAGTGATTCATATGACATTGAATAATTCCTCAGTCATAATGTTTAGTTCTGTAGTAGTTATACTTTTTAAAAATCCTGTAACTTTATGTTTCTTTTTCCTTTATGCATCCCGCAACACACGAAACCACCGAGTAGCTAATTAAAACACTAAATCTAGAATGGGCACATGGGTAGGAGAAGTGGAGTTGACACCCATGCACAAAGTGGTCTATAGGACATGGCACAATAGCACGTGCTTAAGAGCCTGGGAGATCTTATGTATCCAATCTTGATCCCTAGGAATCTGTGGTTTTCTTCCTTATCTGCCTCTTCCACCATCTCCCATTTCACTCAGCACTAAACTATGCTAACTAGATGCCCAATCGAGTACTATCAAGTGTCTGTCCAACGTGCCTCTAGGGGCAAAGACCTTAAAAGAAGCTTCTTATCATTGAATAAGTGCCTGAATGGTTTACTGAATGAGTACCATGTTCTGGATACTACGAAAAGTGTTTCATTTGTGCTAGTCCATATAAACCTGCACAAGTAATGCACATCACTGCATTACTGATATCCTCACTTGCAGAAAGGAAACTGAGGCACAGGAAGGATAAGCAAATTGTTGAAGGTACACACCAGATAAATTTTACCACATGAATTTGAACTCATGAAATCTTACCTAGTTCCTATATTCTTTACTTTTGATAAAGTCTAGGTTTTTGTTGTTGTTATTTATTTTTTATTTTTTATTTTTATTTTTATTTTTTTGCTTTTATGGTTATTGCTAAATTCCTAAGCAATCTTTGCCTTCCCCTAAGTCACAAACATATCTTCTTCTGTTTTCTTCCAGAAGCCTTTACTGTTTTAGCTTCTACATTTAGGTCTATGCTCTATCTCAGAATAATGTTTCATATGGTGTAAAGTATGGGGTGAAATTCATTTTTTCCAACCCTACTGGAATGCTCTAGTATCTTTGTTGAAAATTCAATGTAGGGCAGCCCGGGTGGCTCAGCGGTTTAGTACCTCCTTCAGCCCAGGGCTTGATCCTGGAGACCCAGAATCGAATCCCATGTCAGGCTCCTTGCATGGAGCCTGCTTCTCCCTCTGCCTGTGTCTCCACCTCTGTTTCTTTCTCTGGGTCTCTCATGAATAAATAAATAAAATCTTAAAAAAAAATGAAAGAAAATTCAGTGCAGATGTGGGTCTAATTTGGGCTTTCCATTCTATTCCATTTGATCTGTCTGCTGATCCTCAAACCTACACCACACTATCTTGATTATTATAGCTTGAGTCTTGAAGTCAGGTAACGTATTGCCCCTAACTATGTTCTCCTTTCTCAGTTGCTTTGGATATTCTTTTTTTTTTTTTTTTTTTTTTTGCTTTAGATATTCTCAGACTGTTGTATGTACTCATACATTTGCTGTCTAATTTTCTTACATTGCTAGTGAATGAATGGCTTTTGTTATGTAGCCTATTGTAACCATGTGTATCTTGTAGGACTTTTCCAAAGATCCCTCTTTCTTCAATCTTTCTCATGCAACTTGTTCTATGTAAGAATGAGACACAGTATGAAAATGTAATTGACAAGTTTCAATCCCAGAATTTGTGGAAAAAAATGAAGAACATTCAAAGGCCATGGCTCTATGTGAGACCACAAAGGTGATAAGGAAATACTTCCCATATTCTATCAAACCCAGTAGAGTCAAAGAAGATCAGGGACATGAAGAAGGGAATATTATGAGTCTTCAGAATGCTATAGTATCAGAAGTGTCCTTTTGATTTATCCTTGTGTATATCTCTTGACCTTTGTACATTGCCACAGTAACCATTCTCATAGGCAAATAATCAATATTAAGTATATATTAATAAATGCTGAAGTAGATAATTAGGAATCATTCTTACAAAGCTTTATCACCTTAAAGTTGATAGCTCAGAGAAACTAGGCTTTTTCTACCTTGTGAACTTTCAGCACTAACAAAATCAAATCCTTACAGTTGCATCAACAAAAGTAAAATACTATTATAATAATGGCAGCAAACGTGAGGTATTTACAGTGACCCAGATACTATCAGGGTTTTATGTGATTTTTTAAAAATTGAAGTATAGCTGACATACAATATTATATTAGTTTCAGGCATACAACATAGTGATTCAACATACATAGTTATGTATATTATGCAATACTTACAAGTGTAGTTAACATACAAAGTCATTACAATATTCTTGACTACATTCCCTATGCTCTACCTTCATCCCCATGACTTACTTATTTTATAACTGAAAGTCTGTACCTCTTAATTCCCTTCACTTATTTCATCCATTCCCTTCCTCTCCTCCCTTCTACAAATGCATTTTTCACAAATTTGTTTGTTTGTTTGTTTTCCTCTCCACATATCGATGAACACATAGGATATTAGTATTCCTCTGTCTGACTTATTTCACTTAGCATAATACCCTCTAGGTCTATCCATGTTATCACAACTGGCAAGATTTCATTCGTTTTTATGGCTGAGTAGTATTCTATCATGTATTAGGGGTCTTCCATATCTTGTCTAAAGTAAATCATGCTGCAGTAAACATAGAAGTGAATATCTTTCCAAATTCGTGTTTTTGATACACGTTAAGTAACTCTTACAACAATCCTGGTTGGTAGGTACTATCATTAACCCCATTTACAGATGCAGGAACTGAGGCACAGAGATTACAAATTAATAGGTAGCCAAGTAAGGATAAAACCAGGCTCCAATGCCTGTGTTCTTAACGTCTCCATAATAGTGCCTCAAGAAAAAGCATTTTTATATGCTTACAGTGATCTAAGCAGGGTCACTTCTCAGTCTGCAATGAATATCTCCAGAGAGTATCCTAAAATGGATGGCCCTTCAGTGTCCAAGATAAAATGACATTTCTATATAGTTTTATACATTAGATAAAATGTATATAAAACATATACATTTTTAAAATGAGGTATTTAAAACTATTTTGGACAGTTTTGCATAAAAACTGTACCCATGATTAACTGTTAGGTAGTAGGATTAGGGATGATTTTGCTTTTCTTCACTGTCTTTTTAAAATTGTCATCTAAAAAATCAGAAACACGTTACCTTTCTGATCAGAGGGGGGGAAAAAGGTAAAGTGATTTCCATTTTGAGGAACAGAATCCAAACAAAGAATTACCTGTTCTGCTTGGTGTCCGACTGGCTGAACTGCTTCCCTCCAGGGGCCCATCGGCAGGATTCCCTTGGGGACATGGTCTGCCACAGCTGAGAAATATTGGAACAGCTGTAAGTATATTCTCTCTTTTCAAAAAATCACAGGCATACACCATCTATATACACATGAAGATAGATAATAATCAAACATTTCTACCTTCCACTTATTTGTAAAATTCATTTTGCTTTATTCACGGATGCTGATATACTGTTTTCTTTTTAGTGAGAGCATGATCAACATAAAGGGTCAGAAGCTTCTCTCTCAACTCTCATCTTCTTCCACAGTCCAGACCACATTTGAAATTACTGGCAAAATTTTGTTACATTATTTAGAGAATCATGGGATTATCTGCTACCTGCTTACAGAAGTGATTTTGAAAGTGCTGATGCATACTTAGTCAGAAATATCTTCCCCAGGGACACCTGGGTGGCTCAGTGGTTGAGTGTCTGCCTTCCACTCAGGTCATGATCCTGGGTCTGGGAATCCAGTCCCGATTCAGGCTCCCCAGAGGGAGCCTTCTTCTCTCTCTATGTCCCTGCCTCTCTCTGTGTGTCTCTTATGAATAAATAAATAAAATCTTAAAAAAAAAATCTTTCCCAATGCATTCCCTTTGTACTTGCCTAAAAACTTCATTATTAGATTTATTTCTATGGGTGAAGACATTTTTTTTTTCCCAAAGAGCCCATTAGGATTGCATATGTGAAAAGAGAATGGCAATATATTATTTTTTTGCCACAAAATAAAAATTAATTCCTTTTTTTAAGGCTGATCAGTCGCCTGCTAACACCCAAAGGAAATGAACAAAAGTAGAGGCACGTTTTGATGGAGAGTGAATAGAAAATTGCACAGAATGAGAAAAACAGGCCAAGAGGTGATACTCTGAGTAATCTAGAAAAATGAAGGTACTGGAGAGTCCTGGCTGGCTCTTTAACAGAGGGCATTGGAGGATGTAGGATACTTTTGTTTTCTCAACAGTTTTGAATGCTTTATAAATTAAAAAGCAACCCCACAAATGGCCTGGCAAGTTTCTTCTCTCACTTATCTTGTTCAGAAACTCCAGGGTTAGATTTTAATTCTGCCTTTTGCTTCTGGTTTCTTTTCTTCTGCCTAATATTACAAACGGTCTCAGAGGGTTTTTGTTTGTTATTTAACCACAGACTACTCACTCTAAAAGGAGAAGAAATGAGATGGTTTATAATTTAATATATAAAAATCTCATCACTTTCTTTTTCCTGAATTGTGGCTTATATATATGTTGTAACGATAAGCATTTTCCAGTTATAGAATATTTTCATCCTAAGTAAATTTATTCTCAAGGCTTAAACGTAAGTGGAGAAACATCACATGCAAAATAGTTCTGAGATCCCATCACTTTGATTTAGGGAATCAAAAGAAAATGACAGGACCAAAGGAAAAAGAAAGCAGATGTAAATGATGGGCTTACATTCTTGGGTGACACTTGGTAGATGGAGGGTTTATTAGTTTTAAGAATTTTCATTGCAAGATAATACTTAAAAGGAACACTTAAATTAGTAGTTCAAATATACTACCTCGTATGCCAAAAAAACAGCTTGTTGCATAGACATTACAGCAGCCAAAAGACTGGGATTCAACGCCAAACCCTTCGAGTTCAGCAGGGGAAACCACAATAATTAGTCGTGTGTTTCTGGAGCTCTCTGTGCCTACATGGGTGGCTGCCTTGAAGGCAATAATAGAACATGGTTTGAATTACAGATTTATAAAGCCCAAACAAATAAAAGACACACTACTGGATTTATAAACATTACTGAACAAGTAGGCAGTGAAATTCTCTTGTTTTTCTCCCAAAACCTCTTTTATAAAAAAATCCCATTACATTCTTCCTGCTAAGACTACAAAAAATAGACCGTGAGGAGAAAAGCTATGTGAGTGGTAGTTCTTTTTGGAACATCTCTGCTTTCTTTAGGCAACTTATTTCCCACAAGTTTGGAGCCCACAGTGGGAGAGTCTCCCTAGAAATGCTGGAAGCAAATGTCCTTGATGTCAATGACTCCACTGAGCTTCAATTTGGCTCAGGATGCATACCACAAAAACATGTTTCCTAAGGACATTCTACCACACGCGAGCTTCCATGGGCAATTACTGTCTGTGTTAACCTAAAGAAATTGGTTCTGTGGTCAGATAAATTCACAAAATGCCACCCGAGACAATAATCAAGAGGTTTTCTTTTTGCAGGACTTCTCAGAGCTTTTAGTAAAGTGATGTGTGTTGTGAATCACCGAGGAAACCTACGACAAGTGTTCATCGCAGATATGCTTTTTGTGTGTGATGAGGGGAAAGATGGGCTTAATATCCTAGAAATGATTTTGTTAAAAAAGCTTTCATAGAGAGGGAAAAAGAAGAACTTTGGGATGGTAAAATAACTTTTTACTCTGGCCCTGGACAAATAGACTAACTAAAGTGATTTTCCCTTTAGAAATATTTGTGAGGAGAAGAGAAGTAAAATTAAGATTAGAAAAAGAAATAGCATTCATTTAGTTTATGACGAAATGATCTAAAAATAAAATCTGTGAAGCTTAAACTGACTATAATGATCAAATTTAAGTCTGTGAACCAACAGGTGATATTAGACGACCAGTATATAACTCATTTACTCAAATGGTTATCTTTATTAACCTTAGAAAAGAAACAGCATTTTGCTCAAAGTACTCTCATGAATACATTTAGCTAAAAAACACTTAACTCTCCTAGTTAAAAGAATACTATCATGCTTTAAAATCAATTCTTCAAGAATTGATTGAAGCTATTATTAGAATTGATGAAGCTATTATTAAAATTGATGAAGCTATTATTAGAGAACAACAATATGGTAATCAGTAAGAGGAGGTATTTCCTTCTTCACGGTAATATTGGCAAAATAACTACTCTTGCCACGCGAGGCCTTTTTTCTTATCCACTGTAAAAAGACTCATGTCCAATTTCTATTTAAAAATGATAGAGCAGTACAAGCCAATTGCTTAATTGCATTCAGGCATCCATTTGAATCTAACCGTAATATGACATGTGTTATTTAAGCATTTTATTTTATTTATTTATTTAGTTTATTTTAAACTTTTTATTTTAAAGTAATCTCTGCCCCCAATGTGTGGATCGAACACTCAACCCCCAAAATCCAGAGTCACACGCTCTTCTGACTGAAGCAGCCAGGGACCCCTATTATACATTCGTAAACAGGGACTGCAAACTTAAAATACCCTTAAAATTGATATAAGATCCTTCCTGAATATCAAGTAAAAATTATTCCAATATAATATATTTAAATTACTTGATATGATTTTTTAATTATGTGCTTTATGCATTCTCCACTAGTAAGCAGAGGATATATACAACTACTTATTTTATATCATCTCCAAAGATTAGCTGTATGGACTCTAAGCTTTCTATTAACAGGAAACCATGAAAAAATAATTTCTATTCAACACAAATCACATTATCCTATACTTACTTTCCTGTCAGTTTCTTTGGCAAACCTACACAGAGCTATGTGGACTGGTAGTGAGTGTTCCAAAGAGGAATACTAATATTAGTTTTTGGACAAGTGAAACTCAGTTAACAATCTAAAATCCTTACCTGCTACATATAACAGGTGGAGGGAGGATCTGAGGCGATAGGTCAGGGGCACTCTGAGTATAAGTTAATGCCCTGTGAGAACCCAGGCTTTGTTTGGCAGTAGTGTTGGCAGATTCTGGAAACCGCACTGCAGAAATTTTGCTGACTGGGCTGCTGGCAGGAGTCCCTTGGGGAGGTGAGGAACAGGGCGATGAAAGAGGTGAAATTTTAGCTAGGGCACCTAGAAAGAAAAAGAGTTATTAAATCACTAAATCAGTTTTTGTTTTTGAAATTAAAAACTGTAACTCCTAAACCTCACCTTGGACCCCCTATCGCTCCATCAGGACCATGTGAGCACTCAGGCCATGGAGCTGGCCCTCTCTGCCACCATCTGGAGACAAGGTATACAAGTGGGGTGTCTCCACGGCATGAAAGGCGAAGAATGAATCATCATAAAAAAAAAATCAGTGGCAATGTTGGCAAATGCTGTTAAAGCCTTGGTGTCCTGGAGTAACTTCAGGACAGAAGGATATTATTTTCTCCTCCCATTTTTGTTTCTTCTTGTCATTTTGACATAATGATAATAATTAAAGTTTCCTCATGTGTTTGCCTTCTCCTGGCTTGTGAAATTTTTAGCAGTAACAGGATCTGCTATTGTTTTAAACATTAACTTATCTGGAGCAGAGTTTGGCAGGTATCCGATGCTTAAAACGAATAAATAAAGAAGATAGATTTTTTTGAGAGGCAATTAACTTTATTAAACATCAACATTTTTGGTAAAACTACCTTATTTGTGTGAAAAAGGACTCTTATTAGAGTAATTTCTGAAGAAAACATTTAAAAATGTAGTACGATCCATTTCAGATTAAACAATAGGCCTAATGCCTAAATTTTAAAAGTGCTGGTATCTGTGCCAAATTGTGTTTACTCTTGATTGTGAAAATTTTACAGCAACCTGGCTAGGATTTCAAAGTGCTGATACTTGAGTACAAGGAAGAGATATTTTCAAGTTCTACCCTCCCAAACAGAGAAGGCAGCCCACACTTAAAACCAAAGAGAGAACTATCTTCTGATTGGCCATCTGCTTACTGTTTTTTCAGTACTTTGTGGCTGAACAACCTACTGCAAGGCAGATTAAATGAAATCATTAGTTGTTTTCTATTTCTTACTACTTGGGGGAAATGTATGACCATCAGCTCTCACATCACCGGATAATATGTGCGGGGAACTGGCAGCTGGCTTAGTTTGTTTCCAATGTCCGTTCTCTCAGAAGTTTTATTTGTTACATCCAAAGATTTTCTGGTCCACTGAAAGGAATATTAAGCCTGCTGAAGGGCTTTTGTAATTTTTACATTTATTGCTGTCACATTATTATTATTATTATTATTTTTTTTTTGGTTTGTTGTACCAGATGAGAAATCCTGCTCTTACTTTGATAGGTGTGGTGGCTGGCAGCCCCTCCTATTCCTTTTCTCATTATTTGTATTATTGACTCCTGATCAAAAGATCAATCCCTTGCCATCATAGGCTAATGAAACCACTCAGACTTAGAGAGGTAAAATAACTTTCCCAGGGTCATAGTGCTAAGAAGTAGGAGAATATGGAGCGAGCCCAGCTGTTTTCAGTGAAGTGTGGTGTTAGCCCATATATCTATCAGAGGCTGTCCAAGGGGGAAGAAAAATCCATGATCTGGTAGGCAGAATTTGCACTACACTTTCCAATGACACAACTAAAGGTTTTTTATTTTGATTTCTCTTTCTATTGAAAAGATTTAGCTATTTTTTCAAAAATATTGGCAAACCTGCACTGTACGTAATTTCCTAACCCAAAAAAACAAAACAAAACAAAATCCCACTAAATTCTTAACTCAGAGTTCCTCCAATGAATCTATCATCATGTGTAATGAGGTGGGTTACAGGTGACCTATGAAGTACTAACAATTATAATTTTTTGAATAAATATTTTATTTGGAAGCTTCAGAATAAAGTTAATCCTTAATATTATTTCTAATATTTTTTTTAATTTTTTATTTATTTATGATAGTCACAGAGAGAGAGAGAGAGAGAGAGAGAGAGAGAGAGAGAGAGCAGAGACACAGGCAGAGGGAGAAGCAGGCTCCATGCACTGGGAGCCCAACGTGGGATTCAATCCCGGGTCTCCAGGATCGCGCCCTAGGCCAAAGGCAGGGGCTAAACCGCTGCGCCACCCAGGGATCCCTATTTCTAATATTTTATATTAGATTTCATCATAATTTTATAAAATGAAGAAAATAAAATTTCCACGAAGCTCTAAATCCTTTCTCATTTCTCCACTACTGTGTAGCATTATTGTATTCACACATATTATTTCACATTTATACACCATACCATCATATGCTCCGACATGAAAAGGACGGAAAGGACTAGTTTAATTTGGACTATTTGTTAGATTATGGCCAACTGAGTCTTTAGATAATCTTAGAAAAGCAGTGTAAGCATTAAGGAGCTGGTTGGGGGTGTGACGTATAAAAGTATCTGTACAGAGTAATGACCTGTTTGTTCAACAAATATTGCATGCCTTCTTCCAGAGACTAAGGATGCCATAGTGAGTAACAATGACAACAAATTCCCTGCTGTCATGGAGCTTCTACCCTTTTCGAGGAGTCAGAAACTTAAAAAAGAGGTGGAAGAGGGGGAAAAGGAAGAGAAAAGAAGGAGAAGGAAGGACAAAAAGAAAAGAAACTCAGGTAGTCATAAGTGATACAAAGAAAAATAATGCCAAGAATATAAAACAGAGAACAGAAATGCTCTACCAGTAAAATTTCAACAGAAATGTGGTGAAATAAGGAAGACATTTAGACAAGCATTTGGGGGGAGTATGTTCCAGAAAGAAAAACCTACCTGGGGGTTTCAGAAGGTCAGTCCGGAGGTCAATGTGGGTGCAGGTTAGCAAAGGGGAAAGAGAGGAGCAGGGAAGGTGGCCAGAAAAGCAGCTGGTCAAGGCTGGAGAGGGCTGATAGGCCAACACAAGATTTTAATTGTTGTTTATTTTGAAAGAAATAGAGACTTCTGATAGGCATTGCTTTAGGCAATGCTTTAATTATTTTGATAGCTAATTGTGAATTTTTGAAAGTTTTCTACCACTTTTTTATAGATTAAGGCCTATGGGAACAGTGCCCATTTCTGTCTTAACACAACATATTTTCTAAAGGCAATTTATGAGAGGAATGATTTTTGTTGTTGTTGTTGCTAATTCTTCATAGCTGCCAGCTGATATTCTCAGAAAAATGCAATTCACTCCTAAATACAAATTTAAAAATCCCCTCAATGATTAGAGTTCTTGGGACACATGGATTAACTAAATTTAAACAAATAGCAGACCTTAAGACTCCAAACACACTGCCTGGGATGAAATTTAAGATAAACCTTGTAACAGAGAAAAAGCACTTTGCTTCTGTAGTGCTGTTAGTCTACAGCACATCTAACAAGCAAGAGTCTTGGCAACAGCCATGAAAAGAGGGATATTTGCTCACAGTCACCAAGATGGCAACATAGGATGTGCCTGACTTAGCTCGCCCTCACAAGAACAACCAACAACTACTGAAGAACAAGACACCACTGAGACAGTCCTGGAACACGGGGAGTAAGAGAAGAGACTACAAGTTGACAACATTGAGACACCCGCAGCCAGCATGACCCTGTATGGAGAAGTTTTCCCCAAGCCTCTGGCTTCTCTAGCAGGAAAAGAGAACCCAAGAGGATAGCCAGCACCACGCCTGCCCCCAACCCCAGAACTGTGGGTTGCTTTGTAGGAGGCCCTCTTCTGACCAGCACCATGGGGACTGCAGGGGGATCTGTGAGGCTTAACTACTGGGAATCTGACTAGGATGGATAAAGAGGTAGGGGTTTGCAACAAACAGGATATGATCTTGGCAGACCAGGTTCATACCTGCAATGTCTAAATAGCAATCTCAACCAGCAGTTTTGCTCATCTGTAGAACCAAGCTGAGGTCACACACTCATCAGTGAGCTTGGTGGGTACAGGTCTGCCTGATTTAGGTTCTTATGAAAGGAGTTCTGTCAGCCTTAAAGCCAAGGATGCCCAGACCCAGGTAAGGGGGGTAAATCATAGCCTCACCCACTGTGGAGGGCAGCCCGGGTGGCTCAGCAGTTTAGCGCCGACTTTGGCCCAGGTCGTGATCCTGGAGACCCAGTATCAGTCCCACATCAAGGTCCCTGCATAGAGCCTGCTTCTCTCTCTGCCTGTGTCTCTGCCTCTGTGTGTGTGTGTGTGTCTCTCATGCCCCATCTGACTAAGAGGATTGGTGACAATTCCCAGAAGCAGTGAGGTCCAATGGCACTTGAGCCAAGAGGTAGGAGGACAGTGTGGAACACCCCCAGAACAAAGCCAGTACTGGGTGTGGAGTGTCCCCATGCTATGCACAGGCAGGGGGATTCATTCACACCTAAGGCTTAGGGTAGCTCCCAGCCCCTCTCAACCCGAAAGGATGTTTGGGAAACTCAAAGTAGCTGGAGTGACCCCTCCCTCTCTGGTCCAGGCAAGGAGCTGAGGCATAGCCCGACCCACAGTAGAGTATCTTTTAGCACCAACTGACCAACCCCTGGAAGCTGTCTAGCTGTCCAGTGCTGCTGGTCTAGCAGCACTGGAGCTGAAAGATGGGCAGGCACACCTGTCAGCTTCCAGAACAAAGGCAGTGGTCCCATTTGGTCAGGGAACTTGGGAGTGCGGGACAGCTTGAGTTAAGACAACAAACCTCGAGCTTTGTTGGCTTTAGAGCTGCTTCTCTTGCCGTGCCCAGGCAGGGAATCTAGTTTGGAGCCCTCCTCATTACTGAATACAACCTATAGCCTATCTGAGCAGGGAACCTAACTAGAGCATCTGGGTAGCTGCAGAACCCATCAATAGCCTTACATATAGTGGCACTTGAACATAGAGCACAGCCTATGGGTTTCCTCATTGTCAGAACAAAACTGAATGGCCTCACAGAACCAGAGAATTCAATGCACACTCTAGCCTGACTCAGGTCCCCAAGCAACAAGTTGTACAATCTTGGGTCCCTGCCAGGGCAGGGAAGCTAATTCATAACCCTGCTATTACTGAATATAGTACCAGTCCTGGCCACCTATCTAGTAAGCTTGATCAGAGAATCAAGGCACTATGGAGCCCATACTACAGCCTCACTTGGGTAGGGAACCAAGCCAACAGTTCTCAGTCAGTGGCACATCCCCTCATTCCCATCCTCAGAGCTTGAACATTTGCCTCTACCAAAAAAAATAGACCACAACAGCAGGCCCTACCTGCCTAAGGACACTACCAGGAGGCAACCCAGAAACATACTGAGTTGACTGGTGAATAACTATCTCTGCAAAGCAAACCTGCAAAATCTGGAAAAGAAGCTTGATTACTCAAATTTGTAGATACCAAATAAATTATCAAAGATCACAAAAATTTAGGTAAAAATGACATCACTAAGAGGAACAACAGATCTACAGAATAAGCAGAAAGCAATTAACAAAATGGCAATAGTAAGTCCCTACCTATCAACAAATACTTTAAATGTAAACAGATTAAACTCTCCAGTTAAAAGACACAGAATGGATGAATGGATAAAAAAACAAGGTCCAGGGATCCCTGGGTGGCGCAGCGGTTTGGCGCCTGCCTTTGGCCTAGGGCGCGATCCTGGAGACCCAGGATCGATTCCCACATCGGGCTCCCGGTGCATGGAGCCTGCTTCTCCCTCTGCCTGTGTCTCTGCCTCTCTTTCTCTCTCTGTGACTATCATAAATAAATAAAAATAATAAAAAAAGGTCCAACAAAATGCCTCCTTAAAAAGACTCACGTTAGCCTTGAAGACACAGTAGGCTAAGAGGGAAGGAAAAAACAATTCATGAAAATGTTAACCCATAAAAAATAGGAGTAGCAATATTTTATCAGAAAAAAATAGGCTTTAAACTAAAAACAATAAAAAGAACAAAGAATATTATCTATTATGAGAAAAGGGTCATTACAATAAAAAGATACAGCAATTATAAATATTTACGAACCCAACATTGGAGCACCTAAATACATAAAGCAAAAGCTAACAGAACAATAAGAAGAAATAAACAGTAATACAGTAATAGCTGGGAACTTTAATGCCCTATTTTCCACAACAGATTATCCAGAGAGAGAATCAACAAGGAAACAGCAAATTTGTACAACACGATAGTAGATTAAATGGACCCAGCAAACATATATAGAATATTCTACCCAACAGCAGCAGAATACACAATCTTCTCAAGCACACATAGAACTTTCTAGAATATACCACACATTAGGCCACAAAACAAGTCTTAGCAAATCCAAGACGACTGAAATCATACCAAGTATCTTCTCTGACCCCAATGGCATGAACCTACAAATCAATAACAAGAGGGAAACTGGAAAATTCACAACACAGGGAAATTAAACAGTACCTTCCTGAACAATCAGTGGATCAAAGAAGAAATGAAAAAGAAAATAAAAAAGTTTCTTTAGACAAATGGAAACACAACATAGAGAAATTGTGGGATACGGCAAAAGCAGTTCTGAGGGGGAAGTTCATAGCACAAATGCCTACATTAAGAAAGAAAGATCCCAAATAAACAAGTTAAATCTACATCTTAGGAACTAGATAAAGAACAAACTGAACTCAAAATTAGCAGAATAAAGGAACTAACAAAGAGCAGAAACAAAGAAAAAGAAAACCATAGGAGAAAATTAATCAAACTAAGAGTTGGTTCTCTGAAAAGACAAACAAAATTGACAAACTCTTAGGTACACCAACCAAAGGAAAAAGAGAAAGGACCCAAATCAATAAAATTTAATTTCATTTATATTCCATTCCCTGCAGGGAGCCTGCTTCTCCCTCTGCCTGTGTCTCTGCCTCTCTCCCTCTATGTGTCTCTCATGAATAAATAAAATATTTAAAACAAACAAACAAACAACACAAACAAAAAAAACTTATATAGTGATGTATGTCCATTATCCCTCAGTAAAATGGGGAACAGGTGGGGAACAGGGATATTTTTATACTGTAGGTGAGAAGAAAAAGGTATAAGCATATAAATTCCTTTTTTTCCCCACACCAAACTACTATTTTATACAGTGTATATTATTTTAAAGTTTTGTAAAACAGAAAGGTTAGAAAAATAGGTACATATTTTTAGTCTTCAAATGGAAAGATAGATACAAGTGCTGAAAACAACCAAATACTCTTTATTTCTAGAAAGGATACACTTTCTAAATAAAATTATCTCAGATGCAGGAAAAAGATATTCCAAGGAAATGGGAGAAATGCCCTTTTTTGCAAGTCTTCAAGAACAAATTATATTCTAGGTTGTTTTAAATGCAATCATGTATAAAGCTAGAAGGATTAACTTTATGAGCTTTGGAGTCATTGAATTTCATGTTGCACATTCACATATTTACACATGCACACATGTGGTAGGGGAAAGACTCAGATAAATATGCATTCTCTCAATTTTATTTATAACTTTATATTTGAGTAATTTTAAGAGACCCCAGGAGAAAGACATAGCTTATAAAATATAAGTCTTTGAATGACTCAAATTGCCCTAATATAAAATACTAAAAATTGAAGCATTTAAAAACAAAAAGTTTAAATGTAACTTTAGAATTCTAAAATACCAACTCCTTTGAATAATTAAGTCTTTAATCCCTTGTTTCTGAGAGCATGAGAAAATGTATCAAGATACTAGGAACTTTAGGGACGCCTGGGTGGCTCAGTGGTTGAGCATCTGCCTTTGGCTCAGGGCATGATCCTGGAATTCCAGGATCCTGTCCCACATTGCGCTCTGTAAAGGGAGCCTGCTTCTCCCTCTGCCTGTGTCTCTGCCTCTCTGTGTGTGTTTCATGAATAAATAAATAAAATCTTAAAAAAAAAAAAGATACTAGGAACTCTGGACAATTAAAGGGAGATAAACACTACTGGAGGAAAATTATTTAAGTGACTTCATTTGTTTTGTTCTGTAAAACTCTCAGTTTAATTTTAATTGAACAAGAACAAATAATTGAACAAGAACCAGCATGTCTAATAAATGCATGTCTCTTTTCCAAGCCCTCAGTAAAATGGACAGCCCTAAAATTTTCCAAAACAAGAAATGTACCTACATTTGCAAAAGGACACAAACAAAACACCCTCACACACAACAGTGCCATAATTAATGTTCTCTTTCATTTCAAACTTTCTGTAGTAAAAACTCAGTCTAACTTATAGGTGTACAGAGATTTGTAATCACTGTAAGAGGATTATAAGAATCTTATAAAGATTAAGATTCTGGAGAGGGTTTACTGCAAGTGAATTAAGTATAAACTGGAGGAACTTTAAAAGCAGAATAACAAAGGCAGCTCTGCATTGTCAGTGACTCATAATAAAAAAGAAAGACTAAAAACATAAATTATATTTAAATATCCTGTTTTTATGCTTTAATCAAAGGGCTCACATGATTTTATTCATTTATTTTATATTAGCAGTTGCATAAAAATTGCTTTTGTTTCAACTATTGAAATTAATGCTGAGTTAAAGTATACACTGTATTACTTGTGCAAAGAATAGATTCCATGAGGTCTCGCTGGAAACAGGCCATCTACCTTTCAGTGTTTATTCTCTATGCTTGTATCCCTCTACCCCTTTGCCTATTGCTTCTTCCTTTCCTCCCATTCCCTTCACACTTTATTTAGGTTCCTTATACTTTTTGCCACATAAAAGGGCTTTTCCAGGCCCCCTTCCATATAGGCATCACAGTCAACTACATCAAGCACAGTGCGCCTACTTAGCCCCATCAACACCAACATGCCATCAATGCAGGAAAACAAAGGTTTCAAAACAGAAAAGCCCAGCTGATCAGGGAAACCTGTACCTGAATTTCAGCTCTCTGATTCTTGATGGACTATTATCCTTTTTGGCAGATTTTCAGGGGTTTGTTTAGTTGAATTCAGCATAAATAGTACATAGGTTACTTTATAAACATCTAGCTCTGCTGTGACAACAATCTTAATACATCACAAAGCAAAATGCTCACCAAAGTAATCACGACAGGGCTACCCTATGTACTTTATGGCAAGAATGGAGTGAGGCTCTCACATGCCTGTTCTTATTTCTATCATCTGCCTTTGGGGTATGTTACACAGATAAATTTCTTTTCTCTTAGAGTTCATTCCTTCTTTTTGGCTACATTTGTATGAATTGAATAATAGGACACAAGAAAATGAGGCTGCTCTTCATGTCTGTTCCATCATTTGCTCTCTTATTTCCAGGGAATGCACTAACTATAATTTTCAGGTTCTTCTTTTTTAATTGACATATAATTGACATATAACCTTATTTCCAGGTGGAAGAATTCATTATTTGTTCACCAATTTTAGTATATGTGCTGTCAAGATGTGAATGATTTCCAGCTTCTTGACTTTATCATGCTGGTTATTTTAGTAATTTTAATTTTCTTACCTAAATAAAGAAACTGAGAGACACAAAATCAAATCCTTCCATTATCATGTACTTGGCCAAGGACAGGACCAAAAAAAAAAATCCCTCATTTTAAATTACTTCTATTTGTTGTCTTCAATTTTTTTCTAGTATAAAGTCATTAGAACAAAAGAAAGGATTCAGGGCTAATTGTGTGAGCTTGGGCAAGTTACTTAAACATTTCTGTGCCTCGGTTTCCTTAACTGAGTCCTTTTCCCAAGCTACACCAGAACATAGAATATTTAATTCATATTTCATCACTTGAGTTGCATATTATTATTATTGTCTGATATTTTAATTCTGTCCTTAAAAAAAAATAACAGGCCACCTGGATGGCTGGGTTGGTTAAGCGTCCAACTCTTGATTTTGGCTCAGGTCATGATCCCAGGGTGATGAGATCAAGTCCCATGTTGGGGTCCACCATGCTGGGCATGGAGCCTACTTATGATTCTCTATCACCCTTTCTCACTGTCCCTCCCCTGCCCACACTCTCTTTCTAAAAAAAATAAATAAGTAAAAAAAATTAGTTAAAAAACATTAAAAAGTAAAAAACAAAAAATACCTACAAATCGAAATACTATTATTTACGCATATAATGTTTGATAAACTCACAGTTTTCAAACTTACTTACCATTTTTATTAGATCTCAGACCTCTGCTATTACTTTTCTTTCTAGAATACATCCATCATAAATTCCTTTAGTTAAGATTTGACAGATGGTAAAGTTTTGATTTTGTGAAAATGTCTTAGTTAATTCCTACATTGTTGTGAGATAGATGTGCCAGATGCACAATTTTAGGCTATTACATTCTCTCAGAACTTTGAAGAAAGTGGTTCTACTGTGTTCTAAAGCCCTTTTGTTTTGGACAGTTTTGCTCAGAAATTTCCTTTTACTTTGGCTGACTAAGATTCTTTTTTTTTTTTTGTCTTTACTATTGTATAGCTTCACTACTTTGTGCCTATGTGTAATTTTTTTTTCCTTTACTTTGCTTTTCCTCAGAGTTTATATCCCCTATTGTCTACTAAAACTATGATCTTGTTATATTGGACCTTTCTTATATTGTTATATTTCTTAAAATCTTTTACATTTTCCTGTTTCTCATCTATGTCACATTCTGGGTAATTTCTTTACATTCTCTGCTCCCCAGTTTACTATTTCTACCTTTAGGAGTCCATTATTCCATTTAACCTATCCTGTTTCCTTGATTACATTTCCAAAAGTTCTATTTAGCTGCTCTGCTATTACATCTTTTCTCTCATTGCTGTTACTTTTTATCACCTCATATTTTGATTTTAAAATATGTAAATAGAGCAGCCCCGGTGGCTCAGTGGTTTAGTACCACCTTCAGCTTGCACTGTGATCCTGGAGACCAGGGATGGAGTCCCATGTCAGGCTCCCTGCATGGAGCCTGCTTCTCCCTCTGCCTGTGTCTCTGCCTCTCTCTCTCTCTCTCTCTGTCTGTCATAAATATATATATATATATATATATATATATATATATATATATATATATATATAAATAAATAAATAAATAAATATTTTAGCATTTAAATATCTCAACACTTTTAGGTATCTGTAAAGTTGCTTTTGTTGTTTGTTTCTAACCCTTGGTGGTTTCTGTGTTTAGTGATCTTGGTTGTAAGCTCCAATTTGTTTGAACTTGATATATTAGTCTCATAGCTCTTAATTGGTGATGCTTCCCTCCAAAATTATTTGCATACATTTTGTAAAGAATCAAGGGTCCTATGGACCATGTTAGTACCACTTTAACATGGAATGCTCAAATTCAGTTCCTCCACCTTGATAGAGTCCCAGATGAGTCTCCATATTACTGAGGTAATCTTCATTTGCCCTCAGGGCAACCCAGTTTAAGGATTTGCCCATACTGTCCTGTTCTTGGCCCTCACTGAAACTGCAATCCTATTTCTCAGGTCATTAACAACTTCTAAGCTATAAGACTTACCAAAGAGCAGAGAGGACCAGATTAGTTTTTAGAAACCAGATTAGTTTTAATGGTGTCTGTCAATGATACAGTCCTAAAAAAATCATGCTTTCTGGAGGAAGTGCCTTTCTACACTAAACAAGATTTAAGTGAAGTTGGCACTTAAATGATTCCAAGAAACAGCAGTATAAAGTAGATAGATGATCAAAGGGGAAAGAAAGTACTAAATTTTCTAGAAACAAGAGAAGAGTTTTGTCTTTTAAAAATGAAAATTTTAGGGATCCCTGGGTGGCGCAGTGGTTTAGCGCCTGCCTTTGGCCCAGGGCGCGACCCTGGAGACCCGGGATCGAATCCCACGTCAGGCTCCCGGTGCATGGAGCTTGCTTCTCCCTCTGCCTGTGTCTCTGCCTCTCTCTTTCTCTCTCTCTCTCTATCATAAATAAATAAAAATTAAAAAAAAATAAAAATGAAAATTTTACACTTCAAGGTGGTGTCTTAAAATATAAATGGAATGAATGTGAATATCGTTTCTCTAATCCTCATAAACGCGTTGCCATTTTGAGGACTTCTGCTTCTGGCTATGATGTGGTAGTTTGTAATAAATCCACGCTTCTTTGAGAAGAAAACGAAAAATCAAATTTAAAAACAAAAAAAAACAAAACAAAAAAAAAAAGCTTTCAAGACAAGACAATCAATTCAGAAGGACTAGGTTCCCAGAGCAAACAGAGAGAAGGTATACCCAGAAGGGTGAGCCAAAGTCCTATGAACTGTTCTTCCCTTCAGAGCATTATTTACTGAACCATTAGCATGGAGCAAAAGGCTAAGCATCTAGGCAGAAGGATGCAGCTATTAGGGAAGCAAGTCAGGAGAACTTTTAGCAATGTCATGAGGCTAATGACATGAAAATTGGAGTTTGGGACTGCCGCCATGGCAGCCAGAACGTGAATGTCTAACAGCCCAGTGAGAAGGGGGTAGTTTTTCCCTGAAGCCATTTGGAAAATTCTTACGCTGCTATAATGGCAGAAGATTAAGAACATAAGCAGGAAGCTACTGAAAATCTCATTAGAGTTTTCTGCAGTGCTGAGAGGTGAAAACTTCCAGTCAGAACATTCCGAGAAGAAGCTGTCATAATATATACCCCAGACTTTCAAATGAGATTCTAGAAGGGGGTAATCTGGCAATGGAATTTGGTGAAAACTGCATTCCAGTTTTAGGTCAGTACAGATTCTGATTAAATGAAGTATTCTTTATCCAACTCATTCACTTTCCTATCCAAAACTTTACTGCTCTTAATTTTGATATCTAAACTCTTTATCATAGATCTCCAGGTCTCTGCATGTTTCCATCTCCCTTTGTGCTTGCCAATTTTGCCACTCATCTAGAATCTTAAGTTCCTGAAGTTTTCTCTCAATGTGTTGGATCTTGTTTCTTTTCTTCTCTTTCATTATGTGAGAGTCTTTGCTCTCTTCCTCACCACAGCCTTTAATACACTATATGGTAATGGCCATCAATCTGTGTGTATTCCCCACTAGCATGTAAGTGAGAATTCTGTGACAGGAGGAAGTGGGTCTGGCTTTAATCACTGCTATATTCCTGAAACTAGTTCAGGGTCTGAGACAGGAATTGCTTCACAAATATTTGTTGCATAAAGGAAGCTGGAGGGAAGGTAGAAGTTGATGCTTAAAAATATCTGGGGTACACTGACACCACGGTGGAAAACCCCACGCAATAGTTAGACTCCAGATCCCAGATGGGAGAAATCACATCAAATTTCATTTTGTAGCAGCGTGAAGGGGAAAGAAAACCTCCTGCCCACTGTGCTGATGAGTCTTTCTGTTGCTGATGTGTAGGCTTTTCCAAAGGGTTCTCAAAGATCCTGAACTGTATTTTGTCCAAACCTAAATGCCTCTTCCTTTTAGTATATGTGTGTGTGTATGTGTATATATGTATGTGTGTGTGTGTGTGTGTGTGTGTGTATATGAGGGTGAGTGACATAAAGAGTTCCTTTGAAAAAAAATGATGAAACATAGAGTAAATGAAGCATTCCCTTGAATCCTATAAGTGCCATATTCCTGAAAAATAATTTTAACAAATGCTAAAAACAAAACAAAAATTTGGCAAGTATATCATTAGCTTTTACATTATAAATGATGCCTCTAGAGATTATTATCAGCGGGGACACCAATTTCCTATTCATCCAGTAAGCTCAAGATAGGATATCTAGCATAGCAATCTCAAAAGAATCTGTATCATCACATAAAGTGGAAATGTAAGGAACTAATTAGTTATTGAGGCTTTTTTCTTTTTAGAACCATCAAACGAAACACATCCAAGTATGCATCCTTAGGATCTTGTTTCAACACTTAAGATTTACTTTATTCCATTACCGCACACTCAGTGAGTATGAATTCTTCTCCCAACAAGTTACTAACCTGGTCGATTTGGCTTTTTTGAGTTTACATGGTTAGCTGCAGAAACAGCGTAGGATGAAGTGAAGGATCTGCTTTTGGTGAGGGTCATCATCACTGGGTTATTCCACGAATCGGGACTAACAGAGCTATAAAGACAGAGCATAAAGAAAAATGAAGAAATTAGTCATCACTTATTGGGATAGATATTGCCAGAATACAATCACCATTTCCATAATCGGCTTTCCAATCTGAGTCATGGTCCAGGTTCAGTGGCAGAACCACTTTATTTCCAAATGAAAAAAAATAAGTTACCTGAACTCAGTTGCTGCTCATAAAAAATACTGTTACTCATAAAAAATACTGGGTTGATAAATGAGAAAAGAACTCGTCAAAAATACTGGGTTGATAAATGAGAAAAGCATTTACCTATTTATCCAGTCAATAGTAACCAGACACTTCTTACTGTACTACTGTAATTATGTTCCTCATAGATCTTCTAAACTTTGACAAATTAATTGGTTAAGATACAGGGGAACCTCCATTACTTCTGAATACCATGATGCTCCTTCTATGCTCTTTACTATTTACTATTCCTGGTGTTCTCTAAGTTCAAAAATTAAGTGCTTATAAAATTATTCAAAGACAATATTCATTGCAGTATTTTCTTATGAAGGAAAGGTTAGCAATTGGCTTTTAGCTTGCAATTTCTTTTATTAGTGATACCTAGAAAGAAAGGAGTGATGAGCCAAATCCTCTTGTAAATATGCTAATGAAGGACCTGCTGGAGAAAGGTAATGGATAGTGAGTCTTCATCTAGGGAATGCTTTTGTCAGGACATCCTTGGTTATTATTGTAAGCAAATCTGGAATTAATGGATGTATGGAAGGTTGGGGAAGAGAATGCTACACACCTATTAATTAATGGAAATAAATTTGGAGCTGTTCCAAACCAAAATTTATCTGCATGCATGGCTCAAAATCTTGTGTTAAATCTAAAACAGAATCTACTGTAATTTGAGAGAGAAAAGAATTCAGGAAGCTGTGTTGACAATCTTGGAATGCTCCACTGGAAAAATGCTCAGTCTGCATTGTGCTAACACGTGTGTGCTTTCAAACATTAGTAAATTTCATACTGGGTAAAATCTCTAACTTGCATGAGTATAATTTGACAATGTGTCACCCTGCCAATCTTAGACTGGCACTATAAGTGGGGTCTGTCTGCGTGGCTAGTTGTAAAGAAACCTGAAATTGATAAAATTATGGAGTCATGAATGCTGGATATTTGCCATGTAGGATGTATAATTAATAGAATAATTTAGGGCAGCCCAGGTGGCTCAGCAGTTTAGAGCCACCTTTGGCCCAGGGTGTGATCCTGGCGACCCAGGATCGAGTCCCACATCAGGTTCCCTGCATGGGGCCTGCTTCTCCCTCTGCCTGTGTCTCTGCCTCTCTCTCTCTCTCTCTCTCATGAATAAATAAAATATTTTTGAAAAATATAGTAATTTAGAGTTGTTCCATAACCAAAATGGCTTCCTCTGCTCAAGCAACATTATGTATGCATTGCTTAGAATTCTACATGTTAAATCCAAACTAGAACATGTGCTAATGTGGAATAAAAGGATTTTTTTTAGGGTGCTGCACTGTCTCATACCTTTTGAAGGAAAGAATGTGGATACGTGTTTTGCTGTCCTATATCCTCTGATTATTAGTAAATTTAGGAAGGAATTAGATCTATAACTGTGTTGAGTTCCATTTAAAATTCTGACACTATGTTACCTCATTTCTTCTCTTGTTTTTTTTTTCATATTTTTCTCCAACTGTTGACTCAGGCATTTAAAAACTTCATCTTTTCTCCTAATTTCATAATAGTTTACAAAATAAAATATAAGAAAGATATTCGCAATATAGAATGAACTTCAGCAGTGACCAAATACAATGAAGCAAAGCACACTAAATAATATTTGTTTCATATCCCTCTTGAAATCTCATTCTAGGCATTTTAGAAATGCCTAGAATTTGGAAACAATGAAATCAAATAAAAGTTGGAATCTGGATAGATAAATACACAGTTTCTTTACAGCACTGTTCCCTTTCAACTTCTTTTGCTGGATTGAATGACTTACAAGATTTACTATGAAGAAATTTTATGCAATGTACATGTGGCCCAGGAGTTTTAACTTCTTAGTGCATAATACAATGAATAGGTTATTATTTTTCTATGCAGATTCTTAAAAGACCCTAATATTAACAGCATTTTATTAGATTTGTATATTTATTAATATCACAAAAAAATCTATTATGAAGGCTAGCCTGATAATTGCCTATTCCTTTAATAAAATCATTTAAAATGTGTTAATTTTGAAATGTTTTATAAAGTACAATTACATGGTACCTTTTAATACATAGGAAATTAATGAAGATAAAATTCTAATTATATAGTTCTTAATATTAACTTACTAAACAGTAACTCAATATATTTATGTATATGTAGATATATGTATATTTGTATATGTGCATTATAATTTACTGGCACTTTCAAATATATTGCTTTCTGTGATCCTTGCAACAGTTTTCAGCTTTGTATAGACTCTGACCTTCTTGATTCCTGTTTAGATTCCTCGTGAATATGTATGTAAAAATTTGGATTTTGGAGAGGAAAGTCACTTAGGGAAACCTTTACTTGGTCACCTCATTTTGAAAAAGGGAAAATTTTCTACAAGTCTGCTGTAGAAGATCTCAATCTCCTTCCACATGAGAAGACTTGGTCATCTTAGTTCTACCCTAAACAACTTCATCCTAGGTCTGAAAAGCCTTACCAGATTCCAAGTTTGTTGTTGTTTCTTTATTTTTAAATTGAGTTTATAGTCTCCTTTCTGCCTACCATAAAGAGGCACGGGTCAGTTCCAGGGCCGACTAGGAACGACTAGGGTATGATTTATTCCAGATGTTTTGATACATCTCAAGTCTACTCTTCTGAAGTACCTACTGATATCCTTCCACCTAGTTTACCTCCCAACTGTGCCACAGTTCCCTTTCTCCTCAGCATTCTTGGTAGTGGGTACTGAGGCTCCTCAGGACACACATTTTTGAGTGGCAGGGTCAAGATCCTTTAGATCCTCAGTCCAGTGTCCTTTCTACCCAGCTGTAGTTAAAACTCACCAGGAGTGAATCATCCAGCTAAATACCAAAGGGCTGCCCCTAATTTTCACTTCTTCTTGTTCTTTTGATCACAGTCCTCAAAGTCCTCAATAGAAAGACACACAAGGAGGAAAGGAAGAACTAAAAGGGCTGACAGAAAAAAACTATAAGGACTATATCTCCTATAAGTTTTGAAATCAATCAGTAGTGTCATCAATCAGTCTGCTAAGTGGAGACCAGGGCTGGAGATGATCACTGGCCACCTTTCTACTGTTTTCACCTGTGACAAAGAAAGACTCAACCAAAACCAGTTGAATTTAATGGTGGTACTATTGCCATTTATATATAGTTTTCCCTCCAATTCTCTTCAGAATGAATTTCATTTCTTCATAATGGTGAAAATTTGTATCATTTTCAGACTTTATATCAGGACTCTTAATAGGACAGGGAAATGAAGGAATAGTAAAATTAGATGTAGGAAAAAGTACCCTCGGGCAAGACAGTTGTTTTTTTTTTTTTTTTTTTTTTTTTTTTTTTTTTTGGACAAAGAAAATGAGTGAGATTGGACGCTCCTCCTTATCTATTTTGAAAATACATGATTATGAGTATTTATTTCATCAAACATGATGACAGGAACCCTGGAAGTTAAGCTCATAAAAGTTCTTGAAACATTCTTCATGATAATATCAACTATAGTCTCTAATATCATTTAAGAAAAAAAAGTACGAGAAATGAAATTTGATCAGAAGTAACAAAAAATTAGGGGATCCCTGGGTGGCTCAGTGGTTTAGTGCCTGCCTTTGGCCCAGGGTGCAATCCTGGAGTCCCGGGATCGAGTCCCGCGTTGGGCTCCCAGCATGGAGCCTGCTTCTCCCTCTGCCTGTGTCTCTGCCTCTCTCTCTATATATATGTCTATCATGAGTTAAAAAAAAAGTAACAAAATATTATAATTAATTATTATTAAAAGTGTACAAATGGATTTTTGGCAGAGTCACTGTATGGTAAGAAAATCATACAGTGGGGCACCTGGGTGGCTCAGTGGGCTAAGTATCTGCCTTCTGCTCAGCTCAGATTCTGGGGTCCTGAAATAGAGACCCACACTGGGCTCCCTGCTCAGTAGGAAGTCTGTTTCTCTGTCTTCTGCTCCCCCTGCTTGTATCCTCTCTCTCTCACTCATCGTCTCAAATAAATAAATAAGATCTTTTTAAAAAAAAATCATGGAGCATTAACTATTCTATGACAGAAGTCTCAGCAAAGTGTGTTGGTAAAACAGCCTCTCTAAAGATATACACTGAGAACAAAATTCATATTCTTAAGGAGCAAATATTTAACTAGGATCCACTATCACTTATCAGTATTTGCTGCTGTACATACTGACAATGGTCAATATTTTCAGAGGAAGATATCACTAACGACCTGTAATTTGACCTTTGGGAAATGTTCATGAAACAGATTAGCTAACCTTCTCCTGTGGTGGTGTTTGAAGTTTTACAAAACTACAGGTAATAAGATGAAGTGGAATTACACTGATCTGTGAAATAAAGAATCATTTGAGTTTGCTTCTAATTCTATAGGTTCATTAGACTCTGTGGCATTAAGGAAGAAACAAATTACACATATTTTTAAATGACAAAGAAAGAAAGGTAGTAGTCATTAAACTCATGATTTGAAAGGTTTCCATATCTCTGCCAATCTTAAAATGGTGCTTTATTTATATTCAAGGCCGAGATCAGGAGAAAATTACTTCTAATACTGTCATCATGGAATTCAACAAAGATGTGGTTATTTTTCAGTGATTAGGGCATTAATAAGTACTAATTCAAATGTTTCAAAAACCTGAAATCCTATGGGAAATGTCCTAAAAATCACTGAATTCTTATAAAACATGCCATTCTTATTCTAACTAAAAAAGGACAAATACAAATACCTCCTTTCACAATGGTGTTTTCTTCAAAATTCTTTCTAGATCTTAACACTATCTTTTCTTTAGCTTTGGTAATTCTGGCTTTTAAGTCACTTTGTAAAATTATAATTAATATACTATATAAGGTTTGTTCTATTTTAAAATTGAGATATAATTGACATCTTAGTTTCAGGTGTACAATATAGTAATTTGATATTCATATCTATTGTGAAATAATCACTAAAATAGATCTAGTTAGCATCCATCAGCACACAGTTATAAAAAATTTTTTTCTGGTGGTGAGGACTTTTAAGATTTACTCTCAGCCACTTCCAAATGTGCAATACAGCATTATTAACTATAGTCACTATGCTGCATGTTATATCCCCAACACAATTATTGATAACTGGAAGTTTGTAACTTTTGAGCCCCTTCACCCATTTGGCACACTCCACCTCCTATCTCTGGCAATCACCAATTTGTGTTCTGCCTAAATAAACTTTAAATTACCAAATGTTTGAACATATCCACATGCTCTTAGGATGACAATCCATTTTTTGATCTGATCTTTTGCCTTTCATATAATGCTAAGATAACTGGTCTGGCTGGGGAAATCTAACAACAATGTGTAAATGTCAGGTTGGATGCCTTTGATTGAAGAATCTTAATATGAATCTCAGTCTACATAAAATCTAGCTTACCTCTACTCTGGGCTCACCTCTTCCCATCCTGTCACACTGGGAGGCATCACCTCAAGTCACTGTTCCCATTTATAAGTAAGACCATGCAACACAATTCAAGCCTAATTAGCTGATGTTAATTTGTATAGTGTTTTGCATTTAAACCATATATTTTCTTCATTTTCAAAGCGGGCCTCCAACCAAAAATAACTGGTTGGGCCACCTTTCCACTGTAATTTATAATTCCTTTTGGCAAGTAACTTCTCTAAGAGATGTGAAAGGAGCATTGCCTAACCTTGATGAAGGTGCTTCATGAAGTTTGATGCTAGCGCTACGGTCCCTCCGTACTGGGGCAGGCTCCAAAGTGGGTAGGCCCGTGGCTGAGGTGGTGGTTGTCCAAGTTGATGAAACTCGTCTCAACAAACCAGGAGGCAAACTCCTTCTCAGGCGCTAGGAAGAAGGAGTGCTGATTTTATTACCAAGCATATTTTTGATCTCTAACTTCTGTATAATACAAGGGGAGAAAATGGGTTTTTAATTGGAAGTGAATTTATTAAACTGTATTGGCTGAAATAATACCTATCTGAAATTTGGGTGCTCAGGAATTCAATAAAAGAATGAATATTATAAAATTAACAATTGGGAACTTCATTTAGATGATGATTTAAGGAATTATAGGATCAAGAGTCACTTACCTTTGGGAAAACTTTATATTTACATTAGTTTAATGAAATATATATACATAATTATATACATATTAGTTATTGTGAACAAAAGTTTTTTCCTCAAAAGTCATTTTGAGGTTAGGGGCATGGATTAATTTTTATCATCTTGAAAAATAGTCTTTACACTAAAGTGTTTATTAATTTAATTTCTTGATTTACACAAGGCAGGAACTGAGTATAAGATGTAACTCACAAAATGCACCACTTTTCTTGTGGCTAGCAGGACTCAGACATCACAAATAAGGGTAATGTCATCAGTACCAACTCATCTTAGCTGAGTCTTCTGTTACAGGATGACCTGTAGCCCTCTCATGACTATTTCTCCTCCTGGGATACCCTAAACAGGATATATGGCATCAATGGCACGGAGGCAAGACTCTGAACTTATCAGGATGAGCACCAGCACTTTGAAGACGGTCTTCACATTAAAAATTAAAGTGAAGGCATCCTTCTAATACAACTACAGCAATATAATAGGTCAAAGCTCAACCCATTTGTATTTGTGGCTAGTTACTCCTAGTAAACAAATCACATAGGCATTGTTTACAAAGATGCATTCTGGTCTTCTGAAGATAGCAAAAGCTCTTGAGAAGTATAAGGCACTTTGAGATTCCAGAACAGCTCTGATCCTAGTTTCCCATATTTCTTAAAGATCTGAATATGCATCTCAGAAGGTAATTAACAGTAAGCACTATAAATACCAGGGCTGGTACCTGAAAATCTCACTCACTTCATGTCAGTTTTGAGACTGAAAGGAAACAGTAAATCTCTCTCTATCCCTTTACTGTCACATCATGCTTAGCCATACCATTCTCAGAGAAGCAGGTGTTCAAAAAAAATTATGTAAATACCTAATGATAAAGTTGTGTGAAACACACATTCCCGAGTCCAGAGACTCACAACAGCTAACTTGTGGGTGTTGCTGACTGACCACTAGGCTCAAGAGGACCGATGCCTACTTACCAAACAGATAACCATACAGGATGTGCCAGAGATGACTTAAATTCTGATTTTCTTTTCAGTCTTTAATATAACCCATTTTCAACTAATGCAAGGTCTAAGCTGGGTGTAGGATCCTATTTCTTACAGCTGACATTTATAAAACTCTTATATCTTACATATAAAAAGAAGGAATTTACACATCACCAAGGCTATCTTTCACTCAAAGTAATCCAAAATCAATTAAAACTGAGTTCAAAACTTCTCGGATTTGGGAAAGCCAGGAGGGTACCATGAAGGATACCACACAAAGAAATCATGAGCAGGGGATCTTTGGGTTTCAGAGAGCAAGGGCTTTTAAACAGAGTAGGGCTTTAGCCTGCCCCTGCCTCTCACTGCTATATCCCTTGCCCACAAAACAGAACCTGGTATATAGAAGTAGAAATTTATTCAAAGTCTGAATTAAAAAAATAAGCAACCCCAAAAGATAAAACTTTCATTTACAGAAGGCTGTTAGGTATCAGGATACAAGTCTTTACCTCTAAATTTTTACTACTTTGATCACCATGAGGAACACATCCCGAGTCACTGACATGAATCTGCATCTGGGTTTGGTGGTGACAAGAAACAGAACTAGGAGGCAAAAGAAAAGGTTTAACCTTTCCAGGGATATGTCATTAATACCTACCTTGGGGATAGCCAGCTTGTCTTTTTCAGAGCTTTCCTCAGAATCAGAACAGGTGTAATTTTCACTGAAGCAAACAACAGGATTCACGCGGGGCTTGTGAATAGCCTGGAAGGTGAGCTGGGTGCTGAGCAGGTTGCTCACTGCCCTCAAGGAGGTGCACACGTTGGGGGGCAGGGAAGGGTCTGCCAGGAGGTCGGTGATGAGGCCGTGAGCCTCACCCATCACGGCAATATCCACAGTAATACTGGTTCCTGAAGACTGAGACACCAAACAGAGGGACACCCAATGAGAAAAAGGCCTGAAGCTGAAGGTACCCGCACTGAAATGGGGCTTTTTCTGAAAACTGGGCTGATTGACTCCTTGAGGTTGCAATAAAGGAACATCCAAATCCCATTTCTGTTTCAAATTTTGCCAAAATGTGCCATGGCTTTTGTCATTTTTGTGTTTGTGGCACATATCTCAAAGTTAGAACTTGGGGAGGGGTGGGAGATATGTGAAGAAATTAAAAACATAAACACTAGTTTTTCAAAGGGAAGAAGTTGGGGGTTTGGGAGGCTAAGTTGGTTAAGCCTCTGACTCTTGGTTTCAGCTCAGGTGGTGATCTCAGAGTCCTGAGATGGAGCCCTGCGCTGGGCTCCGTACTTAGCTGGGACTCTACTTGAGATTCTCTCTTCCTCTCCCCTGCCCCTCACCTGCTCATGCTCCCTTGCTCACTTTCTCTCTAAAATAAATAGAAATATATATATTTATTTTAAAAAGGCAAGAAGTTTCAGAGAATTGTAAAAAAGCTTCCTATCAGCCACTCCTTATGAAGAGCTCAACATTTTAATGCATCTTATTTAGAAGCATTCTAAAAGTAACATTCATTCTAAAAGTTACTTCATTCTAAAAGTAACATTAATATACCATAAACTTTCAAATATAGTAATATTGTAATGTTACAGTTAAGCCTGATATACAGTAGTTATTTATGGTTTTTTTTTTTTTTTTGACAATTTTATTCACGAGAGAGAGAGAGAGAGAGCGCGCACAGTGGAGGAGGGGCAGAGGTGAGAAGCAGACTCCTGGCTGAGCTGGGATTGCCAACTCCGGGGCTCAGTTCCCAAGATCCTGAGATCATGACCTGAGCCGAAGGTAGATGCTCAACCAACTGAGTCACCCAGGTCTCCCTATGGTGTTACTTAATTAATACTATAGCTAGGCCCAAAAAGCCTTTGGCTTTTGATCAAATTCACATGTTGTCCTTCCTTTTCTTGTGCTTGGTAAGAATAGCAATTTTGGTTCTGGTTTTCTGCGACACATCGGTCATATTTTCCAAACTGCCCATCAGACTGAGAGTCATTATTTGCTGAAGAAAGGAAAAGCACAGAAACAGAGGACAGGAATGTTCCCAATCCTGTTGCTCAGGCCAAAATGCCATCAGGAAAGCATGAGAGCAAGGGAGAGCATGGGCAGAGTCAAGTCCAAGAGGGTAGATGAACCTTAAAGACAGTCTATAGAAGACCATTAATATTGGAATATTGCCACAGTATGAGGCACAAGGAATCCACATAACTGTATAACGCACTAAGCCATCAGGATGGAGAATCTGGAATTAGGCTACTTATGTCTCAATTCTGACTCCTAACCCTACCACTTTCTATCTGCATGATCTCTGGCAAGTCATTAAGCTTCTGTGCTGTGATTTCTGCATCTGTAAAGTGGATATGGTAATGGCACCAACCTCAGAAGGTAATGATAAGAATTAAATGGGGAAATATATGTAAAGCACTCAATATTGTGCTGGCAACTGTAAGTGCTCAATACCGATAATGGTATAAATAATAATAATAATTCTGGAGTTTTTCAATAAAAGGCTATTACAAGTTTGGTTATGTATTTGGAAGAATAGTTTCATCATTCTCTCACAACACAGTTAAAAATAAACTCCACTTCACTGGTGGGGAAAAACATGTCATCAAAAAAGTGAATATGTATTATTATTATCAGAAAAATATAAGAATTATGAACACACCCAACATATATGAAGATGTATACTCTTATACCAACTATAAGTAATGGATAAATTTTTCTGTAAAAGCACAATATAAAATACTTATGTCTTTTACCATGGAATAATATTAGTATCCATAATAATCATAGTGACAGCTGACATTTGATCACCATAAGTCTACCAAGTAGCTACTTTATATATTAATTTCATTTTCATTATATATTTATTATAAAAGATAACTTGCCAGAATCCGATCAGATAGCTGGAACATGGAAACATGAGGCTGCAAACAAATACTCTGGTTCTACAGCTTAAATGCTGAACTAATACACCAAAATACATGTTGAACTTTTTAATCTAATGTTCCTAAATATATCTGTAATTATTTAATGGTTTATGTAATCACTGTGTTGTGTTCTTTTCTTTCTGGATGCCTAAATATCTATTATGAACCAATATAAAAATTTAAGTGCAATGCTAATAGTTTTAGGATAAACAATTATACATACTTCACGTATGTACCTACATTATCAACTGCAAAAGTGTTCGTGAAAAATGTCACTGAACTAAGTTAACATTCCCTTTTGGAAACATGTATTTTCAAGTGTATTCCTAATTACAATGCTTCTAAAAAACTCACTCAGTGTGACCTTCTAGAAGAGTAATATTTATTCCTATCCATGTTTTTCTAAGAAACTTAAAATAACAAGTCATTGTACCGTTTCCCTTAAAAAATGAAAATTTAAGTCAAACTTGTTTTTACGACATAACATTTTCAGACTTTCTGACAATGAAATTAACAGTTTATGTTCTAATAATAAATAATTAAAGAAGTTGCCTCAGATTGTTCTCACTACACAAAATTTACATACCTGAAGAAAAAGTAGAGCATGTTCACTAATAATTCAAATTATAATTTTTAATGCATTACTGGTCAGAGAACAAGTCTTTTATAATTCTCTAATGTTATGACTTTTTTATAACATTTTCTTTTTTTAAGTAATAGACAGATTTCGTATTCAGAAAAAAACAGATATTAAAAATTTTTAAAGTAACTTTAAAATATGAACAGAATTGGGCAGCCCTGTTGGCTCAGTGGTTTAGCGCCACCTTTGGTCCGGGTCGTGGAGTCCCAGAATCTAGTCCCACGTCGGGCTCCCTGCATGGGGCCTGCTTCTCCCTCTGCCTGTGTCTCTGCCTCTCTCTCTCTCTCTCTATCTCTCATGAATAAATCAATAAAATCTTTTTAAATAAATAAATAAAATATGAACAGAATTGAAAACTCATTCTAAGTCATTGTTATTGTTATGTAAGAGTTAAGAGAATAAGCACATTATGTATTTCCATGCTATGTATGCCATCACTTTTGTAAAAGGAAAGGTCTTCAAGCAAAAACAAATATTCATGCCAGTAAGAATTATTCATACAGGAAATAGCAAAAACAAAAAACAAAAACACAAAAACAAAAGCGGACATTTTTACTGTTTAAGAAGGATACTCTAATGAAGTATACTTACTACTGGAATGAAGTCAGGTCTTTGCTACACTGGTTTTCTGACTCAAGAATAGAACTGTTTAACAGTCAAAAGTTGCATCACACATAGAAGTTATCACCACTTGTTGGCTCAAATAACTAAAGGCTTCAATGAGGCATAAAATCTGAAACCAACAATCAGATTTGCTTGCCACAAAATTGCCAAGGCTAACCACATGTGATACGCTCAAAGACAGATGGGCCCCTATTTCAATAAGCAGTAGGCAAGTGATAAAGACACAGGCGTGTCCAAGGAGTAGCTAGTAAGGAATTTTAGGAGAGAAGGGCTTTGGATGATGATAGAGTTTTTTTTTTTTTAATCAGATGATACAAAATATGAAAAAGAGTGAGTCACACATTGCCATACTCTATCCAACTTTAAAAATAATGTAAGTTTCTAGGTAATACCAACAAATGCTCAGAAATATTCTATTTAACTGATGAAATCTTAGTGATAATAAATACTAAAGGTTAAGTTTATATGAAAGCTACTTTAAAGGAAAGTCTTAAGCTAACAGCCCAAAATCATCTTTGAGTGCAGTAATGAACTATACTAAAGCATGAAACCACAGTTGGGTCTTTTTAGGGTAGAGATAATAAAACAAATCTTTTGCTTTAAAAAAAGAAAAGGGACCAAGTGATATGAGACATTCTACTCTGCAAGCTCTACTTATAATAGAAATATTTATACTTAACATTTAAGAAGATGCAAGTTTAATTCCCTGGATGTTATTTAAATGACAACCAAATTTGGATTGCTACCTTTAAATAGAAAATCTAGAATTTAAGCCTGATAAACAGTAGAGGAAAGTGTAGTTTTTTGTGTTCAACCAAAAATAAATCTCTTGGTAAAACCACCACTTTTCAAAGCACACAGGACTCAAAATGTTTTCCCTTTTCCCCATTATCTCCAACCAGTCTACTTTACCATCTCTGGGATGTGAATATATAGATGCCTTGCTACAGAATATGATCTAGTTGCTTCCAAGTTACTTTACTCATTGTAAACAAAAGTCCAAGAGAATCTGGAGTTATAGATAAGAAGTTAAAGAAACAATAACAAATACACTTATAAACACCACTAAACGTAACTCCTAGATTAGCATGTATTAATCAATTCAAGTATAGGACATTTGTTTTCACTCTTAACTACAGCTGTGCTAAAACTTCGAAATTACAGTATTAGTATGATGAAAGGGAAAGCTCTGAATATGTGTAGGGGTCAGAAATGATGTGCATTTTGTGAAAGGCAACTAAGTTTCTAAATTACCCCAAGAGGCAAATTTTGAAAAATTCCAACAAATAAATCCATGTGATCAAATTACTAATAGCATGTATGTAAAATAAAATTATTATCTTTAAGTAACATGCCAGGTTATTAATTGCAACACCGTGTTGGGGTTACTGTCAAAATATTATTCAGATGGAGGGAATTCCTAAAAGGCATAACTGTTAAGCAGTTTTAGGAAATAACTACAGGAACAAGGTGAATGAAAACAAAGAAGTCAACAAATACCATTTCATTTAAAGAATGAAAAGATGCTCGAGAAAAATCAGAAAGGGACTGGGAAAATTGAGGTCAATAACAATTTGCTGTTCAAAATGATCAGGGAGGCTATCTGGTGTAAAAAGTGGGGTGAAGGTAATGCATCTGATTCTTGATGAATTCGTCGGAGGCAGTACCAATATAGTCAAGTTATAGCTTTTCATCCTATATATTTTGAAGCAAAGATTAAACTGATAACTTCATCAAATGGGTTACATACATCCCTGCTTAGAAGTGGAAGATATGAGGCAGCCCCGGTGGTGCAGCGGTTTAGCGCCACCTGCAGCCTGGGGTTTGATCCTGGGGACCCTGGATAGAGTCCCACGTCAGGCTTCCTGCATGGAGCCTGCTTCTCCCTCTGCCTGTGCCTCTGCCCCTCTCTCTCTCTGTGTCTCTATGAATAAATAAATAAATAAAATCTTTAAAAAAAATTAATAAGAAGTGGAAGATATGCTATCACTCTCAAGTCTTCTGCCTCAGTGAATTAGTAAATCATCTGATGAGTCATTTGCTTTGGACATTAATTTATTCTAACTGGAAAAAAAAAAGAATCAGAAGCAGTATAAAAGCCTCTCTTCAAAATTCTACATGGAACTCCAAGATAGGCTGCAAGTGCCAAAGAACCAGAATTGAGATAATTACCTTCGTAACCTAGTTGAGATGCTGTACATCTTGAATCAGACCGCCACGTTGTTTAACATTTTAACTTAAGATGGATTCTAAAACTAATCACAAGTTTACTCTATGCAATACTGTATCAGCTGGGGGCACACAGGCTCCCCCCATAAAGTCAGAGAACTGGGTTAGATCTTCCTAAGGTAGCGTGAGATTGCTAATCTCACCCAAGCTCTACCTTATAACGTATTATTGAGTCACTGAGGCAGTTTCCTTTCTATGCTAAAATGCCTGGTGGCATTCAGTGCTCAGGAGGAAGAGGCTATTCCCTGGAACTTCCATAGAATTCTCCCAAGCGCTGAGCTGTACATTTGCTCAGTGTCAGTTTCCTTTGGTCCCTACTGGTCTGTTCAGGCCAGTTGTATTTTGTCACTGTAAATTACCTATGCTAATAAAATATCCATAAACCAGTGATAACATGAGTAAAAACCAGAAAAGTTGCTTTAAAAACTAAGTTGAACAGCTTTAAAGACTTCATAAATACATTTCACAAAAGTGAGGCCTTGATAGCAATTTCTGTTAAATTAATAGGAGAGGTAAAACTGTGAGCATTCAAAAGGAAAACGATAGCCTATCTGAAAGATTTGAACTCAGAATACTTTCAAGTACCCAACTCATTTCCACTGTGAAATAAATTGAAGGTGGCAGTTGTGTACAATGAAGCACTGGTGTATGTGCACATGGAAGAAAGACAACTTTCCAGTCTAATCAATACAGCGGACATGTTCTCAAAGAGAAACATTCTTGGATCTTCACGGAAAAGATTTGTGAAAGCCTGCATATTCCTATGTATTAAGTTAAAGCCTATTACAAGAGGCACAGAGAAGAAAGGTCAAATTTTTATAATTCTCTGCTTTAAAACTTTTAAAATGAACAGACCAATTACAGTCCTGATTATATCTGTTAAGAGAGCTCCACACCATTTTAAACCCAACACCTTTCACTTGAAAGACCTCCAGTGAAAGGAACTATTTATTATAAATAGTTCTAGCTACTCATCATAGCTATTCGTTACCAGCCCTGAAACAAGATGGAGAAAGTAAAGTCTGGTTTACGAATTAGCACATGAGGTGCAAAAAGGAACGAGACTTTTTTTCATCATGCAATATGGAACTTTGTATGTGTGAGAAGTTGGAAAACAAGGTTGTAAAGAACTGGGATAAAAGAGAGGAAGTTTTACCCTTTCATCAATATCCAATTTTTATTTTATGAATTAGTACATGAGGGTTTTAAGAGCAGAGGATCTAGAGTCAGCCTGACTATATCCAAATTTCAGGTCTGCTGAGATTTTCAAAAACTTCAATTGCCTCCCTTGCTTGTTTTCTCAGCTCTGAGCAGGGCATGGTAATAACATTTACTGTATAGTATTGTTGATGATGAAATGAAATCATGCACACAAAGATCCAGCAGAGTTGCTTGGCCCACAGGACACGTTAGATAAATATTATATATCCCCACCATTATTATTACTGCACTGAAAGCATCATGTGGTAAATTCTGCACATGGCACGTATGTTTGCCTTCAACATATACTGGGCTAGTAGTCTTTTCCTAAGTGATGGCAGCATGGAGACAGAACTTCTTTATCACACAAACAAAATATCCAAACCAAAAACCTGAATACTTTTGCTTCTTATTCTAGGTAAATACAAAGACTGTGCTCCCTAGTCCCATATACTCATAATAGTTCTGAGATTAATTTTAGGCTCTCAGAAAGTCCTGGTTTCAGTTAATACGGTTGATTGCACTGGTATAATTTATAACACAGTATGTGAAAGGGATTCTAAAAGCAGGCATCTTAGCTCCATTGTTGGAAGGTTTTTTTTTTTTTTTTCTTCTTCTTCTATTTAGTCATCCTGGGAGGCACCCTGGGAGGCAAACATAGCATGGGAAGAACATTCTCAGGGTGAAGAGGGAGTTGGGAGAAGAGAGGAGTAAACAGTGTAAGGGATGACACATAAAAGGAAAGAGTCACTGGGACTGTTCTTACCCAACTTTGGTCCTCAATGCTGGGAAAAGATGCCTGGTGGGTTTTTGGGAGCAGTCTCCTCCATCTCTAAAGCACACTTTGCCACCCCAACCCTCCACCTCTTTCGCTGGGAGGCTGTCTGTGGGTACCAGGGAGTAGCATCTTGGTCTTTAATGTACTAAATTCACTTAGAAGGTGAGCTGGATTGATAAATGGTCTTTGGTGTATTACTGGTTCTGACCTCAGAGCCAGCAAAATT
This sequence comes from Canis lupus baileyi, assembly GCF_048164855.1. NCBI lineage: Eukaryota > Metazoa > Chordata > Mammalia > Carnivora > Canidae > Canis > Canis lupus. The sequence goes on from NC_132862.1 coordinate 26,986,286, forward strand.
GCATATGTGTTTATACTTTCATAGGACCCATTTATAATTTTAGACTTGAAGTTGGTTGGGAAATTTTTGAAAAATGAAATCATGTGAAAATTTTGCAGTAACTCATTGTAGGCTGAACTTTGGCTATATGCCATCCTGAGGAAGCAGATGTTTGCTTATTTTAATTTTCTGGCAGGGAATATGAGTTTACATTTGGATTTTTCTCCTTAAGATAATATATATGTACAGTAGGAGGAAAACATATAGGGCCCTTCATCACACTACTTTCTAACATCGCTGTGAACTGACCTCATGTGAGTGGTGAGACACAGCAAAAATGCAGTAGTTATCAAAATCCTTAACTTCCTTCTCTTTTGATGTTCAAAGAGCATTCCACATTACCAGACAGGATGTAGCACGTGGCCTTGTGTCCTTATAGATTTCCCCATAATCTATCTGTCAATAAGCCAAGAATTGTTAAAGCAGCCCCTCTGTTTTCTAAGTATCTTCCAAGACACTAGCAAATTCACTCCACAGCCTCAAAAAACAACAATTAACACAGAATATTGTTTTTTTTTTTAATTTAGGCAATAAAACATACTTATTACATCATTTATGCTAGTAAGCACCCATATTGCTAAGATAACCTCAGCTGCCTCTGACTTCCAGGCTGGTTCTGTTTCTTCTAATTAGAAAAATATGGGATGGGGATCCCTGGGTGGCTCAGCGGTTTAGCACCTTTCTTCGGCCCAGGGTGTGATCCTGGAATCCTGGGATCGAGTCCTGCGTTGGGTTCCCTGTATGGATCCTGCTTCTCCCACTGCCTGTGTCTCTGCCTATCTCTCTCTCTCTCTCTCTCTCTCTGTGTGTGTCTCTATGAATAAATAAATAAAATATTTTTTAAAAAAAGAAAGAAAGAAAAAGAGGGGATGGCTGGTGAAACTACAAGGAACTTGGGTAAGGAGCTCTTCCAGCGACAGCTCATGCAAATGAAGGTGGGAAGGCTTGGAGAGTATAAATTGCTATATAAATAAAAAGCACTATTATTTCTGTTAGGGGAAGAAACTGGATTTTCTGACTGAGCATAAGTTTAGAAATACAGAAAAATTAAGAATCTCTGAAATAAAATAATTCATAAAAGTTGATGAGTTTTGATGGTCTTCGATTGGTTAGATTTTGAGAATTGCTATTAAACTTGAACTTGAGGTCTCAGTCGGCTTAGCCTAAAAACAATTTCAGTGAACAACAGATGGCAGTATTCTGCCTTTTTAAAGAACTCTAATTGTCGGAAGATCTTTTTGAATGAGTGCTGCTTCCTCATAACTGGTAGAGTTTAGTTTCTTTTTTTCCATGGGGGTGAGGGGGAGACCTAAAAAAAGAATAACTTACAAAAGACAATTGGTAGAGAGTAATACAAAATTTTAAATTGTGTTCTCTCTCTCAGGACCACTGTTAAAGTGAAACTATAATTACATCATTAATAATTCTCAATTACAAGCATTTCAGTTCTGTCACCCTTCCCCATTTTCATGAGGTAAACTTTGTAACAATGACCCATTTTCACAATCTGATTGAAATTCTTGCCCCACATGCAATTTTGCATTGTGATTAGAATGTCCATAAGACAAAACAAAACAAAAAAAATCAAAATATGCATTCTAACACAAATAGTTTTGTGAGCTTTCATTGGCATTTATCTGCCCTGTGTTATCTATCACCAGACTCTCCTACCTCATGGGCACCTACTTATCTATGCTACTGATTTGCTCCTAATGTTGCCTAACTGGGAGCTCTTCCCTCCAATTGCTGCCATAGCACCCAGACTGCTTACCACATGAGTGCCTGGAACTCATATGCTGGAGTACCCCAAAACAAAAGCAAATAAATGAAAAACCGTGGAAGCTGTAATTCAGAGAAATCTTGCATCTCTCACCAATTCTCACATGAATTCTTAGAATGTCTCTGTCATAAGCACTTGTGATAGTTTTCAATTCAACTTTTGACATAGGATCTTGATAAAGATTCATCTTCCTCTTCTAGGCTAAAAGTGTTACAAGGACAAAGGGAATCCTAGTTTCTACACTAGTTTAACTCCAGACTCCTGGCTAGTATCTGATAATCGTCAGGCATTAAATGATATTAAAAATGAGTTAAGTTGTAAGTAGCATATTCTAAACCTCAAGAGAAGTAAATATCCTCTCTCCCGGTTCTATGCTTTGAACAATATAGAAAGACAAATGACAGTGTCTAAGGTATTTCCTTCAAACAAATAACTATTTTCTGAAATCCATCCTGAAACATTTAACCTTCTAGCACAATTTCAATGTTCAGATTTTAATTTAAATAAAAATGTTGAGAATTGTTACACTGAAATACTGGAGTCATAAATAAAAATTGAATTTAACAAATTGATTCTGGCCTAACTGCTAGGCAGAAAACAGTGAAGCTGCTGAGAAAAATAGTGCCAACCAAAAAAGTGACTCTACACTTTTTTCTATAATCTGGTACATCTATGGAGAAGAGCAAGCCAAGGACTCGGGTATATATAGGAGTATTTTGGGGGAAAAGATTTAAAAGGCTTGGAAGTAGGGGAAAAAGTGACCTTTTAGTGATAACACTCAGATGAAGTACAGAGTGCTTCAGGTTGAGAAAGATGTGTCTGTGTATAGCAAAGTGACTATAGTTAATAATCCTGAAATATATATTTGAGAGTTGGTACGAGAGTAGATCTTCAAAGTTTTTATCACAAGAAAAAAAATCTGTAATGATGCGTGGTGATAGATGTTAACTAGACTTACTGTGGTGATCATTTTGCAATATACATATATATCAAATCACTGTGTTGTACACTTGCAACTAATATAATGTTGTATGTCAGTTATGTTCAAATTTAAAAAGAGAAGAAGAAAAGGATGTGTCTGGAGAGGTTTGAGGGAATACATCATGACAGGAACATGAGCCAAATGCAAGAACTTTGATTAACTACTAAGAGTAATGAGAAACCCCTGCAGGGTAGTGACAGCATCACTACTGTGGAGGAAGGAGTCAGGCTGACTTTTAGGCTGATGGCTTAGATAGACAGAATCACAGGAGAAGGATGTTTTGATGTGGATGCTGAGATATTCAAATTTGAGTAAACATGTGACATTCACAGGATGATTAAAGTTGCACATCTGAACTGAAAATATACATCCGGGTATCAATGACACAGATATGGTCATTTCAACAACACCCCACATGGGAGTGTATAAAGACAAAAAAAAGTGGACTGAAGGCAGGGCCATAATCAATATCATTTTGCAAGGGTCAGGGAGAGAAGAAACTCACAAAGGAAAATGAGAAAACAGCTGAAAACTAAGAGTGTAGGGTCAAATGGGTCATGCAAATGCTTTTGTCAAGAGGAGAGGAGTGGCCAGTGGTGACCCATGAAATTTGAGAGATTAATAAATTCTAAAAATATTCATTAGTTTAGTATCTGGCCAGTCACTAGTAACACTAAAGAGAGCGATTTTAGTAACATGCTGTGGTTGTAAGTCACACTATAATAAACTAAGCAAAGAAAAGAAGATATGAAGGTGGAGACAATGCATGATCTCAGGGTCCTGGGATTGAGCCCCATATCAGGCTCCCTGCTCTGCAGGGAACCTGCTTCTCCCTCTCCCTCTCCCTGTTTCTCCCCTTGCTTGTGTTCTCTGTTTCTCTTCTCTCAAATAAATAAATAACATCTTTAAAAAAAGAAGAAAATGGAGATGATGTAGACAATTCTTTCCTAAAAACTAGCTATAAAATGGGCGATCAAGGTATGTCTGTATCCAGAGGGAAAAGAGGCTCTAAAGAGCTAGAAAGTGAGCAAGCACAAATGTTGAAGAGGGAGATCCCACCAGTACGAGGGGTTTCAAATGCAATGCAAACAGTGGGAATGATAAAGAGATGGAGGTCCAAGAGAAGGAAACCCTTCACAATGGAGGATACCTTTCCCAGGGTAACAGTGAGAAAAAAGACTAGATCTGCAGGTGAGAAATGAGAATTCCTCTACTTTGGCTTTTATCTAACTCTGAAGATGAGTCATGAGCCCCTTGTTGAGAAAGTGATGTAGGCAATGTTAGAAGTACAGAGGAGAACGAAGAACATTTGAGAAAGGAGAAGGAACAGCTGGCTAGATTCTCAGGCAATACTGTAGGTCCAGCTGAGGTTAGAGACTTCAGCTCCAATATGTTGTTTATGTGTTATTTCCAGTGTTACTCAGCACGAAATTTTGCACGAAAAGGCAACAAGGTGGAAATAGGCAGGGTGAGCCAGATTGGGAAGAAAGAAGACTGAATAAGTGGACCAGAGATCCTGGGGAAGTGGAAGAGCAGGTGAGAAAGCAGTAAAGCTTGAAGAAGCATGGAGCCAGAATGCAGGGTCAGGTGTTTGTATGAGAAGAACAAATGCAGATTCCATTAGTAGACCAGTCTCTCAGGCATAGAAGGTTTCTGCTTCTTATTAGCAGAAAACAAGGTTGGAAAGGAAATATGAAGCCAGATTTCAGATGCCCGTGAATGAAGGACAAAGTTTTCTAATTCTATGAGCTGGTAATTGAGTGAGGAAAGAAGTCTGAGAAGGAAAATGATGTAATCGAACAGTACACAGCGCTTGAGGAAGAGAAAGGTGTGGATAGGAGACGACAGGTCTGACCATGGTTGCTGAACCAAAAATGTGGGAAACTAGGCTACTTGAAGCATGAATGGCCAGGGAGGGAAGAGGGAAAGTAACATTAAAGAGCGTAAGTGCACTCGTACAGTGATTCAACACTGAGACATGAAAACAAAAATGTATTTATTCCTGTAGTTGTCTTCTTCTACTCTGTCCACAATATTCTCAGTTCCTGCTCTTGAAAATTTCTTCAAACGCTCTTGCCTTCACAAAATCAAATGTAGGGAGTTCACTTGTCAGTGTATCCACATTGGGTCTTAGCCACTGTCTAAGAAAATGTTCTCTTTTTGATAGATCATGGTAGTAGCCCTCTACAGTGTAAACAGAGAGGGTGAAGGGATTCTCTTAAAAGCCCCAAGTTGTTTTAACACAACATCCAACACTTCATAAATGTATTTTTAAACTCAGTAAATTCCAGTTTCTACAACTAAGCAAAGATACCATAAATTATGTAACAAGGTTTCCAAACTTATAAATAGATCAAATTTCAAAACGCTTTTACATCAAATTTGTTTTGGAACTTGGAATGAATTTTTCTAGAGAAATAATACTATAAACAGTGATGAAACTTCTAGGCCAGCTTACAAAAACTTATACACCTCTTAATAATAGGTATGATAGTATTTTTGTTCTACATTGTAAATACACCCTATTTCAATCACACTGCAATATTTTAAGACAAACACATTGTATCAAAACAAAATATGGAGGCACTGGGAAACATCCATTCCCGCATCGTTTACTCAACAAATATTAACTGAAAATGTACTGGGTACCTGATACTATCTACACCCCGGGGCCAAGGAGATGAATGAGTTTGGCAGCTGCCCTCGAGGATCCTGCAGTCTAGTCTAGTGGATGATGCTCAGAGGACTAAAAGTGATCAGAGGACTGAAGAGGAAGCTGAGAGAACCCTGTGATGAATCACCACCACCCCTGGTTATGAGGTGAGGAAGAAGTTGTTTCTCACAACGCATGTCTCCAAACACCTACATGTGGCCAACTTTGAAAACGGCTGCCCTGCTATCACTATCCATACTTCTCCTCAAAGTAGGATGAAAATAAAATCCAACTCTCCATAGAAGTAAGAGAAGGGGGAGGGACTGATTACAAAGATACTCATCACTCAAATACAGATACATCTGGTTTCTTGAAGTTTCCCTCAAAATTTTCAGCCCTTAGAACTCTCAAAGCTCCAACACCTGTCTCAATTTGTTTTTTAAGATTTTATTTATTTATTCATAGACACACAGAGAGAGAGAGAGAGAGAGAGAGAGAGAGAGAGAGAGAGAGGCAGAGACACAGGCAGAGGAAGCAGGCTCCATGCAGGAGGCCCGATGTGGGACTCAATCCAGAGTCTCCAGGATCACACCCCAGCCTGCAGGCGGCGCCAAACCGCTGCGCCACTGGGGCTGCCCCCGTTTCAATTTTGAAGCTTGGATTTCAGGACTCCTCAACTTCCCATTCCCCCAGTAAAGAGTAGGGAATTTGAAGCTCCCTTGCTTTCTGGGCAGTTGAGGGTCTGCTTCTTGCTAACGGGTTTTAAGGGATGAAGTAAGCTTACCTGTGAACCATTTTTGCATGCAGAGAAGATTTAAGGAAAATATTAAAAGTTAATAATATAATTTCTTGATTTTCCAGAAGGTAATTCACAGCTCTATAAATTGTAACATGAATGACTTTCAACGTATGAAACTAGGGCAAAAAAGGCTAAGCTACTTGTCCAACATTACATGGATGGTAAGTGGCAGAGGTGGAATTCAACCCAGACAATCTGGGTTAATCACAATACTAAGCTGTCAATATTTTGGGGTAACTGTCCCTATGTATGGTCACTTACCTCTGATGATATAAAATATCTTTGTCAATTTGTTACCCACTGTTAGTTTGCAAACTCTTCCTTCAATTAATCTTCATCAATTTAGGTTTTCCTTATCAAGAGGAACTTATTAACACCCTCTGTATTCTCTGAGAATTCATGTTATACTCCTTTCCTTTACATCTTTTTTTTTTTTTTAATCAAATTAGACTCCTCTCAGAACTATGTTTTTAGGGAAGATCCCACTACTGTTTCTCCATCAAGAAAAACGTCATTTACTTTTTTCTCTTATTTCCCATACGTAAGCCAGACCTCATATAATATTTGCTCCTGGATGGAAAAACTGGTGGTTCTTATATAGAGACTTCTGTTGCTAATAGGAAAACATCTGTCTTCATTTTCCTTTTAGGTAGTAATGAAAATAAAATTTTATAATGCATCTGTCTACAAGTCTGGTTTAATTACTTCAGTTTAAGAAACTGGTTTTAGTTATAATCTTATTATATTCATAATGTTTTGAGACACTCAGGTAATAAATATGATTATCTCCGGGTCAACAGACCCCAGTAACTCACCAAGATATTTAATCGGCAGATGTTGAACAGGATTATAAAGGTTCTGTATGAAAGGCATTTCAAAATGATACCCTACCCCTCATGTTTAATGACAAGGTGTCACTGAGTGAAGAGGAAATCAAGCAAGAAAAGAAGTCATTTGGTTACAATGATGAGTCACTCAACATTTATGTCATAGTTTTGTTTTCTTCCTTGTGGACATAACTGTTAGTTTTGTCAATTCTTCCATATGCTGTTAGTATAGCAATAATAGGATATTGACGGAATACAAATGACCAACAATTTGTTGGGATTCAGCACAGATTCCTTATGACAAAGGTCTATACAAAGAAGAGAAAGTAACTTCAGAAATTATTTTCTAAGATTATAATCTTGTAAGATTAATAAAAGTGATTAAAAAGTGGGTTAATTTTATTTCCTGGGGACCAAGAGGAAGGATCTAGGGAGAAGCAGATAGTGAATTCCTCTTTGGCTATTGCTTCAGTGTATTTTCCTTTTGTTTCATCTTAAAATAAGATGACATGAATGGAAGTGTACTACGCAGAAACTGATTAACTTATCTCATACGAAAAAAATAAGCAAAGCATGATAAAAAAAATACAGAACAGAAGCAGTGAGTGTTTTCACATACTGATTCTGATGACAAACTAAAGTCTAAAATTAATATAGAGTCATATCTAACTAAAAATAACATCAAATTGTCTTCTTGCTGGCTTCAAGGTTTCTAACAAAAAAATGTAAAGTTACTCTCACATCTCTATCATTAGCCACACTCTACACTGGCCCAAAAGATTAAAGAGATTTTAAGATGCCCATCAAGCACGTCTTATGGCTGTTGATCAGTCAACAGACTTGAGTGTTGCCCTGGGGATTATTGTAGCATTTTAATATCAAAGCAAATATGTCCAGAGACATGCCCCAGTTCTCAACTCTCTTCAAACTACACACAGTGGATGTTGTGATTGACTTTCTACACTAATCATGGTGATTCCACCCCTAAGGCCAGAAATTTGGTCAAGGATGGATAGGTTTTTAGTCAATGTGATTCAATGAGACATGAGGGGAACTTTGCTTAGTGCTTCTAAGAAAAAATTCTTCCCCCTCCAGAAAGAAGCCACATTGCTGCCAGCAGCCATCTTTGGATCACAAGTGGAATCAGCTTTAGGATAAAGCCAATAGTGTAGACAGTAGCAAAGTAGAAAGAATTAAAAAACAAAACAAAACAAAACACTACATCTGTTGCAATGTTATTAAGTCATGCATTCACCAACCCTGAAGCCTTCTTTCTTCTGGCCTTCTTACAGTAAGAGTTAACATAGTAAGCATTTCAAATTGTGTGCTACCACTAATCTGAATAAAGTATTCTTTTTCTAACGGTTATAAATAACTAATATAGCATAAAAATTTACCAAATGTATATGGAAATAGTAGATAAGTAGGTAGTACTGAAAACACAATTTATAATATATATGTCCACAATTCTGAGTTAATCACTTTATTTTTTTAAGTTTTCATTTAGAACCAAGTTAGTTAACATACAGTGTAATATTAGTTTCAGGTGTACAATATGGTGTTTCAACATGCATATACAAAACCCAGAGCATCACAACAAGTACACTCCTTAATCTACATCATCTATTTCCCCCAACCTCCCCTCTTAGTAACTGTCCATTTTTTCTCCACAGTTAAGAATCTGTTTCTTGGTTTGTCTCTCTGTATCTCTCTCTCTCTCTCTTTACTTGTTTGTTTTGTTTCTTAAATTCCATATATAAGTGAAATCATATACTATTTGTCTTTCTCTGATAGACTTAGTTCACTTAGCATTATACTCTCTAGCTCCATCCATGTCATTGCAAATGGCAAGATTTCATTCTTTTTGATGGCTGAGTAATATTCCAGTGTCACAGTGTGTAGATGTATATATTCCACCTTTTTAAAATCCATTTATCAGTTGATGGACACTTGGGCTGCTTCCATAATTTGGCTATTGTAGACAATGCTGCTATAAACATCTGGTGCATAAACATGTTAATAGCATAAACTTGTTATAGTAGCATTATCTACAGAGTTAATAACTTTAGTTTAAAAAACTGGTTTCAGTTATATTTAGAATATTGTGAGGCAGGCAGCCCGGGTGGCTCAGCGGTTTAGCGCCGCCTTCAGCCCAGGGCCTGATCCTGGAGACCCAGGATCGAGCCCCACATCAGGCTCCCTGCACGGAGCCTGCTTCTCCCTCTGCCTGTGTCTCTGCCTCTCTCTCTGTCTCTCTCTCCCTCTCTCTGTCTCTCATGAATGAATAAATAAAATCTTAAAAAGAATATTTTGAGGCAGTAAAAATATGACTATCACAGGGTCTGCAAACCCTGGCAGCCCAATGAGAGCTAGGAGGGCAGAGCAATGACTAATTTCACTTTAGCTAAGTGACTCACTTCTAACACTAGCACCCAGCACACTATCCATATCTATGTCTTAATGGCAAATTGCCACATGCCATGAACCTTCCACATGAGTTGAAATAATCAAAATGCCATTGATAAAATCTTCCTACACAAATGTACTCTACTATGATGTGTGGATTTTGTGAGCTTCTTGAAGATAAGAATCGTTTATATTTATTTTCTATTCCCACAGCAACTTTAACCACACTCAGCAAAAAACTGCCTAATTACTTTACATAAATTACCTAACTCCAATTCCTCTGGGCAGAAAGTATACAAAATCTATCCAATCCCTCAATGAAATTTTAAATTTAGCTTTCCATGCATTTCTATATAGAGAGAGAATTTTATAATTCTTAATTTGCTCCCTATTATTTCAATGAAATACTTTTTTTTCTTTCCAATACTGGGCCCCCACCTCTATAATTGTAATCTCTTCTAAGATAGACAGCCTATTTCTCCTTTTAATTTGTGTTTCTTATTCACTCTCTTTTTTCTTCCCCTCTCCCTCCTTTCAACCTAGGAACATTGCTAGCATTTCCTTGCTAACAAAATTGTTCTTTGACCCCATCTAAGGTTGTATTTATTCCTTTTAAATTCTAATCTATTAAACTAGAAAGAGAGCTCTGCTCTTTTAATACCATTTTCATTTATTTTTAAAAATATTTTATTTATTTGACAGAGAGAGTACACAAGTAGGCAGAGCAACAGGCAGAGGGAAAGGGAGAAGCAGCCTCCTCACTGAATAGGGAGCCCGACTCAGGGCTTGATCCCAGGACCCCAGGATCATGACCTGAGCAGAAGGCAGGTCCCTAATCGACTGAGCCACCTAGGTGGCCCATATCCTTTTTAAAGATACTTAATTTTTTATTCATGGCAACCTGATTTACACCTCTGATAAAATAAAATCCTCTATTAAGTGCAATCAATATCTTAATTAAAATATCTAATTATAATATTCCCAGTTTTGTCTTTCTTCACCCAGCTCCACAGCCTCTCTCCTGCCTGGCTTTTCCTAGTCCGTCTGAGAAGGAACTCTCTATCTGCTTTTCTAGATCTTCTTCCCTCCTTAACTATTGACCAATGGTACTATTTTTCCTTGTTCTATCTATGCCCTTCCCTTCCAGCTTTCACCCTGTGTTACAGTGAGTACCTACTAATTTGGAGCTCCAACACTGACCTTTTCTCTGGACTCAGGCTTGTGTGCTCCCTGAACAGCTCCACTCAGATATGCCCACAGTTAGTTCAGACTCTACCTTCTCCATCAGAGTACTTGGACCTCCATCTTCTGGACTCTTTTTTCCCTATTTTCTATCTTGGTTAACAACAAAATTTGTCACCCAAACTAGACATCTTGAATTTTTAAAAAGATTTTATTTATTTGACACAGAGTGAAAGAGAGCACAAGCGGGGGTAAGGGCAGAGGGAGAGGAGAAGCAGATTTCTCACTGAGCAGGGAGCCCAACATGAGGCTCGGTTCCAGGACCCTGGGACCATGACCTGAGCCCAAGGCAGATGCTTAACCAACTGAGACACCCAGGTGCTCCCATCTTAACTTTTTTAAAGTGATATTTTACTTTCTCATCTCTAACTTCAAACTGATCACTGCATCTGAAAATTTCTACTGAGGAGTAACTCAACTACTACTTCCTCTAGGATCCCTTAATCCCTGCCTTAAATCCATCTCATTATTTCACATGAGGATGGCTGCAGGTTTTTTCCTCCCAGTTTTTTTCCCACCACAAACTTGGTTTTTCCCAATACAGAGATACTAATATGCTGCTCTGTTATTTTCTTTGATGGTTTCCCAAAGTCATAGAGTGACATTCAACTTCTTGGCATGACTTTAAGCATTTTAAAATTTAACTCTTAACCTCTTTTACCCCAGTTACATTTTCATATATCCCATTAATGTGTCTTCTTAGCTGTCCTAGATGATCTTCTCAATATGCTTCCACGACCCCATGCCTTTGCTTATGGTGTTATTTCTGCCTACCACATAATTTCTCTGATATATTAGTATTAATGATCAGGACCCAACTTTAAAACATAAGACATCTCAGCCTCATTCCCAGAGTGACACCTCAGCCTCAAAGCCTCCATTGTATTCTCTGTCCCAAAGTCCATCATATTGTACTATTGCTAATTGTCTGTAAATATATTATTCCTTGCCAGATTATGAATTTGAGGGCAAGAATGACTTCATTTTTGTAATCCTATCACTCAGCATATTGTAAGAGCTCCCAAAACACAATTTTTAAATGAATTCTGCCTTCCAACACAATATGTTATCTTTACAAATGGTTCTCAAAAGTTTGTAGACTCTTGATCATACTTTTCAGTCCAAAAAGTGTGCCTTCGCCTGGTCCTTATAGTCAAACAACATCCCCTTCAAGTTCTCACAACCTCCTGTTGAGTATCACGTTACTTAAGGCAACTGCCTGTAATAAACACACTCAACTGACTGGCAAACATAGATTCCCAGGAGCCAGGAACAAAAACGGAGTGTTGAAGAAAGGAGAGGCAGCATGTTCAAATTTCCTTTGGATGCTCTCACTGATTTTCCTTAGTCCTTGACTATGTGACCCATTGCTTATTTTCAGGGCCCCTTTTTATGATTAGCACTACTGCATACATGCACACATGATAGAAAGTAGCTTTCTTTGTAGTAATGACACACGTACATCATTGGAAAATACTAGAACACTGAAGAGAAAAATAAGAATGAAAAGATTTCAAAGCATTGCTGAAATAGTAATTTGATACTATCTATTGTATATGACTATATTCAGTGTTTAAATTTCTTTATTTAGCACAGGCTGACCATCTGTCCCTCCAAAGCAGGTATTCTGGGAATCTACAGTTAATCTATTTTTTGCTTCCTCAAAACTAATACTAACTTTTGAGCTTTCCACTGTAATCAACACATATCATCCCATATGCTCTTTGACACAATATTCGTTCTTCCTTCAGATTTAGGAAGGTTTTTTTTTTTTTTTTTTTTTTTAAAGCCTCTTAAATCTTTAAACAGATAAGATTTATCACCTTTCCACAATGTAACTTGCCTGAGATTATCAAATGATTGCCTTTCTGCTTGGGAGACATCCTGCTATCTGAGCTGACATTTTAGCCATAAACTGTAATGTTATCCTATGTTTGACATGAAGAATTTATTGTGGTAAATATTTTTTTGCTGATGAGTTATGATACAGAATATTAGAAAGCAGCAGTGGGAAAGGAAGAGCTTATTTCACTGTGACTCAAATATCCCTAACTGGCCAATGAGTATTCAAAAGAAGCTGGCAGAAGAAGGCCTGACATTGAGAAGGACACATTAATCTGATGCAGGATGACAGTAACCATTATTTGTCTATTTACTGTGAAAGTATACTTCATAAGCAAACTTCTGATATCAGTGTGTTCTCAGCCTATATAAACCAGTCCCTCCCTTGCTAGAACACCTCTTAGTCCTCTTTAATCCCATATTCTTCCCCCAATCTCCACACTCCCTGTTAACTACCAATCCATTTTTCTACCAAACTTTTCAAAACAACTGTTAGTGTTCACAGCCTTCATTTTCTTACTTTACATTCACATCCCAATCCACTGAGCTGGGCTTTTAGAACAAAGACTGTTAATTGCTCTTGCTATCCAGTGGGTTTTTGGTGTTTTTCCCCCCAAGGTGAGTTTTAATTGCTGAACTTAAAGGATATTTTTCAGGCCCTGAATTACTGGACTTCTTCATAGAAGTTTACAGTATCAGTGACATGCATTTTCTGAAAACCTCATTTCCTTCCCCTCCCATGATATCATGCCCTTCTAGTTCTTTTCCTATGTCTCTGAACTATCTTCTGTCTCTCTTGGATACTTTTCCACTCACTCTCCATCACTCTGCATTTTATTTTATTTTAAGATTTTTATTTATTTATTCATGAAAGACAGAGGCAGAGACAGAGGCAGAAGGAGAAGCAAGCTCCCGGTGAGAAGAGCGATGTGGAATTCAATCCCAGGACCCAGGGATCACACTCTGAACCAAAGGCAGATGCTCAACCACTGAGCTACCCAGCTGCCCTTTATTTATTTTTTTTAGATTGATTATTTATTTTAGAGAGAGGGGAGGGACAAAAGGAAGGAAATCCTCAAGCAGACTCCCCACTGAGCAGGGGAGCCTGAGGTGGGGCTCCATCCCAGGACTTGGTCAGTACCTGAGCCAAAATCAACCTAACTGACTGAGCCACCCAAGCGTCTCAGATCCCTCAACATGTTAAAAGCTATTTCTGTAGGTTTCACTTCTTTCTATAGGTTCTTCTCATTCCACAGACACTCTCTAAATGCTCTCCTGAGACCCATATCATCTTCCCCAGCTCATAACACCTAAATCATCTCTGCCCCAAACTCCTCTGCCCAGTGCGTCCACTGTTACTGGACTCCAGGGAGAAGAACACCATGGCTCCTCAGAGCAGAGTACTCACACCTGACCTTCCTGACTTTGCCAAGTGCTTCTCTAGCACCTTGGTCACTGCTTCAATCCCCATCAATTATTCGCCCTCATATAGAAAGCCTCAAGTCTCCTTCCTTACTTTCATTAATCACTGACAGACAGAGTCCTTCTGTTTTTACCTGCTGTATAGCTTGCTACTCTATTTCACTCTTAGTCAATGTATTCTAATGCTCAAAAAAAAAAAAAAAACTTGTGTTTTCCACATGCTATTTTTTAATCATACATATCTTTGTGAATGCAGTTACTTTCTCAGTTTTCCCTGTCCTCCCCTTCTCACCACCACTTTCCTTCGGTTTATTCTTACTATTCCATTACTACTTAATTCTTCCAGAAACACTTTTTCTGACTCCCTACTCTACATCAAACTGGAGTAAATACCCATGATCTGTAGTCCTTTAACACTCTGATCATATCTCAATCATTGCCCTAAAATTGGAATGGTTTGCATATTTGTCTTCACCACTAGACTTTATTTTACTTAACTCTTTTATCTCCAGTGCTTATCCCAGCATGTGTAACCCAGTAGTGCGTACAAACTGATTACCAAGTTAAGAGATGCATTTATTGTTTCATGAACTTATTTGCCCAAGTAGACCTTCCTAGTCCATAAGCAAAATGCAGAAGAGCCACCATGTTACCATGTTTGGCAATGATATTTCTGAAAAGTAGGGGAACACAAGCATTCAGGTTTATTTATTAGCCTCTCATGAGACACTTAAAATTCACAAGTTCTTTGAAATCTGGATTCTCTGGACAAACTTAGTAACATAGAAAAGTAATACCTCTACCAGCCCCTGGGCTAGATTCATGGGACCCCGCCCAGCACAGCCTGTCCTCATCCCTGCCTCTGATTCCCAACAAGGCACAGGTCTTGGCCATTTGCCTCAAGCATGGGAAAGTTCTATCTGTGTGTCTGAATGAAGCTGCTTCTGGGGCAACTCCCTTGTAATATGGAACTGTGTTTTGGATTATGGCATGAGCAATGAGATACTAGGCCCTAAAAATTGTATACTAACTGCCTCTGATTGAGAAATGGTATTATTAAAAGTAAGATTAGATGGTGGTTTGACTCTAAGGGAGCTTGACAATTGGCCATTCAATTCATCATTATTGACACTACATTCAAAGCAGTGACATCTTATGTATGGTTTTATATTGCCTTTGAACTACAGCACTGCCCAATATATGCAATATACCATATTACTGCCCAATTGAAAATTTATTTCATGATAAAGGGAGATAAGTTAACAGAACATTGTGTTTCTATAGCTGAGAAATAAATGAATCATAGGCTTGCCATTTCAGGACTATGACAAGTGCAATATGGCAAAAATGCAGTATCACCTGGAGTGACATTCAGAAACATATTGTTTTAATTCTAGTAATGCTCAAGCAAACTCTAGCATGTTAGATAGGTGATAATGAATAACAGCCATTGTAGTATCAACAATGGCAATACTTATGCCTGGTACGAGTGCTCTGTACTTTCAGAGTAGATGGGGAGCTAGGACACACAAAGTAGGAGACTGTTATTAACACTACAGCCTTCCTAAGGTTTATTCTCTGGGAAACCTGAACACAGTATGAAATAAATCTACCAGTGCCTACGCACTCTTGAGATTCAAGCCTGAGTATACTCTGCATGAAATATGTATTTATGAATACATTTCTAATCTTGATCATCTCTGCGAAACACCTTGGTGCTGCCTGGAGTATGGCTTGGTGACTTATATTTATATCCTCTCTCTTTTTAATTCCCATCATCCTGCCCATTTTGATTGTGTTTCTTGATGCTATCTTTCTCCTAAGAGGTGTTCTTTGATATTGGTTTTATGTTCCCTGCTCCTGGCTTCATGCCACCGTTCAGATGTGGATCTGCTCGGGAATACAAGACACTGATTATGCCATTACATGGGCCTTCCTCCTGCAGATGAGAGGGGGAAAACGAATCAAAGGAACCTGAAAGATGCTGTGTGAAACCTACAAAATTTCCACCATCATCTCCTAAATCTCCCTAGACCCTAAAGCAGAACCAGAAGGTGAAGTTTAAAGATGAACACACTCCCCACAATTCCACTCCTACTGTTTATATCTGGATACTATTTCATGTCCGAGCCTTTATATGCATTTGGAGCATGGAATGGTAACAGTGACTGTACGGTTTCATTGGCAGCATAACAGGGCACATAGAAAATGGCTCTAGGTTAGTCCATCACTCAAGCCAGTAGTCTTGACATCTCCATCATGTGTTGCCACTGATAGTAGGACAAAAGATTTTTTACCAAATTGAGATGATCAGTCCCATTGTAAGGACTATTATCACTGCCAGTGTGGGTGTGAGACTGAAACTAAGTAATATAAAGAGCTATTCTCAAGCTATTCTGGTCCTTCGCCTCCAATGCCCTAGGTATGCTAGATGCTTTTCATGTCAGCACAACACACAGACCTACTTCCATCTAAACAGTTTATCGTATCATTAACTTCAGGTAAGAATGAGGAAGTGACCAGGGTAACACAGCTCAGCCTTAAATATCAAAACATTCTGGTATTTGTGTTAACAAGTAATGTGAGTTATAGCAGTAATGATAAAGTTTTTCTCTGGTATAAGTACTTCATCCCTTTTGTCATTCTTGAAGTAGCTGTAAAAATCAATTCATCCACTTACATGTCCCAGAAATAGGTACATCATTTAAAAATCCACTTACTCACCTAGTGAATTAAAATTTGGAGAAATTCAGGCATTAAAGTAAAACATGAAAATTTCTGGCAGTGGTAAAGATGGAGTATGAAGAGGACAGGCCAGCCTGGCTTAAGAGTGTGGTCTGGAGTCAGTTCCTGAGAGCAGCCCCTGGCATTTCAAAGTTCCTTTCATTCTTCTGTGTATGGACCCACAGATTTTCTACAGGTTCATTTTTTTTCTTGTCCCTCCCAATGGTGTAGTGATTATGGGCAGCAAAGGGCAAGATGGTGACAGCAAAGCTGTTTGTACATATGCACAGGTCTGTTACATATTAGGTATTTTTTGGTCCTGGGATAAATTCACAGAACATGTTTTTTTCTACAGCTCACTGGTTTAAATCCTTCAGGTGCTCCTGAGAGTAGCTGTCAGGATCCACAAAAGACCTTCTGCAGAGAAGACTTTTGAATGATCACATTATAGTCCTAATTGGAGCTGAGTAGGTCACAGCCCTCTGAAGCTGACAGTGAAATATGCCATTCTCTGAACATGTGTCCCTTATCAGAGCCACTTAAGGTAACAACGTCCTACAAAAGGCTCTCTGGGTCTCTGAAGGTACAGAGCCCTCATTACTCCTCCAGTTAGGGAAAGCTTTGGACCACTTCTGGGAATGCAAATGAATGAAACCCCATGTGACAGCTGTAATAAAAGGCTCCTGTCTTTTTGCAAAACATTCAAATGCCATCTGGCAATTTCGTTGACGTCAGCAGGCACAGAAAAACAACTGCCCCCACTGCCTTCTTCATCATTCCCTTCCACCCCCAACTTTGCTCTCCCCTCCTCCCTAGCAAAAAGCTCCAACTTTTAGTAGCAGAGGCTAGGAGCAAAGTAGCCATTTTAAAAGATTTGCTCTATTTCTTGCCCATTCCGTTTTATGAACCAGCTTTATCATCACAACAGCAGTGGTATTTGGCCCCAGTTCTCCAAATTCCAGTTAGAGAATCATTTCATTAAAAAGAAATTTTAAAGTCTTTTCTATTTGTGTTTGAGGACTTGAAGTACATTTATTCTGAGACTAGAGGTGTTAAGGAAAACTATTAATCTAACTTCTGATCCCACACATGCTCTCTTTGATCACTGTAAATAAACACCCAGTGTCACACTGAGAATATGTCTGCAGCCCTAGGCTGAATACATTGGCTTTAGAGCTTACATATGTGCATACATCTTTTAACAGTTCACTAGAAGCTTAAATGGACAGATTTTTCTTTTGATGTCAAAATCATATGATAGAGCTATCAAGTTATTTTGCCTTAGATATAACTTCATGGAAAATATATTTTTCTAAATTATTGAGCAAAATGCAAGTAAGTCAACTAGCATGTCTGTACCTTGTCAAGGAAACAGAATTACAGAAGAAACACCAACACACTTTCCAGAAACCCTAATTAAAGCAGAACAAAACAAACAAAAAACCTACTCTAATATTTACACATGGTATCAAAGAGGATAGACATTTTAAGTTATTATTGCCTATTATGGCTTTTTTTGTTTCCAGGGGAGAAGCTGGACACTAATAATACCGAGTGTGTTCCCGGAAATGGGTAAAGCACTATTAACCATAAAGAGTAAACTGGTCTCTTTATAAGCCAATTAAGCAGCTCCTTTTCAGGCTCCAAATACGTTACTCTCAAGGTTAAAGCATACACATTTGGGCAGCCGGGTGGCTCAGCAGTTTAGCACCGCCTTCAGCCCACGGCGTGATCCTGGAGTCCCAGGATCAAGTCCCACGTCAGGCTCCCTGCATGGAGCCTGCTTCTCCCTCTGCCTGTGTCCCTGCTTCTCTCTCTCTCTCTATGTGTGTGTCTCTCATGAATAAATAAATAAAATCTTTAAAAAATAAAAAAATAAAAAATAAATAAAGCATACACATTTGACTCATCTTTTTATCCATATCACTGGTACATACTACTTATGTAGGCAGGCCTTTATCAAATATAAAGGATTTTGGAAAAACAATTTTATATATTAAGGATAAGTCTATTAAGTAAGATTAACCAAACTCGGTATTGCTTAGATACGCCACTATTGACTTAAGTCTTTGCCTTTCCTAAAAATTTTGCTTTTTCATTTAAAAAAAAAAAAACATTTAACATCTAATATTGAGAAGAACTTTTAACATCAACTTTTTTTTCCAATTACAACTTCTCATGAAAATACATATACACTGTAAGTTAGATGAGCGATTAGGAAGTACAGATTGGGCTGTGTTTTAGGGTGACTTTTTTTCAACAGCTCCCTTTTATGTACTCAACTTTTTACCCTGTTTCAACTTACCTGAGGAAGATGATACAGTCCCATTAGTAGAAAGAGAAAAGTTAGGAATGCATGCATGTCAGCCAGGGTTAGGGGAGAAGAAATAATGGGAGGGATGTAGATACTGAAAACATGCTGCCACTTACTCTAAAAGGGAGTGTGGCATATCCAAACCGAGGTCTTGAGTGATTGAGCTCTTCTCTCCCCATCAGTTCCAACTTGACTCTTGCCATTCTTTGCTTTTTATAAAATATATGTGGTTTATTCTTCTCAACAGGCTATTGGTGCCTCTGGATTATGCTGTTTCCTCTACAGAGAAGACCTATCTCCCTGTCAAGTCTTCCTGCTCATCTTTTAAGCTTTTAAAGGCCTTCTGAAGGAAGGCCGTTGCTGACCTGTGTCTGCTTGTGCTTTGCAAATTCCCTGTGAACACATCCTCACTTTATTTTCCACATTTGATGGGGTGGGTCCATTTGTTCATGAAAGTGTGAACTTCAGTTACAGTAGGGAGTGCATTACGTTGGTGTCCTCAATGCCTAGCATGGTGTTAAGTGTTCAACAGATGGATATGGGAGAACTAAAAGAAAGGAAAGAAGGCAAAACAAGCACAACAAAGGAAAAAAAAAAAAGAATTCCAAAGAAAACTTTTTTATAGGTGGAGAAAAGCATCTAGGATATACTGACCAGGTATTATGTGCCTAGTAACATGCTAGGTATTTTCACACATTATCCCATTTAATAAAAACAAAGCAAAACCCTGCTCAGTGGGAACTGTTAACATTTACAGAAGAAAAATCAGATTCAGAGAGAATTTGTGAACTACTAAAGGCCCCTTAACAGGCCAACAGTGGTGGTCATGGAATGCAGGTACTTTGACGCTGTAGCTTTTACAAGATATTTAATACCTTCTGTTGTTTTGCTTAAGGCAGAAGGGGGAATGGGAAAGAGAAGGCAAGGGAATGAATACCCTATTATTAAAGTGGAAGTGAATCTTGAAAAGTCTAAGAATAAATCCATTAGGGCACAAGATAAAACTCAACAAGGTACATTTGGAAAATACCAACTCGGGGCTAAGCCTAAACTGTCCTTCAGTTCCAAGACTCCATCTGGATTTCTCACAGCTCCCTGGAACAAAAGGTCATTAGCAGCTGCTGATTTAGAGGCAACATCTTCACTGAACGTATAAACTAAGCAAGTTTTTCAAAAACACCTGTCACTTGGTAACTTTTGTTTTTTATGAGCTGTGTGTATTGATTTAAGGGTGGAAAAATAAGAAACTCAAGAGGCCCTAGCAGAATCAGGCAAAGGAAAATATCAATTTAGTCAATGGAGAAAGGGTAGAGATAAAGAACAATTAGATTTGTACCCTTAAGCTTTTAATAATGGGCAAAGAGGTCTAACGTGCTTTCTAGAAAGTATTAAATAAAACACAGAAGAATATTCTGCATGCCTTAATCATGACTGCCTTTAAGTGAAAACGATATAATCAAATAGCAGAGAAATCAAGAGAACAGATGCTAAAACTGTCCAGAAAACAGTTAACATATTTTTGGAGAAAGGAAAGCAAGGACATAAAAGATAAAAATCACCAGAAAAAGAAGATATTCAAAATTTTAATGGCACACTTGAGACACATCCATTAGACAGAACAAGCTTTGTCTTGTCCAAGACCTAGCATGAGTTTGAGTCAATGTAAAACATGTCCTATTCATTTGGGAGTTATTCCTCAGTTTGTGATGAAAATAAGGGCAATAGAACTTACACAACAGTCTTATAATCATTTTTTTTAAAGAATATTTTAGTGAGGAGTCTGGCATTACTACATCAGTAATACTGATTGCTACCAAGGGACAATCGGTATGGGTAGAGCCCGTCAAAGTGAAGTAGGAGGTCCTGGTATTTGGCAATGATGCTGCTACACCTTACGTAAATGGAAACATTCTAGAGATACAAGAAACTTAAAGGCACCACATTCATGTGGCAATAATTTTATGCTCCACTCCTTTTGATCAACAATTTGGGATTCAGAGTTGTATAATGTACATGTACTACTTAATATGGTTTTTTGGGCAACTGACCAAAATCTAGAATTTCCTGACCATACTATCTTGTGATTTACAAGTTGCTAACATTTTATCCCATTCATATGTGAGTCTCTAATGACTTATTATTCCAGAGTTTGATTTCTTTTCTCACAAAAAGAAAAGTTCGGAACCTATAACGTCGAGGATCATATATTTGACAAGGGACACACTGCCCATCTGTGTGATTCTGCTAAACAACAGCAACTGGACTTTCTTGGGATCCTCTTTTGTTGAAAGCAACAGGACTTCACCACTTCACAAAGCAGTCTCTTTATATTGGAAGGCTGGAGTCACTAGGAGACTTTTCTGAATCTGGGCTGAGACCTGCCTTTTCAAATCAGCTCTCATTCTGTCCTCATCAAACATATTTTGTATTCACAACTCTTCCCAGAAATGAAGCAGCTTTCCTATTCTATATTATACTACAATTAATACATATCTCATCACCTGTCTGCATTTTTCTGTTTGGAGACTATAAAAATGAAAATGATTTTTATAGGAACATACAGGAGCTTCTTAAAATACTTTCATTGATCAATAAAAAACGGCAAACAAAAATAATACTGAGAAACGAATAAAAATTAGCACACACTGAGGGCTTATTTGCACTAGGGACTAATTTAACATTCAATATAAATTATGCCATTTAAGTCTTCCTATCACCCTGGCAAGATGGTACTAACATTATACCTACCTTACAGAAGAAGTTGTAAAATTAAGGTAACCGACTCAAGGACACACCTATAGTGAGTGATAGGGCAAGGGGTGATCTAAGGAAGTCTGATGCATGACACCGGAGCTTAAGTCTATGCTCTCTTCACCATTATCCTCTCTATACAGTTTTCCTTAGTGAACCTGTAGGAATGATGGTAAGGCAAATAACACAACTTCCTGAGAACAGTCTAGAAATCACTGGAAAAATTATCTATTTATACTTAGTGTTTCATAAAATCACAACTATTTATTGAAACTACAGAAAGTGTGGAAGATTAAAAAATATTTTCTATATTCAAGAATCTACACCATGCATGAGACAAGGTGGGGATAAGGAGAGGATTTCAGAATCTGACTTCTTTGGGGGAGGGAGAGGTAATTCCAGCATTCCGGTGGAGACTTGATTTGGTAGAATTTGCTTTTACAAGCAAAAATTAGTTTCTAGACAATGAGGAGGGAGGGGAAAAGGCGGAGGGAATAGGGAATAGGTCTGTAGTTTTGAAACGGTTCTGCAGAATTCAAGAGTTCCTTAGGAAGTAGTTTCTTAAGAATAGTTTTAGTAATTACTAAAATTGTCTTTTTTCCCCCTCTGCATATTAAGATTGTGGGAGGATATTATTTCTAAATGTACTTCCTTTAGTTCTTTCACCTCGATATTCCACCATGTGGAATGCTGTAGAGTGTATGACCTCACTCTACCACAGCATACCTGTTTTCAAGTGCAGATCATGTCAGAATTAATATTCCCACTTACAGAAAAACAAGAGCAAACCCAAAAATGAAAACAAAAAGTTTACAGTCCCAAATATATTGCTATAACGTCAACATGTGCATTTGCAATGACTACTGTATCAGATTCTAGCTTGTGCCATGGTTCAATGGTGATGAACTATTCTAAGTTTAATAATTTACAATACAAGATATATATGTATGTATCCCTATAATTTCATAACTTGAATATTTAAAAATATTTTAAACATAATTTAACCAACAATATTTCTGATTCTTTATAAAATGACTTTAATTCTTCCCATCAACATAATTTTCTTTTGCATCCATTTTTAAAGCAATAGATCAGAGAACAATATTTCCATTAGGTCTGAATTTGGAGGGCAACGTCTTTGGGTAAAAATATGTCTTTAGAAGTTTCTGAGTAGGAGAGCAGAGACTTGCTAAGAGTATGAAAAATTAAAAGCCACCAAACTAAATAATACAAAGAAAGACACACTTTCAGGATATAAAATGAAATCGTTAAAGGAGCTTCTCTCCTTAATCCTATGAAGTCAATGAGAGCTGCACCCAATTTTAAAATTCCGGTATTTCACAAGTTCTCTATAGATTCTGCATTCAGAAATATGGATGCATGAATATGCTACATGCTCAATTCCAAAATAAGAAAAATATCACAAGCTCTATTATGTTGCTTTGTTTGCAATGGCTATGAATGTGTGTATTTAACTAGTTTAGCAACAAAGTCTAACAGGCGGGGGAAGGCAAAGGGTGAGGTGGTAAGAGACATATCTGGCTCCAAGCTATTCTCCTTAGTTTCTTCTATTTTTCTCACATAGTGACCTGTACCAATGCTAGTCACCAATTGCTTCATGATTCTTTAATGAAACAAAACAAGATACAACAAAAACTAGAATTTTACCTCCAAGTCCGAAGAGTCTGAAAATACTGGGCAATAAGCATTCCATTTGGCATTATATCTTTTACCTGCTCTTCTAATTAAATTAAATGTGTTTGTCATGGTGATTATTGCTAGTTAATGCCAATGATGAAGTTCAATATGCAGCATGCCTTTCATAATTTTAAAAGGAAATTCAGAAAGAACTGTCTTCTGCTATTTTTCCCCCAAGCCTAAATTAGTTCATGGTAAGGAAAGTTGTTTGAAAATCTCAGTAATGAACAAACCTAGAGGCTATAATTTTCTTGATAGTGGAACCCTCCATTTGCTTCTGAAAGCAGTAGGAGGGCATGCCATTCTTCTTCCTATTTATTATTCATATTTTGCCGCTATCTTTTATGTGCTACAGTACTTTTGAAAACGGCAGAACCAGATTCAGGAGGTTAAGTTATACCATTAGCTGTCACTTTTAGGAAATGCTTGCATAGTTGCATGTGCGTCAGAAAAGCAATGTGGTAGAGGAGCACTATTAATTCTAGGCTATACATTTATCCCTCTGACTTAGCACACCTATTGCTCTTGGGGGTCACAAAAAATAAATAGCAAAATATAATTTGCAGTAATTTGCCTAGTTCCATGATCAATAGAAACAGAAAAGAATTAGAAGGACACTGCTATTAAAATGCACACTAGTTCATTAATTGCTAGGATCCTAGCACAAAATTGACTAAATGCTTTTGACCTTATAATATTTTTAATATTAGCAGTGTGGTTACAGAGTTGAATTTTGAAATGACCCTTTCTTCATTCCCACCCCAATCGTCTTTTATTCATTCTTCAAAGCCAACAGCTTCTGTGAAATTATCCCTGAAGACTTCAGTCTGTACTGATTTTTCTCTTTTCCGACTTTCACCCACCATGGTCAACATTAGATCATTAAAACATTATGCTCTGTTTTCTTAACTTTTATGTGTGCCTCACCGTTAGAATTCAAATTTTAAAACTTGAAGGAGTCATGCTTTTGCACCCCAGGAATTACTTGGAACTCTCTGCTCCTTCCCCAAGTCCCCCACCTCCACATCATAAACTCATGAAAAGTGGTACAGAAGCCCCCCAAAACTGGCTTATAACATGATAAATATAATGTAGTATGAACTTAATTTGATTGAAGAGACACCTCTTTAGTACTAACAATGCAATTTTAACTGGCTATATTTTGGTTTTATATTAAATTTTGATCTAATATACATGGTTTCATTTCTCCATCACTAATAGTAAGGTGTTCCTTAAAGCTTTTACAATTTCTTTTATGAATGAATCCACGCTAAGCCAAACTTTTTTTTAAAAAAAAGATTTATTTATTTGAGAGAGAGAGAGAGAGTTTGAGCATGTGTATGAGTCAGGGAAGGGGCAGAGGGAGAAGGAGAATTTCAAGCCGACTCCACATGGAGCCCAAGGCAAGGCTCTATCCCATGACCCTGAGATTATGACCTGAGCAAAAAACAAGAATCAGAGGCTTAATCAACTCAGTCACCCAGGCATTCCTCTAAGCCAATCTTTTAAGCATGTATTTTCCCTCTTATCAAAAATGCCTTCAACCACTCTAGTTCTAACTGGCTCTTCAATTCCTTTCTCTGCACCATAGACTGAGTCTAAGATCTTTACTTTGTTTTTTAACAAAGCATTACCTAAGGTACAACTCTGAATCATTATATACCCTGCTTACTGCATAATAAAAAAGTCATTTAGAAACTGGCAAACAAAAGGTGGATGTTGCTTCCTGTGAAAAATCACTAATATAGGAGGCACAGGTTAGGGACCGGGTGGCAGATGATGGGAATCCTGCCCTTAGAGGCTGGGAGGAGGCAGTCCTTGTGATGCAGAAAAGAAACATATGGTAACAACTGTTGCTTCCAGTATCTCTGAAGGGAGCAAAACAGGATGTAGCATGTGTTGGTTACTGTGAGCTGTATTTGCTAAGACAGGACAAGAAACAGATGAGCTCAGAAAAAACTGAGCTCACAAACTTTCTCATTTGCAAGAAAGAAAAGAGGCAACTGCTTCCCATTCTCAAATGGCAAAAGAATAAAGTGAGGATGCTGAGCTAAAGATGCTTGTAACCACTCAGCTTTGGGAAGGATTAATCAAGAATAACAGCCCCTGTAGAAACCTCTGAATGAAAAAACAAACAAACAAACAAATAAACAAACAAACCTCTGAATGGACCAGGCTGCCATAGAACAAAGCCAAATTAAGTTGCAGTACTCAATATATTCTTTCAGTAAGATAACATAACGCAGAGAAAAGAGACTAAACAGGCTTTTCTCATGAAAATCTGGTAGTACGGTCTCCCAGCAAAGTCTGATACTCTCATATTATGGTCATCTAAATTGGGAGTGAGAAACATACAGGAGACAGAGATACAGCACATCTAAGACATATGCAGAAACAAACTATATATATATATAATTAGCATACAAGTGGAATGCAACCAATTTAGAAAGGAGCTATGTTTTTGAGAAGGTTATACTAACAAAAAAAAAAGATTTTCCAGGACTTAACACACCCCTTCAGTTCCTAACACTCTGCAAGTAGGAAGTGATCAAATAAAGGTACTCAGGCCCAAAAAAGGGTATGTTTCCCAATGCCCAGTTTACAGGTGGTCCCAGAGTATCATCAGACCAGGGAGAACTTCTGAGGTTGAAGCCAGGAGACAATGGACAGTGGCCTTTTCCCAGGAAGCAGAACGAAGATCTAATAAAAAAAATGTATAACATACCAGCATAAGTGCTTCCCAGTAAGATTTTGGAACTGCTTCAGATTAGTGATGCTGTGTGGCATCCTTTCTTCCCTTTCCAAATGACAGTTTTTACAGGGCTGATCCTTTCCAATCTTCCATATGGGCACAGTATGTGAGTGTGTGTCTATACATGTGTGTGTGTATTAGTGGAGAATAACAAAGCTAGTAAGTAACCTGCCTTTTACATTTAGAGATTTCTGGATCAATAGGAGCCACGTCCACATCTGATACAGATGTTACTGCACTTCACTCCCTGTTATAGGTTAAATTGTATTCCTCAAAACTCCTAAGTTGAAATACTAGCCCCCAGGATCCCAGAGTGTGACACTATCTGGAGATGAGGTCTTTAGGGTGACCCTAATACTATATGACTGCTATCCTTATAAAAGAGGATAATTTGGAGACAGATAGACACACTGAGAGAATGCCATGTAAAGAGAAAGGCAGAGATTGGAGTGATGTTTCTTCAAGCCAAAGAACACCAAAGATGGCCAGCAAACCACCAGAATCTAGGTAAGAGGCATGGAACAAATTCTCTCTCACAATTCTCAGAAGAAATCAACCCTGTGGACATCTTGATCTTGCACTTCTAGCCTTCAGAACTGTGAGACCATAAATTTCTTTTGTTTAAGCCACTCAGTTTAAGCCACTTTGTCATGTCAGCCTTAGCAAACTAGCACTCCTTAATGAGGAAAAAAACGGATCACATGGGCATTAACTGGAAGAAACTTTTTGGCTGTCTCTCTGGAGAAGGACAAAGTGCTTTTTTTTTTTTTTTTTTTTAAACTCTGGGGAAAATCATTTTTCTGACCAGTGGATCTAGAAAGGCAAACCAAGGTGGTGTTCATAATATATTCCCAACTTCCCTCTCTTCTGGGGACACTTGGGGGGTCTTACAACTGCCTGCTTCCTCTGTGTTTAGGTGTAACTATGCCACTAGCTATGGCGAATGAGTTCTAAGGAAAAGTGATGAATGCTACTTTCAGAGGGTGGCATTTAAGTGCCCAAGAAAAAAAAAAAAGAAAAAAAAAGAAGTACCCAAGAAAGACCCTCCTTCCCCCTGCCACTAATTGGCAATGCCTTAGATGGCAGCTGCTCCACCACCTGTCTTGAAGCAAGAGTAATACAAACAGAGCTCCAAGCCAAAGCATGACAGGCAATGCATGATAGAGCAAGAAATAAACTTTATGGTCTTGAGAATTGAGTCTGTTTCATACTTCAGTACCAGCCTGTCTCTCCTGATACTGTCCTTAGATTAAAAATAAAAATCATAAGAAATATAGCTTATTTATGAAGCCTTCCTTGGCCTCCTTGTAATTCCTTGTACTCCTTTGGAATAGTGTGAAAATCCCAGGAAGGAAGTGAAACCTAATGGACAAATAATCTTCATCAATTTCTTCTGACTCTGTTAACCCTCAGCTATCCAGTTTCTCCCTGGAACAAATAATGAGAGGGGTGTAGTTCTCATAGAACAGCTCCTTGTTCAGATAAATTTTTCAAAACTAAATCTGTCGCTGGTCTCGATCTTCACATCTCTACTTTTGTTCCGTGTTTTGAAAACTACTGCTTGAGTGATCTTTACATTTTCACCAGCTTTCTCATAATTATAAAAGGAACCAGAAACCTTTTTTTTGGCAAATCAAATGACTGAACATTTTTAGTAGACGTCAAATTCCATTTTCTTGGCACGTGACACAACCACAAAATTGTAAAGCAAGAAGGGACGTTAAAGATAATTTAAAAAATCATGAAGTTGGCTGGATTAACAAGGTTGGAACACAAAGAAGTTATTTAAGGTCCCAAATCATGGTACTAGTTAAGGGCTAAGCCAGTTAGAATCAAAGTTCACATTCTGATTCTCAGTCATGTGGAAGTTATGCAAAAATACACATGAACATGAATATGCACTCATCCAAAAAACACAGAACTCAGTGACATCATGGGAAGAGG
The DNA here is from genome assembly GCF_048164855.1 of Canis lupus baileyi. NCBI lineage: Eukaryota > Metazoa > Chordata > Mammalia > Carnivora > Canidae > Canis > Canis lupus. The sequence continues at coordinate 27,014,461 of NC_132862.1, forward strand.
AGGGACTTAATGTGGCAAACTCTCCCTCCTTAAAATCCTTCAGTGATCCTTTATTACCTACTGGTTTAACTCCGAACTCCTGAGTAGGACAAACAAGGTGTGTCACAGTGTTTCCTAGCCCACCTTTTCCACCACTCAAGATCCACAGAGATCACATGCTCTAGAGGACTGCTCCATCACGCTGACCTGGGCTCTCCAAAACACTGTAGTTTTTGCCTCCTATAATTTTGCTCCAGCTGGCTCTTTAGAATTGAAAACCATTTCCAAGATTCCTAGTTTCGGTAGTCCTTGGGTAGTGTGGGTGGTCCTTGTTCCAGTTTCTGCTTGATATCTTGGGAAGATTTAATACTTTCCTCCTCTAATGCTATTAGTAATGCCATTGCATTTACTGCAGCCACGTTGTATCACAGAGGGTTTTCTCTTAATTTTTCTCACTCTATTTGGGCAACTTCATCTGGTTTAGTGCATAAATTTCCAAATCTTAAAAAAAATTCTAAATCTACATCTCCAATCTGGATCTTTCTTGTGAATTTCACAATCTTATATACAATGGCCCCCTAGATGGTGATCACTTCTAAATGAAACCATCCAAATAGGCTCAAATTGAATCCATATTCTCCCTCCTCCAGATGTGCTTCTCCTCTTCCATTTCCTATCTCAATGGTTGGTTACACCATATACCTAGTTCCTCAATTAAAAAAAAAAAACATATCCCTTGCTTGTTCTTCACATATATTGATAAATATTTATCAAAGAGCTACTGTGGGTCAAATATTTTGCTCAGGTGTTGAGAACATAACATGCATGGCTTCAGCCCACTTAAAGACTATAGACTAGTAATGAGATAAATGAGTTTTTAAAAAGTATTCCAAATTATAGTAAACGCTAGAAAGGAAACAGAAGGCTGTGCTAGTAAATAATAGTGATGAATGGCAAGGAGAGTAGCTAATTTAGAGGGGGTTGTAAAAGAAGGCCCGAGGACAGTACATGACACGTAATATGACATAACCTTCTTCTGACACCCTACAATAACATTATCTAGCTTGTATCTTATCTTTATTACCACCACGGTGTCCTAACTTGTCTGCTGCCTCAAATATCTAGCTTTCAACTCATCTATTATCTGAGTGCTACAAGAATGACTTTGAAAAATGTGGATCAATCCATCTCCTATCTATGTTGCTATCAGAACAACCTTCCTAAATTACTGATTTAATCATGCTAGTTCCCAATCCAAGGTCCTTCAAAAGGAAAGTATCATCTAAAAATACAATATTGTTAAAATATCCATACTACTCAAAGCAATCTACAGGTTTAATTCAATCTCTATTTAAATACCAGTATTTTTCACAGAACTAAAACAAATAATCCTAAAATTTGTCTGGAACCACAGAAGATCCTGTATAGCCAATGCAAGCTTGAAAAAGAACAAAACTGAAGTATCACAATCCCAGATTTCAAGATATACTACACAATTATAGTAATCAAAACAGCATGGTAGTGTCACAAAAACAGACACACAATGGAACAGTATAGAGATGCCAGAAATAAATCTATGCTTATATGGTCAAGTAATCTACCACAAAGGAGGCAAGAATGTACAATGGCGGAAAAGTCTCTTCAACAAATAGTGTTGGGAAAACTGGATAGCTGCATGAAAAAAACTAAAATGACCCCTTTCTTACACCATACATAAAAATGAACTCAAAATAGGCTGAAGGCCTCAATGTGAGACCTGAAACTATAGTACTCCTAGAAAAAAATGGACAATTTTTCTGACATTGGCCTTGGAAACATTTTTCTAGATATGTCTCCTCTAGAGAGGAAAACAAAAGCAAAATTAAATTGCTGGGGCTACACCAAAACAAAAGCTTTTGCACAGTGAGGGAAATCATCAACAAAGCAAAAAGACAAGCTACTGAATAGGAAAAGATATTTGCAAATGATATATCTCATAAGAGGTTTGAATCCAAAGTACATAAAAAACTTATACAATTCAACAGAAATAAATAAATAAACAAACAAATTTAAAAATGGGCAGAGGACTTAAATAGACATTTTCCTAAAGATGACACCTAGATGGCCAGCAGTCATATAAAAAGATGCTTGAGATACCTGGGTGGCTCAGTGGTTGAGCATCTGCCTTTGGCTCAGGTCGTGATCCTGGGGTCCTGGGATCGAGTCCCACATCGGGCTCCCCAAACAAATCCCGGGATTTGTTTGGAAATAAAACCATATGATTTCACTCATACATGGAATTTAAGAAGCAAAAGAAAACAAACAAAAGGAAGGGGGAAAAAAGAGACAAACTTAAAAAAAAAAAAAAAAAGGAATAAAAACAGATCCTTAACTATAGAGAACAAAGAGATGGTTACCAGAGAGGAGATGGGTGGGAGTATGAGTGAAAGAGGTGATGGGAATTAAGAGTACACTTATCTTTATGAGCACTGAGTCATACATGGAATTGCTGAATCACTAGATTATACACCTGCAACTAACATAACACTGTATGTTAATTATACTTGAATAAAAAAAAATTCAAGGACATGAAAGTTATAACCACTGTCAGTCTCAAGCTCTGTTTGCCTGAACTGAAATTCTGCTAAGTTTTTATACACCTTGCCTTTGCCTGGAAGTCCTCCACACCCCTTACCTGTCAAACTCCTAAACAACTCTCAAGAGTCAACCTCAAGGTCACCTCCTTTCAAGGTATGCCCTGACTAGTGTATTTATATCTTTCTTATCGGCTCTATCATTCTCACAGCACGCTGCCAACACAGTACCAAGCACAAGCACACTTCATTGTTTGTACTCCATCCATTAGATAAGAACAGAGCATTTTCATTTTTTCTGGTCCTATCTCTAATGCCTAACACAGTGTCTGCCACTCAGACGAGACACAATGTTAAATGAATGATTTAATGAATTGATGAATGATGTGTATGATGTGTAGCTGGGGTTTTCTTTTCAGGTGTGCAAGAATCATACTTGATTATTCTCACATTGATAGCACTTAACACAAAATAGATACTCAAAGAATATTTTCTGAATGAACACTCACCAGAACACTGTATAGTTGTATGCCATAATGATAATGTAAAAGATAAGCCTAACAAAAATTACAAGTAAATTTAGGTGTGTAAGTGTTATACTTATGTGTAAACTTATGTGTGACTCCAAAACTTAAAGATCTAAAAGTAGAAACTGGAAAACATACTTTTATCCCATTTTTATCAATTTGTCCTTTTCTTTTACTCTGTCATGTGATTATTCCATGTTACTCTTCATGAGTTCCTGAATCTTATATTCTACTGGACACATTCCATTTGAAAAATTATAAAGCCTACCTGTGTCTATAATAGCACATGACTTAAAAGGGATATATAATGTTCTCATTATCAACATCTTTTGGTAATTGACAAAAAAAATTGCTTTCTACTAGACAAATTATTTCTTAAGTTTCCATAAATTGAAAATATTTAAAATGAAGAGTGTCTAATCTTATTTCCACTGATAAATTACTGCCTACTGCTCAGAGTCAGCTCCTCTTTTCTCTTTGCTGCTGGTAGAGGATTTAGTCCTTTCATATTATATAAGGCCAAAGTAATCTTTATTTCCTGTTTTCCAGATACCTTAAGCTTCGGCCAAGCTACTCATCTCACTGTTTTTAATTAGTTTGTATACAGTACCATCTTTATTTCAGGATGTTCACATCTTTATTTTCATCAATTTTGTTACTTCCTGCTAATCTAACATTCAGTGGACGACATAAAGATAACATATGAAATAATGCTCATAATTCAATTTATATCTAAGACTAATTTTATTCTCAAATTCCTGCCTCAGAATGGTAAGATAATTTACTCCCAAACCACATTTAGAAAACTTAAAGACCAGTAATGCAAAAATTTAGGCAATTCTCTCAGTAACAGACATTCCAAGGAAACAAAAATATTAAAAGTTAAAATCTAAGTTTAATGAGGACAGCATAGTCTTAATTTGCTTTGCAAAATATAGAACATAAAAAGAGTCTCATTGAAAATATCTGAGAAATACTTTATGAATGATGATATAATTCATCCTCGTAAATTACTTGAGAAATGGGCTTTCCAAAGACACATAATTTATCTTACCTCTGTAATCAGAGGTAACACAATAAATAATGTTAAATTACATTTATAGAAATGTGGAAGGAATATAACTCCATTTTGGAACTAGGTTAAAATACCATTTCTCATATACCAAACAAATCCGTCTAATGGTAAGCTCAAGCTGATCATCTTTTCAGTGGAATGGTTCATGAGGTAGTAATCTCTGAGAGATCCTGCTGTCTTTGGGAATGAAACACAGGAAAATAAAATACTTAATGACATATTCAGGACATTTTGACAAAAGGGACCATGGATAAGTTGGTTCTCTGTAGCCCAAGGAAAAATGAATAGTACATGTTCTGAGGGATCAGATGGGAAGGAAGGCCTGGGTCCTTCATGCCATGCATAGTGCTTGGACAGTAGCAGATAAAGGTAGTGGTGGTGGTGGCAGATGATGATGAGGCATTTCAAGCTATCATTTAAATGAGCATGTTTATTCCAGATACTCTTTTTGATTTAATGCTTTACAATGTACTGTATCCACAGAACCCTACAAAGTAGATATTATCTCATTTTCCAGATGAGAAAATTATGACTTCCAGAAGTTAAATATGAAGATGACATACGTGTTTAATGGTGAAGCTGGGATCTTTATTACTTCAAAGATCATTCTCCTTAACCACCACACCAACCTGTTTTTCATTTCAATGAGTGTGGAATTCTGTAGGAATATACTCTAAAATTTGTAGTTCCATAAAATTCCAAGGAAATTTAATTACAACCTTTTGCTTTGACAGATGTGCAGCTTTAAGACGACAAGGTACAGTAAAATTTACCTCAGTGGGTAAATTAAAGGTTGTAGTACTTTGAGAGGTCTTCCAAAGTTCATATTTAGAGGTAATTTCTACTCCATCATAAATAAGCTAATCTCTTTAACAGACCTACTGCATATGTGGTAAAATGGGAAGGTCCAAGAACTGTACAGGTTTGGACTAGAACTTCTTCATGAACTGTACATAATAAATCTAATTTATATAAGGCAGGCTTGGCAGCAAAAAATGCAGTGGTGCATTTGTGTTGCTGGAAACCTTTTTTTGGTCAGAAAAGCAACTCTGAAATGTTTATTTCCTGCACATTTACAAGGCTGTTTGGAAAACCCAGTACTCAAAGATTGACCATGTAGTTAATTTAAATTTTTGAAACTCTAAATTTATAACCTCTGTCGCAAGGTAGGGCTTTGTTCCTAGTTAAAATTAAGGTTTCACAATCCATTCAATAAAAATGAGTTTATTGTAAAAGAGAATAATTAGCAAGGGTACAAAAACCTGATTTCTTTACCTTATCCGGCAAAGTATTTTGATGACTTCATAAATCATGTATCAAATATATCTTGGTGAAAGGCAAAATAGCATAGTCCAGTCAGAAGCAACATTCTATAGAGTCAGACATGGGTATGAACACAACCTTAGCCCTTTCTAGCTCTGGGACTTTTGGCAAGTCATATAAACTGTTTAAGTCTTTCTCTTCATTTGTAAATGTGTAATGTTATCCAGAACTCTCAAACATGAGCTTCCTAAGGGGCAAAATTTGTCCTCCTTGTTTCCATGGAATCGCCTCACCACTAGCACTAAACCCTCCCATGGGAAGTGCTCAGAAAACTTAGCTGAATAAGTAAATTAATTGTGGTCTTCCAGAATTATTTTACGGATTAAAATAAACTATGTGAATTAAATACCCTGCATAATATCTGGGAAAAAAAGGTACATATCCAATGAATGTTAGTTTCTTTTTCCTGTGGTTAACTCAAAATATGTTTTTAATATTTTATTTCAAATCATTTATCTTTTGTCACAGAAAGCAATGAGAAATTACTTACTAAATAGGAATATTCCCATCAATGTCAATGAAAAGAAAAGGCAGGTAGAATCTCCAATCCAGTATGTTAATCCAAGATAAACCAAAACCCAGGTTTGGAAAGTTTGATAAGGTCAGAGATGCAGGATGAACATTTTGACTGGTAATGACTAATTAGTACCAACCAGTACAATATGGGTGCAGGGGAGACATTATATATTGATGTTTCTGATTTTGTATTTCCCACATCTTACAAAGGCAACCTCTAAGTAAAACATGAAATATATGTTTGAACTACAGAATTGGAGTTTAGCAGCCACAGAGGTGAATAATCTTGCCAGAAGCACCAAAAGCACTTGCATATCTTATATATGAATGACTTGTCTACTTAAATAATCATTCTTTCAACAGGTATTTATTACTCCCTGCTATGGTGACAGGGTATTATGCGTTTTTATGTTCTTCCATAAATTTTAGCATTAGAACCTTAAAAAATTCTAAGAATGTAATCAATGCAGGAATAGGGAAAAAATGGAGAAGGAAAGACATTATCAATCTTTAGATAAACATCGATTTGGTACTGGATAAAGATTACAAAGTTTCAAAACACTTCAATCTTTTACTTTTGGGTGGAGAGACTGGGCTTCTATTTGGGATGTTACTGAAGAGTTTTAAGGTAATATATATTATTTAATATTCTTTTTTTTAAGATTTTATTTATCTATTCATGGGAGGCATAGAGAGACAGAGGAGCAGAGACATAAACAGAGGGAGAAGCAGGCTCCCTGCAAAGAGCCTGATGAGGGACTTGATCCCAGGACCTGGGATCACTCCCTGAGCTGAAGGTAGACGCTCAATTGCTGAGCCACCCAGGCATCCCTACTGTTTAACATTCTAAGATAGTTTTGCAACAATTTAAAAATCATTCTAAAACTTTGGCTGTGAAGGGATTATTTTTCTTTTTTGGTTACATTTTATATATATGTTTTTAAAAATTTTAACATTAAAAATTAACCTAATAATATACTTAAGAAATAAGTTGAACACATCATAAATCTGGTTTCCATTACTTTCTGGATTCCTTGTTTTTAAGGAATTAAAACTTAAGGATACCTTGTTTTTCAATTCTTTTCTAATGCAACTTCTATTGAAATCCGTTATAGAATAAAAAAAATTTTGAGACCTTTCATGAGTAGGAACTCTAAAATTTAGTAAATATTATCATCACATATGATCAGTAATAAGATATTTTTTAAAGTTCAGAAACTTTTAGAACAATTCTCATTTCTTCAAAATACACTTTTCCTGACTAACTACAACTCCAGTTATTCTTCAAATCAAAGCAAGGCCACACTGGAGCTAAATCATGAAGCAGGTTAAATGACAAGTCTGAATGCTCGGATTTCACACAGTCCCGTCACTCATTCACTGATTCAACATTTCTCGAACAACTTGAGTGGCAGTCACCATGGGAGATTCAAACAAGACATAGTTCCTGAAAATGAAAAGTTATAGTCTGGTGGGAAATTGTGCATAATATTCCAAGTTCTATGACAAATGCCTATGGATGAAAATGTGTTATGGGAGCACAGTTAATGCTTAAATAAGTGTTGGTACTCGATGTGTCAACTGTACTGAAGGATTTAAGAAGGCAATAAAGGGGGAAAAACTTTTATTACAGAGAAAATATACTTATAAAAGTATGGAAGAGTGAAATAACACAATTCCATCCAAAGCATAAGAAATCTGATCTATTGTGGAAAGAGAGTGAAGATGTTAGTAGAAAGCTAGGAGTTAGAAAATAACAGGCCATATGGCCTTTTCCTAAGAGTTAATCAGAGGGACACAATCAAGTTTAGGTTTTGGAATAATAATTTTGTTATGAGTGTAGAAATAGATCCAGCGGGCATTACGGGCCATTTGTGCAGCCGTTCATGTTGTACACTGCACAACTCAGAATGGGGGAAATGCCCATGTAGATTACACCATGAATGATTCTTCTTAGAACTGTGCAAATTATTAACCTGGTGCCTTAAGCTGGGGGAAGAGAAACCAGTATCAGTCATCAGTGTTTTTTCTGTCTTTCAATTCCAATATTCAGTACCTTCATTTCTTTGCCCTTATACCTGCCCTCATCAAACATCCTCACTGTTTCATTCATACTAATGAATAAATGACTGGTATCACCACAAAATGTAAACTGTCACAATTTACAGATCAACAAGCAGGGAATAATAAGAAATGCAGCTCTAACTTTAGAATTTCAGATAGGAGCGAGACAAAGGTTAGCTTTGGCACTTAAAGCCATTCGTCATCCTCTGCATCTCCTTTAAGTCAATGGTAGAATATACAGGCACTCTTCACATCACTGGGGAAAGTTCTTAAAAGGAAGGTTCCCTAGCTCCATCTAAAACCTCATCAATCAGAGTCTCTGATAGACTCCCTAGGTGATACTGAATGGATATTGCTAATTCGTGGAAATAACTGCCTTTAAAACTGCTTCCCAAAGGGAACTGACCATTGTACTCCGTACAGAATACAGTTCAGATATGAATTTGAACTTACAGTTTGCCTAGATTTGGAAATTTCCATCAAATAAAGAGCATAAAACAGAACTTTTCTCGGAGGCACACTAACTTAGGAGGTTTGAGATTTCAGTATCTTGGACTGTTCATTACTGTTCAGAAACAATCAGGACACACATTCTTAAGAAGTTAGCTCATGTATTCTAACAGAAATCACTCTACATAAAAATCATTTAAACAACTTCATATTCAGGGGACACTATTACCTTAATTTATTTCTGAGTCAATTTGAAAAGCCAGAAATGTCCTCCTCATATTCAGTCAAAATCTGACTGCACTTGTGTTCTATCCATTTGTCCAAAGAGTATCTTATACAAAGAGAAAAATCACAAAGAGAAAAAACAAAACAAAACAAACAAACAAAAAGAAAAAAGAAAAAAAAAACCCTCACTCCCCTTCAATATCCTTCTGATGAGTCAGGAAAGCACATTTTGCCCCCACATTGTCTAAACATGATGATCTTCTGTATGAGTGGGTCAGAGTCTCAATATACTTCCTGAAATCTGGCATTCAAAATTGAATACAACACGCATCTGGCTAGTGCAGATTTTATTAGATTAATGCTGCTCTGCATATCATTGCTAACCATTGCTAATGAAGCCCAAGGTAGTACTTCCTGTTAGAAAAGTTATGGTTTGGGCTTCAAGTTAACCAAGATCTTTGTCTTATTTTCTATTTCTTCATTTATTTATAAAAATATGCAGGTACTTTCCATATTAGAATTTTATCAAAAATCTAAGTGTAAAACTTTACATCCTCCTCTTCAATCTAATCTTATTAGGTTAGTATTTTATTTTATTTACTTGGGGGGGGGGTGTAGAGGCAGAATGAGAGAGAGAAACTTAAGCAGGGTCCAAGTCCAGCACAGAGCTCAATGTAGGGCTCCATCTCACAACCTTGAGATCATGACTTGAACAGAAATGAGGTTGGATGCTTAACCAACTGAGCCACCCAGGTACCCCTATTAGTTTAGTATTTTAACTGGAGTTTAATGAAAATATACTCTGTCATTCACATATTAGCTACATATCCTCTTTGTAACACCAAATATAAGTATGCATTTTTTGCCTGCATTAACATTGATAAAAATGTTAAATAGGGTGGTGTCTTAATGGCTTTTAATTCTTATTTTATTCTTTGATTCTGTTCTGTAAGAACTATTCACTGTTATACAAATACGACAGCCTTTGTAATGTTTTGAAGAAAGAGATGAATATACTATTTGTAACTCTAACTCCAACAAAAATGAATACACTTTTAAGATAAAAATAAATAAAACATCATCTTTTAAGCCATTAAAATAGTAAATATTTATATACAATGTATAGAAAGTTAACACTTTTAGAAGACATTACAGGGATAGATAAGAACACCCATTTCCAATTTTATGGTTTCTTTACATAAAGTTGATTTTAAGAAATTGATCTGATGACCCATATAGGAATGATCTTCTCAAATATGATTTAAAAATTTTTAAGTCTAGTTAGCATAACTAATCTATTTGGAAAAGAATACTTAATAAAATTTCTTATATTCTCTTAATATCTTCAAATATATTATTTTATTTTTAATACAGGGCATGCTTATGAGTATGCTCATGCATTTATGTTAACCTGTTTCTGGATACATCTTTATTAATATGTTGGTCATACACCACCAGCTTGTTTCAAATGGTGTTAAAGTAGATATTGCTTATTTATTTATTCTGTTTACATACAAAAAAAGTAGATATTGCTTATTTATTTACTTATGTACTCGTTTACATACAAAAAAAAAACGCTGCATCTTTCTTATCTTCTTGAAAAACACATCTTTTCCATTTCCCTTTCATATTCTCTAATTCTTTTCCATATTCTCCAAACTTATTTTTTCCATATTCTGTAAATTCCCACACGGTCAAATACACTAAAATACATATAATGAAATACATATATATTAATGGGAAAAATGTGCACATTATGAAAAAAAAGTTTACTGAGAATATTTCTAAGCAACCATCTATCATTTAATAAAAATTTTCAATTAGATATAACATAATGTTAATATTTATTAATTTTAAATGGTGAGCACTGGGTTTTTGTTCATTGTTCACTATGATTTGTAGCATGTTTGAAATATAATAGAAAAAAAGAGAAAGTCTTCAACTCTTTGGTATTCAATGTAACATAGCATTTCCTATGTGCTATGTACAAAATATGCATAATATACTGTTCATTCTGGGAAAATTGTTTACTACAATTTTCATCTACAGTGCATCTACCAACTAAACTTTTCATGACTACCAGGACATAAAATGATGAAAACAATTTCTTTTAAACATCTGGAAGTCAGAAATTGCTTATATTCTTATTTTGCTCTATTAGTATTTGGTATAAATTCACTTCAGATAAAAATAGTTAATGTTTTAAAGTAGTTAATAATGTCCATAAAACACTTATAAGAAAGCTTAACAATAAGTGTGAGTTATCATTTTTAATAAAAATAAATCTAAATGCTTTTCCTTTTTACTATAAGAATTTATGAAGAGGAAATAACATCCATAATAAGATGAAATGTTTCCCTTTTGAGTAAGCACAGAAACTATTTGAATTCTAATGAAATACATATAATGTAATCTTAGTGATGCATTTAAACCTATAATGTTATTTATTTAAAGAAGATAGTAATATTATTTTTCATCTTGCACTGATTCAGTAACAGTGTGCACTGCAATAATGATAATTTTTAAAAAAAACAAATGCTTTTTAAGGAAATTTTAGTTCAGTATGATTATTTATCATGTGAAGTTAAAATAATGCACTTTCCTCTCCTGTCTTTTTCCATAAACAAAAGCTACAGTGCCAAGACCAAAACATAAGAAACAGTAAAATTATATATTTTTCTTCTTTTTGAACAGAAATAGAAATGCCAAGTTCAGTTTGTTCCATTGGTTTTAAGCCAAATAAATGGCAAAAAAAAAATAATAAAAAGCCTGGTCATATCATGTGTCACAAGTTTCTATTAAAGTCCTTATGTAAATTTCAGATCACTGTGCTGCATGAGACATGATCACTCCTGTGCTTAAAAAGTCCATCTCAAAGCAAAGGGAGAGGGGGAAGGGAAGGAGATGCCACACTAGCCTTAATGAGAGGAACCCATGTTCCTACATAGGAAAGTACATATTTAAATTGTATCTTCTCCTTAATTAGTATCAACAAGATAAATTTCCCTCAAACCAGAATGGCAGTGTACAATTCAACTAATAAAATATTGCCCTACAATACGGTATCAAAGATAACAAAATGAGAGGACCTCAACTTACATGTAATGTTTTGAAATAGAGAAACTGGAAGGCAGAGGAACAGCATAAATAAAACAAAAGGATTTGGGGCCTTATGATTTATGCTTTAGAAAGCATTTCAATAAATCCTAGGAAGTTGCTATATTTTATTATGAATTAATAGAAATGTCTTCAAAACATACTGGTTTAAGAAAATGTACTTGAATAAATTAAACTCTAAGTTCATAAATTCTAATGTGTTTATTGCTTTTAGAAATTTTCATTAAAAATCTGTTTGGAGTATTGAGCTGCCATAATCAGTATTAAATAAAATTGACTGCGGGATGACTCTACAGTATTCACCAAAACTTAAAGCCATGCTGTATTTGTACATCAAAAAGAAAACAAAATTGTTCTAGGATTAGAGTTCACAAGTTGACTTGATGTGCTAGAATATTTTTTAAAAACCATACAAAGACCTAAAAACACAACAAATATGTATAACACTGCCACATTCTTAAAGTACCAGAGAACTGTCCACAAGTTATTGCAGTGAGTCACTACAATCTTGACTAGTGATAACGAATAGTAAAACTGGGTTTAAGATATGCCAACCCAACACCCAATCCCTGCCCCAAATCATGATGACCAGGATCAAAAGGCTTTTGTGCATGTTTTTACGCATGTTAATCTTCTCAACATGGCTGCAATGGTCATGTCCTTATCGCAAGTCATGAAGTGGTCTTTATTCTATTTACTAATCCTTCTTCCCTTGGGTCTCTTTTGCATCATTTTTGATAGACAACTCCTTTCCACTACTTTGCTTTCAATCCTTGGAGAACTAGAGCTTTTATATCCATTTATATTTCTTTATCTTCCTGATCACATTGGTTTAAACTTTTGAGATTTCTATTCTTTTTGTCTCACCCACAGTTTCTGAGAGTTTTTTTCTCCTAAACTTTTTTTCTAATTGCTCATTTAAGTATATATCACTGATGCTGGGTAAACAACTTTCTGTACACCTGAGGTTAAAATGATTTGAAAAGAAAAGAAGCATGGTTACAGAATTCTAATATGAAAATCATTGTAGAGATCTGTCACCCAGAAGTATTTAATCAGCCAGCCATAAAATTCAGCAAGCAAACTATTTTGATTCAATTTGATAACCTGCAGATTCCTAGTATGAATAAGCTGTGACTTGTATTACTAAGAGTTCTCCAAAAACAGGTCTTTTCATAAGGCATCGCCACAGAAACAAAACAAAAACAAAATAAATAAACAAGCAAAATAAAACAAAAAACCCTGTGATCTTGAAAATCAAACATGACAACAAGCTTCATTTTTGTAAATTTTCAGATAATTTTGGTTCACTAATACCTCTAATGCTGTGCCAGGATTTTGCGTTGTCATTATTAGCACCAGTTGCTTGGATTTACTTAATTTTATACAATGGCTGCATTCTACAATAAACGGGACAGTCATTTAAACTGAGAACAGAACTGTCAAGTAACCTTCATTCTCCAGTGTAAAATTTTATTTAAAAAAAAATCAGTAGCTTTGATGACAATATAAAATCCGAAGAATGCTCTTAAATACTTTTAGTTTATCCCCTATAGTGTAAGTAAAGACAAATTCCTACACCATGAATAAGATTACTACATATTAGAAATATATATTTTTACATATAACCTAGACATGCATTGCTAAGAAATTAAATAAAAATATTCACTCTCTCCAAATTTCTATAAACTACCCCTGCATCTTGGTGCCTTCTAGCTTTCATAGGACCTTCTACACTTCACCTCACCTTCACCTACTACTCTCACTGATGGCCTGTTCAAGTCAATGTAGCTTAGTCTTAGATTTTTGTCTTCTATGAACATCTAATGATGTTCAATTCCATTTTTTTACCAGTTTTATCTATAAGTAGAGTAAAAATTTTAAAAGCCCCCAAAACCTTCTTTTTAGAGTGTGTTTCATAATTAATGAAGCATAAGAGCTTACTCTATGCCAGAGATGGCATAAAATCATCCAACATGGAATAAAAATGACTTCCTTTTGTCAGGTGTTGTGATTCAAAGACAAGATGAATAGTTCTCCAGACAGCATATCTTTCTTCTGTTATTCTAGCAAGTGGAGGGCATTACTATTGTTTATATTTTCTTTGAAGTACACTTTTGTACACTTAGTAACTGTGACTATTGCTTAAGCTATGTACATCTCCTACAGAAAAACACCTGCCATCTATAGCTGCTTATTTCAGCTCTTTATTGTGTTTCATGTAATGTACCAGAAGCTTCTGTGTGGCAAAAACAAGCACTAGGCAGTACATGTGCCACAGGAATACTGTCCACAGTCCCCACATAAGAGGGTCATTCAATGAGTATCAAACAACAGGTCTACTCATCTATAAACATGGAGGGGGGAGAGCATAAATGCCAGGGGCAATTTTCCCTTCTATTTCTGTGGACTTAATTCCTGCTCATCAATACCTTTTTAGAGAGATCAGGGACTTTAATAAAGAGTGATTTACTCAAGGTCATCCGTTGATTCACCAGAAACATATGTTCTGTGTAACTGCATGGACAGAGCCACATTCTGTCTGAGTCTGTTCCTTGGAATCTCTTGAATGCTGAAGCATGCCAAGAGTATTTTCTCCTTCTAGTTTCTAGAAATGATTCTACTGCAACTACCACACAATAGATACACTCTTTAAAATTGCTTAGTAGACTTAAAGATACAACCTGAAAGCTTATACACACACCTAAGAAGTATTTTCCCATTGTCCTATATGAAGTAAATACTTATTTATTATCTTCTATTATCATGCTATATTCTCATTGGTTCTCAACCAGAAGCAATTTTGCCTCTCAGGGGACACTTGACCATGTCTGAACAAATTCTTCATTATCATATGAACTGTGGATGGGTTAGTGTGCTACTGGCCTCTACTAGGGAAAGACCAGAGATGCTGGAGAAGTAATAAACCACTGGGTTCAGCGTCAAAGAGAAACAACATTTTTCCTTTCTCTGAACTAAGGTAAAAAGAAATGGCTATGAATTCTCTTTGGATACTGTGGACATTTTCAAAAATATCCCTACCAGAGCAAATCTTTAAGACTCTTCCTTCTAAAGTTTGTTGATGCTAATTAAAGACATAACAGTAGAATAATACTAGATAAAAGCAATTTCACAGAATGTTGGGGAGGGATTGCCCAAAAGTTTAGATCTTCTTAGTTTGTAAAATTGAAACACTTGGAGGAGGATTTCATCAACAAGATGGGTATGAAATACGTATCTTGGTTTTGTTTTTTAAATGCACCAAGTTCTGATTTAACAAAGACAAGTATAAGGTAGTGTACATCTCATGTAAATGATCTCCATAGCCTCAAGATAAGAGGCTATTCAATAAGTATTAAACAGGTCCTTTCCTGCTGCTATTGTAGGAGATGACAAGGCCACTCCTAAAATGTGGAGGGTTTAGGCAAATATTTGGTATTTTTATCCATATGAACAAAATTCAAACAAATGTACCACATGACAACCAAAATAATAAAAAAAAAAATTCCCTTGGACAGTTGCCAGAAAAATGATGATAGTTGTTAGATTAATATACGGAAAAGTAAAAAAGAAGAAGGAAGTGCAATTAAAAAACACTGCATTTGCAGAAAAAGTAAAACTGGCAGTCAGCTTCACCTGGGACATGACATTCCCTGGTAACACATCGGCAGTTTGGGCAGGGTAATAATGGACTCCCAATCTGCTCACATGAATACTGTTATAAAATCCTGAAAAATCTGGAGGGTTGTCTTAAATATACTAAATGTAATTAACTTTAATAAATTTATATGGCATTCTTGCAGATAAGTCTGGGCCAGCAATTAAATTACTCTTTATGCTCTTATCAAAAAGAAATTATTTAATCCAGCAAAGAATTGATTTGTCACTGAATTAGATCCCTAGGAGGCAAATGCTTAGGTTTATCAACTTTAGTAGTTGTTATAAACAGATCATTCTCTTGAACACCCAAGTGGACAGGATACTGAAATAAAATAACTTGCCATCAAAATTCATCCTTAAGGCTTAAAATAGTGATGCAGAAACTAATTTATCTAGGTACACACTTCTTATTCTTAGAAGTCTTATCATTTGAAGCCTTCATAGATGCTTAAAGCTAAGCCACTAAATAGGACACAGAAAATTTACATACTTTTAGCATTTATTTTTAAATTTATATTGAATTTATTTAAACTAAAACAATAAAACAGATAAAAAACCAAAAAACAGTTCACCTATTTCTCCTACCTCCTACTCCCTACCTCTTGGAACCACTGTGTTCTCTGTATCTACAAGCTTTTTTTTTTTTTTTTCTTTTTAAGATTCCATGTAGAAGAGAGATCATATGGTACTGTCTTTCTCTGGCTTATTCCACTTAGATAATGAATGCCCTATAGGTCCACACATGATTTCATTCTTTCTAGCTGAATAATATTCCACTCTAAGTATGTGTGTATATAATACATATAACAATTTCTTTATCCATTCGTCTATCAGTGAACCCTTAGTTTATTTCCATATATTAGCTATAGTGAATAATGCTACAATGAAGATGGGAGTGCATATATCTTTTCAAATTGGTGTCTCAATTTCTTCAGAAAAAATAAGGAGACTTATTGAATAATATGGCAGTTTTATCTTTAATTTTTTGAGAAACCTTCCTACTGTTTCCCACAGTGATGCACCAATTTACTCTTAACAACAATGGATAAGAGTTCTCTTTACTCTACACTCTTACCAACACTTGTAATTTCTTGTCTTTTGGATACAGGTGTGAGGTGATAACCCATGTGTATTTCCCTGATGATTACTGATATTGAGCATCTTTTCACATACCTGCTAGCCAGCTGTATGTCTTCTTTGGAAGTATGTCTAGTCAGATCCTCTATGTCTTTTTTAATCAATTATGTTTTTGCTATTGAGTTGTATGAATTCTGTATATGCTTTGGATATTAGCCCTTTGTCAGACCTATGATTTGCTATTATTTTCTCTTATTCATTAGGCTGCCTTTTCAGTTTGTTGGTGCTAAGAAGCTTTCCAGTTTGATGTTTATTTTTGCTTTTATTTCTTCTCTTTGCTTTGGTTGTCAGATTTTTAGAAACTTACTGCCAATACCTATGTTGAGGTGTTTACTGCCTATGTTTTCTCCTAGGAATTCTATAGTTTCAGGTGTTATATTCGAATCTTTAATCCATTTAAAGTTATTTTTGGTGTAAGACAGTAACTCAGTTTCATTCATTTGAATGTGGCTGTTCAATTTTCCTAACACCATTTATTGAAGAGAGGCTGTCTGTCCCTTCCCCACTATATACTCTTGGCTCTTGTGTCATAAATTATTGACCATTATGTGTAGGTTTATTTCTGGCCTCTCCATTCTGTTTCATTGATCCATGTGTCTATTTTTATGCCAAAACCACACTGTTTCAATTATTGTAGCTTTGTAATACAGTTTGAAATCAAGAAAAATGATGCCTCCAACTTTGTTCTTTCTCAAGACTGCTTTGGCTATTGGTGTGTGTGTGTGATTCCATGAAATTGTTAGTATTAGTCTATTTCTATGAAAAATGCCATGGGAATTTTGATATGGATTATACTGACTATGTATATTGGTTTGGGCAGTATGAATATTTTAACAATATTAATTCTTTGAATCCATGAGCACAGAGTATCCTTCCATTTATTTGTGTCTTCAAGTTCTTTCATTAATGCCTTGTAGTTTTTAATAGACAGATCTTTGCTTCCTTCATTAAATTGATTCTTATGTATTCTATTATTTTTGGTACAATTGTAAATGGGGGTTTCTTAACTTCTCTTTCTGATAATTCATGATTAGTGTAAAGAAACATACCAGATTTTTGTATGTTGAAATTATATCCTGCAACTTTACTGAATCCATTTATTAGTGCTAATAGTTTTTTAATGGAGTCTCTAGGGTTATCTATATATAACTTCAAGACATCTGTTAATAGTGATTTAGTTCTTGTATTTTTTTCTTTTCTCTTGTTTAATTGCTCTAAGACTTCCAATACTATGTAGAATAAAAGTGTTGAACATGAACATCTATTCCTGATTCTAGAGGAAATGTCCGCTTTTCATTGTTGAATATATTAGCTATGGGCCTGTTGTGTATGGCCTTTATTATGTTGAGATACATTCCTTCTTTATACACTTTATTGGGAGATTTTATCATAAATGAATGCTGAATTGTGTCACTTTATCTACATCTACTGAGATGATTATGATTTTCATCCTTCATTTAGTTAATGTGGTCTATTAAATTAACTAATTTGTGAATGTTGGACCATTCTTGAATCCCTGGAATAAATCCCACTTAATCACAGCGTATGATCCTTTTAATGTATTGTTGATTTTGATTTGCTAATATTGTGTTGAGGATTTTTACATCTATGTTCATTAGATATATTGTCCTTTAGTTTTCTTTTTGCATGTCATCCTTGTCTGGATTTGGTATCAGGGTATGCTGGCCTCATAAGATGTGTTTGGAAGAGTTTCCCCTCTTCTATTTTTCAAAAGAGTTTGAGAAGGACTGTTGTTAATTCTTCTTTGAATATTTGGTAGAATTAATCAGTGAAACTGTCTGGTCTCAGATTTTTGTTTGTTGAAACTTTTCTGATTACTTATTCAATCTCTCTGCTGGTAATTGGTCTCTTCAGATTTTTGATTTCACTATGATTAATCCTCGATAGGCTGTATGTTTACAGGAATTTAACCATTCCTTTAGGGTTGTCCAATATATTGGCATATAATTGTTCATAGTAAGTAGTCTCTTCTGATCCTTTGTATTTCTGTGGTATCGATTGTAGTATCTCCTCTTTCATCTCTGATTTTACTTATTTGAGTCTTCTCTCTTTTTTTGGTGAATCTAACTAAGGGTTGTTTTATCAATTTTATCTTTTCAAAGAACCAGCTTTTAATTTTCTTCTTAGTCTCTATTTCATATATTTCTTCTGTAATCTTTGTCATTTCCCTCCTTCTACTAATCTTCAGGCTTCATTTCCTCTTTTTTTAGTTCCTTGAAGTATAAAGTTAGACTGTTTGAGACTTTTTCTTTTTACCTGAGGTAGACTCTATCTTTATGAACTTTCCTCTTAAAACGACTTTTGTGGCATTCCATAAATTTTGGTATGTTACATATCCATGTTTGCTTCATTTTTAGGTATGCCAATAGCTTAGTATAAGCTGATAATTTATTTTTCCTATCAGAATATTCAGCTATCTTCTGATATGGTACATATAGTATTTCACTTATTTAGGAACCAGAATTTCACTGTCTACAAAACTAGATAAATCACACAAAAAGTTGTTTCTTCAATAAATGGTCTTAAGTCTATTTGATAAAGCCTGGCTTGTAGTCTGTAAATCTTCAGTAATACACTAAAAACTAAAGAACCTGATGGTCTCTAAGTATTGGTAAATAAGAGCCTGCTGGTTCCTAGTACATGAAAATCTCAGCAAGTTCACAAATTCACAAACCAAATTAATCTTTTCCCACAAGGCTCTTTGGAATCCACTCCTATCATTTTTAACCTTTTCAAAGGAGAGTGATTTTCTATTGCCCTTCTTCACTTCCCACTGGAAAACTTTTCTTCAAGAATTTAAAGAAAAATAAAAAACTAATTGCCTTCTGAGAATTTCATCCCTGACTTCATTTGGTATTACTGGGAATGCTGCCAGATAAAAGAGTTCTGCATGTTGTTGGAAGTCCATCATTTAGCATATTCCCTAATTTGGATGATCTACTATTTGAAAATATATACTTAAAAAACAACAAAGAGGAGGGGAAGCAGAAGGGGAATGAGGAAATGAAGAAGAAGAAGAAGTAGAAGAAACAGCCAGAAAGCTGAGCTGACAAGTTATGTTAGAATTATTGCAATTAGAGTAAATAAATAAATTTGAATTAAATTATTGTGAGTCTGAAAAGTCATAAGGGGTGAAATTTACTTATAGCAAGATATGCATTTTTCCATATGATAAATGCTGAAAAGGTACACCTTATTATCTGTGCTAGTATACACATGATTAATTTTGGAGGATCACATCAAATTTGAGAAAATCTCTTACATGCACATGGAGGGAAATCTCTTACAAAAATCTCTTACAAAATCTCTTACAAGCACATGGAGGGAAGGCCAGGAGCTTAACTCTATTTTATAATGATTAATGCTCTCAATACTAGTTGATTATTTTTTATCCTCTAGCTAAAGCTGATTTTAGGTAAAACTGTATGCTTCCTGAAGACCAAAGTTTTCAGTTCATTTTTGACCCCTTGAAGGCTAACAAAAGTGCCTGACATGTATTGGCGTTTTTTTGAATCAACATGAAATAAGTTAAAATTGGTCTTGTAGGCTAACCACTCACAGAAAGTGACAGACCTCTGCCTTTATTAGGTATTTCTTGATGTTTGTATATCAAGTGAGTCCCTAATTTTAGATATCCAAAACAAATTTACGCCTTTTTTTTCCTACAACTCAAGATCTTCTACTATCAATCACCGACTTTTTGTACCTTTTCTCTATCAAGAAAACTGAAATCATTAGGCTCACAGTAGTTCTTTTATTTTGTACTATCTGTCCCCATATCTTATCCCTTATTCCAGTATAGATGTCTCTACTTTTCCTTCCAAAGCTTCTTTATTTGTGCTTTTTGGTGAATCTATCCAGTAATTTATTTGAGAACATGGTCAGTTTTCCTGACTAGAGTGGATGGTAAAATTTGGGGCGGGGATTGGTGCCATGTGAAAAAAAAACAGATAAACAGGTACCAAAAGGGCCACTTTGGAAGAAAGTACATTCCCTTCCCTGAATTTCATTCCTTAAGTAGGCCAGTGTCAAAAATTTTGGGATTTCTTCTCTATACTGATTCTTTTTCCTTTGTCATTAATAATTATTAAGACACACATCTCACTTCAGCATAAAGAGATATTTCATTCACTTCTGCTGCCATGTTTCTTCTAAAACAAAACTCCTCCAAAAGAACATTCTATCTTATAATACTCACTTAATTTCTGTATTCTGCTTTCCATCACTTCTTGATCAAAATGGCATTCTCAAAGTTCACTAACGTCCTGCTATCACTATATTGAAACGCATTTCCCAAGTTTTTTGTTTCCTTGAACCTTTCTCTTCCTAGTCTAACTTGATAGTACCCTACTTTTGATTCTGTATCATTTCTCTTTCAACTGGTCTCCTAGTGAGAGCATCCACATGCTTTAATTCTTCCCCCAGGCTCCTTCCAGCCCTTCCAATGAGCCTTCCCCAAGAATCAGTCTTCCTTTTGTTTTTCCCTTTTCATATTCATCTTATAGAATCTATGTCTTGAGATACCTCAATTATCATATGTATGATTAGCATTCCCAACTGACTACAGAACTCCAATCTGGCAACAGAGCAACAGAATGGCACCTCAAGTTCTTGTCTCAAACTTCCTTTTAGAATTGTCATTGTCACTTCTCACTGAACACTGTTAACATTGAACTCACTGTCTTCACTATAAACTCGTCTGTATGAACGGCACTAATTCCTCAAGCACTGGATTTCAAAATCTTGACCGCCTTACTTCTTCCTCATGTCTAATCAATAACATCTGACACTCTCTGATTCATTTTTATGCAGTAGTTCCTGCAGCAATCCTTACCGAGTAAGTGTTGACAAAGCAGTTATAAAGAAAATTCACATATGTCCAAACATGTTCTACACTCTGTCAGTTGAGACTCTAACTCCAGCTTTTCCCCTTTCCTCCCTTTGCACTTCTAAAACCTTACTCAATACTGAAGGCTCCTCAGATAAGAACGCCAAAAAATAGTTTTACTAGATAAAATAAATAAATAAATACTCTGTTCCACCTAAACTACTACTACATTTTGTTTATATATTTAATTTTACACTTATCAGACTGCCTTATATGCAGATATCTATTCAAGAATTGCTCTATTTCCAAACATAACTTGTGAGCTCTTGGAATGCAGTAGCCTTGTCAACTCAGTTTCTCTTAAAGACTTAGACCTACCATAGTGCTGTACACAGAGTAAGTGGCTAAAAAGTTACTGTCTTCAATTAAACTAAACTGAGATGGGGTTTGAGTATTGGTAAATTATTAAGAAATCTGTATTCAGATGCGGTCGGCCTGAAATTCCTTTGGATGGCTAAAAGGCTTTAGACATATTATCTAAGGAAATAATAGCAAGATAAGGGATCAATGATCTAAAACATAAATACAGTGTCTTTTCCCCCTCAGTGGGTAATTAAAATTAGATAAGAAGTTATTACCTAATTTGTTTATCTGAAATTTCAACAGTTTTTCTTGTAGTTACTGTTTTTAGTTTTTGGTGTATGTTTTTTGCTTTTTATCTTGACAATTTTTATCTAAGTTGAGGAATCAAAGTGAGACAAAGGTATACATATTGAAAATACTTATTCAGCTAATGAAAAGTCTAAGACAAACTTTGATGTCGATAATGGTATTTCATGCAAGAATGTTCTAATGAATGCAGTTGCTTTTCAGAATCATCTCAGGCTTTCCAATATGATCAAACATTATTTAGCTATATGTGCAATATCTGGAATTTAAATTTTTTTCACTCTGAGTTTATGTTTAAATTTAACACAAGCAATATTGTGTTTTTATGATTTTTTTATTCTAATTTATAATGACAGAGTGACAAATCCAAACCTGAAGATACATTATATTCAAATAGGTCATATGGGTTACAAATGTCAAGATTTCATTCTTTTTATGGTTAATATTCCATTGTGTATATGCATTTATTTATGTATACATACACATATGTAATATATATTTTATTGTATATATTCACATATATATATAATGACATGGATGGAGCTAGAAGATATTATGCTAAGTGAAATGTCTGTAAGGGAAAGACAAATACCATAAGATTTCATTCATAAGTGGAATTTAAGAAACAAAACAAACCAGCAAAGGAGAGGGGGAGAGAGAAACAAACTAAGAAACAGACTTGAGAGAATAAACTGATGGTTACAGGGTGTGGGTAAGGGTGAAATGATGGGGATTAAGGAGAACATTTGCTGTGATGAGCACCCACTAGATATTGAATGGAAGTGTTGAATTATAATACTGTTATCCTGAAACTAATATTATACTGTATGATAATTAATTGAAATTTAAATTAAAACTTGAAAAAAACCCAAATGAGTCATATGAGTAAATAATACTTAAACAAACATATATAGCACTTTTTGCATATCAAAATTTTTTGGTGGCAACAATCAGGAACTGTTGAATTTCTTGTGCTCATCTTTAGTTTTTAATTGGTTTGGAACCACAAAGCCTTTACCATACATTCACCATTTCATTCCCA
The DNA here is from genome assembly GCF_048164855.1 of Canis lupus baileyi. NCBI lineage: Eukaryota > Metazoa > Chordata > Mammalia > Carnivora > Canidae > Canis > Canis lupus. Next base: position 27,037,667 of record NC_132862.1, read on the forward strand.
ATCTTGCAGCAAATTCTGATTTAAAATATTGCAGGTGTGTACAGAGAGAGCAGGTGTGACAGAGGAAACGGAGAAAGGGAAGTAAGAGTGAAGGAAGGCAAGACATAAATTCTTTGGGACAACTAACTTAATTGGACTGGTTTATATTATTTACTAATCAAGTTTGTAATGGATGAAAATAAAACCATGGCTATTAAAATCTCAACTAAAAACAACTGATTGATTGGGTTTTATTTTCACAGAGACCTAAATTAAATAACTACCAGGCAAACTTAATGACAGCACTGGTCCACATCAGTTTTGTAAAACACCTAGGAGAATCTCACATTTCACAATGAACTCTCATGTACAATATTGCATATTCAACTTTCTTTCTTTTTGGCCATATTTTTGGGTAGCAAATAGAAAGTGCAAGCAGGAGAGGTAAAAATGTCCCACCCACTCAATTTTTTATTTGGCTGTCTACAGACAAGTAAACCCACAGGCTGCTAGGATATTAAAGATTTTCATCTTTCTTCACAAAATACTCCAGGAGGACAGAGAATTTTCTTAGTGTAAAACTCAGCCCTTATTCTGTCAGGCAAAGTAATTATGGAAGCAAAACAAATCCACATTTTCTAATTAGGTCATTAAAAAGCATAAATGCGTCATGGAAGCTTTTCCCCTTGCCTAAGACATAAAGTAAGACAATGAAAACAATCTGGTAATATAGAAAGGTTCAGAATTTGTTTCTTTTCAAAAATAATAGGTCCTTTCATCTTTCTATTTCCCTAAGACGAAGACAGTTAATTTAGAGACAAAATCTGTAATTAGTTCAGGGTTTACTTTGATTATGTTTCAAAATATTTAACCAAAAACAGGAAGATAGAGAAAAAAAGAAAATACATAGAAAAATTATCAAAGGAAGTGAATAAAAGCAAGAGAGTGGGTTGCTGATCAAAATGTATTGTGCAGAGACAAGATGAATATAAAATCTACATTCATATAAACAGAACCAATCTGGGATACCAGAAAGCTCTCAGGAAGAATATACAGGCATCTGCCTTTGGGATTTGAAACCAGACTTTAATCACAGCTAACTTAAATAAAAACAAATGGCATGATTATTTGCCTCTTCCTCTCTCTACTTGTTATTGCTTGAGTTTTAGAAGATTCAAGCATGGCTCAAACTGTTAAGAAACAAAATGCAGAAAAAAAAAAAAAAAAAGGAAAGGAAAACAAACTTACCTGTGATCCTCTTGGCCCTCGTTTCTGGTCCCATTCTGAATGCCCCATGAGCTGTAAATAATATAATAATTATCGTAAATTCAATGATATTTATTTCATATGGCAAATATTTTTACTCTTTCTTCTAAAGAATTAAGTTTTTGAAATCTATGTTTTAATATGAATGTATTAAATAGCTATCATGAATAAATTAACATACAAAGTAATAATAGCTTCTGGTTTGATAGCTAATTATTTCAACTAGTAGTTGTTTTGAAGGTATTTAATATCACTGTGTGATAAAAAGAGTCTGCTAATATACAGCTTTATGGTTCTTTGTCAGGAACATCCTATAGACATGTTAACTGGAGTTAAGCTTTTTACATGCCATTAAGCTTCTAATTTAAGAAAATATGCTAAATAAATCATTAGTATAGGTTAATTCACTGTCATGAATGGTAATGATGAGAAGGCCAAAATATTTCAATCATTTTTAGTTCTGTTTTGATATCACAAAAATATGAGAGTTCTAAGGAGTCAAATGATTTAATGTGAAATACTCCCCCCAAGGTCACAAAATGTAGATTTTCAGGAAAAAAGACACATTATCAAGCTAGGCCATAATTGTCATAGCTCTAAGCTACTTTGCTTACAAAGCATGATATTTATTAGTTGAAAATAACATTTAACCAGAATATACAAGATGTTGACCAAGAGAAATAAAATTCCATTCATCTGTCCAGTACACTTAGTACTCGTATGTCCCAATGGAAGAGCTCCCTATCTCTAATAGGCTAGCATACAAACAAGACAGATTATTCAACTTATTAATATACCTTACAGCTTTTCTAGACAACAGCAATGCCTCCTTAGTACATATAATAAAAAACTGTTCATAAAAGCAACAAAAAAGTAATATGTTTTTCCACATTACCAAGAAATGTTTGATAACCATGCACAGAAAATGGCAGGACCTTACTGATGGCCATACAATGTTCCTGATTAAGAAGACTGAATTCGGGGATGCCTGGGTGGCTCAGCGGTTTAGCGCTGCCCTAGGCCCAGGGTGTGATCCTGGAGACCCAGGATCAGGTCTCATCTCCGGCCTCCTGCATGGAGCCTGCTTCTCTCTCTGCCTGTGTCTCTGCCTCTCTGTGTGTCTCTCATGAATAAATAAATAAAATCTTAAAAAAAAAAAAAAAAAAAGACTGAATTCGATAAAATTAAGTGTTCAGGTCTATCCACACAAATTTATAGGTTTAACCCAATCTCGATCAAAAGTTATTTATATTCGATTAGGAAACTGAAAAAACCAACTACATAAATTTGATCTGAGAGAATAAACTGATTTATAAGAATCAGAAAATATTAGAAGAGAGTAATACCCTACTCAGTTATTAAAACATGCTGTAAAATTTAACTCAAGTTATGGAACAATGATTTAAGACTCAAAATATACTGGGACACCTGGGTGGCTCAGTGGTTGAGCGTCTGCCTTTGGCTCAGGGCATGATCCCACGTCCGGGGATGGAGTCCCACATCAGGCTCCTTGGGAGGAGCCTGCTTCTCTCTCTGCCTATATGTCTGCCTCTCTCTCATGAATAAATAAATAAATCTTAAAATATATATATATATACTATATAAATAAGTGAAATGTAGTGGACAGTTGTGAAAAGAACTCAAGTACATACAGCAACAAAATAGTAAAAAGAAAATATAAAAATCAATGAGTATCTGATGAATTAGTCAAGTGGAGGAAAAAAAAATAGAGTCTTCAGAAAAAAAATTAGAGCCGAATCTTCTAAGACACACAAATATAAATTCTAGGCAGATAAAAAGACATTTAAAGGTGAAATGGTAAGTATAAAATAAAATCCAGGCAAATATTTAGACTATTTTCAAATATAGAAAAGATTTTTTTATGATAGTCACACGCAGAGACAGAGAGAGAGAGAGAGGCAGAGACATAGGCAGAGGGAGAAGCAGGCTCCATGCACCGGGAGCCCAACGTGGGATTCGATCCCAGGTCTCCAGGGTCGCGCCCTGGGCCAAAGGCAGGCGCTAAACCGCTGCGCCACCCAGGGATACCTAGAAAAGATTTTCCAAACTAAACAACACACACACACACACACACACACAGAGGATTATGATCCAGCTACATAAAACTTCAATGTCCATACAAATGTCACACTAGCAAAATATTTCCATGAAATTGCAGGTAAAAACTAGTATCTTCAGTACTCTAAGAGCGCTACAAATCTGAAAGTAGGGTACCTGGGTGGCTCAGTGGGTTAAGCATCTGCCTTCAGTTCAGGTCATGATCCCAGGATCCTAGGATGGACTCCAGATTCAGGGTCCCTGCTCAGCAGGGAGTCTGCTTCTCCCTCCCCCTCAGCCCCTCTCTACCACTTGTGCTCTCTCAAATAAAGAAACAAAATCTTTTTTAAAAAAGAGGTGAAAAGAATGCAACCCTAGCAAATAATCAGAATAAAGGATAAAGACAGTTTACAAAATTAACATCAATAATCAATATTGGGCAAATGTTTTATCTGAAGTGAAAAAAATTAAATATAAACAATAACAAGACATGATTCTTGCCTATTAGCAATCTGATCATGTTGAATATTTGGTAGAATTTAGAGAACTAAGTATGCATATATATTGCTAGTATGTAGTGTATAGATATATACACACATATATAATTTACACACATAAATACACAGACATGTATACAATATATAATCAATTTTAATACATACTGCATACTCTTAAAAATTCATACCCTTTGAACTAGAAAATGTAAAAATTCAGTAATTACGTGTCAATCACTGTGTTATCCAACAAAAAGGGAACTACGCTAAATTAGAATACAAAAAGATTATAATATAGCATTTCGACTTTGGCTTTCAAGGCCTTTTTACAAAATTACACATGAAATGCTCATGGTATAGTAAGTGAAAAATATAACAAAGCAATTTTAAATTACTCATTTTTAATAAGATGATCAATTATTATAAGCCTTGGAATCGGTGAAATGATTTAATTATAATTTGGCTAGCATACAACTTTGGGTAAATTAGCCCTGATAATCATCATATAAAATTTAATGCTTAGATAGTTGATATTTCTTTAATGCGTTATTTTTTTTTAAATTTCTGCATTTAATGGCATTACATCTGCTAGTAAATATTCATTAATACTTATTTAAAGTTGATTATATAAAAGTTAAAACACTAATCAACTAATGAAATAGTCTGATTTAGAGACGTATAAATTAAGACCATTTAATGGTTTAAATTGGTTGTTCGCTAGAATTATCAAAAATCATCTTGACATTTTTCAATCACCTGTCTTATTTAGACCTTAGGAATACTTTTTGTCAATAATAGGAAGAAAAAGAAAATAACAGTAAGATGGGGTGCTTATTTGTTCTGCTTGTTTAAACAGATGATAAGCTTGAATAGGATGCTGTTAGAGTAAAATAATTTTTAAGCAGAAGGGTTATCTTCTCTCCCTCGTATCTAAATCTTCAGAAAATAATAATTTATACAAGACTGTTACGACTATTATTCTCTTACTAATGAGTTTCAACTAATGGAATAACTTAGTAAATTCTACTATTATGAGTACAGCAGTAAAAACAGGTAAATAAACCATAAACAAGATTTATAATCCACAATATATTGACTTGGAATATTTGATAATGACAGGTAGTGAGTCAAAAAGATAACATTTCTCCAAGATCAGAACTAAAATAAGAAAAGCACAGATTTCACTGTCTTCTACCATTAACAATGTTAAAAAAAAAAAAAAAAAGATGACTTCTAGTATGAGAACAAAAACTTTCAAAATGTAGATTCATTTGGGGGATCACTTAGTACAGAAAAAGAAGATAAACCTGATCATTATAAGCCAGAACTTACAAACCTCCAAATGTTCACTCTCTAAATCTCATTTTTTGAAACATAACATAGCAAAATTTGCCAAATGTGTTATATATGAATCAGAGAGATTTATTTCCTGGCATTATACAATAGACTAATGAGAGCAATTTAGGATAAAGGCATTCTATTTTATTCTATTATTATATATTTATATTATATATTAATATCATTATTATACTTAAAAGTCTGAGTGACCAGCCATGTGTATTTCAAAATGTATTTTTAAACGCCATTACTACTTTTTTCAAAGTAATGAAATTATTGAAATCTACATGCTATGTGAAATAAAATCCAAAAAGCAATAAACTCTGAAATGATAAGCAAGATACCATAATGTTCTATATTCAATAGAAAGAGAGTCAAAGGAAATTCAACAAGATTTTTTTCTCTTTGAACTTGAGGAAATCATACAAAGGCTCTGTTTTTAAATGAAATAATATGAAAATAAATTAAATAATCTGAATAAAAATTTAACATTAATAATTTTAGTGTTGAATATATGGGGTTTGTTATAATATTCTCCATAATTTGTTTTTTAAGGGCAGAAAAAGATGGTGGGGGCTGCTGGACAGTTTCAGGGCTCCACTCTCTCTGTGATTATTGCGTACCTGGCACCGATGGGGGTGAGGTAGGGAGTAGGGAGGTTGAGCACAGGATAGCACATGAATTTTTATCTTATTTGTACATAGAATTTATCTTACTGTCATAATAGCACTGTCCTTAGATCATGGACCAAAGACTAAAATAACCACAATGTTTTCACTATCCTTTTAAAAACATCATCCATCGTGTGATAAATTGCCTGACTTACTTAATACTATAGAGTGCTTAAATTAAAATGAAGCATTTGGCCACAGGTAAGTATTCCTGTTAAAGCAGAACCACAGGGCTAAATGTTTTAGGAAGTACATAGACACCTCACTAGCCCCACTCTCCTGACTAATGATTATGACAAATAAAAAAAAAATTGCTTAGTCATAATAAATAATGAAAAGGACACTTGTACAATGAAGTCAGTGAATTTCAGAATTTCAAACTGATGTTGATGAGATATCAATGAGAAAGTCAAAACATCCTATGAATCAAACAGGTAGGATTAGTATAAAGTTACAGATGACAAGAGTAGGTATTTGACACTTTGAAGGGCTTAGATAAAAGACAAAAATGGGTCATGGACCTTGAGGAACAGAAGCAGAAATTATAGGTATTTTTTTCTTTTTGCAATTGAATTCATCTGGGCTCAACTTTCAAGACAAATGAATAGCAGCATGATACCCAGATCATTCTGGGAAAAGAGACAGAAAAAGTTCATTAACATGGTATGATACCTTTTCTGGAGAAGGAATGCTTATGATTTTATTAGTTATATAAAGTTTCTAGAAATGTAAGAGAAAGAGATACTAAGACTGGAAAATGAAAAAAAAAAAAAAAACAGGATATCCAAACATATTCTATTTGATAAAGAATATATGCCTGCTTAATTCAGGAAGAAAAAAGATTGTCTCTCACCTACAAAAACTATCTTCTGAACTATTTAACTATGATTACTCCTCTGGGAAAAGGCATTTTAATAAGAAGGGGGGATATAGAGGTTACAAACGTTATGCCTACAAATGTAAAACAAAAAAAAAAAAAAGAAATTCCATCTGATGAAGGAATTCTCTTTTTAAAGAAGAGTATCTTTTTTTTTTTCCCCCAGCTCTCATTAATCAAGATAGGCAAAATGAAGACCTTTAAATGTATTTCTAGGAAACAAAGTATACTTCCTTTAAAAGAAACACAATCTGTTATTTAAAGCATTTTGAAAATCCTAACTTCCTTGACACAGAGTCATTTTCATCCTTATGGAATCAATTCTTCTTTTATTTTTAATAATACATTTCTACATCACAGCCTTCAGCTAACAGTATGCTACACAGTACTTAGTTCCAAGGAAAACAAAACTGCTGCCAAACACCAAATTTAAAAAGTTCACAGGAGAAAGCAAAGGATAAATCAGCATGGAAACAAAATGGTTCCATCCAAGCAGAGGTATTTTTAATAATAGCATGAGAAATGCAGATAGTCAAAAGTATACATTCCTGTAGGTAAAATACTTTCTTGTTTCTGTATTTTAGTCTCCCATTATTTTCTGTTTGTTAATGTAAAAAAGAATGCCTTTTAGGGGGTTCATGGGAAGAAAAATTTCACCATAACTATTATTGAAAAGAGATGAAAAAGCTGTAGAAGAACCATGAGAGGTAAAAAGAAAAATCTTTTGCAAGTACTTAAAGAGGCGAGGGGTTTTACGTAAGATAAAAGGTAACAGTGCAAAGCAAGAGTAACACTGTCATCCTCACCTTCCTCTCCAGAAAACCATTCTTCTATTCCACCTGTTGAAAATTACTACAGCATATTTTTGAAAACATAAAAATAATAGATATACACTGTAATATATACTATTATATATAGGTACACTATATATACTACATATGGTACATGTAAGGATATAAAAGTTAATCCATAACCTCCTTTTCGTTGCATCATTTATTCATTAAATAAATCTTTAACATATATTTATTGTATACCTATTATGGTCAAGGAGCTGTTCTAGGCACAACCTACACACCAATGAACAAACCAAGATGCATATCTGATCACCTGGCTCTTACGATTCTAGCAAAAGGAGACATATAATACATGAATAAACAAACCAGGTAATGATAAAGCTACACAGAAGCTTACAGTGAAGGATGGAGAATCAGTGGCTAATGGCAGGTAGGGGCTGGGTATAGGGCTGCTTTCATACAACTAGAGATTGGGGAAGTCCTTTCTGAAGAAGTGACATTTTTCTGAGAGAACTGTATAAAGCGAGAGTTGTACACAGATATCTGGGGCAGAGGCTCGGCACACAGATGAAACAGAAGATAAAAAGATCTGGAGACAGGAGCAGAAGTGGTTAATTTGAAGAGAAATAGAGTATCCTCAAGCTAAAATTTTAAAAAGGGTTGGATCTTTTTAACCATAGGTATATATTTGGTGTTTACTCCCTTCCTCTGGTATGGAATAATAATCAAAAAGTTAATCATTTGCTCCACTAATTAGAAATGGCAAAGTACATTCTGTAGAGCAATAGGGGACCAGGAATTCTCTCTTCTCCAAACTCTTCTTCAATTTCATTCAAATCAACAAAAAATTATGGAATGGTTCCCACACTCCCCAAGGGCGTCCTTAGATTAGCTATATCACATAGCACAAATTTGTCTTCCCTTTATACATTTTTTCAAGAGCCATAAAATACGTAAGAGCAGGGCTGCCTTTTAACTCCATTAACTAGGAAAGGCATGAAACATTCAATATGATAAGCAAATTAAAGCTTGTCTTTACCATTAGCATGTTCCCTTTGGATTCTTTCCCTGGCAAACTCATTTTTATCATCTCTTCACTACTTATTTATGCTTTCTCTCTCCAGGATTCTATGTGGGAAGATGGCCTCGACTGCTCACTACCCTGCCCACAAGGTCTCCTAGATGGCAGTGCCCTGGCCTGAGAAGCTCTGTGACCGCCTCCACAACCTCAGTTCCTGTCTAGTCCTATTAAAGGGAACTGCTCTTAACCCTTTATGCTTTATTTTCCTCTTGTTATTAACAGAGCTAAGAAGTTCAAGATGATACTATGCTCTGCAGGAAAGGGACACCGAAATCTTTATTGGATTTGGGCCTTAGGCCAAAGGTGTTAACAGAATCCCTAAGGCTCCCACACACTATTCCCCAGCCCTGCAGACTCCTTCCCTATGGTTCGGGGCATAGAAAGGCCTAGTGCAGGAGATACTGACAAAGATTTAGCCTTCTTTTATAATTAAATTTACAAACTGGGAGACTCCCTTAGCCTCCTTTGGGTAAAACAGATAGGACTTATCAGCAGCTTCGGTTCTTATCCACAGCCTCCTTGCACTGCCACCACTTCATCACATCACCCACACCGCAAATCCATCCCACTCTGTGAGGTATGAGCCAGTGATGGAGATACTACCAAAGATTTTAGGGGGAGACAGACATGGTTACATTACACAAAATATTGCAAAAAGCCACAAAAATATTCATCAGATACATCCAAATATTGGGTGAAGGGGAACTGGGGAGGTGAGGACAGTTGTCACCACTGCTTGCCCTTTACTCTTAGGGTGGGGCAAGGGAAGGAAGTCTTTTTCAGCTTATTGGTCCTAGCCTTTCATGCCTCAAGGATCCTAAGGATCTTTCTTAGGATCGAAATACGTTTCCCCCCCCCCTCCTGAATAATTTAGCTTTCTCCTATTCTCCTCATCTTGAATCTTCAGACAAATTAGCAGGAAAAAAAATTTTTTATAAAGATTCTCTAGAAACCTTAGCATTGAAAGCCTGGAAATAGTAAAGCACTGAATGACTGAAATGAAGGGATTTTTTTCTTCACAGTTGCTAATAACTACCTAAATTCCATCCACTTGGCACAGAATAAATCCCTGATCCTGACTCTTAGCGTTCCAATCTAGTATAAACTTCATAAACACAAGGGAATGAGAAGACTTCAAATAGAAAGAAATCCAAATATTCTGGAGTTTGAAATCTCAGCCTTTACTGCAAATCCTTCATCTATTTCTGATAATTATGATGTTCCTACACTCTGATTGTGTTTCCATAATTCTATTTCTGTCTGTTATCACAATGACGATCATTACCCTAAACCTATGTGTAGCCACTGATGAATCAAACCTTCCATTATTTTTACGTATTACATCTTGACTATCTTGATTACATAAATTTTGGCACTCTTAATAATTTCCATTTTTGGTACTACTAATAATGCAATCACGTCAGTCTTGTGCTTAAAAAGTGCAACTCTTAATAAAGAAACAGCAATAAAGTAAAATAAGCTTGTGAAATTCTGCAAAATAGAATTCTACTTAGATAGTCTCAATATATACTAGCATTGTTAAAGTTTGAGGAATTCTTAAACAAAGGAACATAATTCAACTAAACATTTCCAAAAGTATTTGATCATAGAATACTTTTGTTGCAAAAAGGATTAATAGGGGCGCCTGGGTGGCTCAGTCAGTTAAACGTCTGCCTTCAGCTCAGGTCGAGATCCCAGGGTCCTGGGATCAAGCCCCAAATGAGGCTCCTTGCTCAGTGGGAAGTCTCCTTCTCCCTCTCCCTCTGTGTGCTTGCTTGCACTCTCTCTCTCTCTCTCTCAAAGACATAAACATATCTTTAAAAAAATCGAAATATTAATTTTCTTTGAAACATTCTGAGAAACTATTTTTTACAGGTTTCTAAATGCTTTTCTTATGCATTATTTTCATGTACTTTATATAATCACATATAATCACACAATTTTTCCTACTGTATTACTTTCAAACAATGAGGAATTACTGAGTCCCATCTGAATATCACATCTTGAGCAATGAAGTATACTTATTGGTAAGAATAAAGAAAAGGATGTGGGAGTTGATTTGTCTTCATGGAACTCATGGTAGTAATGAATATGACAGATTTATTTCTCTAAAATCCATTTTCCACTCTCTAGTCTCAACCTTATTTGAAAACTGTGGAACAGGGGCACCTAGGTGGCTCAGTGGTTGAGCATCTGTGTTTGGCTCAAGTCATGATTTTGGGATCCTGGGATGGAGTCTCATATTGGGCTACCTGCAGGGAGCCTGCTTCTCCCTCTGCCTAAGGTCTCTGCCTATCTGTATCTCTCATGAACAAATAAAATCTTAAAACAAAACTGTGGAACAAGAAAAAAACTTAATTTTTCAGAAAATCCTATGTAAATACTATAAATTAATCATACTTTTATTTCCTTTTTTTCCAAATTTTTATTTAAATTCTAGTTAGTTAACATATAGTATAATATTGGTTTCAGGAGTAGAATTCAGTGATTCATCGCTTACATATAATACCCAGTGCTCAATGGGTGATGGGTATTAACCATATTTTTATTTTTTTAAAGAGTTTATGGATTTATTCATGAGACACACACAGAGAGAGGCAAAGACACAGGCAGAGGGAGAAGTAGGCTCCCTGCGAGGAGCCTGATGTGGGACTCAATCCCAGAACCCCGGGATCATGACCAAGCCAAAGGCAGCTGCTCAATCACTGAACCACCCAGGTGCTCCTTAACCATACTTTTAAATTTTGACTATAGAATGACTTCAAAATGTATAGTAAATTATGTCTCAGAGTAAATACCAAATTCTACTAGTACGTCTCTTTAGTGCATATTATTCATTGCTATATTCATACCCTCATTCATTTATTCATACACCTTTTCAACAAATATTTATTGGGTACCCACAATAACCTAGAGCCCCATGCTCTATGTAAACATAACAAATGTTGATATTGCCAAGCCAGAGGCAACACAGGATGCTGAAGTACCTTCGGAACTATTAACAAATTGCAGCACAGTGGTAAACACACGGGTTCTAGGGGGATGCTTGACTGGTTTAAATCTCACATCTGACATGATATTCAGTCTTACTAGACACATGATCTTGGAAAATTTAGTTAAAAGTTTCTGTGCCTCAGTTTCATATCATTAGAATTCATATAATAGCATTTAATTCATGTGGTTTGGGGGAGAATTAAATGAGTCATTACATAAAGAAGGCTTAGTATAGTAGTAGTAAGGACCACTCATTAAATGTTAGCTATTATTTCTATCACCATTAATAATTATATAATATTATTTAGGTGCTATTACATTCTGATTTTTTTAAAAGTATAATTCACATGATATATATGGTTACTTTCTATTAAACTAGAATGGAAGAAACCCAGCCCTTGACCCATGCCAACACACAATTTATAAAATCTGATCAAATTCACGAATAAAACAAAACTTTGTGCATCATGCCTCATGGTAACATAACACACATGCATGACCATGGAGTCTATAGAGTTAACTGCATCAGATTCAGATTTATTTTCTGTGTAACAACTGGAAAATCTAAACTGTGCCATTACAACATTACTAGGTCCCCTTGGTGGTGCGTGCAGTAAGGACAATTCAGATGGTTTACCCTTCCTGAGTCATAAAGAGTAGCAAAAAGCTGAGAACCACAAATAACAAAGGCTTGAAAAGATCTGCTAGGTAAAAGCTATGCTAATGTTTCTTCAACCTGGAAAAAACCTTCAGGTATATCATCTACTAATTGGAAACACAAATTTCCAGTGTGAGTGATAGTTAATGCCCTGAAAAAACAAGCAAACAAAACAAAACAAAAAATCCATGGAAATATCCCTAAAATGATCACAGTAAAAAGGGTTTAACTTTATGAGCAACAAAACAAATGCATTTTTCTTGTAAAATAGTCAATAGGCATTATGGCCTAAAGTGATTAACTTTATCAGTTTTACTTCAAGTGAAACCCGAATTTCTGGGCAACCTTAAATGTGAGTATAAATCTGTATCTTACAGTTTGTTGAACTACCTCTTGGATTATTTTTGCCAAGTTGTGTAACTGAACAGAAATCTTTAAAAACAGGGGTGTTGTTTATTATTTCCAGCTCTTTACATGACATTTTTAGTCTGGATCATGCTAATATGTCTCAATTTCCCCATATACATTCAGATTCCATTTATATAATGCTTCCTGAAAGGACTCATTCAATGTATGTTCCCTCCAAATTATTAAAAGTCAGTCAAATCCACCAGGGCAACTTCATAAAACTAATCTATAAAATTGATCTTTACTTAGAAGAAAAATTTGGAAATCCTAGGGAAAATAGCAAAATCCAGAAATAATCTCAGTTGTAGCAAAAGCTTTAACTCAACATTCATGAGGTCTTGCATTGGATATTTTCAGGGGCTTTCCTCCCTTTTTTAAAATCAAACATTTTTATGTATTGTGTGTGGTATAAACAACATACACTTTCTTTAATGTAAAAGCAATAAAATTAACAGTGTTTACTGAAAAAGTGGGAAAATTACTCTGATCCCCAAATAGTTTAACAGTTGTGGACCTATAAAAATATAGTTATATTACTACTTAGTTTTTAAGCCCTATGTAACAACAAAACAAACTAAATCAGAAAAATTCTCCACTTACACTATCTTTCTTAGAAATGGTTTTAAAAGTCAATAGCATGACTTTTAAAAATAAATCTCAATTCATGTTACTTAAAAAATTGAACTCATTTTAAGTCTTATAAATGACATAAAATATTGAATTAATTTTTTACAACTTCCTCTCAATGTGAAAGTGACATTTTTCCAAAAATGCTTTTGTGAATTTTTAAAAGTCTTATTCTAAGCCATGTTTCTCATTAGTGCCAAAAAACTTCAGCAAAATGACATAACTCCCAACATTTTCCAAGCTACTTCCTCCTCATCAAACAGCTTCACTTTGGGGTTGGCGAGAAAAGGACAGATTCCCTTAAGTGGCAGAGACAATATATGCCAACTCCATTACACGTCCCTTGGGTTTCTTCTTTTTCCTCTGAACTTGGCATAGCCAAAATTACTTTAGTTCTACTTTCTGCAATTAGTAAGTTTTAACAAGACATGTCCATTTTGTCCTCAAATTCTTAAATGTTGTTTGAAAAAATTTATTATAAGGCCAGGATATATTCTCTTAGCTCAAGTGTAAGGTAGCACAGATATCTACATCCTCAATTTTCACCCACCCCTCAATTCTTCTTCATGCCTCCAAGAGCCATTTGATATGTTGAAAGTAATTTCACGTGTTTATTTATACCGCAACCAATGTTCTTTTCACTTAAAAAAAAAGTTTTCTTGGAAATTTCTTCCCTTTGGGGATATATTACGTGGGTCACTAAGGATAAAAAAAGAAATTGGAATATAAGATGTTGTGGTAAGAAAAAGGGAAGGAGGAGAAAGAAGGAATATAGTATGATCTAAAGTTCTTTGATGTAATGAGCTCTTTGCATTTCAATCTTTATGAACTGAATTACGAATTTACTAATTTTTTTTCTATTTTATGAGTTGTAGAGTATTACAGATGCAAAAAGAATGACCACACTCTTCTCTATCTCGATCTTCTTAATTCAAGTACTAGAGCAGAGAGACTTACTTGCCTCTTTCCTTTCTTTCTTCTTTAGTGTTACTATATGCCAGAGCCTCTATTAAAGGCAAAACATAGAAAAAAGCGGAAGGACTAAAAAAGTTAATTTGGAGAGGAGAAACACAAGTAAATAGATACACAGCTACCTAACAATGGCTGTTAAAAACAAACAAACGAACAAACAAACATCATTCCGGGTTGTAGAAGACAAAGTCTGATTGATACATCAATTTACCACTGACCTCATCAATTTGGATAATAGAGATTCCTGCTTTTTAGATTATTTATATAAATTGAAAACTTTCTGGATATTTTTTTGGGGGGAGGACATCTTAAAAGAAGTATACAATAAATTCTTGTTTTATTAAACACATTTTCTTTGCTTCCAATAATAACTGGGAGTATGAAAGATTTTACCAAGAAACATGTTTCAATATAAATTGTGATTTAGAAACAGGGGAAGGGATGGACTTTGACAAAATATTTGTATATTGTTGTCACGTCATAGCCAGCCTTCTTTAATGAAATTGCCACAGAAAATTCTTTAGCTCTCATCCTTTGTTGAGAAATTTAAGGATTAGAACTGTGGAGTTCAAAAATGAGCAGAAAGTCACATTTGAAAATTGAAAATTATTGTCATTTATGATTTAACAGGATGATTTTCCTGTTAGCCTATGTTTCTTCTTTTTTGGACGTGGTCCTGAGGGAATGATTGTTCTCCTGCTGTTTCTGGCTGCAGGGTGTGTGCAAAATGCCCAAGATTATACCCTTGGAAGGGTAGACTCTGGAGTCAAATTTCTTGAAATCAAATCTCTATGTCACTCTTCATAGATTTATCCATCTGGGTAAGTTATTTTATCATGTCTAAGTTTAGTTTCCTCATTTGTAAAATGAAGATGATAATATTAACAACTTCACGATTTTTATGAAGATGGGATAACCAGTATAAAACCATGCAACTGGCAACTTAATTATTTTATAATTAAATCTGAACTCACTGCTATAATCACAAGGTTTTTAATATGATTTCCTATGCCTAGAATGAATGCTCCCATTTCATTGATCCATTCCTTCCATATCCATTCATCCAATGATAATAAATATATATTGAGCACCTACTCTCAGCCAGGCTTAGTAATGGGCACCAGGGTTAGGGAGTAAACATAGAAAGCCAGACATGCATTCTGTCTTCCTCTGTTACTCTTCAGCATGACCATTTGTTTCCTGTACTTGCTACAATATGAAATTATCTTGCCTATTCATTTCATTACTTGTTTATTGTCTATCTCCCATTCCAGAAAGTGGGTTTGAGGATCGCAAAAATTTTGGTCCTAATTTCTATGTGTCCTGTGCCTGGTACAAGTTAAGGGACTCAATAAATATTTTTTTTTTACAGAATGACTGACAGATTTTCCCAGAAAATTAAATAAGGGAAGTCAACTAGACAGAAATTTAAATAATGAGTTTAATAAAAAATTCTATAGCTGTGAATCCTTTGTCTTCAGTTTCATTCTCCCTAGAGTTCTCTTGCTCTAAAATGGCATCTTGTGAAATACATAAGTTCTCAAATTATTTTTATAGGTAATTTATATTTATTAAAATACGTATTATTTCAGTTTTAAGATTCTGTGGCATCTCTTGATGGAAATGTAGGCATACCGAGTTGCTGTTAAGGTTAAGGGTGCAAACAAAAGTATATAAGTACCCCTGAAACTAATGTAACATTGTGTGTCAATTATACTCAAAAATAAAAAATAATCAAGAAAAAGAAAAACAAAAAGAGTACATAAAATAGTAAAGAACCTTTGTCTCTTCATTCTAACTCAGAATCTTGTCTTTCTTTGCTTGCCTTAGGTGACTAAAGACCTCTAGTCGCCCATATCATATACATCTTTTCCCTTCTTCACACAATCCCTATTTTCATAGAGATGGCAATGCACCCAACTTAAAAACTACATTTCCTGACCTCCCCTCCCTTACAAATCAGGCAGCCAGTCTTGACCAATGAAATATAAGCAGAAGTTATTATATGAAGCTTCCAAGAAAATTCTTTAAAAGAGGAAACTTGGCTAGCTCGCCTCTTTTGCCCTCTGCCTTCCGATTCTTCCTGCCTGGAAGGGGTATAGGATTCTGGAGATGAAGCAGTCATCATCTGAAACAAAATGACCATGAGGGAGGGACAATTGCTTCTGCCTCAACATCCTGATGCCATGAAAATGCCATTATTGAGTTTTATTTTATTTTTTAAAGATTTTTATTTATTTATTCATGAGACACACACACACACACACAGAGAGAGAGGCAGAGACACAGGCAGAGGGAGAAGCAGTCTCCATGAAGGGAGCCTGACGTGGGACTCGATCCCGAGTCTCCAAGATCATACCCCGGGCTGAAGGCAGCGCCAAACCGCTGGGCCATCGGGGCTGCCCTTGAGTTCTATTTTAGCAAACATGTACAAGCACAACCTTCCTCTCCCTCTCTCTCTTCCTCTCTCACCCCCGCTCCAGCTCTCATGGAAGAGTAACAATAATGAAAAGCAATTAATATATACCGGCAAAGGCCTTGGAAATGGATGAGAAACATCCACATATATTAACTGCCTTTGGATTTACTCCAAAGCAAAATCATAACATGCTAAACTATAAGACTGGTACACAGAGGAATAATTTACATCATTAGTTTGATTTTCATTATGTATATGACATAACAAATGTAACTTCATGAAACATAGAATTTAACTTGTGGATGTCTCAGTTCCCTTAGTTGCCATATACCTGGATCTTGAGTAAAAAAAAAAAAAAAAAAAAAGACTTACTACTTAAAAACAACAACAACAAAAAAAGACAAATGCCCATAACAATGAGAACTATGTAAAACCAGTTTGGAGAGGAGATTAAAACAATGTTTCTGGAGTATGCTTTGCAGAACCTGTTATTAACAGTTGTTTCAGATTTAAAAAATAATTAAAACATTTTAGAAATGGTAGTCTAGACACATGTTATTTTTAATATCAAACTTCACATGTCCTTTAATATTACAACCTCTGAGAAATAAAGCAAATGAATTTCTCAATATTCTCAATTTCTCAAATATGTTCTACCTTAGAAATTGAAGTCATTTCTCATAGATCATATGTACCTTAGGAGCACTATTTGTGAAACAGTGAAGAATTTTGTTCTTCACACATTTATAGTTTCAATTTAAAAAACTAAGGATTTCAAAGAAGAACAATCACCAAAGACCAAAAATAGTTGATTCCTTTTATAAGAAAAGTCTAGAACAGGCAAATCAGATCCATAGAGAGAGAAAATAAATTAGTGGTTGACTAGGGTTGGAGGTGGTAGGGAGAGAAGCAGAAATGGGAAGCAACTACTGATGGATATGGGGTTTCTTTTGGAGATGATAAAAATGTTCTGGAATTAGTGGTGATAGTTGTATAACTCTGTGAATATGTAAAATTAATGAATTATATACTTTAAATGGGTACATTTTATGGTATGTGAATTATAGCTCAATAAAACTATTTTTAAATAGGCATGCGTATTTCACACTGAAGAAGCTCCTTAAGGCAAAATTATAAGCATTAATCATCTCTACTTAAGTTTGACATTTGCTGCTAAAAATATTGTGGAATACAGTAGAGGATTATAACTTATGTGTAAGATATTTTAGCTGTATTAAACAGTAAACATAATCAAATATAAGTAAATATGTCTAATTCCTAATAGAAATTGGTAAGTACGTGCATGGTATTGTTATTCCTATTACCGGCTACTCTGGAAATATTTAGGAAACTTTCCACTTATACTAGTTCTACCTGCAGAGCTTGAACCAAATGGAGATTTTGTTAAGTACTTACAGTGTTTTTATTTCTATATTGGCTCCAGGAGTAATTCTCCACTGAAGAGATACAATATCTGACATTTTGGGATTTGTTATTTTAAACTGTGGTTCACACAGTAGCTTTCGTTTTCCTTTTCTCTGTGAGCAAAACCCTTCTCAAAATATTTGAGTGTCAGTTACAACATTAACATAGATATTTAAAACATTTCAATAATCTTGTAATTCTTCTCCAAATAATTAATGTTTTGACCACTATATGACCTTCCATGTATATTAATATCAATAACCACATTAACTGATATTATATGCCAAGAGCTGTTGGATACTTTGTGTACAATGAAGACAGATGGAATTCTGGCCATTTCATTCCAAAAAAGGAGAAAGAAGCACAAGCAATTAAAATAAAACAGAAGCACACATTTGTTTTTCCCACTTGTGGTTGAGTCCTTACTGTGTGCCAGGCATGCATTAAGTATTTTCTATGCATTATTTCAAAAATCTTCCAAATAATCCCCCTGGAGTAGTATCATTTCCCCTCCCATAAATGATGGAACTAGGACATACAGAGAGCTCTTTATTATGTGGATTCTGCAAAGGTCCCACAGCCAGAATATATACACAGGAAGGTCTGCCTTTGAAACACAAGCTCTTACCTCTACATTGTACTCCCCACATATCATGAATTAATCACAAATACAGAAGCAATGAATTCCTCCCTGAGAGATAGGGGGCAACAGTGAGGGCTGAACTAAAGATAGGATGTAAGGTTTGGATTGGTTTTTAAAGTATGCATAGGCGATTGCCAGGGATAGGAGAGAATTCTAGGTAGTTTGGGGTCAAGATACAGAGACTGTTATAACATAGAGTTAAAGGTTCATAGTATATTTTAAAGGGAAAAGGAAACATAAGACATTTTAAGAATTAGATGAACATATTTGTGCTTACACAGACGTATAATATAGTTGCAGATTGAGTGATGGGGCAATTTGTAGGCAGGAAGATTGATGGCAAGATCTCTTAGAAGACCCTACTAAACATGGAATGAATGTAACATTTTGAAATTAAAGTTCATACTCATCCCCTTATTCCCACAAGGAAATGCCTAATCATTTCAAGGTACATTTGTGTTGAAATATGAGCATCTCACCCTTTCACATTCAAAGATTAAGGCCATAAAATATTCATGATCAATGTTTCCATCTGAGATTGTAATTGTATCAACAGGTATAATTAACCAAAGAAAATTAAAGCCTAATCAACTAGAAACCCAACAAAAGGAGACAGAGAATTGACAACTCAGTAGAAAGGAGGTGGGGGGGGATCTTAAATTACCTACTTAAAGGAAGAAAAGTCTAAGTCAACAGCAGCCTGAGCACCCTTTAAGGGTCCTTGAGCCGGAAAGTAGATCTAAAGGTCTAGAATAGTTGACAAGCACTCAGATTTCCATTTTTTTTTTTTTTAATTACACAGATCATTGTAAGGGCTTGTCCCACTCAGGACATTGCACTTAAATTATAAATGTAAATTTGAACAAGAAGATTCTAAAAAATTAATGATATGTATTACCCATTCAAAGTAGATTATATGTCATCACTGGAGAGACCAAAAGGGTAGGGTAGCCCTGGGAAGAGTAAAGCATGGAAGCCTTCAAGAAGTCAAGGATACACATGCTTTGATGAGGAGACCTATAAAACATATGTACTTATTCACTAATTGAACACTTATTGAGCACTTGCTAACTGCGGGATGCTGCATTACATAAGAGAGATAAGAAGCGGAGAGTCCGAGTTCCTTTAAGTCTAGAGGAAAAGAAAACATGTAAATGAAGAATTAAAATATACTACTAGAATCCTTAAAATATCTGTTCCTCAAAGACAAGAAAGGTTGCATAAACCATTTAATACATGTTTGGAAGGCTGAAGAGGATTTTGATAGAAAAGAAAAGAAAAGAAAAGAAAAGAAAAGGAAAGGAAAGGAAAGGAAAGGAAAGGAAAGGAAAGGAAAGGAAAGGAAAGGAAAGGAAAGGAAAGGAAAGGAAAGGAAAGGAAAGGAAAGGAAAGGAAAGGAAAGGAAAGGAAAGGAAAGGAAGGAAGAAAGAAAGAAAGAAAGAAAGAAAGAAAGAAAGAAAGAAAGAAAGAAAGAAAGAAAGAAAAAGAGAGGGAGGGAGGGAGGAAGGAAGAAAGGAAGAAAGAAAGAAAGAGAGAAAGAAAGAAAGAAAGGGAGGTCAAGGGGGTTGGAAGATCATCCCAAAAGGATGATCCCACTGGCAAATGCTGAGAATTTGAAAGCAAATGGATCATTTGTTCAGGAAAAGACGACAAATTCATTGATGGCCTGTGCTTTGGATGCACTAAAAAAAGGGGTGGCAAATTTTGGAGAGCCTGATAAGGCAAATTTTGGAGAGCCTGATAAGAACGTGGAATATTTATCCAAGGGTTAAGATAGTCACTGTTTTGTTCAGATTTATTCTTTAGGAAGATATCATCTAAGACTGTATAATAGACCGGGCAGATGAAGGTGGGAGCCAGCATGAAGACCAGCTAAGAAACAATTCTATAATCTGGGCAAGAGATAAGGAGGATCTGGGATGAGGTAGAGACAACAGGAATAGAGGAGATGAGGAAGAGGGAGAGAGATTCCTGAGGTGGAATTTTATTTACTCAAGGAAGACAAATAAGGCAGCTTCAGAAAAAGGCAAATATAATCCATGCACTTTTCCTACCGTACCATAGACATCTATCTTAAAAAAAAGGTAAATTCCATAACGGCAAACCTATTTGCCAATTGCTGAGAATTATTTTTTTACTCAAGATCCAGGTATATGGCAACTAAGGGAACTGAGACATCCACAAGTTATCTTCTGTGTTTAATTCATGAAGTTACATTTGATATGTCATATACATAATGAAAATCAATTGCTGAGCCTAACACCATGTCTATCTGCACTAGAAGTCGCTCCAGGGATCCCTGGGTGGCTCAGCGGGTTAGTGCCTGCCTTCGGCCCAGGGTGTGATCTCGGAGTCCCAGGATCGAGTCCCACGTCGGGCTCCCTGCATGGAGCCTGCTTCTCCCTCTGCCTGTGTCTCTGCCTCTCTCTCAGTGTCTCTCATGAATAAATAAATAAAATCTTAAAAAAAAAACCTTTTTTAATAAATAAGACACTCCAGACCAATATGAATAGTTTAACTACTTAAATGCTGAAATATTAACATAATAATAGATCATGGACAAAGGGCAGTAATCCAGACAAAACAATAGTATAGCTTGAATTCTAATATCCAGTTAATACCACAATCGTGTTATGTCTGGAAGTTTCCTCTATACAACATGTGACCCTTAATACATTCCTGTAGGCTGATCTGAATAAGGTTTCATAAAAAAACTATTACACAGAAACCTGATAGCCACGTGCCTGCTCAACTCAAATGTTTGTCTCCTGTCACTATTGCTAACATTTACATTAAATGCTAGTCATCTTCCCGTCACATCACTATTTCAATGTGTCGATCTTAATTTGTAAACTCGAGACTAGAGACTTTGTTTTAGTTCATTTTATACCCAACCAGCACTGTTACCTCTTAATAAATGCTACTGACTATGGCTACTTAAAATAACTTCCGAAAAAATTCCAAATATCTATACAGCACACCAACTATGCTGCATTAAATACAAGAGTGACAAATGCCAAGCATCCATCTCTTCATCTTCCTAACTACAGATTTTGCCAAAATTTACCCTTTTTATTTAACACATCTATCATTAATTTTATTGATAGCTGTTATCATTACTTCTATATAGCTTTGTTAAAGAGGACTCCAGATGTGATAATTAACTTGTATTCAGAGAATAGACTAGTAAATAAGCATAAACTGATTTTTAAAATTCCTTAAGTTTCCAATATATTCCAATGTAAGTAAGCAGAAACTAATTTTTAAAAATTCCTTAAAGTTTCCTTCATATTTGGCTATTTGCTACTTACTGGTATTTCTGAGGGGAAAGGCAGGAACTTAAAGGAATAACTCTAACTCATTTAGCAAGATTTTACACAGAAATATCAGACTCGAGCACAGGACACAAAACTTTTTTTATTAACAAAGAAAAGCTTTTATTTCATAGATGCTAAAACAGTATAAAAAATAGAAGCCTAAGACATAGAACAATTTAAAGATCGCGAAGAATTTTCCATGTAAAACAAATCTTATAATAGTCTAAGTGTTCAATTAACTTATTAGGTATTTTAGAAAGTACTACTCTTGTCAAAATATTGGTATCTTTTATTTAAATAATGGCCTGATAATTGATAAAAATTCCCTAATAAGGCAACACCATTCAGCGTTCAAAATATTCTAGAGCAATTTTTTCCCCAACAGAACAAATTTCACACGAAGGTTTAACCTTAAGCTCTATTATGTAAGTGACCTTCAGAAATGTATTTGACTTCTCTAAGCTTCAGTTTTAGAGTCAATGGAGATGCTACTTGTCTTAACCATCTCACAGGGATTTTATGATGGAACAAATATGAAAATGGACCCAAAGTGCTTTTTTTATTTGATGTAATCATTATGAGTAGGAGAAATCTATTTAATATTGCAAAGCTATTCCTAAAACTATTGACTATGAATTTTGTGAATGTAACAAATGGTCAAGCATCTAGAAATACAGAATTATCTTTAAGATTATTCCTCTTCACATCAAATAAACATTATTTTGCTCTATAACAATGGAACAAAACAAGATAATTGTTTATATTGTGTTATAAACTAACCTGCAAGAACAAATATGGGAAATGTGTTCACATAGATAAAGGTCTTTGTTTTTTCTTTTTTTTAACACAAGAAGTACAGCTTTTGCTGAGGTTAGTAGAACAAATAATGAAACAACTTTGTTTTGGAATGTCAAAATAAATAGAAAAGGGTCTAATAGGATGAAGCTAAGAGGAGAGTTGTGTGGGGATCAGAAATATGTCCTGATAAGGAAAACCCCCATTAGCCTCTGGGAACTTTAGTTTTGGGTGACATTTCGAAGGATTAGGCCTCTAGATTATCATGAGAGTGCTTTTCTTGGCTGAAATCTGAACCAGACAACAATAAATCTCTTCTTATGCTCAGGATACTGATTCTGATTTACTATAAAGTTTTAATTAAACCCAGTCAGAATTTATACTGAATGAGGTATTTAAAAACACACTCACTTTCTAGAGAATGAACAAAGCATTGTGCCAATTAATGTACACAGATGACAAGGCCTGGGGGAGGACTGGATGGATCCATGTTTCATTTTTTAATTTGTCGAGCTTAGTAAGGCATGCACATTTCTCTTTTTAATTTACTATTTAATTTTAACTTGAAAAGAAAGGGTGCGGTTTTTAAATATGATTTCTCCATGACACTAATTCCTAACAAAATGTATTTTACAGTCATTAATCTTGATTTGTAGACTTATAGTCAATCCTTGAGAAATTATATTTGAATTATTTGGTGCTCACATTAGATTTATCTTATAAAATACATACTCTGAGTCTTATTTCCAGTTTCTGGAGAAAGGTGTGCCCATGAGATGTAGTATGGTCAACTTTAGCTGACTCTAATTTCTTGACTACTATGGCTTGTGACACATTTTATAAACTATCATTTCAGCATTCACACTAAGTAAAAGAAAAGGAATAGTGATTAGGGCGTTCTCCAGATTTCATGATCAACTGTAAGACATGTAAGAAATGACTAAAGAACTTTAACCTCCTCAAATTTAATTCTTCAATTTTAGTAAATGAAATCTGAACCCAAAATGAGGTATTAGATTTCAGGAACTTTTTTTTTTTTTTTTTTAATTTCAGGAACTTATAAAGGAAACAATTCAAGGGTAAAGACAGCTGAAAATGGGTAATAGTAAAATGACAGTCCCTTAGAACAATTCACTAAATATGATGTATTTACCTTTATAGGAAAGAAATGAAACTGTTTATTTCCAGAGGCAGGCACCGAGCACTCAGGACTCAGACAGACTGGGTTGCAGGCTTGATCACCTCATTAATTAATTCCCTGTGAGACTATGACCGGTCATCCCTAATGATGTATTTGTTTGCCTGGGCCATGGCAACAAGGTACCACAAACTGAGTAGCTTTGAACAACAGAAATGAGCTATCTCAGAGTTCTGATGGCAAGAAGTCTGAAACCAAGGTGTCAGTAGTGCCACCATCCTCCTGAAACCAACAGAAAGAAAAATGCCTCTTCCTAGTTCTGCCGATTTCCTAGCAATTTTTCACGTTCCTTGGCTTACAGATGCATTGTTCCAATATTCTGTTTTTATACAGCTATTTTTCCTCTGTGTGTGCCTGTCTCTGTGGCTAACTTCCCAATGTTTTAATAAAGGAATCAGCCAAACTGGATAGGGGGCTCATCTACTAAAGACCCTATTTTAACTTGATTACCCCTATAAAGACCCTATCCAAATGAGGGCACATTCTGAGGTACTGCAGGTTAGAATGTCAATATCTTTTTTTTGGGGGGGGGGGTAGACACAATTCAACTCATAACATAGGAGTCTTAGTTTTCTCAAATATAAAATTAGTAGATAGATTTCCTAATGAGGCTCTGAACTATTTAAGGATGAAGCAATTTTCATTTTCTCAGAACAAAAAAAATATACTTCATGAGTGGTATTGAAAGCACCTGCTGAATGAAAAATGCCAGTGAGTGCCATGCTACCTTCTGCACTTTCTAGAAAAACCTGAGTCAGATCAGTTATGTGTAGTATAGTGATGACCATACCGTTCATCTGGTAGATTTGATTTAGATATTAAGGACTCCTGGATTAAATGATCTCCAAGACTTTTCTAGCCAGGATTTTTATAATTCCAGAGCAGTTTTTAAATCTACCTTCTTACTATATAGCTGAAATAAACAAAATAAGAAACATATCTGTTTTGTCCAAGAATTATTAACATGAAAACCTAAAAATAAGGGGAAAGATCATTCTCATAACTCAGAGCCTTTCCAATATTATTCTTATTGACACTTTTTCTAATGTTCTTCAATATTCTGAAATTGGAGTCCATTCTCTGCATACATTATATTGCTTCGGTAAATAAATACTTCTTAACATATGCTCACTTTGAGAAGACAGTGTCAACAAGCCCTATTTCCTAGATGTTACACTCCCAGCTCAGTTGCCCCTGCAATAATGTGTGCTCTGGAACAATCAGGGACCACTCTCTGCCTCCATTTTCTCAGCTGTCAAATGGGGTTATTAATAAAAAAAATACTATCAGGTATGTATGGTGAGCATGTCTTACCTTATTACTAAATTATTATAGATGGAATAAGGACAAGGAGGCTAATGACAACATCAAAGATTATGAGCATTATAAATACCATCAAGTTTACAAAGAATCAGTCATCAAAGGAGATTGATAATCCTAGGAGAAGCAAAAGCTTTCATTCATTTACCTTGGCTAGCTAGATATAATGTGCCTGCCCCTGTAAATGTAATTCAAAGTGTCATCATTCCTCCTGAGGCAACTGCACATCTGCCACCCTCTGAAAACTTCTCAATATATTATTCAGTGCCAGTGTTCTAGTTTAGATCACAAAACATGGCCAGGCTCTCCATAATGCTAGTAGCTGGGTTTTGAGAAAGGTGATGAAATGAGCACAGGGCTGCAAGGAGGAGACTGAAAAGTAGCAAGTTAAATGAAAACCAACGTGACAACCTTCTGGGTTGCAAATCATTCCCAACCTCATTTTTTAGCAATTGAGAGTAACTACTCTCAACAGTAGTGACCAGAGGAAACTATAGATGTTGTCAGGGCATTCAAAGCCTATGTGCCCTTTGATGGTCCTTTTTTTTTTTTTTTTTAAGTACTCTCTATACCCAACATATAGCTCAAACTCACAACTCTGAGATCAAGAGTTGCATGCTTGGGTGCCTGGGTGGCTCAATAGGTTAAGCATCTGCCTTCAGCTCAGGTGGTGATCCTGGAGTCCCAGGATGGAGCCCCACATTAGGCTCCCTGCTTGGCAGGGAGTCTGCTTATTTGTTCATGCTCTCCTTTTCTCTCACCAATAAATAAAAAATAAAAAAATAAAAAAAAGAGTTGCATGCTCTACCGACTGAGCCAGCCAGGTGACCCTTTGATGGTCATTTTTAACCCTACTCAGAAGACCTGGGTTCTGACAAGCTCCCTCACTTTCCATCAGAGCCTGGGCCTCAGAGAATGGAGCACTCCCAGCTGGGCAGGAAGAGCCTGAGAAAGTTCTGTGGGGTTTGCTTTTATTTTTTTTCTTTTAAAGTTATACAGACACACATAAAATGTCTGCTTCTACATTTCAGCCACCTCAACATATGAAACCATGGGGTTTAAACAGTAAAATAACAATATAATGGGGGGAAAAAGTCTTGCCCCTGGCATCAGGTATTGTAAACATGAAGGAGTGCCAGTGTAAACCTTTATTCAAGAGACTGGGTTCTTTGTCAAGCAATGCCTTTCTTCCAAAACATTCTTGCTGCCATATGTCTGCACACAGCCAGCTGCAGATCTAATAAGAAAGTTCTTATTCATGTTGTATAATGTTTTACAGGTTTGCCACGGGGGTCACTCGCTGTGAGTTCTTTACGTCAGAGTCAGAGCTCTAGCAAACAGGAGCGGAAAGATGCCAAGAAATGTAGGCTGGGAGGGGAGCAGGAGCAAGGAAAAAAGAAAGGAAAAGGCGCATCAAGCTTACGGCCTTTCTATTTATTTTGCACTCACTGGATGTCAGAAGCAATGCTTTTATTATCAGAGAAGCAAAAGAGAGGAAAGGGAGCAACTATCAGGTTGTATAAACATTATCATCAAATATTAGATTAGAAATGTTTAACTAACTCTCTCTCGACCGTCTCATTTAGAAAGCAGAGATGCATTCATCTTTGCAGATGGTTGGTAGCTATTTTATTAAGCTTTACTGCTATATTCTTCATGTTAAAAAATACAAAGAAAAAAAAACAGATTTCCTAATGGCCCTAAAACATAAAAATCTTATCAGGTTTATAATTTACGTCTATGAGGGACATGGGCACAAGCCTGTGTCTCGGTAACACAGTTACAAATACTGTATTATTGATATAAATCCATGTTGATATAAAATGAGATTCAGCAAGAAAAAAAGTAAGTTTAAAGACTGCCATTAAATGTTTTCAGAAATAAATGAACGACAGCTTTTACTCATCATCTCTGCTACTCTAAGTACCACATGCTTGGTTACGAACTCATTACCTAGATTTGGAAATCATTTCTTTAACATAGGTCTCTGCTGCCAGATGCATAGAGATTTAGAAGGCACATTTTACATGTTCATATTATTTCTTTTCCTGGTGAATTTTATATTAGCATTCAAAGCCTCAACAACTTCAAAACAGTCCTAGATTAGAAGGGTATTTTTTTTTTACTTGTAAACATATAATTGTTTTTCACCCTTATATATAAATAGAAGAAAAGCAAAAATCTCCAAGTAAGATATTTTTCTTTGGCTCTCAATACTGATAAGACAGCAATTTTTAACAACTCATTTTCTTGTTTTATAGTCTTATTTTGCCAACTCTCCTCTTGTCTCTCTTCTAATCACTTATTCTCTCATGCTTTTAGAAGTATTCTTTAGTAAACTCTACAGAGGGCCCATACCCAAAAAACTCAAAGTAACATTGTACAAAGTCTGTCAAATTTTAATAGCCTCTTTCACTGTATCCAAATGCAATCAGCGCTGTTACACAACAGAATAGCAAGATCCTGTCAAGACTAAATCTTATGGCCAGTGTCTGGTGATATATTCTGAAATAGTGACTCTCAAATTAAAGAGTGTTTGCTTAATAAATTTCCATGTTGTTTCAATGGAAGCTTCTTAGAAAAGTATTTTGAAAATGCACAGTAATAAAGTGAAAGATGATATCAAAAAGGCCCAAGAGAAATCAGGATGTTTCCACTCTGAGAGATGTAAAAAAGGGATAATAAAATTATTATTCTTAAAACCAACTTTTAGATCTTTACATTCCATCTCACTGGCAACATGAAAAGTCTCTGAGATATAAAACTCAACATAAAAAATTCAACATAATTATAATACCAAAAATAGTAAACAAATGATATTTGCTACACAACATACTTTTCTAAGCAGGCTCCATGAGTGAACTCATTTAGTCCTCACAACGATCCTGTGAGGCGGGTAATATTATCGTTCCCTTTATACAATAAAATGGAGAAATTGAAACAGAGAGAGGTGACTGACTTGGCTAAAGGTCCAAGGCAAGGTCACCTGGGTGGCTCGATCGGTTAAGCGTCCAACTCTTGGATTTAGCTCAGGTCATGATTTTACAGATCATGGGATGAAGCTCTATGTCAGGCTCCACGCTCAGTGGGGAATCTACCTGAAGATTCTCTCCCTCAATCCCTCCCCTTAAGTAAATAAATAAATCTTAAAAAAAAAAAAGTTCAGTACAGCTACATAGCTTCATACTCCTAACCACTAGACTGCACTGAACAGAGTTGTCTTAAGAAAAAAGGAAGGGGATGAGATAGATCAGGAATTCATAGGGATGCTCCAAGATTCTGAAATATTTATTTCTTATGTTCAGTGACTATGTGTATTTTATATTTTATAAATTTCTTATATTAACTATCTGTATATATTTAAAATTTTAGACATATAGTTAAAAACAATATATATTTAAATAAAAGATATTAAAATATATGTTATATATGCTTTTTTAATGATATATTTCACAATTTAAAATCTAAAGAAAGCAATTATAAAAATTTTTACAAGTTCACATAACTGGCATCCTGACTGGGTCTGAGATGTAGACAATGAATTTTATAATCTTTTAGTGAACACATATCATATTTTGGCAATTTTGGGTCACATTCTGAAAGGCACTTGAAGATCTCTCATTCTTCTAAGAAATAAGCTTTGACAAGTAATGATCACCCTAGGCCATGGTTTCCTCACTCAAAAATAAGACAATTAGACAGATTATCATTAAAATACCTTACGGCTTCAGAATTGTAGAGCTGTACAGATTTGAGCGAAGTCACAATTGTTAAGAAAACTTGTCACTCAAATCTAAACACTGTGAGTAGTATATGAATGTGTTAAATCAGGAGTACAGAGGAAGACTCATTTTATAGTATGTTTCCTATGGGTACCCTTCTTATGGGTCCTATAGGACCTATGGGTCCACTCCCCTGGGACTGTGATGAGTAGTTCCACAACTACTCCAGCCTGCCACTGGAAGATCCAAGGATGAGACCTTAGGTAAGATCAAAGGACTTTTCTACAATTAAAACATATACTGATTTTCTTTTGTAACTCAGATTTTATTTTTTTAAAGATTTTATTTATTCATGAGAGACACAGAGAGAGGCAGAGACATAGGCAGAAGCAGAAGCAGGCTCTCTGTGGGGAGCCCAATGTGAGACTGGATCCTGGATCCAGTCTGGACCCCGGGATCATGTCCTATGCCAAAGGCAGATGCTCAACCACTGAGCTACCCAGGTGCCTCTGTAACTCCAATCTTACAGACATGTTCCATTTCAAGCAGTATCTGCCCTCTCCACTATAGAGGTATTGCTTTCTGAAGGAAACCCCAAGAATGACAGGCCCAGTTGGAAATTATAAATTTCATTGCTGCTTTTATCAATAATTCAGGGCACTCAAATGATCGATCACATCAGAAAATATGAAGTTCTAGATGCCAAAAATCAACATTTTAAATCAACATTAAGAAAAACCTCTGTCAGGGTGGTACTAAATCAGCCAATTTCTAAAATGATCTAGGTACTATTAACTTACAGGAGAAAAAAAAAGGCAAACCCAAAACTTAGTTTTCCCTAGCTGTCTGGACCAAAGAATCTTCCTGGTGAACATCCAGGAAAGGGAAAAAGGGAGAAAGAATATTGAAGACGGCAATTGAAAAAAGGGAAAAGGGGCCCTTTCCTAAGCATGGTTTTATATGCTGTTTATGTATGATCCCTGAGTTTCAAGGGGAACCTGCAGCAGACAGGTGAGGGAACCAGGAGACTGATCCCATAAGCTGGGAAGGTACACACCACAGGTCCTTAGGACAAGAAAGCTTGGCCTGTGAGAATCAAGAGGAATACTGTGGCACCAAGGACCCATAACAAGAAAAGTGGCAAATCCAAGGAAAGCATAAAACTTGGGGGGTGAGGCAAGATGCTGCCACTTTAACAAATACATATCAAAATAAGTATAGCAAAATATTATTTTACATTCATTAAATTTTCACTACCTTTTACCTGATCCTCTCCCCTCATTGTTGGAATACCCCAGGACCTGGTCATCAATCAGACAACTTTCCTCCTCTATGTACACTCATTCCCTTGATGATCTCATTGTAGCTCCTTTCTTTACTTACTATGTATATGATGATGACTCCCCAGTAAATATTTCCAGCCCCACCCTTCCCCTTGAATGGCAGGCTCACATACAGATGAACGTAGGCTTTTAAAACTTAACATTTTTAAAATCAAATGTGTTACTCTTGGGATGCCTGGGTGGCTCAGTAGTTGACTGTCTGCCTTTGGCTCAGGGCATGATCTCAGATTCCCAGTTTTGAGTCCCACCATCAGGCTCCTTGCATGGAACCTGCTTCTCCCTCTGCCTGTATCTCTGTCTCTCTTTCTGTGTCTTTCATGAATAAATAAAATATTTTTTTAAATGTGTTATTTTTTTCCCCTAAACCTGCTTTACCTTTCCCTCCCCATTCTGTTGCCTCTCCTCTTACTAAGGTATTGTCAGCCAAACAACAGAGGCTCTGGTCAACAACTTTAGTCATTCTATTAAGCTCATACCACATTTCCAATTAATTCAACAGCAAATTCTAGAATCTCTATCTTCAAAATACATCACAATCCCAACCACAGATAAATTCACTAAAATCTCTAACCTAGATTACTACAAAGACTGTCCCCCAAATATTTCAGCTTGCTTCTTCACATCGCTCAATTAAGTACTCAAACAATACTTCACAGAGACCTCTGATCATGCAATGTAAAACCTCACCTTTTGACACCCTCTTTCCTTTCCCTACTTTATGGTCTTCATAGCACTCAGCATTTCTTGGCATTTAATCATTTATCTGTCTTCTGTAATAGTTGTCAAACCCTTCCAATCACCAGGAAGGCTTATGGAAAGATAGATGTCTGGACCCCACCCTCAGAGTTTCAGATTCAGTAGGTTCAAGTGGGGCCTGAGAGTCTGCATGTGTAACAATTCCCAGACAATGCTGACACTACAGGTCTAGGGATCACATTTTGAAAGACCCTACCTTAGAGTATAAAATCTCCTCAAGAACAGGGCTGTTATCTTTTTTTTTTTTTTAAGAAATTTATTCATTCACAAGTCTTATATAGCTTATCAAGACAAAATAAAAATAGTGGAGAAGAAAAAAAAAAAAAAAACTTTCAAAGTCCAGGCCTTTCCACCCTTCCAAATATAAGAGCTCTGAAAGTTGTATATACTTGGAAGAGCAAGACAAATGGGAAGAATACAAAATTATGACTGGAGCCATAACGTCTCATGAAAGAGATCATCACTGTATCCCCAGCACATGGGAGAGCGCCTGACCTACCACACATGGATGACTCTGAATGACTTGGTTAAACAAATGAATGATCAATCTTGGAATAAACTTGATTTCATGTAATAGGCATTTCCACAGGCATCAGATCTAAACAATTTATACCAAGATATTCTTAAAGTGTCATATAAATACACATATACATAATTTTTAAATAGGCTGCTACTCATCAAGTTGGAAACCTGGGTGTTACCAATCATTATCAAATGCATTAATAATCAAGGTAGGGATACATGTTCAATGAACACTAGTTCACAACTGAATACTCAGTTTATTTAAACTCACTTCTCAAAATAATTAGCTAAAATGCCTGCTCACATCTATGGTTTTCTAGACATTTTTTAACTTCCCTATTATATCATCACTCTTCTTTACTAATATAAATTCTTATCTCATAGCAGCTAGACTGTGCCACAGTTCCTCTCTCCAAAAGCTGTGTACAAATTTAAAACTATGTCTATTTCCTTCCCATACAGCAAGTCTGTTTCTAGACACCCAAAGGTTAATCTGATGTTTAGAAGCCCAAGTGAAAAAGAAAGGTCCTAGAGAGACAGCCAGGAGTTGGGCAAGGAAAGTATTTGAAGCAGAAGGGGAAGGAATACAACAAACAGAAGGGAAAGGAAAAACAACAGGGGCCATGCTTTAGTCTAAGTTGTGGGTGGACATGAAGAACGCTTCATCAGAGAGTGGGGAAGAGGACATGTCATGATTCAAAGCCTCGTCTCTGGTTCCATTCCCTCCAGCTCAGATCACTGGCCCTCTTTTCAGCTTAAGTCTCACGTGGGTTGCCAAGTACAAAGCAAAGACCTCCTCACTACACAAAACATATGCTAAAGCTTCTTAGGACAACACTTGGCTCTGGTTTCTGCTTGCCTGACTCTGACCCCATCTCTCATTTTTGCCACAGGGCCGAGAGCTGATGGTGGGTGCTTCTGAACATATGAAGCCAGAAAACAACAGAGGGATCATCAAACCTGGGGCCAAATCCTAGAAATGATTTGGCAACTCGAACAGATATCTGTTGTTCTATTACTTTACTCCAAAAACACACATTAGGACAAACCGACAATCAAAAACACAATATAGCAAAAGCTTTCCATTCCATTGGCAGGCATGTGAAAAGCAATTATAATTATTTTTAAGTATCCATATGTGTCTCTTGGCTGACTATTCATGGTAAATTTTTACTTTTCTGTTGGCTGATGGCCAGCACACACCAGAGTAGAACTCAACCACTTCCCAGCAACTGTGCATTCAGGAAATAATAAAGCCTGTTCAAAAAAGAAAGTCAAGTCAATTAGCCATGTCCGCTGTTGATTTTAGCTCCTGAATTTCCGTAGGAATCATGATGTCATTGCCTAGTCTAAAACTAACCTATCCAAGGCTCCACAAAACTTCCAATGTACTTCCAAGGTACTTACCACAGCACCAATGGTTTTTCATGATCTCATGCCTTTACTCTGGCCCTTAAGTCATTCTTTGTGTCCTGTGTTTCAGTGATACTGTACTACCACATTTCCCCCCAAACATGCTGGATTGTTCGTTACTGACACTAGTGATTTATAGTACGATGAATGGGCTTTGGTGTTGAGACAGACCTAGGTTCAAAGCTTAGCTCCCTCTCTGAATAACAAGTTACCTTGGACAGGTTTAAAACTCTGAGTCTTAGCTGCATTGTCACTAAAATGAGGATAAGGACACCTATGTTGGAGGAGCACTGAGAGAAGTGAAGTGAGATAATGTTTCTCAAGTTCTTAGCAAAGACCCTGGACTACCACACAGGTCTTATCTTCCTTGCTCATCCTTATGGCTACTCCTGCTCATCTTTCAAAACCTGCTCCAGGGATCCCTGGGTGGCGCAGCGGTTTAGCGCCTGCCTTTGGCCCAGGGCGCGATCCTGGAGACCCGGGATCGAATCCCACGTCGGGCTCCCGGTGCATGGAGCCTGCTTCTCCCTCTGCCTGTGTCTCTGCCTCTCTCTCTCTGTGACTATCATAAATAAATAAAAAATTAAAAAAAAAAAAAAAAAAACCTGCTCCAAAAGTCTTTTTTTTTTTTTTTTTTGGTGCAGATTTCTCTTTCTATATCCCCTCCATTTTGCTCTTATTCAGACAAAAATCACTTTTCCTTTGCTATTCAAAATTATACCATTCACATACATTAACGATTAGTTTTGTTTTTATGATGCAGTACATTTCCTTCACATCTTAACTAATCAGATTCATAAAGGCATATACTGTGTCTAAATTACCTTTGGAGAAGAAATGGGTAGGAAATATCAGAAAGGGACACAGAACATGAAGACTCCTAACTCTGGGAAACGAACTAGGGGTGGTGGAAGAGGAGGAGGGCAAGGGGTGGGGATGAATGGGTAACAGGCACTGACGGGATGAGCACTGGGTGTTATTCTGTATGTTGGCAAATTGAACACCAATAAAAAAATAAATTTATTATTAAAAAAATAAATTACCTTTGAATTTCAAATACTTAGATTAAGATTCACTACAAAGTTAGTACTCTATACACATAAGACAAATCAGCAAATACAGAGCTCAAAGGGAAAAATCACATAGTGGGCTCTATTAGCACAATTATAGATTATTTTTACATAGCAAAATCAGTATCTGTCATTACTGTAGATATTAAAATTGAGATATACATTGCTATTTTACCTGAACAAAGATTTATCATGAACTGACTGGCACACTAAACACAGTAGATATAAAAAGGAATAAGAATTCCCCCTTTAGCTGTAATTAAATAAATCTTAAAAAAAAAAAAGAAAAGGAATTTCCTTGAGCATTATAGGCTGCTCAGGGATGCTGCATGCACATTTCCAGTGGCACCATTCATGATTTGGTCACTCCAGCTGTTGAGTCATGGATCTTCTGACTCACTCAGTAACATCTACTTGCTTTAAGGAAGGTTATTCAAACTCCAGGGCCAGAAGCCTTGACAGGGGAATTCTACTGAACATTTACAGAAGAATTAATGCCTATTCTTCTCAAACTGTTCCAAAAAAATAAAAATGGAAGGAAAACTTTCAAACTCCTTCTCTGAGGCATTACTTTGATTCCAAAATCAGACAAAAATCCCACTAAAAAGGAGAATTACAGGGCCAATATCACTGCTGAACATGGATGCAAAAATTCTCAACATGATACTAACAAATCAAATCCAACAGCATACTGGAAGAACCATTTACCACAAACAAGTGGGATTTATTCCTGAGCTGAAGGGTGGTACAATATTCACAAATCAATGTGATGCACCACATAAATAAAAGAAAGGATAAGAACCATATGGTCCTCTCCATAGTTGCAGAGAAAAACATTTGACAGAATACAGCATCCTTTCCTGATAAAAACTCTGAACAAAGTAGGGACAGAAGGAACATACCTCAACATCATAAAGGCCATAAAGAAAAGACCCAGAGCTAATATCATCCTCAATGAGGAAAAACAGAGCTTTTCCTCTATGGTCAGGAACAAGACAGTGATGTCCACTCTCACCATTACTGTTTAACATAGTACTGAATGTCTTAGCCCCAGCAATCAGGCAGCAAAGAGAAAGAAAAGGCATCCAAACTAGCAAAGAAGAAGTCAAACTTTCACTATTTGCAGACAACATGATACTTTATGTAGAAAACCCAAAAGATCTGCTTTGCAAATGAATTTATCGAAGTTGCAGGATATAAAATCAACATACAGAAATCTATTGCATTTTACACCAATAATGAAGCAGCAGAAAAAGAAATCAAGGAATCAATTCTATTTACAGTTGTACCAAAAACCATAAGATATCCATCAATAAGCCTAATGAAAGAGGTTAAAGATCTATACTCTGAAACTATAGAGCACTTATGAAAGAAATTCAAGATGACACAAAGAAATGGAAAAACATTCCACATTCACAGACTGGAAGAACAAACATTGTTAAAATGTTTACACTACTCAAAGAAATCTACACATTTAATGTAATCCCCATCAAAATACTACCAGCATTTTTCACGGAGCTAGAACAAACAATCCTAAAACTTGCATAGAACCACAAAACACCCCAAATAGACAAAGCAATCCTGAAAAAGAAAAAGCAAAGCTGAAGACATCATGATTCCATACTTCAAGCTATACTACAAAGCTGTAGTCATCAAGAAAGAATGGTACTGGCACAAAAACAGATACATAGATCAATGGAACAGAATAGAAAACCCAGAAATGGACCCACAAGTATATAGTCAACTTATCTTCAGCAAAACAGGAAAGAATATCCAAAGGAAAAAAGAAAGTTTCAACAAGTGCTTGGGAAAACTGGACAGCAACATGTGGAAGAATAAATTGGACCACCTTCTTACACCATACACAAAACAAAAATTAATTCAAAATGGATAAATGTGTGACAGGAAACCATCAAAATCCTAGAGGAGAACACAGGTAACAATCTCCTTGACCTCAGCCACAGCAACTTCTTACTAGACACATCACCAGCGGAAAGGGAAACAAAAGCAAAAAAGAACTAGTAGGACTTCATCAACATAAAAAGCTTCTGTACAGTGAAGGAAACAATCAATAAAACTATCAATAAAAAGACAATTAATAAAAATGCTTCTGCATAGCAAAGGAAACAATAAAACTAAAAGACAGCCTTCAGAATGGGAGAAGATATTAACAAAGGACATATTCTGATAAAGGGTTAGTATCCAAAATCTATAAATAACTACTCAAACTCAACATCCAAAAAATAATTCATCCAGTCAAGATATGGGCAGAAGACATGAACAGACATTTTTCCAAAGACATGCAGATGAATGACACATGAAAAGATGCTCAGTAAGTATCACTTGGCATCAGGGAAATACAAATCAAAACCACAATGAGATACCACCTCACACCTGTCAGGATGGCTAAAATTAACAACAGAAGAACAACAGGCATTAGTGAAGATGCAGAAAAAGGGTAACCCTCTTGCACTGTTTGTGGGAATGCAAACTGATGAAGTCACTCTGAAAAACAGTGCAGAGATTTCTCAAAAAGTTATAAATAGAACTACCCATGGGGCACCCTGGTGGTATAGTCAATTGAGTGACCGACTCTTGGTTTCAGCTTGGGTGGTGAGATCAAGCCCCATTTTGGGCTCCACACACAGAGTAGAATCTGCTTAAAGGTTCTCTTTCCATCTGGCTCTCTCCCACCCTACTCTCATGTGCACACATGTGCTCCCTCCCTTTTTCCCTTTCTCTTAAATAAATGAATTTTTTTAAAAAATAGAATTACCATATAATCTAGCAATTGCACTATGAAGTTTTTACCCAAAGCACACAAAAATACAGAATCAAAAGGGTACATGCACCCCAATATTTATTGGAGCATTATCAACAATATCCAAACTATGAAAAGAGCACAGTATCCATCAACTGATGAACTGATACAGAAGATGTGGTACACACACACACACACGAATATTACTCAGCCATCAAAAAGAATGAAATCTTGCCATTTGCAACACTAGGGATGGAGCTAGAGTGTATTATGATAACATAATTATGCTAATTATGAAGTGAGTCAGAGAAAGACAAATACCATATGATTTCACACATATGTGGAATTTAAGGAACAAAACAGATGAACATATGGAGGGGGAGGAAAAAGAGAGAGGGAAGCAAACCGTAAGAGACTCTTAAAGATAGAGAACTGAGGGGGTGATCGAGGGAGGTGGGTGGAAGATGGGCCAAATGGGTTATGGGAATTAAGGAGGGCACTTGTTAGGATGTATGTAAATGATGAATCACTAAATTTTATACCTAAAAATGAGATTACACTGTATGTTAACCAATTAGAATTTAAATTAAAAATTTTAAAGAAAGAAAGGACTTTCAAAATAAAAGCAGAGAGAGAAATAATAACCATCTCTTTAAGTCTGAGAAAGTCAAAGGACTGCTTCATTAGAAGCTATATCCTAAACATACATATAGCTTTCTATGTTCATGAACAACTCAATTACTACTCCAAGAGCTATCAAAAACTGTATGCTTTCTTCTAGAGTGACACAGTCCAATATAGTAGCTACTTGCTACATGTGGCAATTTACATTAAATTCAGTGTAATTAAATTAAAAATTAATTCCTCAGTTGCACTAGCTACATTTCATGTATTCAGTAGCCACATATAGCTATTGGCTTCCAGACTAAATAACATAGACATAAAACATCTCAATCATCACAGGAAGTTCTGTTGAACTGTGTTGCACCAGAGAATTAAAATGAAAATCTGTTTTTAAAAAATCTGGCGATGCTATTCTGTTCATGTAATCTATTATTAATTGTATTATTAGTGATTACCAAAAAAGCATTGGTCACCATTATCCTTTATATGAAAAAATGGGAAGGGGGAGCTGGAAGAAAAAAACCCTCCAGGTCTGAAACATCTGTTAATCTTGGTTTACAAACATGGAAATAGTCCAATCATTACATTTTTCTTGATCAAAGAACAGTTGCTTAAATTTTAAGAAGCAGTCCTCTATTCAGGCTCTCTATTGCTTTTGATTTTTTTTTTTTTTGAGTTAGTTAATTTCTTAGGAGTAAGTGAAGAGCTAAAGGTGGTTATACTTTAAGATCTTCTCCCAAAAGGATTCTTCCCCCCTCCCCTCCACCCGCCCGCAGTGGTAAACATCCCTGGAAGTTTTAACTCTGAACATTCTCCAAGTTCAGTAATTGCCATAGCAAGGATTAGAAAGCTTTCAAAAAGTGTCCTACAAAATTAACTGATCCTCAGTCTTTATTCATAAAAATGTCTGTGCCAATAATACATTTGAAAATTGAGAAGACTGGGCAGCCCGGGTGGCTCAGCGATTTAGTGCTGCCTTCAGCCCATGGCCTGATCCTGGAGACCCAGATCGAGCCCCACGTCAGGCTCCCTGCAGGGAGCCTGCTTCTCCCTCTGCCTGTGTCTCTGCCTCTTTCTGTGTCTCTCATGAATAAATAAATAAAATATTTTAAAAAATAAATAAAATAAAATTGAGAAGACTGCTTTTTATAAGCAGTCTTTAATGAATGAACCACCAGCCCTTTATGAGATCTGAAACACTGAAGAATCCTGTCTGCAATTCACCCCTTTTGAGGCAAATTTACTGCCATCTACTAATTCATAGGAAGACAAATATTTAGATGTTCAAATAGTGTATAGGAATTGTCCATGCCAAAGAGGGAGAGATAAGCTCCTGCCTGTCTTCAGAAAGAAACAGAGTCAGAGCTTCTTAAAATAAAATAGGGTCTTGGACCACCCATGTTAGAATCTAGGTTTATTAAGTCATAATCTTAAGGTTGAGGCCTGGAACTCAGTATTTGATAATTGAGCAAGAGACTGGTATACACATTCCAGTTTGACAACCATTGTCACAGTGCAAAGGCCAAGGGCCAAGGGCCAAGGGAATAGGACCCTGTACGATATATCCCTGATGGTATTACTCTGCTGCAAGGGAACAGAACCTGGTATTTCAGACATCAACAAAGGTTTAAACTAGTCCCATGATCACATTCTAGAGAATATTATGTATTATACACACACACACACACATATATATGTACACACACATATATGTGTAATATGTATACATATATATTATATAGCATAGTATAAAATATATAACACATATTACATTATGTATAATTAAAATAGGATATAATTGTTATATATAAATTATATATATTATCAAAATATTGATTATACTAACAGTAATGTGATATATAAATACTGTAGTATAATTATATTCTATATTAATCATATAGATTGCATATATTAATTCTATTATATTATATATAAGATATGCTATATTTATACACATAACATATATAGACACATTTATATGTATACATGTAAAACAAAAAAATATTTTTCCCAAGAATATCAGTACAATTAGGGCATAACCAATACAAGATTTGCTGCATGAAGGAGCTATAAGAAACACAGCAGAAAATCAGTACAAAACTTATATATTATTGTGGTACCTATTAAACAACTGAGAAAAGCATTCCAAATATGAGCTCTTGTAGTCATACAACATTTGTAAAATTCAAACAATCCAAACATATTCCCAGTGAAAGCTTACCCCCCACTCCCTACAGTTCAAGAGCCACTGTAACCCCCAGTCTTCAACCCCTTCCTAACAGTACTAATTGGCAAATAAGTGGAGTCATGTTTTGTTAATCCTGTTTTATTCCTGGATTACTTTATTTTTTAAAGAAAGATTGCATTTATTTATTCATAAGACACACAGAAAGAGAGGCAGAGACACAGACAGAGGGAGAAGCAGGCTCCCTAAGAGGAGCCTGATGTAGGATTTGATCCCAGGATCACAACTTGAGCCAAAGGCAGATGCTCAACCCAGTGGCCACCCAGGTGCCCCATTCCTGGATTACTTGAGCTAGTAAATTAAATCTTGTTGAATGGATAGATACATACATGCAGCAATAGTAACAAGAGAAATAAATGGTACCTGACGCTCTGAAAGACACTGGACAACTGTCAAAATTACTTATTTCCATTAGAAAGTATGAAATAGAAGTAAGAACTCTTGTCATTGCTGTGGTCAAACTCACACCTTTACCATTTACTAAATGTTTCTGAGACACTGAGCAGATCCTGCCTTTTCTCTGGGGTTCTATTTCTCACCTATAAAGAGAGGGGTGAAACAGGATGATCTTCCTTGCTTTGAAATTCTACAATTTGTATTAGGAGTAGAGTTCCCCAACCTAGCTATAGCTTTCAGCTTTACAAAATAAAATAAATTCTCCTTTCAGCTAAATTTATCTTGATGTAATTTGCCTTGGTGATTTTTTTAAAATTAGTTTAGCTTAAGTATGTAAAGCAGAAGTGACAATTTCAAAAATAAAAAAAAATATGATTTTGTAAACATCTTCACTATTAATCACAGTGAAGAAACTTAAG
The DNA here is from genome assembly GCF_048164855.1 of Canis lupus baileyi. NCBI lineage: Eukaryota > Metazoa > Chordata > Mammalia > Carnivora > Canidae > Canis > Canis lupus. The sequence goes on from NC_132862.1 coordinate 27,078,272, forward strand.
TTTAAAGAAACCTTATTACAAATAAGTTGAGAATCTCATATGAAATAACTGATTCATTATAAACCAAACACTTGAGGTTTAATTTTTCACATATGTAAAAATAACACTTTGGGTTCATAAAAAATTTGACACATATTCTTAGGTTATGCATTCAGAAGCATATGTAACATGTTAGTAAACAGGTATATTATAATTATCATGAACAATTCTTTCCTGGGTATCTACTATATACCAGACAGTGTATTAGGCCCTTAATACAAAAATATTACTGCGTGTCTTTTCAGTGGAATGTTAAGGGATTTCTAATGATTCCTCTAGGGATTAAAAATAAGATTATGTATGTGCATCTCTAATTGCTATTGACTAAACTATTTTACAACTCTAGGGATTGTCCTTAAATTAGAGAAAATAATAACAGCACAAAGATTTTCTGTTCATTGCAATGCAAATGATTCCTGTTCATGATAATGCAAACTAATTTTATCTGAGAATATAAATTGCTGAAAGTCAAATTCTCATTTGAAGTGGGTTTAACATCTTATTGGTTCCTTCATTAATTAGTTAAATAAAATATTTGCATTATGTTCATTTTACATTTCTATGAGCCATGAATTTACCTTTGTGAATATTATACTTTAACACATGAAAAATGGTCTTAGAGTCTATAATTTGTGATTTATTCCCACTACAACCTAAAAGTATATATATTATGACTATTTGACATTTTACTTTAACTGTACGATTACTAGAAATATAAAGTCAAATATTATTTCAAATTTTCTTCTAGGTTTCAAGTTGATAGAAATTAAACTACAGGGATGCCTGAGTGGCCCAGCAGTTGAGCTCCTGCCTTCCACCCAGGGCATGTTCCTAGATACCCAGGATCGAGTCCTACTTCCAGCTCGCTGCATGGAGCCTGCTTCTCCCTCTGCCTTCGTGTCTGCCTCTCTCTCTCCATCTGTGTCTCTCATGAATAAATAAATAAAATCTTTGAAAGAAATAAAATAATATTTTTTTTAAAAAAGAAATTAAATTACAAAAATCAACTCTGAACATTTTTACTAACTCAGCCAGTGGACCAAAGCAAGTGACTTCACAGCAAGGATGGGCTAAAGAAAAACTCCAGAACTCCTCCAAGAAAGTTGATATTATCCTCTACATTTCTAATTATTTTCTAAAGCCAAAAAAATTCCCATCCTCCATTCTGAGCTTCAGATTTGTTGTTGGAGGTCTCCATCCAAATGCCCCTCCTAACCTTGAGCTAAAGTTCAAAATGAATCGACCCATGTCCTCAAACCCCCTAATCACTCCCGTCAAACTTTTCCCTTCTATATTGTTTCTTGCACATCCCTCAACCATCCAATCTCTAAGTACACAGGTCAGGTCCTTTCTGCAGCTCCAACTCCAGTTACCTCATCTGGACTCAGTCACCCTATTACCATTCCATTCCAGTAGCCTATTATTGGTCGCATGTTTTTTGCCAATCACATTCCAACAGAATTTCCTGTCTCCAAACTTTTCTACCTCAAATTTGTGGTCTTCATTGTGAGTGAGCCAGAATGATCTATTAGACTAGAAATGCAACTTTGACTTTGACATATCCTGGTGCTCTGTGATAGGATAAAGGATCTTGAACATGATAATGAAGATCCTCCACAATCTGGGCTTGTTTTCTTCTGCAGCCTCACTTCCCATCACGTGAGTTCCACAACTGATGCTTCACCAACTACTAGCAGGGAGCAGTTTCCCTGCACTGTCATTATTTCTTGCTTCTAGAGTGCTCACTCTGCCCTGAAGGAGTTTTTTACTCCTCCCCACTGCCAGTTTCACCTTTCTGGCTACCTTTTTAAAAATAAAGCTCAAAGCATTATCATTTTCCCTTCCTTAAACCGCCTTCTAGGCCCTCCCCTCTATTTCAAGGCTCAAACACCATTTACTCCCTTTTATTATTGTGATAAAAAAATTATAATGATCTGTTTAGGTACGGTGCCATATATGGAGCTGCAAGTTCCTTGAGGTCATAATTCAAAACCTCTTACAGGGCATGATTTAGTGCCTCCCTCAAGATCTAAAGGATGGTTCTCATTATGTTATCATTTAATTGAATGGTCCAGCTCCTCCACAAACCAGAAGGATCCTGAGGATGACAGCAACTACAAGCAGTAGCCCAGTTGTCCATGAACTAGCAGCATCCATGCCAGATGTTGTATCTTTGATTAATATGACCTAAAGTACATGACATGGGGCCTTTGGTTTAACAAATCAGTTTTTCCTATCCCTATCAGAAAAGAAAATCAGAAACAATTTGCATTCACCTATAATGTACAAAAGTACACATTTCTAGCTTTGCCATTGGGACCCATGTTAACTCTCCCTCTGTCACAACATAATCTGCAGTGTCCTGAACTGTCTGGATGTCCTGTCCAGTGCCACACTCATCCACTGTATTATGCTAATCAAGCCAATGTGCAAGAAGTGGCCAACATGCGGGAAGTCTTGTTTAGATACATGGCCTCCAGAGGGTGGGATATAAACCTTACTGAAAAAGAAAAAAAAAACTATTATAAATTTTCAACACCTGTTACATATGTTTGCATTCAGTTCAACTAAATAGTTAAGCACAGGAAGGCAAAGATTATATGGCTACATCTTTTAGACTCCTGCCTAGAAATTCTGCATCAAAAATGAGAAAGAGGGATCCCTGGGTGGCGCAGCGGTTTGGCGCCTGCCTTTGGCCCAGGGCGTGATCCTGGAGACCCGGGATCAAATCCCACATCGGGCTCCCGGTGCATGGAGCCTGCTTCTCCCTCTGCCTGTGTCTCTGCCTCTCTGTCTCTCTCTCTCTCTGTGTGACTATCATAAAAAAATAAAAATTAAAAAAAATATATTTAAAAAAAATGAGAAAGAAAAATTATCTATCACTTAACATATAAAATGCTCATGTAAAGTCTGTTCTGTTGTCATTATCAAGTAACTCCTGGAAACAACTAGTAAATTAATACATGGAACAAAAAATGGTATCCTAGAATCGTCCACAATAAGATTCACACCATCAGAGGGACACAGTGGCAGTAGAATGAGATACAAAGAATTTTCATAAACGTTACTCAGATATTCCCTCAGTCCTCATGTTTTGTATTTTCTTTGGCCAATCCTTTCCAATCACATATTAGACTACAATTTTTATTCATGTTATTGGTAGACATCAAATATTTCACTAAATCAAGCTGTTTTCTCCAGTCTCACTCACCTCCCTATTTCTAACATCCTGCCTTAATCTAGTTAACTGCTAAAATTGTATTAATTTATGCTATAAATATAAATTAAAATACATAGCATTGGAGAATTTAAACATGGTTTGATTTTATCACAGTGGGACCCAGATTTTTCAACACATTAACTGGTATGATGTAAAACATGAAAGATCAACAATCACTGCCCAGGGGCATCTATCATGTTAAAGGGGAAACCAAAAGGCAGGAGAGGAACAGGCCCTTCAGCAACATCTTTTGGGAAGGTGGAAATGACTCGATGTAGTAAATTCTGCAAAAAGAACAAAACATTTATTCAAAAAAAGCCCGAAGGACTAAGAATGAATAAGAATCTGGTGCCTCTTACTATGAATAACACTACATTAGTAAATGAATATATTTATATCATGATAGATGCTTCCAAAATAATGATAAACAAATATGCTCCACATGGGGTTTTTTTCTCCCAGTGAATTGTTTCCTTGGAACATGACACTTCCAAATCTGTCATCACTCTCAGGGTGCCAAGTCACCGCTTAATATGCTGGAGTTAAATTTACCAAGCAAGATTCTGGTGCCCCAATAATGGTAAATGGAGGCTTAACCTGCTCAGAAATTCTTAGTCGGTCATTTTGTTTAGCTTAAAATGTGCTACATTCTTCTGTATAATGCATTCCATAATTAAAAATAAACTCATGGGCAGCCCGGGTGGCTCAGTGGTTTAGCACTGCCTTCAGCCCAGGGCCTGATCCTGGAGACCCAGGGTCAAGTCCCACATCGGGCTCCCTGCATGGAGCCTGCTTCTCCCTCTGCCTGTGTCTCTGCCTCTCTCTCTCTCTCTCTCGTTCTCTCTCTCTCTCTGTGTCTCATGAATAAATAAATAAAATCTTAAAAAAATAAAAATAAATAAAAATAAACTCATTGAACTTTTCTGGGAAATGAAGTTCCCTAAACCCAAAAACTAATGTCATTAAGTATCAATGACTTCATTTGTTTCTTCTGTTGAAAGATAAACACTAGACTATACTCCATCAGCTTATTGGAGTGTTTACAAAAGAATTACTCAATAAACAAGTTAGCACTAACCGGATCTCTTTAGCTTTTGATCTAAGAATAGCTTCATAATTACCAAAGAGTATATGGTTTATAGTGTGGCTTTAAAGAAAGTTTAATAAAATTTTTATTTTAAAATACTTTTTGATTTACAGATGACAGAGTCAGATGCCACCCCCAGTCCTCCCACAAACATCGTTTCCCATTTTAACATTTTACATAGTATGGCATACTCACTAAATTAATGAGCCAATATTGATATATTATTAATAACTACAGCCAAGGCATCTGGATAGCTCAGTCAGTTAAGCATCTGCATTCAGCTCAGGTCATCCTCCAATCAAGCCCCACATTGGGCTCCCTGCTCAGTGGGGAGTCTGCTTCTCCCTTTCCCACTGCCCCCCCACCACTCATGTGCTTTCTCTCTCTCACTTGCTCTGTAATAAATACATAAAACCTTTAAAATATTCTTCAGATATTTATATATTATTCAGATATATTAATCAAATATATTTAGTTGTTTTTAATGTTTTTTGTTTGTTTGTTTGTTTTTTTTTGTGTGTGTGTGTGTGTGTGTGTGTGTGTGTTTTTCCCAGTATTCTATCCAGGACACCATGTACATTTAGTTGTATCTCAGATTCTTCCTGGCTATGACAATTTTTCTGAAAATTTTTTTTTTTTTTACAACTGTGACACTTATAGAACTAGTACTATATTTGTAGAATATCCCACAATTGTCATTTGTCTGATGTTTATCTCAAGATTAGACTGGGTTAAAGGTTTTGAGGAGGAAGATCACATAAGTAAATATTCTCACCATATCATGGATATATATTATCAGCATGGCATTGCTGTTGATGTTTTTTTTTTTTTTATTTATTTATTTTATGTATTTATGATAGTCACACAGAGAGAGAGAGAGAGAGAGGCAGAGACACAGGCAGAGAGAGAAGCAGGCTTCATGCACCGGGAGCCCGACGTGGGATTCGATCCCGGGTCTCCAGGATCGCGCCCTGGGCCAAAGGCAGGCGCCAAACCGCTGCGCCACCCAGGGATCCCTGTTGATGTTAAGTTAACATCATCTGGCTTGGCTTGATCATCTGGCTGAGGCAGTTTTGCAAGGCTCCTCCATTGTAGAGTTACTCTTTTCTCTACTTCCCATACTACTCTCTGGAAGGAATCACTTAGTGAAGCCCACATTTAAGGAGAGGGAAGCTTCAAGCTTCTATATTCTTGAAAAAGTAGTATCTACATAAATTATTTGGAATCCTTTTCTACTGGGAGATTTGTCTATTCAGTCTATTTATTTAATCACTTAGATCAGTATGGACTCATGAATGTTTATCTTATGCTTTAGGTTATACTCCAAAACTACATTAACTTGTTTTGTTTCTCAGATTGTTCCAGCTTTGGCCATTAGAGTTCTTTCGGTTGATTCCAATGTCCAACTGACATACCCTATCTATCACTGTGTACATGGAGGAGCGTGGGCTATATATGCAAGCACTTCTTAACTTATGGTACTAGAAGACACTCCAAGCTTGTCTTGTATATTCTGTGCCCCAGTCCTAGAATAAAGCACTTTTCTTCCCCATTGCTTTATTGGAGATGGTATCAGAAACCAGTCTCAGCTGGAGATGCTTACTGCTAATGGAGTATTGCTGCTTCTAAGCCTCTCAGTAGTCAGAGCAAGGAAGTATTTGTGTACATACTAACCCTTAATTATATACATAATGATAAATACTTCCACATTTATCTATCTTAACTCTATTAAGCTTTTTTTATTTGAGGTCATTAACCAAACTGATTGCACCCAGTTACATAGACTCCATTTTGGAACCGATGGTACATCGGATGTTGCACTGCAAAGTTAATGCAATCCTTTTCCCCGTGTGACTTTCCAGTTGATTCATGACTGGAGTAATTTCATAGACTCTACTGTACACTTCATTTTTGGTCACTTTTCCTGGTCTTACCATGGGGTTTGACATACGGTAATGTTCAACAAGTATTTGTTGAATGTATGTATGGAGATCTCAAGCCATAAATAACATCTATCACCTTCCTCTTCCCTTTCAGAGCATCCTTTCTTTCTTGTTTTGTGGAAATGAAAACTGCCTCAACCTCAGGCTCTCCTTCCTACAAATATACATACACCATATGCATCTGTATCATCTACTTCCCACTTAGCAGAAAACAGTTCATCTTCAGTAGATTTTTTTTTTAAGATTTTATTTATTTATTAATGAGAGGCACAGAGAGAGGCAGAGACATAGGCAGAGGGAGAAGCAGGCTCCCTGAGGAGAGCCTGACTTAATCGAAAGACCCCGGGATCATGCCCTGAGCCAAAGACAGATGCTCAACCACTGAGCCACCCAGGTGTCCTTCCAGCAGATAAGAGGCCCGTAAAAGGGTTAGTTCCCTTTCACTGCCTCTCCAGGTACCTAATCCCACCAATCCTTTGCCAGAATCATCCTGCATCTTCAAACTTCTCCATTTCCACTTTCTTTCTCCTAAACAAATGCACTCAAGGCTCGCCCTACTTTTTACAAATATAAATTTTTACCCCCAAACCACTAACTATTTTTCTCTTTTTATATTGCTCTTAATGGCCCAGCACCTTGAAAATATCATCTAAATTAAATTTTCCCATATCTGAGGACATGGGTGGCTCAATTAGGCGACCAACTCTTGATTTTGGGTCATGATCTCGGGGTCATGAGATCAAGTCTCACCTCAGGCTTCGCACTCAGTCAGAATGTGCTTGAGATCCCTCCTCCCTTTGCTCCTCCCCCACTACATGTATGTGCATGCATGAAATAAATAGAAATAATAAAATCTTTTTAAAAAATGTTTTTCTGGGACACCTGGATGGCTCAGCAGTTGAGCGTCTGCCTTTGGCTCAGGGCGTGATCCCAGGATCCGGGATCGGGTCCCACATCGGGCTCCTTGCATGGAGCCTGCTTCTCCCTCTGCCTGTGTCTCTGTTTCTCTCTCATTGTCTCTCATGAATAAATAAATAAAATCTTTAAAAAAAAATGTTTAAAAAAAAAATAAATAAATAAAAAATAAAAAATAAAAAAAAATGTTTTTCTGTGTCCTCATCTACTTCTCCACCCACTGTTATCTGGCCTCTATCACTAATAAAATATAACTTCTACTTAACTAGCTAATTTCAGTGAATTCTTCTCTATAATTTATTTTAATCGATTTAACATGTAAACCAACAGAAAAATCACATACTTTATTCAACTAAACTTGCTGACAAATGTGTGTAGCAACTTAGAAAATAAACACAATCTGCTTATTTACATGCAAACTACCATTCACATAACTGAATCACAAAGTATTCAAGAACTAAATTTCAAATCACTTAAATCAAAAAGTTGAGAAAAAAATGCTGATTAAATTTGTTGCTGTCTGAATGCAGAAAAGCTACTTAAAAATTTTTAAATGGAAGGAAAAATGTCTAAATATAAAATACATTTTGCGGGATCCCTGGGTGGTGCAGCGGTTTGGCGCCTGCCTTTGGCCCAGGGCGCGATCCTGCAGACCCGGGATCGAGTTCCACGTCGGGCTTCCTGTGCGTGGAGCCTGCTTCTCCCTCTGCCTGTGTCTCTGCCTCTCTCTCTCTCTCTCTGTGTGACTATCATCAATAAATAAAAATTTTTTAAAAAGTTTAAAAAATAAAAATAAAATACATTTTGCATGTCATATACAAGTGTGTAACATAAGCAACACATTCAAAATAACACACTTGAAATGCTTTATCATCACATAAATATTTAAAATGTTAATGAGAAAATTCACGAGAGGAAATACAAATGGCTAATAAACAAAATGTTCAGTTTCACAAGTAAAAAAGTGAATTGAATAAGTGAATTATTCTTTTCTCATCTATTGTTAGTAATCAAATATATCTCCCAATTCTAGTAAATGTGAGTTAAGACTAGCATTATAGTAATGGTTTGTAGAAAGGGACAGAAATGTGCTTGATTTTTCTTTTCCATTCTATTCACTTTTGGATTTTCAAAGCTGCACTAAATAGAACAAAAGACATTTAATAGCCAAAAGGAAAACATTAAATGCCATCGATTAACAAAATAATCAGGAGATATAAAATCATAAGTTCAGGCATTTTAAAGTAATGAAGTGGGCTAAAATATCTGTTGAGATTGTTATAGCGCCAAAAAAGCTCTCTCGAAATACTTTTCCTACCAACTTATTCACACCCATCTTTAATGGAAAAAAGACTTTATTTAGTTGAAAATTAAGCTATAAAAGCAAACACTTCCAGGATAAATAGTTCACACTAAGACATAAAAGATAGATTTCTTCTGGGAAAGAGGTTTTAATGGGAAAAACAGAAGGTAATACAGTATGTACCCCCAAAAAAGACAAAGTGGACACTCTCTCTGTAAGGGGCAAAACAGATGGCAAAGTAGAGGCCCAGAACACTAAAGACAAGCTTTGCCTGATACCTAAAACTATGTTTTGTGTACAAGACTCTTCAAAAGGCCCTTGTCCAGAATATTATGCCACAGCTCTTGCCTAAAAAGAAGCAGCTGTGGACACAGATGTGGTCTTGCTCTGTTATTCAAGCCCCAACTGGATAAAAGCAGGTTAATATAGCTTTAATGGTGGCAGATTAGATATTTGGCCTGTTTGTTAGATGTAATTGAATCTGTGTTTTTGAGAACAGCTCTTGATGACGCACAATGTCACAAATCCAACATAAGAAGGGCTGTTTAAGATCTGGTAACCAAATGCATGAAATGAATGAAAACGCTGGGTATTATGAGAAAAAGATATATATAAATTATGATAGGAGTTAATGTTTTGATTTGAAGACATGATTCCTTATTTTGAAAGAATGGCCTCTTGGCCTCTTCAAAAAATAAAATAAATGTGCTCATTTCCAGATTTTGGATGCTTTAAGAAAAACAAGTGCTGGGGTAAAATATTAAAAAAAAAAAATCAAGATTTTCCTTTTTATTTTTGTTACCAACTCCATTGTTACTTTAAAGTACTCATGTTGACAGAAGAATCAGGAAGCTGATGATCCTAATGAATTTTTTATGTGTCCAAGACAGGACTCAATCCTAGGTAGCCCAAATGCAAACCTCCTACCATATCTTAACTACTGAATCTCTGTTTGCTTCCCAGTTACTTCCCAAATCACAAACTGGCTTCTTTAACTGCTACTCTGTCTAAATGGGTTCCTTTTAAATAAATAGGAGGGCATAAAATGTTAAAAAAAAAAAAAAATCTCCAGGAATGTATTTTTCTGATCTGCTTACCTCGTTCATTTTATCAGTATTTATTGAGCATCTATTGTGTGCCAGATACTGTTTTTATATGCTTGGGGAATATAAGTAAACAAAAGAACAACCACCACAAAAGTTGCTCCATCACTGTAAAGCTTAAATTCTAGAGAAGGAGATAGAGAGTAAATAATGAACATAAATAAATGCTACCATGTGTTAGAAGGCAACAAGTGCTCCTGAAGGAAGAGTAAGACAATAAGGACTGGTAGTAGAGAGGGCATGGCTTCAGTCTGAAGTTGTGGTTGGGGGCTGTCAGGCTAAACCCCAATGGAAAGGCAACATCAGATTTAAGACTTGAAGACACAGCCACAGAGGAAATGAGCTATGAGGATATCCAAAGAGAAACTGCTCCAGGCTGAGAGAACAGCCAGGGGTAATGTCCCCAATGAGTATAGCTGACATGCACAAAGAATAGTACAGATAAGTGTAGCTGAAGCAGAGTAAATGAAGAAAAAAGGTAGGAAGAGATAAGGTAATGGCAAAGATAAAGCAGCTCAATTACATAGGGCCCTGTAGGGGTTATAAAGTCTTTGACTTGTACTCTGATATGGCGAGTCAATGGATGGTTTCAAGCAGGGGGGTAACATTACTAACTTATATTCTTAAGTCACTCAGGCTATTCTGCTGTGAACAGACCATAAGTAAGAAAGCAGAGAGAACTGCTGAGAGGTTTCTGTAACACTTAGGCTAGGCATGATATTACCACTACTATAGTTGTAACAGTAGAAGTGTGACAAGTAGTCAGATTCTGGATTATTCAGCAAAGTAGAACTAACCAAACTTGCTGGTAAATTGGGTGTGATGGATAAGAGAATGAGGCAAATCCAAGATGCCCCCAGGATCTTTAACAGATCATTTGGAAGGCTGCAGTTGCCATTGGCTGAGATTAGGAAGGCTACATTTGGAGCAGGTTTGAAGGTAATTTGGTTGGAGGTTCCACTTGGGACACATGGGGTTTCAGCTGTGTGTTAGATATCTAAGTCAAAAGGTCATTTATTGCAGCTGGATATGAGTCTGGATTTCAAAAGAGGGGTTAAAGCAGGAGATATAAATTTAGAAGTTGTGAGTCTGAAAATTAATTTCTGGTTAAAAAGCAAGAGAAGCAAAGCACTCCTTGGTCACTTAACATATGCCATGCCCTACACCATAAACTCTCACATGCCTTGTGTCATTTAATTCTTGTAACTCCCCTGTTTTTCAGACTAGACCATTTTACAGCCTAGTAAATTAAATTGAGAAAGTCTAAGCAATTCCCTGAGGCTAACCAGCTTTCCTTATGGCAATGAATTTTGGAAGAGGCAGACCTTGGACTCATATGTAGGCTTTTCCATTAGTTTATAACCTCTCAAGGGCCCAATACAAATATAAATGTAGCTTATATTCTGGCTGTGATAAGTGAAAAAAGGAATCCAAAAAGTGGATGCAGAACTACAGACCTAGTATAATAAATGCCCTCAAATTATGTGAATTAAGTTTAGATCTGAGTTTAATAATCCTTTACAACGAATGAAAATTTACAGTCTTTTAGGATTTGAATCAAAAGGTTTAAAATATCTTACTTTTATTACTTGTCTTCTTGAAAAATCACCTGTTTCTCACAAGTCACTTCCTTTATTTTGAGGTACCAATGTAAGTCAAATTGTGTACACATATGTGGAACATTAAGTAACCTAGTTCTCCAAAATTGAACACAAAAATCATGGCTTATTCATTTGATACCATATTTTTCAGAGAAAAGTAGTAAAATTCTCTTTCTTCCCAGTCACTTGGCTTTAGAAGTTTCATATCTGTTACTTGTCTTATATTTTTTAATACTTAAGAATTTACTTACTTAAGAATATTCAGATACAAAAGATACAGATCTTCTCAATCACCTGGGTAAGAGTATCATATACCATTTCTGACAATGTTCATGAGCCAAGTTATAAATTCTACTGTAAGAATACAACCATAAGAAAACCAAAAAGTTTGAGGAAAAACATAATTTTAACATTTCTTACTACAAACTAAACATGCCACTTGGACAAAACCAGTTTCCAAATTTCCTCTAATAAAATTATTAAGTAAAAGTTTTCATGTACTAACATATACATGAAAAATCCAAGACTCAGGGCTATAGCATATAACCTCCATTCTCTCTGTTCATGATGGATGGATGCAGAAATAGAATTTTCAAAATTATACAGAAGTTATATTTTTAATTCTATATATATGTATATATACATACATATATATGTATAGACACACAATATGTATATAATAGAAATAATTTATATAAATACCCATTTTATGAATTTAAAATATAACTTCCAAGAAAATAATTGCAAATGTAAATATTCCCATGGATTATAGTTTTATAGGAGGTTAACTCAAAGAACAAACATTGACTTAGCATTAGCATTTACAAAATAAACTTATGGAGAACTTATTTATTTAACCTGTTCTATACATGCATACATACACACACACACACATTTATAGTCCCCATTGCTTCTTGACCTATACCTCTATTATTCTGTATACTTTAGAGTTTATGGAGTACATTACAAATACATAACCATTGTTCACTGCCGCCCACTGGGGATGTCTTAGCAGACACTGGAACACATATTCAGGGAGGACACTAGCCAACCAAAGCAGCTCCACATAGATTTATTTTGTATATGGCAGCTTCGTGTAATATTCTATAGCAAAAATGGCTTCTGCTGCTAAGAAAATTACTTGGAAAACCACGGTCTTAGAGCTTTCTTAATTAAAAATGTATTTAGAATTATTGAGGCACCAAAGTTTCACATTTATGTAACAGAACTACAGAAAGAAAAGTGTAACCATCAACAGACACTTGGGTTAACATTACTTTTCCCAAAGAAAGCAGGGAAAATAAATCTGTTTTGTATAATTTACCAGAAAGCTTGATATTTGAAGCAGTACTAAGCAGTGGTTTCACAAAACGTTGAGTTATTTTCAGTAATGTGCTAAGATTCACCCTGGTGTATGTTTACATCAAAGTAAATAAAACATTTCAGTACAAAAGAGCCCTTTAATAAAACCTAGAGAAATACTATATACAGGAAAGAGAGCTCTGAGTTCCAAGAACATTTTCACTGAGATCTTATTGGTTCTGGAAGATGAGTAAGAGATTTAGTTACCATATGCAGTTTATACGTAAGCAAATGAAGTGCAGTGACAAAAGATGAGTCATACAGGGTTGCAAAGTTAGCAGAGAGGATTCTCCTAGATCCTATTCCATGGAAATTGCCATGGACCACATAGAACCGTCACTGTGTGATGAACTAATGTGTTCTGATTTTACTGTGAATTTACTGGAACTTAAGTGATAGGCCATAAATATAGGGCTACAGAAAATAATTGCTGACTACACACTTGAAATGAAATTTAAACCTAAAGAATGGATTCTTCTGAGCTAAAACCTCAAACAGGCTTGGCGAAAGCACTTACACTTGCTAACCAAGAAGCAACTTCCCGTGTAGTTACAAGGAAGGCCTCTGATGCTTCAGCCACTGGCAGACCCTCAACGGCCTGCACAGAAGGGACCCAGAGATGTTCACATCCTGATCTCCAGAAGCTGTGAGGACGTTACCTGTTACATGACAAAAGCAACTTTGCAGATGTGATTAAGGACCTTGAGATAAGGAAATTATCCTGGATTATGGTCACTGTAACCACAGGTCCTCATAAAAGGGAGGCACAAGAGTCAGTAGTAGGATACGTGAACATGAAGAGGTCAGGGCAATGTGATATTAGGACTTGACCTTTGCCAGCTTTGGAAAGTGGAAGAAGAGGACTACAAGCCAAGGAAACTGGACAGCTTCTAGAAGCTAGAAAAAAAAACACCAAAATGGATCTTACCCAGACCCTAAAGAAAGCAATGCAGCCCTGCCAACACCTTGATTTTTGCCCAGCGTGATCCATGTCAGATATCTAATCTACAGAAGTACAAAATAATAAATATGTGTTAATGCCACTATGTGATCATTGGTTACAGCAGCAATAGAAAATTTGTACACTCAGGTTATGAAGACATGTGTTCTTTATAAATGGAGAAAGATCTTAAAATTCATTCAAGAAACATGTACTGAAAGTCTAAGGTGTGCCACACTCATGGACCCAGGACTGAAAGAAGACCAAGGTTTACTTTTTGCAGTCAGGAGTGAATCGTTCGTTCTTCCATGTGTATGAATTGGCTTATCTGTACATGAGCCTGTGAGTACATGGGCCTACAAATGTTTATCTGCATGGAAAAGCTCAACAGAAAAAGGAGGGAGGGATTGTAGACATTATCTTAAAAACCATACAAATGAGGAAACTAGCTCAGTTGAGCCTTCAGAAAGTTTAGTATCGGGATCCCTGGGTGGCGCAGCGGTTTGGCGCCTGCCTTTGGCCCAGGGCGCGATCCTGGAGACCCAGGATCGAATCCCACGTCAGGCTCCCGGTGCATGGAGCCTGCTTCTCCCTCTGCCTATCTGCTTCTCTCTCTCTCTCTCTGTGCGACTATCATAAATAAAATAAAAATTAAAAAAAAAAAAAAAGTTTTAAAAAAAAAAAAAAAAGAAAAGAAAGTTTAGTATCTACTTCCTCAGGTCCAGCTTGCACTTCTTTTGCTTAATAAAGTGGAAAGCAATGTGAAGTCCTCTATGATTCTGATATGAGCAGTCTCTAAGTTTCAATTATGAATCAGTTACCCCCAGATCATTCTGAAGACAATCAGCTGCCATGGCATGTTCCTCTTGAACAAAAGTTCTCAAGTTAAGGAACTGCTTCATATTTTCTAATGCTACCAATAAATTATTATAGATTACATTTGAAAAACTGAACTCTAAAGACAGTGGATCTCAGAATGGTCTATTACTCTAGTGAATTTCAAATGTGATACCTATTTTAAAGTTAGAATCCAAAGCAAAAGTACCCCACAGAAATGTATTGATATAATAATTATGATACCTTAAAATATGCATCTAAAAATTAGTTTCTTAATAATATCAATTATTCTACATGATTCTAGATCAAAAAACCACAAAATTTCAGGGGCATCTGGGTGCTTCATTCAGTTAAGCATCTAACACTTGGTTTTGGCTCAGGTCATAATTTCAGAGTCATGAGATCCAGTCTGCATCAGGTTCCACCCTCAATGTGGTGTCTGCTTGGGTTTCTCTCTCTCTCCCTCACACTCTCTCTTTCTCTCAAATAAATTTTAAAAATATTTTTTAAAATTCCAAATTATTTAACACAGTAAGAGAAAGAATGACCAATATGTATTTATATAACTTATCTCTGGAATACCCTCTATGCGTTCTCTTAATTGGTTTCTGACACAAATTTTTCTATTTTGGATTGGAAACTGAGGATAAGAAAATCAAAGATCATTTTCTCCCTACAGAGTTTCAACCTATGTAACTAAATTTACATCTAATCTAGGTACTAGATTTATATTCTGCTTATTTCTAAAGTATATTGCTGATAAGAAAATAGTCTTTCTATGGAATACCTGTTACAACCCTGGAAGTCAGAAAAACTAGACTGATAAATATTTAATATTAATCAGTATTATAAACTGTATAGAAACTATACATATTAATGCCACTTATTATTCCAAACCAGAACATCAATCTAGTTCAACCTCAGATGATGATGAACCAACGAGCACTCCATATATTAAGTCCAGAAAAAATACTACAGTAATATTATAGGAAATAACAGAATAATTACCTATGTGATTTAGATGATAATGACCAAATGGTGAGGATGAGGAGTTGTCTGCTTCATGACAAGTTCTGTGATACACTGTCTCATTTAATCTTCAGAATACCCGATAATCCAAAGAGATACACAGTATCTCCACTTACTGTTGAGGAAAATGACTTAGAGGGATTAACTATCTTTCACAAAGTCACACAGCTATAAGTGATAGAGTTAGGATTCAAACACTGACCATGGCCAGGTTTGTGTAGCCCCCAAACATCAGTCCCTCCCCTTTCCTATACTGTCTCTCACAGAAGGTCACAGACTGAAGTACTGAATTGGAATGCTGGCATTTACTCAATTCCCATCTGTAGGTTATAGAGGAAATCAATGAACCAATCTTGGACTTCATTCCCATTATATAAATTAGAAAGATCAGAGGATATCAAATGGTCTTCTTAGTTCTATAATTCATTCGTTTCACTCATTTATTCCAGATATACACCAAATGCCTTCTATTTGCCAGCTCTGCTCTAGGTACTGAGCATACCACACAGCAGAAAAAGATCCTCACCTACCTCACATCCTCTAGTAAGATGAACACTCTTTGGGTATGCAACCTCTGGGAAGGTATTTCTGATAAGGGATATTTGAATTGTGACCTGAACAAAATGCGAACATAAGCCAGAGGCCTAACCTAGGAAAAGGGCTTTGTAGGCAGGAAGACTCATTCCAATGGTTCATTCAAAGTCTAACTGTGTTGGGTAACTTTTTGACCAAATACCTTTTTTTCATACGATTGCTGGAGTCATATACTTAAAGTAATGAATTTGAAATGATTTCTTAAAAATTGGAAGTGATTAGAAGCATTCAGCTTTTCCTTACCGTTTCCTAGATCCTTTCCAGCTACGAACTGATAATCTAATACCTGGGAATGACGAAAGTCAAGTACCAAACTAGTAACAGTAATTCCTAAAAAAAACATATGGGGAATTTGCCTCACATATATCCTTACATGTTATAACGGGGGATACTCTTTTAGATTATTATTTTATAAAGTATCAGATAAAATGGATAAGTAATTTTTTGTATTGCACAGTGTTTTAAAAGTTCAGCTCATACTAGAAGGAATGTTTAATGAGTACAGAGTTTGTTGAAGTCAGAATAGAGGGTATAATCCTAGAAGAGGATGAGCTGTACCAAGTTAGGTGAATTATTTAGCATAAGACTGGAATGATAGCTTAATGCTAAAATTGACATCTCAAAAGCAATAATGCAGTCATTTGTATTACCATTATGTTCTCAAAATCCAGTATCCTTTTTCAATTTTATTACCATGGCATCAAATGAACTTGAATCTTGTAAAATAGTCTGGAGTGATGACTTAAAATATTTAAGATCACTACAAAATAGCTTCAATCTTATGTGTTCATTAGAGGAACAGAACAACTCTTTTGGTATAATTTTCTAGGAAAATAAGAATAATAAAATTTAACTACTTCATTCTATGAATAATTTCAAATCACTTCCACTGAACTAAACAGAAACTCGTGCTTCATTTAAACAACTGAAAAAGTTAATGGAAACAGGTTTTAGGAATAATTTTATAACTAGAGTAGTAATATTGTTCATAACTGGTTAAAATGCTTAAGAATTTATTCCTTCATTAATTTCAAGGATATTTACTTAGCACTTTCCAGCAATAAACTAACTTGGTGTTGAGGATATACGGATTACAGTATTGTAGACACTGACTTTTGAATAAAGAAAGTATTAACATTGATTCAATGAACAGTTCCTCTTTTCTAAATTATTTTAGCTTACTGCTTCAGAATGTACATAAATCCAAAGGCAGAGAAAAGTAGTACAATTTCTTGCTCAAAAAATTATCAGAACACCGTTTTAAGGAGAGAATTCCTATGCTTGAACCATAATTCCATGCTAATATTTCTTTACCAATAACACTTGTAAATTCCCTACAGTAAAATGATCAGGCTTTTTTTTTTCTCCTTCAATCAGTCACTTTTAAAAAGTTATGGAAGGAAAGCGCTCTTAGTAAGATATAATTTACATATTTTTAAGAGAATGTGAAGAAATTCATTCAAATAACTCATTATATTTTTCTGCTTAGCAAACTGAAGAACAATCCAAATAACAAATAAAAAAAAATCCTGAAAGAAGAGAAAACAAGAATTTTAGACCATACCAAACAGAAAAGATATTTAGAATCTAAATAAATAAGGGGGGGGCGATGTCTGGGTGGCTCAGCAGTTAAGTGTCTGCCTTCAGCTCAGGGCATGATCCTGGAGTCCCGGGATTGAGTCCCACATCGGGCTCCTTGCATGAAGCCTGCTTCTCCCTCTGCCTATGTCTCTGCCTCTCTCTGTGTGTCTCTCATGAATATATAAATAAAATACAAATTAATTAATTAATTAATTAATTAAATTGATAAATAAATAACCAACCAACCGACTGACCGACCGACCGACCAAGTATAGATTATGGAACATTTTTCAGTAAAATAGGTAACCACTCGCTTCAAGGTAGAAAGAGTAACCATTTTCTTCTTGTAAACAATGTATAAAAACATTTTCTTGTTGAGTATCAAAATATATTGCCCATCAAAGGCAACTTGCCATCAGTCAAAAATGACAATACATATTCCAAATGAAAATGCACTAAATTCTAATTAGAATCTTTTGCTTATGATGCTTTTCACCACACACACACGTGTATATGTATATATGTATTATACATACACATATATACATATATACATGTGTGCATATATATATTTAATATTTATATATTTATATATTTATTTATATTTATAATATTTATATTTTATATATATATATATATAATATGGTTTCTATTTTCAAGAAGCCCCTTCATTTTCAGGGAAATTCTTCAGTATCTCTTTATATATTGGATCCCATTTTGATTTAGATATGCTCCCAAAATACAATGCCCAACATCTAAGAGAATTGGGATTTTATATTATTTAATCTTAGGATAAATTTTCCTTTGACAGAATATATATTTTTTTCAATAGAGAAAAGAAATACTTCTAGGACTGGCAGGTATAAAAAACTCTAGCAATTGTATCAGAATCCCATTATTATTTTTTTAATCTTATGAGGATATTTCCTAAATAAGTAAAGCCTTTTTCAGGGAACCACTACTGGCAGTTTTCATTATAGTAACTTGATAGGCCTCTTGAGAAGAAGGATCTAATAACAAAGTTTCTATTACAGAATATGGGCCCAACTTAATAGCCAGCATAAACCACCATGGTAATACTGAAACTTTCAAATATGGTCAGCAGAATTCTTCATGGAACTTCTTTTATATATCCTGGGCCCATTCCCTTTTATGTGGCAAGTATGGTTCAGAGGGCATAGCTGGCAACATGAATGAATTTCTTCTGGAACCCTTCTAACCTGTCACTTTCATAATGTGTCCCCTACATTAAAAAAATATCCAGCAGTTATGGCTGAAGATTTTTCTCCTTGAGTATAAATCCAACTCAGTGAACTGACAAGTTCAGAACCAATACCTCTTTAGTTCAGTGTAGCAAACAAATCAAAGCAAAATCCCCCAAAAAGCATCTCCTTAAATACTCAAGTCAGGCACTTAGTTTTGGATGAATTCCAACAACCAAAAGTAAACTTCTTATTGAAAAGGACCAAAATGAATTCTTTGTATGGTTCTAGACGCACCCTGTTCCACAAGATGGTACAGGACTAATCCAGCAAGCACCTAAGGATCTCTGAGGATTTGTCATGCTTGCTTGTTTGGGGTTGGGGGATTGGTTCCATTACAGTAACGTAGAAGGCCAAGAGGTTTCAACAAGCATAATCCTAACTAGCCAAACATGTCTTCATTTAGAGTAAAGAGGGTTACCCAGCTATACCACAAATGACAAAGGTTGACTTTGGGTTTTGAATGTCAGCAGGTGGGCAGCCCAGTGGCTCGGCGGTTTAGCATCGCCTTCGGCCCAGGGTATGATCCTGGAGACCTGGGTTCGAGTCTCATGTCGGGCTCCCTGCATGGAGCCTCCTTCTCCCTCTGCCTGTTTCTCTGCCTCTCTCTCTCTCTCTCTCTCTCTCTCTCGATCTGTCTCTCATGAATAAATAAATAAAATATTTTTAAAAAAATGAATGTCAGCAGGTTGGTGTGTTTATCACTTCATTACTCATTCATTCATCCTTTTAATGGATCCCTCTATCCGTTAAACATATTGAGTATTTGGTGTTGGGCAATCGGCTGTTGTTTCTCTTCCCGCTGACAGGGCCAGTCACTGTGGGCCAGCCCAGGACATGCTTGTTAGTAACTAACTCAATCACTCCCCACTTCTCACCACTGACTCCAGTCTGAAGAAAAGGGGTCAGAACCCTGGCACAATGTTCTTTAACCTCTGCTTATTTATATTGACAATAGGAGTGCCAAAGAAGGGGAAATATAAAGCAAATTCAAGGTATTATTGTTGTCAGATGACCTAATGAGGATAAAAAAGATATAATTTAATAGGCAGGATTCCTAATTTAGCACATAGCAGAAATCCAACAGACCAAAGTTTTCATCTTGACAGCAAAATGCATTTAGAGTTATGCTCTCGTCTTTGTTTTAATGACCAGTTCAATGCTGCCCATTTGGCTTCTTATCAAAGAAATCCAATTAAAAACTTACCAGGCACTCTCCTACATTGCTGGTGAAAGTGCAAATTAGTACAACCTCCTTGGAAAGCAATTTGGCAATATGTACGGGAAGTTCTCAAGTATTCATACCATTTGGCCCACTAATTCCTCTTCTAGGAATGTTTCATAAAAAGATCGGCAACTTGAGGGAGTTTTTTTATACAAATTTTTCAATCTCAAAAAAAACCCAAAATTTTTAATGTCATTATTTGTAATAAAGAATTCTAGGAAACAACCCAAATGTCTAAAAAGAGAGTAAGTCATATCCTAATCATAAGAGTAAATTGGCAGCAGACCCTAAAAATGTTTTTGAATACTTATTTTAAAAAGCCTGTAAAATTGTCATGTTTAAAAGGAATATTCAAGACTAAATACACTGCACTGTTCCATCCAGTTAAAACGTATAAATGATGAAGATACATAAAACACAAACTGCTGATCTTAGAGACATAACATCCTATCTTTTTTTTTTTCCTCTGTATTATCCTAACTTTCTAAACACTGAGCTTGTGGTTACAAATTTAAGAAATCCAAAATCTTATTTCTGAAAGCATTTCTAATTTGGCTGGCTGTTCTGCTAGGTACTAGAGATAAAGGTTCAAGACTGAGGCTGGAGACACAGATGACCAGAGCATATGTTCAAGATCACAAGGAGAATGGCAAAATGGGCAGGAGATCCAGAGAGAGGACAACAGAATTGCCAGGAGGCACTGAATGAACTAACCTTTCAGATAGGAGAGTTAGGACAAAGGATACCATATGGAAATTCATGAAAATGTCCTCTTTTCTTGCTGTCCGCTTGGAAAAATTCTCAGAATGAATTCTTTTAGACAAATGTGTTAAAATAAATAAGTAATGTTGTAGAATTTCTTTACAACTGTCTCATTTGCACTAAATCACTTACTTGAGGAAACCAAGAAGTACTGTATCTAGGACATCATTGCCACCAATGCTACCAAAACACAGTTTTATTACAGTATTGTCAAAAATATAATCTGTTCCAATTCTCTTCAGTTTATCTTTAATAAATACTTGATGGAAATTTTTCTTTACTCAGTCTAGATTCTCCATGACAGCAATATTCTTAAGTATTTCAATGCAGAATGATATATATTGCTGTCCACCAAACTTCTGACAAATGTCACTTTTTTTCATACTTGGTCAACTGAATTTTATAAAATTTACTCCATAATAGAGGGAAAATTTATTTCATAATTTGTCACGTGAAGAAAAGAAAGCTCCAGGCCAAAACAATATACATAAATCAAACACACTCACAAGATATAGTTTTGCATTTAAAAATTTTACAAACACAGCACAGGATTCCAGTTGGTTACTCATAATTGTTCTTCTCCAACCTCATTACAATGAAAAGTTTTCAACTAGTTCAAAACTTTATCCCTGAGTTTATTTACATAATTATTAGTATTTTGATAAAATATACAAAACATAAGTGTTCAGAATATTGTATTATCAAGAAAAAATATTTAAAAAGCTATTCTTCAATAAAGTTAAAGGTCATGGAAAAAAATCTATAAACCATTTTTTTTTCTTTACAAAATTGATGGGTTAGGAACCACAGAAATAAAAGGCTTCAGCCACTTCCTGAACAGTTGTACTAATGTCAGTCATGTACATTCCTTCTCATCAGAGAGTGGCCTGAAGATGATTTAATCTACATGACTCAAAATGTAAAAAACTCACTTATTCTCTCAAGCCCAAAATTAGGGGTTATAAGGTGAAATGTTACTATAACATTGTACATAATATTGAAATATTAAAATCATCCAAATCTCCATCTGAACACAAAAGTTTAAATATATCATGGTATATCCACACAATGGAATACTCTGAAGCCAATGAAGAGTGTGTGTGTGTGTGTGTGTGTGTGTATAGAGAAGTGGGTGTGCATTTGTATATGTTTGTGTATGTGTATACATGTATATAAGTATGTGTGTGTGTAAAGAGAAAGAGATCAAGATATACAGCTGAAGTAAAAAAAATCACACATTTCTGAGTAATGCATTAAAATTAATTCATAAAGTAATAATGGTACTGTGAATATCTGCTGGCCAATTCCTACACAGGTGGTATTCACCTACACACTTTTTACATAGTAACTCACTTAGTACTCGCAATAACTCTATTACTGGTTCTATTATTCTCTCCATTGAACTGATAAGGAAACTGAAGCATAGAGTAACTTGCAACTACTATTTAGGTCACACAGCTAGTAAGTACTTTTTTGCTTTTAATCCTCCATTTACCCCTCACCCCCATCTATCCTTCCTCCTCTGCCTCAATTACACTACCTGGATACCTGAGTCCAAGGATTCTGTTTGGATTCAGGCATAGAGGGATCCTCAAAGGATGAGGATGGGTAGAGAAAGGCAGTTGTAGTGGGGGTACTTATGTCCACCCCCAGTTGCTCTCTCCTGCTCACAGCCAGTCACAGCCAACAGTGGCTACATCTCTCTAGCCATGACTATGGCTTCTGTCTAGTGATTCCTTTTCAACAGCTATTACTCTCATTGGGTGTCAGTTAACAGCTCCCCTCATGCCTTTGGGCCTAGAGGTGAGGCCTGCTTTCCTTTCTTGCTAATGCAGGTTGCCTTACTATACTTTGTTTCCCTTCACATCTCCATGACTATTCCTTTCCTCAAAGTACTCAGTGACTCCTTTGGTTGGGTCATTTCTTTCCTGCCAGGACCCTGACTTGTACAGTAGCAAAGAAAGGACTTCAACCTAGAGAGTCTTGTTTTACAGTCTATGCAATCTCTCTTCCCACCATGTAATACTGCCTCCTCACTGTGCTAGCATACGTGGAGTTTTTTTGTGTACTGATAGACCATGCACTAAGTTATTGATAGGAATTTTATCTGGGAAGTGAATTATGGGAGGAAATTTAAACTTATATATCTTATAAATTTTATATTTTATAAAATTATATATTCTACAGCATTTAAATTTTATTTTATATATTTTTTTAATTTTTTATTTATTTATGATAGTAACAGAGAGAGAGAGAGAGAGAGAGGCAGAGACATAGGCAGAGGGAGAAGCAGGCTCCATGCACTGGGAGCCTGATGTGGGATTCGATCCAGGGTCTCCAGGATCGCGCCCTGGGCCAAAGGCAGGCGCCAAACCGCTGCGCCATCCAGGGATCCCTATTTTATATTTTTCTAATAAAAAAATGTAATGAAGGGGATGTCTTCATTTTTTGTAATGAAGGGGTGACTCAGTCCATCGTTAAGCATCCAACCCTTGGTTTTGACTCAGGTCATGATCTTAGGGTCGTGAGATCAAGCCCTGTGTCAGGATCCATGCTCAGCGGGAAGTCGGCTTGAGATTCTCTCTCCCTCACTCTCTGTCTCTCCTCCCGCTTGCTCACTCAATCTATCTCTCTAAAATAAATAAGTCTCTTTAAAAAATGCAATTCAACAGTGAGATAGCAACAATGGGAATTAATAGCACTTACTGACTATTCCTTTAAAGAAATTTGGTCTACCCTCTTAGGACAGATAACCATTTTATTTTATTTTAAAATTTGACTATGAGGCTTTCCTATAAATTATGGATAATCATTCTCTACCACAGAGGGCTAGACATTGTGCTATATATTGACACTTCTGGTAGACAAAAAAAAAAAAAATCCTTGAATAGGTAAATAGTTAACGCCTACTAAATTATTATTCTTTGTACTGTTGACGATGTGCCAAAGAGTTACTGGGTACTAGCTCTTCCAATGGATTGAGAACCAAAAGAAAAACATTTAATACTAAACTTATAACAACATACTCCAGAATTTAATAGAGATAGAATTTTATAATTTCCTTTGGGACAATACTGATGCACAGCAGAGGAAGGATGCTTCAAATTTTAAGTCTGGATGCTCAAACTATATAAGCAATATTTTATGAGGAACAGGGTCGAAGTTACACTCCAAGCTCATTATGCATGCACTGCTCTGCTTAAGTCACAATGCAGACAAGCCTTATATTTCCTTTTTCCATATTGCAAACACAACATTCCCACACTATTTCTTCAGTGTTGTTTCCCACAGCATGATGGACACTAGGAAGGAAATGGAATTCAATATTAACAATTTTCCTTCATCACTAGATACTTTGGAATGCATCTTTTTCAAACATTCAAGGATAACTGCTACCATTTTTCTGATAGGTAAAAAAAAAAAATTTCTCAATCTTAACTTCTAAATCATAATTGATAGCAGATATATATCCCCGACATCCACATAGCCCAGGAAGTGTTTTTATATTAGCACCTAACATCAAATTAACCAATTCCATTCAATGAAAAAAATCATAAAAGACCTATCTTTCTCCTTTGATTCTTTCAATCTTTCAGTTCCTCTCAATGTGAAATGTTAGACTCATTAGTTACACATGTGGTATTTCCTAAAGGCCAAATCTCGCTTACCAGGAGGGGAAAATAACAAAAACAAAAAGCACCCGCAAGCCTCAAATTCCCCCACCTGTAGGTATATAAAGCCTCCAGATGTCACTCATATGCAACTCTCTAACAAGGATTTAGTAATGAATGACTGCCAATACTGAATATACCCACAGCCACAAATCCTTCAGCCTCTATATGACGTCAAGACCTCAAACATGTGGGAAAAATCCAGGTCATTCATTACTGGAGCGTAAATGTTAACAATCAATGTCTCCAAGCCATAGACATTAGCCTGAGCTAAGACCCATCTGTCATCAACATCTGAATCAGTGAACATTATTTTCAGACTTGTTTTTGCTAGAATAAAGCTACCTACTCTATAGGTGAGGGAAGAATTAGAATTAACTACAAATGTTAAATAAATACTATATTTTATGATGACATATAATTTTACATATAACAGCTGAGTTAAACATTAATATATTTAGGTGCAAATCATTTCCCTTCACCTATAAGGATTGGTAGAGAGCTACATATTGACTTACCAATCTTTCATATAATTATATGAAGTATACATAGGACAAAACAAATGACTGCCTTATTTTCATGTCTATAGTAGTTTACTTGTGCCCCAAACAACATTTTTGGATCAAGATGGTGATAAGTCTCTGGCACAAGGATGGCCATCATTTTTCATGCCCACATGGAGGCTTGCTCACACTGTGAGGGGCTGACTGCCAAGCTTGCTCAGACTCGCTAAGTTACAGCCAGATAAAATTTTCAGTAAAAATTTTTTATAATTTCTCAAAAGGACAAAAATGAATACATTTTTCTTTTCTCTTCCCTGGGTACTCAAATGAAAATGATACACAAAAATCCTTAATAAAGGAAAGAAATGACCAAAAGAAATCATCTGTTCTTAGGGCAAACAGAAAATGAGTTCATTTTTAGATAGCCACATTCAGATTCAGAGTATGTAACTGAATTTAGAATACTGTATTTGGAAAAGAATTTCTTCAATGGTTCCCAAAGAACTGATTCGTTCTGGAAGAATTAGTTGTTAAAAGCATTTACTAAAATATAAACTGTCATATTACCTTGACCTTAGATACTCTGGACAAAATAATGTGATTAAGCACTGGGAATAACCCTTCGCACTCGATGCTAAAGAAGCTATTTCTCTTAAAAGCCTGCTCTTTTAAAAAGAGATGTATCTCATGGAAATAACAATTAGGATGAATTTTTCAAAAGGTGAGCGAAGATCAGACTGCTTTGGCATCGCTCTTTAACTAGTAGTTAAATAGAGGCTTTAAAGAAAAATGCTAAGAATTCTTGTGTGCCAACACTCAATAACATTCTTCCATGCATTACTCAGATGGTATAACTGGCATCACCAACTGAAGCAAGAAAAACTCCAAGCTCCAGAATCAGGAGTGAACTGACCAGGTTGTATGTGTGTATATGTGTGTCGGCAGGGGAAGGGAAGCGGAGTATATGAAAGAGGGAATGGGTGACAGAAGAAAAGAGTGAAGGAGTAATATTTTTGCCCCCTTCCAGAGTAAAGAGAACAAAAGGTAGGAGTGTTTTTGTTTTATTTTTGCTTCCCTGTTTTTAAGCACTTCATAATGCTCACAGATAACTGTGTGGAGAGTAACAATGTCAGTTATATTCATTTTGGGTAGAAAAAATGTAAAAGTACAATTCCAATTGATGAAAGTAAAATATAAGCATTAACATAAGCTACACAGAAAATTTGTGAAAGACTAAAATGGGCAAAAACAACACAGGCTACATTCGTGGGTGTCCTGACCTGCTCATGCTTTCTAGTTTTCTCTGGTTTTCAAAATCGTTGAGCCATTTTACAAATCCATAAGTAACCGAAAACTGATAGCAATGCAAATGACTGTCAAAACACTGATCATCATAAATATATGCCATGTCCACTGGAATGCAATTGATTCTTGCCCTGTGGATACTGAGCAGTTTTGCATCTTTTTAAAATTCATTTTATCATTCCCTATCTGACTATAAATGTGTAATGCTTTGATTTCTCCTTTGAATCAGTTGTAACATCTTATCAGTTCCCTTGTTAATCAGCTAATATTTATATTCATTTTATTTTTGTATGAGTCATGACTTACTTTCCTAACAAAAATTATCCTTCAGATTTACACATAGGCATGTGCACATACACACACTCATAGACACATAACATAAATCAGTAAGATTTATAACTACATTGTGGTTGGATTTCAAGTACTTCTTCCCATATACTTTTTGATATTTTCTGAAATTTATTTAATAATAATGAGTTACTTCAGTAATTAGAATGAATATCATGAAAAAAAAAAAAGAAAAAACAGCTAAAGTAATCTTCTGAGAGTTTCTACACACATATTTACTCCCAAATACATGTTTTTAAAAGCTGTCATCAGGTGACCCACTCAAAAGGAACCAGTTTTTGTTTGTTTGTTTGTTTATTTTAGAGAGAGAGAGAGAGAAAACACGAGGAGGGGGGGGCAGGCAGAAGGAGAAGGAGAGAATCTTAAGCAGATTCCATGCTGAGGACAGAGCCCAACTTGGGACTCAATCTCACTACCTGTGACCTGGACCAAAATCAAGAATTAGATGTTTAACAGTCTGAGCCACCCAGGTGCCCCGAAAAGCCAGTTTCTAAAACACTATGCCAATCATTTTTTCATTTATAAATTGATGAATTAACAGTGAAATATCAATAAAACTGCCAATAGTCATGCCTGAGCATTAGTGAGGTAGGACTCAATCTGGTCATTTAAGCCACAATCTCCTCAGCTCTTCCAAGGGTTCATCTTAATTTCTTCAAAGTGTTTTACTAACTTAGAAAAAAATAAATCTTTGCACTCTGTCGTCTGCCATAGGTAACACAACAGTACTGAAATTACTATAGTAATAGGTAATAATACTTAAAGGCAAAATAAGTGCACAAAGGGAAGTAAATATCATAGGTTTTAAAAACACTCATTCCTTTGCAAATGCAGATAGGTGAATCCTCACAATTCTTTGGTTTTCATTGCTGATACCAATATCAGCACATAAGGGACAAAAAAATCAGCAATTCCACTATGTATCATTAGGAAATATCTGCCCATTTTCCACTAAATAAATCTACATATTTGAGCGGACTTTTTGTCGCATCCTGAACATTCAGAATAAAAGTAAAATATACTCTGAAAATTTATTAAAAATTAATCACCAAGGAACAAGCCAATGTTCCTTATAAGAACTGTCATGGAGGGATCCCTGGGTGGCAGGCGGTTTGGCACCTGCCTTTGGCCCAGGGCACGATCCTGGAGACCCGGGATCGAATCCCACGTCGGGCTCTCGGTGCATGGAGCCTGCTTCTCTGCCTCTCTCTCTCTCTGTGACTATCATAAATAAATAAAAATGTTTAAAAAAAAAAAAAAAAGAACTGTCATGGGTTGCATTGTGCGCGCCTCCCCCAAAAGCTATTGAAGTGCTAAACCCCTAGATCCTGTGAATGTGACATTATTTGCAAAAAGGGTCTTTGCAGATGACCAGTTTAAGACATGATCATCAGTATAGGCCCTAATCCAGTATGAATACATCTTTATAAAGAAAGGGAAATTTGGACACAGGGACAGATATGTACAGAGTAAAGATGATGTGAAGACACAAGGAGAATGCTATCCTCAAGCCAAGGAATGTCTGAGACCACCAGAAGTTAGGAGAGCAGCCCAGAACAGATGCTTCCTTGAACTGTCAGAAGGGGACCAACCCTGCTGATACCTTCATCTTGGACTTCTACCCTCCAGAACTGTGAGACAGGGGCACTGCGTGGCTCAGACAGTTGGGCAACCAACTCTTTTGGTTTTGACTCCGGTTATGATCTCTGGATCCAGCTCCAGAGATCAAGCCCTGTGTTGGGCTCTGCGCTCAGTGGGAAATCTGCTGGAATTCCTCTCCTCTGCCCCGCCTCAATAGTGCACACATGAGTGTGCTCTCTAATAAATTATTTAAGGAAGAAAGAAAAGAAGAACTATGAAAGAATACATTTCTGTTCTTTAAGCCATTCAGTCGGTACTTTGTGACAGCAGTCCCAGCAAATTAATCCAAGAATTGACATTTCATTGTCTAACTTCACATGCTACTTATTATCTCAATATAAAACGCTGAATCTTTGCTCTTCCTTAAACCCATTAATAACAATTGACCAAAGGATTTTCTTGGCTCATTCCCTTCTCTTCAATTTACCCTCTATTAACACACACACCAGGAAAAAGGAAAAATTAAGAACTCTCTGAGGGCAGTTCACAGTCATTTTTAAAATATAAATTGCAATTAACTGTTTTGGTCACTGTACATTAATTATTAACAATGTTCCATTAACATTAGTTGTTTCACATTTTACTGCTTTATGTTTAAATATCAAAAATATTTCAAAATTTATGTTTTATCTTAGACATAAAAAATTAAAATGGGACAATGGAATAAGGAACAAAAGGTTCAAGACAAGGTAAGGAGTTAAAACAAAATTAAATCATAAGGTTTCTGAAATGTTTATTAAACTTAATGGAATTCATTATCCATTAACAGATAATAATATTAAAGTGAGAAAGAACAAGCACATTGAATTATACAGAGAAACCACTTTCTTGCAGAGGTCAGAGGTAAAGCTAAAAAGTTTTCCCTTACCCCAGAAGATTGGAAACTATAAAGAAAACTTTCATTGATTTGAGGGAATGTACAAGGCTCTACCTCAGTTTCTCACGACCAGGTGATGGTTTAACAAGGAAAACTTAAAATGCTAAACAAAATATTTTATAAAAATTTGAACAGACTCTACTACTGAGTTACATAGTCTGTCACTTGCACTAATCACAGGATACTTCTGAGTGATACAAAGCCTGGAGGTAATCATAGCAACTAGCCAGTCGTTGCTTTAGGTCTGGGCAATAACTAGATAACTATGAGTGTGGGGTGAGGGAGTATAAATTCACATTTATTGCAGAATTCTGGCTACATTGCTTACTGTATAAAGAAATTAAGAAGCATCTAGGCAACCTTTTACAAGACTCTAACACACACAAAAAGATCTTTGAAAACACTCTATAAAGAAAGCATAACTTAAACAGACTCAGAGCTAAACTCGGAGTCAAGTGGGTATGTGAAGAGTAAAGACACAGATACCCACCGAGGTTTAATTCAGCAGACCTATACATTCAGAGCTCTCTAGATAAGACTTGCATGAAAATTCAGTGTCACACATTTTGGAAATCGAGTTATTTTCCCATCTATCCAATACTCTGCACTCAGAGTCCTATTTGGAAGATGAAAGGCCTTGAGAAGTGAAAGATGTTGAAACTCATAAAATAGACACTGTACCATTAATACCTTTCCTCTGACCTTTTTTCTAAGTTTGAAAAGAAACTGAATTGCAAGGCATGCAAAAGGATGAATTCTCCATAGCAACTGAATCAGAATGATTTTTCAATATTATAGTAGAAACAAAAGTAATCGAAGGAAATAGGAGAGGAGGACATATGCTTCCCATTTTAATCCCATCAAACACTTCAAGATGCAAGTATCTTTATATATTGAAAAGTCACATTTCTAATTCAAGCAACGAATACATCATACTGGGTTATTCTCCAAGCAGATAACTTTCAAAATTAATGGGTGTCATTTTCTCCCTCATGTTCAGGTCATTAGCCAGAATCTGTTTTAACTTACAGGGTTTGAGGAGTTTTGAGATAAAGACCAATGACCAGGCATGAAATCTTTGTGAATGTGATCTGAAAAGGATGTCTATGGAAAGCAGCGCTATAAAGATAAGAAATAGCATTTTCACATTGGGAAGAAAAAAAAAAAAAAAAAAAACCCTTAAGCAGAAACTCTTACTTGCCTAATTCCTACTTCATACTGTACTTTGCACTTTCTAGGAAAAATAAATCAAGCCTTCCCCTTCCACAGAACATGAAGCATTGCTTTTGAAAGACTGGAAGCAACGGACTAAAAATTAAGCAATTGTTGCCAATTAAATCTGTAGTACAGCTGCACCCATTTAAAAAGAGCAGCTGTTGAAGAAATAAAAGTACATTCTCTGCATCAAACTACAAAACATTAAAAAACATAGTGACATTTGATTAAATGGATATTTATTAGCAACAGCTCCATATGGCTTTTACACAGATTCTTTTACATAAACAGCAGCTTCTCCTTTTACACTCAAAGTTGAGAAGCGCTTATCTCTGAAACAGTCAGACACTCTTAGCTCCAATTTTGTCCTTTGAGAAACAACTTTTATTTTAATGTGTATTATATCCAGGCCAGCCTGATTATGTATTACTGGTTCTAATGCTTTGCATTTATCAACTTGGGGTGCCAGAATGGGCTTTGCTTCTCCTAGAAGTTTTTTCGTCCTCAAGTTGTACTTGGTTTCTTCTTTCCCACATGCTCCTGAGTAACTGCTCTTTCAAGAAAATACATTCCTATAGAATCTTTCTATGCCACAGCTTTCTGGCTATTTTGGAACAAAATTATTTGTTTCTGTATAGATTAAGAACATTCTTCTATATCAGGTTTTTTTTCTTTTTAGAGTGCAGAGAAAAGATCGTAGGTGTGTAATGTATATTTTTAGTCACGAAATTAACAAAATATTTTTCATCTTCCAGTTAAGTATTCAATTATGTAGCCTTAAGAGTCAAAGCAAAAAAAAAGAAATAACATTGTGCTTTTCATGCTTGCCAGAGAAAAGTCATTTTGAGAGCTTGTTAAAAATATATATTTACCAGGTCACTTCCCTGGAGATTCTGAGTGAATTTTGTAAGCCAAGAAGCTGGGTAGTTTGGGTGATTTAAGAAGAGATGCTGCAAGCAGTAAATGGGATTTATTTTAATGCCTCAAAATGATACAAGTAATGATTAAAATGCTTCTTGTATGTATGTATTTGGGGGTGAATGAGGGAGGCTGCTTCATTGTGTTTCTTTACATACAATTCACAGATTAGGTCCCAGGATGTCCCAGATTTGGTGACACTTAGATTTATTATGGCAAAAGTCCTATCCAGGTGATCCAGGTGACCAGGACTGGTAGTGGGTTAACAAAAATTCAGTAAATGCAGTTGAGGCATATAGAGCAGAGAATCATTTAAATAAATTAAATGTACTTATCATAAGCATTTGGTTTTAACTTGAAATATTCATCATCCACACATTCATTCACCAATCTACCTGTGAAGGACAAAATCTTACAAGGTATCCTACGTGGTACTCCACGTCAGTTTTAAAGGGAAGATAACCTAAACATCCGTAATATAGCCAAGTTGTTTGATCTTGACAGTTTTCCAAATATTTCACAATTCTATTACCTACAAGTAACAACATATGTTAAATATACTTGGCCTTCATCAAGTCTTCCAAAGAAAGCATTTAACCAAGTTTCCATAAAAACAAAAACAATTGTTTTCTGTTTATGTTTAAATAGCAGATATTTAAATATATGTAAATAAGTTTTAACTAATTTATGTAATTACTACACTAGTAAGTAAAAGTGAAAACAAATACAATTGATGGAACAGTATGTGTAAGTTTGGGAACAAATGCAATTGACAAACATGAATTGGTATTTTCAACAGAGCCTGGGCAGCACTACTCAGTTGGTAAGCTAGTTAAGATGAAGTCAGTGAACATCAGCCATAAAAACTTTTTTCTAGCTATGTCTCCTCTGGCATGGGAAACAAAAGCAAAAATAAACTATTAGGACTATACCCCAAAAAAAGGTTTTTCACAGCAAAAGAAACATCAAAAAAACAAAAAGGCAACCTACTGAATGGGAGAAGTTTGCAAATGATACATCTAATAAGGAGTTGATATCTAAAATTTATAAACCACAAATTCAACACAAAAAAATCCACAAATAATCTAATTTAAAAATGGGGAGAGCACTTGAATAGACAGTTTTTCAAAGAAGACATACATATGGCCAAGAGACACACGAAAATATGATCAATATCACTCATTATCAGGGAAATGCAAATAAACCCTACAATGAGATACCACCTCACACGTGTCAAAATGTCTAAAATCAAAACCACAAGAAATGACAAATGTGGTGATGATGTAGAGAGGAAGGAACACTCAAGCACTGTTAGTAGGAAGGCAAATCGATGCAGCCACTGTGGAAAACACAATGGAGTTCCTCAAAAAAATTAAAAATAGAATTGCCATTATGATCTTCCACTCCGTATTTACCCAAAGAAAATGCAAACACTAATTCAAACACCCCTAGATATTGCACATTAATTTCAATAGCCAAGATACAGAAGCAATCCCAGTATTCATTCAGATGAAGAAGTTTAGTGTATATATACAAATATTACTCAGCCACCAAAAAAAAAAAAAAAAAAAGAAAAGAAAAGAAAAGAGAAAAGAAAAGAAAAAAGAGGTTTCCACTGTACCAACATGGATGGACCTAGAGGGTATTATGCTAAGTGAAATAAGTTACAGAAAGACAAATGCCAAACGATTTCACTCTCAAGTGGACTTTAAGAAACAAAACAAACAAAAGAAAAAAGACAAAATATAGACTCATAAGTACTGGGAACAAACTGGTGTTGCGAGAAGGGAAGTGGGTGGGGAGATAGGTAAAACAGATAATGGGGATTAAGAGTACACTCATCATGATGAGCAATAAGTAACATATAGAATTGCTGAATCACTATATTGTACATCTTAAATTAATATAACACTTCATGTTAACTATACTTCAATTAAAAAAAATAGAGGAAGTCAGTGAAGAGAATTTCTCCTATGGTTTCATTTCAGAATTTTAATGGTGTTATGTCTTCATTGTCAGTGCTAGTTTTGTTTGGTTAGTTTTGTTTATTTAGCTTCTCCCTCTATAATTTATCTTTATGAGAACATGGTCGAAATGTTATTCACATATTTTTTCTCTTTACTGTCCTCCTATGGTTTTAAGCTAAATGAAATAGCTTCTGGGCAAATGATTGCTTTAAAAAGGGGGAGGGGGGGAAGTTATGTAATCCAAAGCAAACATTAAAGGAAAACTTTTTCCATGAAATGAAAATCATCAATAGACCAAGTCAAGGAAATTTATTTCTAATAAACTTGCAATTAGTCAAGGTATTTAATAAGATTATCTATTAATTTTGCAAATACTCTTATTTCTTTAAGAAATAACACTTTCAGAAGATGTAACTGATCATGTTAAGTTGTAAAATGCCTAGTGCATATAGTGGCTCATCCATAATCAGAATAATTTTTTTTAAGTCCCGGATGCTATTCTATGTGACTGATTAAGAAGAAAATAATGATAAACACCTTGAAGGCAGATGGCCTCTGTTACAGAGCTAACAAACGTCATATAAGCAAGATATTCTATTGCTTTGACTTGGCATTTTACTCTCTAATTTTTTATAATTTACTGTGGCATTTTGTAGCAGTAACACTAATTGCCAAATCCCTCCTATTCCTTGGCATGACACATCCCCATGACGACTCAAACTCTGCACATTCTCTTCAGAGATAGTGGGGAACTTGGCCTCACTGCTGTTAAATGAGGCCAGAAGGAAAGAGCAAAAACTTTATGGGCAGACGAATTCCTCTTCATTGCCATCCTCATAGCAAAAAGACAAATTTTCCTGAGACACTTGCTTTTGTCAACAGTGATGAAAAGGACTAAGGAAATGATGAAGAAATCTTGACATTTAGGGACTTCAGGTTTAGATAGTCTACCTTTCTCCATTTTGATCTCTTGTATATCTGCCAACTTCTTGGCTACATCAGCACTGGTCCACTGGAAATTAACTGAAGATTTTATTATACAACGTCCAACTAATAACATGCAAAAAGATTTCAAGCAATGGTGAGAAACTTCTAAGTAATTCCAGCTGCAGAAGTCTCTGATCCAAGTGTCCTCAGTGTAATCTGAATCACTTTCCAACGACAGTTGTTGCCATGCTGGCCCCAGGAAAACACTTTATAAATGTGTTCATGTTTGATCATAAGCTCAAAGGACCAAGATTTGGATAATATTATGAACAACTAAACTATTTTTCTGCAGTGAGACTCTTTTTTCCTTAACTTCCTTTTAACTCCAAACCCAGGGTAACTTTACGATTCTGGCCCTCAGCAGCAGAGATGCAAGATGTGTCATGGTATATATATCACAGGAGAATAAACTGAAAGGAATTTATGTAGAAAGGTATATGAACTTTGGCACTGGTCAATAAGGAAGAGTGGTGAAAAGGTCTCTTGGCGACAGTATGATCACGTTATACCCATAAAAAGAGAGGAGTCCATCAGTACCCATTTGATACACTTCATATAAAGGACAAGCAATTTATTCAGTGTTTCTCAACTTCTATTAACTATATCAGTTACCTTTTAAGAGAATGACTAAAAGCATTGTGAGAGGCAAGAGTATTTAGAAGTAACAGACACCCTATGTCAGCTGTTACTCCTGAGAAGTATCAAAGCACTACCCGAAAAATCCTAAGTCAGTCCCAACAAAGTGCCACTTTTCTAAGAAAAGGTATAGATACGGGCCATGAGAAATTTGTTTAATAAAGGCTGAAGATGTCACATGTAAACATTTTTTAATTAGCATAATCACTTCAGTTCTTTTATTAAGATGGGGAGGAAAATGCATGAGAAAATTCAGAAGGCTGGAAGACTTTTCAACTGTCCAAAAACCTAGGCAAAAATGCATATGCCAAAAAAATGACCTGAAAATGATTTGAGATTCATAACAAAAGAGGAACTTTTTACATTAGTATTGAAAATATTGCAATATATTCCATAAAATACTAGCATTTTCCTAATGTTTATAAGGATTTTGAAATATGTAATTATTCCATTAATATTTGTTGGGATTACAAAGGAGGAGTATCATTTAAACCCTATTTCAAAATAGGTAGTATATTTCATGAAAAGTTCTACTTCCTGGAAATTATTCAATTACAATAAATATTTACATAATTACATTTACAGACAATTCTTAATTTTGTGGATTACATTCAATGTTTACTGAGCTTGTACTGAATGTCAAGCATCATGCTAGGTTCTAAAAACACACACACACAAGTAATAGTCATCGGGGGCTCAATGAAGGCAATATTATAGTGGGTAGAGTTAGGGGCTCTGTATCCAGCACTTCTTAATTATGTGATACAACTTAGGTATTTCCAGAAGCTTTATCTGATGAAGGTATATAAAACACAAATGGTCCCTGGGGTGTTGCTATGATCAGTCATAGCTACCACTCTATTTATTTTCAAAGTATCCTCTTTGGAATCCTTGCTTCGTTTAATTTAGCAGGGTGCCTTCCAACATAGCTCCCCTGTTTATTCCACATGGACCAAGCTGTCAATGGGAATAAACCATCCTTATTCCTAAGAGCACTTTAAAATAAAAATTTACATGAACAATTCCTAAAGTTAATCATCCCTCTCTTACAATTATTATTATTAATATTACAATTGTTGACAGACTATTTTGGAAGAGTATGAGTCATCTGCAGAACCCTAAAGCTTTACACATTTTATTTATTTGTTTTTAATTAATTATTTGAGAAACAAGTACTTCCGAGATTTCAAGAAGCCAAATTTGTGGCTTCTGGCAGAAGATCAGATCTGGAGAGAACTGCTTACTCCAGTGACAAAAGAGAAAGGCAAGCTGTTGGAGCCTATGAATCATGAAGAGACTTTTCAAGCTCCATTTTTGGTGGTTATAAAGGAAGGGGGGGAGGCACTAAAGTGTTTTTCAGCAAAGATTCAGTTGCTATTTAAGGGTCTCACTCCCAACACTAACATACATAATGACAGAGAAAAAGAAATATTACCAGGTTTCTTCCTCTTACATATAATGGTGTTTCTTTAAATCAAGAATATTTTAATTACTTTAAAATATACAAATCTTTCACTCTCTTTACAACTTTAGCTTGCTGAGTTACATATGGAAGGATACATAATTCTCTGCAGGATTGTAAATCATGATAAGCACATAGGCTTGAAGGAGGAGAAGGGTTAAGAATGAAGGAATATGTGTTCCCTACAAATGCACTAAAAATATTATACATGTCGGTCTGTTCTTGGCAAAATATTTTTAAATGAGGCTTTTGGTTTACTCAATGGTGTATGGGATCAGTAGGATTTGGTTGCTATTACTCTATTTGGCACCTTAATTCATAACATGCTCAAGAAACATTAGCTCAATAATCATAATTATATATTCATGTGTTAAGAACTAGACAAAAAAAGGGCTACAGTTTCAGAAGTCTCTTTGCTAGAATTCAATGAAACAAAGCTACTTGCTTACATATGAAATGAATTCTCTCAGTGGAAATTACATTGTTCCTCCTCTGCTTTAACCTCAGTGTCAAATAAAGGAAGTGCTGGCAACAAAACTTAATGATCTAAAAAAGAGGCATTATTTTTTTTCCAGTTTTATGAGTAGTGTTTCCCTTAGGAGTATTTATGGCTAGAAAGGGGGATATTAAATTAATAGTTATGATAATTTAACTCAACAATCCTAACCTAAAATTTTGAATATTTTTTCAAAGCAGTCATAGTATTTTTACTCACTGGTATCTATACCAACTCAAGAGGGAACATTAAGATATTAGAAATTGGGTATAATTCTGAACAATAAATTTTATACTAGAAATAACCCCTCCAAAGAGATGATCAAGTTTTAACATTAATACAAGCTTTTACTTAATACCAAATGCTTTAATATCATCTACAAATAAAAGAAATGGATGTGCAACTTGAGAATAGTGCTATTTCTACACATTTTAAAAATACCCACACGTTGGGATGCCTGGGTGGCTCAGCGGTTAAGCATCTGTCTCCAGCTCAGGACATGCTTCCGGGGTCCTGGGATCGAGTCCCACATCAGGCTCCTTGCAGGGAGCCTGCTTCTCCCTCTGCCTGTGTCTCTGCCTCTCTCTGTGTGTCTCTCATTAATAAATAAATAAAATCTTTAAAAAAAAACACACATTAAAGTTCAACACATATGGATATGAATTCCAGCCTTGCCGTACACCTGAGACAAATGACTTAATCTCTACAAAACTACATTTCCTTATGAGGAGCACGAAGATAACAACACAAATTTATAGGGTTGTTGCATCAAAATAAATAGTATTCTTAAAGCGCTTAGCATGGTAGGAATAATTGAAAGCTCTGATTGATCCAAGATAAAAACCGCTGCTTTCTGGCCAAATCTCAACTCTTTATTTTTTTTTTTTTTTTTTTTTTTTTTTGACAGCTTCTTCTCCCTTAAGTACTCTTTTTAACCAAACAGCTTGGGCACTAGTTAAGACATAACTAGTTAAGACATAACTAGCTGTAAACACACACTGAAACCTACTTAATGATACACATGCTGATAGATTTCAGGGAAATGCACCCCTGTCTGCAAATACTTTGAAATGCATCAAAAAATTTAGATGCCCTGGTAAATTGATAAATTTTTGGAGAGATGGACAGATAAGAAAATAGTATAAAATGTTAATGATAGAATCTAGCTGGTATGCACATGGGTGTTCAATGTAAATTTCTCGCAACTTTTCAGTATGTTTAACATTTTCTGTATACAAAGTTGGGGGGAAAATACCCAGCATGCCTCACTGAAGCTTCTGAATCTTAATATGCTCAAAAGTTCAATTCCAGATAAGGGAAATGGTGGGGGGAAAACTTAACTGCCTTCTATTCAAGTCAAAAATAATGCTTGGAAGAATACATGAATTTTAACCAAAAGATAGGACGCCTCAGTTGTCTGGCTAACGTATGAATCACACACATGAAATCAATGATTTTTCTTTTCTTCCTATTTTTCCATAAACTCAGTCATGAAATTTCCTCTGTCTTAAACTTAATTCTGTTGAAGAACATACCGATAAACTGATAGCCCTGGAGAGAATGTGTTATCAAGGGAGTCTCTGTATTTTCTAATTTTTAGGAATCAGGTATGTCTATAATTCTCAAAATCATGCTTCCACTGCCTTCTGCTCTACTTCTCTACCTCCATGCTCAAGTCAGCAGGAAGACACTCTTGCTTGTTTTACGTTTGAGATTTTAGCAGAAACTCAGAGTTCTTTTCATCTCTCCTTTATCTAGCTAATGAATTATTCTTTTTGACTTGTAGCCTTCATTTGCACATCAGCTCACAGTGCTGTTCCTTATGACTTGGTAAAAATAAAGCATTTGTTTAACAATGGAGCATGAGAACATTATTTCTGATCAGAAACTGGAAGATTGTAATAACTTACTTGCAAACTGTGTGATAATCAGGGGCATAAATCTGCTAGCACATAGTTTTGTTGTTTTGCGGGGGTGGGGGGAAGC
This sequence comes from Canis lupus baileyi, assembly GCF_048164855.1. Taxonomy (NCBI): domain Eukaryota; kingdom Metazoa; phylum Chordata; class Mammalia; order Carnivora; family Canidae; genus Canis; species Canis lupus. The sequence goes on from NC_132862.1 coordinate 27,117,087, forward strand.
TGTGTGCTTGGGGATTTTTGCTATTTTTTTTTTTTTAACTGGAGGAAAGAGGTATGTATTGATGGTGAAATATTTAACTTAGAATTTTATTATAGCAGCTTCAGATTTCACAGGCTATCCCTAATCAAAAGTGTAGTGTTTTGGTTTTTTTTTTGCTCCAAAAGATTTCCCCTGGACTTTGAAATCCTTGAAAATGTCAAGAGAATGACTTTCCTTTTCCTTTCTACTGGTGATTGATACTAAGTGTACACTGGAGAAAGGAATATCCTCAAAATGTAGCTTAGCAGTGAGTATATGAATGAAGGTCTGACTCACCTGCACTAAATTCTCGGACAGTATTATTTGGAAACAAAGCAATTTTCTTTATTTTTTATTTTTTTTTACTCATAACTAATGATGACCCTGTTACACCAAAAAAAAAAAAAAAAAAAAAAAGGTTCAGCTGTCACTTTATTGCTAATGGCAGAAAGGAATATGGGACATTCAGCAATTATAGTCTTGATAATTTTCAGTGTGTAGTTTAATAAGTACTGACAATTTTAGCCCACAGATTCAAAACAATTTGATGGAATTTGCCAAGGGTTATAATCTTGTTGACATATCTTTCTGCTCTTTGGGGAAGGACTTTTCATCTAAACCCCAAGGCATTGGTTTGAATCCCCACAGACCCAAGCATATGTTCAAGAGATTCATAGTCTATCCTTCTTGGATAATTTAGATAATCACATAGACTGAATTATCCTTCAATGCCAACTATATTCTGCTATAGTAGGTTCATAGGATATATGATGCCACAAGGTGGAACAGCGCAGGCAGTGATCAAGACAGACTAGTGCCAGGAAATCTGCTTTAAGTTCTCATTGTTCTCAGGGCAGAGATATCATTGAATGACTCCCCACACTCCGTCAAGTTTCTTTGAATGTTTTTTGAAAGTTTCATATGATTATTTGTTTTTCTTACCCAAGCCCCTAAAAACACATATAGGGTCAAAAGTAGTTTCTCCTCAGTCATCAGTATGCTTTCATTTAATAAACATGGGGTCTTGTTTCTCATAGTTGCTACCAAGAAGTTTAGAGCAAATTTAAGCTACCCACAGAAAATTAAGACTCTGATAGCATTTGTTAATGTTATTATTATTGTTACAAGTCTCACTTCTGGCCCCATTTTTATGCCTTTTCTTTTCCTTTAACACATATTTTTTAACTTATACATTGCCTCATATATATTTTATCTATTTATAAAAGCAGTAATATGGTTGCAAATGTTTTAACCATGGGATCTCCAGAGGGAAGGTGTGTTTGGTATAACACAATATAAGGATTACAGCACATAATTCATAAGTAATAATATTACTGGTATATATAAATATACAAACTTGGGGCACCTAGGTGGCTCAGTCAGTTAAGCATCTGCCTTTAGCTCAGGTCAGGATCCTGGGGTCCTGGGATCGAGGCCTGCATTGGGCTCCCTGCTCAGTGGGAAGTCTGCTTCTCTTGCCCTCTGCTCTTGTGCTCTCACTCTGTTTCCCTCTCAAATAAATAAATCTTGATTGATTGATTGATAGATAGATAGATAGATAGATAGATAGATAGATAGATAGACCGACCAACTTTGTGTTTTAAATACTGTAGGGCCAGTTGATTCCTAAAGATTATTTTTGTTGATCTTTCCCCCAACTTTCATATCCTTAGCCAACTTATGATTGCTTTTATTTCTTTATATTTTTTATTAACATACATCTTCCTTAGCTCAACACTGTACGATTCGGCCTTCTTCATTGTTCTTCAATACTGTACAGTGCTTAGCTCACTGCTGGGAACCTCCTAGGTAGATCTTCAAAACTTACAATAAATACAAATAAATAAATTCAAGCTTTATATACACACACACATACATGATAAAAAAAATACAGCTAGATTGCATTTTTTCCCTTAATTTTATCTGTCCCACTTCTCCACCCCTTGCTTCTTTCAACCAACAATTTGTTCCATGAGTCTTTTTTTTTCCTTTGGATTCCACATATGAGATCATATGGTATTTGTCTTTTTCCTTCACTTGGCATAAACCCTCTAAGTCCACCCATGTTGTCAAAAATAGCAAGATTTAACTCTCTTTATAGCTGAATAATATCCCATTGTACATATACACCACAACTTCTTTATCCATTCATTTACTGATGGACGCTTGAGTTGTTTCCATATCTTGGCTATTATAAATAGTGCTGCTGAACACTGGGTACAGATATCTTTTTGAGTTAGTGTTTTTTTGTTAACTTCAGATAAATAACCAGAAGTAGAACTGCTTGATCCTGTGGTACTGATAAAATTTTTAGTTTTGTGAGAAACCTCCCCACTATTTTCCATAGTTGTACAAGTCTACATTCCCACCAACAGCACACAAAGGTTTCCTTTTGTCTACATCTTTGTCAACACTTATTTCATGCCTTTTCTAGAATATTCATTCTAAAAGGTGTGAGGTACTATCTCTTGTAGTTTTTTCATTTCCCTGATAATTAATGATGACTATCTTTTCATGTACCTGTTGGCCATCTGTAAATCTTCCTTGGAAAAAAAATGTATATCAGATCTTCTGCTCATTTTTTAATTGAATTGTGTTTTTGTTGAGTTATATCAGTTCTTTATATATTATGAATATTAACCCCTTATTAGATTTATAGTTTGTAAATATTTTCTGCCCTTCAGTACATTGCCTTTTCATTTTGTTGGCTGTTTCTTTTGCCGTGCAGAAGCTTTTTAGTATGATGGAGTCCCCATTTATGTTTGCTTTGTCTTTAGTGTCAGATTAAAAATAATCATCACCAAGATTTATGTCAAGAAACTTATTTCCTATGTTTTCTTATAGTTTAATGGTTTCAGGTCTTATATTTAAGTCTTTAATCCACTTTAAGTTAATATTGGTTTATGGTGTAAGATAATGGTTAATTCTCTTTTTTTGCATGTAGCTGTTCAGTTTTCCCAAAAAAATTTACCAAAGACACTGTCCTTTCCCCATTATATAATCTTTGTTCCTTTATTGTAAGTCAATTGATCATATATGCATACGTTTGTTTTGGGCTTTCTATTCTGTTCCATTGATCCATGTTTCTGTTTTCATGCCAATACCATACAGTTTTAATTACTATAGCATTGTAATGTAATCTGAGATCAGAGAGCATGATGCCTCCAGTTTTGTTGTTCTTTCTCAAGATTACTTTGGCTATTTGCGTGTGTCTGTGGTTCCATATATATTTTAGAATTCCTCGTTCTATTTCTTCGAAAAACTCCTTTGGAGTTTTTTATAGAGATCATACTGAATGTATAGATTGCTTTGGGTGTTTGGATATTTTAACAACATTGATTCTTCTAAAATATAAGCAGAGAACATATTTCGATCTGTGTCTTCTTCAATTTCATTAATGTCTGGCAGTTTTCAAAATACAGATCTTTACCTCCTGTGTTAAAATTATTCCTAGGTATTTTATTATTTTTGATGCAACTGTAAATGCATTTTGAACTATTAATACATAGTTCATTGATAGTGTAAAGATATGCAACAGAATTTTGGGTACTGATTTTGTATCATGCAACTTAACTGAATTTATTAGTCCTAAGTTTTTTTGATGGGCTCTTTAGAATTTTCTATATTTAACATGATGCCATATGCAAATAGTGATGGCTTAAGTTCTTCCTTTCCAATTTGGATGTCTTTTATTTTTTTCTTACCTAATTGCTATGGCTAACACTTCCAATACTATGTTAAATAAAAGTGACAAGAGTGGACATCCTTGTCTTATTCCTGATCTTGGAGGAAAGCTTTCAGCTTTTCACCACTCTGTCTAATGTTATCTATGGGCCTGTTATATGTGACTTTGAGTATGTTGAGGTATGTTTCCTCATTTCTACTTTATTAAGAGCTTTTATCACAGATATTCAGTTTTGTCAAATGCTTTTTCTGCTCTTCACATATTGAGATGATTATATGATTTTTATTCTTCATTTTAATGTGTTGTGTCATATGGAGGATTTGCAGATGTTGAACCATCCTTTAATGCTTGAATTATTTTTATATTCCAAACACAGATGAGTTGACAATCCACTTATTAGGATCACAATATCAAATCCATCTCACAAAACTCAAATACCATTAAATTAAATATTATGTAACATGAAATACATGTACCTTGTTTCCCCTTTACTATGTGACATAGATATTATCAAGGTATTTATTTTTTTTCCCAGCCTAAGGACATTATAGATTAATATTAAATTTGTAACATCAGTATTTTACTTGATAATGGCAATGTTGTCCTAGTATTTTTCTAAATATTGCCACAATCCTCAAAATAAGAATAAAAATTTGAAGAACAAAATCTTTATTTTACATCTCAAAGGAAAGAATACATTATATAAAAGTGATTAAGGCAAAAAGATTTAAGTAAAGAAAGCCACCTGATTTTAAGCTCTAGGACATCTACCATAAACTACAGTACAAACTAAAGCATTCAAACAGTTCTTGTGCCTATGGTTTCTTGGTTCTGACTCACTCCATTCCTGTTTCTACTTCCATGATTATCTAGCACCAGCCTCTTGTATCCCCAGGAATAGTTCAAAAGCATCTGTTTTTCAGTTTATTCATTAGGAGTTGAGCCTGTATAGCCTGTGTCTTCAGCCCATTGAAATCCCCATTTCCAGATACACAAAAGCAAAGCATTTCTTTTGTTCATTACATACCAAGCATGCAGAAAGAGAATATATTATTTAATTAGGCACAGAGGTTGCAACCTTTTTCTTACTCTTGAGATTTTACCATAGAACAGAACTCACTGAGAAAAAATAAGTGTGATCTCACTGAGGATACTGAGCCCAAGAATTTGGACATTTACTGATTTCAATGTAGGAGAGAGTAGAGGAGCCCAGGAATTTGAAAAGATATACAGCCATACCTCATTGTACTGTGTACTTTGCTTTACTGTGATATTACATTTTTAACAAACTGGAGGTTGGTGGTAGCCCTGCATCATGCAAGTCTATCTGTACCACATTTTTCACCAGGATTTGCTCACTTTGAGTCTCTGTATCATGTCTTAGTAATTCTCACAATATTTCAAACTTCTTTCTATTAATATATTTGTTATGGTGATCTGTGATCAGTGGTTACAACTCACTGAAAGCTCAGATAACATTTTTTAGCAATAAAATATTTTTAAATTAAGGTATGTACTTTTTTAGACATAAGGGTATGTCTATTTAGACACACTTAATAGGCTATACTATAGCATAAACACAACTTTTATATGTACTAGAAATCCAAAAAAAAAAAAAAATCATTGGACTTGCTTTACTGCAGTGGTCTGGAACTGAACCTTCAATACCTCTGAAGTAGGCCTATGTAGTACATATACATTATATATTTTTCCCTATATTTAACATAAAAGGTAGATAGGAAAGGGAAACTTTCATCATTAAAGAACAGACTGCTTTCATCCATTTTTGATCAAAGGGATCTAAAGAGATTGATTGACAAATCACTCATCTATTCTGGTCTGTAAAGATTCAATAATCACAGCACCCTCCTATCTACACCAAAAAAAAGAAAGGAAGAAAAGGGGAAAGAAAAAGAAAGAGAAAAAGAAAAAAGAGAGAAAGAGAGGGAGGAAGGGAAGGAAGGAAGAGGAGAAGAGAAAAAAAAAATACGTTTATCTGCTGTGAATAATGGCCCAAAGCTATCACTTCCTAATCCCTGGAACCTGTGAATGTTACCCTATATGGCAATAGGGAACCATGCAGATGTGATTAAGGATGTTGAGAAGGTGAGATTATCTGGATTATCTGGGTAGCCTTAATGTCATCACGAAGATCCTTTTAAAAGGGAGTCAGAGAAAAATCTAAAAACAACAGAGGCAGAAGGCAATATGAGGACTAAAACAAGACACTAAGCTGCTGGCTTTGTTGAGGGAGGAAGAGGCCAAGAGCCAAGGAATGCAAAGAATGCAACTCTAGACAATAGAAAAGGAAAGAAAAAGAATTTTCCCCTAGAATCTCTGGAGGGATCAAAGCCTGCTGAAACCTTGACTTTCCACCAGTTAAACTGACTTCATACTTCTGACCTCCAGGATAATAGAAGAATAAATATGTGTTGTTTTATGCCTCTGAGTTTGTGGCAATTTGTTTTAGAAGCCACAGGAAATTAGTATACCTACATTAAACTCTAAAAAATTTTGTCACCAAAATAATTGTAAGGAGAATGACAATTCAAGAAAATACTAAGAAAAAAAAAATACCTACAACATATAAATTGGCAAAAGATATGTATCCAAAATCTATAAAGAAATCTTATGATATAATCCAAAGACAAACCATTTATAATAAAGTGGGCAAAAAACACAAAAGGCCACTTCATGGATGTCTCCTAAATATATGAGAAGAGATTCAACTTCACTAGTAATGATTAACATGACAATAAAAAAACACCATAAATTTCATTTCATTCCCATCAGATTTGTTAGTATGTAGAACTAAAATACTTTTAGACAGTAATATTCTAAAAATACTGCAAATAACCCAAAAGCCCATCAACACTACAATGGATAAATATGTTATGTCACCATACCTTCATACAATGAATGAATATACAGTGCGGAAATGAATGAACTATAGATAAAGAGATCAAACATTGTTGAATCAAAGAGATGGGAGGAAAAAAGCAAATCAGAAAAATACTGTGTGTTTCTACTGTTATAACATTCAAAAATAGACAAAGCAAAAACATATTTTTAAAGGATTAATATAATAAAGAAAAGCAAGACAATTATTTTTACAAAACTCACAATATGGATTAACTAAGGAAAAGAGTAATATGGGATCAGGGTTGGGCTTCCAGCGAGCTATAAAGTAATGATCTATTTCTTAAGCTGATCAGTGAAATATAAGTGTTTATTATTCTTCAAACTGTACTTATAGCACATAGATTCATTCCATATGCACAATATTCGTAATTAAAAGTTTTTAATCTACAAAAGTTCAATGATGCAACTCACCAGGACTGTTTAATAACAGATTAGATACCATTTATAAGATCCACCTTCCTATTTGGATTGTTCATTATTGATTGCTGAAAAAGTTATAGATCTCACATGTAAGATCACACATAACAAGCTTGCACTGAGTGTCATTTAGAATATGTTAACCGCAACACATTTAAAAGATGTACCATGTTGGTAAGTACTCAATTTATTTAAAATGTAAATCTGAAAATATACACTCTAATATCTTTAGATAGTAAGATACTTATGTGCCCCTAAACTCTGTTTAATCCAAGCCAAATTTAAAAATTCCCTCAAAAAGAGACTAAAAGCTAGACATTCCAAAGATTTCAGAAGAAACCCTGATAAGACTTATACTTTAAACTGTTCTTTATTTTTCTTCGGATGAAGAGTCACTAGCTATTTACTGGTTGGCTTTTTTTTGTTGTTTGGTTTTGTTTTTCTTGTTTTTGTTTTTTGTTTTTGTTTTTTTTTTTTTTTGAGATCTAGTTCTTAAGAGGAGTTGGAGCTGTGATAATGTGGTCATTTTCATTAATCAAATCCCAGAGAGATGACTAGATTGAGAGTGAGATAAGCACTGAAGAGTGTAGGATTTTATATCTAACTGAATAGTTAGTTGTGTCTTGAGGAGAAATGAAAAAAAAAAAAAATTGGTGTCTCTCTCTCTTTTCCAGTTTCCAGAATTTCATACTGATTGGGATTGCAGTGGGTATGAAGGGAGGAGCAGAAGTTGCAAGAATCTACAGAAACTATAACCCTCCTTAAAACTGATCCCAAAGAGGTCAACTATCAGGTGGCAGAGATTTTCCACTAAAGACCCTGAAAGACACAGAAGAAAAAAAGAGGGCTGACTGCAGTTTGTTACACACTGAATTACTTAATGCAACAACTGAAGAATCCCTTCCTAGTTGTCTGTTCTTATCCATTCTCCCAGGAAATATGTTAAAAATGCAGAGTCCTAAACCCCAGTTCTGGTCAATGAATAAGAATCTCTGGGGTGGTACCCAAACATCACCTAAGTTATACTGGCACACATTCTAATGTATCCCTATGAAAAACAATGCTCTCTTAATGTGGGAGAGATGTATCTTTTCTTTCAGTTTTACATTTGGTTCAATATTCCCCAGTTTGAATGCAAGTACTGTTTATGGTTCCCATCCTTTCCAACTGTGCCAGTGCCACACTGGTTAATATATACTTAATATATGTATAATGCATATTTAATATATATTTATTCTAAATATCACCTTTTCCATTTCAAGTGTCAAATATAGCAGCTGACAGACATGTAAAAGATATTCCATGAATATTTTTTGAATAAAAAGGTCAGAAAAATGGACTTGAACAATATCATATAGCAAATATTATTTTGGCATAAAATCTAAAATTCATTCTTTCTTTGAAATATGCACTTTTGGATAAATAATACTAATTTACCCAGAATCCATAAAACTAGAAAATGCATGTGCTTTTTATTTGTTCAGTCCTGATACTGGAATTTTACTTTTTCTTTAAGATTTTATTTATTTATTTGAGAAGGAGCGAGCAAGCAAGAGTTTGAGGGAGAGGCAGAGGGGGAAGCAGGCTCCCCAATGAGCAGGGAGCCCGACAAAGGGCTCCATCCCAAGACCCCGGGATCATGACCTGAGCTAAAGGCAGATGCCCAACTGACTGAGCCACCCAGGTGTCCCTGGCTCTGAGACTTTAAGTGGTCAAGAACTTGAGGCAATAGAAAAAAGATGGGTTTTGAAACTGGATATGCCACTTACCAAATAATAGCAATGAAGCTCTGAATGTGTAAAGGCAAAACCCAGTGATAAGAGACGGTATCATCAGACTCTAGCCCCAGAAACTAGGATTTACAAAACGAAAGCACAGAGGAAAAGGGCATTCATTTAAGCCAATGATTCTCTCCTTTAGCTACACATTTGTTTAAGCTGCCATTATAAAATATTATAGACTGGGTGGCCTACATAATGGAAATTCACTGTCTCATAGTTCTGGAGACTAGAAATCCAACACCAAGGTGTCAGCATGGTCGATTTCCAGTGAGAGGTTTTTTCCTTGGGCTGCAGATGGCTGCCTTCTCATTGTGTCCCTACATTGTAGGGGAAGGGAGGTGCCCTCATTGTACTCTCTAACCCTACTTTCTAAAGGCCTCATTTGGGGGTTAGGGCTTCAACATGTGAATTTTGGGGAACACAATTCAGTCTACAGAACTGCATTTCAAAAGTTTCAGAATGATTGTGATGACCAGCTAAGGCTCATGCCTACAAATTCAGGTAACAGAGGTTACTGGTTTGACTTAAGGAGCAGACTCTCCTCTCTACCTCTTCCATGAGAACATATCAACATTGCCCACAACTCCTATCACAAAATACTTTAAGTGAAAAAATCTTGTAAATTATACCATATTTTCCTGCTTACTTATATACTGTTATAAGAGGCAATACATATTAGCTATTTAATAATTTGAGGCTTGTCATCAGATGACTCTAGGTTCAAATCACTAATAACAGTGGTCATACCTAATATCAGAGAAAGCACGTATGACACCATTCTCTCCCTAAACATGTGGCAGGCAACTCATTCTTCATTCATTCTTACCTCTTTTCCACTGAGCTAAGATACAGCCTCAGAGCCATTCTTAACCTTGCATTCAACTCAAGTAGAAACAACACTCAGAATGAAACCTGTTTTCCATCTCTAATCTAAAAACTTCCATTTCGTGCCATAAGGTCCATGAACAAACTTATTTCCTTCATTAGACAAAGCTTTGGTATATTTCATTTTCTAAAAAAGGCTAAGCCAAAAGTTAAAAAAATAATGGAAGATCCTGATTACTACGATGCAAGAAATCTAAGTTTTCTTAACATGCGTAGAACAAATAAAACCAGGAAAGAGATTTTTCTCCAGGGTTGATATATAACTGACATAAAATATTTTGTGAGTTTAAGAGATACATGTTGATTTGATACATATATATTGTGAAATGATTAACATTAGCTAATACCTCCATTACCTCATATAAATACTATTTCCTTTTTGTGTTGAGAACATATAAATCTACCCTCTTAGCAACTTTCAAGTATTTAATATAGTATGCTGTTAACTATAATCACCATGATGTGCATTACATCTCCAGAGCTTATTTATCTTATAACTGGAACTTTGTATTATTTGATGGACATCTCCCCATTTCTCCCATTCCCCAGGCACTGGCAACCCCTATGCTATTCTCTTTCCATGAGTTTGACTTTTTTAGATTATACATATAAATGATATCACATAGCATTTGTACCTCTCTGTATGACTTATTTCACTGACCATAAGACTCTCACATCCAACCATGTTGTCACAAATGGCAGGATGCCCTTCTTTCTCATGGCTGAATAATATTCCATTGTATGTATGTGTACACAAACACACACACACACACACACACACACACACACACACACACACCTTCGTTATCCATTCATCTATAGACAGATACATAGGTTGTTTCCATATCTTGGATATTGGGAATAATGCTTCAATTGCAATGAACACAGAAGTACAGATCTCTCTTCAAGATCCTGATTTCATTTCCTTGGGATATACATAAAAATGTGATTGGTAAATCAGATGGCAGTTCTATTTTTATACTAATCTGAAAAACTTCTGTACCATTTTCCCTGGTAGCTGTACTAATTTAAATTCCCAATAGTAAACTGTGCCCTTTCCCCACATTTTTGCCAACATTTATTTCTTTCCCTTTGGGGACAGCCATTCTAATAAGTATGAAGTTGCTATCTCATTGTGGTTTTGACTGCACTTCCCTGATGATTAGTAAGGTTGCATACCTTTTCATATGTCTGTTCAGCATCTACATGTCTCCTTTGGAAAAAAATGTCTACTCAGTCCCCCTGCCACTTTTTTAAATTGTAATGTTTGGGGGGGTTTTCAGGGGTTTTTTTGTTTGTTTGTTTTTTGCTATGAAAGGTGTTTATCTATTTTGGATATAACCCCATATCAGATCTATAATTTGCAAACATTTTCTCCAATTCCATACAATGACTTTTCATTTTCTTTCACTGCATAGAAGTTTTTTTTGCTTAATGTAATTCTGCTTTTTTATTTTTGCTTTTGTTTCTTGTGCTTTTGGTGTCATACCCAAAAACCTGCTGCCAAGACAAAGAGTTTAAACTCAAGACAGGATTTCCAAGAAGTGGAAATGGAAGCAAATTTATTATTTTTTTTTAATGGAAGTAAATTTAGAAAAGAAGGCAACACAACTTTCCAGTCATTTCTAACAGAGAATGCCATTTAGAGTTCCCTGAAAATCCATAGAAGAGCAGTTCCACCATGGGAATTTCTTTCTTGTCTGCCTTCATTCTCCACACTGCCCTTTAACCTAGAATTTACTTGTTACTTACAACTACAATTTAACCTGTGTTAAATAATTTACTGTTTTTACTTCCTAAACTTAAAATTTCCCTACTTCCCTCATATATTATTTCAGATGTCATCAAAAATGTGTTGTGCCAAAAAACATTATGCTTCTCTAGATTTTATTCAATATGTAACATCCTATAAAGACATACAGAAGCACCTGTGTTTGCTGAAAGGCAATTGGAGGTGTTTTTAAACTAATGTAGTTCCTAAATAATTATCATCAATGACATAGCACTTGATTTAATTTATCAAATTCAGAAAGAGTCCATCGGTTTCTGTGTTGAGTAAGAACACTGCAGACGTATGCTTCAGGAAAGTGTAAAGGCAATGTGTAAAACAGACTTTCGGTGGGGAGAGGCTAGAAACCGAAGACTGTGACAGACAGTTTGGTGGGAGATAATGAAGATCAGCCAAGGTTGCCGGAATGGAGAAGAGTTGGCACTTAAAAAAAATGGACAGGACATTACAATATACTGAAAGTAAGAAATGAAGTTTGGAGGGCAGGCAACAAAGTGAAGCCTGGATGCCACACCCAGGCAACTAGAAGGATACTGATTACTAGAGTTGCTAGGAAAATCTGAAAATTTCAGTCACTTCGGGGCTTAAAAAATGGCTTGGAAGTCTTTCAAGGTTAAATATGAACAAACAGATCTCCAAATCTGCCAAAAAAATAAATCAATAACAATGAGAACGGTATGCCGTGATCTCTGCCTTCTCATACTTCATGATTAATCATTTTCAAGGTTGCCATCACCAGGTTCTGAAAGGCAGAGAAGAGCCCAAGAGCTCCAGGGCTTTGGACTTTACTTCCCTGTTCAGTGTGGAATTATGAGGGCTCAAATAATTAGACCACATTAACAATACAGTTAGTGACAAAGTGGCAGCCTCACAGTGTGCAAAATAAGCTTAGGTAACCTCTTCCCTAAGGTCATGAAACAAAATAACTCCTGCCAGAAAAGACATCTGAAGCTCTGAAAGAGTACTTGTGGTTAGTACTTTTGTGTAAAGAAGTTCTACAAAATCTAATGACGGTGCTTGCCAATCCACCACTAACATACAGTGAACAAACACTCCTTAAGTGTTAGTTTCTAATTCCTCTCAACAGCAGTAGGGTTAAAAGTCATAACAACAACAGTGAAATAATTATCTTAAGTCTGGCATACTTGAAGCTGCATAATGATGCAAGGGGAAAGACAGGACGAGATTATCAATGCAACCTGAAACATCAGGTGACTTTGCTGTTGGTATAGTTGGATTTGGCTCTTGCTCCTTTACATTAACTACTATTAGCACAAATTTACTAAGTTTCTTATGCCACGCCAGGCATGTCACTCCATATTTGCAATCAATATTATAGGTCCACACTATCAGGGCAACTTCACAGATGACAAAATTAGATCCAAAAATTAAGTAACTTGCTCAGACCAGAGGTTAATACAAAATTTAAACACCTGCCTTTTTCACCTGCAATCAAAATACTAATGATAATAAGCAACAAATATAAATGCAAAACACATAATATGCAAAATGTCACCAAAATAAAATAAAGCAGGCAGCCCAGGTGGCTCAGAGGTTTAGGGTCACCTTCAGCTCAGGCCCTGATCCTGGAGACTTGGGATCGAGTCCCACATCAGGCTCCCTGCATGGAGCCTGCTTCTCCCTCTGCCTATGTCTCTGCCTCTCTCTGCCTCTCATGAATAAATAAATAAAATCTTTAAAAATAATAAAAAATAAAATAATAAAAAATAAAATAAATAAAATAAAATAAAAATAAAATAAAATAAAAAAGCAACAATTCTGTAACAGCCCAGAGTATAAAGGGGAATACTCACAAAACCACTTGCAAATGGAAAAATAAATACCATAATGAATTTATGAACAGAGTTCCATTCTGGTAGAACAATGTTGCTATTTTAAAATCAAAAACAAGAGAGGAACCTGGGTGGCTCAGTGGTTGAGCATCTGCCTTCGATTTGTGATCCCAGGTTCCTGGGATTGAATCCCACTCAGGCTCCCTGAAAGGAGCCTGTTTCTCCCTTTGCCTATGTCTCTGCCTTGCTCTCTGAGTCTCTCAAAAATAAATAAATAAAATCTTTTTTAAAAATTAAAAAATACTAATATCTAAATAAAATTTACTTTGCTTGAGCTTAAAGAATAAAATCATGAAGTTGGTCATAAAAGGGAGTCCTATTATTAATTTAAATGAGTGTTTGAATAAAAGTTCGGATCTATCAACTAATATTTCATTGTTTAATTGGCTCAAACATTCCAATTAAAGTGGATGCCCTAATAATAGGAATAAAATCCAAAATGCCAGTACAAAATGCCAGAAAATGTATTTTCAATGTTCTTTGAAAAATATACACACAGAAAAGGTAATTTTAAAGAGAGATTTAAATTTTTTTCACATAATCAAGAGTAATAATTCTTTTTTTATAAAACATTTCATACTAAAGCATCTACGGTTACAGGGTAATGGAAAAACTACCAGGCAAAAACACTTGAAATTATCATGCAAAGCTTTGCGGGCCTGTGTGTCCTCACTGATTTAAAAAGGGACTGGGCTAACCTACCTTTATAATGTTTCTTTTTTTTTTTTTTAAGACTTTATTTATTTATTTGAGAAAGAGTGAGAGAGAAAGAGAAAAGGAGCAGAGGGAGGGGCAGAGGGAGAGAGAGAAGGAGAAGCAAACTTCCCACCTACCAGGGAGCCCCTATGTGGGGTTCAATCCCAGGACTCCAGGATTATGACCTGCTCCAATGGCCGACCTTTACCCACTGAGCCACCCAAGCACCCCTTTATAATTAACTTCAAAATTAAAGACTCCTAGATACACAAACAAGAGTGGCATTACACAAATCTCTTTCCTTAAAGAATCTCCAGATATTTCACATATTCATAATCGACTGTTTTAATCAAGTCTATCCACTATTTCTCAAATCAAATTTTCTAGAAGATGAAAACAACCAATAACTTAGAATTTATGTTTCACAGCCGTCTTCTTTTACTCCTAATTAGATAAAAATTGAGTGTACTTATTAAAATAATACACAGATCAAGTAGTTACACAACAAAGAAAAAACTTTGGAAGGCCTATTTAACAAAGGCCACCCAACAATGAGAAAAACAAAAAAAAAGTCTCCAAAAAGCTATTAAAATTTGTGCTATTTCTGCAAATTTTGAACTCAACTCTAGAGTTCCAGGACTATTTTTTTTCCCCTCATAACCATAAGATGGGAAGCACATGTATAAGATTTCATTTTACCAAACTAAAAACAGGTAATAAGGAAAGACAAGTTCCCTTTAGGAACTCAAGCAGGTAGCAATGGTTAAAGGAAGAAGAAATATCCTATCTTGAAACTCAAACTTCATCAGTCGCACATGCAGCCACAATCAGGCAATTGTTAGTAGATTAAGTAATTTCTATATTCAGATTGTATTTGTCAAGAACATTAACTACACAAAAACAAAGCTAGAAACAGAAAAACTGAGTAAATGTCTTACTGTGAGACATTTTAAAATAATGTACCAGTCATAATTTCATCTTAAAATATTTCAAGGCTACCCTGAAATTTTTTAAAAAGCATTCAGATTCCAAGTCTTACCCATGGCCATTTATTATATCACACTATAGTCACATAAATGCAACTCACGGCACCCTAGATGGGTCATCAATTGGCACCTGTTCCTCTCTTCCACCACCCTGTTCATCTTATTAAACACATGAGAATTTTGCTACCTGTTTATCAAGAATTCTTAATTATTAGAGTTTGTGGGGGGGGGAGGAGAAGGACATTGATATGCTTTATAAAATATAAATGAAAATAGAATAAAAACTCACTTGTTCATCTAATAAAAAATAGTTTCATTCATAGATCCTACATGTCAATGAAAAGTGTTCATGCCTCACAGAAGCATCCTGTTTCTTTGCAAACTTCTAAGAGTTTGGCTGTCAGGCATTGGAATGGGAACAACGTCCACGTTGCATAACAAGGTTCAGTGTACTGGACAAAGGGTGGGGCCTCAGGACTCCCAGTGACTATTTCGATAGATCTCTAGGGAGCATGCTTTTCAAGAGACAGAAAAGAGAAAAATAAATGGGCCAGAGGGTCAGGTTTTAACCTGCTGACTTAGTTCATTGGCTCTTCACACTCAGCAATGGCCTCTACACAACTTCCATTTAAACACAATTTCCTATTGATTCAAAACCTCAAAAAGAGAGGCCTAAAATGAGTAATATTTTTGGCACATATTTATGTTATTTATAATACTTTCTTCTTCTGGAACATTCCTTTAGATATAGCCTCTCAAATTCTAAGAAGAACCATTTGTCCCTATCTGCTTTCCCCATTTTATCCATCTCCAGAACTTTCAACTTTTTTTTTTTTATTTTATGCAGAACATGTTGCCATTTTAAAAAATTATAAATAAAAGTACTTAAAATATTTAACATTCTAGAACCTGTGAGTTACTTCACTTGGAGAGCTCGTTCTATCAGAGAATCAACAACGCAATCACGTGACAGGTGCAAGCATGTGTAATGCTACAACTTAATGACCTTGCATAAGGGCTATTCTGTTCTTGGAACACACTGCAGAAATGGAAAATGTCACACCAATAAAGAGAAGGAACCATGTAGAGCAATTTCCAATTTCACTGACTTTTATCCATAGAAAGGAAGGTTTGATGAACTAAGAAAAATGCCCAGAATTTTAACAAGCTATATGTAACTTCAAATTTCTAAAATATAAAAATAAATGGGGTATCATGAACCTAAAAACACAAAAGTAACAGTTATGCACAACAAAACTGTATGTCGTGGCTATGCTTCTGCTTTCCTTTTAGGGTTGTTTTATATGTCTCATATGTTATTATCTGCTTCTTAATTCATAAAAATGAGATTTGCTTAGTGATATAGAGTACCTAATATGTTCAGAACATGGTGAGAGTGTTTTCCCTAAAATATGGTATTTCCTCTCTGTAAGATAAGGTTTGATAGTGATTAGTTAGGCATGTCTGGAAGGCTTTGATAAACCTTTCAGAGATGGAACTTATTCATACATGAGAAACTAATTTCTCTGTCCATGAGCCTCATTTCATTCAACTGATCATTCATTTCTAGCCCTGCTGTCATTGTTCAAGGAGAAAGAAAATTTGCATCACACACTATCCTGCCATGGCCCTAAACCTATACAGGCCCTAAGCCCTGGACAAAAACAAATGAGCTTTGAAAGTAATTATGATTCAACTCAGGGTGAAACATCTTACCAGTGTAAACATCCAAAATAAAATCTTACTTATACATAGTATGTCTTACGGGTCCAGAATTATCCTGTCCCTACAATGAAGGACAGAAGGGAAAATTATTCTAAAAATTAGCTGATTAGTAGACGAAATGATGATATACTCAATATTATACAGATTTAAAAAGCAAAACCTGGAAAAACATTTCATGTATTGGTTTATCAGTTGGTAGTGAACCTCGTTAAGTGAATACATTGCTGTCCAAGTACCTATAATCTCTATTTGAAGTATATTACATATATATAATATACCATATATGTAATATACTATATTATTACAAATATATATATGTATATTTTAATATACAAATATATATATATATATTTGAGGATCTACCAAAAAACCATTTAAAATATCACAAGCCTTACTTCAACAAATTATTATGCAATTATATTTGTGTATTTTTAATATAATGCCAAGAAAGTCAATAAAATTTTTCATCATTTACACATAATTAATACAGGGCTGGCTTTTAGGAAATAGTCACTCCAGGAATAGAGCCATCTAGTGGCAAGTACAGAATGATAACAATGACATCAAATAACCAATGAACATAACAATAGCAGGGGTAATACCAATGACATCTAAACTAGGCAAAAACAAATTTAAAATAGTTCTGCTTTTCAGAAAAAAAGGAAAACTGATATAAAAATGTGTATACTCTTTATACAGTATGGCCTGCATTTTATAAAATCAAAAGAGCCTCAAATGAAAATTACACATATTCACACATTCACAAATAGACATACAACACACAAGATGAAAGGAATTAAGACAGAATATTAACTGTGTCCAGTCTTGAAGAGTGGAATGAAACATGATGCTTTGTCCCCTTCATGATGCTTTTCTGCATTTTCCTCAGTGAATACATATTACTTTTGTAATTAGAAATTACAATATTCCAAAATACTCTGGGTGAGTACCAAAACAACTCTCAAGTAAAAGCAAGAGTAAAGCTAGTAATCTTTCAGAATATGTGATGTTTCCGATTCCCTAATTGTTTATCTTTGTAGTGCAGATATAAGGCATATAGCATTAAGAAAAGATTTGATTGAGCAAGAGATATATTTACGTAGTTTTAAAAATATGTACAGATTACTTATCAACATAATTAGTATGACACTGTAAGTAGCACACCAACATAAAAAAGGAAAAAACAATTCTTTTCATTATGCAGATGAAGAAACGGAAACATGGAGAGATCAAACACGTATCTCCAGTTCCGCCACTGATAATCTAAAATTCTTTCGACTCCTCTATTGTTCTTTGTACTGTAACAATTTAATGCCTACAACTTAAATTACCTGCAAAATATTTTCATATTTAGCCTCAAAAGGTCTGGCTGAAGTCAAGAGCAAGTCGTACTTTATTTCCAGACGTCACCAGCAATGCTACAACAGCTCAGGAAGTGACCTTGGGCATCATCACAGTATAGAATGTATTCTCTTAAAGTGTACTGATATCTTACTAGGGCTTTTTAACTAAATAATACCTAATTGCAAGCTTGAAACTTGGAGTAAATGTTCTAATAATGTAAACTGAAAGTAAAAGGAAATTAGAATACTGAAAGTACTAACATTTTAAAAAATCCAAACAAATCAAACTAAATGTAATAATGAACCAGACTGATCAGAGTGTTACGTAGGGCATTCCGGAGGAGAAGGTAAAATTGTGGTTAGAGAGCTAATCAATCCTAACCTCAATCTTCATAAACTACATTGTAATTTAATTTTTCTTCTTCCTTATATTCAAAATTGACTTGGAAATTCTGGGGTTAAGTCCTTGTCAAAGATAATACAGCATATTTTTTACCCAGAATTACAAATTACAGGCGAGATCCAGGACCAGTAATAACCCTTGTTCAGTAGTGGTATGAACTGTCTACATATAGGTAGAACCCACTGAAGAGAAAAGCAGCAGTGAAGGGGCAAAAGAAGTACTTCCTCTCTTTTCTTGACTCTGACATTCTTTTTTTTTTTTTTTTTTTTAGATTTATTTATTTAAGTAAGAGAGAGAGAGAGAGAGCACCTGCATGCATGCTTGGGAGCAGGGAGAGAAGCAGGAGAAGTGGCAGGGGGAGAGGGAGGAGAGCCCCACTGAAGGTGGAGCTCCATGCAGGGCTCCATCCCATGACCCTCAGATAATAACCGGAGCCAAAATCAAGACTCAGATGCTTCACTGGCTGAGCCACCCAGGTGCCTCAACTCTACCATTCTTTTTATTCCTATTCTAATTGCTATTTTTAAATTTTTTCTGATACTATCTATACCTTGATATTTTATACTGTAGGTAGATAAACCATTTTGGGAATAGGACAGGATATTATAAACTTATAAATTGACATTTTGATATGTATCTGTCTCTTGTTCATCAACTGGTCAAATATATGTTAAAATTTGCTATAAACTTATTTTAATAGAATTGTTTTTAAAAAATTCAGTAAGCAATAATCACCATACCTCTTTTTTTTAAGATTTTATTTATCTATTCATCTATTCATGAGAGATGCAGAGAGAGAGAGAGACAGAGACAGAGAGAGAGAGTGAGAGAGGCAGAAACACAGGCAAAGGGAGAAGCAGGCTCCTTGCAGGGAACCTGATGTGGGACTTGATCCTGGGACTACAGGATCATACCCGGGGCTGAAGGCAGGTGCCAAACTGCTGAGCCACCCAGGGATCCCCCACCATCATACCTTTTAATTGCTGGGTTAAACTCAAAGTTTAATACAGATTACTTAGGGAAGAAAATAGACAAATATGATCATTTTAATCTAACTCTTCTGGATAAATCTATCTCTTATGCTTAATTTCTTTGTTGCCAAAGTAACTAGAAAGAAGGAAAGTTAAGTGTACTTCCATTTATAAAATTTAAATTATTAACAGAGCTATCATCCTTTGTGACTTTACCATATTATGGACTAACCACCCATAATATGGTACACTTAAATTGGAATATTCTTCAATTAAGTTTATTTTTTAAAACTTTATATTGCTACTTAAATAAAAACCCAATAATACTTTATATAGGTGGAAAGTTGCCATAAAATTAAACCCAATCTAACAAGGTACTACTTTCTAACAAACAGTCTGAGACCAAGCCTTTTCTCTCTTTTTCACAAAGGGAGACCAGTTAAGTGTTGGAAGGATGCTGAAGGCATACTACCACCGCGCTGAGAGCTAATCTTCTTTCTTTAATCAGAAAGATTAGAGCAGAACTGAAAAGCAAATAAATGTATATTACACACATATGATCTACAAGCATTTCTGGTTATACAAAACAATCTTCACTACTACCACTAAGGAGGACTCCACATTTCAAAAAAGACTATGGTATATACTAGGCACACATTAATTAAATGGAATGTTAAAGTTATATTTTATCAAGAATGATGGTGGTTATGGAGCATCTGGGTGGCTCAGTCAGTTAAGCATCTGCCTTTGGCTCAGGCTGCGATCCTAGGATCCTGGGGTCAAGCCCAGTATTGGGCTCCCTGCTCAGTGGAGTCTACTTCTCCCTTTGCCTCTGCCCCTCCCCCTGAATCATGCTCTTTTCTCTCCCCCTCTCAATTAAATAAAATCTAAAGAAGGAAAAGGAAAAGGGGGAGAGGGAGGGGGAGGGGGAGGGGGAGGAAGGGAGGAAGGGAGGGAGGGAGGGAGGGAGGGAGGGAGGGAGGGAGGGAGGAAGGAAGGAAGGAAGGAAGGAAGGAAGGAAGGAAGGAAGGAAGGAAGGAAGGAGTTTAAATAAAAACAAAATGTCAGGGGGCATCTGAGTGGCTCAGTGGTTGAGCATCTGCCTTTGGCTCAGGTCGTGATCCCAAGATCTTGAGATCAAGTCCCACATCAGGCTCCCCACAAGGAGCCTACTTCCCCCTCAGCCTATGTCACTGCCCCTCTCTCTCTCTCTCTCTCTCTCTCTCTCTCTCTCGGCCTATGTCTCTGCCTCTGTGTGTTTGTGTGTGTGTGTGTGTGTCTCTCTCTCTCATGAGTAAATAAATAAAATATTTTTAAAAAAACGGCATTCATCTATGACCTACATGACAGGAAGGTAGTGGTGTCTGGCTGCCTACGTGAATGGGTGAGCTGAAATAAGGGGTAAAAGGTAAGGAGCACCTCCAGGATCACCTCCCATGTCTCTATTGAAACTGATTAACAATTCAGCCTTCACAATAATTGGGCCAAAGCCATCTTTTCAAGTAGCAGATGTTTTAAAGAAGTATTGATAATCATCCTAAAAAGGCCATTAAAATTATATACATCCTGATAAAATAGCATTCTTCGTTCTAACAAATCAATTATGTGAATTCTACCACAATATTACCATAAATTATTTTCATGTTACTCCAAAAGCTTAATGATCTCTCTCATTTACCACAATTTAGATTTTTGGTATAGCATTCTTCTTATAAACTATGTATGAGGTGCTTCAGAGAAGTGCATGTACCTTTCTTGCTAGCATCTCATGTCTCCAACTATTCATTTCCTAGCAACATTATGCTTTAATCAATTATTCTGCCCAATGGAGGCACTGGTTAGAAATTTGCAGGTGGAAAAAGTTATTATTTTTTTTGTTTGCTTCTAACAGAAGCAGCAGTTTCCTGAGAACCATGGCTGGTGACTGGCATCCAGCCTTGCCATTTCAGAAATATTAGCAGTGTTGGCCTCTGGGAGCCAACTACTCAGTATTTACCAGTAGCAACAGAAGCAGCACTCCCTCCCTCTAGCAACTCAGCAGCAAATGCACTTTGCTGGACTCCAACCCTGAGTGGTAACAGCTTTCTGATTTGGTGGAAGCAACTCTCTCCCTTTGGTACCTCCAATCCTTCTGTTACCTTCATAATTGCTTCCCTTCATTCAACCTCTTGCTGTTTATATTAAAATTAGTTCTGCCTTTCTGAATGGGTACTGCCACACAATAAAACTAATATAGTTCAAAAACCACTTCCCTTTCTGTCACTACTGGCATTAAATTGAAATTTCTGATGTACATATTTCAGATTAATGCTACAAAATCTTTGAATATATACAAACACAGATATAAATATACATAAACACACACTCAACAGAAATATAAACAAGAGACTTGTAAATGTTAATATCTTGAAGATCAAATTATACCTGTTTTTTCTTTATATGTTACTTTACTAGTAAGAAAACATGGAAAGCTACACAAGTTTTAAAAGATAGAAATTATTTCAAAATTATCTTTAAATTTTTTACTCTATGAGCATCTGTTAGTAGTACTGTCTACCTTTGAAACTTTCTGTCCAGATGATTTTGTTTGTAACAAGGTGTAATGTTAACAGCACACTGTTTGGGGTCAGGCACATTGCACTATTACCTTAGTTTGACCATTTTTTTTTCCTGAGTATTTCTTAATCACATATGTTGATAAAAGCACACATCACAAGACTGTTGAGAATGTCACATGAAATTACATATGCTAAAAGTGGGACACCCTTATCCTTTCCACCTATTTGTCTTTTGTTTAAACAGCAACTTGGATCACCTGAGTGGTAAAGTACATTAAGTGGCCAACTCTTGGTTTTGGCTCAGGTCATGATCTCAGGATTGTGAGACTGAGCCCAATGTAGGGAGGGCTCCACACTCCGCAGGGAGTCTGCTTGAGATTCTTTCTCTTCCTCTCCCTCTGCCCCTTCCCCTGCTCGTTCATATTCACCCTCTCTCAAATAAATCTTTAAAAATAAATAAAAATACATCTATTTAGCACTTTGATACATACTCAGTCAAAAAATCACAAATAACAAATGCTTTCTATAAAATTTGATAAGTACAAAGAAACATTAAGTAGTGAAAAGTCACCCCTAATTCCTCCACTTGACGAGGAAGCACTGTTCACATCTGACATTTTTCTTTCACCATTTTAACTATGCACTTTTATTTCACATATTTTTTTATTCCCTTACACACTTGTATAAAAAAAATCACCCTTTTTCTCTTAATTTCAGCATAAGCATTTTTCAAACACTGTGAAACATTGTAAACACCATGCCATTGACTATATAATATAGTGGGAGACATTTTGATGGTCTCAAAAGGCTGCAACCCACACACAAAAATGGATAGCATCCCAACCTCTATCCTTCCTTTCATACTGCACAAATCTTGGGAAAGACAGCTTGCTTCCTTTTTAAGTGTAGCAAAGCCAGGGGATTGACTCTAAGTTTCATTCCAGTTCTAGCTTCCTTAAAATTAGTAAAAACATCTCCCACATTCAGCAAGTTGAATGTCAACCCATCCCCTGCACACGTTTCTAAGGGCACATCAGTAGAAAAGTGAGAGAGAGATACTGACTATGTGCACTTCGAAACTAAAACCCAGTCCACATATAAATCAATACAAAGAGAGTTTCCCAACATAACCTTATGCATTCCAGGGGTGGCTGAGTGGCCTAGTCGGTTAAGCATCTGACTCTTGGCTTGGCCCAGGTTGTGATCTCATGGTTCTGAGATCAAGCACTGGGTCAAGCTCCCCACTTAGCTCAGAGTCTGTTTGGGATTGTCTCTCTCCCTCCTCTTACTCCACTTACTCCTCCCCCATCTCATGCACTTTTGCTCTCTAATAAAAAAATCTTAGAAAAACAAACGCATTCTGAAAAAGGGTTTTGAGTTAATATCTACACAAACTAATGAAATTCAGAATAAATATAAGTGACAAAAAATAAAATAAAAACAGTGACCACAAACTCAATACTACTTTGAACAGAAATGGACATAGCAAGTGGGATCTCTACATAAGAGTAACCAATAGAAGGGCAGTCAGGAAACCTATTAACAACCTCGAAACAAACGTACAGAGGCACCAGGCACTGCTCTTCCTACTTTTATGATAGCACAGCTAACTGGTTTATAAATAATGAATCCATGGGAAGATGAGCAGATACAGATGAAAATTTGCTAGCATATTAAAGTATCCAAGTTCCTGAAATCCAGAAGTAAAAAAAGAATCTGGAAATATTTTTAAGAAAAAATGTCAAAGATTACATCCACTAGTGAGGAAAGTTAATATCTAATGGAATTATCAGAATAACCACAATAACTAATTAACTAACCAAAGAACATTGTGAAAACTTATACAGAAGCTAGGCTCAAGATGCAGCAATTTTAGGGAAAGGAGAGTAACTTTTCTAAATGGCAGTTTATCTGACATGTTTATTAATTTCATCAGGACACAGTTTACAAGTTTTTTTTTTTTTTTTTAATTTTACAACATTGTCATAAACCAACATGACAAATTTAATTATATCGTGAGTTACTTTTTAACAGATGTAATCACTCAAATAAGAAATACTCTAACTGGCCAAAAGTGGATTAACCCTTATAATACCTTTGAATAGAGACATTTTATTCTTTTCTAACAACTGACTTCAGAGTTTATGGAACGGTGCTCTGTTCTGGATCTATCACTTATTCTAGAGGACAGTATTACATAACAATTTATATGTAAAACATGTATATAGAATCCTTCATATATGGATAAGTAAAACACATGAATTAAGGTGTATATATATACATCCTTGATATGTCTTGTGTGTATTAATATACATATGCACACAAATTCATATTTATCTACAGATGTACCCTTACTCATGTATGCCTTCTTTTATCCATAAAAGAATAGAAATATAATATTATTGGGAGTCCTATAAAAATTGAGTATAGCTATATAAATCTAAGGTCCAAATATATATTTATTAAAAACAGAACAAAAGGAATAAATAAAAATGTTCCCTGTCTAGAATTAGAAACTAGAATCCTTTCTTTTTAGGGCTCTCCATATTAGGAGGGGGATTCCTTCTCCATTCAGGTCCTTTCTCAGAATTTGCCTCAGATTTTTATCTTCATGCAAATTTCCAGATTTGTTTTTTGTTTTATGTGGGGTTTTTTTGTTTTGGTTTAGTTTGGGTTTTTGTTTTTGTTTTTGTCTTTTTTTGTTTGTTTGTTTTGTTTTTTTGTCTTTTATTGGCAATAGATGCAACCCTGAGGAATGAAGTGATTGGTTAGTCTGGAATAAAAAGGGGATTTAAAGGGATGTCCTGGAAAGGAGGCTTTGGCATAACTCAGGCTAAGGGAGGACAAAGCAAAAACGAAGGTAAATGGACAAAAAGCATCTCCATGCTTCCTCAGAGTGAGAGTAGTTATTCTCAAAAATGTCCTCAGCTGGAAAATTCACCCCCAAACCCTAAGCCCTTCACTTGATTCTGGTAGCCAAGGTCATAGCCTTTGTTCTTTTTACCAGTGACTACGTGCTACTCTATAAAGAAAAAAGGGAACTATCAAAAGATTATTAAAACTTTATATTAATAAAAGGAAATAACCAAATTGCTAGTTATTCAACTACTGTGCAATACCTGGCAACTCTACTACGAACACATATACGCTTGATGGGATCTCCAAAATTTTTTGGTGAGGATTCTTTGTTATCAATGTATCAACAGTATTGTCCTGAGTCTGTCATGTTTTTAATTTATTTATAAGTTTAGCTTCAGGGACGCCTGGGTGGTTCAGTGGTTGAGCATCTGCCTTTGGCTCAGGGCATGATCCCAGTCCAGAGATCAAGTCCCACATCGGAGCTCCCTGTGGGGACCCTGCTTCTCCTTCTGCCTATGTCTGACTCCCTCTCTGTGTCTTTCGTGAATCAATAAATTAAAATCTTTAAAAATAATTGATTAATTAATTAATTAATTTAGCTTCATAGCTATCACTTGAGGTTATACAGGGTTTGGGTTACCAACTAGCACAGAGAGATACATGTTTACATCAACACTTGTGGAAACGTAATCTTCTAAGAAGTCAACGGTAAAATATAAACATGGTTCAAAGGTGAAATATTTCTACTCATTTAATTAAATCCTCTCCCAGATTTATATACTCCTCTTCTTTAGTGATGTGATGTTTCATGAGCAAACACACTGCCAGAGAACATACTACAAAATTCAGTGTTTTAAGATTCTGTTTCTGTGCTTCAGTAAACTTAAGTTACATTGCTCTCCATCATTTAGCCAATTCTTATGGGCAGAACACAATAAATGCCTTCAATTCTCCACAGTAAATACCTCCAATTCTCCCTGTTCTGGAATGTGGTGTCTGTCTGTCTGTCTCTCTCTCGGAGTGCTGTAACAGAGGATAATGATCACTTCACATGGGAACCAAAACAGTTAGTCAAGAGGTCCTGGACATAACTGTTTACACAGGCAGTTAATTTTTAACCCATAATTTTCTGTATTTTCCTGCATATATTTTTCATCATAGGAAAAATACCGTACTTTGTGGTCAAGTGCCAATTTTTTATCATTGAAAATGTTACATCACTAGAAATGTTAGGAGATCTTTGATGCTTTGATTTAGAAAAGCTTTAGATATAGTACCTAAAACGTGGTCAGGCAGATTCAAGAGGTATTATCTAAATGGATTATCCTACTTTCTATTGCATTGACCATTTTCCCAACACTGTCACAATTTTTAAATACCCGCCTGCCCCATATGCCACAAAAGAAAAAGAGAGAAATAGGAGAGCAACAATCCATAAGATGTTTACCTGTATGTTTATAATTAGAAAACTTACCAATTTTAACATCAACACACAGGGATGACAGAGATATAATGAAAAGCTTACCATTTCTTGGTCAATGTTGACTGCTACAACACACAAGAAAGCTTGCTCACACATACTTTTACTTTCACATATTTAGCAAGCATCTGTCACATGCCTACTATGTGCTAGGATCTCTGTTACAAGCACTGTTCTTAGCAGTGAACAAGATAAACCAAGTCCTCGAGCTTGCACTCTAACCGGGGCAGATGAACAATAAGGAAATAACACAAAAAAAAAAAAAAAAAAAAAAAGGAAATAACACATGTCGTGTGGTAATATAGACAACGCAGAAAAATACAGTCAGGTGAAGATAGAGTAAGGAGTGTTAGTGTATGAAGTGCTTTAATGATGGTAACCTTAAATGACACCATTGATGAGGAAACTGACCAGAGATCATAAGGAAATGAGAGAATAAACCATGTAGGTATGGAACAAAAGTACATTCCAGCCAGAGGAAACAGTAAGTAGAAAATACTGAACCAAGGACATGCTCACTAGGTTCACACAAGAGCAATGAGCTGACGTGACCAAAGGAATAATGGCTAAAATGTCAGAAGATTAAATCAAAGACATAGCAGGTGGACAGTGATAGCTGAGCTCATTGGTTAAGAATTTTACATTTTATTCTGAATGAGAGGTGAAACAGTCACAAGGTTGCAGAGAACTGACAGGATCTGACTTAACTTTCAAAGGATTAGCTCTAGTGCTGCATGATGAACAAACTATATGGAAGCAAGGACAGATGGAAGCAGAACTCTTCCAGAAGGCTAGTGCAATCATACGGGCAACAGCTGATGGTGACAAAGACCAGGACAGGAGCTGTGTAGGCAGGACAGCGGTGAGGTGCTGGATATATTTTGAAGCTGGTGGATAGGATGTGCTGACAGATCAAATGTGGGATGCAAGAGTCATAGATCTGAAAGGATAACCCCAAAATATGTGCCTTGAGCAACTGGAAAAGTATAACAAGATAATCAATATGTCAACAGCATGATTTCCTGAATATAATCTCTATTTAAATTCAAAAGAAGGGCAAAAAGTATCCAACATCTTCCAGGCTTTCTTCTCTAGCCTCTTTAACCAAAAAGTTGAACTTTCTCTTTTATTAGTTCTTGGATACTCTAACAAATCAGGATTTTCTCTTTCCACAGTTTTGCCACCAATACAGCTTTACCATTTCACACACACACACACACACACACACATACACACACCCCATCCACAAATGAGGAAAACAAAAGCCCATAAGCCTGCCACCAAATTTCTATGAAGCTGGAGATTAAATCTCTTGAATCTATTGATTCAAACCATGCAGACAGGCATTAAATTAAGAGTACTATGATATTTTTTCTGAAAGTGCCTGAAGACAGAGGCTATCAACTCTTTAAAATCTTATCAAGACAGCATAAAGGAAAGCAGGCAGTCTGCAGCAAGGTGAGAAGAAATAGTACAGTGTCTCTGGCACGTGAATTAGGTGTGCATTTCCCCATGACTTCGTCAGAGTAAACTGGTGAAAGCTGCCAAAGGAGTGTAGTAGTCAGAGGACATTCAGTGGCTAGGGTCTAGCATGCTTCCTTTCCACGTGTTGGATGTCTATATTTTATATTTGTCATTAGGTTAAACCCAAATGGTCTTCAGCCCATGAGGAGAGGGTGGTTGGCCCACGATCTCTGCCAGCATTTCCCCAGGTGAGTTCCATAGATCATTAACCACATCAGCTGCTCTGAGACCAAAAAGATTCTCTGATCAATAAAGGTAGAGAATGTTCTAGCCTAATTGTTTACAATTTTCCTTCTGTAAAGGTTTTGTTAAGTCCTATGGTAATCAAACCACTAACTGTTTAACCCGCATTTCCCAAATTTATTTCATGCACAGGCAAAGAAAACAAGGACGTCAATTAAGACAATGAGAAGAAGATGACCATTTGGTGACACACTGTAAAGCAAAATTGTCAAAACCTGGTGAATAATTTAATCAATGGATGAGGGGAGAGGTAAATGTCAAAAATGACTTCAGTTCTAAAACCAATGACCAGAAAGGGAGGAACTTATCTATTAAGATGATTGACTTCCAATTTTTTTTTTAAAGATTTATTTGAGAGAAAGAGCATAAGAGCAGGGAGAGGGGCAGAGGGAGTAGGAGGCAGGGGAGAGAAAGAGAGAGAGAGAGAGAGAATCCCAAGCAGACTCCAAGCTGAGCTCAGAAGCCCAAGAGGGCTCTTGATCTCATGATCCCAAGAGTATGACCTGAGCCGAAACAAAGAGTTCGATGTTTAACTGACTGAGCTCCACAGGCTCCCCTATTTCCCAATTTAAAAAATATATATATTTTGATTCAATTATACTCAGAGGCATTTATTGACCAGTATGTTCCACACACTAATGCAGACACCAAGAATAACAAACAACAAAGAAATCGTTCTTGCCTTTGCACAACTTAGCCTAGGTAAGTCACTACAGCTCAGTATCAGATATGAGAACAAGTCTGATGTGCACAGAGGGGAGCCAGGATTCAGGAGCACCAAAACTTGGAGTTTGGGAAAGTAGAAAGCAGTCCAGGAGGAAATGACATCTAAGCTGACGCTTAAAGAAGTGCTTATAAACTGGGTGGATGAGAGAGAAGATTGTTCCCACACAGGAAATGAGGCATATTCAGTAGGCGGTGGTCCAGGTGAGTCAGATCAGGTCAGAACGCTATAACAAAAATTTAAAAGATGTAAGTATTGGGGCACCTGGGTGGCTCAGTGGTTGAGCATCTGCCTTTGGCTCAGGTCGTGATCCCGGAGTCTTGGGGTCAAGTCCTGCATCATGCTCCCCGCAGGGAGTCTGCTTCTCCCCCTGCCTATGTCTCTGCCTCTCTCTGTGTCTCTCATGAATGAATGAATAAATAAAAAGGTGTAAGTGTCACATACAAGATGAGGGGATGAAACAAAC
This sequence comes from Canis lupus baileyi, assembly GCF_048164855.1. Lineage (NCBI taxonomy): Eukaryota > Metazoa > Chordata > Mammalia > Carnivora > Canidae > Canis > Canis lupus. The sequence goes on from NC_132862.1 coordinate 27,146,415, forward strand.
ACAAAGTTAACTAGTTAATAAGCAACTGTGCATTATGCTCAACTGCCAATGCATTTTAGGCACAAATATTCCTAAATAAATTTAAAATCTGGCTATTTCCAAAAGAAGTCCCACAGTCCAGTCTCAAACATAAGAAAGTTTTTCTAGACAACAGTGTGCCATGTAATGTGGTGGAATTAAAGAGAGGGCAATAAATCCCCTTTTGTTTGGAGGCCTGCTGACATTCAAAAGGTTCCTGGTCCTTCCTTTCAGAAAAACATTAAAAGCCAAATGTGAATTAGAGACCACTGACACATTAATACACTCAGGTCTGAGACTTTCCTGGACTGGGGGGTTTGAATCACATTCTTAAATACCTGATATTTTACCATTACCTCAGTCTGCTATAGCCTTCCTCAAGTGATCCAGGTGTATTTCAAATACAAGACATTTTGCTGACATATTCAAAGGGTTTAAAAAAGTAAACACTAGGTTTAAACAGCAAGCTTCGTAAAAGTAAAAAGTGACCTTTCTCCAGGGCACTGGGCTTTTCACCTGCTCATCCCTCAGATTCTAATTAAAAACTGTTTACTACCTTGGACATGTTCTCTGATACACACTTCCCACCCCCCATTTGACCTAATGAGCTCAAAATTTTGACATGTATCTTCCTCTGAAAGAAAAGGACATTTGATCTATTCATCAAAATATGAGTACTTGCCCACCTGGTCTCTATTCTGCATTATTCTTCTGCAGATCAGAGCACATTATGCTACTCTTCTGAAATGTCCTAGTTTGGCCACAAAGGCTTCAGTATGGACCATAAGGGCCTTGTGATATGTCCCGCTGCTTCTTCTATGACCACTTGTCACCCCACTCTTGCCTTTGGTTCCTCCACTATGCCTTCATCTGTGAGATTTACACTTGCTCTTTTCTCTGCCTGGAATGTATTCCCTGCCCCCCGACAATGAAAGTGGCTTGCTCCCCCAAAAGCAGATGCCCCTTCATCAGTGCAATCTTCCTTGATCAACCTATATAAAACACAACACATCGCTCTATAGCTACCTACTGGTAACACTCAGCCTGCTTGATTTCTCCTGATGGCACTTACTGCACCTGAGATATTAGCAATTAGAATAAAATTTAAAGAGAACAGACGTATCTAATTGTTAAACTGGTATTCTAAGTGCTTAAAATAATCTGGCACATAGTAGGCACTCAAATATTTACTCAGAGGATTAACAGTGCCTAAAAAGTACTGACAGACCAAGAAGAGAACAATGGGATGAATAAACCGGAGTCTGGGACACAGATTCAATGACTGCAAAGGCATTGCCTTACTCACAAACTGTGTTCTAGCCCTACCCGAATAGGAGATTATCTCTGGCAATTAACCCTCCGTGGATTTGAGATAACGGATTCCCAGCAAAGTGAAGAAGCTGGAGGAGAGCAAAGAATAATGTTCCTCCCTCGCCCCATCTCAAAACACTTGATCCACTGTTCTCACTCGGTAGGCACTCAATAATAAATGACTTGTCTGGAAGCAGGACCATTTTTATTTTACTAGAGAGGAGAGAGGGAAAAGGGAGATGACATTTTCTCATGATCTGGGCTTATATGATTGGACAAAGGGAGAAGGCAGATATTGTAACAGGAGAGGCAGGCTCTTCAAATTCTCACAGAGCACAAATTCCTCCTTATGCCTTGGATGGGAAGAGCTTCATTTCAGGCATGTAGGGGAAAAAGGGTGGAGGGAAAAATGCTCAGACTATGCTATTTTTAAACTATTTGGTAAGAATGGCTATTTTTCCCTCTGATATTCTTGAACCACCCAAATGTCATGTTTCCATGCACTGCTGTCTGGATGCTATCAAAAGCACTGCTTCGAGGTGAGAGAAGAGGTCATATGCTCATCTTCTCACATGCCGCTACTGCTGCTGATTTTTTTAAAAGCTTTGTGACCTAGAAAGGAGATGTACGGTATGAATGATGCACAGACTGCAGAGAGCATAGGGCGTCATCAGTCTATTTATACCTCTAGGAAGGAAAAAATGAGCACAGGGCAATGACTCTACACTCCATGGACTAGGTATGCAAAGAGCATCTGGAAGAAACAATAAACAACACAGCAGGAGAATCATTTATGTCGTTAGTGAGAAATAAAAGGTGAGGCCATATTCCCATTTTCCTTCTTCTTTCCAAAATCCTGACTGCTTTTAAAGAATTTCAAGTGGATCCCTGATGTTTCCTACTACTCTGTAAAGCATTCGGAGTTAAAGACACAGCCACCCACGTTTTAAAAACTAGCTTCACTCCATATGTGCATACATACTCACATTTGGCTATAATCTGCAGCCATTTGGACACGCTGTAAATTTGGGGGAAAAGTTTTTTAGGCTTAAAGTATTTGGAAAAGCCTTACAGATACTTGTGTGACTTAACTCTGAAAAGGGGGAAGAAATGAGAAAATTTACACGGCTTTGCACAATATGGTACAGAAACATTTTTCCAAAGGTATGTAGTCAGTTTCTCTTAAATGGTGATATATTTCCAGGAAAAAGCAGGGGAAAGCACCCAGGCACAGCTGTTAACACTTATTCCTGCATCATTGGAGAATTTAATGCCGGGCTTTACCTCTAGACTTCTACTTGTTTCTAATGTAAGCAGTACAGTGTGGAACGCAAAGGAAATGATAGTGTGAAACTTACCCATTTTGCTCTCCTGTCACCCATGTACGTGTGTGACTAGTGCCAGCTTGGTTTGTTTTTGAGGTTATTTTGCCAGCCGTGGGAATGGGTTTGCTGACAACTGGTGCAAGTATGAGGTGTTTTCTAAGGCTTGAGATTAGGTGTTTCCTATTGCAAAAATCTACTGATCCACATGGACTCCAACCTAGAGCCTTAGATTCCTTCATAGAATACAAATTGACTTACTTTGAATAAAGTATTATAAGGTTCATAATAGAAACACTTCCTGTTTCTTTTGCTATCCAAGTCTTCTCATTATTTCCAAGGCAAATAATTTAAGGCACGCTTCACTCTTTCCCATCATTTGCTGTAATCACGTTTGGTTTTAATTCACCAAGCATGCATTGTCATGCTTCGTCCCATTCACTTCTTCCACAGCCTGATCTATAAGGGGGTGAAGTACATCTGGAATTGTTCACATCAAAGAGAATCAGTGTTCTAATTCTTTCATTTTGAAAACTCACAAGTAACTGTGTCCAGTGAATGGGATCCTTAAACCCATTGCTATATATATATATATATATATATATATATATATATATATATGAAACTGACTGATGGACAAGATCCAAGAATTCATACAGAATAATAAACTTGATCCGACTAGATTCGTCAGAATGCAACAGAGTGATAAAAATCAATACAATCAACTGGTTTTCTTGGTTTTGTTTTTTACATAAGCTTGTAAGTTTAAGAGGTACTGCAATCTGTTGTTCATGCATATTCAGCGCCAGGGAGGAAAGGTGGGCAGTGTGAAGGACTATTAGAGAATAGACAAAATTAATGCACATGGAAACCCAATATTCATGACAGGCTGGGAGAGAGAGGACAGGAAAAGGAGGACAGAAATGAAAACTCAGCCACAATCTAATACCTTAAACTAAGAAAGACTTGGTAAACACCTGCCAATCAATTATACAATAGAGAGGAAAGGAATAATGGGATGTATCATCTTTAAAACCTCACCTACATGCACCACAGAACTTAATGTTCCTGTGCTCCAAATTTTAAAGTTCTCTTGTCCTTTAACTTTCTGCTACATAAACCAATACTACAAGCTTCTCCCTCCTCCTTTCCCTTCTCCCACATTGCCACAAAGAAGCTAACTGTATGGTCTTGCCTTTAAATGGAAGTAAACCTGGCATATGCAAATCAGCTGGTCTTTGGATAGGTCATGGAAATATAAACACTGGGGGGGAGGGGTAAGTTCTGAGTGATTGGGCACTTTTTCTGAGAGGCAGGAGAATAATGTTCCATAAGAAAATACGCTAAATTAAAAAAAGACCAGCAATTAATACTTATTTCTCTTTTTTAAAAAAATAATTTTCATGGAATAGTTATTGTATGATTTCCATATTTAATCTTTAATTTATGTTAATACATCTCTAGATGATTTTTAGTACAACTGCTGTGAGGCAAAAGAAAGCTAAGAGATCTATTCAGACATGTTTAACTTACACATAAGAAATGGAAGACGTTCATGTTGTGCAATAAAAGAAAACAGGAAAAAGCAATTACTGGTTAAGTTTTTTGGATCAAACAGATACTGCTTTTAGACTTCCTCTTTTTGTGTCTGTATACTTGATCAGACTGACAGACAATATTCATTCCAAAAAAATGAGGTGTTTCTTAAGAAGCTTTTATAGGCAAATAATTCTAGTATAACTATTTTCTTAATTTCTCCTTTCCCCATATACCCAGACATACCTATGTAGGTAGTCAAGTGTCTATATCCAAGTTAGGGGTGAGGACAATACTGATATGGTTTAGCAATATCCATACATAGGACGGACTAAGATTTCTCTCTAATGCTACATTTATATTCAATGTCCCTGAAATCAATTTCTATTTAACTTCTTCTTGCAAAAGGCAATAAAAACATCAATTAGCGTTGACAAGTACTAGCTGTTAATCAGTACTGACAAATGAAAATGAACTAACGAATACATATTAAGAAAACTATTATGGTTTTATAAAATTCGAAACACCTATAGAGAAGTACTTGAACATGGAATTTTGATTTACTCAAACTCTGCTCATCAGCTTTGATGAATTCTGAGAGATGACAATGGCCTCTGTTCCTGAGGAAAAAAAGCATCCTTCAAGTATGATATATATGTAAGAACAACTCAACCTGTTTGTTATGACGCTGTTTTTTTTCTCCTACATTAGTGAATAAGATGATTTTAACACGTTTTTGTGTCCCAGCGATTAAGTGCTTAAATTTACTAAGTTTAAGCATATATCGCAAATTCAGTGTTTTAAACTGAGATAATGATTTCAAAAGACATGTAATCGTGCCTTAAGGACTTTTCATTTTAGTTCCCAAACTGCTGGATTTGACTACATTTTTACAAATGGCTCATAAGCATAAATTTCAAAAGAATTGGCCTACAATTTCCAATCTCTCACACACTGCAGTGCTGTTGACTAAATATTTCCATTTGTCCTCCACTTTCCACCATTCGGTAGAACTGCTCTTCCCCATCTCCTTGACATTTAGTGAGGCCATGTGAAATCAGTGAAATGTATTCCCAAGTGACATGCATCACTACCAGGCAGAAGTGCTAAGAGCCAGTGTGTGATTTACTGTGTTCTCTGTCCCTGCCCAGGTGATGAGGAAGCATATGTCAAGTGGAGCTTCCTTTGGAAGTGTGATAAGCACATTCTTCCTGCCAAAGCACACAGAAATAAGAGGGAAACACTTTTTGTTATAAGTCACTAGGATTCTTGTGGTGGTTGTTACTGCAACTAAACTTAGCCTATTCTGACTGCTACACATACCCATTTGTGACTATGTGGCACACACTGGAAGTTTAGGGGAGGGGAACCCTACATTAAATATTAAAGGCCATTTTAATATGAAATATGTAGTGTCAAAGGTTAACTGACATTTCATTTCATGTATATTTCATTTTGATGTAGAACTGCACATATGGAAATAAGTTTCAAATTCTATATGAGCTAAAGGGAGAAGTGGTTCAATATTTAACAATAAATGAGAACAGTAGAAAGGGATGGGGGAGATCCAGAGATGAGAAAGGGTCCTCTATATTGAGGTACTAACCTAGGAAAAGTAAAGGAAAGAGAAGAAGACAAGGAGATTTCAGAAAATGGAAAATAATCCCGAATGAAGCTACAGGGATTGGTAGGGCACTATATACGATAGGAAGGATCAGGAAACCTAAGGTACAGATGTAGGAAACACTATAGGATCAGATTTAGAATTCTGAAAGCTTTTTATCTGTAGTTTGAATGAAAGGTCGAAGAGAGGAACAGGTGGGATTTGGAGGGTGATGAGGCAAAAAGAGAATTGGGAGAAACACATTACTCATCTAGCTCAAACATATCCCAAGAGTGACTGGAGCTTACAGAATGAAATGTACATCATGTTCTGTGGTACCAAAGGTTCTCCAAAGTCAGGGAACAGAAGCTAGTGGTCAAGGCCCTAGTCTCTGACTTTAAATTCAACTCTGCCACATACTAGTTACATGATGTCCTGGTTTCATTATCCATAAATTTATACTTCAGAGGCTTATTATAAAAATTTAAGTTAAATAAACTATGTAAAATGCTTATTTTAGCAAGTGCCTGGCTCTGAGTAAGAGTTAACTAATCTAGGGCATTTTATCACCCATAACATAAGCAGGCCATTATCCTCAATACCCTTTTTTTTTTTTTTTCATTCTTCCTCTACTAATGATGTTGCCTTTGACTATGTCTTTTCTCAGTCTCTACTTGCCCAAATTCCACCCATCCTTCAGGATCCAGCTCAAATACCATTCGCTCCACAAAGACTGTTCTAAAAGTCCCCAGGAAATAATCTCCTCCAATTCTGAACTTTAACATATTTTCTAACTGCTTCACATCAATTAATTACAAACTCTCTGCTGGATAAAAGATAAAATAGGGTTGTTGTTGTTTTTTTTTCTCAACTATATTAGATTTTCCTTTGGCCAGAATTACTTATCTATACACATATATTTCCAAAAGTACTTAGTTGTCATGCCTTAAAAGTACTGATCTTCACTGTTGAATAATTTAAGGAATTAGATCTAATTCTAACATATAACCTGATTAAATTTCTTCAGATGATATATACAAGTTTTGTTCATAAAGCTCAGAAACAATAACTATTTCACAAAACTGGTCATTTTCTCCTTGCTTTTATCTACAATCAAGGATTAGACAGGTTAAGTGCCTATTGCCAATGACAAGTCCTAAAAGAAAATTTACGGTCGCTGATGGAAAACCCCCAGGCTCTTATATTCCAGAGGCAAAAAAGGAAGAAGGCTGAACTTCCACAACTGGTCAGATAGCATTCTTCCCTCCCACAGCCAGCCATAAAGATGTCACCAGGCAGATAGGGATCCTTGTAAACAACCAGCTATTGAAAAACAGTTTTTCTGCCAGATTTCACCAAAAAATAAACCTAGTGTTCCTTGATACCCCTTTGTCTCCTCTGTAATAAACAAGCATTTAAGAAGCCTGTAAACAGTGGGACTTCTTGAGAAATAGATTTGCACTTGAAAAGCAACCAGCCCAGTAATCTCATCATTGCAACCTGAAAAACACATAAAACTCAAAGGGATTTAGGAACAGTTCTTGCTTCCCACCCTGATTACAATTCTCCTGAAACAGACTCTGACCTTTAATCTCTACCCTATGAACTACTGTAGAGATAGCCCAGAGTAACCTGTAGGATTAATGGAGCTATCCCACCAATTTCCTTCCCATTATAAATTACTTTGGCATTTAAGTCTTTGGGGGATAAAATTTAAAAACTAAATCCTAATGAATCCTTGTAAAACTTAAAGACTGGGGAGTATCCTGACTTTCACACCTCACCACAAATATTAACTCTTCCAAATGTTCCTTGAACAGGTTTTCTCTTCTACTCAGAGTCAAAGCTTAATTAGATTTCTTTGGATCTTACACTATACTATGATTGTCATTTTTTTTTTCTTATTTTTGTTGAGTGCCCAAATAAAAATAATCAGAAACAACACAGGCCAAAAAAAAAATTATCAATTTTGAAAGTTTATCCAAATAGATAGGAAAATTATAACTTACGTATGGTTTATTTAACAAAGACAGTTGTCACAAAGCAAAGCTCTATTAGATAGTGCTGTCTGTCCCTATTTTTTCCAGACAGACTTATGCAACATCCTGATGTTTCAAACTATTCTGTCATGGAAAATCTGTCTCTAGGGTGGGGGGCAGGAAGAGAGTCCCATTTTCTTTTTAAAGTTATAATTTGAAACAGATAGTTGACAATACAGTAAACTTGTACTTGTTAGTACTTTGCAAACACTTTGAATTATGTATTGCAAGTCGACAAGGTAAAAACAGAAATGAGCATCTGAAAGGAAACTTAGCAGAAGATCTTTTTGCCCACAGCATTTACAATACTGTAAAGTCAAAATATTTCGCTATGCAAAATAAGCAGTCAACAATACTCAGTGATCTGAACATTTTCAAGGGCAATACCTCATATATCGAATAGTTTTTATTTGATTTCCTTCCAGTGTTACAATGTTTAATAATTAATAAGGGATGATGAAAATAATTTTTCCACTCAAGAATGTAATGAATCAATACTTGGAGTATCATAAAACTTCATTCATGTTTCTCCTTTTTCAATGGACTAGAAGATAAATTGATACAACCAGATGTAATTCATACTGGATGTCTTATATGTATGTTGACACAAAATAATTTCAGAGTATTTTTCAACTTTGTCTCTCCAGCAATTAAGTCCCCTTTCCTTCTTAAAAAAAAAAAAAAAAAAAAAAAACCTGAGACAGATGATACATTTAAAGTCCTATTGTCATTCTATGGACAATTACAGAAAAGCTGTATTTCAAAACTAAGTGAAGATTTCAATTTTTCTAAACTTTTGAAGCTGACTTAAAGACAGGACATATTAAGTGACAAGAGAATTCAAGACTCAGGGGTCTGGCTCAGTGATTAAAAGCAGTTACTCGACTGGAAGCAAGGCATGCCATCTCTGGACGGCGGCTGCATTATAGGAAACACGCTAACTCAGAACACAGCACAGTTCATATCCTCTGTTTTGAAGATACTATGACAGAAAGCTAAATTACTCCAATATTTCTACATGACAGTATGTGTCTGAATGTACAGCATATTTATCTGTACTATATTTTGCATTGTTTTTTAGATGAATGACTTTTGAACCATATTTTCTTACATTACTAAAGCATTAAGTGCAATGTCAACATCTGAAAATAATTATTTCTGTGTATTCACATAACCCTGGAATGCTGAGAAATGTATTTGGCTTAAGACACAGCATAACAGCCATGACAACTCCGCCTTAACATTATATATACAGCAGACTTCTTTAAGGGAGGAATTACTATGTGGTTAAAGCCTTATAGTAAACACTCAAAAGCTGGATATGCTGAAGATAAATTGAAATTTTAGGAGGCTGAACACCTGTGGATAGTTAGGAGGTTCCTTAAAAGAGAAATAGGAGGAACTTGGTGAACTCTGGAGAAAATTGAAGTAATTCTTTCTAGCAACGTTCTCTACATCCAAGAATAGGAAGCCTTCTTTACTAGATGGAATCAGCTGTAGGAGAACTCCATAAAAGTCTTAATGTCAGCAATACCCAGGCATGGGTCTGCTTTGAAAGACAGTTATAAGGAAAAAATTACCTACTTTGAACAGTAGTCTTACAGCAAAAAGCAATTTCTTATTTCACATAAAAAGCTTAGCTAAAACTGAAGATGAAAAAGAGAAGAGGGAGAGGGAGAGGGAGAGAAGAGGGAGAGGGAGAGAAGAGGGAGAGAAGAGAAGAGGGAGAGAAGAGAAGAGGGAGAGAAGAGAAGAGGGAGAGAAGAGAAGAGGGAGAGAAGAGAAGAGGAAGAGAAGAGAAGAGGAAGAGAGAGAAGAGAAGAGAAGAGAAGAGAAGAGAAGAGAAGAGAAGAGAAGAGAAGAGAAGAGAAGAGAAGAGAAGAGAAAAGAGAGAAGAGAGAAGAGAAAAGAGAAACAAATTCTAAGATGAGCAACATGGTGCTCACCTACAATTCAGTTCATTTCAAACTTTGGAGCTAAGGGCTCCAGAGGGTATCCACCATGACAAACTGTAAACTGTGTGAGTGAGAATCCGGCTCTACTTCCTATTCTAGTCCTACCATCCTAGAATATTATTAGAACAAAATAGAGATTGCTGAATAAATAAATGGAGGCTGAGTCAGGTACAATACTATTGCCCAAATACTGGTATGAAACATTTCACTAATTTGTAGCAAAAATGGAAAAATAAGGCCTGAAATTTTGGCATGGGCCAACTATCAATCTCTAGTATTAAAGCCGATTGACCCCAACTCACTCAACAATTTGTGTTTATACATCTGGACTGAGCATGTGGCTCAGAACATATTTTAAATTTTACCAGGACCTCAGGCAGGAGGGAAAGAAAAGAGGGGAAGAAGCAAAGTTGCAACTATTACAATTATAGAGGAGGAAAGATTTAAAAACGATTTTATCTATCCTGCAAAGAAAAGCGCTTTTCTAAGGGGGAAATTAGTTCAATTTTATTTAATCCTAAACCTTGTGAAGGCTGAAAGTGAGGGTTAATTTGCAATTATACAGAAAAGGTTTTAGGTATTAGACAGTGTGAAGAAGTCATTCCAATTTTCAAATATGCATGTGGTCTTTATTGAGAATGGAAATGGAAGCCTCCCTTGGTTTTAACTGACTTCATTCTTCCCCTCTACAATAGAATAAGATATTTTTTCCAATATACGCTAAGCCCCTGAGAATGTATGCCTCATGAAACTTAGAACAGTCAGAGCAAAGTAGCGTTTACTCATCATCCTTAGAGAGCAAAGGTGACTAGAAACCAGAATCCTAGAGATGCAATCATACATACCTCCTGATAAATTCCCAGTTCCTCTAAGCATTTCCCTCCTTAATCCCAGACACTAGAACTGTCAGTCATTTTTTTGGTCTGTTATTCCAATATGAAAAGTCTGACTTAAGCACCATAAAAGTCTTGGGAAAAAGGCATTTTTGAACACTGGTGGGCTCAGGGGACTGATAATGGAATATGAACCTTTCACCCCTAAAACGGCTCCTTGGGAACAGAAAGCAGCCTATGTTTTAGTACAACCCTCCTAAGTCCCCCCATTCTCCCAGGTGGTGCTAAAACATCAGGCAGCTGCTATCAAGGTATCTGAAATATCCTCAAGAGTCTTTTGAATGATCTGGATAGATTTAGAAATCTGTCAACCCCCAGTCCTTAAGAAAATTTGCATATAATCCACCTGGGGATTTGGTGAAATGCAGATTTCAATTCAGTAATCTCTAGTGGGGCCTGAGAGTTTGCATTCTTAGCAGCTCCCAGGAAACACCGATGCTGCAGACCCATGAACCTTACTTCGAGGAATAAGGATCTATTCCCAATTTACCTGTGTCATTTAATTTGAGGGGTACAACAAAAATTCCTCTGCATCAAAATCTCAAACTTGCCCAATACCAAACAACACACACACAAACACACACACACACAAGGGTAGGAGAAAATTGCCAGTTTCCCTTATTTATTAGCTTGTTTCACAGACCCAACACCAAATTGTACCAAGTGTGGTTAGACCACAGTTGTAGTCTAAAGTCTAACCATTTTAGCTTTGTGCCTATACTACAATATAAAAGCATCTGTGCATTTCTCATATAATCCTTAATAATAACTGTTAGCCGAGCAGAGCAGATATAATTACTACTTTGGAAAAGAAGAAAACAGATTGGTCAAGTTAAACAACTTATGAGGTGTCCAGGTAGCTCAGTCAGTTAAGAGTCTGATTCCGACTTTGGCTCAGCTTATGATCTCAGGGTCCTGAGATCCAATCCCTCACAGGGCTCCACCACCTCAGCGGGTAGTCTGCTTCTCTCCCTTTCCATCTGCCCCTCCCCCTGGCTCACACACCTCTCTCTCTCTAAAATAAATAAATAAATCTTTTTTAAAAAAAAAGTTAAGCAACTTACTCATGGCATCTCATAATTATGGGAATCAGATTCAGGAATCATGTTCAAATTTTGGGACATGACCCCCTAATTCCAGGTCTAGAGTCTACCCACTACAAGAGTGCCTTCCACAGCCTCCTGTACCTCCTAGACCTGTTTTGATATTTATTATCCCATTGCCCTCACAGTTGTACAACAAACCAACCAAAAAAAGGAGTGTCAATGTCCTATGGGGTGGTTTGGGTTTCACTCTTTCAGATTATGCTACATGCTAACTGAATGTTTTAATCTGGAAGAAAAATGTAAATTCTGCTGGATGACATACAGCTGAATAGAAGAAAAGAATTAGGATCCCCAAGACTTGATTCAACAGTGGAGATAGATTTTTGATCAGCCTGAATACAAATGCTAGTCACCGATCATCAATATTAGTAACTGAGGGGAAAATGCTCCAGTCAAGAATATCACAGTGATGCCACAATAACAAGGAATGTAACTGGGACTCCCCACGGCAGAATGAGAATTGAGAAATATCACCTGCCTGTCCAAGTTATCCTTGGAGAGCAGCTCTTTCTGGAATGTAAGTCTAAGAGTCCCAGGCCATTTCTGCTTTATTTGCTGTACTTCAGCACCCAGAAAAATGCCTGGTATACAGAAGGTGCTCCCTAAATATTTTTCAAAACAAATGAAGAATTAAAGCTTTATTATAACAATACACAATGTAATAAATGTTAAAACCTGTGATACCAATCATTTTGGTTTAAAAGTGATAACCCTCATTTCTTTTGTTAAAAGTAAACATCGTGCTTGAAATGGAGTCCCTGATGTTAATTAAGCCCCACCAAAGTTCCTAATTTAACTACAGCTCCAGCCTCTCCCAAAAGAGGCATTCTAAACCAGTCAGTCTAGAATTTCCTGATTAAGAAGAGTGAGGCAATCTGTTTGAGAAGACCCTCCTGCTTGGTCCCCCTAAGGGAAGATGTCCTTTCTTTTGCTAATAACTTTCTTGTCCCACCCATATCCGCCTATAAAAACTTTCCATTTTGTACACCTCCACAGAGCACCTTCTCTGTGTTAGATGGGATGCTGCTTAGCAGCATTAAATAAATCACTAAATAAAAGCAATTAGATCTTCACATTCATTGGTTGCATTTTTGTTCTTAAACAGTTTTGGTGGCAGCAGCAGGATTGAAGGAGACTTCCCAGCAGCTTCAGGAATGAGAAATACAGATGTGGTGGCTTTAAACCCTCTGAGTTCTCTTTCTTACCATATCCAAGGACCACAGGTAAGTTCTTCCCAGTTCTGAGCTCTGGTGCTCTCTTTGTGTTGAGCTCTTAGATCTGATTGGCTTTCCACAGCTTCCTCATCTGTTTAGAGACCCCAGCCCTTAGCTCCATACCCAATATTCCACCAGATGAGAACTGCTGGTAGTGGCTGCAGTTCCCCATTTGTTTGGAATCAGTCTGCAGGCTCCATTTTGGGGGTATGCTGGTTCAAACTTTTCTCCAATCCTCAGATTCAACCGTAAGGTCCAACTTAAAAGCCAGACTGGGTATGGGATTAGAATGGGCTCTATAGGGTCCTGTGGGAGACCTCAGGTGAATATTAAATAATATTAGCTAGATGCTAATAGGAATATTGGAAGTCAACAAAGCCACAAACATTGGTGGGTAGGAGTCAGGCATTGAAAGGTGGTTGAGTGCTCCTCATCTCAAGACGACTACTGTGATAGGCTCTCCTAGGAATCAGTTTGGCTCTGGGAAGCCCAAAGTTCTGGCAGAAAGAAATGAGATCTTTTCTACCCAAAGGTTTGGTTGGGCCACCTTCTGGCATACCTGTTTATTTTATGTTCAAGAACCTTAGTCCCAGAAGCTGCAGATACCTGGCCATGTTAAATGGCAAAATTTTACTAAAAATAACCCACAATTACAAAGGACATTACAGAAGAATTTTCCAATTAGACAAAATAGCTCATTGAAGAAATGCACTGGAAAGCAAAGGATTCCAAGTTGAACAAACAAAAAGATGCCTATTTTAATTAGTACTCAGAAGCTTCCAAAAAGCTTTAAGATTCCAAAATAGCTCCATTAAAAGCACTGTTACAAAGAGCAAATGAGAAAGACACAAGAGGTACCTAAACAAAAGACCACAGGATTGACGGAACTCCTATTGCTCCCCACAAGCCATCTTTACCTGATGACCCACATTTTATTAATTCTCCGTCTGAATTGCCTTCCCACTCTGAAGAGACTATTAGACAGTCACCTTTTAAAATAAAACTACCCCGTGTTGCGGACGAGCCTCCCCAGGTATCCTTCACCCTTTGGTCAGACTGAAATCAGGGCCAGAGTTAAAAGAATTCCCTAAATCTAAGGAGGAACCAAAAACTGTTTGTGAAGAATTTAGTCATGACTGGGGCCTCTGACCCATGCTGTCAGATCTTTATCAGCTTGTACACACATGGGCAGGACCTGCGAGAGCCCCAAAATGGAAGCAAGAAGATGTAGGACCTTAAGGATGGTATTGGAGCTCCTCCGTTTTCAACATTTCAGGGACCAGAAAAAGGAAGCTTGCAAAAAAGCAGCTGAACTTTCATAAACTGTTCCTAGAGTATTTCCTGCTTGGACTGATTAGGGTTAGTTATTGTACAGACTTGCAAACAAACAGAAGATTAATCTGGCAAAATTTAAAGCTTGTTTGGAAGGCTATTTTCTACGGGCATTCGGGATTCTATACAATAAAGGAGGTCACCCAACCCGCTCTAGCTGCCTTCTTTGTAAATGGATTACCTTCAGAGATCAGTGAATTATTAAAAAGGCATAAAATAGGCTGGGAGGTCACCAGCTTGACTGGACTCCTGACTAGAGCTGAGCATTTTGTTTTTTGGGTTTTTTCAGATGTAAATACATCTTTATTTGACAGCAAGCAAGGGCAGAGGGAGAGTGAGAGAATTCTCAAGTAGACTCCACTGAGCATGGAGCCAAGCAAAGGGCTCAATCTCATGACCCTGAGATCATGACCTGAGCCAAAATCAAGAGTCAAGATGCTTGGCCAACTGAGCCACTCAGATGCCCCAACAGCAGAGCATTTTAAAAGGAATAAGACTGCAAACAAAAACTTGCCAACCTATTAGTTTTACAGCTACAATGGCTAACGGGCAGAGACTCCTTACACATTGCACCCCCCTAGGAGTCCATCATCAAAATGGTGGTCCAAAGATAGATGTCTCAGCTGTAATCAACTGGGACATGAAAAAAAAAAAAAAAAAAAAAAAAAGAAAGGCTGTCCTGAAAGGTCCTATGCAAATCCTTCTCAAATGCCCTCATTCCCTGTTCTCCTCCCACACAGAGTGGGCCTTTCTCACAGTTGACAGGACTCTGAGGTGTTCTTCAGTAAAAGGCTACCAATAATTTCTTAAACAGCTATGGGGAAACTAAAATTAAAATTAATGGGGAACCTTGCCAAATTTTACTGGAGCTATGCTTTCTATCTTAAACCTCACCCTCATAGGACAATAAATCCCTTGGAGCAGAAAGGAAGTTTCCATAGTAGGGGTATCTCTTAAGACTTAGAGAATTTTTATCTTAACCAGTACAAATAACCCTGAGACCTTTGACAAAAACACATTCCTTTTTACTACGTGATTCAGCCCCAACCAGTCAGTTAGGTAAAGGTTACCTTTCTAAATTAAAAGAGCTAATACATTTTGCTCCAAAGGACACCTCATCTTAGTTTCCTGACCAACTCAAATCTGATCCTGTATGTTTTTTATAGTCTATTCTTGACACAGAAGAGGAAAATTTTCAACAAAAGTGCCCTAATTTCATCGAGGTACCCAAAAATCTGTGGGTTCTAAAACCGACATTGGAAGAATGAGTACAGAACCTGTAAAGATTCAAAACAGAGGGATGCCTGGGTGGCTCAATGGTTAGGCATCTGCCTTCAACTCAAGGCATGATCCTGGAGTCCCAGGATCGAGTCCCACATCAGGCTCCCTGCATGGACCCTGCTTCTCCCTCTGCCTATGTCTCTGCCTCTCTGTGTCTCTCATGAATAAAATCTTAAAAAAAAAAAAAAAAAGATTCAGAAAGATGTAACTAAACCTAAATTATGTCAATATCCATTCAAGCCTGAGGCCATGCAATGCCTCAAGTCCTATGGAAAAGACCTCATTGCCTAGGGCAAATCATTCCCTGTTCTCCTCCCTATGACAAGCCTATCTTGCCAGTCCAGAAACCTAATGGACTAGATAGTGATTTGTCCAGGATTTGAGAGCTATTAAGATAGTTATTCCCTATTTCCCAACTGTTCTGAACCTGAACATGCTTCTATCACAGGTTCCATCCAATTCAAAAATGGTTCACTGTTGCAGACCCTCGTTCGGCTTTTTCAATATCCCTGTAGGTTCCAACAGTCAATATCTATTTAACCTTTACTTGAACAAGTGACACCATACCTGGGGAGTCATGCCTCAGGGGTTCACTGGGGCCCCTTCTTATTTCTCTCCAGTAATTCACTGAGATTTAAAAACCCTCCAGTGTCCTAGAAAAGGACCCTTTTTCAATACATAGATGACCTTTTACTGTGTTCAGTTACCAAAGAGGCGTCCATAAAAGACTGCATTTATTTGCTACAACAGTTAGCTGAAAAGTGACACAAAGTCTCTAAGGAAAAATTATCATGATCTCTAGACACTGTTAATTACCTAGGTCATGATCTAAACGCTGAAGAAATTCAGCTGTTTCCCAAAAGAATTAAGCTAATCCAAGAATTTCCTAGACCTATAACTAAGCGATATCCTATGGATTTCTAGGCTTGACCGGTTATTGCAGACTATTGGTTCCCAATTTTTCTCTGTTAGCTGCCTCACTCTATGGACTTACGAAGATTTTAGTCTCTGAAGTCCTTTCTTGGATGACAAGCATACACACACTTTTATAAGACTAAAACAAACATTGCAAGAACCACCTGCCCTAGAGCTAACTAACTGTTCAAAGCCTCTCACTTTATTGGTGTATGAGAAGGATAATCAAGCCCTGCAATCAAGCTCATGCCAGAACATGGTAATAAGAATAGGCTTATAGCCTAGGATAGCCTACAACTTGATTCAGTTGCTTATGCCTGTCTTAAGGTTACAGGCTCAGATACAAAGTTAGTGGAAGCTTCAGCAGATCTGACCCTAGGAAATGACATTTATTTGCCAACTCCACACACTGTCCAAAGTCTCCTGAACTCTGAACTGACTCAACATTTCTCTGCAAGGAGACTAACTTCCTATGAGATCCTTCTGCTCCATCACGTAATTTTAATGTTGCAATGGCCTTAGTCTTAAATGTCACAATGTCCTTAGTTCTGCTAATTTACTACCCCTGCCGGACAAAGGCAGGCATGACTTCGAGGTAATAATGTTCCATTTTTGTGACACCAGTCCTGATTTACATGACACTCCTTTAACCAATTCTGATCTAATCTTGTTTGCTGATGGGTCATACTGTAGAAATGAAAAACAGAATGTTCAAGCTGATTATGCTATTACCACCCCACCGTGACCTACTCAAAAGAAGAGACTTCCCACAAGGTAAACTTGCCCAACAAGCAGAGTTCCATGCCATTACCTGAACATGCCAGCTTACTCAAAAGATGAATTGTTAATATTTATATCTGAGCATGTGGTTCTCAGAAAGACAAACTGTTGAAGTTTATACTGATAGCCAGCATGCCTTTGGGGTCACCTATGATTCTGAGATGTTATGGAAACCAAAGAATTTTCTGATGTCCTTTGGGACCCCAATCAAAAATAGGCAACAAGTAAACAACCTTCTTGCTGCTATCCTCTTACCTTCTGCAACTATTGTCATCAGAATCGCGGCTCACACTGAAAGGACGGAACAAGGGTATCAGGGAAATGTCCCAGCTGCTGTTCATGCAAGGGTAGCAGCAACAGAAATCTATAAAGCTTGTGGTGCACGTGTATGAAATCCATTCAACAACTGCAAAAAATGACCCCTCATTGCCAGAATTCTGCCCTCCAGAGGTCCCTGTAACACTGTCTGCTCCTGAATTGGAGAAATGAAGATGGATAAACAGTGGCTATAAATTAAACGGTTAGGGCCACTTGGTTCTTCCTGGCAAACCCCAGGAAATATGAAATGAAATATTTTTCATTTTTGCATTCCTTCACTACCACGGCATTTAAGATCACTCAAATTGGGGCTCTTGGGTAGCTCATGGGTTGAGTTTCTGCTTTTGGCTCAGGGCAAGATCCCAGGGTCCAGGGATCAAGTTCTGCATCAGGCTCCCCACAAGGAAGCCTGCTTCTCCCTCTACCTATGTCTCTGCTTCTCTCTGTGTGTCACTCATGAGTAAATAAATAATTTTTTTAAATCACTCAAATTATGAATCGGCATTGGTGGGGAGACACCTGTAAAACTATGACAATAATCTATCAGACTTGTCTGACCTACTTAAGTCCATAATCCTGGATAAACTACATTTGTCCCCAGAGGGACTTTTACCTCCTGACTTTGAACACCTCTAGCTGGACTTGACTGAATTGCCATTTCGTATAGGTGATCAATATGTTGTTGTATGTATGTTTTCTGAAGGGATTGAAGCCTTCCCCTGCTGTAAGGCTGATGTCCTCACAGTGGTATACATTGAGCATACCTTCCATAATCGCCAGTGACCAAGGTACCCACTTCATGAGGCTAATCAGATAAGCTTTAATGAAAATCTTGAAATTCTCTTGGAATTTTCTCTGTCCCTATCACCCATAGTCATAAGGCAAGGTCAAGAGAATCACTGAATAGGATCCTCAAACCTAAAATCTCTAAACTTGCTGAAACTACTGGACTCCCTGGCCCAAGCTATTGCCTTTGGTCTTGCTGACTGTTCACAGTACCCACTTTGGGAAACATACACTCACTCCACATGAAAAAGTCACCAGTAGACCAGTGTCTATTGGTACATAACCTTCTGTCGGTCCCTTGTTTGCTCATGCTAGTATGATCAGCTACTATAAGTCCTTAATGTCTTACACTCAAACATATCATTAACAGATTAAATAAAGATGCTTCCTCAGATCCAAATTCAAGGATCCTGTTTGTCACTGTGTAGAGCCTGGTGACCAGGTATTCTGGAGGCATCATCAGAGAAAGGCACCCCACAGCCCCACTGGAAGGGATCTACCAAGTGCTCTTGACCCATTGACACTGCTGCTAAAGTAGAAGGTCTTGAGCCTTGGATACACATCTCACTACTCAAGAGGGCTCCACCTGACAGCTGGTGCTCTACAGACACCAGGGACCCCTGAATCACAGTGATGAGGAAGAGAAGAAGTATCTGAATTGAAGTATACTGATTCCTCTCAAGATGCCAGATCAAGACTTCATTCTTTAATTCACCATGAAACCCTTTCTCTCCTTTTTCATTTCTTTATTCTCGCACTGGCCTAGAAAGATAAGGCCCTCATCTGTATCTCTCAGGCCATAGCTAAGGGAGATAACCTCTCAGATTGCTGTATTTGTCATATTGTAAGAGATCCCCTGGTCTTCCTTGTGACAAATTTCACTTTTTCCAATGTCACTGCAAATTATAATCAGATCCCCCCTCCTTTAGAAGTATACACCCAATTAGACCCATTTACCTCTGTGAATCTTAGTACATTTGCACCCTCACATTCCCATGATTATCTAGACCAGATCTGCCCCCGGTCACTATGAGATCTCACCAGCAGCACCCATCTCTGTAAGGCATTTTGAATAACTTTTATTTCAGGCTAGGAGATTCTCTTCCCATATGTGCTAAAAACTTGACTACCCTTGGCTTAGGAGTAAATAAAAATGACAACACAATCTGAAATCTCCCCTTAACTCTTGAAGTCATTAGTGATTCTGTTGCTAAGATGCTGACTGCCCATCAAAGATTCTTAGACATTCTGGATTTTTTACAATGACATAGAAAAAGAGAAGAAGAGAAAAATAATTGAACCTCTTTTTTTTTTTTCCTTAAGGAATTTCCAAGCACCACAAATAATCATAGTGAAACATAGTGAAAATTTGATAGATGTGTGGGAGTAAATTCTTCGTTTTTTGTTTTTTTTGTTTTTTTTGTTTTTTTTTTTTGTCATAGAAAAGAGTAACCTAAGTATCTGGTAAACTGGATAGAACCATGTCAGAGTGACTTTGGGCAAGTTATTTAACCATCTTAGCTTGTTCACCTGTAAATGAAAACATCTTTTCGAATTCAAATGTTTCATCAACATTGGCATATTATCACCACTTTTTGTATAAGATTTTTGAGAAAAAAGGAAATCATGTTCCTTAACTGACTGTGCATTTCAGAAGTTCTTACAGATTCATACTTGAAGTCAGATAACCAGGCCAATCAATCTCATTTGTCTTAGAACTTTAACTCTTAGCAAACAAACTCAGGAACTTTACAACAGTTGTATGATGTATTATTAATTTAATGTGTGAAATGAAGACATTTTCTTTCAAAAGGTTTATAAACAACTGAAAAGATAAGGCACAAAGAAATCATAAAATCAAAAATAATCTATGAGTTTATTTTGTGCTCTTCCACTGAATTTCAAAGAATTGAAAGAGAGGTGCCTAGATGGCTCGGTTGGTTAATAAGCACCTGCCTTTGGCTCAGGTCATGATCCCAGGGTCTTCCCCACCAAGTGAGGAGCCTGCTTCTCCCTCTGGCTCTGCCTGCTGTTCTTCCTGCTTGTACTTGAGTGCTCTGTCAAATAAATTGATTAAAAATCTAAAAAAAACAAGAATTGAAATATAATCTAATACAGAAAATCCAAACACATTATAGCTACATATATGTCTAAATAGCAGTGAGGTTTTCTTTTTCCCTTACTCGTCACTATCTGACAGGCACAGTGTCACTTAAACCATCTGATTTAAAATAATTCTCACAGTAATTCCAACGTCCTTATCTTAAACATAAAGAAATGGTCTCATAAAAGTTAAGTAAATTATTTTTCCTAAAGATTTATTTATTTGAGGAGAGGGGCAGAGGGAAAGAATCCTCAAGCAGATTCCCTGCTAAGCATGGAGTCCAATACGAGGCTCAATCCCAGGACCCCAAGATCATAACCTAAGTGAAATCAAGAATCAGTCACTTTACCGACTGAGCCACCCAGGCGCCCCATAAAAAGTAAGTAAATTATTTTAAGGTCATGAACCCAATAAAATCTTTCACCTCTGCATTATATACAGCATTCTCCTCTCAAATGGTGAGAACTTGTTCTTCTTTCACATGAACCAACATGACAGAACAGTTCTTTCAGTGAACAACAAAAAGTCATGTTATAAACCTTTATGAAGAAACTGTTTTCAGAAATGATAATAAAATTTTAGGCTCCCTCATTATTGCTTGTATGGACCTCATGCAATATAGTGTGTGTAAAGAGCCAGACTTAGCTGTACAGAGGATTTCCCTCTACAGCCCAATCCCACTCTGCATCGTTTACCTTCAAAACAAAATCACAATCACAGAATGACAAATGTGTAAACTTTATATCAGGATGGTAAGGAGGGTGGGTAGATAATGTTTCCTCCCACTAATGAGATAATCTGAGGGAGATATTATCACTGAGAACTAAAAGGACAGAATAGAGATGTTAAAATTTTTTTTTTTCCAATGAACCCAGAGTATTGAAGTATTGTGGTAGTAACTGCAGCATAGAAAGTGCCTTGCTGGGAGCCACAGAGTAGCTGCCCTCCAGAGCCGTTCTGCACAAGAACACAGATTTCAGGTAATTTCCCCAGTAAACTTAGTCTCCCTCTCCACAGAACAACGGAAAGACCATAAATATTACCCTCACTAAAGCACAATTCTTTTAAAATCAGTGTAAGTTGTGTTTATATGTATTAAAAGTAGGGAATGGAGGTGCCCAGTGACCCAGACAACAGCCAATGCTTATATACATGACAGGGGCCTATTTTATGTTCAAGTACCATACCTTTTTTTTTTTTTTTTTTTAAGATGTATTTCTTTATTCATGAGGGCTACAGAAAGAGAGGCAGAGACATAGGCAGAGGGAGAAGCAGGCCCCCCATGGGGAGCCTGATGTTGGACTCTATTGCAGGACTCTGGGATCATGACCTAAGCCAAAGGTAGACGCTCAACCACTGAGTCACCCAGGTGCCCCAAGAATAAAACACTAAATCTCTATGCAGTCACCCATTTCAATCTTGCTCACTTCCATAGCTTCACAGATCTTCCTTTCAGTACAGCACCTTGCTTTCAATATAATGTATTAAAGTAATGCAGCCAGACCCCAAAACAATAAAAAAAAAAAAAAAAAAAAAAACTGGGTAAAAATGGACAAGTTTCCTTCAGACAAAAAAAAAAAAAAAACTTGTAAAATACAGAAGTTCATCTAAGGTATGATATTTACTAAGAACTAGGATGACTATATCAAATTATTGATATTAGCAAAAACTTCCTTGATGAAAAGAAAAATCTTCTGAAGAATATACAGTTTGTGAATTTGCTGCACCAAGAATCCTGAGGACTTCCTTCCTCCCTGGAAGAGGTACCTCCATGGCACAAAAGCATTCATTTGATGCATTCAAAGTTTAATTGAAAACAGACCTCTTTCTAGAGATCTCTGTGTATGTGTGCCAAAACTCTGATGTATTGAGAGGCAGCAAAAAACACAAAACATAAGAGAATATTTTCGCTGTAACACTTAAATTTTAGTCATAAAAGTTTTCAATTGTATTTTCTTTATTCACTAATAGTTGGTATAAACATCATTGTCTAAATCTTCAGCGCAATTTTCCTCTTCATATCTTTTAAAGCAGTTTTTCTAAAATTTTTGCTCAAGGTAATAGACTGACCAAATTTTATCGGTATAGGGTTTCCCTTCAGCTTATTTTCACGACTGTCATTAGGAGAGTGAAGGGTCCCAAAACACTCTCGTGTTATTTTTTACATTCCCTTAAATCAAAATCTAGGTGTATTTTTTTTTTAACTCCTTTTCGGATAATTTGCTCTTTTCATAAAGAAGAAACAGAAGCAGGTATGAAGAGTGGCTTGCCAGTTAAGCACCCTTCCAACAGACCCTTAGCGGGTCTAAGAGCCTGCAATGTCTGCCAAGCCCATTAGAGGGAGCTCTACAGGGAACACTAGTTTCATGACAAACCTTATTTAGATGAAGCAGTATTTAGATGAATCACTGACCTAAAATTCAAGCAACCTAAGAATATTAATGTAAGGTATGGGATGCCTAGAGCTACCAGGATCTTGACTCCAAAGCACCTGCAGATCACCATACCCAAGCATGGTCACGAGCTATTTGTGCCCTTTACTCTGAGAGCTTAGACACAGAGACTATTGGTGCATTCGCTTCTAGGAAAGCAGTGCTGTCAATCACTCACCAAGATTCAGAAGACCCAGGTGTTCACTGACAGACTCCTGGCGGCTTTTGATGCTTTTCAAACTATGCAGGATGATCCTGCCAAACGCATGAACTTCTACAAGTATGCACAGAAGAAATCCAGAGTGATGCTGGAGCGGGCAGCATGAATAACCAAAATCTTGACATACAGGAATTACTAATTCTCTCCTTTATTGTTAAGTATAGTCCACCCTGAGCAATGCTTAAGCATCTAGAAAGCAAATTTCCTAAAGCAGCTTTTTAAAAGATTTTCGTATGTGAAATGATTTAACCAGGCTCTAATTCCCAAGCCTCAAAATCAGCCCTTGTGTTAAAGATTAAAGGCTCACACCATCTTCCAAAGCAATCAGTATCTCCCTTTACTGAAGACATTGAACTGGTATTTAAGCAAAATACCATCTTCCTAAACAGCACGTAAACTTTTCCATGTAGGAAAAAAAACCCCAGGTTCTTGGTAATAGCTGAGGAATTGTATTAAAAATTTCAAAATGAATCATGCTACCACTTCTCCAAATGTTCTAGTAATCGTTATTTTTCTGTTCCTTTGATTTTCTTGAAGATGAAAGCAGCTCTACTTAATAAATAGCTGGAAGACTAATAAATTATCGAATTCTATCTTATTTGCCTTTGCTAAAATTATCTCACAATTTTAGAACTCTAACAAAATATCAAGATGAGTTAAATAGTCACTTACTTTTACCCTTTCAGAAGTTGGAGTGTGTGCGTATAAGCACCATGCACGGTGCTTTATGTACAGCATCTCTAACTGATCAAAACATTGCAATAAGGCTATTTTAACCCTTTTACATTCTGTAGATGAAGAAACCAGAGCTTTGGTAGTTTAAATGTCTTACCCAAGGCCACAATCCTAGTAACTTGTAGAGCCAAAATTGAGTCCAGCCCTGTCTCAATCTAAAACCCACATGAAAACACACACTAGCCATACTACCATTTGCTACTTATCTTGTAAGCACAAATGCAAACATTACCCTTGAGTATTTTAGTCAATAAACTGGAGTCATAGATACTACTGCGATGACTACTACCACCTCCTTCCTCAAGTTTTGACATTTTAAACATGTAGACTTATTACTGATGAAAAGATCAGAGTTGGGGCATCTGAGTGGCTCAGTCGGTTAAGCATGACTCTTGGTTTCAGCTCAGGTCATAATACCAGGTCGTGAGATACAGCCCTCGTTAGGTTTATCCCTATCACATCAGGCTCCGTGTTCAGTATGGAGTCTGCCTCAGATTCTTTCCCCCTCTAGAAAAGCTGGGCTATGATCATGATCTGGGCACTGATTATCTGTATAATGTGGAGCAAGTCTCCAAATTATTCTGTGACGCACATCTCTGATTTACAAATGGCATCAATAATCACCCTGTCGCTGTCTGCAGCTGTGTTTATGATTCAGCTAGCTTGCCTAACACTTGCCACCAGGGCACTCTCAGAAGCCACAATCAGAATAGTAAATGTGTATTCCAATCTTAGTATTGTTGCAGGGCTGACAGAATTGAAAAAGGCTAAAGGCCTTTCTCCGCAAGAATCTGGACAAGGTAAAAAATGGGAAAATTCAGTGAATGATTTTTCAAAGTAAAAAAGGCACCCAGGTCAGAATCTATGGCAAGCAATGTATAATCTATTAGGTCAGAAAATTCCTAATCCTAGTTTCATGTTTGATTATATTTTCAAACTACCTGGGTTTTAAAATACAGGGTCAATACCAGTTGGCCACAATGTCAACTAATTTGATTCTCTTCTGTTTGGGGCAAATACCTCAGGATGAAATATGAGAGATTATTTTGGCTTCAAAAGTTTTAAATGCTCATTCTTTCCCAAAGATCAGATATAGGGAACTTTGAAAGACAATGAAATGGTGTACTAAGCCACATATATTTTCATTTTTAAACCCATGTTTAAGCAGTGGGGGTCACCTTAGAGAAGGTTCTTGTATTAAGTGTACTGCTCTCTTGAAATACTTTTGTACAAATATGTTTATTGGAGAAAGTGACAGTAGCAAACAGTTAAATACCATATCCTACAAGTCATGGAAAAAAGAGTTTAACTGCAGTTCACATAAAACTGAGACCTCAAAGGAAGGTTATTTTGAAAATGTACACAAATAAATTTTAAAAACATTGGGGGCATTCTGGAGTTCAAGCCTACAACTATAGTGCACAATGCATTAAATGTTGGCATTTGGGCGCTGGGTGATGCTGGAAAAACAAAGATTCCACTTCTAGGATAGATGCAACATGAATCAGATGATGCTTCAGTATTTGAAACAAAATGAGACTGAAATGATGGAGATAGACAAAACATCAACAGTAACTATAAAAAAAAAAAAGTAAATATATTCTAACGGCCAAACCTAAATACATCAACTTTGTCTTTTACAATTCCTGTCTCCCACAGCGTTTTGCATGTAGTAGGTGCTCAGGGAAGTGTTCATCCAGCAACACCTATTTCCTCATTTAAGGTGAGCCCATTACATTACTTAGGATAGTTTTCCCACCCCACATGGTTAGCTGGCTGAAAACTCCTCATAACTTAGGAAAACTTCACAGACACAGATGTGACCAATACAGTGTTTACAACCCAACGGCCTTACACTCCAAACGCTCTTCATCTCAGAAGGCCCAGAGCTGTATCATCTTCCCAAACTTTTAACCATTTAAAAAAAAGGGCTGTGAATTGCAACATTCTACCAGGGAATAATTTCAGACAAGAATTAGAAATAAGGGCAGCCCGGGTGGCTCAGTGGTTTAGTGCTGCCTTCAGCCCAGGGCATGATCCTGGAGACTCAGGATCGAGTCCCACGTCGGGCTCCCTGCATGGAGCCTGCTTCTCTCTCTGCCTGTGTCTCTGCCTCTCTCTCTCTCTGTGTCTCTCATGAATTAATAAAATCTTAAAAAAAAAAAAAATTTAAAATAAAGAATTAGAAATAAAACAGCCCCAAAAAGTCATAATTTGAAGGAGAAAAAGAAAGAAATCAGAAGTCAAACCCATGTATGCTCTTTTTTTCTGGCCTATATTCATCAAAGGCAATATTAAGCAATAGAATTTAGTTATACCCAAAACCATTACTTAATGAAATGCTCACTCATACTATCAACTCAAATCTTTTTTCTCAGAGGTCCTAAAGGAGGATTTAGATGGCAGAATTATAACAAAAGGATAGAACAGACTAATGCTCATAACATTAGTGTTATTTAGAATTGACATATACCACAAATCCCAGTTACACATAATTTGCTTCACAGATGACATAATGTTAATATAGGTTTGTTTTTCTTAAAGAAAATATTCCAGCAATTAAACCCCTTTTGATGGCATTCGTTTGACTACTTTTGAAGTAGAGGAACAAGGGAAACAATTTGCAACCTGAACACTTGGATGCACAATAACTTCCCTAATTTTGCACACACCCTGTCCCATGCTCAGGAACTAAAAAAAAAAAAAAAAAAAAAAAAAAAAAAACCTCCAAAATTCATGAATTACAATTAACAAATGTTACAATTATATCTATCTTTCATGTTCCCATCTATATTTTTTAATGTATCAAAAATTGAAATAAACATTCAAATGAGGTTGTTTAATTTGCAATGTTATTTCACAATTGAACAGGTTATAACAGGAAGCAAAAATTCTACATGGAAGGTATGGACTAGATGGTCCTTCACCAAGTTCCAGTCATTCACATTTTAGCTTAAAAATCAATGTGACCAGCACCACCTAAAAGATGTAGCAACAGTTCCTCAGGTGTATCCATTTTAGTTTTGAAGAAGAGTTAAATTCTTTATTAATTTGAATAGTTTGGGGAGGATGATAGTATATTCTAGATTATAACAAACTCATGTTATCTAGTGCCACAAAAGGAAAAAATTTGAATGTGCCTTTTAATTGTTTATTTAGATAATTTTTATTATTCCATCCTATGTGGAAATGCATACATTATAAAGTTAAATTTATTATATAAAATTTTAAAAGGTCTATCTCTGTGAGAAAAACAAAAAATTACTAAATCTATTTTATTACTTTCTCAAAGAAATTATAAACAAGTCACCAAAACTGAACATAATCTAATGTCTGAAAATTGGCACTACTAATACAATAAAGGCAACTATTTTAACGAGATAACTCATCTTGTCTAAGATCTAGCACATACTTAACCCTAGGAAGAGCATATATCTGAAGACACAAGAATGAAATACTAAAAGACAAACATGACTACAAAACATAAAGTCAGTTCCCTAGGCCATATGATAGATATCCTCTATTAATTTTCCAGGAATGTACTTTCATCCTACTCAATCCTTAAACAGAATCTTTAGTGTACTGGTATGAGTCTCAAATACTGTTCATATATGAAATTCAAAGGTACACAACATTTCCACTTTTAACATTTCCACCCAATTAGAGACTAGGGACAAGATCTCTGGTCAGACCCCAACATCATACAATACTCAATTAGTCCTTTATCAAACTACTTTTGTTGTCACACATAGGATGAATTCTTAATAATTTATTAAACCTATGTCAGAAAAATTTGTGAAATTTAAGAAAACACTGTATCATCAAGGTTCCTTGATCCAGCCTTAAATAAGGTTTAAAACCAGCCTGAATAAAAGTAAACTGATTATATATTTTCCTACCTTCATTATGAGAAATATAGGCAATAGCACCATCAAGTCTGATCTTAATCATCCATGCCATTATATAACAGCCTTAAAATCTTAATGAATTTTCCAGAGACCTTCACTAGCCAATCCCAGCAAGGATATGAATACATAAATTTGATTTTGGTAAATGTGAGTAATTGAATCTAATCTTTGACCATATACAGGAATTCTTACTGCACTCCTGCAAGATCCAGCATCAGTACCCGTTATTAAGGACAACAAACCACTCCCATTACTGGACTCTCTGATGGTTATAAAAATTTCCCTCTTAATCCTGAGTTAAAATATGCAAGTTACTTTCTTTGTGTTGATTCTACTTTTGCTTTCTAGAGCAGAACAAAAGTGTGTGTCCCCCCCCCCCTTGTTTTTTAATGGCAACCTTGTAAATAATTGGAGACAGGTGTTTTAGTTATCATTTGTCTTCTCTGGGCTACAAAGCCCTACTTCCTCTGTTTTCGACATGATTTCCAGACTCCTGGCACTCCAGTTTGTCAATGCCTTGCCTAAAATTATGGTGTCTTGGACATAACACAGTACTCCAACTGTGATCTAGCTAGTGTTAAGTACGTCAAAGATATTACTTCCCATGATGTGAACACTCTATTTCTATTTCTATTTATACTGCCTAGGGAAGTCTTAAGGGTTTTTTTTTTTTTTCTTCTTTTTCTACCCTTCTCTTTAAGCAGCTGCATCATACAGTTGGCTCATATTAAGTTTGTAGTCAAGTAAAACCTCCAGATGTTTTTCACAAATTGAAAATGTTCATATTCAGTTCACACTTGGAGGCAGCAACCACTTACTCCAGGAACAGACAATTCACATCTGTAGCCGCCTAAGGCAGAGATGAATGTCTGGGATAACCCACTACATTTTGTTACAAACCCCTTCTGGTTCCCATTCTTATTTCTTAAAATTTCAACAACAAAATTAAGAATTTTTCCTTCGGGAAAGTCTTGAATATTCAAATACACATGTATGTATACCATTACTTCTACTTAATATGTGTTGGTCACTGTTCTGAGGGACTTTAAGAATATTAACTTTTTTTTTCTTTTCTTAGAGAGAGAGAACATGCACATGTGTGGGGGGTAAGGGGTAGAGAGAAGGAGAGAGAGAGAGAGAGAGAGAGAGAGAATCTGAAGCAGGTTCAATGCTCAGCGCAGAGCCCCACACAGGGCTCAATCCCACAACCCCGAGATCATAACCTGAGCTGAAATCAAGAGTCTGACCCTTAATAGACTGAGCCATCCAGGTGCCCCATAATATTAAAATCATTTTATGTCAATAACTATGAAGTAGGTACCATTATTATACATATTTAACAAATGAAGAAACTAAAGTGCAGACATTTTAAGTAACTTGCCTTAAATCACACAGCCAGTAAGAAGCAGATCCAGGATTCAAAATCAGGTAGCCTAGGACCAGTTTGGGGCTCATAATCACTGTATTATGTTGTCTCTTAATCTTAACTAAATACGAAGAAAAATAAGCACTGTGCCAGAGACTTGGAAAACAAAATACAACCTCCTCATTATATTTCTATATGCTTGTCTTAGTTCTATTAAATAAATAACAGGAAATAAATACAACCATGATAAGCAACACAGAAACAAACAGGTCATAGACATATTAAATTCAAAATATGAAGGTTACTTTTAGGGCCATTGAAGGGATTATATAAATTAGTGTCTGTAAAGTACTTAGATTAATGTGTGGGTTGGGATCCCTGGGTGGCGCAGCAGTTTGGCGCCTGCCTTTGGCCCAGGGCGCGATCCTGGAGACCCGGGATCGAATCCCACGTCAGGCTCCCAGTGCGTGGAGCCTGCTTCTCCCTCTGCCTGTGTCTCTGCCTCTCTCTCTCTCTCTCTCTCTCTCTGTGACTATCATAAATAAATAAAATTTAAAAAAAATGTGTGGGTCAATGCAGGTGCTAGCTGTATTTAAATATTAATATTATAAATGTATTTGTTCATATAAATATGCATATATGTAAACTCATTTATAAATTACACAGTTCCTTAGGGCAAAAAAATAAACTTTTAATTAAATCCCAATGAGGCTTTATTTTAAAAAGTGAAATATTCCCTTAAACATAAAAGAGAAGCACAGTGAGAACTGAAGTGGGTAGGATGATCAGAAACACTGCATGATGAAAAAAAAAAAAAAATCACTCAACTTCATTAGCACTCATCTTCTAATGGAAAGAACTCCAAAACTTCATGCATGTCACCAACTTGTTCAGGGGTTAAGAATAAAAACTACTCTCAAAAACACACATTGTGACCACCCATTATAGGTCACCAAAACAATCCAAGAACTGGCCTCTTTATGTACTCAAAATTAATATTTTTGGTTACTCATGTGTGGACCTGCTAATATACGGTTATCTAGAACATGTTCTTTTGTTAGTTCTTTTTTTTAATAATAAATTTATTTTTTATTGGTGTTCAATTTGCCAACATACAGAATAACACCCAGTGCTCATCCGGTCAAGTGCCCCTCCTCAGTGCCCGTCACCCATTCACCACCGCCCTCCTCCCTTTCCACCACCCCTAGTTCGTTTCCCAGAGTTAGGAGTCTTTATGTTCTGTCTCCCTTTCTGATATTTCCTACCCACTTCTTCTCCCCTTCTTTCAAATGAATGACACAGGGACTTCACAAAGCACCATTTTACCTAAAACAGAGTTCCATTCCAGTAAAACTAGCAACATCTCATTACTAGAATTTACTGGGCACATTGAGTCCTCATTTGGCTTAGAAGTCTGGTTGTGGTACTGTGCAAGCAGAGCAGAACATGAAGGCCACAATGGATAGAATTCAGGGCAGAATTCAGTCATTACATACTAATCCACTATCTTTAGATAGCTGTTCTATTGTTGATACTGGAGGGTTTTTCTTTTTTAATTATAACAATATTTATCAAAGTTTGTGGTTGGCTGTTTTGCTCTACAGTGTGAGTGATGGAAACTTGATTTTTTTCTATGATTTTCCAATATCATAGACATGTATGCATAGCATTTTTAATGTAAGTTATCCATAAGGTAGCTATAAACATTATTCCACACCACTTCCCAAACAATTTTTGTTTTGCATGGACAGAAGCACCTCACTGTTGATGCATGTGTGAATTTATATTAATAATTTGCTGTGAAAGGATTTTTAATAAACTCATAAGCATATGTCCAAATCCCTATCTTAGAGAATCAATTCATATATGCCCCTCTACATCTAGTTGTATTTACTGAATTATTTTTCTACTGAAATAAAGACTTGTAATTCAGGAGAAGTAACTAAAAGGGAAATGAGAAAAGGAGAAAAAGTGAGAAGCCTACTGTACTGATATAGAGTCCCCCCCATCCCCAACCCAAATGTAAAAGGGACAAGATGCTTTGTTTCAGCTCATGGCTCTATTAATCACTATCTTCTCCTTTCCCCTCTCTACACTTCCTAACAAAGAACTAACCACCTGATTTTACTGCCATTCTCCAACAGCAATCAAAAACCAATATGATTACTATAAAAGTACTAATAAGAATTTCAAGCAAAAAATTATCCTTTAAAAGTTTTACTTCAGGGTCACCTGGATGCCTCAGTGATTGAGCGGCTGCCTCTGGCTCAGGACGTGATCCTGGGGTCCTGGGATGGAGTCCCACATTAGGCCTCCCTGCAGCGAGCCTGCTTCTCCCCTGCCTATGTTTCTGCCTCTGTCTCTCATGAATAAATAAAATTTTTAAAAAATATTTTTTTAAAAAGTTTTACTTCAGTTCATACTTCCTTTCTCTTCATTTTGAACTTATTATTATGTTTTTACAAAAGGATGGGAATCCAATACTTTCTCCTTCCAGTCTCTTGCCCTGACTTTCACCTCAATGAAGGACACTAGACAGTGACACCACTCACCCTACTGATTCCTCACTTGGTCATTGCTATACGTACTCTGTTCTTTCTACATCTTTAGCACCCAAATGAATAAACACCCCTCCCAACTCCACCTTTAGGGTCACTAGCCTCACATTAGGATGTGTCTAAGAAGTGCTTATTATCTCAGCAAGTGGGCCCTGCATCCCACCCAGAGGCTACAGGAGGGCGGGCTGTGTCTTTGGCCAGTTCGCTACCAAGGGAATCAAACTTTGAAGAGGAGACAGCAGTGTAGGTAGCATAGGTAAGATGTAAACAGGGGAGAAGCAAAACACAACCAGCCACTCGCTGGCAACAATGCTTTACGCGTGAGAGTCCACTTAAGCTTTCTAATTACTTCTAAACCAGAATTAATGATTCTGGAAGTCTGTTTTTGAAGGAGCACCTTTGTTTGTCCAGGTGCATGAGGTTGTTTCTCTCTGCCACAGAAAATCATGTTCAAGGTATTATGAAAAGTATGCACTTAAAAAGAACACTTTAATCTTAGTTGTATGTACACTGTAAAACATGTCAGGATTAAAGTCTCAAGAACGAAGTCAACCAAGGCAGATGCGAGCTCATGAGTGCAAATGTACAAGCGTACATACATTGTGTTTATAGGAGGGAGAGAGGAAGGGAGGAAGGGATACTTTGGGGAAAAAACTAATTTCCTAACAGGGATGTTTTATCTAATTGCCATTGTTCTTTGTAATTTTCATATCTGTGATGATACCAATATTTACTGTGCTCTATTTTAGAATGTGTATTTCCTCTGTATATTCTGTAAGTACATATACTTTACTATAAATATAACAAAATGTACAAATATATTTTGATAAATGAAAGGCCACATCTTTTTCAGAGACCTGAATATAAATATGGAGAACGGCACTATAATCTGCTACTGTATAAAACCAAAAATAACTAGAATCAACCCAGGCTATTCATTCTGGTGATTTCTAGTATTCCAAGTCTAATTATCATGCAACTGAAATGTGAAACTATTACTGTGACATAATTATTATAACAAATTAGAAAAAGTTATCAGTACTACAAATTTATGTTTTCCAAAAATACATGTGTTATATTTTGACAGTCACAACAAAAAAAGAAAAATTTTAAAAGGTAAACAATAGAATGCTAAATCAGATTTCCAAAGTCTATGGTAATTGGAACTGAATAATCTTCACAGTTCTAAGAACTATCTCCAAGGCAAGAGATAAATATGCTAATAACTCAGATTGCCTTTTAAAATTAATATATTCCTAAATATATAAAAATATTCATATAGGTCTTCTGATTTAGGACCATTTAGCAAAACCTGCCTGTTTTGATTTTCTCAGAGAGAGGAAGAGACAATATAGTATTCGTAAATAGGATATTCTCTAGTATTTACCTAAGCCTCAATGAAGCCACTGTCATGTCCCTCTGAAAAATGTATATTTTTAGAACATGACTTTGGTGGAAGGAAGTCTTTATTAAATTGCATGAGCTTTTTTCCTGACAGAGAATATTTTCTAAAACAGGACACTGTATATATTATAATTAAAGGTTAACTTTTATTCAAAGCTATTAGTTCAGTATATAACCAAAATTTTATATTAGAATTCCTTCTTCTGATTCTACTTCTAACTACAAAAATAGGCAATTCAGAGGCTAGATTTTCATTTTAATACATGAAACAGCAAGTTAATGCTATCCTAAAATTTAAAAATAAATATACAATAGCTCTATCTAAAAACACAAATGAAGTTGAGACTTTTCAAGTATTGTTATTTGGGAAATTTATACTATTATGTTAGAAAATTTTCATAATATAGTTGGGAGAGGAAAATTATAACTATAATCTAGTCTAAGCCAAATCATCCTAGACTGTCTATTCTCAGAGCTGGGATTCTCCAAATATTTGCCCACTCCTGACTTTATGTTGCTCATTACCAATCTATGTTTTCAGGACTTCAAAGGCCAGCTATTCCAAGGAGCAAGAAGCTAGACAGACATGAAACCTGAATGCCACTCTTAGGAACACACAGTGCTCTGGCCCAGCCACAAAACCAGGCCTCATTTCACCTCTCCCACTTCCTGTTAATAGCAAAGGTTAGAAACAGATTCTGTTCCCAAGCACAAAAGTCAGCATGTCTTTTTTTTTTTTTTTATTACCAATAAAACTCAGCAGTGCACACAGGTACAAGTGTTTTACGCTATTTGCTTATTCTATACCAGCATTATAAACCCTTAAGATAGATGGCAGTATAATTGTTAAATTCTACAGATTAACTTGGCTGCAATTAAAGCAAAAAATCTCATAGCCAACAGAATATTCTCACAGTCTTGAGTTGTTATCTGGTGTGAACACAGGATTAAATCTGATAAAGACATGCATAAAAACATTAACTAATTTGATCAAAGTTAGATCTACTATTATTATGTTTCCTGAAGAGTACAACATTAAAATTGTATTTACACATAGGCAAAATAAATATAAAAGTCAACTTCTGAAAGAAAGAAAAATAGAAAAATACACAAATATATGGGCCTAAAAATCAAGGCCAGAATGTTTTAAGGTAGGTAATTCGCCACTTTGACAATCTCTGGACTAGAAGCACATACAAATTTAAGTATTCTGTTTCATTTTTCATCACTATTATTACTTTACCATTTCATCATCCTCTATTTTATCTCCACCAAACTATATCTCCACTCAAACACCTTTCATGATCAGAAAAAAAAAAAAATTTGGTTTTTTTGGCCCTAGTTCTACTATGTGGGACAATACTGAAGTCTATCACTCATACCTGCCCTTCTCCTATTCCTGTTAAAGTACAGTCCAAATGCTTGTCACATCTAGGACATATGAATGAATGGCAAGACATCCCTATTATTGCCTAATAACTTACCTGGAATCTGTCAGCAAAGTGGAATGACCAAACCTTAACCCTGATGTATCCAGAAGTTTATATTTCTAGTGATAGACCTGAGGTGTATCCAGTGTGGGGACTTGGTTTAGCATTGTGTAACCAATTCTATGTATGGATTCTGCTCCATACAACATGAAAAGTGGGGCTTATGCTATCTACCTCTGCAGAGCTCTTGAAAACTCCTATAACCAAGCCCTCAACCTCAGGCCTCCTTGACCTTGGAATACAAGAAAAATCGAACCCCCACCCCAAATTCCACGGTTGGTTAAGGCTCCTAATCCAACCTTTATTCTTGGCCAAGATTCCTGCCACTTGGAATCATCACTGAGTTTTCACTCTTCTTGGATGCTAGTTTATTTCAGGGTTGCCTCAGTCCACATCCTGTCAACCTCAGCATGAAGCCCAGACCATTCTCACATGTTAGGAATAATGTAAAACTTGCAAGCAAGCATTCATGAATTGATGAGACTTTAGAATTTGGAGGATGGAGATATGGAGGATTTACAATCATATTGTAGTTTACTGTCAATAAGTGGTGCCCCGGACTTTCTCTTTCCCATTCTCTTCCAAAAGTGGCAAGAAAATTCTAAAATATTCTGTGTTACACAGATATTTTCTCTCCTCTCAGAAGCCCTGGCTCCATCTGCCACCCAAACCCTTGGGAAAGGGTAAAATAAGCAGGGTGTTATGTTCTCTTCATACTTGTAACAATACCTAAATATTTTTCCATATTTTTTTTCTAACAAATTTTAGTGATAGCTGTAAAGTCAGTAAAATATTCTTCACCTGACTAAAAAAATTCCTAAAACCACCCTCATCCCACTATCTTTGTTCATTAATATTAAATTTTACCAGATGACTGTAATTTAATTTTAAGCAAATTACTTATTAAACATAGTATCTAGTATGAGTGCTCAAAATATAGATATAATAATTAAATCTCATCAAATGAAATGAGAACATGTGACTTTATTTTTTTCCAAACATTTTCAAATGCATCCTTGTTATTAAATAACAAATTTCACTTGCTATCAGAAAGATAGGGACATAAAAAAGGTTACCTTCAATGTATAGCTCCTCCCTTTCAATAGCAACCCCAAAGAAGAGGTCACAGAGCACTTTAAAAAAGTGCTCTGTGAATTTTTAAAAGAAATTCTCTTCCAATTTTAATTATTGGATTGTAAACCAACCAAGTACAGAATGCTTAGTTTCTTAATCCATAATCACATATACAGAAATGCATCTGGAAGAAATCATCAGAAATGCAAACGAGGGTTTATATAAATATTTACTTCAGTATTATTTATACTGACAAAACCCAGAGATAATTGAAAGTCCAACAACAGAGAAACGCTTTAAAAAAAGACACTCATACACAGATTAAGTATAAAATAATGATATACAGCAATAAAAGCATATAAGTGATAAAAGTTTTCATACTTCTAATGTTGTAGAAAATGGTTACAAAATACTGCTAATTGGAAAAAAAAGGAAACAAATCAATATATACACTATGATCCTAATAGTTTTATAAACTATAAAAGCATTGAAAAAAATAATGGGATAAATGGGTAAAATATTAATGATGATTATTGTCATTTATTTTTTTTCCTTATTGCAGAAAGAATTTAAGCAAATGAATCCTTTTAAAATGTAACTGCATTAAATAAAATTTAAAGGAAATGGATGGGGCAAGCGAATGGTCAGAAAGTAAGAAGAGGAATGCCAAAGTATGACAAGAGATGAGGTTAGTTCTCAAAGCAGACCATCCAAATTTGGGACAAAGGATTCAGTTATACCTGAGTATTAATAGTCAATGCAATCAGTCATATGATGCACAGTCCTTAATGCAACAATAACAGTTAACCTTTACTGAGTGCCTGTTATATGCCAAGCTTTGCGCTCAGAAATTAAATGCCATTATATTACTTTATCCTCCCAACAAATCTGGTCTTGGTATTGCCATCATTCCCATTTTAGAGAATAAATTGAGAAAGTTTGCTGTAAACTCCATGATCAGTGAGAGGAAGTCTGACAGTGGTCATAAGTCAATTTATATTCCAAAGGTCTGTTGTGGGTTTTTTTTGGACATGAACAGACATTTCTCTAAAGAAGACAAACAGATGGCCAAGACACATGAAAAGATGCTCAACATTATTGATCATTAGGGAAATGCAAATCAACACTACCATGAAATATGACCTCACACCTGTCAGAACAGCTATAATCAAAAACTTGAGAATCAACAAGTGTTAACGAGGATGTGGATGAAAAGGAACTCTTGTGCACTGATGGTGGGAATGCAAATTAGTACAGCCACTGTGGAAAATACTATGGAGGTTCCTCAAAAAATTAAAAATAGAAATATCATATGATACAGTAATTCCACTGCAAGATATTTACCCAAAAGAATACAGAAACACTAATTCGAAAGGATATATGCACCCCTAGGTTTACAGCAGCATTTATTTACAATAGTCAAATTATGGAAGCAGACCAAGGGCCCATCAATAGATGAATGGATAAAGATGATGTGGTAAGTATACACACATATACACAAAACAGAATATTATTCAGCCATAAAAAAATGGAATTTTGCCATTTGCAATGACATGGATAGAGCTACAGAGTATTAATGCTAAGCAAAATAAGTCAGAGAAAGGCAAATATCATGCAATTTCATTCATATGTGAAATTTAAGATACAAAACAAATGAACAAAGGAAAAATAAAAGACAAACCGAGAAAAAAGACTCTTAATTATAGAGAACAAACTAGTGATTGCCGGAGGAGAGGCAGGTGATGGGTACATGAAACAGGTGAAGGAGATACGAGTATGATGAGCACTGAGTAAAGTGCAGAACTGTTGAATCACTATATGGGACACCTGAAGCTAATATTCAACACTTAACTATACTGGAAGTAAAATTTACAACTTTATTTTTTTTAGATTTATTTATTTATTCATTCATTCATTCATTCATTCATTCATTCATTCATTTATGATAGATAGAGAGAGAGAGAGAGAGGCAGAGACACAGGCAGAGAAATAAGCAGGCTCTATGCCGGGAGCCCGATGCGGAACTGGATCCGGAGACTCCAGGATCGCGCCCTGGGACAAAGGCAGGCGCTAAACCACTGAGCCACCCAGGGATCCCCAAATTTACAACTTTAAAAAGTAAATAAAAATAAAAACCATAAAAAAGGTCTATTGAGAAAGATCACTTACAGAAAGGCCCTGGGGACCTTGTTGGGCTGTACTGATTCTTTACATGAGAAAACTAGAGAAGCTCAAAAAGCAGAATGGACATAGAGGTCAGGCAGGAATTCAAATTCAAATAGAACTCAACTCAAGGCTCAGCCACCTATTACCTTTTTATAATTTATAATTATTAAATTAATAAGTGATAGCATAATTATAGATAACACTTATATTGAAAAGCATGTATATATATGTATTTTCTGTTAAATCATTTAATGTTTATAACAAAAATATAAGATGATATATGTAAATTGCCTGGAATATATAATAAGCATCCTACAAATGTCAGCTTTTATTATCCTACATTTTTCATGTTAAATTGTTTCATAAATCTTTACTATTATTCCTCTTTATAACACCTGTGAGGTAAATGCATACTTCCAGACCTTTAGTAGGGCAATTACAGTGTTTTCATTGCCTAAATGAGCCATAGGACAATCTGAAAGCAGTTCTGGCTGGAACTGGGTGGATGAATGCAGAACCTGCTGGATGTCTCTTCAAATTTAAACAACCCTTGCAAGACAAAGGCCATACTCTTAACACTTAATGCCAGAATCTTTATTTATGAATTGCTATCACAGGAAATTAAAAATAAGAGCAGGTTTTTATTTCTCAAACCTAATTATATACCATAATTTTGCTAATATTCTTAAATATATCAGTATCTGAAGATATAATTTGTGGCTTTTTAGTTTCCAAATAAATCAATTTTAAAAATTTAAAGTAAAACAAAAAATAAATATCATTTTAATATCAGACTTAAAAATGTCCTTTTTATATAACAGTACTTTTGTGTACTGCCAATTTATTTTTTGAAAAAATAAACTGGTTCTAAAAGCTAAAGACTGCCATGTAAATGTCACATAAATAACTGTTAGCTAATGACATATCAAGTACAAAGGAAAGGTTAAATTTAATGTATTTACTCCTAAAGTATCACTGTCCATTTCTGGCATGAATTCTAGTTGCAGAAACAAAGTTTCTCATCTTGTATCCATATTATGTATACTTTAGTTAAGGTTTCCACTATCATTTGTACAATTTGTATTTGCTTTAATAAAAATAACCAAACTCCTTAATACAGTACATTTATAAGGGGAAAAAAATCACAATAGTTTATACTTTGAATATAAAATTAAGAGGGTACAGATGTGAATTTAAACAATCTCATAGCTATAAAATATATCTATTCCTAAAGGGAGCTTTCCAAAATAAAAGTGCCTAAGAATTGCCCACAGTTGTATATTCATACCCATATATGTATGAGGTGCTGGAGAAAAGAGTTTTCACATGATCTGAAGAAACTGTCTAAAAAATTTAGATTTAGCTATCAGACATCTCTTCTGATTCTTTCATCATTTCTTAAGGGTTTTCAGAAGCAATGAAGGCATTTGGAGGCTAATAAAGATGCAACTGTAAGACACACCAAAAGAGAATTAAGTTGTTTTATACATTATGTGCAAGAGAACTCCTAATTTGGAGGAAAAGCTGTGACTTCAGAAAATTTTATTTATTCTACCATTCCTGGTACACAGTGGCTGCTTAATAAATGTTCTTTTGAATGTTTAATACTGCCCTTAAATTGTGACCATTGAGTCACACACACATGATATGTGCACTCACACATGCAAATAAGGGTTGTTTGCATTTATGTTTTAAATTTCTGAATTTAACGGAAGTCTGAAGGTCTTTTTTTTTTTTTTTAGGATTTTATTTATTTATTCATGACAGACAGAGGCAGAGACATAGGCAGAGGGAGAAGCAGGCTCCCTGCGAGAAGCCAGACGCAGGATTCCATCTCAGGACCCCAGGCCCACAACCTGAGCGAAAGGCAGATGCTCAACCACTGAACCACCCAGATGTCCCTATTATTTATTGATGCATTACTTACTCTTCCTTTAACGTTTAAAATGTATTAAATAGCTCTCAGGAACAAGGACCTTAAAGAGACTTCCTAAGAAAGCAGGTAATTTAGTTGCCAATTATTCAGTATAGAAAAATAGACCCGAAAAGTAGTTTTTTAAAAACATAATTTACACCCCTGATTACCAGATCCTTTAATTCAATGGTGCTAATGTTCACAAGTGAGAATTTTAGTCTTTAAAAAAAAAAAAAAAAAAAAAAGAGAGAGAGAGAGAGAATTTTAGTCTGTTTTAAGTTATTTATTTCTTTCTGGTCTACCCACAATTTCATGTACACCCACACATCAACTTGGGAAATGTCCCTGCCACTGAAGTTCATAATGCACTATGGATATCATTGAGCCATGGACGCATTCCTTAGAATTAGCAACCTTGTTTTCATTGCTCTGAATAAAACAGCAATAGGGCCCATCATGTGTTAGCTTCAAATCTACCAAACTGACACCATTTGGATCAGAGTTGCCAGAAACAGGTAGATATTACATAATTTTTTACATGAGGAGGTTAAAACCCACAGAAATTAAATATCACACATGCCGGGTTACAAGCTTGTTGAGTTTGGACTAATACCCCCTTCTGCCTAAACTGACGCCCATATTGCCTTTTTGTGTTCTCAACACTAATATCCCATGAGCTTCACTCATACTGAATTACTAAATCTAAGAGTAATCTGTCAGAATGAGGAATTAAATAAGGAGCCTGAAGACTTATTCAGAGTAGAATGAGTACTTTATCATAAAATGATCACCCAGTTTTGAAGTAAACTAGGCATAATTACCCCTATGGGAAATTCAATGGATTGTAGTATGGCCATAACTACAATTCAGACACGTTTAATCTGGCAAATTAAGGATCAATGCCAAATGAGAGCCCAAAAAAGAGCGTGGGAAAGCCTGTGGGTTGGGGTAAGGGTTAGGGAAACAGCTGCTATAGGCATGATACAAAAAGAAAGGAAAAAATAGCAAGGGAGAAATTAGCAATAAATAGAACATAACTATCTCTACATTCTGTGGTTTAGAAAGAAGGTCCTTAAATAAAAGATATTTTGGAGTTTTAAAAAATATATATGCTATTAACTTTATCAGCAATACTGTACAATTTGATCTTTAGATCAAAAGGTAATGAATATTTTATAATCAGGATTTTATTAGACTTGACCTACTTTTTACATCTAATAATGGTTCATATTTCTTGTGAGACTCATTTTTTAAAAAAAAAAAAATCCACCTTTTACTCTTAAAACTATCAATTACTGCCCTTAGTTCAAACCAGAGGAAAAGACAGCTACTAGAAATAGCAATAAGTCAACATAATTGTGTTTCTATTATGTGCAAATATCTGTCCTTGCCTGGAAGAAAAAAGATAAGTGAGTCTCTACCTTTAAAGAATTTATAATCTCAGAAATGTGCATGTTTCATTCATTCAGCAAATATCATCCATATTTTTTTCCAGGCACTCAGTTTCTCTGGATTGAATGAATCATTAAACATAAAACAGAAGCTGCCCACAGGGAACCTAGAGTCTAGCCAGAGAGATCAATAAAGACTATGAGATGAAGTACATGATATTCTAAGCACACAGAAATGACAGGTTGAGCAACCAAAGAAAACAACCTAGAGGCAATGTCCAAGGAATTGTCTTATTTGTTAATTTTTTATAAGCAGGGACAATGCAGATATTTAAATTTGATTACATGAGAGAGATCTTAAATTTTGCAAGCACCAAAGGATGCTAAGGATAAACACAGGGGAAAAAACGCTTACACTCCCACAATTTATAGTTCAATGCAGTTAAAATACTAGTAAAAGGCTGAACTAGATTAAAATAAAACCCAGAGTAGAAAAGTAAACTTTGAAGACTTTCTGTGCCCTGTCTTATTGAGTCTAACAGGACCTCATTTGACTCTTTATTCTGACTGAATCAGATTAGATGATATACAAGATATTACTAGTTATATGATTTTATATCTAGTTGTCAGCCCTTAATGCACCTCTGCTCTCTTGCTAGATACTTGTGTTCTCAAGAGTGCTTCTTTTCTACAAACTCCCAAGAAATTGTGTCTACTCCCAAGACCTTATTGGCCTTACTGGCCATCTGTAGAGAGAGGATTCCAAAAGGTGTACCTCTACCCCAGGTTTCTGGTCTCATCTACAGTCTCTACCTCAGTTATTTCCTAAACCCTCCCTCGGAGATCTTGTAGACTTCCATGATACATAATAAATAATGTATATACATTAAAGAACACTTTATCAAAGGCTTTCCCCAAACCCATAAGCAAGATATAATTCTCTTACTATTCCTTCCCATTATCAATCAATATTCTACATCCCTTTAATCATATTCATATACTTGTAATTACTTAATATAATCCTACTACAGTATAATCCACAAGGGCAGAATGATTCCCTTATTCATCATTTTATGCCTTGCAGAGGATGTTACTGGTGTTTCAATATATTATTACTGAACTAAATTGTATCATAACTGCCTTATACCACATATGTGATATGAACTAATGTATCTACAGATTTTAATCATGTACTCCCCCTCACTCTAATTACAATTTTATTTTTATAGTCAGTATGATATTAGTCAGTGTTACCAGAAAGAAAAGAAATCAGGGCCAAACTGATAAATCCATCCACCTAAGTTGGGGGGAAAAAAGATAGGTAAGAATCATTTCCACCCAGTAATGACCTTGAGCTTAAGCCTCAGAATAGGGCTGGGGGAATTAAGGAAAACCAAGTAGTTCAAAAGAAACAAAAAGCAAAGAGACTGAACAACACTCCTTAAAGAGCACCCACATTCCACCTGTGCATGAAGGGTAGCATTCCAAAAGCTATAATAGCAATCTTTGTCCTATTGCCAATATTATGGATTCATGGATGAGGTTTTCTTCCCCTTTTGTGGATATGTATCTAATGACAATTACCTATAGATAATTCAAATACTTCTCATTTTGGAATGATGCTAGGTTAAATACATATCAAATCAAGTAAGATGCCTGTGTGCTTCACAGAAGGTGAAGGAATGCCACCAATAATTTTAAGTGTTTTCAAACTTAAAAGCACTTGCAAGTAGATTAAGGGTGGGTGGTTTAGAAATAACAGTGAAATAGAAAATGACAATCAGGGCAGCCCAGGTGGCTCAGCGGTTTAGCGCCGCCTTCAGCCCAGGGCGTGATCCTGGAGACCTGGGATCGAATCCCACGTCGGGCTCCCTGCATGGAGCCTGTTTCTCCCTCTGCCTATGTCTCTGCCTCTCTCTCTCTGTGTCTCTCATGAATAAATAAATAACATATTTTTTTAAAAAAAAGAAAATGACAATCATGTCATGAAAGCTTTTAAAGCATATCCATAATTCATTCTTTTATTATACTATTAACATAAAAATGTTACTAACACAAGTATTTATTGCCCACTGAATGCATATTTGCTCAATGCTTGCTAACATGGAGCTATAAAAAACAAGCATAAGTTTTCAAAAAACTGAAATCTAGTTAGGAAACTACTAACCAGTATGATATAGTCTATTACTATAGGGCTTAAGAGTAAGACTGTAACTAAGTGAACCATATATATATATGTGTGTGTATATACGGATTGTAGTAGTTGTGAAATTTTCATTAAAAAGGTGAGCTAAGCTTAATATGTGGTATTTGGACAGATCATGAGAAGCAAGTTAAAATTTTCATCTGAGAGGAACTAAAGGCAAAAAGAGGAAGAAACAAGTATAAGCAATGGATTTTGCAGAGAAAGTGAAATGACTATCTGATTGAAATGAAACCATTTGGCTAATAATGGGGTATACAAATAAAAGCACACAGTAATGGGATAATTAGAAGAAAATCTAACTACATTATTAAGAGCTCAAAAATGAGGTAGGAAATCAGGTGGGAATATCAGGTGGGAAAGTGTATTGTTTTTAGCAAGAGGTGGCTATTCAGAGCATCCTGTGGCCCAACCACCCATGGAGCTCCATGAACAGTAGTCCTCTGGTCTACAGTTAGATGAAAGCTATGTTTTTAAAGATCACTCATGCATTACAGACTATGGCTAGAATCAAGGAGAGAATCTTCAGAGACTTATGAAGACATTATTTCAGGAACTCAGGCACAGTGATAAAGGCTTAGAACCTTGAATATCAAAGAGGGCATAAAGAAAAAAAGTTACAGAATAATGTAAACATAAGATGTCAAAATTCTGACACATGCTGCAACACAGATATACTTGAGGACATTATGCTAAATGAAATAAGCCAGTCATAAAAAGTATATGATTCCACTTATATGAGGTACTCAGAGCAGTCAATTTCATAAATACAGAAAATAGAATGGTGGTTACCCGGGGCTGGGGCAAGGGGGACTTTGCCCGGGGGGGGGGGGGGGGGGGGGCGTCTTGTTTAATGTGTTTAATGTATCAGTTTCCAAAGTGAAAAGAGAAGAGTTCTGGAGATGAGATGGTGGTGGTGGTTGCCCAACAACATGAATACACTCAATATCACTAAAGTGTATATCCAAATATGGTTAAGATGATACATTTTATGTTCCACTATACCACAACTGTAAATAATAATTCTTTTTAAATGCCAACACTTCATGTCAAAATGGGATTAAAGGAAGAATGAGAAAAGAATTTCAAACTACTCTTAGACCACTAGCTAAGAAGAGGAAGGAAAGTTGAAATAAAGGAGATCCAGCCTGACAGAGGAGAAGAGTGTCAATTGTCAAATATGTTTGATAGGAACATCTAAATGGAAATGTTTCACAGGCAGCTGGTGACAACAGATAAGGGCTCTATGGATAGAACAGGAAAT
This sequence comes from Canis lupus baileyi, assembly GCF_048164855.1. Taxonomy (NCBI): domain Eukaryota; kingdom Metazoa; phylum Chordata; class Mammalia; order Carnivora; family Canidae; genus Canis; species Canis lupus. The sequence goes on from NC_132862.1 coordinate 27,191,054, forward strand.
ATGCTGGTTTTTATTTTATTTTAGTGTTACCACTGGCAGGGGGTGGGGGGGTGGGGGCAGGGGTTGGAGTCCACCATCATGCACAATTCTGAGGCCTAGATTTCAACAGAGGTTTTCAAAATATATTGTTATGTTTACCATATTTTTCCTCACATTTTGATATCTCTGAATTGGTTTGGTCAAAAGAGGAGAGCATCTTTTGATGGAAAAAAAGTAGTTGTAAAAACAGAAACTCACTCAATACAGCTTAGTGCAGGCTTATTCATAAAATGAGGGACAGGAACACAGTGCAGCCCCAGGGAATAAATAGAACCAAAGTCATGTAAGCCCTGAGGCTATTAAGATCCAACCCCCTTTTCCCCCATTCCCCATAGCTGCTTCGTTTTTTCTGCAAATTGACTTTCTCTGCTCCTTAGCACCACATAGTTTGGAAAAGTGCTTTATGCCTTTTGGAAAAAAGCTGATTTAAACTCACACTTGGTCCCAATACCAAATTCTGGATCAGAACTGCACTGCTCAAGTTCAATCTAGAACAGTCAGATAACAGGATTGAGCCAAGCAAGTGTGGCTACAGTAAGTAGAGCCCAATATCCCAAAGGATCACGACTGCATGGTAGGCAAGAGGCAACTTGTTAAGATGTGAAAATCAAGTCAAACAAAGAACAACTAAACTAGAGGGACATCTTTAACCAGGGAAGAAGACCTAAGAGTCCTAAGAGGCAAATGAGAATGGTCACTATCAGGACACCTGGGTGGCTCAGTGGTTGAGTGTCTGCCTTCAGCTCAGGTAGTGATCCCAGGGTCCTGGGATCGAGTCCTGCCTCCAGCTCCCCAGAGGGAGTCTGCTTCTCCCTCTGCCTGTGTCTGCCTCTCTTTCTCTTGGTCTCTCATGAATAAATAAATAAAATCTTTTTAAAAAAAAGAATGTTCACTATCTACCTTTATTACATAAAGAGAAAATAAATATTAAGAGAAATGGGTCAGAGTTACCACAGAACACTTTGTGACTCAACCTAACAACCTTCCTGTAGCAATTTTTTTTAAAGATTTTATTTATTTATTTATGAGAGACAGAGAGAGAGAGAGGCAGAGACACAGGCAGAGGGAGAAGCAGGCTCCACACAGGGAGCCCGACCCGGGACTCAATCCAGGGTCTCCAGGATCAGGCCCTGGGCTGAAGCCAGTGCCAAACCACTGAGCCACTGGGGCTGCCCCTATAGCAATGTTTTATTAAATATCTTGTAAATGAGATAATCAGTTCATATTATCTCTCAACAAACCTCCAGAGTTGGGGTTTAAATTTTCATTTAATAGAAAACCAAAGCTAAGAAATTCAGTGACTCGTCCCACTTCACACAGTTAATAAGTAACTGGCAGAAGCAGAATTTGCACCAATGTTCATTTGGATCCAAAGCCCTTCTCTTTTTTTCTTCCATACCTTTACTGACGATTGGCAATTAAAAGTTATATATATTTAAAATATGCAGCATGTTTTGGTATGTGTATATATTGTGAAATGATTACCATAATCTAATTGACATACCATCTCACACTTGCCATTTCTTTCCCTCCTCCTTTAAAAAAAAAAAAAAATTATTTTAGAGAGAACACATGTGACCTGGGGGAGGGACAGAGGGAAAGCAGAGAGAGAATCTCAAGCAGACTCAGAGCTCAGTGCAGAGCCCAACATGGCACAACCCTGAGATCATGACCTGACCCTAACCCAAGAGTTAGACACTCAACCCACTGAGCCACTCAGGTGCCCCTCCCTTCTATTTCTAATACACCACTGTTTTGTATTGGTTTAAATGCGGTGTGCTAGATTTCATTTGAGGTATTCAAGTAGTGGCTAAATAAACATTTGTCATAGAAATACTATAGGAATAATTACTGGGATGGGATGGGAACCTTATCTCACCTCTCTGATGCCCAAATGTAATATTTAACTGTATGTTGGTTCAGTAACTTCAGTTTCAAAGTATTCATTACAAGCAAAAATGAATATTCTTCCCATCTATTAAAAACTATTAAAAGTTTTATAATCCTGATAAAGTGTTTTGGGGTTGTTTTTTTGTGGGGTTTGTTTTTGTTTTTGTTTTTTGTTTTTTAGAATTTATGTATTTGAGAGAGAGGGAATGAACACACAGAGTGGTGGGAGGGGCAGAGGGAGAAGGAGAGAATCTAAAACAGACTCCCCATTGAGCACAGAGCCAGACCAGGGCTCCATCCCAGTACCCTCAAGATATCATGACCTGAGCTGAAAACAAGAATCAGACACTTAACTGAGCCACCTAGGCACCCCAATCCTGATAACTTCTAAAAAGAAAATGGTCTATCACATTAAAATTGTTTGGTTTATTTTTTTAAGGAAAAGAAATCTCTCTTTTTTTTTTAAAGATTTTATTTATTTATTCATGATAGTCACAGAGAGAGAGAGAGAGAGAGAGAGAGAGGCAGAGACACAGGCAGAGGGAGAAGCAGGCTCCATGCACCGGGAGCCCGACGTGGGATCCGATCCCGGGTCTCCAGGATCGCGCCCTGGGCCAAAGGCAGGCGCCAAACCGCTGCGCCACCCAGGGATCCCAGGAAAAGAAATCTCTTTATCTTTACTTTTCTTATTTTTTTTTTTAAGATTTTATTTATTTATTCATGAGAGACACAGAGAGAGAGAGGCAGAGACACAGGCAGAAGGAGAAGCAGGCTTCCTGCAAGGAGCCCCACGTTGGACTCAATCCCAGATCCTGGGATCACACCCTGAGCTGAAGGCAGATACTCAACCGCTGAGCCACCCAGGCATCCCTCATTCATCTTTATTATTTTTTTAAGATTTTTTTATTTATTTATTCATGATAGACATAGAGAGATAGAGAGGTAGAGACACAGGCAGAGGGAGAAGCAGGCTCTATGCCAGCCCGATGAGGGACTCGATCCCGGGACTCCAGGATCGTGCCCTGGGCCAAAGGCAGGCGCTAAACCATTGAGCCACCCAGGGATCCCCCCTCGTCCATCTTTAAAGAAGAAAGCTAGCAATAGTAAATATATTAAAATCTATGAAACATTGTTTTCTAGAAAAAGTTGGAGAAGTGACCACAGTTTGTGAAATAGCTAAAATATTTTTTAAAGTACAAACTAGGGACACCTGGGTGGCCCAGTCTTTTGAGCAACAGACTCTTGATTTCAACTCAGGTCATGACCTTGGGGTCCTAGGATGGAGCCCTGACACGGAGCTCCACGCTCAGCAGTTTCTCTCTTCCTCTCCCTCTCACCCCTGCTCCAGCATGCACTCACTCTCTCTAAATAAATCTTTTTTAAAAATTTTTTTAAAAATAAAGTACAAACTATTCAAAGAAGAATGTTGCTCGTAGCTTCAAACTGGGTCACTGACTTACAAAACATAACAACCATTAGGACTTCAAATGATGTGGTAAATATTACTTTTAAGCTGCAGATTTCAGGCACATTAGCCGAAGAACCTAGGGAGGGGAGGGGAGGAAGAATTCAGGTGGAGATGATGGGGAAAGGCTGGTGGCTCTATGCTCACCCCCATTGCCTTCAAAGCTTCAGATTAAGTTGGTTTTCATGTAACCATTCATTAGATTTGCATCGGATTTCACAAGAAACCAATGTTCCATTTGAGAAGGAGGAAGAGGGAGGAATAAGGAAAGGAGAAGGAAGGAAAATATATCCCACTTTTCTAGAACTTTCTAGACCCTTCACTCTCAATGGATTGATGTTACACTCTGAGAAACTATGCAGCAGAAATAATACATATGCACACATAATTAGTGTCATATAGATTTAAATATTTCACGGCATTTAGAGAAGTCTTTTGAAAGACTTGAGAAATGTGTTTAATAAATTGAAAATTAAGAAAATGGCAATAAATTACATAATAATTCAGAATTATATTTTTTCTTTAAAATTCATTTGTATAGCTTACTGAACACAAACATGGAATATTTGAGAAGAAAAATGTGAATAGGGAAAAATAAGAACAGATGTTACATTAAAATATTTATAAATTCATTTAATCTTTGAAATAAGAAGAATGACCCTTATGAAAAGAAACTCTTTAATGAAAGCTATCTGCAAATTAATGTCAGCTTGAGTCAATTTTCTACAAAGAAAAATGTTGCCCTTAATAATGAGTGTTTTCTCACATCTATAGAGCCAAACAGCAGACCAGAATAACATTATTAAGAATAAAATTTGTTAACCATAATATCAGTTTTTATTTAAGGCAAGTAGGCCCTACACCAATTATTTTATGAAGGGAGACAGACACATGTTTAGATTTTTAAATTTCATCCATACCCTAAGATTTATAAAATATTAAGTTACATATGTGACATTTATAATAAAGTTTTGCTTCTAAGAAAATATGTTTTACCATACCTCAGTACAAGGAGTCTAAAGTATAATGAATTTCCACAAAAAAAATTAAAATATTTTTATATACAGTACTTGCTTTTCTTCATACAATTATTTTCAGAGTAAAGATAGTGCTCGATACATGCAAGGCAACTGAAAGTAATTTTTAAACAGTTACAAGTTTACAAAAACTAAATTGAAACTCTAAACTTAAGCACTCTAAAATCAATTAAATTTTAATTCCAAGAACAGAATCTTTGAATTGTAAGAAACTAGGGAGTACTGCTATATCTTTCTCTACCTATCCAATCTAACAAGTTAGGCTCCATAGTAGAGCACCAATCCTTTCCTTATCTGGGAACCCTGGTAACCAGTGATACTATATAACAATATAGCTCATGTTGCTATATTTAGAGTTTTATAGAGGAAGAATATCTTACATGAAGACATGTCAAACTAATTCAATCTCCTGCCTCTGCTGCCTTTCTAAAAATTCAACCAAATAGAGTATAACTAGTTAATTGAAAAAAAAGTTTTTAGTGAATACCTATTCTAATTTTTTTTTATTTTTTTTTTATTTTTTTAAGGTATTTATTTATTTATTTATGATAGTCACAGAGAGAGAGAGAGAGAGAGAGGCAGAGACACAGGCAGAGGGAGAAGCAGGCTCCATGCACCGGGAGCCCGATGTGGGATTCGATCCCGGGTCTCCAGGATCGCGCCCTGGGCCAAAGGCAGGCGCCAAACCGCTGCGCCATCCAGGGATCCCGTGAATACCTATTCTAAAACCAAGTGTGTGTGTGTGTGTGTGTGTGTGTGTGTGTGTGTGTGTGGAAAAGGACATAATATTAAGCATCTGCTAAGTGCCTGGCACTTGGTAATGCCATGAACAAAATACCTTAAAATTAAGTAATAACCTTACAAGGTAGAAAATGTTATCCCTATTAAACAGATGAAGAACAAGTCTCAGAGACGCTAAATAACTTCCCATAAGTAACACAGCTGGCAGTCAACATCTGTCTTTTTTTTTTTTAAGATTTTATTTATTTATTCATGAGCGAGAGAGAGAGACAGAGACAGACAGAGACACAGGCAGAGGGAGAAGCAGGCTCCATGCAGGGAGCCCAACGCAGGACTCAATCCAGGATCTCCAGGATCAGGCCCTGGGCTGAAGGCGGTGCTAAACTGTTGAGCCATCGGGGCTGCCCTCAACATCTGTCTTGATGCCAAACTGTGTGTTATATCACTATGACCCCTGATTCAATAGGCCTGAGAAGAAGCGGAGTACCTGGGGGCACTCAGTAGGTTAAGTGTCAGACTCGATTTCAGCTCAGGTCTTGATTTCAGGGTCGTGAGACTGAAGTCCGTGCTGGGTGTGAAGCCTGCTTAAGATTCTCATTCTCTCTCTCCCTCTGTCCCTCCCTCTCCACTGCCCACGTCCCTGGTCTCTCTCTTGCTCTCACCTGCTCTTTAAATAAATAAATTAGGCTGAGAGGAAGCTTAAGATAGGAGGTCTATGATGTGGTCACGGGAGTATGATCATATAAAGAGTAAGAAAATGCCAAACTATGAGGTGCTATGTAGGAGGAGTTCAAGTAAATGACGATAAGCTACACAGGTTCTGAAGGTTTTGCAAAAGAATGGCTCTGGAGACACTCCATGAAAGATGAACAGAATTCTAGGAAGTTGCAGAAGCAAAATTAGGTCATCCCGAGGATTGGAAGAGAAGGAGGTGGGAAGGAACCTTGGAGGTTCCCAAGAAATGGGGTGTACCCATCAGAGTACAAATGGGGTGTGCGCAAAGAAACCATGAGAGATCTGGATAATCCCTAGAAACAGACTCTCACATATAGAATCACATATAGAATAACAGAATCGACAAAATACATATAACAACAGGAGAGAAAATTGCTGACGGGAACGAGGAAGGATTAATAAGTAGTGCTTTAAGTAGCACGGGTCACACTTCCCACTTCCCTTTCCCCATTTGTTCTTGTCTTTCTTTCACACCAAATTCAAAGCTTTACACAGAAAAGCAGATTCATTCTCTGAATAAGACAGACTGTCAGAGTAAAAACTGGAGAGGAGAAAAAGGAAGCCACCAGAAAACTCTGTATTTGAATCAGCAAGCAGGAGGAAACCGTTAACACTTCTTAGCTATTGCCAGTAGACAAATTCATATTTTAAAAAAGAATTTGCACTAGTTTCTGCCTACCCCCCCCAAAAAAAATTATGAAATACACAGATGCAGATGAACAATGATGTTTAGTAAGTAACCAATAGCAAGAGAAATATGAATCATGGCTCATAAGGAGAAGAATTTGAATATATGCATATAAGGTGACCTGAAGTTGACAGGTCAAAGAGTTAAACCATTAAGGAATGGCTATTTCCATAAAAGAAATGCTGGATTAAAGCCTTTGAGAATGGCTATTTCCAAAATAGAAAGATAAAGCCAAATTATAAGAGCAAAACTAGTAAAAGCTTCTAGGAATGGCTATTTCCATAGGTAAATATTAGATAAAGCCAAATTCAGTTAAATGGTTAGTACTATTCAATATATTTATTTGGTAACCAATAAATCAATTAAAACTTTTTAGTGAGCATCCATCATGTATATAGCACCTTCTTAGGTTCAATTCAGGATAAGGGAAAAATTAAGAGATGTGATTTCTACCTCAAGGAACTTAGAGTATTATGTTTTTAACTTCGAAATTACCAAAGTTATCTTGTTCCTTATCCATACCTACAATTATATGACTTTCTATATAAATGTGATTTGATTAAGTCCAGGACCACTAGTTTCTAATAGGATGCAGCTCCAAAACTATAACTAAATCACTTTTGCCAAAACTTAACTCAGTAAAAAAAGGAAAAGTAATATTTCCCCCTGAAATAATTATAAACCTAATGAACTTATTAAAATAAAGAACCTTATTAAAATATTGATGAAGATTAAGAAAATAACACATTCCTATTAATATAGCATATGATTTCTCTATTTCAGTTTCTCCCCAAATTCTAACATTAGAATGTTCAAAAACTGACCTACATTCTTCTGTCTTCTAAATCATTCTTTTTCAGGAATCTGGCCAAATGATGTCACTTTATATACGCAATCTTACCTGCCAAAAACAGAAATTCCAGGAAAAGCCTTTGAAAGGATATAATTCGTTAGGAAGTTCAAGTAGAAAGCTAAAGACTAAACTTTGACTAAATTGTTAAGTTTCAGAGTTAGGAAATTTAAATAAAAATTAGAATGCCTACCACGTATCCAGTCTCCCTTAAAATGATTTATCTAGATATCTAGACACCACGACATATAATTACATATATGTATATATAACAGAGATTAAATTTGATTGTCCTGAAATATTAAAATTGATAATTCTCATACTAATTATTTTTAAAGATTTTTTATTTATTTATTCATTAGAGACCGAGAGAGAGAGGCAGAGACATAGGCAGAGGGAGAAGCAGGCTCCCCCTGGAGAGCCTGATGTGGGACTCGTCCTGGGACTCCAGGATCACACCCTGAGCCAAAGGTAGATGCTCAACCACTGAGCCACCTAGGCATCCATATTTTATCTAAAGCTCAGACTTGAAATAGCTTCAAAACAAAAATGACAAAGTGATATTATTTTCTGTCTTACAAAAAAAGACAATTGAGGATGTCATGCTTTGAAATCTCCTTCTCCGTCACAGATTACTATTTTGAGCATTCTGATGTTAAGTGTCTATTTCCTTTAAGAAGTAATTCCAACAAAACTCTTCTATTTGTAACACAGTTGTAAATCCAACTCCTAAATGATCAATGCAATTGTGGTCACAAATCCTAAACCCTGTCCTATGTAGAAAAGATGTACTGTCACCCTCAGGCCTCCACGTATAGCACAAAGACTAAAACTGTGAATAAATAGGACTAATAACTAAGCATGTGTGGTTGAGTGCTCTCCCTGGAAGCTAACACTTCTCCGTTGCAGCAGAATCAAAGGTCTCTGCTAGACACTTTGGACAGCTCACTACAAAGGAGGGGAAAAAAAAAAGTTTAAAGAGGCACACAGTATCATATAGAAGCCTGGAAGAATGAGCCATTCAGCACCAGGAAAATATCTCTAAACATTTTAATGGTCTCTGAGGATGTTATTGTACTGCTGCATTTTAAAATAATTCAAGTTGATAATGAAGACCTTGAACGAGCAAGAAAAAATTAAAATCGGTGTGCACTATGAATGTATCCACACACTAAAAAAAAGTAAAATAAATTCAGTTACCAATTGAACAGCAACAATAAAAATCCTTCCTTAAGGAGAGAGAAAAAGAAGACATTATTTGCAAGTAGGAGTTATACATTATTTCTTTATTCCAGTATGACTTTCTTTCAACAAATAATTCTCATTAAGACTTTTTTTTCTTAGTTTTAAATATAATCTTTACTGGCACCCAAGGTTGCATCCCCCAGAAACCAGATACTGACCCAGAGTACCACATTATAAAGTGTTTAACTCTGACAGCTCAGTTAGGACCAGATCAACATAAATCAGTGCCTCTGAAGAGTTATTCTCTTAGAATTACCACACAGACCTATTTTTCAAACCAGCATCAGAAAGTAATTTTGACAATACTGTAGAAATAAAGAAAAAAATTGAATTTCCATTTTATAAAAAGAAAAAAGCTTGTGAATGGCTCAAAAAAATTTAATGTGTTTATAATAGAAATCATAAATCTCTATTATTAAATTTCTTCCATACATTTAGAACAATAAAATATGTTTCAAAATCAATACACTTAAAAATACCAATGTCTGGAGGCACCTGGGTGGCTCAGTTGGTTAAGTGGCTGACTTTTGGTTTCTGCTCAGGTTATGGTTATGAGATTGAGCCCTTCATGGGGCTCACGCTGGGCAGGAAGTCTGCTTGAGATCTCACCTTTCCTCTGCTTTTCCCTACCCACACCCCCACTCGTTCATTCATGCATTCTTCCCTCCCCCTCCTTTCTCTCTCTAATAAATAATCTTTTAAAAAATTACCAAAATCTGGGTCTCACTTCAGACCACTGGATCAGAATCTTTGGCGGGAGGGTGGGTTAGGCTTAGTAAGTGATTTTGTATTTAATTCCCTGAAGGTGAATCCACGGCACAAATAGGGTTCAAAACCCTTAATTGCCCTGGAGGTTCTTTTAGCTCCATACTGCTTAACTTGGAAGTTCCATCTTGTGATTCTTCCAGGAGCAGAACTGCCTGTAAAACCCCAGACATTTTCTGAACCTATCTCCATAAACTTGCAACTGCTATCCACAAAATGGAGATAACCACTCAATCCTACACTATTGCTGTCCAGTTTAATGAGGAAATGTACAGTTCAGATATTCTCTGAATTACCAAGCACTACCTAAGTTATGATAATACCTCATTTACTCAAAAACATTTGTTGACCATCTCCATGGCACTAAGATAAACAATGTGGGGCACAGGAAAGTTTGGCCAATTATACATAGACCTCTCCCTCACAACCATCAAAGACCTCTCTCTTACTTCTAAAAATATTCACAGGGATCCTTGGGTGGTGCAGCAGTTTAGCGCCTGCCTTTGGCCCAGGGTGCGACCCTGGAGACCCGGGATCGAATCCCACGTCGGGCTCCTGGTGCATGGAGCCTGCTTCTCCCTCTGCCTATGTCTCTGCCTCTCTCTCTCTCTCTCTGTGACTATCATAAATAAATAAAAATTAAAAAAAATAAGAAAAAATAAAATAAAAATATTCACAATCCAAGGTTAAAAAATATATAATTGTTATAAGAGAATAATAGATACAGATGCTAAGGAGATTCAGAGGAAGGAGAAAGAACTGCCAGTTTGGATGATCAGAAAATGCATCATGAAGCAGGTGGAAGATGAGTAAATGTCTTGATTCACATTAGCTGGACCTCAGGATATAGAGATGGGCATTAGAGACAGAGGGTAATATATGGAACAGATGGATATAGGAACCGACCTAGCTACCTAATAAGTGATTCCTGGAAGGGGAGAGAGCAGGGAGCACAAATCAGCACAAGCAAGACAGCAAGTATCTATAACCAACTCAAATTAGCTAGACAATTAATGTGAGAAAGGAAGTAGGAGCTTGAAAAGGCTGAGGGTAAGAAGCACAAATAAGAGAGGGTCAAAAATCCCAAATTAAGAGGTATTCACTTGTTTGAAAGGCAACTGAGAAATAGGAAGTATTTTTTATCCAAGGCTTGACAAGGTGTTACATTAGCATTCAATGAAATTGTCCTGATCACTCTTGTGCAGGAAGATATAATGCAGTAGTAGTTCAGGGGATGAATTAATATTCAGAAGGCATGAAGGCAGGAAGATCATCTAGGAAACCACCACACAGTACAGGCATGCTTTGTTGTACTGTGATTTTTATTGCACTTCATAGATATTGTGTTTTGGGTTTTTTGTTTTGTTTTGTTTTAATTGAAGGTTCACAGCAACCCTGTGTCAAAGAAGTCTGTGGGCACCATTCTTCCAACACTATTTGTTTACTTCTTATCTCTGTGTCACATTTTGGTGATCCTCACAATATTCCCAACTTTTTCATTATTATCATACTTGTTATGGTGACCTGTGATCAGTGATTCTTGATGCTACTCTTGTAATTGTTTGGGGGTACCATGAACTTTGCCCATATATGACAGCGAAATTAATCAAATGTTATATGTGTCCTGACTGCTCCACCAACCAGCGCTCCCCCATCTCTCTCCCTCTCATAAGGCCTCTGTATCTCCTGAGACACAACAATATTGAAATTAGGACAATTAATAACCCTACAATTGCCTCTAAGTATACAAATGAAAGAAGAGTCACACATCTCTCACTTTAAACCAAAACCTAGAAATGATTAAACTTACTAAGGAAAGCATGTCAAAAGCTGAAACAGGCCAAAATCTTTTCTTTTTTTAAGATTTTATTTATTTATTCATGAGAGACACAGAGAGGCAGAGACACAGGCAGAGAGAGAAGCAGCCTCCATGCAGGGAGCCCAGTGTGGGATTCAATCCTGGACTCCAGGATCACGCCATGGGCCAAAGGCAGGTGCTCAACCGCTGAGCCACCCAGGCATCCCAGGCCAAAAGCTTTTTGTACCAAAAAGCCAAGTTGTGAATGCAAAAGCAAACGTTCTTAAAGGCAATTAAAAGATCAAGGAGTAATTTCAACTTTCAAGCTGTATTACTTTAAAAATATATTTTGTAAGGCTACAGCTGCCATAGACAGTGATTCCTCTGATGGATCTGGGCAAAATAAAAGATTTCTGGAAAGGATTCATCATTCTAGATGCCATTAAGAACATTCGCAATACATAGAAAAAGATCGAAATACCAACATGAACAGGAGTTTCAAAGAAGTTGATTCCAACCCTTGTGGATGACTTTGAAGGTTCAAGGCTTGACTAGAGGAAGTAACTACAGAATTGGAAATGGCAAGAGAACTAGAATTAGATATAAAGCCTGAAGACGGGACTGGGTTATTGCAATCTCTTGTTAGAACTTAAACAAATGAGAAGTTGCTTCTTATGGATGAGCAAAGACAGTGGTTTCTTGAGATGGAGTCAGTTCCTGGTGAAAATGCCGTGAAGACTGTTGAAAAGGATTTAGAATATTACACTGACTTAGTTAATAAAGCAACTACAGACTTTGAGAGGATTGCTTCCAATTTTGAAAGACGTTCTGCTATGGGTAAAATGCTATTATAAGCAGCATTGTATTCATCATTCACGAAAGGACAAGTCAATTGATGTGGTAAACTTCACTGTTGTCATATTCTAAGTAATTGCCACAGATAACCTTCAGTAACCACCACCCTAATTAGTCCGTGGCCATCAGCAAGGAGGCAAGACGCTTCACCAGAAAAAAAAAAAAAAAAAAGAAAAAAAAGATTTTAACCTGCTAAAAGCTTAGATAATGCCTAGCGTTTTTTAGCAATAATTTTTAATTAAGGTATGTACGTGGTATTTTTAGACCTAATGCTATTATGCACTTAACAGCCCACAGTATAGTGTAAACATAACTTTCATATGCACTAGGAAACCAAAAAACTTATTTGACTCATTTTATTGTGATACTCACTTTATTGCAGTGGTCTGGAACCAAATCTGAAATATCTCTAAGGTATGCCTATAGTCCACTCAAGTATGATGTGACCAGGCCAATAAATTAGGACAGAAGGAGAAAAGGAAGGGAACAGCTTGACATAATGATTATCACTTTGAAAAAGCTATATCCTGTAAATTCTGGCAATGCTTTTGCTGTCTAGTACAATGGAAACAAGCCTTAAGAGCCAGACAGACCTGGACTCAAATCCAGGTTTTGCATCTGATAAACAATGAAATCTTGGGTAAGTAACTTAACCTCTTGGAGCTTCAGACACTAATAATAATGCATATGTCTAATATTGTTAAGAGAATTGGTTATGATGGAAAAATGCTGGAAAATGCTTATCATATTGGGGAAAAATTAGTAATAGCGAAAAGAGCAAATTAGCAAGAGAAACAAAATATTAACAATGTGAAGGAGTCCAAATGGACTTTCATATCAGAGAATCTGCTATTATATTCCACATTCATCAGCTTCTGGCTGTGTTGCCCCTTCAGACAGCAGGGGTCTCCAGGCTGCACATTCTCCAGTATCTCTGTCTTCAAGTCGCAACTCCTTATTTTAAAAATAGAGCTCAGTCGGACAGAAGCAGAACACAGAAACAGACCTCCAGAAAGTAAAAGGACACCTGGAGCCCTGGCTCCTGATCTCAAACATGTTTGGGTTGAAAAGTATCTACTAAGGGACATCTCAAAGTAGAAGTGGACATGATAAGATGGAGGGAGAACTGTGCAGACATTAAGCAGAGGACCTGACAAACTGCTCAACTAGAAAAAATAATGTGCCCTTCCTTCTAATTCAATCATTCTTAAGCAAAATGTTGCTTCATTTGGAATGACTAGATTGAAAATTAATATCAACACACAACTGAATGTTTAAAACAATATTCAGAAAAATTTGTAAAAGGGGTGCCTGGGTGGCTCAGTTGGTTAAGCATCTGCCTTTCAGCTCAGGTTATGATCCCAGAGTTCTGGGATGAAGCCCCGCCTCAGGCTCCCTGCTCAGCAGAGTCTGCTTCTCCCTCTCCTTTTCCTCCTGCTCATGTGCATGCTCTCTCTCTCAAATAAATAAAATCTTTAAAAGAATTTAAGATTTTATTTTAAAAATATTAAAAGATTTTATTTATGTATTCATGAGAGAGAGAGAGACAGAGGCAGAGACACAGGCAAAGGAAGAAGCAGGCTCCATGCATGGAGCCTGAAGTGGGACTAGATCCCGGGACTCCAGGATCACGCCTGGAGCCAAAGGCAGATGCACTTAGCCACCCAGGCGTCCCTTTTTAAAAATTTTCATAAGATATTTGAATATGTTTCAACCATCCTTACAACAGTTATGAATTCACAATATTAGTTTACTGGTTTTATGGATGCAAAGATAATTTACTCCTTGTTGAAAAAAATAGTGAAGAAGCATTGAATGTTCTTCAACTTATAGCTGTCCATAGTTTTATTATTTAAGAGAGGTATCTTTGCTAGGTTTTTCTACCAGAATATAACTAAAATCATAGTATTTTTCAGCTATTCTAATCAATTCTTTAATAACCTGAATCCTAAATGTAAATGACCAGCCAAGCAATTAAATTTCCATTTTAACTTAAAATTTACAACAGGTCCTAATTAATGTGCTAGAACTGTCTCATATATGACTTTTAATCTCTTCCTATAATCTTTCATCTTCCCATGAGGATATGATTGATTAGAATTAGTTTGGGAAAAGTGTCCCAAGTAATGTAAATGCAGCCAAGCATTTAAGTAAATGCAGCCAAGCCATCCACACTTGCAGCAGCAAATGGACATCATGGTTTTATACAAAAAGTTTATATTACCACCATTTTTAAGTAATATAAAAGTCTTATCTGTGCATTTGTAATCACAGTACCAATATTCATAGTAGCCAAAAAGTGAAAGTCACCCAAGTATTCATCAAGATAAGCAAAATGTTATATACACAATTAAATATTATTTAGCTTTAAAGAAGGAATTCTGACATATGCTACAACATGGATAAACCCTGAAGACCAGATGCTAAGTAGTATGTAAAACACAGGACAGTGTCACAACACATGTCACAATGTTTGGCATTGTATATGTGTAAAATCTGAAGCTGTGATTTACTAGTAGAATATATGGAGACATTAATGTCACTGTGCCTCAGTTTCCACAGCTTTAAAATGGGAATAATATCAACCTCAAGAGTACCCATAAGCATTAAAAGATGTAAGTCCTAAAACCACAGAACTCCTAGAAGAAAGCATAGGTCCTCATGACGATTTTTTAATCTGACACCAAAAGTAAAAGCAACAAAAGCAAAAAAACAAGTGGGACTAAACCAAACTAAAAGGCTTCTGCACAGCCAAGGAAGTCATCAACAAAATAAAAAGGAAATTTATTGAATGGAAGAAAATATTTGCACATTACAGATTTAGTTAGGGTTACTAAAACTCAATAGCAAAAAAAAAAAAAATTCAATTTAAATATGGCCAGAAGATCTGAATAGACATTTTTCCAAAGATGACACACAGTCAACGGGTCCAGGAAAAGATGCTCAATATTAAACATCAAGGAAATGCAAATCAAAATCAGTGAGATATCCCCTCACACCCATTAGAATAGCTATTATCAAAAAGACAAGAAATTGCCAGCACTGGTAAGGATGTTGAAAAAAAAAAAAAGGAACCCTTGTAAACTGCTGGTGAAAATGTAAATTGGTACAGCCACTATGGAAAACAGGATGGAAGTTCCTCAAAAAATTAAAAATGGAACTATATATTTCTGGGTATTTGAGGAAAACAAAAAACAAGAAAAGACATGCATCCCGTGTCTATTGCAGCACTAGTTACAACAGCCAACATATGGAAACTACCTAAACATTCATGTATGGATGCATATATAAAAAAAAATGTGGCATATATTTATACACACACACACATATTATTCAGCTATACAAAAGAATGAAATCTTGATGTTTGCTACAACATGGATGGACCTGGAGGGCATTATGCTAAAAGATGTAAGTCCAAGAAAGACAATACCCTATGATCTCACTTATATGTGGAATTGAAAAGAAAAGAAAAAGAAAAAGCTCATAGATAGAACAGATTGGTGGTTCTCAGTGGCAGGAAAAGGATGGGGAGTCAGGAGAGAAGGGGTGCAAAAGATTTAAAAACAGCACTCATAAATTTAAGTTCTTATAAATTCTGAGAATTTAGCCTGGCTTAGAGTAAGCAATACACAGATTTAATAATAGTTACTAGCATCATCATCTAGCCCCTAAAACATCTCTATGGGATAGTTAAAAATATTTCTATAACAAAACCTAAATTTTAGATTAATTTCTAAAGCTTAATCACATTATAATTTACTTAAAGCCACATAGTTAATACATGACAAAGTAGGGATTTGACTAATTCTAGATTTTCTGACCATTTTATAGTGGTCAATATTCCCTTTAAAATATGGCAAGCAGAACTGGTCACAAAGCTACAAACCTCAGAGTAGAATTCTGGAAATCATGCTACCAAAACCAACTCTAATAACACAGCTAATAGAAAGGAGTCAACTTATGGAACTTGCCATCCAACCCTTAGTAGTTATTCTTTACTTAAACAGAAATTAGATAAGTCTCCAAATTCTCAAATCATGAAATTATACAATCATTTCTAAAATTAAATTTACAGAATTTACATTTTTCTCCCATTAAATTTAATATCCTTAGTCTTTGCTCACTGCTCAAATCTACACACATTGTGAAATTTATATCTAATCATCCAATTATCTACACCTTCCAGTTTTTGACATGTAGACTTTTTTTTTTTTTTTCCGATTTTATTTATTTGTGAGAGGGAGCGTGAGTAGGAGGAGGGGCAGAGGGAGAAGCAGACTCCCTGCCAGGCAGGGAGCCTGACGTGGGGCTAGACATGCAGACATTTAATAATTATGCTTCCTGTGTTTTTATTCAAGTACTTAATAAACTGAAGAGAACCTAACAAGCAAAGTATCCTGACTTTAGAGATTCAAGTTATAAATTCTCATGTTCTTTACTCCCTACCCAGACCAAATTTTCGGTGGCTTCAGTGACAGTATCACATGCCAACTGGAAAAGGCATTAGTATGACCAGTTTTATCATGTCAGTAAAATTTTAATGGGTCCCACAGCTTATCCACTTTCAGAAAGATGACTAAAGAGGGAACCAACTAACAGAGATAAACTAGCAAAAGGGTAACTATAAATTAGAAGAGAAATGGTTTAATAAGTATCATATTTTTCAATATTCATACTGCGAAACTACGAGGGTTTGTTGTAGTGTTCTTTCAGTTACAAAAGGAATATTAAAAAAAAACACTTAAATAGAAGAATGTAAAATTATGGAAAAATGTCTTTTCTCTTTAACGAACCTCATTGCTTAAGAAAACACTGCCTTCCTTAAATTACAGAAACTCTTATGATTCATTGAAGAAATTCATCTCTACTGATAACATTTCTACCATCTCATTCCCTATGTAACCATATAAATTCTACATTACGAATCCCAAATTGCATGCTGAACATAACAGTGGCTACCATTTACTGAATGTGCAACACTTTCTAGATTACAAACATCATTTAACTTATCAAAACAAGCCTATAAGAAAGAATTTACTATCTCATTGTATAAGTGGATATATTCAGTCTCAGAGGGATTAATCACTTTACATGAGGCCAGATGGCTAATAAGCGACTGAGTAAAGATCAGAACCCAACCAAAGCTGATAACAAATGCTATGTCTTAATTACCGCACTATACTTGAATTCCTCCATCAACAGATCCTGCTCTATTTTCACACTTAGAATAAGAAAGAATTCAATTTCCATTGATTTTATCCTCCTGTCCATATACAATAACAATAAAAATAAATGCACAATCCTCTAAAATGTTTCTCAATCTTAGCACTATTGACCTTTTGTGTCAGATAGTTCTCTATTTAGGGGGGGAATGCCCTATGCATTATAGGATGTTTAACAGCATTTCAGGCTTCTACCTAGCGATGCACGTGGGGAGCACCCCTAAAATCCGAATAACTAAAAATATCTTCAGATTGTGCCAAATGTTCCTTAGGGCAAAGTTAGTCGCAGTTGATAAACAGTACAAAATTCTAAAACTTTAGAAACACAGAAGAATAGCTAACTAAAGTTCTGATCTATTTACCTTGTAAAGTCATATGTTCTTCCATGAAGACTGCAATTATAGAATGTGGCACTTCTAGAAGCATATGTGGAGTTCTACCCAATTATAATGCTTGTCTGATAGCTAATGCATTATATATACATATATACATTATAATGTATTTAACTAAATTACATAAAAACATTTCAGGTTCAATTCTTTGGTAAACCTTCATTTATTGCCCAAAGTGCTACAAAGAGATTTTTATTTATGCCAGCTCCTGAAAAAGTAATTCATACTATCTTTAAGGAAGAGATACCCTTCTAAAACTTCCAGTGCTCAAGGGGCACCGCGGTGGTTCAGTTGGTTAAGTTCCTGCCTTTGGCTCAGGTCATGATCTCAGGGTCCCCAGATTGGGCCTGCTTTGGGCTCCCTGCTCATTGGTCCGCTTCCCCCCTTCTGTCCTCTCTCTCTCTCTCTCTCCCAAATAAGCAGATAAAACAAATCTTTGAAATAAATAGCTCATCTTTATTTAAAAAATGAAAGAGAGAAAGAAGGAAAGAAAGAATGAATTTGCAGTGCTCAAGCTACTCTCTGTCCCATTTTCTGATTTCCCTATAAGTTACAAGCATGAACTCATAAGCTATAAAAAAATAAATAATGAAGCATAATTTTATGGGGAAAATATTAAATAGTCTGCCGTCCAAAGTTAGAAAAATCAGTAATTAAAATCCAAAGTAAAATCTAAATGACCTGTAAAAATGGAGACAAATATTGCCTCTTGCAAGACTGTTTCACCAATGTCAAATGAAACTCCTGAAAAAGGCCCTTCCTCTAAGCTATTTCTTTAAATATCTCCTTACAGGAACTTTGTACAGGAAAGTAAATGCGCACTTGGTCCACAAATTAGGTTCATGCCCTTCTTGGATCAAGTTTATAGAGCTATGATTTGCAAGCGTTTTTTCCCCCCTTACTTCGACATACCTGATGGTTGTGATACACACATCAGTAACTGTGGCTCACTATGGCATTGATTCAGGAGGTGGGGGGGGGAGGGTCTCCCTAGAGAAGATACCACAAGTAAGGGCAGGTTAGAGTTTGAAAAGCCTACTATGTGATAGTCACCTTTGTAGGAGACAAAGAGGCATTGCTATTGCCATCTCAAAGAGCTCACCTAGAATAAAAAGTTCATTTTGCCATTGAAAGTGCCATCTTATGTTGATAGTATTTCTGAGGGCACCTATAATGTGATGCATCAAAGCTCATGCCTTCCTTTACCGGCTCTATTTTAGACCTATATAGTATAATAAATTTGTCAAACTTTAAAAAATATTCATACGAAGTACTATGTACAAAATCATGGACAAAATGTCATGATTTCCATACCAATTCTGTACCAATGAGAACCTAAGGCCTAATTAAACTCGCTACAGCTATCTATTGTGTCAAAGGTCTACTCTGAATGAAGAGAAAGCAGATAAATGGAATTATTTTAAATCCCTAAAACTTGACCAAGTTTCACATACATAGTGTTACTTCCTCTCACTTTTCAATATTCTAACCATACATAAATCACCAGAAGATACTTAATACAGCAGAAACCTTGACTATCTTCCTCTTCCCATCTGAATCCAACAAAACAGAGGGTCCAAAGTACCGAAGACACAATACAGAGTTTAGTGTTAACCCAGGTGAAGGTCTTCAAGGTTTTAGCTGACAAAAAATTAGATATATTTCTATCGATTAACCACAAAAAAAAAAGCAAATGAAGTCTTAGTGTATATTAAGGATCTTACTACCTAGATTAGTGATTTGTAAATAAATCCATTACAGAATCACACATCCTCCTACCTATTCACTCATATTTTGATACAGTTTAGGCCTAGGATTGGTGTTTGGGCAAGTATGTGTTAAACAAAGGTCTAAATTATGAAAAAGGAGACAGTCACTCACTGCTTTGTTCCAGTTTGACCACTTTTAAACTACTGCACCAGGTTCTGGACTTCTCAATTTCAAAAGACCACGACTTCCAAATAGAGGAGGAGGGGGTGGGGTGAGGGAGGTGGTAATGCTATGGAAGGAGACTAAGTTCCCTATCATGGTGGAAATTAAGCAAAAGCTTCAAGGGAATCACTTGTTAGGAGTTTCATAAATTTGCCTCTCCCTTTAATTTCCTCCAACCCGAGGATATAATAGCAGTGATGCTTTCTAGGAAAGGGAACACATACATTAACAAGGAAAAACGATCTCCAAATATCCACTACACTATATAAAGACAAGTTCAGAAGAACATGGAGAGCAATTAAGGGTTTTACCAGGTGGGGAACTTCACCAAGTAGACAAAGCATAGAAGTAGCATTGCACTTAAGGAAACTTGACCTAGACTGCATAGCTTAATATGTAATGTATATACATATATGTAACATGTTTATAAAGACAAACTACTTATATATTTATATAAAGGCAAGTCATTGTAAGCATCTGGAATAACCCAAGAAAAATACCAAAGTGGAACTCAACCTAATAATTTTACAAGGTTAATGGCTCTAGACTGCCTAGATTAACTCAATTGACAAAGTAATTTTTAGCTAGTTACATGACCCGGCATTTGGGGATAAGAAGCTTGACCATGTACTTTTAAAATGCTTTGCGGGGTTAATGACATAAATCACCCAAGAATCTCAGAGGATCACACAGGAGCTGCAGTCTGTATTGACTCTCGGTGGTCCGTTTCTTTGGTAAAATCAACACCAAGAGTACAAAGTTGTCTGCTCTGCAAGATTTAGGACCAATTTAAAATCTAATCTTAAAAAGGGTGACTGGCTTTGTACTTATTAAAATGGCCAAAGCCTATAACCTTTCCGTGTTTGCAGTTACAGACTGGGCACAAGAGGATTCTGGTTCTTTTTAAAAGTGTGTACATACTGGACAAGGGAACATGGTGAGCAAATCTAAATCGGATATTAAAATTTTTTTGTGAACAAATGAAACTGGGCACCTGCAAACAAACAAGGGCCTATCTATGAAGTTGCAAAAGTATCAATTAAATATGTCCAATTCAAACACACACACACACACACACACACACACACACACACACGCCATCTTCCCTTTCTCGCTGTGAATGTAGAAACAGACTTTGAACTTCTGGTGCTTTCTCCCTCCAAGAAGAGCATGACAATATTTCCAGTTTCCCAGATTCACAGATGGAAGGATTGTTCATGCACTTTGTTAACACTTTCCACCTTTAATCACTGGCTAATCCTGCCAATTTCAGTTCTTTGTTTTTTCTTAAATCATCTTTCCTTTCCAACCACAACTCTTCTAATAAATCCCACTGTGTCTAACCAGGACTTTTACAGTAGCCTCTTCCGTGTTTCTCAAAAACGACCATTTGTCCGTCATCCGATCCACTGCCTATCAAAACTATGTTTCATCCACTGGCAGACAAAATAATGTGCATATTCCTTGGTCTGATCTTAAAACACTTCATTATTCATTCCCCTATCTCTACTCTTCTCTATCTTATCTATTAAAAATTTTCCACCATCCCACTTCTCCATCCACAAAGGCTAGGCTATTTGTTCCATGTGTTGTTTCCAGAATACAACATCGTTTCACACCTGGCATCCAGTCTCACAACACATTTTGCCCTTCTTCTCCCTCCATCCCTCTGGATCTCATTCCATAGGGGAAATGCAGTAAAACATTCCTGTAATGACATTCCTATAATGATACATTGAGGTTTTTTTCTTCTTTCTTAGTTACGTTCTTTATAGTGTACCAAACTGGACTCTAACCAGTTTACCATTCATATGAACACAAGAAAAGGTGGAAAATAAATCCAAAAGAGAAGTCAGAGAGGAAGAGAAGACAGAATTTTACCAGAAATCCATGTTAAGAAGGTGATGGTATTTGAGCATTAAATTTAGCTCTGACCTTTCTGGAGTGCAATGTTCTCATGACTCTCTGTATTTCAAAGTATGTATCACTTTGCACTGCAATCCTTTATTCTTGCTGTATTTTTATTATCTGCTCAGGGAGGGGTTGCCAGGGTGGCCCACTCCGCACCCTCCACCAACAATCCCACCCTCTCAGTCACGCCATAGGCACCCTTCAAGCGTTCCGAAATTTAAAAACATGAACAGTGTAAGTTTTCCAATGAAAAGTTGCACGAGCCAGAGATCCACAGTTGCAGTCTAGGAGCTAACCATGCTAAAGGGGACTTTCCCACTCGGAGTGAGCAGCTTACTTACTTTACCAGTTTAGTACTGGTATTCTGACCCTCCTTACAATTAAATTCCTCCATATAAATTAATAACCTGACATTCTGATTCACGAGTTCTAATTTTATTAGTGTGCCTTGACAATGAATAACCTCCGGTTCTATAGAAAAAGTGCATCTCTGACCTTCAAGGCTGAGATCTGGATTCTAGCCAAATGTTAACCTCAGTGCCAAAACCAACACCCCTTCCCCCACCCCTAACACATACATATGCACTCGACAGAGAAATGCCTACTAGCCTCTATCACCTTAACTCAGCCATCTCAAATATAATCAGCTAGTGCTCATCTACTTACTCTCTTTGGCTAGAATAGTAAAAAGAGGATGAAATTCTTAAGTTTTTTGCCTTCTTTTCTTTTCTTTTTGTTTAAACACCAACTCCGATTCTATCATATTTATTTCTGCAGATTTTTTTTGGAGGTGGGCAGTGGTCTAAGTGAAAGCACACTGTATTTATGTAGTTATAGAAATTGGCTTAATATTTGTAAATTTAGTTTCACATAAGTTTATAGTTCTTAAAATGAGAAAGCATGGTAATAATCCATGATGTCGAAAAAAATTTTTAAATATTATATACACCATTTTCCTCCCATTCATTCACTTAAACAAATAATAACATATGAAAATATATAAAGATCCTTTGTCTTATGCAGGAAATGCAACAAATAATCAACATCCTGACAAGCAAAATTGAAACTAATCAATATTATACACAGTGTAAACTCAGATGCAGAAAAGCAAAGTACAGAAATAACATATTTCTGCATACGAGTGATGGATAAAGTTTTTAAATATTATAAAACAAAAAGGCTTATATTTATAGGCTATGCATAAACTATTAGAAAAATTAGTATACAATGTATTGAATGAATACTCTGGTACATGAAATTCATTTAGGCAAAGTTTTTTTTATCTTTATTACTTTGAAAAACAATGGTTATAAAATTGATTTTTATTTGCAACCTTACAGGCCTGATAATCAGTGAGGCAGGCTCAGTACTCTCCTTAGGTAGGTTTTACACAGAATTTTTTCTCCTTAGTCAAACATGATTTGTTTTCATGTTCATCTCACCATATCATTGGCACAGAGTTATAGTTTTGTTGCCAACTTTTAACCTAAAATAGGACCAAAAACTTTTGTAAAAAATAAAGTACGCTTCCAAATATGTATTTCAGTGCACATGCATAATTTTTCATAAAACTATACTTTTGGGCCATTGTGTATATATCAGTCTAGAGCTGCAAGGACCCATTGTGGAGGATCATACCAGTTGAATATCCAATCTTAAGTTTCTCCAGCAAAGTTTTACCTCACAATTTTATTAAAGGCCACATTACCATTTATAAAAGCATCTGCAATTGCTATTTCCATGCCTCTGAGTCCAATAACTACTAAGCAAGTGGTCCTAAAAATGCTCTGTGGACATATGGACAGAAACAATGTCAAATGATAACATTTCTTTACAAGGTTTTGCTTTTCTGACTATAAAATACGTGTTCAGGGTGAAAAACTTAAAAAAAATAGAATAGAAAAGTAAATAAAAAAATCACAATATCCTCTTATAAACAACATTTTGACAACTATTCTTTCTGTTATTTTGTTGTTATACATAACATGCCATATCCTCAATTTTGTTTCCCAGTTTCCCTCTCTACTTATCAAAATATTTTCCCATGTGATTAAAAGCTCTTCATTTTGTATGTTTTAAAATTCCTATCTTTTCTTGCTCCTGAGCAATATGGAAAATACTTCATAATCAGATATTAACCACAGGGTAGAGTTAGCAAACTCTGAAAAGTTGCAGGGCAATCAAGCTATCATAATTTAAATATTTATATGGCCCCTATCATTGAAGTGCTCTGTAATTTGACAAATGGTCTGAGTTAATATGAAAACAAAATAGAAGTATTGCCTCTATAGGAAGGTGTGGGATGGATTGGCAACATGCCTTTAGATAAGATGGGATTTGTCTAATTGAAGACTAATAAGAAGAGAAAGGCTTAAATTTTCTTTGAACAGTCTAATGTTTTTGCTATATCAGAGGTTAAGATGTTAAAGCATCTACAAATAGAGGGAGAATATGACAACAACTCTTTATTAAAAGTTTATTTTGAAATAAAGACATTTATATAATAAAATTTCAAAACCAACCTGTATCATACTAAATGTTACAATACCCTAACAAACAACTTTTGACGAGATTAAGATACTTAATTGGAATTTGTTTCAATGTAAGGAGTTTGACAGCTTTCCTGAAAGTTGGATTTACAATTTATACATCCTCTGAAAAGCAAGGACAGAAGGTAAACTGGAAAAGGGTTAAAAAAAAAAAAAAAAAAAAAAAAAGTCAAACCAATCAGATTTTTTTTAAAGAAACACACACACACACACACACACACACACACACACACACCCTTAATACTAGGCCACTGCATACAAGAGAAAACATTTAAAAAACTCTCTTCCTACCCTCAGAGAGTTCAGCCAGTCAATACCAATCTTGGTGGTATTGCCTTCAATATATACTTCCCAATAATACTATCTCTTAGACTAATTCTCAATCCTACCTGGATTACTGCAATAGCCTTCTCCCTTCTTCCATCCTAAAACCTATTCTCACTCAACACTGAAATCCTGAGAGATCCTATTCAACATAGATCGGATTATATCCTTTCTCTTCTTACAACCCTTCAAAGGCTTAGACAAACAGCTTTGCAAGGACTCCCATGGCCTACTGATCCACTGGCCCTCTCCCATCACCTCTCTGACATCTCCTTCTCTATCACAGAAGCGAAAACCAGAGAATGTACAATGACCAAGTTGGGAGGAAAGATGACTACCACAGGAAGAATGTCTAAATTGAAGCCAATGGTGGTACAGTAAGATGATGCAGGATTCTTGCTCCTTCTGAGGTCAAACCAAAATAACCACCTCAGACAAGACTGAAAGATCATTCAATATGTGGGAAAATCTGGAAGAAAAGTGGTCTGAGTACCAGGGCCTACAGTGGGTTCCTGTGGGAGCTAGTAAAAAGAGAGAGCATCTAGAGAATTATTTTTATGTGATAAATAAACAATCACTACCTTCCACTGAGGGCCATTGCTAAGCCTGCACTGTTCTAGCTACTTTGCAGAGATTATAAGCAGGAAGTCCCCATTGAGAATAATGGTACCACTGGTAAATTATAAGAAACAGGAAGGATATGACTGGAATCCTACCATGAAAAAAATGGAGCAAAAAATTCCAAGAAATCTGTTTCTCAAAACAAAATATGATGTATAATGGCAGCTAATACACAAGTTTCTGATGGGATTATAGGACACATATCGCAAATTTGACAACAGCATCATCAGCCATTTCTGCAAACATGTTCAAAGACTCCAATTTTCCTAAATATCTCCCTTCAACCTTTTTTCATTCATATAATTTTCTTCAGAAGCACCTGTCCGCATCTTTGTCAGATTTTTCTCTTTCCACTGTTTCTATGTCTGACTCCCCAGGCTCTGCATTTATCAGGAACTTTGATCATGATGTAAGCAACTCTAATATTTTAATTAGCTTCCTGAAAACCTGCATCATTTGTAAGACTTACAAGTCTGCTTTTTTAATCAAATGTAAATCTGATACTTCCTGAGATAAGCCCACAACCTTCAATGACAGTCCTAATGGGTGGGTAGGAACAGATACCAATCTTGTTCATTTGGAAAGGATGTCTGACAAGAACCAATGTCCATAATTTCCACTAATTTTATTTTCAGACCTTAAAAAATAGGCTGTATTACTCCCATATTATGATAGGATTATTAAAATTCAGAAAGTTGAAGAAACTTGTGCACATTACAAAGCCTTGGCTTGTCTCAGTGCATATACTCCTTCTACTTAACATCTGTATAGCAATTTATTTTTGTTGAGGCTTTATAATAGCCATATGAAATAGGTAGAAAAATTAATATTCCTATCTTACAGAAGAAAAAACTGAAGTTTCTCAATGGGGGAAAACAAAGTGAAAATTTTACTAATGTCATAGGTTCATAAACTATAATCTGTGTGTACGTATAAATGATGTTTTCCCCACAACACTAAGCCAATCACTTTTTAACTGTTTAATCAGACTGCAAAAGTCAGGCCTTTCTGTCTAGTTCTGGACAGAGGTTTGTAGTCTCGTGTTTCTCCACTGAAGTAGCTAGAGTGTACCTTAAAATCTCAGATTTTTGGACTTCAGGCTACACATAACTAAAGTAGAATATCTGACCATGAGACCTAGGAATTTTCATTTTAATAGGCTTCTAAGCTAATTTTTATTCACACTAAAATTTAAGAACTACAGCATGCAGCTAGATTTAGAAAATACCAGATGATGTTTAGTAGGAAGTAAGGGAGGTCAGGACATCTCCTCACAGATTTTTAAAGCATCTGTGTATTAATCAGAAACATGTACTGTTAGAATTCTAAGACAACAGTCTGATTAATATGGCATTACAATTATATGAGATTAACACCAGGGAAAAAGCAGCAAAGAATCTAGGCTTCTTGAGATACCTAGAAAGTAACAAATAGTCAATGTGAAATAAACAGAGTCCTGGATATTCAATAAGATATACCCTTACTTGCCGATCTTTTTAATCAACCTGGTCACATAAGAGGTAAAAGTTCACACAGGATTGTCCTAAGTATACATTTGTAAAGTCACAGTGATAAATGCACTAAAGAAGTAAAGAATTGATGTTTTGGAAAGTAATATCAGGAAAATTCATAAATAGCATTATGACTTCTGCAAAACAATCTAAGTGCTTTTGGTATAAAGACGGATCCCAAGCCAATGCATAGCTGGACTTCCTGCCCAAGGTCCAGGAGTGACTCTCTGAGGATCTTCTCTTTCCAAATCATGAAAAGTCCTAGATTTTCAATGCACCAACGTCATGTTCCCAAAAGACTATACATAAATATCTTTTTTAACTGAGGAATTACTCCTTTGTTTTTGATCTAGTCTTTTCTCTGCTGAAGCAAATACTAGCCTTAATTTCTCTCACTCACTTACTGTGGGCAGTTTCCATTTCTGAATGCCACTTTATTTTTTAGATAACTTAATCAGTGTTCATTTCTAGCTGTACCCGACATTTCCAACCGAATGCTCATACTTTTCATTTAGGACTACTTAATTCCTTACTTAATTCCTTACAGAAGTTCCACATTTAAAAGCTCAAGTTGTCATTCTCTAAAGGGGAAGAAGAGGTGATCCAATTATTACAGTAAAAGGAAATAAAGAGAAACAGACAAAGTGAGGCTACTGCCTTCAAAATTGTGTTATAATTTAGGCCCTGTTTATCTAGCAAAAACAATTCCCATTATAGCAAAAACAAATCATTAAGAGTAAAAACAGACACTACTCAAGATGGTACAGACACAAAGCAAGCTTCCTGTCCTAAAATGAAAATATAGTTAAAAGGTTTTGCTTCTAAATTTTTTCTTCATATGTTAAAATTAAAATGACTTGTTTACAAAAATATATTTCTATTATTTCAAAATATCAATTTATAGCTAAATTCTTAGTTTGTAATTTTATGTTTTCAAATGGAAATGTTCAGATTTTTAAAAGATAATTTATTCAAAGAAATCTCAAACTGATAATTTTTTCTTTTTTAAGAAAGGTTGCTGTTACCGAAAACTATCAATGACACCATTTGACATCCGCAGAGTAAAAGAAACTTGTCTCTATATAATAACTTTTTTCCCTAAACGCTGTACTCATAGTTTATCTAAAGGCATGATAATCTGCCCCCCATACTCAAAAGAGATGTTTCTGATTTCAGTGAAAGAGTATAACAATATTTTTGTATTATTAAGCATTAAAACTACAGCAACAAAACATTCTTGTCTTAAAACTTTTTTTTGCAAGTCAATTTCTATCAAAAACTAGATAGAACAAAACGACTGGATAAAAACTCATTTCAATTAAACCACACAAAGTGCTAATTTTTCAGTTCATCTGGACTCTAAAATTATGCTACCAAACTTCTAGATTATTAGCACAACTGGATGAACACTGCCGTTGGGTGATATTTTAAATAAGCTAATTTCATAAAATCACCTCTGGAAGCAACTGGCTCAAAACAGATTTTGTAATTGCACACAGTTAAAAGAAGAAAGAGAGATAGATTTACTTTATGTTAGACATTTCAGGATATACAGCTATTCAATAAGAAGCTATAACAAAACCACAAAAGTGTAAAAGAGTAGCAGTAGAAAACACCTGCCAACACTTTGCAGAGAGTGACGGGAACAAATAAAAGTCAACATTTATTCTTTCTCAATTAATTTCTAGGTTGAACATGAAAGAGATTCAATTTTTATTTTTCTAAAAAATGGACCTAATTTCAAAGCTCCTTTTAAAATCTACACTGTAATGATCTTGGTGGTAGCTTTGGTTATTTTCAGTTAGGAATGAGCTAAAAATAAGTATCTAGGACTCATGCTGAAAGTGGGATTTCCTCCCAGTAAGTGCAAATTCAGCCCCTTATCTGACACATGCAAGAGAATATTTTTTAAAGTAATAAAAATACAAATACATTAAAAATCTAAGTTTATAGGCAAGCTAATGAACTATTTATTTTCTTCTCTCCATAAAAATTCACTTAAATCGGTTTAATCACCAGCTCAACCTCAGGAGATTAAGGAGATAAGTATTTCAGATTAAAAGTCATTTATTTCTTTTCCATCCATTTAGCCTGCCAGCCAGCACCCACAATGAGCAAGGCTACTGGGCCAGAATTTTTGGAAGGGAATATTTATGGCGGAGAAGAGAGGGCTAAAAAGTTTGACTCTTTTCTAATGAAAATTGTTGTGCTCAGAATCTGACTTTACTATGCGAGCCTAGAAAGCAAATTTTGAAGGTAGCCTAGGCAGCTCAATAGGTTCTGGCTTTCCAAACTTCCCAAGAGACTGGTACAGGGTCAGGACCCCAAAATATGAACTACCAAACAAGAGGATGTTTTATATCATAATGCCTCCTGAGGAATATGTCCTAAGTGGACCTGTTAATTTGATTATATGAAACAGTTTAAAAATGAGAATTATCTCCTTTATTTGCATTCAGACTAGTTTAAAATGTCCTAAGAAGGCTGAGTCCACATGAGTTGCCACAAAATGAAGCATTCCCCCCAAAATATTTCTAATGACTTCAAACTTCCATTAGGCTTACTTACTTAAGTGGATTATACCTGGAGAGGGGGAAAGACTTGCCACAGACATAGCATAAATATTCAGTTATTTAAACTTACTTCAGAAGATGGAAAACTTTTATTAAAATCCCATTAAATCAAAACCACAAGCTTCTTACACAAAATTATTTCAATATTCTGACATGGTACTGTGGGGTATTGGGGATAAAATGGCATTCCATAAATTTTAAGCACATCCTGAGAGAGAAGAATCTATTAGGTTAAAAACATGTGAAATAAAATGTATTTCTTTGAAAAGTTATGTATATACATACAAACACATACACACATTGTCAGAAAAGATGACTGGCAAAAAAATTAATAAGACCAACTTCTATGTTAATTTAAAGCAATTTCAAAATTAGCCAGGGCAAATGACTAGTTGCATTCAAATACAAACTCTTTCAAGTAACAGTTATGATTTTTATGCCATTTATTGTCCAGCTAGCTACTTCAAGAAGTCTAAATTTGGCCGACATCACCAGGAGTGAGCCCAAGTCCACATTATTTCATTTTAGCTAAATGTGCTTCTTTGTATATCAGGATTCTACTGTCTGTTCTTAGTTGATTTCCTAAGTGATACGTGAAAAATCTATGTTTCTCACCATTTTTATTCTGGAATGCAAAGATAAATAATGGGCTTTGCATTAAAGATGGGGGAATTTATAAATGAAAGGTCACCACAAACATCACACACAGATATAAACCATTATACACAAAATAAATGCATTCTCTAAAAAAAAATTGTATATATCTATGTATAAAGGAACATGTCTTATAGAAAAAGTAATTTTCTCATTACTTCTCAAAGTAATAATGGAACAATGCTACAGTTAATGAATTTATGGAGTTTGGGGAGAGGAGATAGAAGAAAGGTGAAAAAAATCACTGTCCTCAACATCTGTACCTTTTTCTGAGTCCACCCTGAAATCACACAGAGCTCCAAAGCCATCTCATCTCAATTGCTCGTCTTGAAATCCCAGACTACCAAAATCCTCAACCCTTTTTACACACAAAATGGAACTCTTTTCATTTCATTTCTTATATCCTTGAAAGTGGTTTTTACATAAGCAATGGTGAGAAGTCATCAGCCCTTTATAGACACTGTTATACTTTTCATCTGTTAAAATTACCAGCAGGTCTGTCACTTTAGTTTCCTAAGTTACCAAGATAACCTGCACTATAAACAAACACTTTCATTTCTAAAGAGACATTAGATAACCCAATTATACACTAATCACCATGAACGTGACTAATCACATGTTCACACTGTACACATAAGCAATCCCGGTTACAAATCAAACTCTGAAAGACGAAATCATAAATAACTGAAAATCTTGATACTGTGTTATAATTCAGGTTAACATTAAAGGTTCCTTATTCAAGAAGTCTGTGAAATAACCCCTCTAATTAAAATAGTATTTTTAAATCTGTGCATTAATGTGAAATGAAGAAACGAGGGGAAACTGACTTGCCAACTATTAGTGTAGCAGTTAGTGGTACAAAAAAGAGCTACCAAAGTCACATAAAATTTGAACAATTGTATATTAAGTGTCATCATTAAATCTATATGGATTTGCCATTATAATTGAAGGGGTAATATTAATATTCAAGTATTTAATCCCTTTAAAAATTATAGCTGCACTGTCCAAAAAGCACAGAAGCGCAGCACTGTTAGTCACATGTGTCACTTGAGTACTTAAAATGTGGCTACATCAAACTGAGATAGGCTCTAAGTGTAAAACACACACAAAATACTTAAATTTATAACAAAATAACAGAATGCAAAGTATATCTTGATTTTTTGCATTGATTTTATGTTGAGATGCCATAATGGATTACTTTAAACATTACTATCATGGACCTCACCTGCTTTGTTTTACTTTTCTGGGTGGCTACAAGAAAATGGCAAATTATGTGGCTCGTGTTCGATTTCTATTGGACAGCAACAGCACTTATCTAGCCTGTTTACAGGACTGTTTTCATCAAAGCCACTGGGTGACACTGTTTCTCCACTAAATTAATACAACTAAAGCAATTTCCTGGCAGAGGAAAAAATCTCACATACACAGGCTCCCACACATGTGCACATGTGTACACGCACCAGTAGACACAATGTGTTCCTTATACACTATGCGCAGATGAAACTTTCTTAGGATGAAAGAACATGAGTACATTCATGTAACTTGATTACTATCTCAGGATGGAAGAACATGAATGCATTTAACTACTTTTATTACTATCTTAGTAGGACCAGCTATATTTAAAAAATTTTTAATGACCATTTGGATTCCCCAATAATAAAGGACAGCTCTAATCAAATCAAACAGGTAGAAGTTGTTTAGTTTGTGAATTTTCCCAACTAGCTTCCCACCTTATAAATGGTTATGTTCTTCATGACCTCCTCTAATATTACATCCTATTTACTTACATTTTAATGGATTCCTGAGGAAACCATGCAAAATAACTTAGGTGAACAAAAACCACCAGCTGTTTCTGCTAACAAAGAAATGCTTTGCTGATGTGCAGATTACTTTTTGCCTTGAATTCTGAAACCCTGGACATTTTGAAATAGATTAAAAAACTAAAATGAAAACAAAAATCAATAGTCAAGCCACCAGAGCATGCTCTTCATTGATGAGATACAGACTCCACAAAGTTAGACTCTCCAATGCAATTGATATTCATTCGTGGGACAAAGTCCTGAATGATACATTCCAGAGGCTGCCAGGTACTATTTGATAACCAGAAAACTCACTGTAAGGGCTCAGAAGAGTTTTGTGTTATCTGTCCATTCAACAAGTTTTACTCAGTCTTCTAATTCTCAATGAGAATTCAGAGTTAGTTCCATGTGCAAAAATCACAAAAGATATTTAGACTTAAAATTACCAGCCTGATTCCTTTCCTACCCTCTTTCCCCAGAAGCATATTCAGGTCCAAGAGAAAAGTGGATAAAAGCCAACATTTTGCCTCTGACTGGGTACATACATTTAGCTGACTCTCCCTCAGTTTCCTTCTCTCTAAAATCAGACTAATTTTAGTTTCTTAACTACAGCCTGCACAGAATTGAGCATTCTGAGATCTCACTGCTACAAATTACTTGAAGCCATAAACTACCTCAGGATGTGAAAACAAACAATCATTGTACTATATTGAAGTATAACTTCCTAACTCCTGCAATATTTTTACCTGTATTTCAGAAGTACTATAAGAGGTATACTAACATTAATTTCCATTTCAAATAAAAAAATTCTCTGCCTTCAAAATGTAAAGCTGCTCAAAATCTAAAAACGTTTATGTTTAACCAGTAGGTGTTGAGAAAGTTATGAAAGTCTATGAAACTATTGACTTTTACCCCTGAAAAATGAACCGATGAAGCGATGAATGTTCTGGATCTAGATTTAAAACCTACTCTAAGCTATTATATGCATTCCTTCAACTATTATCTAAGAGGCCATTTAGGTATTTTACTGATTTCCCCTTTCCTTAGGTTGACCTCTTATTACCCTAATTAGTTTTAAGCTCTGGAGAGAAGAGTGTTGTTCCATTATCTGTATATAATGTGTACGATTTTTAGCATGAGACCTAATGCATAGACAAAAACGTGTTGATATGACATTTGATAGTTTCACTGACCAAAGACCTTTATGAATAACATGAGCTAAGGGTAGCATCTTCTTTTAAGACCATAGTATACTTTTATGCTGAACACATATGTCCAACTAATATTTTGAAAATTGTCATCCAACACATCTTTCTCTGAACAGTTTATGCACATCTTCAAGATATTTTTCTTCCAGAGATCAAAACTATGTATTTCATGTTGACAACAGCACAAATATATTCTCAGATCTAAGTATAAGACAACTCCCTAGGAGCCTTGGGAGAGGGGGCGGGGGAGAGGGGGCTCTTAAAAAAAAAATACCACCAGTAGCAAAAGTATATATATATAAGTAATTACTAAGGGGATTTAAATGTTCATGTAAAGGAAATAATGTTCATTTGAATACTAACAGAAAATAGCTTTCAGTGTAAGAATATGGAGAAGTCTGAACCTTCTGAGGCTCATTCTGAATTCTTTAATAGACCTTCATTAAAAGCATGAATGTAGAAGTAAATATAAATTGAGTTGTCAATCTCATGTATCTTGAGGGGTTTTTAGAAGATACAATTCTAAATCTCAAATAGAAGAGGAGGAGGAGGAAGAAGATTGCTTGGGACAGGAGACAGAAAGGCAACTAAATAAACAACTCACCACAAACATGTAACCTTATGCATCATTTCACAAAGCCAAAGAAACTTGCCCTATGCAAAGGCACTGCGTCTGCATGTCAAAATCTCTTAAACTACTACATGATACAACAGTTGCATTGACTACCTTCATATATATCCATGAGATTACATCTCACAACAATAATATTTCCTGAAAAATACAACTCCCTCCCTAAATCCAAGATAAACTCATTCTTTCTTTAGATTATGTAACACAAGTTTTCAATGAAGTCTACATAGACTCTACTGGGATGTTACTGGCACCAACCATATTAACTAAAATCTTATATACGGAAATATTTCTAATTTTGAGGCTCATAAGCATCCTGCTTCAATCTTATTTAAATGAGAAGTAAAATTAAATTTGGTAAAGCCTTTATTCAACTAGAGTCCTGCAAAGATTATTCTCAGAGTTTTATTTCCTAATAGAATACAACAAATTCACACAAATGTCACTACAGATACAATGAATGCTTTTTCATGCCAGTGTCACTCACCCTAGCCTGCCTGCACCCCCTGCCCAGGCTTTTCAAAATGTATTTCATACACAGAGTCACTGTTCTGGTTGTTTATTTAATTAACATGACAGCCCAGCATACACAGCATTTCTTTCAGTTCTACAGTTTTAACTTTTTACACTTTAGACTCAATACAGAAAGAGTAAAATTACTGTTTGACTCCTTCCAACCTCTGTAAATTTATATAGATTCACTGACTATTTCTGTCAGTTAAAAGTTTTTCAGTATGCTTTAAATATCTCTATATACAAAGTAAAAAAAAAAAATCACAATTTTGTCCACATACACACAAAAATTATTTTCTCTTACCTTTCCCAAGGGATAAGAAAATCTTTTTCTTTTTAGTGTTTTCAGAAGTTGACATTAATTTTAATTCTGTCAGCAAGTCATAAATAATCAATATTGTTCTTTGTATCAACCTAAGCTGAGCTATACTACTGAAATGTAATAGATTTAAAACCTGTGTTTCTGAAATTTATTCAATTTCACAAATACAGGAGATTATACTAAAATGTATTTAGAAACTTAAAGGACAATGTTATTTTCAAAAGAAATACTTCTGTATTTTATAACCATAGTATAAGCGTAAGTATGTTATATTTACTCAGAAGATGTAACAAGGCCTATCATGTGTCTACCATCAAAAAACATACCCATTTCTTATTTTTTTCATTTGAAAATATCTCTTATAACAGCAATGAAAAACTCAATCCTACTTTTGATAACCAACCATCAGGCTCCACGACATTGCTACAAAAACCTGTTGTTGTGGGACACCTGGGTGGCTCAGTGGTTGAGCATCTGAGCTCAGGGTGTGATCCCAGAGTCCCGGAGTCCTGGGATCAAATCCTGCATTGGGCTCCCCACAGAGAGCCTGCTTCTCCCTCTGCCTTTCTCTCTGTCTCTCTTACGAATAAATGAAATCTTTTTAAAAATCTATTGATGCTAAAGATATTTAGTTAAGAGCTTTAGGGAAATGCTTATGGAAAATACTTTGATTTTTAATTACACAATATAAAGTATACAGCTGTATGTTTCTGACAGATCCTGTATCCAACACAAAGAATTTTGTCAGTAAGTGGAACATTAATGGAGAGAGCCCTATACCTTGTGTTTTATTTCATGTGAAACCATAGGCAAAACTATTAAATTCTTAACATGTAACTAAAGTAAAATGGCATCGGTTTGGAATCTTTCAAAGATGAATGTGGGAGAGCTTTGGTGGCTCAGCCAGTTAAGTATATGCCTTCAGCTCAGGTCAAGATCCCAGGATCCTCGATGGAGGCCCATGTCTGGCTCAACTAGATTTAAAAAAAAAAAAAAAAAAAAGGATGAATGTGCAAGGTGGCTACAGTAATTAGTGAGGAATGACTAGCCAGTGGTATCCCCTGATGTGCAAACAGAATAAACATCCTTTCAAATACAATATCCAAATGTTTAAAACTGCACAATTTAAATTTTGTGTTGAAAAAGAAACTTATTAGACAATCGGAAAAGGACAAACATTATATGGTCTCATTCATTTGGGGAATATAAAAATTAGTGAAAGGGAGTAAAGGGAAAGGAGAGAAAATGAGTGAAAATATCAGTGAGGGTGACAAAACATGAGAGACGCCTAACTCTGGGAAATGAACAAGGAATAGTGGAAGGGGAGGTGGGCGGGGGGTTAGGGTGACTGGGTGATTGGCACTGAGGGGGGCACTTGGCAGGATGAGCACTGGGTGTTATGCTATATGTTGGCAAACTGAACTCCAATAAAAAGTTTTTTAAAAAAGAAAAAAATAACTTATTAGTCATATAAAATATCTAATAATACACGAAATTCTAATATCTCTGTATACTCCGGTGTTTAGATAGTACAATGATAACTTGAGGGAGACATACCTGCCCTAGGATGTGAACATCTACTTAGAAAAGATACATACTCCTTAATGGACATGTCTGCCAACCAAAAAAGTACAGTTTGACACACTGATCTACAAAATCAGCCTGCATCTTGAGGATATTAGACTGGTACCACTGAACTGAAAGCCATACAAATGTCATGAACTTTTCTTTACTGAGAATAAAGATACCTTCACTTGCATTCACAGACAGACCAGCGTCAGATGAATTCTGTGACTGAAGACCAGACTTATTTCTTCTTTCTTTGCTTAAAGCCATCTTTATCAACCACACTGCAAAACTCATTCCATATGTAATATCCAATCTATAAACCAAACTGTGGTTTAGGAAGGAAGGCAAAAAGGGGGGGGGGAATATCTCTGTCAGTTGCTTTGTCTTATGAGAATTTTATCTTCTATTCTCCTTGACCTTTTAGAATTGAGTCATTGAAGAGAGGTAGCTCATAAGCAAGTAGCCACTATCATTCACACAAAGAAAAGGCTGAAATTCTCTCACCTTTAAACCTCACAATGAGCAAGGTCCAAATAAATTCTCAAAAGGCCTCTGCCAGACTTTGTGCCTTATGTCCTTACACCTCTACTTAAAATTCACCTGTTGCCTGAGTATTATCTTGAGTTGAGAGTAGACATTCTTTCCTAATCAGGAGTCAGGGCAGGGTTATATATGTGTTTTACAAGTATTTTGATTCTTGATTCATGAAGTATGCAGATGACAGTGTATACTTTGCACTCTTAACCAGAAGTTTGTTTCCTTATGATAAAACAGATAAGACATTTACTATATAGCTCCTGAACTTTTCACACAGTTAGGCTAACGTATGAGATATTGCCCTATCTTATAAGAGACTATTCCATGTTAGTTCCCATCCACCCCCCACAATTATACTCAGCAACAACTTTAATGGGCCATATATAAAAACTAGTCTTAAGTAACATGCACATACTAACCGGTAGGTACCCTTATTAAAACTTTAAGGATCTAAATTTTTGGTAAATGTAACCTTGTTTTCCCATCAACCATAAGAGATCCAGTATCTTACTTTAGAACATTCTTCATAAACACAGCCTTTAAAAAAATAGTAACCAAAGAAAATGACCAAAATAGATGATAAATGTGCATTTTCAACAGCATTAATCAGCAAAATATGTAAAAATGCAATGCTTGGTTATTTTCTGATAAATCTTCAGATTATCTGAATTCTCCATTTATCAATCCAAACCAAAGAAAACCAGTACAAATCCGCAGATTAATTAACACTGCCGGTTAATGTACTTCATATTAACTCTACCTTTCACTCCTTGATTTCTAAATGTTACGGAATTTCAGAAATTTAGGAGGCTAAATGATATTAATTTGGAGTCGAGTTACGTATAATTAAAGTACAGATTAGCCTTACAAATTATGGTTCAATTTTGCAATGATCTTATCACATTCCCCTTTAAGTTCAAGAAAAGTGCTCTAAACATAATTAAACTAGCAGTGTTTTCTTTTAAAAGTCATTCTTTCCTGACACTTTGAATAGAAATCAGTCTGTTTTCCCCCCTTAATTGGTTTACCCTTAATTGGTTTTCCCCCCTTAATTGGTTTACCCTTAAAGCTTGCTTTATTCTCATGATTTCCAAAATTTCTACCAAAACTAAGTATCAGTCAGCGGCCTGTTTTTAACTTCACTCTTAGAGTGAGCTTATACCCAAGAAATATTTGCTTTATCTAAACAAAAAGCTAAATAAGAATATTAGTTTTAAAATAAACACAAGAGACTATGATGTTGTCATCCATTCTGCTAAATAATGTCAAACAACTACATTCTTTGTAATCAATCCCATTTCAAAAACAAACTAGCCACCACACCATATGGTGACTTAGAAATACCTAAATGATTCTCCACAGAACAATCTAAAAAGAAAAGCTTACTATATCTTAGGATATTCTTCCAGTCACTAAGGTTGTCCCAATAGGGCCATAGATAGGCATAAATTTAAGTGGGAAAAGTGTAAATTTCCACTTGCTGAACATAATCAGCTGTCTACAACTCCCACTTCCAAGTGTCATATCTGTTTGGAGTGGAGAAGCAAACACTTAAGTACACCTTTTCAGAAACGACTTGAATTTCAAATTGGGATTTGTTCTTTTAGGACCTCTAGAGCAACCATACTCCATGATCTTAAATGCTGAATGATCATGAGATTCATCCCCAAAATTCATTAAACTTTTTTTCTAGGACAACTTCACTCATCATTCCGGATTCCTCTTCTTCTCCCTTTCTGAGCGATTTATACCACCAGCAATCTTAAAATCATTCTCCTGAATATTTCCTGTATAATCTGTATAAATCCA
Organism: Canis lupus baileyi; assembly: GCF_048164855.1. Lineage (NCBI taxonomy): Eukaryota > Metazoa > Chordata > Mammalia > Carnivora > Canidae > Canis > Canis lupus. The sequence goes on from NC_132862.1 coordinate 27,229,239, forward strand.
TTCCAACTTCTAAACATCCACTTAAGTACTCAAGAGAAATGAAGGGCTTTTTTTGTTTTTTTCTATTTAGTTGACACCAACAGTGAAGTTCAAGACTTTGACAAATTCCACTGTACAGACATACTGTTCCCCGCGCAGAAGTCTATCATCAGGAAACAAAACACATTAGCATGTACCAACATATGTCCCCAAATTACAATTTAAAAACAAACTGGGCACCACCAGATGCAGCCTCATCCAGGAAAACTCACTGCAAAACCACAAAGTGTGTATCAACACCTCAGCTTCAAGCATTGCTTGCTTTTACATCGGAACCGTTTTTACTGACTTCACAGACGTTGACTTGTCACTTTAGAAGACACTTTATCAAAAGTATTAAGAAACTTCAAAAGTATTAAGGAAATCTAGTAAAATCCACGTGTTGAAACATCACCCAGTGCTGCTAAAACTAAATAAATTTAAAAAAAAAAAAGAAAAAAAAGCTAAACTGGAGGATCTCTGCTGGAGGAGAAAACTCTGAGGGGACCTGAGCGGAGGGAAGCCCTACGCCAGGTGTAGCAGATCCAAAAAGCTGGCCCAGCTGCGGAAGACCCTGCAAATGCCACCCAGTTGTGCTACTTATTATCGTTTCTGCTGTTCAGGTTGTAAAGTCCTGAGCGAGACGGGGAGGAAAAAGTCTCTAGTCCCCCACGGAGTCTGAAGTTCACACCACTTTTCGGGACTGCCTTCCTTTTAGTTCCCAGCGCTCGGATTCCCTCCGCTTCGAGGCGAGTCCCGAGCGTCCCGAGCGTCCCCGGGAGAGGCGAGGGAGCGGAGCTCGCCGGCGCTTACCTGTTCCCTCGGGATGCAGGGCAGGGAGGTCCTCCGATGGGACTTGCTGCCGCAGCCGGACATCTCGGCGGACACCACGGAGCTGGACCGCCGCCGCCTCTTGAACACCGGGGTGTCTTCCTTGGTCCCGGCAGTGAGCTGGGACCCGAGGTGCTCCCTCGGAGCCGCCCCCGCGGACTGCGGCAGGATCTGCTCCACGTACCTGGCCAGGAGCAGCCCCAGCACGCCGGCCGCGTACGCCAGGTAAGGTCTCCAGGCGACCTTGAACCTCTCCAAGGAAATGAGGGCCACGGTCCTGACCGCGCTAGTCACGGCGACCATGAGGACGCCCAGCCTCAGCCTCAGCACCAGCCATGTCGCGGCGGCCACGCAGCTGAGCACCACCCCCGCGGCCGGGAGCGACAGCAAGCGATCCTCCCCGACGCCCAGCCCGAGCTGGACGAGCGCTTCCCCCCCGCAGCAGGCGGCGAGCAGCGCGGCGGCCAGAGGCAGGCGCACCCCGGCGCGCTGGAGGTACAAGCCCATCCAGAAGAAGGCACACAGGAGACTGAAGAGCAGCGCCGAGGGCTGCAGCCAGGGGCTGAGCGGCGCGCCGCCCCCCGCGGCACCTCCCCGCGGCCCCGGGAAGACGCCCCCTTGCGCCCCCGGGGCCGCTTCCTCCGCGGCCGCCGCCGCCTCCCTCCGCCCCGGGTCGCGGCCGGCCTCCCCGCGCGCCAGCCGCAGCAGCAGGGCCAGCAGAAAGGACAGGGAGCCCGCGCACAGCGCCGAGGAAAGTTTCCGGGAGCGCCGGAGCGGCCGCAGCACCAGGTCCCCCCAGCGGCCGCGGCGGCCCGAGTCCCCACGCCGTGCGGGGCCGGCGCGAGCGGGACGGTGCGGGCCCGCGGCGGGGGCTGCGGGGCCCCCCCGGCGGCCGGCCTCGCGGGGCGCTGCCATCGCAGCCTCTTCGCGGAGTCCCGCAGGTGCCCCCGGCGCCCCCAGCCCGGCGCAGGCGCTGGCACGCGCGCGCCCCCCGCCGAGCCCACCCTCGGAGACCCCCTTCTCCCCGGGCCCCCCAGGCCGCCGCAAGTTTCCGCTTTCCAGTAACTCCTGCAGGATCCTGGATGCTCCAGGCAGTCGCCTTCAAGTTAAAAGCTAGCACAGGCACCAACGACCAGACTTCCTCCCTTGCTCTCTCCGAAAAACTCTTAAAAATTGTGCTCCACCCCCGCCCCCCGATTCCTGCCCTCCGGGGTCCCTTCCCTCCGGGGGGGCTCTACAGCTCGCCCCAGGCGCCCGGCGCGCGGGGGCTGCAGACGCCGCAGGAGCCGGGGGCACAGGGCGAGCTCGGGGCCATCTCGCGCGCCCCTCGGCGCTGCGCTGCTGCGCGCCCGGCCCGCGGCCGCTGGAGGTGCCCCTTCGCCTCCTCCCTGCGGCTCCTTCTCTATCACTCGTTCTCTCTCCTCGGCCGATCCTCCCCGGCTCGGCCCCAGGAAGCGAACCGCCATTCCCCGGGGCAGAAAGCAGAGCCTCCCCTGCGTCTGTCGGTCCGGCTCATGGCAAAGGGCGGAAGAACATGGAAATGGGGCTGAGAAAGAACCAAGAAGTTGCTGAGTCCCGTCGAAAAAGAGACACAGTCCGAGAGGCTCGCGGCAGCCGCGAGGAGGGAGGGACGCAGGGAGGGAGAGCGAGCGCGCGAGCTGGAGAGGAAGGGAGGGTGAGAGGAAGGGAGGGTGAGAAGGGAGAACGAGAATTACTTTTTTTTTTTCCCCCCTTCTTTTTGGTGCGATGTAGGTGGTGATTTGCAGCTTTTGCAAAAGGGAAACGAGTGGAGACGACTGGTTAAAACTGTATAACGAAGAGGCAAGCAACTGGAGTGATCAATTCAGCTCGCTTGCTTGCGTGAAGGCAACTCCCTGGAAAGCTTTCCCAGCAGAGCTCCCGCCTCCTCCCCCAGAGGAGGCGCTGCTCCCAGCTCTCCGCTCCCTTCCCCCGAGCGGGTCCCGCACTCCCAGCTGCTGCAGAAGGGGTGGCTGAGGCCAGTCCTCGGTCCAGCCTACCGGAGCCGGGGTGGCCTATGGCTGGCCCTCGGGCTGAGCTCCCCGGGACGCTAGGTAAAAAGGATGGTCTTTGGCTGCAAGGCAGGCAGTGGAAACCAACATACTTCCTCCTGTCTTGAAAAACGACAGCCACGTCTACCGTCAGTGATTCAAAGATGCTCCTTAGTTCCCAGGTCAGTTGCAACAGCAAACCAGTTTCAGGGGGCACTGTAATGCTTTGGCTGCTCCTGCTGGAAGGTCTGTTTTAAACAGCGAACCCAAGCCTTGCCCATTGTTCCAAATGATGGAAAAATCTCAACAAGTTACCAAGATCCTAATAGCATCATTAAATAGGGCTGGGGGGTGGGGGGGGGTGGGGAGGGGAGCATTCGCGTTTTAGAGTGTTACTTAAAAAGTCTGGGGTATGAGAGTATTAGGCAACAGCTGTTGATGGTGGTCGGTAAACACATTGACATTAAGTGACCCTGGCCTCAAGAAGGTTTAGCAAATTAAACCCAAATAGTAATTAGAAAGGAATTAAAAGAAATCTGAAGGGGGATGTGAGGCCAAGTAGGTTAACAACCAGGAAAGCTCTGAGAAGACCTGTCTAGTTGTGAAATAGTGTGTCTACCATAAAGAAAGCTTGTGAGAAAAAATCAGGACCCTAGTTAGGAATGTTTACAAGATGCACCATTCATGTGCTGTAGTCATGTAGTATTTGAGAAACTAAAGAAAAAATTTAAAACTAGCTTTCTTGGCAGAGTATGAAAAATCATTCAATATCCAACGGGCTTTTAAAAACCCAACAATGGGGATCCCTGGGTGGCGCAGCGGTTTAGCGCCTGCCTTTGGCCCAGGGCGTGATCCTGGAGACCCAGGATCGAATCCCACGTCCCGGTGCGTGGAGCCTGCTTCTCCCTCTGCCTGTGTCTCTGCCTCTCTCTCTCTCTCTCTATCATAAATAAATAAAAATTTAATAAATAAATAAAGAAAAACCCAACAATGTTGGGAGCTACTTCCTTTTTTTACACTTAGAACATTAGAGTATGATAGTCCGCTCTCGTTCATGTTTAATATGGGTACCTTAGATGTCATTTGCCCTCACTAATAATAATAATCCAGTTTTGTCTTAATTATCTTGACATTCCAGGTTAAAGTGTGTTTCTAGCCTGGAGTATTTGGATAATTGGTTCAATATGCCACTGTATTTTGTGTGTACAGATGAAGTAATATAAAGAGAAGCCAAAGGAGATACTTGAGATAAAATTAATTCATGGGGGTTGGGGAAGATGGGTAAAGTCTTAACCTTAGCTTCATGGGAAACAGCCTGCTCTCCTTAGAGACAGGTATTAATATTAATTTATGATATAAATGGATATGAGGAGCTATGATGATACAACTCTCCATCAGATGTCCAGAACTATACTATCACATGGAGAACAAGTTGGGCAGCTAGTCAGTGGCAGTGGGCACCATCTGTTTAATAATTAAGGAAACAGAAGCAGAAATGTCTTTGCCAAAGACAAATGAGCCCCCTAGCATGCACACATACTTCTCTGGGTTTCCTTTTTAGATATATGATTCATATGCCAGAGCCTACCTGGAATACTTCAGAGTGAAAAACTTTGATTGGAAAATCATGCTAATATCCATTGGCATCAAAAATAGCCTATTAAATGAAAAATATGATGTGTATCAAAGTAAGAAAAACATAGGGGAATTTTATAATATTTCCATTTTTTCTGTCCCTTACCCACATGATACTCTCAGTTCTTGAGAAAAAAAATAATCATAAAAACTGAATTTATGAGATGGAATGTTGACATTTTTTAAAAAATGTAACTGAAAAAAATAAGAATGACATGTGTTAATGCAGCAAAACAAAAATACTAGACCTATAATGTTAAACTGACATTCTTGAGGTGTTCAGTGGTATTACAGAGGCAATGTCCTGGCATCTGGGTTTCTCTACATTCTCAAAAAAAATAAATAAATAAAAATCAGAGGTTTATTTGTCCCACACAAAGGAAAGAACATAGATTCCATCACTCCCCTTACCCCCATTGCCATCCAGAACCACGAAGCAGATGAATGAAAATAACAATTATTCTTACTAGAAGAGAGATGCAGAAAGCTACAGCAGTATAGTAAACGAAGTGACAGACATTGTGTGGAATATATTAAATGAAGTAAGACCCAATACATAAAGTGGACATTGAGTAATCATCTATAAATAAAACTGCCCGTTTTCTACAGATAACAGTCCTAATTCAAGAAAGGGACAACATAGCCAAAGGATAAGAAAAATGTAAAAAAAGAAAAAAAGAAAAGTGTGATACATGCAGGAAAGTAGAATCCAGATCTTTCCTACTGTATATCGATGTGTTTTCCTTCACATTAGTTCATCTCATTGATAACATTAGTAACTCAAATGTATATGAGACTCTTAAGTGAAAAGCATGCTGATACTTTGCACACACAAAAAACAATTTATCATTATTTGGGAGACTAAAAAATATATATATTTGTATCACTATATAATAATTCCACTTTCCAGAAAATGGAAAGAAAAATTCAAATATAACTTGGTAAACCCTCTACTTAGCCAAATCTAACAACGGTGTTTCCATTAGCACTTTGTGAAAAGGATCTCGAGTTTAAACCCATTGCATATCATTTGCCAAATACAGCTATGCTTAAGGGGATTCTGCTAAATTTTAAAAGTTTATGCACTATAGTAGGGGTTTACTCATTCCCAACTACCTACCTGAACTCTCTGCATATATATCAAATGGCTATCTAACATATAATAAACCCTAAACAAAATTCTTACCTTTCAACTCACTCCCTGCTCTTCCACCAAGCCCCACATACCCAGACTTTCTCCTCAGTAGTCCCACCACAGGAAAAAAACATAACCACCTACCTAGATGCTCAGGCCCCCAAAAGGGCACTGCCCTCGATTCCTTATTTACCTTCTTTACAGACAACCTATTATTAAGTTTTTTTGATTCTGTCTCTAAAATACATCTCGAATCCATCTGTTTTTCACCATCTTACTTAGAATAACAAACCAAAGACCCATCACTGTCCCTAGCCAGGACAATTGAAATCACTTTCTAACTGGTCTTGCTCTCCTCCCCTTCATTTTCTTCCACACAGCAGCCTGAGTGAGAATTTTACAATCTAAGTCAAATGATGTCACTCCTTGCTTAAAACCATCCACAGGCTTCCCACTGAACTTGCAGTTCTCATGGCCACCTACTACGACCTTCGTGATCTTTGCAAACCACTCTAACATGACCTCTCCTAATTCTCCTACTTCACTAGTGCAACACTATCCCTCAGAACATTCCTTCAAAGATGAGAATATACTCTGCACTCCCAAATATGGTAGCAACTAGTCATGTGAGGCTTTTGAGGACTTGAAACACAGTGCCACTGAGGAACTGAGTTTTTATATTTTATTTTAATTGATTTAAAATTTAATAGCCTCACATGGCTGTTAGCTTCTCATGGGGAGGGAATGCATCTCTTGCCCCTCAAGCCATCGTTCTGTCATTCTTATTATGTCAAATTGAAAATCCTGCTCAGGACCTTAATATCTACAGAACTTCACATAGCTGCCTCCTTCTGCTCCATCAGTTCTCATTTAAAATATTACCTTTGTAGAAAGGCTTTTTCCCCATCATCTTATCAAAAAGTCTTGAATCTGATTCAAAAAAAAAAAAAAAAAAAAAAAAGTCTTGAATCTCCATGTGCCCACACATGTTTTGTCCTTCCCTACCACACTACCCGGTTGCATTCTATTTATAGCACATATCCCTACAGAAAATGGTCTTGCATATTTATTTGGTTTCTTGCTTATCGTACATCTCCCTTCGCTAGGGTATAAGTGCTCTGTGAACAAAGACCATGAACATCTTTAGCTTGTTGCTGTGTACCACCAATGACCAGACTCGTGCCCCGCACATGGCAGGAGCTCTGTGAATACTTGCTGAATAAATATTTGGTGAATGAACGAAGTCAACGAATAAATGATGAAAGAAAAAAGACAGATATCTTTATCATCTTATGAAGTCCTAAGTTAAACAATCTTCGTATGTTTATACAACTAATTGCGCAAGTGTACAGATCCTTCAAAATCTTGCATTGAAGATTCTGCTGCCCAGAGTAGACTGATGGGCAAATCATGCAGCAACATTTTTTACAGAATGTTGCTTAAAGAAAAATTGGTATATAAATTGCTCATTTATAAGAGAAATAGGTAATACCTCAAAAACTTTTGTATTGATTCTCAGGTGAAATGTCCATAACCCACAGCCGTTTTCTGGTAGGAACAGGGTGGAAAACAGTTTAACCATATGCATATCTCACCATAGCAAGTCAGGTGAGAAGGAGGATTAGGAGATGTCTAAATAAAAATCACTGATTCTCACATCATGATCTGTGACATAGTCTCCAACTATTCCAATTAACAACACTATTCTAGGAGTTAATTTAAATTTAAAAAATTAAATATTTTGCCAAAATAGACCTTACCAATACTTAATATTCCATATCTAGTCAGGAGGGGAAAAAAAAACATAGAAAGCTTGTATTTTTTAATGCAACATCCCCCTCCTTCTGTAGAGTGCTGCCCCTGTTTAATTTCCAAAGAATTTAAGTAACAGAGTTGGAAATACAATTGTGAACTTTGAAACATTATAGGAGGGGCGTCTGAGTGGCTCAGATGGTTGAGCATCTGCCTTAGGTCATGATCCCATGGTCCTGGGATGGAACCCTATGTCAGGCTCCCTCGTCAGTGGGGAGCCTGCTTCTCTCTCCCCTTCTGCCCCTCTTTGCTTGTGCGCTCTCTCCCTCTCTCTCAAATATATAAATAAAATCTTTAAAAAAAAAAAGAAACTTTATAGGAGAAAAGCAAGGTGTGAAACCTGGTTGCTCCCCACAAAACTTACTGACAAAGCATCGGATTGTCTATAGTACAACTCACCAGGACAGTTCACTTTACCTTCCATGCCCTCTATATCCACACTGTCTGAAAGAGTTGGCCTTTCCTACAATACATTTTGGGTGTTGTTAGCTGCTGGCTCTACCTTTTCTAAACAAACTGTCAAGGAAATCAGAGTGCATTAGGTACAGGGCTTCCCAATCTTGTTCACTTTGTGGTACATGCAGAAAATGATATTTATTGTCACAATGGATTTAAGGGACAGAGCCTTTTGCAGACAAAGGCTTCAGGCATGGGGCCGAAGAGATCATAATCTCAGGCACAGCTCTAACCGGTGGCACTTTATCTGGGAATTTTTGAAACAGCAAGTACTTGATTCACTAATAAAATATAATGCCTTTTTCTGAAGGCTGTTATAATAAAAACTGGATGAATCCCAAGGTTTCAGTAGCTTGCTATCATAGTAATCTTTCTTAGCCCTTACTTCGGTCACTTCTCCATAAATTCCCTCAGTTGGTATCCAGTTACAAATACATGATTTTTTACCTAGTTTTGAAATTTGGAAATGAGACACGTTAGGCATGATTTGTAAAATAGACATGATTATGGACAGGCCTAGAATCTAGATCTTTCCTACCATACATTGATGTGTTCTCCATCACATCAGTTCTTCTCATTGATATCATTAGTAACTCATTTGTAACATCAGTAGTTTCAGTAATTCCTCTAGACCTGTAACTCTTCAAAAAGTAAATTCTTAGGTAATGATACAAATCTATATTTTGTTAGTCACCCAAATAACGATAAACTGTTTTGTGTGTGTGAAATCAGCTGGCTTTTCACTTAAGAGTCAAGTATACATAAACATCTAAAGGTGATGTTCTGTATAGAAGTGAAGACTAATAGCTTTCCTTTCTAGAATCCTTGACACCCTCCATGTCTCAACCTCCGGGGACAAGGCTATTAAAAGAGGAAGGAAATCACGGGCCATGAGAGCAGAGTACATAGTACCTGATTCAAACAGAACAGCTGGGAATGCATTTATTGTACATCTATTTTTATACAAACAGCAAAATACTATAAAAAAGTAGGAGTAGTAAGAACTTTAAAATTGCTTATATTACTATTTTTAAAAGTTTAAAAAACAAAACAAAACAAATTGTTCCACTTCTCTGCTTTAGCACCATCAGCATGACAGGCTTAATTGAATCTTTCTGTGATGATTCAAAATCTTGTAGTATCTCAGACCCATTCATTATGAATAGTAATTTTCAATTGCGTCTGTAGAAGTAAGAGGTAGAAGAAGGATGGGGGTTGGACTGACAATGAACTAGTTTCCGTTCAGTAATAATTGCTTTAAAAATAACCCTAATCTCAAAATATATGCAGTATGTTGGCAAAAGCCTGGAAGGAATAAAGAATTACTCCTGTGCCTTATTCTTTAAGACCATTCACTTTAATTTCAAAACAAAACAAAAATTCTCTTCCACGAGACTCTGGATAGAGCCATCAATTAAAGAATAAGACAATTAAAGAAACAAAATATTTTATTGTTGGGGCAAAGGTGGGCAGAGAGCATGTAATAGGGGAAGAGTTGCAGGGATTTTCAGTAACATCATCTTCATGAATGAATTACAATCCATATTTACTAAAGTTCGCAATAATGGTCCTATTAAAGGAACACATCAAGTACTTTTAAAAAGAGGAACAAATTTTACCAAAAATTAGAAGGAACACATAATAGCATGAAAAAAAGACTACTTTGGGGGAAGAAGTAGAAGAAAGAAAATATGGTGCCCACCAAATAAATTACTGGTAAATTGTCTAAGACTGAGCTCTTACTGACCTCCTGAGAAAATACCTCCATTATACCACTGCTACTGATGTACAGACCATTTCAAAGTCTTAAAATTTAAAGATCATTCGTGTTTTCAATTAGAGCGTATTTGTAGAGAAAAATTGATGGTTACTTAATAGAAAAAAATAAGTATAGCCTATTTTGATATTCTGACACCACTGAATTTTAAAGTTAGTTTTTACTTTACCCTTAGAGTTATAATGGCACCCATACTATTTTTGTGTATATCATAGCAAGATGCCAGGAAAAAATTGTGGGTAGCCCAGAAACATCTTTGGTTTATAAATTTAATCCTCTTTTATATGAAACCTACTAGTGTTTCTAAAGGTTAATAAAGTGTTTTGAACTTCCTTATCATTTTGGAGGAAATTATAATCAGCCAAATGTCTATACATATTATGTCTCAATAAAACTGGGGTGGGGAGGTAGGGGGAGCCTCCTCTTACATTGAAGTAAAACCTGTCTCTTCTCAAATATTTTTCCCAGTTCTGCTTTTGGGAAAATACAAAATAAGACTTTGTTGGTTTCCATACATAGCAGCATTCAAAATATTTGAAACCTTTATGAAGCTTTATTTTCCTCATGAGATAAATTCCCAGTTTGTAGAACAATTTATTGGGCAATGTGGATTTTGGCCCTTGGGTGATCTTTGTAGCCTTTCTTTCTACTTATCAGCAGAATTCTGGAATGCTCTAAGTCTGATACTGCCGAAGAAGAAGAGAATAAAACCATTGTATTCCTTCTCATGATCATAAATACATGTTTATATTAATGTAACTTAAAAATATGTCAACTGTGTTTTCCAGCTATATTCATATTGTTGTTGCTCATAATTCATTTAAACTACCAGAATTTTGAAAGTAGATTGAAGCAAGAAATACCCTCTCTCATTTTATGTTTTCTCTAATTGTGTACTTTACTCAAAAACAAGTGTCCCCTAGGTAAAGCACAATTCCCAGCAAGGTGTGTTTAGAGCTTAAAAACATATTTTTCAGAATCCAGCTCAATAATTAAAAGCATCAAACTGCTGATACACGCAAAAACTTAGATAAATCTCCAGGAACTTGTCCTGAGCCAAAAAAGCTAACCCTTAAATGTTGCATATTGTCTGATACCACTTATATAACATTCTTGAAATTTAAAAAAAGTATTAAAATGGAGAGCACATTAATGGGTGGCAGAGGTCAAATAGGGGTTAAGTGGTTAGGAAATATGTGTGGTTATAGAAGTTCAGTTGGAGGGATCACGGTGTTACTGAATCTGTTTTGTACCTTGATTGTATCAATGCTAATATCCTGCTTGTAATACTGTTCTATAGTTTTTCAAGATGTTACCATTGGAGGAAACTGGGTAAAGAGTATGTGAATTTCTGAATTTTTTCTCACTACATATGAATCTACAATATAAAGAGAAAAAATATATTTTGCATTATCTCTGATACTCCTAAAAGAAGAATCGCTATTCTTTCTACCTATACTTAGGCATGTCATTTTTTAAAGGATTTATTCATTTAAGAGAGAGAGAAAAAAAAAACAGAGAGAGAGAGAAATGGCACAAGCAGGAAGGGGCAGGGGAAGAGAAAGAATCTTAAGCCAGCTCCACACCCAGCATAGAGCCTAATGCAGGGCTCAATCTCAGGACTGTGAAATCATGACCTGAACCAAAATCAAGAGTCAGATGACCTAACCGAACCATGGCAGGTTATTTTTTAAAATGTAATGGTTTTCTCTGTACTGTTCACATAATTGGAATTCTTTAGATATTTGGTTAATTTGTTACGAAATAATTGCTAAATATACTGTAAAGTTAAATAAATATATAATTTAAAAAATTGAAAATACAAAGAATTAGTCTCTGGCTATGATAAAGCAGTTTATCCTGAAAAATACTTACAAGCGTGGGTTTCCACTTTAATCTGAAAGGAGAGTATATATATGAGAACTTTTGTAGCCAAAATGGAGTAAAGCAAAGAAGCAATTATCATTAATCTACTGGAAAGTTTTTGAACACTTCCCTGATATCCAAAATAATCTCCCTTAGGCTTTTCTGATACCTTCGGATACATCTTGCTAATGGATGGACAAATAAATCGAAATAAAGTATAGATGCTCACAGACACAGGTCAAAGTTGTGGCGGCTTAATGCTGAGAACTTTGGGGCATACCTGTACTTAAATATAGTTTTAGTCTTTGCTTTCGAAGATGATTTGTTAACATTGTTCACATGAAATATACAAAATGGATGGAAAGGATAATAGCATCCTAATTGCGTAAATATAAATGGAAGCACAGACATTTCAGGTGCCTTGATCAAGGTACCCCACAATTCAGCCTGGATTCCTGGTCTGTGGATGCCGTGATCCAGCAGTTTATGTATTTCACATCTCTAAGTAAATGCAGCTGAAGAACACTGGTGCTTAACCAGTTTTTCTACATTCCTCACATTTACCTGTTATTTGTATTTGTAGCTGCATGGGATCCTACAGAATCTCGAGCTATTTATTATACTATTATACTGTCTCTTATATTCTTGCCTCCCTCAAAGCATTAGCCCCCAAAGGGCAATCTCATTTATGACTGTGGCATGTTTGTTTGGCTTTCACAGAATAAGTATGTTGTAAAAGCACAGGAAAAGTGTCCAAATATAGCATTAAAAAAAAAAAAAACACTACCTATAGAAACTGTAGAAAAGGGATCATCGATGTGCATAGATAACTATTATTTAGTCATAAAGACTTAAATACAAAAAACAATATGCTAGTCTACTATTTCTTCCATTAATATGGAGTTCAGAAAAAAAGACATCTGGGCTTCTCATTATAATCAATATCTCACATTCAGAGTCCAAGAGAGAAGTGCCATATTAGTTAATCTGAGTTGATGTCTGCCTGAAACGGTGAGGCATTTTTTTCATTCTACTGGAACCACAGCACTATGGTAACTTTCCACAGAAATGGCAAATTACATACGGAGCTTAGGCTCAATGATTTTCTCTAACCAAAATCTAGAAACGGGGTATTTTGAGTTCAGTAAGAATAGTAAGTGATGCGTAGAAGAAAGCAATGTGGTTCTTCTCCCATCCCAAAAGAGGGGTGACTCTAAATGTACAAGTTTTATCTGATAATCACTCTCCTCTCCTTGATCTAATATTTATATTGATTTTTTCTTTCTTTTTTTAAACTTTGGTCCATTTCTTATTAAGAATAAATTTGACATTCTTGCTCTGATTTTTGTAATCATAATTAATATATTACATGTAAAGTTATGTGACCCATAGCTAAGAGTTCTGGAAGTTATGGGTGACATGTAGCTAAATGGGGTCAGAGAAAGCTTTCAGATTTATTCTATTTCAAAACAATTATTATCATCCATTATGTATCTTTTTCCATTTCCTATTTCAAATATTATTCAAGGGACTAAAAAAAAAAAAAAAGCCCAGAAAATACCTTAAAATACAAGTCGTTTCATTACCATATACAAATACTGGAGTGGTTCCATAAATTAGCCCTTATAATATAAACTTATCAAGAAAGGGGATCTATTTCTCACCTACAAATGCATTTACACCTCAATAAGAAAGTTATTCAAACAGGTGTTTTGCTATTCTGTAAAATAGAGTTCAGGATAAAATTTTGATATCATCTGTCATAGATTTTCTCCTATAGGAATGTTAATCAACCTCCTGAAATTTCCATGTACCTTCTTTTTTCTAGATTTCCCTAAGAAGCCAACATTACTACCCAACTGGAACCAGATTGTAGAACACAAGGATACATCCTTAACCTTATAAAAATGCCCTGGAATTTTTAATGAGCAGAAGTGGTCAGAACCTCAGTTTTCTATCTCATCCAATGGATGGTTCTCCTGCAGCCCAGAACTCCATAACCCAGGGCTGGGAGTTGGCTGCGGACCACCCTGGGATGGAAGAGAGCCACCTACTGAATCACCGCCACCACATCCTGCAGCTTCTTCCATCCAAGTCTTCTCTGGGCCCACCCCTGCTGAACTCCCAAGGTCTGAAGAGATCACAGCTTTAGAGCATTTCATTACAAATTTTAAATTTCCAGTCTCTGGTTTTCATATTGCATTTCAAGATCAACATCCTTATTAGTAGCAGTATATTTTTTACTTTACAATTTTATAACACCTTTTCCACTGACAAATTCAAAGCAGGCTACTGAACTTCATTACCACACAGACAGAAATCCTCACAGCACCTCTATGAAAGAGGTGTTAAATGAAAGAGAGAGAGAGAGAGAGGGAGGGGTGTGCAAGAGGGGGAGAGAAAGAGGTCACCATCACCTCCTCTTACAAAAGCCCAATCCTTAATAATTAATGAATGAAAAGACATCTTGAATCTAGTGGTCACTGGGAGTAATTGCCATATATTTTCTCAGCTGCCTCTAAATTAAAATGGTAATAATTTAACCAATATATTTGGGCCGACGGCTAAAATAAGTTCACTCTTGCACCCAAGCAGTAGAACTAAGTGGGATCTGAACAGACTACTCTCTGTTAGCACTTGATTGCGGAAAGCTCACACGTTGTACTCAGTAACTGAGTACTTTAAGTCCTGCTCACTTTTACAGTTGTCTTTCTTAGTCCTTACTGAAGAGGTCCTGAAATTTGGGAAGCCATGGGTTATGTCTGTTTTATTTCCTTTTCTCCCAAGGCTTCCTTATGTAAAGATTTTTGATGTCTAAATGATAATGTAAAATAAAGGATAAAATAAAATAAGGGATACTTTGAGTGATAAAAGATACAGAGTCCAGGTGTCAAGATGCAATTATGTATATAAATGTCCATAGTATAGACAGCAGTTCTTTGCCTCATATCTAATGTCCCTCCAGTATGAGGTTTTTATTCCCTATACTACAGAGAAAGCAGTTCTCAGACACCAGCTGGGTGTCCATAATTCAACTCAATTCTACACTATCTACCCAAAGATAGCATCGGATCCCACAGGTTAAGGGCTCAGTCCTATAAGAGCTTCCTCTTCCCCCAGCCTTCAGACGTCAGTTGGAAGCCCAATTTGTCACCTGTGCTGCTGGCCAATTGGCTATAGATTAGAGGTTCCAATGATCTCCTCATTGGGTTCAATTAAGTTTCTGGAGCAGCTCACAGAACTCAGGGTAACACTACTTAATAAATTACTAGTTCATGATAAAATAATTTAACTCAGGAACAGCCAGATGGAAGAGATGCATAGGGCAAGGTATGGGAAGAGGGTACAGAGCTCCCATGTTTTCTCTGAACATACCATTCTCCCTGAACCTCCACGTGTTCACCAACCTGGAGGCTCTCCAAATCCTTTTGTGTTTTTGTGGCATCTTTATTACATAGGCATGATTAATTAAATCATTGGGCATTGGTGATTCATTCAACCCCTAGCCCCTCTCTGCTGCCCAGAGGTGGGGGGTGGGGCTGAAAGCTCCAACCCACTAAGGAGCTGGTAGGTTCTCCTGGCAACCAGCCCCCAAGTTGAGGGGCTTTCCAAAAGCTCCCTTATTAACATACCAAAAGCCACCTTTATTGCTCTCATCACTTAGGAAATTCCAAGAGTTTTAGGAGCTCTGTGTCAGAAAAACAAATACATCTTTCTTATTATAAACCACAACATTTATTTTTTGGGAAAAAATTTACAGTTCATTTATGGCTATTATTTACAATAGCCAAGGTATGGAAACAACCTAAATGTCTACTGACAAGAAGAATAAAGAAATAAAATATGACACACACACACAAGCACACACACACAGGAGATTTTTCTGCCTTAAAAAAAGAAAATCTTAAAAAAAAAATCTTGTCATTTGCAACAATGTGGATGAATCTGGAGGGCATTATACGAAGTGAAGTAAGTCAGACAAAGACAAATACTGTGTGGTATCACTTGTATGTGGAATCTGCAAAAAAGAAATACTGAACTCAGAAACAGAGGAGAATGATGCTTGCCAAGGGGCTAGGGTGTGTGAGAAATACGGCTAGATTGGTCAAGGGTATAAACTTCCAGTCATAAGACGAATAGGATTTGAGGATCTCATGTATAATAAAATAACTATAGTTGATACAATACTATACTGTATAATTAAAATTTGCCAAGAGAGTAGAATGTAAATGTTCTGACCAAAATTAATTAAGTAAAGTAAAATCAAGGGTAAATATGTGAGGTGATGGACATTGATTAACTTGATGGGGGAATTCTTTCAGAATGCATGTATACATCAAATCATCACACCGTACACAATAAATATATTACAAACAATGGGGTGCCTGGGTGGCACAGTTGCTTAAGCGTCTACGTCTTGATTTCAGCTCAGGTGGTGATCGTGGGATTCTGGAGTTGAGCCCTGTGTTCGGCTCCATGTTCAGTGTGGAGTCTGCTTCAGGTTTTCTCTCCCTCTTCCTGTGTTCCTCCCTGCTACATGCTCTCTCCCTCATATAAATAAAGCTTTAAAATAAACAAACAAATAAATAACTTGTCAATTATACCTCAATAAAACTGGAAGATATATAAGGAGAAGTTTTTGTGATAAATTAATATGTATTTCAATAAGTAAACTATTGGGTATCCCTACATAAGGAGAAATCATGGAATTTTGCCTTTAATACCAGATGACAGGAATCCCAAGAGAGATAAATGCAGATAAAGTCAGAGGAAATCACTGAGAGGACTGGATAGCTCGGTGGCCTGAGAGCTGGCCCTGGGCAATCAGAAGCTCCCCACCTGTCCCCTGTCTTCAGAAGGTATGTTCTGCCCACAGTTCCCACACTAGGAGCAACTTTAAGAATGCAGTCTTAAGAGAGAACAATTTGTTACTGAGACCATCTAGATTGGATGTGTAACAGAACCCGGGTAAGCCCCCCGTATAAACTCCAGATTCTGAGCAAGTAAGTGCAGAGATCTACATGTTTTGTGGTCATCCACCGCAACCTTGTATGTGACCTCCCTTGTGTACTGAAGCTGCCACCTACCAATCTGGAGTGGTCTGCCTCTTTCTTCTGTCCTTCCTTGACCTCTGTTTACAAGGGTCAATTTCCAATTTACCCAGGAACTCCTGAGGTCATGAACCAACAGCCTGACAAAGGTGTGATTTATTGCCTGCTCAAATACCATGAATCAGTTTCCTGAAATGGTGGAAAATTTGATAGATACGTGAAACAAACCATAATCCTCCCTGACTATGCCCAGTAGTTGCAGTTAAACTGGAATAAAAAGGGAGAAAAAAGTTGTATGATTCTATCAGTTAAGGAAACTTAAAGGTTCAGATCACAGACAACAATACAGCAAATCTGCTCCTTAGTGTATGGTCACTAGACCTCAAGCAGTTCTGTGCTGGAGTGGGCTGGTACTGGCTTCTGAGAGCCAGTTACATGTGGCACTCCATAACATAATGTTGGTAGCTAGAAATTGGCTGTGTAGGAGCACTTACCCCATGAAAATCTGCGAATGCTACAAATCCATTTTCTTCATGCAAAGTGTTGTTAAACATTTATCAACATACCATTCGCCATTAGGCTTGCTAACCTGGACAGGTTTCTGGCTGAGCTTAAAATGGAGTGAGAATGAATATGAATGTTAGCAATACCATCTTGGGGAAACAGAGAGAGGAATTAAACCTGAAAGTCTGGGCAATGACATAAGGAAGTTCAAACATCAACAATTTATTCTTGAAGCCAGCCATGAAAGGGAGGTCAAATTTGGAAACCATGAATACTCTGCTTTAAATTGAAAGAGACACAAACATCTTCCATTGGTAAATCAACAAAGTCCACACTTTCTGGAGTGTGTGTGTGTGTGTGTGTGTGTGTAGTGAGCAGGTATTACATCAGTCCAAACACTGATACAATAAAGAAGCTACATTTTACTTGCATAACCATATTGTAGAGTACATGTTTCTGTAACCTGGCTAAGAAAGGAGAAATTTCTAACAATTAAAAAACCATTTGAAAATGGAAAGATCAACAACTTTAGGACTTGGTGATGCTCCTTCACTACAGGTGTTTTAGCTGAGGATAGACAATCACTTAGTAAGATTTACCAGACAGTCAACCATGAAATGAGGGAAAGGTAGAAAGTAGGGGTGAAGTTTGCACATAAATGCAACCCAGAGAGAAGCATCCAGTAGATGAAAGAGGTTAAAATAAAGGAATGAAGGATTGATTCAGTTTTGATCAAAGTTGAATTCAAGGGACAGAGAGGAAGGGCCTAAGTTTACCACAAATTTGGTCATCTCTAGCTTCACTGAGTTGGCTAGGATTGTATTTTTGAAAGGCATAATCATCCTTATGAGACAGGCAATAGCAGAATGCAGTGGGTTCCTAATTTTTTTTAAAAAAGCATTCAGGCGAGCGGCCCAGGTGGCTCAGCGGTTTAGCGCCTGCCTTTGGCCCAGGGTGTGATCCTGGAGACCCGGGATTGAGTCCCACGTGGGGCTCTCTGTATGGAGCCTGCTTCTCCCTCTGCCTGTTTCTGCCTCTCTCTCTCTCTCTCTCTCTGTGTGTGTGTGTGTGTCTAATGGATACACAAAATCTTTGAAAAAATAAAAAATAAAAAAATACAAAGCGTTTAGGCAAAAATGGTGCACTCTTTACCTCTCAGGGGCTATGCAAATTTGAAAACAAAAAAACCCCCCAAAACTCGTGCCTGTTAGGACTGTTTTTGAATTTGAGTTGGAACACGTTGGGAACAAGAGGAGAGGAGAGAAGCAAAATAATATGTCACACAAATTGTCTTCTGGAACAGCCCTCAGGAAACCGGTGCCAGACTCTTGAGGGAAAGGACGCTGTCAAGAGACTAAATCAGTAAATCTAAAAGGAGGAAAAGTGCTACTGTGGGAAAAGAAGGAATATGTCTTTACAGTTGAATCGTGAGGAGGTGCTTCTTTTTATTTTACTCCAGTACCACTGAAACTGAAATGAAGATAAGGCTGTGTCATCATGTGAGTGATGTCACAAGAGGAATGTGGACGCCAGAGATGTGATGGCACAGGGGAAGACAGAAATGCCGTAAGACACAGCAGTAGCTATGACAATTGCCATGAAATACATTTTTAATGGTTATTATTTTGCCCTGTATTCTTTGATTATAGTACCCTATTCATTGAGGCCCCCAGACTGATGTGTCCTGGGAAAACCAGATTATAAATATAAATTATAAGAGGTATCCTTTATCCTTTTTTCCCTTTCATTTTAACCACCAATATATTACCATACCTTTCTGCCTGCCCCCCAGTTAGTACCTTCCTCTAAAGGAAGAAATTGTGCAAAATATCACAATGACTAAGTAGATATGTCAGGCAAGCAACTAAATGCGTAAATCTTAAAAACTTCGAAGTAGAAAACATAAAACTTAGCATAAATTTTCAGTTATAGAAGTCATCCTTTTATTTAAAAAAGTAACATGGTTTTCTAAAATAGACAAATTTTTTTAAGGAAATCTACAAAAATTTCCAAATTAAGAAACGTTAATCGGAATAACAATGGTAGGTTCAGTCAGTATGTGTCTGTGCTAAAGTAAAGGACTATACTTTGCTAAAGAGGAATTACCCCAAAATGAGCTGAAGATTTCAAACATGCTAGAAACAAAGCATTATCTAATTATCAATCCCAAATACGAAACTCACTAATTCCCACTAAAGCTTTATTTTTAATCCTATTTCTCTGATCCTAAATCAAGTCTTCTTAGGAAAGATCTTTTAAATATTCCAGAAGAAATGAACAATTCTTCACCTGAGTGTTTATTTCTCTTTTCTTGGACTGTGGCCTGAATTTGGTTTGGGAAAGAGGCACAGTTCAGATTTTTCCACAGGCCTTCTTGACCTACACAAGCCGGCTTGCTATAAACCAAACCCCTGCAGTTTTCCTATCCTGGCAAAGCTGGGAAAGCCATAAATATTTTTGGCAAAGCAGACCCTAAAATAAGACAAGGTTTTTTATTTCAAGATCACATAACATTGGTCAAAATGGCATACTGAGGCAAATAGCTAAAACATATTTTTAAAGCAAATATGTGGTGATATAGAAATATTTCTCACACTAATCCATGTCAGCGATCTAGTTGAAGTTTCAGAACACCAGGCTCTATAG
Organism: Canis lupus baileyi; assembly: GCF_048164855.1. Taxonomy (NCBI): domain Eukaryota; kingdom Metazoa; phylum Chordata; class Mammalia; order Carnivora; family Canidae; genus Canis; species Canis lupus. The sequence goes on from NC_132862.1 coordinate 27,248,979, forward strand.
GCTACGTTGTTTCAGGTGGAGACTGAAAATGGCACTAGATTCTGTTAGATGAAAGGAAAGGTGCTAATATGCTATTGGCCACTCAAGAAACAAGCTACCACCTAGTCAGGTTGGAAGTCCTAGAGGCTTAAGAATACTCCCTGACCACTGGTCTCCAAACTCTAGTGAATTTCAGAAACAACTGGACAACTTGGCAGATCTCAGCCCCAGGATTTCTAATTCACTGGGTAGAAAGACAAGCCCCCAAATTTGTATTTCTCACAAATTCCCAGACGCTGCTCACTCTGACATCTCCTGAACCACACTCTGAGAGCTGTTGGATACACTGACTTGGATGTCACAGCAACCCTTCAGAGGAAAGAGAGCCTCACGTCCACAACTGGACGTGAAATACTGTAATTTCATATAACATTTACATGTGCTAAATCCACAAAATCCTGCAGCAATCACTTACTTGGCGAATAGCTGACATTCACTTTGTTGAGAGATAATCATTTGTGTCACCCAACTTCAGATTTTGGAAGGTAATCAGGAGAAGTCAGGGTAAAGATCAAGTCACAAACCTAGGACTCCTATTTACTTTTTCCTCTCCACCGGTTTCATTGTAACCGTAACATCTACTAAATTGCAAAGAACTGCAGCTGATAAGGAGTTTGCATTGAAAAGATTTGGTTCTTATTGACATTCTTTTTTCTCTGAGCAGTCCCATATTCTCAGCCTCTCTACTGGGTTTACTGTAAATGTAGCTATAAAATGCTATAATGTATTTTTTAAGGGTCTTATTATTTCACATAAAAATGGGGCAACATTATTTAAGCTTTTAATGTACCTGGGCAGTGAGCACCCTGCTAGATTGTATTGTTTCCTCCAAGTCATCCTTTCTTGTGAGAGAATAATTTATTTCAGCCCTTCATCATATGCTTTCCCTTCTGAGACTGGCTCACTTTCTACCACGTTAACATTGCCCTAGTCGTGTGACGTGCTTTCGTCAAAGGAACAGGAGCAGAAGTGATTTATACAGGGCATGGGTTCTACCAGTATCCTTCCTTTTGCCATCAAACTGACATTTCCTGGATAGAGACTGCTCCTCCAGCCTTGTTCTTGAATGAGGATGACATGGAGCAGAGCCCCAGCTGGCATGTAGCATATATTAGAAACAAACCTCTCTTTTTCTAAGCTACTGAGATTTGGAGTTGATTTGCTGTAGCATGCTAACTTAGCAAAAGTATAATATGAATATATACAATATGTAAAATAAAAGAAACAATTTAATGATCTCTTTTAGTGAGAAAGTGTCATAGATAACATGGAAAGGATGGTTGGTCTTCAGTCTCATTTGTGACTGATAAATTTGAGATCCAGACAGATTAATGATTTGCCGAAGGTTGGATACTTAGTAAATAGACATTATTTTCAAGAAAATGGGAGAGAAATAATAACTGAGTACCATGTTCTAGGCCATGTGCCAGTCTGTGGAATCCACTAACATCTAATAAACCAACAGTAGAGTTTTGTATTAGAGTTCTAAAATGAATCTCTGCTAGAACCTGGCTGCCTCAAATTTAAAACTGAGTTTGCTAACAGGTGTGGCACGGAGGGCTGCAGTAAGGCCCCAGCAACTAATGCCTAGCTCACTTACCAACATACAATCAATGTGAAGATGAATGCGACAAGTTGCCACCACAAAATGTTTGAATCACATAACTTCCCTCAATCCCTCAATCAAATTCTTGGCTTGCCAAAAAAAAAAAAAAAAAAAAAAGCCTGATTTTTAGCTTGCTTAAAGAAAAAGAATGTGCCGGTCAGGCTGAAGTGAATATCTAGTTCAGTTGTATTTTTTTTTCTTTTTTCTTTTTTTTTTTTTTTTTTTTTGTATAAAGGAGTAGCCTTCCCCCTTCCCCCCACCCCCCCAACCCCCACCCCCAGCATCCTTCTTAGTTTCTAATAATACATAGCTTTTCCATTAAGGAATAACTAATCCTTTCTCTCAGGCTGCATAATCAGGGGGAGGACCTCACCCTCAGCTTTAGGACCGGCTAACAGATTTGCACATCCCATCACTTTGGTCTGGTGATTGGTACACAGATAGGCATATGACCTTGTCAACCATGACAACAAGATCTCAGATGGTTGGAAGAGAGATGGTCTCCCTCCCACATTTGAAGTAAAGTTTGAAGCTGCAGCGATCGGTTTTTACTAAAGAGAGATTGTGTCGGCAAATGAATCCAACATGTGCCAAGAAATAAACTCAAGCTAGGGAACCGGATAATTCTGATACTGCTTGAACCTCGACATCCTAAACCTCCAAACTTTTTTTGTTATTTAAATCAATACATTTCTTTTGTGTGTAAGTGACCTTGGCATTGGGGCTTTTGTCATTTGTGACCAAGAGTTCTAAGTTGTAACATAGTAACTTAGCATGGTATTTTTCAGCCTCTTATACGTTTAGAAAATGCAAGTTAGCCATCCTGACATTCATAATCTCTGAGTGACTGATAAGATTATTTTGCTGGGATGTCAAACTGAGCCTAGGTAAACTGACCAAGGTAAATGTCACCTCGAAGGCTCATTAACAGCCAGCTGTTTTTCTCTTTTTATTCTCAGGTTATTAAGCACTCAGTGTCACTCTGCCTCTTTCTTCTAAATTTGTATCGATTATTGGGTAGCTTTATCCTGTTTTACTTTTAGAGACAAGCGCACCAGAAGAAATTCCTATATACATAATATTTGGGGCTGGTAAACAAATTCACAAGTATTTAGTGAACAAATATGTTTGCCCAGCCAGGAGTTAGTGTAGTGTATTCTATCCTCATGAGAGTAAGTTTCCTTACAGAGATCCTCTGAAGAACTCTGCCCTGCTATATTCTATATAGCCAGAAACATGCCTGCAAGCAAGTAGGTTCAGATTTCTATCCTTTTTTTTTTAAAGATTTTATCTATTTATTTGACAGAGAGAGAGAGAGAGAAAGAGAGAGAGAGAGAGAGAGCTCCAGAGAGCACAAGTGTGATGAATGGTAGAGGGAGAGGGAGAAGAAGACTCCCCACTGAGCAGGGAGCCTCCATCCCAGGACTCTGGGATCATGACCCAAGCTGAAGGCAGATACTCAACCGACTGAGCCACACAGGCATCCCCAGGTTTCTATCATTAATAATACCTAGAGGGTTTCTTTATCTCAAGGCTCTGGGAAGAGAAGTATTAAATAAGAATAGCATTAGAGTTTACCTACTTTGAAGGATATACCTATAATAGCAAACTACAAATATTGAGTAGAGTTCGGAAATTCTTTTCCAATTCTGTATTACTAGCTCAGTGAGATTAGCCAAGTGTCTCTATTCAGGCACAGCACATATGAATTTTCTTTATCTGTTGTCATTTTGTCATCCACATCCTTTTCTTTCCACTCCTAGCTCTTCTATACCAGGTTTATCACCTCATTGTATCAAATTCCTTATTACTACCAGTAGAACACTCTTGGCTTCTATCTTTGCTTGCTTTTCAGATTGCAATATAGAGTCTCTGCAAACTGGATGTAGTTTTCATATGAAGGCGTTTTCCCTCCTTGCTGTCAGCTAACTGGCCCTTGCTCGTGTTTATTATACAGGGCTGGCTTCTGCCTCTAGCTGAGCAGCCCGGCGATTGCTGTGTTCTCTGAGTGCTCCCTGTCTGCTCCCTCTGTGCTCTGCAGGCACCGAGCAGCTACAAAAATGGGGTGTATATTCATCTGCTTTGGGCAGGGAGAATAAATTCCAGCTTAGGTCCAAGTTGAAAATGAAGCCCTCACTAGGCAACAATATGGGTTCTGGTATACTTCCCGTGTACCCCATTAGAAGCCCCTTTGGCTGCAGCAGCTTGGAGTTGTACAGTGGAACCATTTCATGCTTAATATTATGTACGACACGGGCACCGTGGGGAGTAAAAGGGCACGAGGCCATGCTTTCCTCATGGAGAAGTGCAAACTCCTGCGGGGGAGTAAAGATTTATAAGCACACAGAGACACACAGGTGTGTGCATGCACACACACATGCACACACCTTGAAATACAACATTATCAATGTACAAGTGAAAAGTTCATGATGCTAATTCTTTACTGGTGAAGAGAAATCAAGGTAATTTTAATTAGTTGTAAAGACCTCACAGAGAAAGCCAAATGCGAGCACTGCTTTGGAGGCCAGGGTGGACTTGCAAAGTCTGGGCTGGCCGAAAGAAAGATTCTCTGAGTTGAGTCCTCATATCGATTTAGTTGAAAACCATGGTCCAACAATTGCCTATCATAATGTAGGCCACATGTGTATACACTGCATTCTTCCCCCTTGTAATTGCTTATTTTGGCCCTGTAAAGCTCCAGCCTATATCTCTCCAGCTTTTATTTGGTAATGTCTATTTAAACACGTTTCTAAGGTTACGTTTGTTGAAATCTAACAGAACAGTGGCATGTATTTTAAACTCGATTGTCCTTGTGTAAAAAACCACTAATGCTTTTTAAAAGCTTCAAAAAAATATTTCATGTTTAAGAATCAGCAACTGAGCAATTCTATCTATTTTCTAAGTGAATCCATAAGGGTGCAGTTTTCTTGGTTTATTAACAGATCTGTTTGTTAGAGGCATTTATTATAAATCCAGTCATTCTGCAAATATTTCTCTAATGCATTTAAAATAAATAAAACCCAAACTTTGCCTTTAAGCACCAATAAAATCAGGAATGCATCAAAGCAAGAAATTCAAAGTACAGCTCGATGTGGCCCTGAGAGAGCTCCACTCAAAGGCAATGTTCACAGGCATTGGAAAATGATGCTGGAAAGGTGTAATATTTATATGTCAAGTCTATCTTACCACAGCTTTAGATATTTGAACAAAAATTTCCACCAAGTTGTCATTGATTTTTTGGAATATGCTTATTCACTTTATTTGTTCCTTGGACTTATTTATAAACATTTTCTGCATCATACTAGGTCACTTTTAAAAGTGAGAATATCTCAAGGGTTTGTTTTATAGTAGTACAAATAAACACAATCTATACAGTTTACTTAAATAGAAGTATTCTACTTATAAGGTCTAAAAGCAGCACTTTATACTTCGTGATTTTAACACAGCCGCTTGAACTCACTTGGCCAAATGCCTATATTAAAAAACAGCACAGTGAGAGGGGTTAAAGGTGAACTTGCTACTCACTGAATCTAGAAATGACTAATTTATTCATCATGCCGAAGGAAATCTCCCACACGTCCATAATATAAATTTATTTAATACTGATTTCATCTTCGGCCTCTTCCTCCTTTCTCATGGATGCAAAACTGTGAGTCATGATAAGATGCTTCCTATGAGAATTATTTTTTTCTGAGTAAAAATGCAATCCAAGTATAGCCTTATGCTTTCTGTCTGAACTTCACGAAGCTTTTAACTAAGCTACTCTTGCTGAATAAGTTACTGTTCATTGACTCTAATTTAAGACATTTGTTTTTTTAAAACATACTTTCCAGAAAACATCTGGTGTATTACTGCCTGAATCTAATAACAGAATATAAAGTTTCAGAAACAAGGTAGAGCAAGTTTAACTATCTCTCTTTCCTTTCCACAGTTAGAGCATCACTCTTATATGTAAAGAGAATTTATAATAATATTATCTATTTAATTAGAGATTATTTTTTAGCAAACTAAAGTTGCTAGTTTTGGGTACTGATTAGGATTCGAATACAAAAACTTTTCTATGTTTTATCATTGCAGTTCCTCATAACCTGTGATATTTTGAAACAAATGGAGCAAAGTGTTTAAATTCAGAATGTGGGGCCTCTCACAATTGCTAAGTATAATCCATTGTGTAATAGATCTGGATATCTTTCAGGGATACATAAAAATATACCAGTCAAGTCAATTGATAGTATAAAATAACTTAATTGAGATATAATTGGCATATAACATGTTAGTTTCAGTCATGCAATATAATGATTTCATATTTGTATATATTGTAAAATGATCATCACATAAGTCAAGTTGGCATCCATTACCATATCATTACAACTAATTCTTCTTATGATGAGAATATTTCAGATATACTCCTTTAGCAGCTTTCAAATGTACAATACAGTATTATTAGTTAGAGTTGCCATGCTGTACATTATATCCTACATCCCCATGACTTAGGAATCTTGTACCTTTTGACCACCTTCACCCATCCTGCCTCTGGCAACCACCAATCTGTTCTCTGTATTTAGTTAGTTTAGTTTGAAAAAAAAAAGAAGCGTTTGTTTATTGTTTTTGGATTCTGCAGAAAACTGAGAACATGTGGTATTTGTCCTTATTTATCTGAATTTTTTCACTTAGCATAATGCCCTAGAGGTCCATCCATGTTGTGGCAAGTGGCAAGATTCACTTCTTTTTTATGGCTGAATAATATTGCACTGTGTGTGTGACATGCATGTGTGTGCCACATTTTCTTTATCCATTCATCTATGGATGGACACTTAGGTTACATGAAAATCTGTTTAAGATGACTACCTATATTTGCTTTATAAAGTGTAAATCATACTAGTTACCTGATTTATACCAAGGCACTCTAATAAATTAGATACTATAGACAATCCCCAACTTATAAAACCGCAACTTATGATTTTTCTACTTTTTGATGGTGTGAAGTGATATGCACTCAGTAAAAACTGTACCTGACTTTGAATTTGATCTTTTTGTGGGCTAGTGATATGCAGTGGAATACTCTCTCTTAATGCTGGGCAGTGGCAGCAAACTCCAGCTCTCAGCCAGATGTAAAACTACGAAGGTAAATAAATAACTGATATACCCGTTATATACCCATACAAGAGTTGTTTTTCACATTCAGTACAGTATTCAATAAATTACATGAGATACCCAGCACTTTATGATAAAATACTTTGTCTTAGATAATTCTGAACAAATATAGGATAAAGCACTTCATTATGTGGAAGTAGATAAAATAAATTTGTATTATAGACTTGTGGGAGATTTCCTGCACAAGGATGAAAGGTTCTGAGTGTGTATAAAGTAGGTTAAGCTAAGCAATGATATTCAGTAGGTTAGGAATACTAATACATTTTTGATGTAATGATATTTTGAATGATGGCCCTATTGGGATGTAACCTCATTGTAAGTTGAGATGATAAAGTTGATGGCAAACAGCAGTGTTTATGTAATAATTATCAAATCAAATGAAACTATAAGTTTTGCTATAATGATTCAATATTGGCTACTGATCCCTATAGCAGTAAATTATAAGATGGAGCATAATGAAGGGACAGCTCATGAATGATCCCATTCATGTTCTCAGGAACATGGACTGATTAAGATCAATGTTTTTACATCTCTGGACTGTCAGTCAGACAGTCCACCTATTCATGGCATTCCCTCATGGCATTCCTTCCTTGGAGGAGGCTCAAGGAAATCATTCTTGTGTTACTATTACTAAATATACATACTCAATATTATCCCTTTACAAAAAAAGTATTGATAAGATTGTTGAAATTGAGACCTTTCTTTCCTTATCTCCTATAATGTATTAGCCTAAAACTTCACTTGAAACAATGCCTTTTCCACTCAACTATATTCCTTCCTTTCTAGAAGACATTTTAATTATTTAAAGACAAAGCTTCTTGTGACCTTATCTAAGATTGTTTCTGTGTACTGATGAACCACCAGAGTAACTTACATATAACAAATATTGTTAAAGGATCAATTTTTTTTCACATAAAATCATACACATACAAATATAAAATAAGCACAAGTCAAATAATTTATTTAATTCATTATTTAATGAGGGAACCAGAAAGATGTTACAACTAATTCAAAGGAGAGTGTAAAGAACCATATATATATATTCATTTTAGCATTCCCATATATGTTATATATAGCATATATATATATATGCAATAGGGAATGCTAAAATGAATTCACAGACATAAAAGCAGTCTTCCATGGAGCAGCAATGAGTTGCATTGTATGTAACAGAAACATTTCACTTGTATTTCTATGGATAAGTATCACTTTGCATTGTTATTAGTGTTCTGAAACTTATAGAATTGTAAAGTAATTTGAAAACAATAAAAGGTGGTAATAGCCAGGAAGGGCGATGTACACAGAACACCCACTATAAGTGGCAGAATTCTAAGATGGCCATAATGATTTCCATCCCCCTGGGCTTATTCCCATGATCATGCAACATTACCTGGCAACAGGGTTTTTGCAGATGTAATTAAGGTTACTAATAAGCTGATTTTGAAATAGGGAGGTTATCTAGACGGGCCTAACCTGATCACATGAAACCTCTTAAGTGCAGTTTTTCTCCAGCTGGTAGCAGAAGGGGAAATCCAGAGATTTGAACTATAGGAAGGATCCAACATGCCATTGCTGACTCAAAGATGATTGGGGCCACATGAAGAGGATTTGAACATGTCCTCCACAATCATGGAGGTTGTGGTTGACAAAAGTGACCTCCAACCAAAAGCCAAAAAGAAAATGGGACCTTCAGCATGGATCCTGAGGAACTAGATCCTGCCCACAATGTCAAATAGACTTGGAAGATAATTTTTTCCTAGAGCTTTCAGATGAGTACTCAGCCCAACAGGTTTTTAACTTTATCATGCCCTACCCTGAGGATCTAGTCACACTGTGCTGGACTTCAGATCTACAAACTGTGAGATAATAAATGAATGCTATATTAAGCCACTAAGTCTGTGATAATTTATTTTGCAGCAATAGAAAACTTTGCCCATTTCACCAATACTTACCATAATAAGTATTGTTACATATGTAAAAGGAAAACAACTGCCGATGACTTGCAGATATTCCCCCTTGAAGCCAATATTAAGTTTTCCTATCAGAAAGCTTAAAAGATCTGGGGCCAGAAGGTCATATGTGAGCAATAAATTGAAAGTGGAAGAGTCTCTGATTTTATGAGATGTATCGTGTATGGAATCCATAAAAGAAGCTGTACCCAGAGTCCTCTTTTCTCTCTAACTGTGGTTTAAAACTTAATAAGCATGGCTTTTAAGAGGCGCTGACTACCAGTTTTTCTAAACACTGCCCTGCATTGATAAATACTTTTCCTTTTAAAAGAGAAGCACGTGTGAACATATTGACTGTAGTTGTCTCCTGGAGAGAAGGCAGCTTACTTTCTCTCACCTGCAGAGGTACTGGAATGAAAGCATAATCATTTGTATTGAGATTTTCAATCACACGTGCCAGGTTTGAGGGTTTGCACCCTGGGTTGGCCGGCCTTTGGGAGCAGGAAAACAGAAAGAGGAAATGTCCGTGTTTGAGCTGGCATGTGCCAAGCAATCTCCATCCAGTACTGACAAGTCCCTGCTGTTGGAAACCTGCAGCAGTTGTGCAGTTCGTCTGTGGATATTACCACAGGCCAAATAAGCCCCATGCATGGGAAATATTACAGAGCTAGAGAAAGACAAAAAACTCACAAATCCACAGAGACACATTTTAAAAAATCAATACACCTCATTCTGATGGGACTTTGAAAGCTCTAATACACATTTTTTTAAAATCAGGTGGATATTTTCCATTTATCTTTAGATTTTTGTTATTGTATCATAAAAATGTTGGGAACATTATGCAGCATCTTTTAAAGAGGGTGGCCTGTTTTATTTTCTTTTAGACAAAAAGTTAAAGACAAAACTCATTTTAGTAATAAATAGAAGCTTCCTTCCTTTCTTCCTTCCTTCCTTCCTTCCTTCCTTCCTTCCTTCCTTCCTTCCTTCCTTCCTTCCTTCCTTCCTCCCTTCCTTCCTTCCTTCCTTCCTCCCTTCTTTCTTTCCTTGAAATATCACTTTCAATTTCTTCCATGAGTATCAAGCAAAGAGCATGAGGCAGAAGTAATTATGAGTAAGCATTTTATACCTCATCACAGCAGTTGTAGACTTCTGAAACAAAGTAAACCCAAGGAATTGCTCTACTTTTTAAATGGCATGTTTTTAAATTCATGCACCATAGTTGATACATGGAAACATGCCCAGTTACAGACACTGTATACACACAGATGCTCCTTGCTTTGTGCAACAAATGTGCTTAAGAAAAGCTGTGTATATAAATCACACATTTATAAAATTGAAACATTTAGAAATACACTAAAGGAGGTTTCTATTTCAAGAGTCCCTGTATTGATTTATTTTACAACACATATAATCATTCCCAGAAATTACTTCTTTTTAAAGAACTGTACCTTGAATATAATAAGCACAAATTTTAAAAACAGGACTTTAAAAGTAGAGAGAAGTTTTAGAAACGTTTAGAAAAAATTACACTCAATAATATTACTACAATGTAATATATAATCTTATATATTACATACATATATATTTATACACATAAATATATATATATATTATTTTTTTAGTGATCCATCCTTCCATTCCAAAAATGTCCAATTTAAAATTTGTAATCCTTAACAACTACTAGTCCTTGCCAGCTATAATAGTGCTACATTGAAAGGTAAGCAAGGAAAAGGGTATAATATGTTTATCTAGGCCTAACCTCAGAGTTAAAGTAGAAAAATTTCTAAATTGTTCATATGATGAACACCAACATTAACTGTTTTTTTAAAGTATATGCAATACATATTTATATGTTGAATTCTATTTTTCCATTTTTAATTTTAGCAATTTACTTTGCCAGAAAAAGAAAAAAAAAATCAGGCCCATCTGTGTGTATTAGTTACCTATTGCTGCTATAACAAATTACCACAAATTTAGTGGCATAAAACAAATTTATTATCTTACAGTTCTGAATGTCATTCACACTGGGCTAAAGTCAAGATGTCAGCAGGGCTGGTTCCTTCTGAAGTCTCTAGAGAGAATCCCTTTCCCTGTGTTTTCCAGCTTCTGGGAGCTGTCTGCATTCCTTGGTTCATTCCAGCAATCATATCTCTCCAACCTCTGCTTCTTCCCTCAACACATGTTCTCTTCACTCTGACCCTTCTGCCTCCCTCTTGCCAGGACCCTTGAGATTACATTGGGCCCATCTGTATAATCCAGGGCAATTTTCCCATCTCAAGATTCTTAATCACATCTGCAAAGTTTCCTTTGTGGTATAAAATAGTATGTTCACAGTTCTAGGAATTAGGACCTGGACATCTTAGAGGGGTAGAAAACATTCTGTCTACCATGCTGTGTTAAGAACCTCATTAAGATACCAATATCAGGGGTACCTGGGTAGCTCAGTCAGTTAAGTGTCTGACTTTGACTCAGGTTATGATCCCAGGGTCGTGAGATGGAGCCCTGCAGGGAGCCTGCCTCTCTCTCTCTCTCTCTCTCTCTCTCTCTGCCTGCTGCTCCTCCTGCTTGTGTGATCTCTCTGTCAAATAAATAAAGAAATAAAATCTTTCAAAAAAGATAATCAAATTCATTATTCTGTCTCTCCTTCTCAATGCATAATTAAATGATTTAATTTTCACCTTTGGAATTAAAATCAGTGTATAAGAATGTTAACCTAGTATTTGTTGAATAACTTCTATCTACCAGGTACTATGCCAAGTGTTTTGTGTGTATTATTTAATCCTTACAACAAACCTATACTATTCATTTTATCTCATTGTATATTGTACACATGAAGAGATTGTAACACAGAGTGTTAAATTAGTTGTTCAAGATTCTAAATCTAGTGAATGACAGTGTCAGGTGATTCCAGAGTTTATCCTCCCAACCCTTTTTATTTTTTGCTCTCTCAAGAAATTAGCAAACAATTTATATGATTCTCCTATGCAAGTTAAAAATATGCTTAAATACATTAAACTATACCAACTAAGGTGTGGCCATGGAACCAAGGCACTGGAGTTAAAGTGGTGCTCCTCCTTAGAAAGCTGATGGTGTCTATTTGCAACTGAGACAACACACCAAGAGTTGTTTTTAAATCACCTCTCTGTAGTTTAAGGAGAACATAGGAAAAGTGAAGACCCTTGAAGTCACTTTTGCGTTTATGCAGATGTGTGTGCTGAGGGTACATTGGTAGGACTTCAATACCTGAATATTATTTGATCTAATCAGATTGCCTTTTCCCCCTAACAGTACAAATTGAGTAGTGTTTGGGGGGAAGTAAAGAGATTTCCCTTTAGCAGTCTGCACCTAAAGGCAGTTGCACTCTTAGAGAATTGACCATAAACTCCCTCTCATCCAAACGCTGCCCACATACTTTAAATCCCTCAGAACCTCATTAGCAAAAATCATTGCTGCTCTTTTTAAATCAGTATTATAATTAATTTAAGTAGATAAATAAGTAATTCTTATTTACTATTTGTCCCTTGGTAGATTCTTAGAGCTCTGTGGAAACCAGAACAGTATCTGTCTTGTTTTTTTTTTTTTTTTTTTTTTTTTACTGTCTTGTTTACCACTTTATGATAGCAACAAATAGAGTGTATGGTACATAGCATGTACTCAATATTTATTTATAGGTGGAAACAAAGAAGGAAGAAAGGGAGGGAAGAAGAAAGAAAGTGAAAAAAAAAAAAAGAAGGTCCAGTCACTACTTTAGGCCTAGAGAAGAAATAGTGATGCATAGGTGTGCATGAAAACTAAAAATGAGACAAGCAGTCCAGATGCCTCCCTAGTTCAGAGCCATGGGCCAGCTATAGAGCAGGCAAAGTTGAGAAGGCAAACATCCACGGATTTAACTTCCTATGTATGGAACCTAGCTCATCCTGTTTAAAGTGGGGGTGACTTCATAAAGAACATCAAAACATTTTGCTGGCCCTGAAGGAAGAGAGAAAAAAAAGTTTTTGAAATGGTGCCTTTAGGGGTAAAGAAAGCATGGGGAGGGGGGTTGGGACAGGGACAACACCCAGTTAGCATTTTAAGAGCCTCCTTTATGATATAATGGTTATGGTAATTGTTCAGCTTCCTCCCACATTGACCAGTATGCAGATTAGGAACACGAACTGTGTCTTTTATCTTTGAGATTCATTATTTAATAAATATTTAACAAATGAATCATGGTGAAAATGGATGAAGGCCATGGTGGAAATAAACCAGTCAATATGGTCACAGACCTCCGAGGAGGAGCTGCCCCGCTGAGGTCAGGGTCATTGTTACCCGGAATGGATGCCTGGTGCAAGTCTTAAAAAATCAGAAAAGCTTTTCCAGGACATGAAGGAGGAAGGAATGTTCTTTTCAGATGAAATAGGCTGTGCAAAGGAAGAAAGGTTTGATAGAACATAGGGTACTCTGAGAATCACATGTAATTTAGTGTGGAGGGAGTGAATAGCAGAAGGATGAGGTTGGGCTGGTGATGAGTGACAAGAAAGAGTTTGGGGCAGGGACAGTTCTTGAGTTTTATGCTAAAATCAGGGGAATATTTAAGGTTCTGTAGGCAGCCAACAGGACTGGATCGCTTCCCCTAGCTGTGCATCAATTAAATTGTAAGGGGTCTGGGATGGGGATTCTTTTAGATTAAGAGGAAAGTGACTGCAACAGTTTTGGAAAAACATCATGAGCACCTGAGCCAATGCACTGCCATCCAGAGGATGAGCAGAGGATGGTGGTTATGTTGTGATGTCTCCCAGCTCATAGACTACAGTGTCTAAGTGATGCCCTTCACCAAGTCAGGTGAGAAAAAACAGAAAGAGATTATAGAAGTGAGGGAATGAGAAGGAGTATAGTTTAGATCTATTGAGTTTGAGGTGCTCCTGGAAATTTATAATAAATAGCATTATTAACTGCTAGCTCTATGCCAGGTACTCTTCTAATATTTCACACATGATCATGGACTTTAAATGAAATGATGTATACAAACACTTTTGAAGAAAGCATAAAATACAACATTAATGTGTGGATTAGTTTGTATGGCCTCTTTCCTATTTTTGCCCTATTTAGGAGAATAAGTCACCAGGGTTTGTTGTTTTTTGTTTTTTTCCAAGTCAAGAAAATCAAATTGCAAAAAAATGGAGAAGGTAATAAAGCAACAAAAATGCCATTTGTTACTCTTTTTATAAAATGACTTAATGGGACTATATTTATAAATGCTTCTAAAATAATACATTCCAGTGTATCCAGTCTCATGAATTGAAAATGTGCTGTTTAGGGGTGTCTGGGTGGCTCAGTGGATTCAGTGACTGACTCTTGCTTTCAGCTCAGTTCATGATCTCAGGGTTCTGGGATCAAGCCCTGCATCAGGCTCCACATGCTGTTGGGAGTCTGCTTGAGGATTCTTTCTCCCTCTCCCCCTGCTTGCATTCTCTCTCTCTCTTTCTCTCTAAATAAATAAATAAATAAATAAATAAATAAATAAATAAATAAATATTTTTAAAAGGGAAAGAAAATGTGTAGTTAGAAATACTTCAGTATCTCTATAGGTACAATATTTGAATACAAATTTTAAATTACTGCCTCTTACTTTTACTCAGTTTGCCTAAGTGTGGATGTCTTTTTCTGACACACAGGTGACTAAGCACAGCCTGACCCCATTTGCTGCTCCAGATGTTACACCACTATGAAAATCAGTGTCTTCATGTTTTATGTATTTCAGTCCATACCATAGTACATGTAGCCTTCTATGCTTCAGTAGAACATATTGTTCTAGAACTGCTGTGTTTCATATTCTTCTGATATCCTTATTGGAGTTAAACAGGTTTATTGGGTAAATTGTTTACCATTGAAGAAAAGTCTACAGAAGAAAAAAAAAAAAACTATTGAATTATAAATGAGATACTGAATATGAGAAATAATAAATTCTACAGTTTTCTCATCTGAGGGCAAAGGCCATGAACGTCCACTAATGCCACAAATGAAATTATTGTGTGCAATCTGGTCCTCAGGAATGAAAACAACGGAAGAAAAGGCCAATTATAAGTATTTAAGAATTAAGACATTGCCAATTATAGCCAATTAAATATATTATTATTTGAGAAGGTTAGAGTAGTGGAAGGAATTCTAAATTTAGAATCAAGGATCTGGGTTTGAGTACTGCTCTATTGCTGGTATGAATATGGGCATCTCTGTAATCTTCAACTTCCTAATCAGTGCTTGATGGCATTTATGTTTTGCACATATTAAATACACATTGTAAAGGTATAGTGAATACTAAAAAATTACTATGATGTGTATCATGTTTAAAAATTATTAATCATAGGATGAATTCTATGTTAATATTTTGTATTGAAAAATGACAAAAATATAGCATGTTTTCCAAATGTGTCAGTGAGCTATCAAAAAGACACTTGTCACTACTAATTTTTATTAGAATAATAGCAATGGCATACCAAGTGCAAACCCTTACTTCATAACAATAAATTTTAAGGAAATAGAATGATAATGGCATTGACACTCTGCATTTGTAAAGTTCTATTTATCATATGAGTTATCTTGGGAAAAAATAATCTCATCAGACAAGACTTCTTTGCCCATCTTAAATATAGTAGGACCTGAACATTTTCTCTTCCAAATTATTTTCATTCTAACCAATTTTTACTATTTTAAACATTATGCTTATTTTTACATTTCCTGTCCCTCTCCACTAGAGTACAAACCTCATGAGAGCAGGGACTTTCATTCAATACTATGTCCCCAGTATCTAGACCAGTGACTGGCACAGAGGAAGTCCTCAATAAATATTAGTTGGATTAATGAATTTCTTTCTGGTATATATTGTTACTTTAATATGTATTTTCTTGCTTAATTCTTATATTCACCCTTTGAATTAGATAATCATAGTAGAAAAACACTTTAATACTTTCTAGATGCCAGGCAATATTCTCAGTACCTCACTTAAATATATTCATTTAACTCTCAGAAAATCTATAAAGTATCTTTGTTTTCCAGATACAGCAATGGAGGCCCAGATAAGTTAAATGACTTGCCCAAGGTCATTGATCTAGAGTGGTAGAAACCAGCTTTCACTTACCCAGTGTGGCTCTAGTTTCCTGCTGACAATCACTTCTTTCTAGGCCTTCTCATTTGTATCTTACATGTGAGACAGCTGAGGCTGGGAGCACTGGATGGAAACTGTACCATTTCCTCAGGTAGGTTTTTTATTCATGCTGTTTTTATGTTTATCATAAAAAAGTCTTTGGGGGGCACCTGGGTGACTCAGTTGGTTAAGCCTCCAACTCTTGATTCCACCTCAGGTCATGATCTCAGGGTTGTGAGGTTGAACCCCATGTCAGGCTTCACACTCAGGCAGAGTCTGCTTAAGATCCTTGCTCTCCCACTGCCCCTCCCCTCACTCATACTCTCTCTATGAATAAATAAATCTTTTAAAAAAAATCTTTCAGAATCAGTGACTGCTATGATGTAACAAAAAATGAATGCAGGAAAATATTGCAGGATGTGTTTAAAACTAACCATATTTAGAGTTCTTTCATTGCAGAGAATTTGAATGAAAGGAGACCTTCGATGTCACTCAGTTTCAAGTTTGTCATCTTACAAATGAGAAACAGGCTCAGGCAGGGACACTGATAGTCTGTGATTGTTTAGGACATTAGTTAGCAATCTAGTTGGAGGATCTTTCTCTTGGGCAGGGTGCCTTCCATTGAGAATTTCAGGATATAATTTTTCAACTCCAGCCTTTCCTGCGTGCCTTTTACTGAGGCATAGATGCTATGGTGACAAGCACTAGACAAATAACAAATGGAACAGAAAATAAATCATACAGAATGGAGGAGGACAATGGTCTCTTCACTTCTTTGTGTTTAATGATTAAGCGGTCCATCCTCGTGGCAGCTTTTCAGAAATGATGATAGAATGTATTTCACTACATATGTCAATATATATTTTCAGATATTAAGATTGTTGAACTTATTATGTTAGCTACTGATGTACTATTTATTTGAATAAATAGACCCATGCAGGAGTGATTTTCTTTTTTTCTTTTTTCTTTCTTTTTTTTTTTTTTTACTTTTTCTGTGGTTTAGCTTGAACTACATAATAGACTTAACTCAAATATTTAATATCTACTTGAAAGATTTTATAGTGGCCATGACTTTGCATTTGTTCATTCCATGGGTATGTCCTGTCAATGCTAAATATTGTTCCATGTGCTGGATGTAGAGTGACGAATAAGTTAGACAAAAATATATGTAGCGCAATGTCAGGAAGTGAGAGCTACTGGGAAAAATAAAACAGGATTGAGGGAATAGAGAAACTCCTTTAAAACATTTTTAATTGAATACAGTTGACACACAATGTTATATTAGTGTCATATATGTAGCCTAACAATTCAATATCCATGTTATGCTCTACTCACCACAAGTGTAGCTACCATCTGTCACCATACAACACCTTTACAGTATCATTGACTATATTCCCTGTGCTGTACATTTTATTCCCATGATTTATTCGTCCCATAACCAGAAGCCTTTATTTCCCACTCCCCTTCATCTATTTTTTCTACCCCTCTACCTTCTTCCCTTTTGACAGTCATCAGTTTATTCTCTGTATTTATAGGTCTGATTCTGCTTTTTGTTTGTTTATTCCTATGTTTTTAGATTCTACACATGAGTGAAATCATATGTTATCTGTCTTTATCTGACTTATTTCACTTAATATAATACCTTCTAGGTCCATCTATGTTGTTACAAATGGCAAGAGCTTATTTTTTATGGCTGCATAATATTCCATCATACACATACATCAACACATCAGCACATCTTAGAAAAACTACTTTTGACCGGATGTTCTGAGCTGAAGACCCTTGAAGAGGTGGCACACAACAGAGAGTTGGATGGATTAAAGGCCTGGTCTATAAGAAAATCTGGCAGAAGAGTATGGAGCATGCTGGAGATGTGAATAAGCTCACCAAGTCTGAGAAATGGCAGGAGGGCCAGTGTGACAGAAGGGGTGAAGGAGAATGAGAATGAAGGGAGACAGTCACTGAGATCCAGAAGCCAGACCACAGAGATACTTGTAGGCCTTTGCAAGAACTTAGGACTTTGTCTTAAAATGGAACTGGTTTAGGTTGGCCCAATAGCAGGTGGAGTTGGATGAACCCAGCCTCAGATTTTACAAGCATGCATAATATACAAGAAAGGCTCCCATCAACACAAATGATGAGGAATTCCTGAAGGCAGAAAACAAAAACACTGCTTGTTGACAAAGAAACCTGAAAAGGTGAAACTACTGAGATCTCCCAGAAAAGAAAAAAAGTAAAGAAAAGTGTTCAAACATTTGGAACAAGAGTAAGCAGTCGTGTGGGAGCCCTGATAGAGCAGCCATCTCAGGATCAACAAATACAGAGTAGACCCTAGAAACTAACTGCTTTTAGTACATCTAGGGGAATTGTGTCCCCTACCCTCTTCACCTGCCTCTACATGCAGCATGGCTGCCATTGCTTACTTCTCACTTAGGCTAAAACTTCAAGAACATCTCTTGAACATCTCTCTAAATAAAATGGGATTACAACTCCTAGGCTCTGATCTGAGGGAGATGCAAAGGAGAACTGAACTTAGGGCATGTCAGAGCTGCAACAAGAGATACAAGGGAGGGGGGAAGAAAAATACAATTAATTCTGGCATCCTTTGAAAACTCAGAAAGCTTTATAAAGTGATCTCACTGGCTCCCCCTGGCAACAAGTGACTGGAACCCATAGAGCCAAAACCATTGGTTGGGGATCAGTACCAATATCTTACCTAAGCATTAATCAGAATCATCTGGAGGGTCAATGCTAGGCCGATTGCTGGGCCTCACCCTCAGAGCTGCTGATTCTGTAGGTTTGGGATGGTCAATGAATATATTTCTAAGGTGATGCTGATGCTGCTGGTGAGGGGTATCACACTTTGAGTACCACTGGATTAGAGCATACTCCTTAGTTAATACTACCCTTAACCCTTCTGAGGCACTCATGTTATCCAGCCAGCCACTATTTAGGTTTGTGATTCCTGCTTTAAATCTTACTTGAAATAGTTTTTCTAATTAATAGGCAATATTTCTCATTTGAAAAAAGCCTGTCTTTCACAAGTAAGGGAAACCACTAAATATTTGGTCATATTCCAGCATACAATGTAATAGTAACCTTTGTTTTTTATGGAAGCATTTCCATTAACAAAAAGTTATTTAAAGGAATAAACGTATTGTATTGACTTTCCTTCATATATCCTGGCTAATTTTCATTTACTTAAAACTGTACATGCCAAACACTAACTGCAGATAAGGCTGGATTCATGGCTTTACTCTTCCTCTTACTAACCACTGTGACTTGAGTGACAAACTACAATTGCCCTTGCCTCAGCTTCCTTATCCACAAAAAAGAGGATGAAATACTACTGGCACTTGTCTTCATGATGGTGGTGAGGACTAACTGGACTGGTGCTCACCAAGCTCCTAGCTTAATGCTCAGGACCTGTCATGGTAATGTGAAATTAATGATTCTAATAAAGGTCATGTTGCCCAATCTCAATTCTTTTGGCTTTGAACATGCTAGCAAATGTGAACTGTTTTTATAATCACATGGGTGTTATCAAGCACCATTGAATTTGTTTTATACAAAACAACTTCTAAGTTTCTTGGTTTGCCAGAGGCAGATTTAACACAAGTGGAGAATTCCAATAATAGTGAAGAACTCTAGTATTGTGTAATAGAGTACAAATATGTAAAGAACCAGGAAAATAAAAAGTACATAGCAGAAACGGCAAACAGAGGTTGGCGCCAAACAATAAAAATAGGGTTGGTGACTGCTATGTTACATAATTGAGACCAAATTTTAGGAACAGCCAAATTTCTCTCCATTTCACCATTGCTGGCAGAGCGATGGTTGAGAGAGCAAACCCGAGAGTACACCTCATGGATATTCAGTAAATGGCTAGGATATTTCAATGACATGGTAACAGACATTGGAATCATTAGCCGTATCCAGATGTTTGAATTGATTTCCAGACACAGATAGGTTGTATGAAAGAGATGGAAAAAATAGTGGAAGTGGGCCAGAACACAAAAAAGACAGAGTATCTAAATTATCCAAATCCAGGGGGGCCTGGGTAGCTCAGTGGTTGAGTATCTGCCTTTGGCTGAGGTTGAGATCCTGGAGTCCTGGGATTGAGTACTGCATCAGGCTCCCCGCAGGGAGCCTGCTTCTCCCTCTGCCTGTCTCTGCCTCTCTCCCTGTGTCTGTCATGAATAAATAAATAAAATCTTTTAAAAAAATTATCCAAGTCCACATGCGTAAATACTAGTCCATTCTGATATGGAGGTACACGCTTTTGGTTTTACTTTCTCCTTATTTTTGTTGAAATTAACTATAAGATGAAGGGAGTACACTAAATAGTGACATTCTTAGAGCACCCTTCTTGAAAACTTCTAAAAATGTTTTAAATGCATCAGTCATGTCTTTGGGTATAGATGCTACATTTGGCTTCCAAATGACATTTTACACAACAAAAGTAATAATAAAAGTCATGCTAGTACTTGCTCATTTTCTACACTGTTGTGTTTTGAGAAAAATATATTTTGAGTTTATTCAGCAAAACGTTAATGTTAGCATTAAGACAATATGGGGCAGCCCAGGGTCTTAGCGGTTTAGTGCCGCCATCAGCCTGGGGCCTGATCCTGGAGACCCGGGATCGAGTCCCACGTCGGGCTCACTGCATGGAGCCTGCTTGTCCCTCTGCCTGTGTCTCTGCCTCTCTCTCTCTCTCTCTCTCTCTCTCTCCCTCTCACTCTCTCTCTCTCTCGTGAATAAATACATAAAATCTTAAACAAAAAAGACAAAATAATTATCTGGGTTGCATGAAATGATGAAAGTGCATCCCAGTCTGGGGCTATTTCTCTCTTTCTGGATCTGAATAGTACTTGAGCAAGGTATAAAGATCATTAGAATCCCTTTGTGAAAAATTTACTCACCCCTTAGAACCATTTTGATGAAGCTAAGTTATTATTTTTACTCAGTGCTAAACATGGATTACAAAGGAGAAGCTCCCTTATTAAACACATTGAAACAAAGGACATTTAAGAATACTAGCTGAGGTATCAGCAGATCTGAATTGTAGCTTTGGCTCTAATGTTCAGTACTGTGTGAACTTAGTGAGTTGCTTACTTCTTCAGACCTTAGATCAATGATGTCACATCAATGATGTGAAAGGTTTTTTTTTTTAAAGTTTTTATTTAAATTCCAGTTAGTTAATATACTGTAATACTAGTTTCAGGTGTACAACATAGTGATTCCACACTTTCACACAATACCAGTGCTCATCACAAGTGCACTCCTTAACACCCGTCACCTATTTAACTCCCCTCACCTCCCATCTGGTACCCATAAGTTTGTTCTCTATAGTTAAGAGTCAGTTTCTTAGTTTGCCTCTCTTTTTCCCCTTTGTTCGTTTTGTTTTTTAAATTCCACATATAAGCAAAATCATTTGGTATTTATCTTTCTCTGACTTGTTTCACTTAGCATAATATTCTTTAGCTCTATCCACATTGTTAAAAATGGCAAGACTTCATTATTTTTTATGGCTAATATGCCTATATATGTATGGTGTACGGTGTACGTTTTCTTTATCCATTCATCAGTTGGTGGAGACCAAATTTGGTCTATTGTAGGTAATGCTGCTATAAACATCAGGGTGCATGTATCCCTTCAAATTAGAGTTTTTATATTCTTTGGGTAAATACCTAGTAGTACAAATGCTGAGTCATACAGTCACTCTATTTTTAACTTTTTGGGGAACCTCCATATTGGTTTCTATAGTGGCTACATCAGTCTGCATTCCCACCAAGAGTGCAAGAGAATTCCCCTTTCTCCACATCCTAGTCAACACCTGTTGTTTGTGTTGTTTTTAGCCATTCTGACTGCTGTGAGATGATATAGGTTTTACTTGCATTTCCCTGACCATGAGTGATGTGGAGCACCTTTTCATGTGTCTGTTGGCATTTGTATGTCTTCTTTGGAAAAAAGTCTACTTATGTCTTTTGCCCATTCTTAAATTAGATTATTCACTTTTGGGGAGTTGAATTGTATAAGTTCTTTATATATTTGAATATTAACCTTTTATCAGGTATGTCATTTGAGAAGATTTTCTCCCATTCCATAGGTTGACTTTTAGTTTTGTTGATTGTTTCCTTCACTGTTCAGAAGCTTTTTATTTTGATGAAGTCCCAACAATTTTTTACATTTTTGTTTCTCTTACCTCAGGAGACATATCTAGACGGAAGATAGCTGAAGTCAAAGAAGTTACCTCTTGTCCTCTCTTTTAGGATTTTTATGGTTTTATGTCTCACAGTTAGGTCTTTAATCCATTTTGAGTTTATGTTTGTGTATGGTATAAGAAAGTGGTCCAGTTTCATTCTGCTGCATGTTGCTGTCCAGTTTTCCCAAAACTATTTGTTGAAGAGACTTTTTTACAATGGATATTCATTCCTGCTTTGTTGAAGATTAATTGACCATATAATTGTGGGTTTGACATGACAGTTTTTTGATAAAAAGTGATTTTTAAAGAAACTTCCAAGGATAAAATTTTTTATACTAACAGACTGTCAGTTATTTTCAGTATGGTATTACAAATATGTTAATATGTTTATAAAAGAACATAAGCTGATATCCCTAAAACTAGGCTACTTACTTGAAAAAATTTACTATTCTTGTTTGTAATTCTAACTTGAAAGGACACAGTTACCTTGAGGTGACCACAAATGATGACAGTTTTCATCAAGGTATAGTATCTTCACCATTTAAAATAGTGAATTGGGGAGCTGGCTTAGTCAGAGGAGCCTGCAACTCTTGATCTTGGGGCTGTGGGTTTGAGTACCACTTGGGTGAAGAGATTACTAAAAAATAAACTTAAAATCAAATAAAATAGTGAAGGGGCAGAGATTATAGTTAAAAGAAGTTAAATCCTTACTTCAGAAATTCACTAACTATTCTTGTTTGTTGACATAGCAGAGCAGAATAGTTGCTCCCAGTTCAACTTTTTCTCTTCATCAACATATCATAGAGTCCCAGGTACAGACTGAATGAGACCCCGGCAGTGAGGAACAAGTAGACCCACTGAGGATCAACAATTTGCTTGTGCCTTCAAGACAAGGCCTAAAGATACCATTTTAAACTGCACACTCCCACTGCTAGCGGGTTGTGAAATAAACTTGGCAGGTTACAACCAGAAGTTGAATATTAAGTAGGACAAAATAAAACATCACAGTGTTTAGTACACGAGATATTTTTAATATTGCAGAACTTTTTTTCAAATATGTATGTATGACTTTGTACATGATGACAATATTTCTTCCTGTGCATCTCAGTCAAAACAGTTTGAAAAATACTCTTCCAAATGATCAAATGGCACATGGCACATCGGAGTGTGTGGCTAAATAAATATAAGATGTATAGGTAGGTAGGATCTAATTCATGAAGATCAGTTTGAGCCCCACATTCTCAATTCACTCAGTTAACACTTGAACCCAGAAGCAAACCAGAAACTCCTTCTCACAAATACTGTAACTTACCATAAAGAGGCTGGCTTTGTTGACAACTGAAAGGGACATTGATTCTCCTAAGGGTCTTATCATGGACCAGGTAGCATCCTGATTGTCAAAGGCCTGTGTGTCATTGTACTTGCTCTTTCATATGGATCCAGTTATCATGTGTATTGCAGGCTGGCTAATGGAGAGAGTCTTCACTTGCTCTGAGCACCACCGAACACTGGCAGCGTTTCAAGCCACCTGGTAAAAGGGTCAAAGCAGGACACCAAATGTGATTGAAATTGCCTCTAGACTCTGAAAGTCCTCACTGATAAAATTGTCTTCTTCCAGTTTTTTTTTGTGTGTGTCCTTGTGTTTTAAGTGTGCCTCTTATAAACAGTGTATCAATGTGATTTTAATAATCTATTCTAATAATTGCTTTCTTCCAAAAGGCAAATGTATGTTTGTATACATGTGCATATTTAAATTACTTTAACCATCTTATTCTTTTATTTATTGATTTTTTTTGGTATCTTTTTATTGGAGTTTGATTTGCCAACATAGTATAACACCCAGTGTTCATCCTTATTTATTGAATTTTTAAAAAAGATTTTGAGAGAGAGTGAGAGAGCAAGAGAGAGCATGAGGAGGGGGAAGGGCAGAGGGAGAAGAAGGCTCCCTGCTGAGCTAGGGAGCCCAACAGGGGGCTTGATCCTGGGACCTTGGGATCATGACCTGAGCCAAAGGCAGACACCCAATCGACTGAGCCACCCAGGTTCCCCCTATATACTGGATTTTATTTTCATTTGCCAATAAATACAGCATGAAATCTATCTTAGTCTACCCAGGAAACTATCAGAATCAGGGTTTTCTAGCAAGTGCTTCATTATTGGGAAATTTGACCTAATCTGAAGTTATATTTTTTCATGCTTAACTGAGTACCCTTGAATTTCATTTCCATATATATTCCTGAGATCTTTTCTAATATATATTAAGAGTTCTACAGTTCTTTTGTGTGGGCATTTCTCCTCCAGGGTGCAAACTTGGATTTAATTACTGAGGGCATGTTGAGATACAAATTTATTAGGCTTTGATAAAATAGGAGACAGGAGCTGGCTTTCTTTTGGAAGGTGATCTCAGGTAAGAGAATGACAGTGTCTTTTTTTTTTTTTTAAGGTTTTATTTATTAATTCATGAGAGACACACAGAGAGAGAGGCAGAGACATAGGCAGAGGGAGTAGCAGGCTTCATGTAGGGAGCCCGATGTGGAACTCAATCCTGGAACTCCAGGATCACACCCTGAGCTGAAGGCAGATGCTCAACTGCTGAACCACCAGGTATCCCAAGAATGACAGTGTCTTGATGCTAGAATAGAAATTGGCCAGTGAAGCAAAGGGGAGACAGTAGCAGCAGAAGTTGCCCCTTCTAAGATTGGGAAGACTCAGAAGATAATGAATTTCAGAGTTCTCTAGTGAGTTTTCTGATTTTCTTCTACATCCTCATTTCAATTATCAGGGCCCTTTTTATTCCAGATCAATTGCCTGTTATGTAGGAAGACTCTCCCAGTAAACTCTGAGCTTGATTTTGAGTTTTAGTTCTTTATTTATAACAGTTAAATTCTTTCACTATAACAGTAGAAATACTCCTAGAAGTATACCTTCTTTTTCTGGCATTAAGAGGGTTAGCTGCCTGAAGTAACACTTCCAGTATGGAACAGCAAAAGAGTCTCAATCAACAATATGTACGTGTGTGTGTGTACACATGTGCGTGTGCACCCACAGACACAAATTCCTCTTTCTGTAGGCATGCATAAGCTAGTTGAAAAATAAAGTGAATTTTTAGATGCAAGATACATAGGTATTTGCCTTTGGGGCATTTCCATATTCCTGATGAGATAGGCTTGAATTTTAAATGTCCTATGTGACAAGAAAGAGACAAAACTAAGGGCACTCTCAATGTCTAAAGTCAGAACAGAGACACCATTGTATAGATCAAGGCCCCAGAAGCAATCCTTTCAATGGGTTCACTAAAAACATTTTTTTAAAAAGATTTTATTTATTTATTCATGAGAGACATAGAGAGAGAGAGAGAGAGAGAGAGAGAGAGGTAGAGACACAGGCAGAGGGAGAAGCAGGCCCCACGCAGGGAGCCTGATGTGGGACTTGATCCCTGGTCTCCAGGATCAGGCCCTGGGCTGAAGGCGATGCTAAACCGTTGAGCCACCCAGGCTGCCCAAAAACATTTTTTTAATTAATTAATTTTTTTTCCAAAAACATTCTTTTTTTTAATTAAATTTTTTGTAGTAATTTTTTTATTGGTGTTCAATTTGCCAACATATAGAACAACACCCAGTGCTCATCCAATCAAGTGCCCCCCCTCAGAGCCCATCATCTAGTCGCCCCCCATCCCTGCCCATCCAAAAACATTCTTGATGAAAAAACATTTTGCCTGCTTCAGCCTTCATTCTGTATGGTGGTGGGTGAAGGTCAGTAGGGAGGTGACAGGTTGTTCCTAATCATAAGCCAGACATCACCTGGCTTTAGGAAGAATATTTGATGGATTAAAAAAGCCTTAAACTGAATGTTTAAAGTTATACAGCTAGTGCCCTCAACTGCCTAAAAACAAAAACAACAAAAATGAGTGCATTGATTAACTTCAACCTCAGACCTCAGAATTCCAATAGATAAAGGTCCAAGAAACATAAGCCTATGACTAAGAAATCACAAAATAACCAAAGAAGCAAGCTGCTTAGAGAAAATAATCTGAAATGAAATTTTTGGAATCTCAAATATCAAGAAATTTATAGAATTATTACATAGAAATATAACTACAAAAAAAAAGAAATATAACTACATTTAATATGTTCAAAATGCGTATCAAACTATAAAAAAAACCCAAACAACTAAAAAATGACAAGGAGCATTTAAATAACTGCATAGAATTTCTAGAAAATAGTAAATATTATAACACATATAAGGAATTCAGAATGTGTTAAATTCAACATATTTGCTAAGAATTCAATGATGTATCTAATATGCTATTTAACACAAGTAAAAATGGAATAAACAGGGAGAGAGTACTGAAGATTACATAGAATGTACCACAGAGAATTGACAAAATAAATAAGACGAGGTAAACTTTTAAATTCCAGTTAGTTAACATACAGTGCTCCATTAGTTTCCAGTATACAATATAGTGATTCAACAATTCCCTACATCATCCTGTGCTCATCATGTATTTCACCCATCCCCCACCCACTTCACTCTGGTAACCATCAGTTTACTCTCTAGAGTTAAGTCTGTTTCTTGGTTTGCTCTCCCACTCTTTTTTTCTCCCCCCTGTGCTCATTTGTTTTGTTTCTTAAATTCCACATATGAGTGAAATCATATGGTCCTTATCCTTCTCTGACTAAGTTATTTTGCTCAACATTATATTCTCTAACTCTCTCCATGAAGGCGAGGTTAACATTTATGGGAATATAGTAAATTGTTCTGGTTTATACTTTATTGTAATTTTAGAATGAGAGATTGGAGAGAAAATAGGCAAATATTCAAAGATGCTAAGGCTGAGAATTTTTAATATTGATGAAAGACAACAGAATTCAGTCTTAGGAAACCAGGGAATCCCAAGGAGTATAAACAAAAAAAATTGTTTGATTGATTATAAAATTTCAAAATACTGAGAATAAAAAGATCTTAAAAGAATCCAGAAAAAATTACAGTAATGACTAACTTCTACACAGCAACAGATAAGACAGAAGATAAAGAAATAATATCTTAAAAGCTAAGAGAACATAACTACCATTCCAGAATTATGGTCCCAGTGAAATACTTTTCCAAGTTTGAGAAAGATATAAAGATAATTTTATACAAATAAAACCTGAGAATTTTAATACTAACATACATTTCTAGGGAAACTTCTAAAGGAAGTACATTAGAACTATAGAAAATGATTTAAGAACAAAGATGAGTTGTAAGAACTGGTGAACAAAGAAAATGGAAACTGACCAAACACTGACTATGGAGAACAGTAATAATATCTAATTTGTGAGTTAAAGATATAAAATAGAATTTAAAAATACTGTAGGGGTGACGCCTGGGTGGCTCAGTGGTTGAGCATCTGCCTTCTGCGTAGGGTGTGATCCTGGTGTCCCAGGATGGAGCCCCACATCAGGCTCCCTGAATGGAGCCTGCTTCTCTCTCTGCCTATGTCTCTACCTCTCTGTGTCTCCCATGAATAAATAAATAAAATCTTAAAAAAATAAAAATAAAAATACTGTAGGGTTGTAAATATGGGATAAATAGACCAAATAAGAACTACAAATAAACTATCTTGAAATGGATATAGACTAAAATTTCCAGAAAAAAAAGCAAAGATGAGCAGGGTGGATTTAAATAAATATTGAGCTATTTTATTTCTTTTAATCTAATATGCCACTGAATTAGGGGGGTATTATTATTTTACAGCCTACTGAAAAGAAAAATGAAAACACTACCTATTAAATTGTGACACTGTATTTTAATATTAATCCCTTCTGATGGAAATTCTTTATGCCTCATGAATTAGTCATAGCAGCCTCTTTTCTTTGAAATATTTTTCATTTATTCTGAAAGATTTAGGATTGTTTCCACCTTCAGTTGCATTTATTGGTATGATATACAACGCATTCGCATATATCTAAGAAACAGTACATAATAGGTTTATCTACTTGTAAATATCTGTCTGAAGTCACTTCCTACTGATAAAAGATTTGAGGTCTCAAGATGTAATTCTAAATTGGCATGTGGCTAAAAATATATTTTCAAAATACACAAAAGAAAAAGTTAATAAATTTACCATCATATTAGAAGGTTAAGGTAACTACCTCAATAATTGAAAGACCAATCAAAAAATAAATTAATAAGGATTGAAATGATATAAAAATATAATAAGGCAATTATAAAGTTTGCTCAAATGGATATAATTGCACCCCCAAACTGCAAATATATGTTCTTTCAAAGACACATGGAATATTTGCAAAAAATGACAAATTACATAGAAAAAAGCAAACATCAACAAATTTCAAAGAATCAATATCTTGGAGAGCATGTTGTTTTTAAAAATGCACTCAGTACAATAACAAGATAACTTTTAGAGTCATTCAGATGCAAATTAAAAATATACCACTTCCTAACTCATAGCCCCCCCCAAAATCAAACTAAAAGCTAGAAAATATTAAATATCAAAGAATAATGATTCTTACCTATCATTACCACATATGTGTCTAACAACAGAGCATGAAACTATGTTGGAAAAAATTGGCAGAATTATAAATCTATCATAGTTGGAGAATTCAAAATCCTTCTTTCAGAAATGAGCAGTTTCAGCAGGCAGAAAATCATTAAGGACATACCTGAACTTAATGCTATCAACCAACTGGTACAATTGGCATGTATAAATTACTTCATCCAATGACAGCAGGATAGACATTCTTCTCAAGCTCACATGGAACATTTACCAAGATAGACCATATTCTGGGCCATTAAATGCAGCTTACCAACTTTGAAAAAATAGAAATCATATAATGTTTGCTCTTAGACCACAGAAATCAGTAACAGAAAGATACTTGGAAAATTCCCAAATACCTGGAGATTGAGCAATGCACTTCTAAATAACCCATGGGTCAAAGAAGAAATATTCAGAGAAATTTTAAAGTATTTTGAACTGAATAAAAATAAAAATGCAATTTATCTAAGTTTGTAGGATACAGTTAAAGTAGTGCTTAAAGAGATATTTATAGTAGTAAATGCATATATTCTAAAAGAAGATCTAAAATCAATCATGTAAGCTTCTAGGATACTACAAAAAGAAGATAAAATTAATTCCAAAATAATCATAAGAAAAGAAATTATAAAAATTAGACCAATAAAAAAAACATCAATGAAACTGTAAACAGAAAAATCAATAGAGAAAAATCAACAAAACCAAAAGCTGGTTCTTTGAAAAGGTCAGTGAAATTGATAAGCCTCTCCCCAGGCTAACTAAGGAAAAAGAGAAAAGACACAAATTACTAATATCAGAAATAAGAGAGGGGGCATCATCAGAGATCCTACAGACATTAAAAGGATAATAAAGAAATATTTTGAATAACTCTATGCCCACAACTCTGATAACCTAGATGACATGGACCAATTACTGGAAAGACATAATCTGTCAAAATTCACATGAGAATAAACAGACATCAGAAAAGGCCTACATCTATTAAAGAAATTGAATCAATAATCAATAACCTTCCAAAACAGAAAGTGTGGGCTCACTAGTAAATTATGCCAAAATATAAAGAACAAATTATACCAATCATTAAAATCTCTTCCAGAAGATAGAGCAGAGAATACTTCCTAATTCATTTTATAAGGCCAGAATTACTTTTATACTAAAACCTGATAAAGAAATGCAAGAAAAGAAAATTGCAGACCAATGTCTCTCATGATCATAGAGGCACAGAAAAATGTTAGGCCAATAAACATACTCTACATGATAATATTATGATAGATACATGCCATTTTACATTTGTCCAAACCTTCAGAATGTATAACACAAAGAGTAAACCCTAACGTAAGTGATGGACTTTGGGTGATTATGATGTGTCATTATAGGATCATCAATTGTAACAAATGTACCACTGAGGTGGGGGATATTGATAATGGGAACATTATCAAATACATTATGTATGTATGGGAACAGGGAGTATATGGGCAATCTCTGTACCTTCTCTTCAATCTTTCTGTGAGCCTTAAAATGCTAAAAAAAAAATAGATCTTATAAAAAAAATCCTATATATCAAAGCTTGAGGGATAGAACTAAAGTAGTATTACAGGGAAATATATATCCTGAAGTATTTACATTAGAAGAAATATGATAATTCATTAATTATCTAATTAAATATATTTTAAAAAAAAACTATAATTCCATAGAAATCAGAAGTATAAAGATAAAAGCAAACAAAGACAGAAAATATAGGTAGAAAGGATTAACAAAACCCAAAGATAAGTCTTTGAAGAGATAATTGCATATAAGTTTGAAAAGATTGATCAATAAAATTAATTAAGCATAAATAAATACTAGAAGGATGAAAAGAGAATTTAATATATATGAACCAGATATTAGAATGATTAGAAAGATTATGGACAATATTTGCTAATAAAGTTGAAAATTTGGTTAAAATGAAATAATTTTAGAAAAATAAGACCTATCAAAAAATTAATTTTCCAATAAAGACAAAAATTCTTCCAAGGAATAAAATATCAATCTTAGATGATTTTATAGGTGAGTTCTATCAAACATTCAAAAAACGAAATCTTTAACAGAAGAGACCACTTGCCAACTCAATTGATGAAGGTAGTATAATGTTGGCATGAAAATCATATAAGGAATATAAAAATAGAGAGTATTTTTAAAGATTTTATTTATTTATTTGTTCATGAAAGACACAGAGAGAGAGAGGCAGAGACATCGGCAGAGAGAAGCAGGCTCCATGCAGGGAGCCTGATGCAGAACTGGATCCTGGCTCCAGGATCACGCAGAAGGTAGGAATTTAACCACTGAGTCACCCAGGCATCCCAAAATAGAGAGTATTAAAGACCAACTTATGCTATCTTTGTAAGCATAGCTGCAAAAATTCTAAATATTAGCAAGCCAACTCTATCATTTTCTTGAAGGTAAACATTTCCTTGAAAAAGAAGAAACCATTGATATATTTTATAATCATTTCCATTCTATTCTACTGGAGATCTTAGTGTAATATAATAAAAATAAAGAATGAGAATTAGAAAAGAAGAAAGAAGGCTTGTTATTATTTGTAGATTACATGTCTCTATGGACAAACTCAATTTTCTGCAGATTACTAGAATAAGAGTATAGTAAGATTGACAAATATAAGGATAATATACTAAAATCAGTTGAATTTCTGTATCTCTGAAAAATAGGACATTTAATTTGACAAGCATACTATTTTGAACAAAACCCCAAAAATATAGTAGCCAGGAATAAATATGAAGAGGATTAAAATAATATTATGATGAAAAAAATAAAAGTCTGTGTAAATGAAAATAAATACCATATTCATGGACAGAAAGACAAAAAATAGGCCAGTCTTCCTAAATAGATTAAGAAATTAACTAAAGTTTCCATTCAAATCCCAAAAGAATTTGAGGTTGGACAAGCTCAGACGTTGTTTCTAAAATTTATATGTAAGAACTGAGGATTGAGAATAGCTAAATTATTCATGAGGAAGACGATGGAGGAGGATGAAAAAAGAGGAATAGGAAAGTGCCTTACTAAACATAAAACTTATCATTAAGAAAATTTAACTGACAATGTAGTACTGGCATAGAAGAATAGACCAGTGAAACAAAGTACCGGGTAGGCCTAGAAATAGACCTTTCTGTCTCTCTCTCTCCATATAGATAGATAGATATAGATACAGATACAGATATAGATATAGATATGGCTGAGATATGACAGAGATAGAATTCCCAGTCATTTGGGAAAGAATTAACTATCCACAAATAGTTCTGGGGCAGCTTTGTATTCATATTAAATAAATAAAATTTGAACTCTGCTTTTCACCAATACAAAAAAATTTATTTTACATAGACTCAAACTTACTTGTAGTGAGAGACAGAACTTAAAAAAAGACAAAACAAACTTTAATGAAAGCATTGGAGAACACATCACAGTAGTGAAGGATTTCTAAAATAAGGCATTAAAGGATCCTAAGGAAAGGATCAATATATTCAAATGCATTAAAATAAAGAACTTATCAAATCACCATGAAAAAGAGAAACAACAAACTACATGAGGAAAAAAATATTTTCCAAGTATGACCAAGGAAATATTATATCCAGAATATGTAGATAATCCTGCAACGCAATATGTAAAAGCAAACAATATATTATAAAAATGGGAAAACATGGGATGCCTGGGTGGCTCAGTGGTTAAGCATTTTCCTTCGGCCCAGGGCATGATCCTGGAGTCCCGGGATGGAGTCCCACGTTGGGTTCCCTGCATGGGGCCTGCTTCTCCCTCTGCCTGTGTCTTTGCTTCTCTCTCTCTCTCTCTCTCTCTCTGTGTCTCTCATTAATAAACTTTTTTTATAAAAAGGAAAATATGAGCAGCATTTGACAAAAGAAAAAAAATGAGGGGCCAAACTCACTAAGTTAAGCAAATGCAAAATAAATACAAAAGGAGCTATTTCCTGATAGTGATAAAAACTTAAAAGATTGAGAATTTAAATATTGGAAAGCATACGGTAGAATACAAACTTTATAAAATACTGGGGGGAGTATACAGTCAGTGGTACAGTTAGTGGAAGTCGGTACAGTCAGTGGAAAACAAATAAGCATTCACTTTTAAAGTTGAAGTTACATCTATACTACGCCCAGCAACTCTATCCTAAGGAATACAACATAGAGAACTCTTTCTATATGCACACTGGAGATAAATTTTAAAATGTCGAAGTGTGAAATAGACAAAAACCAGAAATAATTCAAATGTACTGATAGGTAAAGCATGTTTAAATTCATGGAGTTCTATGTCATACACTTTTGAAAATGAGCCAGAGTATCAACATGATGTAACTCAAAATATAATCTTAAGGGTGGAAAAAAAAATCACTGGAGTACACCCAGAAGTATGATTTATTATCAGCATATAAAGGTACACAATAGACAAAACTATACAGTGTACTTTTTAGGACATACATCTGTTTGCTGCCCTACAGCACTGATTCTAAAGAACTGTTCCTTCCCTCAGGGCAGGTGCACATACAATTAGCCTGAATCAATTAAAGATAAGAGGAACAGCTTTTGGAAAGGGGACAGAAGAAAGAAATAATTGTTGCAAATAAGCAAAGCCT
This sequence comes from Canis lupus baileyi, assembly GCF_048164855.1. Classification (NCBI taxonomy): domain Eukaryota; kingdom Metazoa; phylum Chordata; class Mammalia; order Carnivora; family Canidae; genus Canis; species Canis lupus. The sequence goes on from NC_132862.1 coordinate 27,282,214, forward strand.
AGTTGAAAGACTAAAGTAAAAATATTCTCAGTCTAATTTTATTAGTATTTGTAATTTCAGATTCAGAGTACAGAGCCATGCAAAACTTTAATTTTTAATATTGTAAATAAACAAAAATAAAGTGTTGCCAAAGTAGCTGCTGTAATCATTTCCCATCATTCACTCTTAAGAGCTGAAAACACCTGCTCCCTCAACCACTTGCTGAGGATACTTTCTGAGGAGGTGCTCTTAAGGTATGTTCCTCCCAGTGTCTGACAGTAGTATTTACTTGTCATTTGAGTAGAATAGGCTCTTCTCTTGTACTTTGCATTTTTTAAGTGCACAAATCTAATTTAGCTATGAGTATCGTTATATTAAATCCTCAGTCGAGTATCTTTATCTCATAGCAATGCACATGGGAAACTCTTGATACTTAAGTAAGCAATCTTATTCCTGAATGGGTAATGCTGCTTCAAGTTTCCAAGCCTTTTTAATGTCTGTGTAGAGTACAACCTTCCCTTTTATTTCATCCCTCACCTAGGTAAGATTCAACTTCCTGCACGTCAGAAATTTGCTAAATGCTTTATGTCCACTACCTCAGCTGGCCTCGAAGTAACACTAGGAGGTGAGTTTACCCTCCTCTGAATAGCGGAGTAAGCGAAAGCCAAAGCCGAGAAGGGTTAAAACTTGTCACGTGGCTAATAAAGGGCATTGCGCCACAAAGCAGCTTGGATTCGCCTGGACTACAGCTGTGTCTATGGAAATAAAGAGCAAGAGGCTTCGACTTCAAAGACATTTCTCTGGTCCAATTGACAGGCTTCAGTAATCATTTGGAGCTGGGTTTGAGAGGCAAGGAATTATCAAGGATAATTGGAGACTTCTGACATGATTACACCAATAACTAAGCACAGATAGGGGCTCTTAGAGCCAACCTGGTAAGATAGTCTGGACAAGCTGAGATCTCAGTATCTCTGGGACATGCAGGTGGTGCCCACTTAAGAGTTCAACAAGATCATACTGGGGTTTTGAACAAAAATATATAATGGAAACATGAAAAAGGTTATTTAAGAGGCAAAAAAAAAAAAATCAGGGTAAAAAGTATCTTTTTGGCTCTAAAACTAGTGCAACTATGTACATGCATGTATAGTAATAAAAAATTTAGCCCTATAAAATAAACATACCTCCGTTTCTAATCAGAGCACAAAGTTCACATGATAACAAACAAAACTTAAATTTAGTTAGCTTAATGACTGCTCTCAGGTTTTGTAAAAATCCAATAGCCCAAATACACAAAACTTAATTTGGAAAGTAGGTCCTATATTGATCTAACACTGGAATGAAATAGAATTTGTCTGGTTAGGAGAGGTTTCCACAATTTGGGTTTGCTTTGCAATTCTTAAGTTACAAGTTTGAGTGAATGCTGCAACCATTATGGGACAAGATAAAAGAAGAATCAAACAGGAATTCAGGAGTTGCTATCAATTTCCATTTCTCAGACTTAAGTGTCTATCATTGAATTTATTTGTGGGTATTTCTTTTTTAGGATGGTATTTTTTGTTGTTTTTCGTAGGAGGGATATCCATAAAAGATTATATGACATTTTAGATAAAAGAAATGTTCTACTCTTTTTTATCTCATACACACTTGGAGAAAGAGGGAGAATGAAACGGAAAACATAAAAGAATGAGATCTGACCTAATTTAAGCTCTAGCTAAACTTTCAAAATAGAAGGCATTAAATATGGTCATTAAAATAAATAAAAATGTTAAAACTTCTTGACTTATGCCACTAGGCCATATGTGCTAATCTCTTTTAATTGTCCCCAGCCAGACATCAATTTTTTTAAAGAGTGTCTAAAAAAAAGAATGGAAAATTCGTAACATGGCTAGGTAATAATCTGCTTGCAGATTGTTCATTTATGTCACCAAAGGGAAAAGGGAGCTCACGTTAATACCGCATGCTAATATGCTTCTTCTAGCTTATTGCCCATACTGCTCCATAGGAATGTCACAGAATGTCTGTGTAAGCTAATTTTTATGGATTTTCATGAAAAGCTTGAGAAACACAGCCAGAAAATAGTCTTCCTATCAGTCTCACTAGATTACTTTCAGTACTCTGGCTATAAAAGAAAAGCCATATCATGAGCTTGGAAAAACCCAATTGCCAGCTAAATTATGGCTGTCTGTTGGCTGGAAGAAAAGGTTTCAGGTGGTCTTGAGCCTCAGATACAGAGGTGATCTAAAAAAGCTTAGCTGCTTTCTGTTGTAAATGGAGTCACTCAAATTTAAAATAAAGTTCTCCTAATGACTGTTATATTTATATAAGATGTATTCAAAACAACAACTGAAGCCCATAATCTCTCCATTAAATATATGAGTCAGATTCATGTCATCATGTCATGAATTTGTTAGATTATTCTAACAAATTCTGGGGTTCACTAGCACTCAGTGAGTTTTTTTCATAGAGTGAAAGTTCCACAGGAGTATTTACTATTTATTTATTTAATTTATTTTTCAGAGAGAAAGGGTGAGAATGCAAGTGGGGGAGGGGGCAGAGGGAGAGGAAGAGAGAATCTTAAGCCCAAACATGAGATCATGACCTGAGCCAAAATCAAGAGTTGGATGCTTAACGGATGGTGCCACCCAGGTGCCCCATCACAAGACTATTTAAAGATCTAGTAGAACCACAATTCACAGATGAGAAAAACTGAACCAATGAAAGGCAGTAACTTACTCAGAAGGTGACCACTTCCACTGCCAGGACCACCATCATGGGAGTCATTCTGGAAGCTGCTCTCTCCCATCTCTGAATATACATTTGTCCCAAGCACAAAAGGTTCTTATTACGAGCCATTTTAATGGTAATGGCAACACCTGCATGAGTACATGTGCTGGCACAAAGTGTTAAGGAGAGTAAGTGAATTCCTTTAAAATAATGTTTTTCTCTGGAATAACATAGTTCACCTTTATGTGTTTCCAAAAGGAAACTTTCAATAGTGCATTGTTGATTTATTGCCTTTAGTGGATTTTATTTCTAGAGATGCTAGACATGTCAATGATGATAGTGGAGCCTGAATCTGAGCCTTATTGTGTTGTAATTCTTTGAACATAAAGTAATATCCCAGAGAAAATGCATTTTGTCTTAGTTTTACAAAGGCCACATCGTTTTTTCAGAAGCTGAGTAGTTTGGAAGACTTTTTTGAGCACAGAATTAGTATTTAAATGATGCTAAAAGATTTGAAATTATATTTCTTCTATTATAGACATGTTTCCCATCCAACTGTAAATCAGTTACCTCTGATGAAAATACATTGTCAAAGTTAACTGCTGAGCTCATCATAATTATTTAGCATATAGAAAAAAATACATTTTTTTAAAGCCCAGTTTGGGCTTGAATTCATGACCCTGAGATCAAGACCTGAGCTGAGATCAAGTCAGATGCTCAACCAGCTGGGCCACCCAGGTGCCCTGAAACAAAAATACTTTTTATATTAAATTCTCCAATAGAATGTTTATCATTTTGATAGCTTCTCTTTGTTTCTGTGCAGTAAGCAATTATTTGTCTAAGAAATCTTTTAAAAAGGGAATATCTAAAAAATTAAATCATTGTGTGTGAAAGTTATTGAGGTGAGTGGGTATTTTGTTGGGCTATTTTAACCTATAGCATAAAACGTGAAGATTGACTAAGCCAGCAAACATTTTGCAGTCTTAATATCGAGATATTCTGCAGGAGACTAAGCTTCTTATATTTTATTTATTTTGTTTTTTTTAAAATCTTATTTAAATTTTACTTAGTTAACATACGGTGTCATTATATTTTAATATGCAATTAAAATATATCTCAAAGCTAACTAAGATTTTCTAAGCCTACTTTGGAAGAAGACTTTTGGAACTGGTTATTGTCATCATCCACAAGAGACTTTTTCGGATAACTGCCCTGAATGGGACATTCTGTGAAGGGTTGCTTATAAAAAATTATACAAGACCCTAGTTTCCTCAAGAAGTTTCTAACCCTATGAGTAGTCAGTATTTACAAGGTTAAACTTAGTGATCAATATCACTAATCATCAGGGAAATGCAAATCAAAACCACAATGAGATATCACTTTACATTCATCAGAGAATGGCTAATATAAAAAACACAAGAAAAAACAAGTGTTAGTGAGGATGTGGAGAAAGAGGAACCCTCATGCACTGCTGGTGGGAATGCAAACTGGTGCAGCCGCTGGGAAAGACAGTATGACATACCCTAAAAAATTAAAAATAGAATTACCATATGATCCAGTAATTCCACTACTGAGCATTTGCCCCCTCAAAAACCCCAAAACACTAATTTTAAAAGATTATGCACCCTTGTATTTATTTCAGCATTATCTACAATAGCCAAGAAATGGAAGCAACCCAAGTGCCCATAGATAGATGAATGGATAAGGAAGATGTGGTACACAGACACACACATATATAATGTAATATTACTTAGCCATGAAAAAGAATAAAATCTTGCCATCTGCAACAATATGGAAGGACTTAGAGTGTATAATGCTAAGTGAAATAAGTTGGTCAAAGAAAGACAGATATACCAAATGATTTCACTCATATGTAGAATTTAAGAAACAAAACAAATGAACAAAGAAAAAGACAAAAAAAACAGATGCTTAAATATAGATAACCAGTAGTTGCCAGAGGGGAGGGGGGGGGTCAGGGGATGGATGAAATAGGTGACAGGGATTAAGAGTACACTTACCGTGATGAGCACTGAGTAATGCATGGAAATTTAAATCATTATATTGTATATCTGTGACTAATATAACACTGTATATTAATTATACTTGAATAAAAAAATAAAAACTACCAAACTGATTTAAAAAATTGTACAAGACATAATTTGCTCAAAAAGCTCTAATTCTGTCGATAGTATATAAAAATATGGCTAAACTTTACCAACAATGAAAGTGAGATCGTAATTTCAGTGAAAAGACTGGGTTTTGCATTAGAAGGATCCCTGTTCTTGGTTTTAAGAACTTGCCCGGATTGCTCAATCTCACTTGATCTCTATTTTCTCAACTGTAAAATGGGGTTATTGATACATCCACAAGATTTTTACAGATACAGAAATGTGTTTTTTGTTAAGAAAGTATTTTGTAAATTGCCAGATTCATACAAATGACAAATTTTATTTAAAGATAACATAGGTTAATACCACAAATACAATTTACACAATAAATGATACAGCAGTTCATAGGAGGAAGGAAACAGCTTGTACTGGCAAAACATGTTTTCAATGAAGTATACTTAAGGTTCATTTAAACCCCAAATTAAGTTAGGCAAATTATGGAAAAGCATTGCTTTGATTAAGCTTATGAACAAAGTCCCTTTCTCACCAAGTTAACAGTGTAGCTTTTTTTCTTCTTTACATTTGTGCTAACTGAAACCGTGTCTAGATTAGAAAACACAGTTTAAAATTCAGCATCATTTAAAACAGATTTTCATTGCTAGAGATATCTATACTAATTTCAGCAGGAAATGTGGCGCAAACACGTGATCAGCAGAGTGATGGAGAATGTGACCAGCAACTGATTGGACCTGAGCCCAAGAACAGCAATCAGATATTAACCACTTTGAGTCACAGTCTTCAGTGCATGGAATGCATCTGAAAGGGTCATTTCATTTCCTGTGACATCTAGTCTGCTCTGTTCCCTTACAGGGAAAAACTGTTTAATTCGTCTTCTGTTTTGTAAGATTCTGAAGAATCTAAATTAGAACTGAAATGGTTAAACTGATAGATCCAAAAAGGATTTTTCATTTTCATTTCTCCCTAAAATCCAATCAGCAATCTCATTTAAACTTTTATTGTATACATATTTTAATTTTCTTATGAAAGATTTTTTTCTGTGCAATTATTATCCCTTCCAAAATTGGAATGGTATTTTTTTTCCTATTATGAAAAGCAAGCTTATACTTTTCTTTCCTTTTGTAGGTTTACTCCTTGATGAAAAGAAAGAAAGAGATATACAATTGCCTTCACAAATCTGTTACCTTTCCAAAGAGGAAATTTATAGATTATTTTTCTAAATTTATTATTTTATTTTCTTAATTTGAGGGATAGAGAAAGAGAGTGCACAAGTGCATGGAGGGGAGGGGCAGAGGGTGATGGAAAGAATCTCAAGCAGACTCTGTGCTGAGCGTGGAGCCTGACACGGGGCTCGATATCATGACCTTGAGATCATGAGCTGAGCTGAAATCAAAAGGCAGCTGCTTAACCCACGGAGCCACCCAGGTACCCCTATATTTTAACATGATATTCAAAAGTGGATGTTGAGTCATGCACAGTTAAAGAATAAAGACAATAGAAAGTTGATCAGCATATATCAGATTTGCAGAGTCTCTGTTATATGTAATAGCTGTGGCCAGTAACACATGTGACTAGCCTAGTTTTATTTTGGCAGAGGTGCTTTTAGTTTAGGTTCTCTCACATAGTCTAAAAAAGCCAAAAGTTCCGGAATCTGACAGACCTGGATTTGAATCCCACTACCACTGTATACTATTTATGTATTCTTGAACAATTACTTAATCCCTGTAAACCTTATTTTCCTTACATAGAAAATGGAGACAGTCAAGAAACCTTGTGAAGATTAAAATGAAATAATAATACATGTAAAGGTCATGGCCAGCCGCCTAGGACATATTATGCAATCAATAGTGATGAGCTGACTCCTTTTTTGAAATAAATCTTTGTCATTACAAGTCATTACAATTGGAAAATTAGGTACTGCAGCATAACCCAGCTTATCCTGACTAACAACAAACTATATATCTAGAGATGGGATGATATGTACCAAATAAACTATAATATACAGCTGACAGTGACAGAATTGACATTTCAGGATGGATGCATAGCAATCCATACTATGCACAATTGAAATAGGTAGACAAGGGGTCTGATGAGCTCGAAGCTCTGGGAGAAGCCAGGGAACAAAATGTCAGTGCCAATATTAGTTGCTACATATGGCAAGATATAAGAAAGACTTTAATTTATAAAAGAGGAGACTGAACTGTGAATAGGAATGAAAGGATATGGAAGCCACAACTTTAAAGTCATATATAAATGGAAGAAACAAACATTTCTCAAGCCTAAACAGTAAAAGAATAAAAATAAGAAATGGTCTGAGGATAAAGACTTCTAAAAACTTGGCTTTGTGTAAGAATCAAAACAAGGGTCCATTTGTCTCAACCATTGTAAAAACCACTGAAAAGATTAAGGCAGTACTCAAGAAGTTCTTAAAATTCGACAAATGGGGATCCCTGGGTGGCTCAGCGGTTTGGTGCCTGCCTTTGGCCCAGGGTGCGATCCTGGAGACCCGGGATCGAGTCCCACATCGGGCTCCCGGCATGGAGCCCGCTTCTCCCTCCTCCTGTGTCTCTGCCTCTCTCTCAATCTCTGTGTCTATCATGAATGAATGAATGAATGAATAAATAAATAAAATTTTAAAAATAAAATAAAATAAAATTCGACAAATGACTCAATGAACAAGCACTAAGGTTGTAGCTCTCCCAGCAGAGTCTGATATTTCCAAGGTGCTAGCAATAAGTCAAGGAGAGAAGCATGAGAAAGAAGCAAAAATTTAAGCAAGTATACATGTATTTATATATATGTGTACATATACATGCACACATATATGATTTATTTTATATACCAATATATATGTATACTTCCAATAAAGATGTCTAGAAAAGAACAAAGAATTATGGTTTGTTAATACATGGAACTAACTATAATTTAATAGATAAGTAATTCATCATTTTAAGAGAGTTTATAGCTATAGATATAAGGATCTTGGTAAGAAAGTTTTCTCCAAAACGAAAAATTTTCCTTCAGTACCTATGTTTCTACAGGCAGATAATACACTCAAAATGCCTCAAACTGCCAAGAAGGGCATATTTTCCAATGTTCACTTTGCATGGAGCTAAGGAGGATAATGAGAAAAACCAGCCAACCAACAAAAACAAACAGAAGAAACTAAGGCCACCAGAGCCCTTCCCAGAGAACATAACTAGACAAAATTAAGGAATATTCCCATCCTAAGGGGGTAGAGGGATTTCAGATACTAGCATTTACAACAGTATAAAAAGTTTTCCATTGGGTTTATTTTCTGATTCTAAACCATCATAACATATTTGGCCTATAAACCTGCCTGCATTACATTCACATCACTCTTGTGGATTCTTTTTAAAAATGCAAATTATGATTCATCTTCTGACAGATATTCACCACACAGCTATATAGCAACAAAATGGTGAGCATGATGATGATAAGTGGTCCACAAAATCGTATCATCTAGCCTTATTGCAATTCAGATAACACAGGTTTAATAAATGAATGCTTGCTACACTGATTACCTATGCTTCATAAATGAATAGATGAAACAGGCTCCAATTTATGCTTCATGTAACTTAAATTCAACTTGTTGAAACATCACGAGCTATGCCATTAACTTTCCTGCTGATTTTCTTAAAGTTCTACGTCAATCATGTAGCTTAATCTCATAATCTTTCCATGGCTCCCCATTACCTTCCAAATCATGGACAAACCCCTCACTCTGGCGCTCCAGGTCCTTCCTTATGAGTCCCTTTCTAATCTTTCCAGCTTTATTCCTTACCACTAGCACAATGGCACACGACTGCCACAAACGTAGGTGAGTAGGGCAGGTGGTGTTTTCTGCTCCAGAGTAGAGAGCAATTTCATCCACCAAGAACTAGAATGGAGGGTTTATATACCATGAATACTCTCTGGGCTCTTAGAAATAACAACACCCCCTGCCTTACGCTGTCAAAACAATTTGACCCTTGTAGATTCTCTTTTCTGCCTAATCAGTCCTTGTTTTTAATCTTGTCCCTGATGGTGCTCACCCAGAGCTTTCAAACCCAGCTGGGCTACTGGACTTTTGCCTTTGGCAACTTGCCCTGCCCCTGTGTTGACACCATGGCATCCATCCATTTCTGGCTACTGGTCTTTGCTCTCAGATTTCCTTTTGGCAATTGCGTTGTTCCTTCGGCGTGGGCCGACTCTGACATCAGTGTCTTCATGTGACTTTGCCCCATCTGTCATTTGGTCATCCTCTACGCCCTTCTTGGCTTCAGCTGCCACTGATCAGGCTCATGCCTTCAGGTGGGGGTTGGAAACACCCTCCTCTTGGAGTTGGCAGCCAGTCCTCACACTACACCATATGCTGTGGCCAAACTAGCCTAGTCATCCAGTCTGGTGGCTGCCTAGAATTTCCTTCCTCCTGCTAGGGTTTTAAAGGATGGGAAGATGATACGACCTGTCCTTCCAGACCTGCCCTCAATGCCATCTCTTGTGCGAAGCTTTCTTTATCCGACTCCCCTGGACAAAATTAAGCAGTTCTCCCTCTGCATTCCCATAGCACTCTTTGTTTGGTCTAATTTGTATTCATCGCATCACTTCATGATTCCAAACCAAGCAAATGCTTCATCTGCCTTTATGGCCCAGATCAAATGCCACTCTCTGTATCCCTCTTTGATGTTCTCCACACTCACAGCAGAGGAAAACAATTCCTTTTCCTGTTTTCTTGACATTCAGGACAGATCTAAGTTCCTTAATGGCAGGAATATATTTTATTATTCTTTGTATTCTCTATGCCCAGCTCCGTGAGTTGTCAATAGGTTTCTGTTGACATGGACTTTTACCTATGTTATTGCATTTGATCCTCAAATGACAAATAAGAAAAAAAGAACAGTTATTATCCTCATGAGAAGAGGAAACCAAGGCTCCAAGTCATCAATCAATTTAGTCCAATCTCACATAGGTATAACCGGAACCAGGTCTTAAAGAGACTAACTACTATTCATTCAGTATCTGCATGCTAGAATTTCAAGGGTAGATAACATAGGATCTTACCCTAAAAAGACTTACCTCAAGATGACAATGAAAAAAAAAGAAAAGCATATAATACAGTTTGATACATGCTTTGATAGAAGAAAGCCCAGAATTATATCAGAACACATTCATGGGTATATACTGAGATTAGATGGGGGTGGACAAGCGCCTAGAAATATTTTTATATGGGATAAATACTACACTGGATCTTAGAGGACAAGTAGCAGTTAATCAAATGAATACACGGGGGAAAGAAAATTCTAGACATGAATAAAGCCTGTACAAAGCCATGGAATTATGAGAGGACACAGCCCTTCCAGGGAGCTGCAAGCATATTAAAGTGGCAGCTGTGTCCAGTATGAGAAATGGGCAGGTGGAGAAGTGGCACACTTCTCAGAAGAGAGGGTGGACACATAACAAAGATGGTGTCAAGGTGGAATTACTCAATTCTTAGTTGCCTTCCCTGTGCTCCACCCAAGGGCAATGCCTTTTTTTTTTTAAACAAAGCCACCTTGGACATCATTAAGATTTAAAACGTAAAATAAGCATGGTAGTAGCAGAGAAGATCATGCACACCTGTTACTTCACAAGACTTGAATTCCTCCAATCCATCCAGATGGCTTAGGTGACCAACGAACTCAAGGAGGCCACCGCCTCCCCAGAATTCTCCTCCCACCTCCAACTACTGCATAAAATGTGAGGAGTCATCATCATGACCTATTTGGAAAGGAATTACATAGCCTTCATCTCCAATCGTTTTAGAGGTTTCTTGTTAAAGACAAATTAACTTAGGAAAGTCTCCTTTGTTACTTTTAGGAATTCTTTCTTAGTATCGTGTGGTAGGCAGAATAATGGCCCCTCAAGGACGTCCACATCCTAATCTCCAGAACCTGGGAATATGCTACCTTGGTGGAAGGGATTTTGAATGTATGATCAAATGAAATATTTTTTTTATTTTTCTATTTTTAAAGATTTTATTTATTTACTCATGAGAGGCAGAGAGAGAGGCAGAGACATAGGCAGAGGGAGAAGCAGGCTCCCTGCGGGGAGCTTGGTGTGGGACTCCATCCAAGGACCCGAGGATCATGACCTGAGCCAAATGCAGACAGTCAACCACCGAGCCACCCTGATGACCCAAATGAAAGATTTTATACCGGGGAGATGATCCTGGATTTTCTGGGTGGGCCCAGTGTAATCATAGCAGTGCTCACAGGTGGAAGATGGAGGCAAGAGATTCAGAGTTAGAGAAGGAGATGTGACACTGGAAGCAAGGAAGAGCAGCGCATTTGCCAGCTTTGAAGATGGAAGAAGTCCGTGAACTAAGAAACACAGGTAAGCCTCTAGAAACTGGAAAAGTCAAGGAAAAGGATTTTCCCCTACAGCCTCCAAAATGATACCACATTGCCGACACCTTGATTTTCAGCTCAGTCAGACATGTTTGATCTCCAAAACTCAGGTAATAGATTTATGTTTTGTTTTAAGCAGCTAAGTTTGAGTTACAGCAGCAATAGAAAACTAAAACACACACACACACACAAAAAAAAAAAAAAAAAAAAAAGAAAACTAAAACACCAGCCATCAGGTTTCAAAATGCCCTTCATTTTTCAATGACTCTCTTAATTATTATTATTTCCCCAGTTTCTAGCATAAAGCCATGAACAAAAAAGACACATAATAAAAATTTTTAGATTTAATTAATTGATTAGATAATTAATTCACTCATTTTTGGGAGCTTATATTTCACCCATAAGACACGAGATTGGATCTCTCTGAAGTCTGCCAAATAGTTCTGGTAACATTTTCAACATTATTCTATGTCTCCAATGTGAAATATAATGTATTTTTAGGACAAAAGAGTAACTGGATATCTGGATGTATTTTTAAGCAAAACTTTCAATGAAATACAAAATACATAAAGTGCACAAATCTTGAATGAACAGCTTAAGTAATTTGTAAAAGTGAGCATATCCATGCAACCACTGTCCAGATCAAGAAATAGAATGTTGCTATCCTGTAGTGTCCCTCTTGCCCCATCTAGTTACTGATTCCTTAAAAGTAAGCAATCAGGACTTCTAATACCATAGATTAGTTTTGATGTTTTCCAAATGTATTTGGGTGTCATTTTCTCACCTGTTTCTACTCACACTTCCGACACCAAGTGTTGTAGGGGTTTTATTCCCCCCCCAAACCAATTTTCCCACATTCTGGACATCGATGGGGTGTGCCACAACTTAATTCAGACAGTATCTGGAATTAATGCAGACCCACAGTTTCAGGGCTCAATCCCACAAGACTGCCCCTACTTGGGAAGTCAGTCACAATTCCCTGACTTCCTGTACTTCTGACAGACTGGCTACCAGTTGCGGAATTCCCGTGATCCCTGTCAGGGTTCGGTAATTTGCTAGGAGAGCTCACAGAACTCAAGGAAATAGTTTACTTACCATCACTAGTTTATTATAAATTTTATTACTTACCATCACCAGGAAAACCAAATGGCAGAGAGGCACAGGGAAAGGTACAAGGGAAGTGATGCAGGGCTTCTGTGGTCCCTCTGAATGTATCACTCTTCCATCACCTTGATGTGTTGTTCATCAACTTGGAAACTTTCTGATGCCTGTGGTTTAGAGATTTTCATGGAGGTTTCATGCATAGGTGTGTTGTGTGTTAGTTCAGACTGCTAAACAGACCACCATAGAGTGGGTGTGTGGCAATAAATAACAGAAATGTGTTTCTTATGTTTCTGGAGGCTGGAAAGTTCACAGTCAAGATGCTTACAGATGTAGTGTCTGGTGAGAGTCTGCTTCCTGTTTTTTGGACAGCTCTCTTGCTGTGTCTCCACAGGACAGAAGGGCAAGGGAATTCTCTAGGTACTTTTATAGGGGCATTAATGCCATTCTTGAGGGCTCCATCCTTGTGACATAATCACTTCCCAAAGGCTCCCCCACCTAATACCATCATATTGGGGACTGAGATTTCAACATATGATTTTTGCAGGGACAAAAATAAACATTTAGTTCACTGCAGTAAGCATGATTGATTAAATCATTGGCCATTGGTGATTAACTTAATCTCCAACTCTCCTCCTCCTACACTCACCAAAGGTCAGAGAGTGGGGCTGAACATTCCAACCATTTAATCATAGTTTTTCCTCTGGAAGCCAGTCCCACCCATCTCATTAAAATTTTTGCTAAACAAATATTTAGCTGATCCAACACATTATTTTTAAAAAATTCCCCTTATCTTCTGTAATAGATGTTATTTTTATCATAAAACAAGAGATTGTAGGGGCAATCACCTAATTGATTGAATGTCTGACTTTGATTTCTGCTTAGGTCATGATCTCAGGGTCATGAGATCAAGCCTGGCTACGAGCTCCGTGCTGGGCATGGATTCTGCTTAAGATTCATTCTCTCGCTTGCTCTCCCCTTGCATTCTGCTGGCATGCGTGCAGGCTTGCACTCTCTCTTCTAACAAACAAAACAAAACAAAACAATAAGAGATTGTATATGGTAGCTTTATTTCTAAATTTTCCCTTCTGATCTTTTTATGTATCTGTGTATTCTTTAAGGAAATATCACATAGTCTTAATTACCATAGGTTTTTTTTTTTTTTAAATAAGTCTTAATATCTGGTTGTATAACCAGCTGAAGTGTTTCAGCTTCATTCCTTGTCCTCAACATTGTTTTGGAAATGATCAATTTTACATTTAGAGCTTTTCATCATATTCCATATTTATCCTGTGTTATTTGTTTTATCTGTTGCTGTTATTCTCTGTTCTTTTTTTTTTTAAAGATTTAATGTATGTATTCGGGGAGCAGGGAGCAGAGGGAGAGGGACAAGCAAACTCCATGCTGAGCATGAAGCCAGACATGGGGCTATATCTCACAACCCTGAGATCACGACCTGAGCTGAAACCAAGAGTTGAACATTTAACTGAGGCCACCCATGTGCTCATGTTCCCTGTGTTTTAGCCAGATACATTTTATGGACTTATACTAGTCTAAACCTCCATTCTATTGTGTTAAATCTGATACTAGATTCATCCTTCAAGTTCTGGATGCAATTTTTAAAAATCTACCATTTTCATACGATACTTTAAAAAATGGGTATCAACTTGTTTAGTAAGATTCTCTATCTTTTCAATTAATTCTTGCATATGCTACCCAAAATTACTTTGTAGTCCATTTATTGATAACTCCAGTAAGTCATGTTATTATGATGATGACATCTTTTGCCAGGGAGAGCTCACTATTATCTGCAGAGAGAGTGGGAACAGGGCACCCCCCCTAATGTAACTGACCTGATGCACACAGTTAGTTTGTAGTTGGGGTTTTTTTGTTTGTTTGTTTGTTTGTTTGTTTGAAGATTTTCTTTATTTATTTGAGAGAGAGAGATAGAGTGAGTGAGAGAGAGAGAGAGAGAGCACAAGCTCTCTTGTGAGGGGCAGAGGGAGAGGTAGACTTCCCACTGAGCAGGAAGCATGACGCGGGGCTCAATCCCAGGATCCCAGGATCACGACCTGAGCCAAAGGCAGATGCTTAACTGACTGAGCCACCCAGGTGCCCCTAGGTTATAGTTTTAACAAACTTTTGTCTTCTTCATAGATCCCTACCAAGAGTTTCAACTTGGTATGTCCTAAATAATTTGTTTCTTTACTCATCATTGAAAGACTACTGAAAATTTTCTTCTTTACGAAAACTACCAACTATCATGCCAACTTCTCTGTACTTTCTTACTATGATCTCTTTCCTTCAATTTCTGCTTTCCCTGGCATCCTAGAATTCCTTTTTTCTTCACCCTTGGGAACACTGGAAAATTGCAGAAAATTCTGATGGCTTCTCTTTCTTAATGGTGGCCCTCTGTTATAATTCCTGTCATTTTTACCAAGTCAGTAGGTGGCAAATGCCCTGAACAAAGGATACTTACTGCTTAACATCCTTATCTCTTCACCATTTTGTGCTTTGTAGTTTCCTTCTCTCTGAGATCACAAAAAATCATATATCTTATGATATATGAGCTGTTTTTTTGAGCTGTTTTTTGAGCTGTTCTTGGCAGGAACACTGTTCTGCTACAAAACAACTCCAGCATAGCTGAAAGTGGAAGTTGTAAAGATATTTGATATCAATAAATGAAGTGAATAAACAAAAATAACTTAGATAAATCACATTGTTACATGAAATTATTGGAAAGAATTTATGTTACTTTCTGTCATATCTCTGCAGAATTATAAAAAAAGAGGTAATAGTTACTAGAATATAGGAAGTATTCTTCCAGTAGTTAGAAAGAGCATAAAAATTGTTCCCCAGAATAGAGACCATTGAGCTTTCATTTCAGTCCTCTTTAAAATTCTAGTCTGGATTATAAATTGCTTTCCTGCTCTCATAAAAGGTAAGGCCTAGAACTCAGTATAAGTTGACTAAGACAGGCTATGTCATAGAGACTCATTTGCTTTTTAATAGCCTGACCACACAGATAGAAAATAGAAGTTCTACGGTAATGCTGTAGCCTTAGAATATGCAGATTAATTCAAAACAATTCTCATAATGACTTTTTGGACATATGTGATATAATTAACTATAAAATAATTTGTCCTGATTGAATTCTAGCCAGAGTGTGGACTAATAGAGCTGAATATCAACCTATTCTGTAGTGTCCAGAGACGTTACTTTGCCCAATCCTGTTCAAGTTTGTCAGTTACTTTATACAGCTTAGGAGACATGTTCACTACATTTTCCAGTGATACAAAACTTAGAAATCTCATTAATTTAGTGTGAGAAAATCAGAATTCTGAAAGTTTTCTAAAGAATGTAAACTGTAAGACATAAATTTCCTAACTATACATAAAAAATGTGAATCTACATTTACAAATTATTGAGAATGTATAAAATAAATATTTTTACAAGAATGAGCATTATGTTTTTATTAGAGAAGTCCAAAATAATTTGGAACACACTGGTGTAATGGTAACGTAAGATCAGGACAATAGGAGTTACATGTCATATTTGGCTATTCTCACCTGCCTTGATTCAGATATTAGATTCTAATAGAAACAAACACTAGCAAAATGTGATACATCTAGAGAAGAATGACTGGGATTGTGGTCAGGAATCACTGAAAAATTTGGGACTTTTTCGTTCAGAAATGATTTGGAATTATAAATCCTATTCTCCTATCTGACAGTATTCTATGTGAAAATTGAGAGAATATAGGGCTGTTATGAGAAAGGAAATAGACTTATAAAGAGCCAATTTTGACAAGAAAAAGTTTATAGAATACATATTTTAACTTGCTGTAAAGTACGTTTTACTAAATACTGAAGACTGAGCTATCTTGTGATGTGAGCATTTATTCATTCATAGCTAAATCACTTATTTGATAGCTATTAAATGCCTATTCTGTGTCAAGAAGTGTGCAAATATCAGAGAAAAAAAAAACTAGAAATAGTGCCTGCTCTCCAGGACCTCATCACTTAGTAGGAATGGAGTAGGTATGGGAGATAAAATGATAGAAAAAATAAATAATTATAATAGAATGTAAAAGATGCTGCAATAATTGTTTTCAGCAAGCCATACGAGTGGATAGAATTACCAATTCTATTCCAGTAATAAGGAAATATCTAGGAAAGCTTTCTTACAATAATAAAAAAAAATATTAGCTAAGAATAGTTAGCTTTTTTCTTTGTGAAGTTCTACAACAAATGCTTTGCACACATTATCTGATCTAATCATCAAGACCATCCTGTATTCTATTACTTTTCATATTTTATAGATTAGGAAACTGATGCACAGTAAGGCTGTGTAAGTTTGCCAGGGTTACCCGATTACTAAGTGGTAGAGTGGAATTATAAACCCAGGACATTTCATTTCAGGGACAATGTTCTCTTTTTTTCCCATCTATTTTGATGTCTATATATTTGATATACAGACTTTATAAATCAGGTTGATAATGACCTCACAGATTACTAAAGAATGGTCTGATTTTATACTGCATTTTATTAGTTTGTCACCCCTTTAATAGTGGTATGTGTATCGGTTTATCGCCCCAATTTAAGTATAAATGTATTATTTTATTTTATTTTAATTACAGTTAGTTAGCATACAGTGTCATATTAGTTTCAGGTGAATAATATAGTGATTCAACACTTTCATACATCACCCAGTGCTCATCACAAGGGATCCCTGGGTGGCGTAGCGGTTTAGCGCCTGCCTTTGGCCCAGGGCGCGATCCTGGAGACCCGGGATTGAATCCCACATCGGGCTCCTGGTGCATGGAGCCTGCTTCTCCCTCTGCCTGTGTCTCTGCCTCTCTCTCTGTGTGTGTGTGACTATCATAAATAAATAAAAATTTAAAAAAAAATCCTCATCACCTATCTAACCCATCCTCCCACCCACCTCCCCTCTGGTAATCAGCAGTTTGTTCTCTAGAGTTAAGAATCTGTTTCTTGATTTGCCTCTCTCACTTTTTCTTCCCCCAGGCTCACTTGTTTTGTTTCTTAAATTCCACATATGAGTGAAATCATATGGTATTTGTCTTTCTCTGACTTATTTCTCTTAGCATTATCTGTCTAGATCCATCTATGTTGTTGCAAATGGCAAGATTTCATTCTTTTTATGGCTGAATAATATTCCATTATGTGTTTATAATATTATATATATTCCATTGTGTATATATATGTGTGTGTGTATCTTCTTTATCCATTCATTGATTGATGGACACTTGAGCTGCTTTCATATCTTGGTTAGATAATACTGCTATAAACATCAGGGTGCATGTATACCTTTGAATTAGTGTTCTTGTATTCTTTGGGTAAATACCAGTAGTGCAACTGGCGATTCACAAGGTAATTCTATTTTTAACATCTTGATGAATCTCAGGGGCAATATCTCTAGCCAATGTTTTCCAAACTTTGCCACAACCAATTTTTGAGCTATATTATATTATACATGGTAAGGATAAATATTCTTAAGTAACTCTTGCTTTAGTTGTATAAGTGTACAGGGGTCTGTGTGTCTACATATGCATGCTAAGTTACAATATAAAGTGTTTTTCTTACAGTCATACATTAGGAATCCCTTGTTATGTAACAAACTACTCCAAAATGTAGCGGATTCAAATAGCAATATTTATTTATTATCTCCCAGTTTCTGTAAGTCATAATCCCAGGTATGGCTTAGCTAGGTCCCCCAACTCTGGGTTTCTCATAAGGCTGCTGTTCTCTTAAGTCTTCATTGGAGGTATCTGTGTCCCAGTTTACTCACCTGTTGGCAGGATTTCAGTTTCGTTTAGGCTGTTGAACCGAAGCCTTAGTTCCTTCCATAGGGTTGGCTGGAAGTCTCCAACTTCTTGCCACATGGACCTCTCCACAGAGCATCTCCCAACATAGCATCTTGCTTCACAGAGCCAGTGACAAAATAAAAGGGCAAGGGAGAGAGAGAGCTTCAGCACAACAGACAGCTTGTAAGATGGAAGTCGTAGTCTTTTGAAAACTAACCACAGAAGTAACATCCTACTACTGTTGTCATCAGCTATTTGCAAGAAGGCAGTTACTGGGTCCAGCCCACACTCAGGGCAGGGGATTCCACAGGAATTCCAGGAGGAGGTATCACTGGGAGTCTTATCAGAAGCTGACTAACAAAGCAGGCTGTAGTTAGTAAGTATTATACACCTTGCTTCCCTTAGACTTGCATAACTCAAGGAGCTGGGTGGAAGTCATTTGCAGTGGGGTGGGGTGAGGGTGGACGTCAAGAGTTAGCACAGAGAAGCTTCACTATCCTCTTCTTCTAAACTCTTAAAATCTGGGCCCTTTTCCCACAGCTTTGGTAATGATCACGGACATTTCTAATATGTAATAATAGTTTATACAACATGGCAGGCACTGTTCTAAATGTCCTACAAATATTTGAGCTCATTCAATCTTTTAAAAGTACCCTATGGTTTAGGTAGTATTACGATGATCTTCATCTTGTGGATGAAGAAACTGACACATGGAGCAGGTACAGAGTTGCTGAGTAGTGAGCTGGGACTTAAGAAGCAGCTTGATTCTAGAGAAAAGGCTCATAGTAACTATGTATACTATGAGGTCTTCCACTGAATTTCCTAAAAGCTCCACACACTGCCCCTCTCCTTTTATCTTTCTGCACTATTTCTTCTGCAGACAACCCAATATTTCTTGGCATTGTCATTTCTCCCAGCTTTCAGAACACTACAACATCGTGACTGTAGACCAGATAATTCCTTGCACTGATGTCAAATCATGATCGAATCATGGTGTGTATGTGGTTTGTCTCCTCTGTTAGAGTTTAAGGCATTTACAGGTTGACATCATTTAAAATAGTCTGTGGAGTTGGTAAAATGAGTGCATAATAATAATTTGTTGACTATTTTTAGAAACCTTCAATTTATAGTGATTGTAGGAATTATGCTCTCACTATGTGTGTTCACTCAACAAATAGATTAAGTTGAAGCTACTCTGTGTCAGGCACTAAGTGCTATGTAAAGAACAAACTGAGACAAAACTCTAAGCTCTTGTGGAACTTACATTCTACTCAGATGAGTTTAAGCTAAGTGAATGCAATACAAGAAATGGATTCTGACTAGCTTGCCTCAACATACATGCAAACGCCAGGAAGCCATAAACACCTAAATCACCAAAGTTACAGTTGTCAGAGTAAATTGAACTGACTCTTGTCATCTTTACATTTAAAAATCATATAAAATCCTTCACCAGTAAAGTACTGTGCCCCTATGGAACATTCAAAAATGTTTTAGATATTGATATAACAGACACCAAAAAGGAAACTGAATGGCCTCTCATTTTATCCTTGGCTAAAAGTCCTTCCAAAGCTGACCTTTCCAAGGACTAAAAGATAGAGCTTAATGTAATAACTTCCTTTCCAGAAGAATTCAGAGCCTGTTTTCTTATTCAGCCTCTCGCTTTCTCAGCTTTCCCAACTTTCCCCAATACTATTTTCACATGCAGTACTTAGCATCTGGACAATCCATGTTTTTCCCAGCCAACTCCCTCCCCCACCACAGCCTTGCTTTTTTTTTTTTTTTTTTTTTTTTTTTTATTTCACTAATTCTTATGGCCACCGTATTGCCTCACTCAGCTACTCTCAGTTTCAACCGCCACAGCACATTCTGGAATTATCTCATTATAATAGTCCAGAAATATGCCATAAATTAGAATTCAATTGTGGTCTAATAATTAGCTGCCACCATGGAAAGAATTTCACACCAGATGAGGAAAGGCGTTTTGATCCTGCCAGGGGGCCTACTTCCTTATTCATTTGCAAATTTCCCAGTTCTGTACAGAAAGGTAGTTCTAAAGCCTACAAAGTCTATTCTATACAACTAACTGAGTCATCATGAGGCTGCATAAACTTTAAGTGATTTGTTTCTTATCATAAACTTTGCCAAGTAATACTTCTGGGACATAAGAAGGACCAAATTTACACAGTTCCTTTTTCAATTAGAAAAGAGTCTATGTTGCCACCCACCAACTGCTTTGTGAGCCTGGTTTTGATGAAGGCTGCAAGTTTTTCCATTGGAATTTAACTCCCCAAGATCCAAAGATCCTGTCCTGTTTTGGATGACAGATGCTTCCTTAGGCATTGGGTTAAGTCAGAGTGGAGACAGCCATGGTTGTTTGGTTGTTGCTGTTGTTGTTTTCAGCCACTCAAACAATTGAATGTATTACTAGGGAGAGAGGAACATTTAAATGAGAGCTGTACTCACTCTAGAGCAATGAACAAAATGCTTGCATTGTGTATGCGTGGGAAAAAAAGCAAATTCTGAGATTTACTTTTGAAGATTTATACACACAAAAAAAGATCTTAAGCATTTGAAATATTAAAAAAGAAGTTGATATTAGAATTATTTTTTCAAGATATGTCTGCTTTCTTTTTATATTTACATTTGATGACTTTGTCATAGGTGATCATACAGCACAGTGTTAAGAGAAACCAGGGAAGAGAAAGAATGTTTCTGGATTTTTCAGAAAACTTTTTCATTGATTTCATTTTTCTTTTACTTACTCTGGTCTGAACAACATGACCATTGTTTTTTTGTAGATTTCAGATTGGAATTGTTGCTTCCCTAACATTAAAAGTTTTTCTATATGTCAAGAAAACTAAAATAAGATGCTAAGGAAACAAGAAGCTGAAACAAGAGGTTAAGGAAGCTGTCACAGCTCAAAACTAACCCCAAATGAACTAGCCAGAGGCCTGAAGAGGTACTTCACAATTAGGCAGTACTTGATGTTGTCATCACTACACAAAATCTTGGCCAAAGCTTTAATAGTTACACAAAGTTGATCAGGATTTGGAAGGACAGACTCATAGTAACCAAATCCTAAATAGATTGATTTATAAATGAAAGACCAGTTAACTAATTTAGAGTAGGAATATTGAAAGGGTCAGTTTTCCCCCTCTCTTTATCTTATCAAAATTAAGTTCCTGTATTTCTCTTTAGGTGTCATATATGGGACAACTGGGTGGCTCAGTGGTTGAGGGTCTGCCTTCAGCCCAGATAGTGATCCCAGGGTCCTGGGATCGAGTGCCACACTGGGCTCCAGGCAGAGAACCTGCTTCTCCCTCTGTCTATGTTTCTGCCTCTCTCTCTGTGTTTCTCATGAATAAATAAATTTTAATTATGAATGAATTTGGGAGGAGGGGAGGGACACAATTCAGCCCATAACAAAGATGTTCATATACAACTTTTTTAAAAAAAGATTTTGTGTCCCTCCCTTCCTCCCAAATTTGTATGTTAAAAATTCCAACCCTAGTACTTTGGAATATGAGTGTATAGTATTTGGAGACTGTTTTTAAGAGGTATTTAAATTAAAATGAGATTATTTTGGTGGGTACTAATCTAATATGACTGTTATCCTTATAAGAAGAGAAAATTTGGACACATACCATGTAAAGACAATAGGGAGAAAATAGTCATCTTCAAGCCAGGAAGAAAGGCCTTAAAAAAACCAACTGCCAACACCTTGATCTCAGGCTTCTGACCTCCAGAACTGTGAGAAAACAAATTTCTATTGTTTAAGCCAACCGGTTTGTGATATTTTGTTATAGTAGCCCTAGCAAACGGATTCAATTGTGGGAGGAAAAGAAACCCCAGAAATTAAAAAAATAAATAGACAAAGATAACAGAGAATACATATAATTACCTGAATAAACTGCAATTACTATATTCAAGTATATCCATTTATATATTTTTTGGTGCATACATAATGGCTGTTTTTAAAACAAAAATGTGATTTACTAGATTTAATTTAAAACTTACTTTTCCCCTATTTCCATGTCTATAGAATGCCTTTAAGGGTGAGATAATACTGTATCATATGATTTTTATCTTTTATTATTTAGCCAAGCCTGTGGCATTGAAAAGTTAGGTTGTTTTCAACATATTCACTCTTATATAAACAGTCTTTGGTTGAAAGCCTAGTTCTACAACTTTATGACTATGTGGGTTTAGATAATTACCGATAAATTTGGGGAAAAAGAAGTTCATTAAAAAGCTAGGACTATCAGTTCTGAAATATATGGACAAATCCCATAATTTCATTTAGTGTTTTTCTCTTAGAAATATTTTTTTTTTTGGCTCATTAAAATCTTTAGCACCATATTATGCATCTAGGTCATGTTGCCAAAGCCTGATTGCTTGCACATTATTTTAGGATTTATACCCTACTTTGTATTTCAGAGTCCTCATCACTCAAAAATTTAAAACAGGCAGCTTATAAATTATTAATTCCATTTTTCAGTTTAGGCTCAATCTAAACATTTTCCTTGTAGTCAGCATTCTAATAATATATGAGCACTCATACAACTTAACCTTTACATTTAGGCAGAGATCACAGACATCTACATTGATATGAATTAAACATGTTTGAGTTCTTTTTCACATTACCAAAAAGAAGATTGGCCAATAAAGGAGGGAATGAGAAATAAAGAAAAATTACTTGTATCTGAAATACTCATTAATATTCTTATATTTAATACTGTCATTACATTCTTAAGTAGCTTTAGCTCAGCTATTATAAAATTGAATTTTTTTTATTTTACCTTGTTTAACATTTAGAGATTACTTGAAATTAAATGGCATTTTGTCTTTTTCTTTTAGAGCAAAATTATACTTCAGTTATCTTTTTAGTAACTAGAAAAGGGGAAACAACAATATATTTTTGTGGTCTATATAAAAGACATGAATAAATTATTTCTATATTTTTCCCTTTTTTGAGAATAAAATAAGTTTTTTTTTAATTCCACCATAGTTAACATACAGTGTTATGTTAGTTTTAAGTGTTCACTACAGTGATTCAACAATTCTATACATTCCTCAGTGCTCATCTTGATGAGGGTACTCTTAATCCCGTTCACCTCTTTAACATCTCCCCCACCCTCTTTCCTCAGGTGACCATCGATTTCTCCTCTATATGGAATAAAGTAGGTTTTAATAAAAATACGTAATAAAAACTTAAATTGTAATACTGTAAAACAAGGCAACTTCATTGCTCCTCACTCTGTACACACAAAATTAATGCAAATACTATTATTCCAGAGCCACCCTACTTACAAGAGAAGCATTAGGAAGTATTTTTGACTTAAGGAATTAAACTAGAATTTACAAATATAAATGGAATGTACTCTACACTTTTTCTTTCTTGTCTAATAAAACTCAGCCTTTCGATATTACCTGAAAGGGACAAAAGCAAGCATTTGAGAGCTCATCTTCTTCGCCTATCTGGAAGAGCATGATGTTTGATGTTACAATGAGAGCAAGGAACTCCCTAAGAAGGGTGAATGTTTCCTTTCAGAAATTAAGTTTGAATGTTATCAACTGTGAGATGAAATGTGGTAGGTGCTTATGACTTCAGCACCAGAGCTTTGATCTGGCTGGAAAAATCAGAGAAATAAGTATAGAACACAGAATTCTCCCCCATACATTTTATACATAATAAAATTAATTAGCAGAATGTATTTTGACTGATTTCTAGTTTCTACATAATAAAACATGCTATGCAAATCAAAGTAAGGTTCATATAGTATAATGCAAAAGTTCAAATTAATTACCCTGTCACTAGGCGTCACTTTTCATAAAGAGCTTTGTTTTACTCCTGTCTACACAGTTGCACTAGGACTTTTATTTTGCTCTTTCTAGTCATGATAGATGCTCATTGTTAAAAAAAAAAAAAAAAAGGAAGAAGAAGAAGAAGAAAAAGAAGAAGAAGAAGAAGAAGAAGAAGAAGAAGAAGACGGTAAACAGTTTAAAAATGGGAAGGAGAAAGCAAAAGTCATGAAAATCCCACCACCTAGAGGTAACCTCTATTCACACACTGGGGAAAATCTCTCTATGCATAAATGTAAATACAGAAATAAGCATGCAATCTTATATACATGGGATATAGTATAGGAGTTAAAAATATGGGCTTTGCAGGAATGCCCACTTCATAGGGTATTACAGGAGATGAAGGAATTAATAAACAAAGAATTGTGCCTGGAATATAGTAAATGCTCCAAAATATTTGCTGTTATCATAGATACATAGGGGGCTAGGGAGCTAAGGGTCTTGGTATTGGTCTCTCTCTCTGTCTCTCTCTTTCTCCACACACACACACAATTTAAATTGATGTGTTGACAAATATGACTATGACTCAAGATACCATTCACCTGAGTTAAAGGAGAAGACTTTGTGAGAAGAATCATCTAGATACACATAGGTCAAGGTATAGCTTTTTTTTGAAGGATACATTGTTAGGTGCTTATTCCATTAAAAAAAATACACATGTTAAATCTAAAAAGAAAACATTGCTGGCATGCTGGCATCAAGGTCTGTGTTTTTAATCTACCACTAAACTGTCAATGGTAATTAAGATGGTAATCAATAAAACAATAATAGTTATAATCATTAATAGGTAGTACTACTTGATACCTTACTGTATAGCAGGCACTGTCCAAATACACTACACGTATTAACTAATTTAATCCTCACAAGAACTCCATGAAATAGAAACTATTATCTCCATGTGAAAAATGAGGAAACTAGCATGACAGCATGGAAAGCTTTGCAGACCACTTCCCCACTGAAAGTTATATAAACTACAACCATTTAAAGTCTCTGCAAATGGTCCTAAAAGAATATAGCAAATGGATAAACAATGTATTCAAGAATATTTATAAAATTCTATGAGAAAAATAAGAGTCTGTGATATCTGAACCAAGACCACTCCCTTCTCCCTCCTTTCCAGCTCAGCAAAGCAAAGACTCCACTTGACTGGTGCAGCCAAGAACCCAGGGCACCCTTCTCCCTGCAGCTTCCAGTTGGAGGCCTCTCTTTCACTGAGGAGCAGGATGTCAGCATTTCTCATCCTGCACCCACCTCCTGCTTGCCCCGAGGTTAAGTTCCAGGTGAGTGTTGTGATACAGTGGGAACTGCCTTCTTCCACCTAGTCCCTGCTCATGGAATAGAGGCTCTGCTTTAAGTTCAGTGTCACTGAGAATTTTGGGTCCTTCTCACCTTTGCCTGGGCCCATGAGGTGGTGGTTCCATGACGGAGGAGGAGGAGATAAGCTGGGAAGACCTCAAGCTACTGCCCTTCCTCCACTTATCACTCAGCAACTGAAAGAAGCATGTCAATCAGAAAATTTCACCATTGTCCTCACCCCCAGATTCAGAGCCCTGGCTCAGAGATTTTTGCCTTGGCTAGAAGTAGGCCATAAAACAGCTCCTGATCTCTTCACAAAGAGATTCATTTGCAACAATCCGAAAATAAATTTAAGAAAACAATTCCATTTATAGTAACATCATAAGGAGCAAAATACTTAGACCAAATTAAACAAAAGTAATGCAAATCTTATCCTCTGAAAATGAAAAAACATTGAAAAATTAAAGAATAAATGAGTGGGAAAAACATCCCATATTCATGAGTTCGAATGTTTAGTATTATTATGATTTGGCAAAAGATTCTTAGATATAATATCAAAAGCATGCCCAACAATAGAAAAAAAATAGATAATTTGGACTTCATCAAAATGTGAAATGTTTGGACTTCAAAGGACACTATCAAGAAAGTGAAAAAATAACCTGTGAAATGGCAGAAAATATTTGCAAATCACTTATTTAATAAGGGACTTGTATACAGAATATATAAAAAAGCTCTTATAATTAATAATAAAAAGACAACCCAACTGAAAAATGAGCAAAAGATCTGAATAGACACTTTTCCAAGAAAGATACACAAATGACTAATAAGCACATGAAAAGATGCTCCACATCATTAATCACCAGAGAAATGCAAACCAAAACTATAATGAGAGATACCACCCACTAAAATGGCTAGCATCAGAGTCAGAAAATAACAAGTGTTAGTAAGGACATGGAGATATATGGAGGACATGGATATATGTCCATATATGGACATGGAGATATATTCTCGTGAGCATGGTCACTGCTCACGAGAATATAAAATGGTGTAGCCACTTTATATGGCACTTTATATGAAACAGCCTGGCAGTTCCTTGAATGAGTACACACAGAGTTACCCTATGACTTGCAAGTCTCCTGGATATATGTTCAAAAGAAATAAAAACACACAGAAACTTTTTATAGCAGCATTATTCATGGAAGTCAAAAAATGTTAATAACCCAAATGTCCATCGATGAATCAATGGATAAACGAATGTGATCTATTATTCAGCCATAAGAAAGAATAAATTACTGATATGAATCTTGAAAACATTATGTTAAATGAAAGAAGCCAGTCACAAAAGATCAGATATTAAATGATTCCACTCATATGAAATGCCCAGAATAGACAAATCTATAGAGACATAAGGTAGATTAGTAGTTGCTTGGGGGGTGGGTGGATGATATCTTAAGGGTATGAAGTTTCTGAGGGTGATGAAAATGTTTAAAATTGACTAATGATAGTTGCACATATCTGTAAATACACTAAAACCCACTGAATTATACACAAATGGGTGAATTTTATGATGCAATGGTTAATCTTACATATCAACTTGGGTAGGCATGGTACCCAGATATTTGGTCAAGTATTATTCTGGATGTTTCTGTGAAGGTATTTTTTAGATGAGATTAACTTTAAATCAGTAGACTGAGTGAAGCGGGTTATCCTTTACAGAGTGGGTGGACCTCATCCAATCAGGTGAAGGTCTTAAAAGAAAAAGACTGACCTCTCCAGTCAAGAAGGAATTTTGGCAGCAGACTGCCTTTGGACTTGAACTTCAGCTCTTCCCTGGGTCTCCAGCCTGTTGGCCTACCCTGAAGATTTTGGACTTGCCCTACCTCCACAATCCATGAGCCAATTCCTTGAAACATCTCTCCCTCTTTCTATACCCACACACCCTATTGTTTCTTTTTTTCTGGAGAAACCTAATACCTATGGCACCTGAATTATATCTCAATAAAGCTGTTTTTAAAAATGAGGAAGCTCAGGGAAAAGGAAGCTAATTAACTATCCATTTTCCACAGGACGGAAAGCATTTTTGTTTAATACGGTGTGCCACAAGGGGTGTCACTTGTGTCCTTGCTAACTTTAGGCCAAGACTGAGTGCTACTGAGAAGCCTGAGCTAAGTCTAGGATGGAGGTATTGCTAATATGGAATCTGCAAAAGGGACACTGAATGAGAGGAATCAAGTTCTGCAGAAGGGATGATACTCAATATGTGTAGTGACTGGCATGACACCATTAGCCTGTTAGGATGGACTCTGGCCATACCCAGCCGGACTGGAAGAGAAGCTCACAGCATCTTGATCTTAGCCCTGATCTCTAGAAGGGTTATTATCAGGGGCACTCTCCTCTGGGTGGCATCCTCTTTTCGCATCACGCGGCAGCTTGTTTCCTCACTACTTCCCTCACTGGAGTGACTTGTACAGCTGACTATGGAAAGACACACCTATTCCTATTGCAGTAAGAAAATGTCACTCGAACATGAGACACATCCAGTTACTTTGTATTTTAATCATTTTGTAGAAATTGCACTTTCTGCTTTTTTGAAAAGGGAACAGAATGCTCATGCGTCATCAATATGACCAGAAGGATGGTGGAATTCTCCAAGGCAGAGTTGCTCTCAGATGCCACTGAGGTATTTTAGGCCGGTTGCTTATACATTAAATGGCCCTGATGCCTTTCGAGTTATGATGCCTGATTTCAAAAAAATAATTTTTCAGCATTTTATTCCTTTTCATACAGTTACACTTTCAGCTGTTACACTTTGGTTTTTATTGTGTCCTTCTGCTGCTGGGCACTGAGCGATTAGAAACCTAACAGGCTATGATTTTCAGTAATAGACTTGAGCTTTAATATACAGTTTTTGTGTCACTGACATTGTCCACTCAGGTTCCTTTGCCTTTCTTTTCCTAAAGTCCTCTTGCATTTTTTGGTAGGTGAGCCTTCCAGATAAAATGAATTTGCCTGGATTGATAGTCGTGCAGGATTGATCAGCTGATGCTTTCAGGTAGAGGCTCACATTGTAGCAATCCCTTGCCACAGGCACTCCTGACCAAAGACTAGTTCTACACATACCTAGACTCTGTTTTTGGCCTTTATTTTTTAAAGATTTTATTTTTTTCTTCATGAGAGACACACAGAGAGAGATAGAGACATAGGCAGAGGAAGAAGCAGGCTCCCTGCAGGGAGCCCAATGTGGGATGTCCTGAGACAAAGGCAGATGCTCAATTGCTGAGCCACCCAGGCATCCCTGTTTTGGGCCTCTTAAAAGTATTTAGTTTTGGACGCCTGGATGGCTCAGTGGTCAAGCGTCTTTCTTCGGCCCAGGGCGTGATCCCGGAGTCCCAGGATCGAGTCCCACGTCGGGCTGCCTGCATGGAGCCTGCTTCTCCCTCTGCCTGTGTCTCTGCCTCTCTCTGTGCCTCTCACGAATAAACAAATAAAATCTTTTTAAAAAAAGTATTTAGTCTTTGGGGAAATTCGCTGGTATTAACCAAATTTGTAAATGCCTGATTAAATTATTTCTTACATTTATTTAATACATTTTACAGAGTACAGAAGTACACCAGATAATATGACAGGGGAGATACAATGTCCTCCTGAAATCCACAGAAAAGAGAAAAAGACATTGATGTATGTATTTATGGTGTATAACCGTATGCAAATCGGTGCATTTATGCTTTCTTTATAGTGTTCCCAGGATCAGGGTAAGTGAAAACCAAATAATGAATCAGAAAGTTTTCTGATGTTCCCTGAATCAGGGAAACATGATCTCTCCAGTCTTCTGGGGCTCATTTATCCAGGCCAAAACATCCTCAAATTTCTTCTTTCTAGAAACAAAATGATAGCTTATTTATTCATTTTCTCATTAATTTACTCAACTAGGCCACCATATGTTGATGTGCAATTTGTATAACATCCAAAGGTCCTGGGGCAAGGGACAATTAGGGCCTGAAATTTGGCCTGTGCTGTATTCACCATGCTGCTCGCAGTAAGACTGCCACCCCTCAGCCAGGTACCTTATTTCAATCCATCTATCCAGAGAGAATGCCTTTTAAAAAACTGCCTATTCGGAGGTCAGTTAGTACAATCTACAGTCGGGTGCTTGGCCTTAGATATTAAGTATGTCCTACCATTAAATGAGCTTGATATGTAGCAATAGTTGAGAAAGTCTTTCTCTTCTTTATACAGTGTTGAATAAGCCCTGATATATCTGCCCTGGTTCAGCTCCCATTTGTTCAACATCCCTTATCAATTATCAAAACATTGCCATTCCACAAACTCATTAATTTTAATAGGTTGCCGATAGATGACAACTTGTTTCATCTGAGTTCCATTCTACACTGTTTTAAGGTGATTATACTCTTAGCTGAGCCTTCTGGGAGAGGTCGTAATCAAGGGCATTTCTAAACAATTTAATACTGGGGATCACTTCCCAGAAGGCATAAGTATAATGTGGACTTCAACTTCAGAAGGATGCAGTGTATCCAAATTTTGAAATCTCTTTGAGGCTGCTAGCTTTCTATGTCTTGAAAAATTACCATTCTTCACCCCAAATATCCCATAAGGGGAGAGATTATAGGTTTTTTGCAACATCTCAGTTGAGTGACTGCTTAGCTGCTCTAATAGTTTCTTTTGTGGAAAATTTCATTTTTAGAAGCAAACTGTTCCATCTTTTAAACACTCTTAGGATTTTTTTCCCCCTTTAAATATGCCGTTATCTACTTATTGTGTCTACCTATGTTGGTCCTGGACCAATTTCATGGGATACGTGCAGGGCAGGTCTATGTGCAAATCATCTTGAAATGCCTCTAAGTAATTGAAGCTTTTGAATATACCCTTCCATATATGCTTTCCCCCAAACCTTTCTTTCAATAGATATTAAAATTAATAGGTAATTTAAAAAATATTAGCTTTACAGAATATTCCATTAAATCTTATGAATTAAATATACACATATTTCCTAAGAATAGGCATGTCAATAATTTGAACTATAAAAAAAAAAAAAGTAAAAGGAGGGGCACCTGAGTGGCTCAGCCAGTTAAGCGTCCGACTCTGGATTTCAGTTCAGGTCATGATCTCAGGGTCTGGATATCAAGCCCCATTTTGGGCTTCATGCTGGCTGTGGAGCTTGCATAAGATTCTCTCTCTCTCTCTCTGTACCTCCTCTAAAAAAAAATTATTTGTAACATCTTTTTGTGCATATAATCATTTAACTCTAAAAATAAAAAGGTCAAAGGGGAGTCAATAAGCCTCTCTAAGGCATTGAAATTATGACAATGCCTCTCTTTCTCTCAAAATAAAATCTTTTAACAAAATATAAAATACAAGGTTTGGATAGACAGTAGCATGTTGGAAACTTTGTGTCTTCTCTGTTAGCAAATAATGTACCCCCATCAGAAAGAGAAAAAAGTTCTATTTCTTTTCATTCTCTAATTTAAAAAGCTTTCTCAATTCTCATCACTGGAAAATTGTGTTTCTTTTATCTCTAGAACTCTATATGTCTGTGCTTCTCATCTTGTGATATTGCTGAGAGAAATATGACCCAAATCACATATTACCCTTCAAAATAATTACACAAAAAGCAATGTTTGTGATTTATATCAAACTACATACTTTTACTTTAATTGGCATAACACATTTAATACCTTGTCTATACTACTGGGAACTTATGTGAACAGTATCCTGGTATATGCAGTAAATCTACATTAAGTCATTCAACTGTATTATTCACAACTCATTGTCAGTTATTAATACGTCACACCAAATGGGATTCACATCAATTCTTCAATCTCATTGCTTCTGTAGATTAGCAGAATTTAGCAGCACACTGGAGCCCCTTAGGAAGAAGAAACTTTTGTGCATGGCTCTATTAGACAAATGAGAAACATGCTGGAAGAGAAAATGCAATTGTACTATTTTTCTTTGTAAAACATTTCTTTTTGTTACAAAGATTGATTATATATTGCAAAAGCAAGGAGGTAATATATTCTGGTTCTGAATTCCAAAATAAAATATGAGTTCTTTAGTTATTTGGTATCATTTGTTAAGACTATTGTTAAATGATTATATGCACAAAAAGATGTTACAAATAAATTTGTCTGTGTAGTCATACTCCCAAGAGGAAAGTTACACTTTTTTAAAAAAACTAAAACTTGGCTCAATGTGTATAAATATTTGGAAATGTTCTTCTATTGCACCTTTCAAGCCAAAATTGCAATCACCACCATATTAAAATAATTAATCACCAAAGCCTGTAAGGTTGCTAAAACCCTTTTGGATAGCCAAAGCCTTTCTCTGGGATATATTTATCATTTAAATTCCAAAAGTCCTAGTTCTCACTTATAGTGCTCTGAGTATCACAAACCCAGTAAGTTAGTTTTCACATGCTATGGGGTCTTGTAGCAGGAGCAAATAAATGGTGCCTTCACTAGTGTCACTGTACCTTTGGTCACTTAAAGCCTGTCAGAGATTGCTACCAGATGTGTGATGTTTTAGGGTCTAGTTCTTCTGTCATTGGAAGGAGAAATCAAATATTTCATATTGGATGATGTGACATATTCTAGCAGATGCTGTCTTTTTCCTTCTGCAGATGCTTCTGATTTAATTCGTGTATTAGGATAAGCCTATATTTGCTGCTCTAATGGTGAGGATGTCAGAAATTCTTTCTGAAGTTAGGAGATGAAAGCCTGAAAGAATGGTTTTAATCTTTAGGTTTGTTTACCGGAGGAGGATATTATGAGAAAATACATTCTGCTCATCATCTTCGCACCCTATATATTCTTGGGAAGTGGAATAAGAAAACACTCTCAGTCTTGCTAATACCCTAATTCTATTCTTAGATGTTAACAAGCAAGATGTGGAATATAAATACCATAGCAGAACTGCTAACAAAAACAGGGTCAAGGTCCATAATAGCAGATGAATGACTGGAACAAAGCTCCCTAAACCATGTTTATTCAACTCTGGAATCTTCCAATGAATAGACAGCACCTCCTTGCAGGGTCATCTGCAGCCCAGATGCTGGAGCAATTAACATCTCAGCACATCTGCCCCTGAGATTCTAGTAAACTCTCTGATATATGTGAAGCGTGAATGATGTTGCTGTTCTCCACCTTAACAAATGAGGGTAAAGGGGAGTACATCTTTGGTTGCAAAATAAGATTTTCTATGGGAAGAGAGGATGGTGTCTAGATAGGATGGGGGGAAAGAGGTGAGTCATGTGAGGGACAGGAAAGTGATTAACAGTTGCTTATCCATCTCCCTGTCCAGTTTACAGCTGTGATTTATTATTTTTTTAAAGATTTTATTTATTTATTCATGAGAGACATAGAGAGAGGCAGAGAAATAGGCAGAGGGAGAAGCAGGCTCCCTGTGGGGAACCTGATGCGGGACTCGATCCCAGGACTCCGGGATCATGACTTGAGCCAAAGGCAGATGCTCAACCACTGAGCCACCCAGGTGCCCCTACAGCTATGGTTTAATGGCAGAACTGGGGCACGTGGGTGATTCAGTCAGTTAAGTGTCCAGTCTCTTGATCTCAGTTCGGGTCTCAGTCTCAGGGTCATGATTTCAAGCCCTGTATTGGGATCCATGCTGGGCATGAAGTTTATTTTAACAGAATAGAAAAAAGAAAAAAAGAAAAGAAAAGAAAGAAAGAAAAGAAAAGAAAAAAAAGAAAAGAAAAGAAAAGAAAAGAAAAGAAAGAAAGAAAAGAAAAAAGAAAGAAGGGAGGGAGGGAGGGAAGAAGGAAGGGAGGGAGGGAGGAAGGAAGGAAGGAAGGAAGGAAGGAAGGAAGGAAGGAAGGAAGGAAGGGGAGGAGAAGAGAAAGAAGAAGAGAAGAGAAGAGAAGAGAAGAGAAGAGAAGAGAAGAGAAGAGAAGAGAAAGAAGAGAAGAGAGGGAAGGAGGAAGGAAGAAAATACCTAAAGGCAGAATTGAACTGAATATGCACAAGTAGATGTGGATTGCCTATGGGGAATTAGGTTCTGGCTCTGCTACTTACTGTCTGTATAATCTTAGGAGTGTCGCTCAATTCCACACAGCTTGAGGTTCCCTGTTTCCATTCTTAAAACTTAGAAATACATTTTTTAAAATCAATACATTCTCATTGTAAAAAAAAACAATTATGAACACATAAATAAAATAGGAAAGTCCAGCAGAGTTCACAGACACATATCTAACACATTTCCAAGAGGTAGCTGCTGCTTGGATTGGATATATCCTTTTGTCTCTTCACATATAAGTTGGAGATAAAATAAATGCACTAGAGTGTTAGAATAAAAAGGAGATAAAATATGTAAAATGCTTCGAACCCTGGGAAGTTTTCTCTTTCTTTTCCTTTGCCATCTGCTTCCTTCTTTCTAACTTTACTTATTTTACTTAATCTGATGCTTTCTCACATTCAGACCAATTGTATGAGTCAGATGATGCTGAAAACAGCCCTGTATTCCTGGGTTCTACTACCACACTTACTTCTAGTTTGTGGATCTGTGGTTGGTTTTTTGTTCAATGGTCTGTAGATTGGCTGGGCCTGTCTGTTTCAGACTTCAGCTGGGTCACGTCTCAGACCTCTACATTTCACTCATTGTGGAACCAGGCTAAGTAGTGACTGCTACAGCAACATGGGCATTTCCCCTCATGGGAGAGGGCAGAAAATGGGGGGGGGTGTGGGTAAGGGAAAATATGTGTTGCCTAATTTCGAAAAAGAATTTCGAGATTTTAAAAAAGATTTTATTTATTTATTCATGAGAGACACACAGAGAGAGAGGCAGAGACATAGGCAGAGGGAGAAGCAGGCTCCCCACAGGGAGCCTGATGCAAGACTGGAACGCAGGACTGTGGGATCTTGCCCTGAGCCAAAGGGCAAGATGCACACTTAACCACTGAGCCACTCAGCCATCCCTATAACCAGATTTTTAAATAAGTTCTGTTGCATAGTGTAAGGTCCCCTCCCTTCTCCCCCATGCTTCCCAAGAAGCGTATGCTATCTCACTGGTCTATGATGTTGTGTTCCTGGATTTTCTTTAAGAGACCAAATAGAAATGCTAAGATCTATTCCAAGACTGATGTCAGTGAAGAACAGAAGCTGCTTGGGAAGTCAAAAAGCTACTAAATTAAATATGAAACTGAGTAAGATAGTGTCAAGGATAACATAGAGGTTTCTAATATGAGAGGATTACCACTAAGCAAAATCAGAGATAGAGATGGAGTGGGTGTTTGGGGGAAAGAGAGTGATTTAGGGCCAGCAGTAGGGATACAGTGGTCCTCAACAGTGCAGAAATGAAGAGGGCAGAAAGTATTGAACTGCCACTTCCCAATTTTAAGAAATGTATAGTCTGTTACATCATTTTTATCCCATGCTTATAGAGAAATGAGCAATGGAAAAGAGCATGGCCTTTTCCACTAGCTGACTCCATGGCCACCATTATTAAAAAGGAACTTTCTCAGTTGTGTGACTGAGACAGTAACTATGGCAATCTTCACCCCGCCCCATTGTCAAAATAATGGTAAAAAAATATCTAAGTATCTCCCTTAAAATATGCCTTTCCCCCTATTTGACAACTTTATAACGGCCTGGAAAAGTCAGTTTTATCTTGGAATGTTTTATGTAATAAATAGTCTATGAATAATATTTCAAAAGAGCCTACTTTGAATTGCATTGTTTTCATAAATTCCAGATCTGTATACAGACACACACACACACACACACACACACACACACACACCCCCTGCCTGTCCTTAAGGAAAAGGTAAAAATAAACTAACAGATTGGACATTGGATAGTGTTCCCTTCCAGAATAACATCAGGTATACTTAAAAGAAATCCAAAGAGCACCTGGGTGGCTCAGTCAGTTAAGCATCCAACTCTTGATCTCAGTTCAGGTCTCAGTCTCAAGGCTGTAAGTTCAAGTTCTGCATTGGGCTCCCCACTGGCATGGAGTCTACTTCAAAAAACATCTGAATCATTCCTGGTATTACAATTGAGTTTATTCTAGTTCTGTGGTCAATCTTCCATTGTATTATGAAGGCCTGCCTTATTTAAAATATTTATTCTAGAATTATACATTTGCTAGAGTTTTTGTGAATTCTTTCCTTTTCTTTTCATCTTAATTTCTCACATTTAGTCAGGTCATTATAATAATTACAATGAGGGTTACCTTAAAAAAAAGATCGCAAAAAAAAAAAAAAAGATCTCCCACTGAAAATGTAAAATAATCATTTGCTTTCTCTTTGTTTTTTTAATATATATTCATGGAAATTACCATAATGCTCATAAAACTGCCCCCAAACATTTATTTTCTGGTTTAAAAATCTCTAGAGGAGTATTTTTAAGTACATAGATTACAGTGTGGGGAAAGTCAAGTGGCTCTCTCTAGGGTAGGAAACCTTAAATCTTATTCATTCTGCTCTTATTGCCACTTAAAACAACTTTGATTGTCAACCTAGTTGAAAGACAAATCTAAGATTCAGCATTATAAAAAAACAATTTTCAAAGGACTTATATCCCATTCCACTTCTTTAGATGAAAGGAATTTCAGAGGAGGCTACATGAAGGGAGGGAAAATCATAAATATTTCTCAGATTTAATTATTTCAAACCCAATTTTGCACTGTTATAAAGAACACCTTTATTTTTATTTTATTTCTTAAAGATTTTATTTATTTATTCATGAGAGACACACAGAGAGAGAGGCATAGACACCGGCAGAGGGAGAAGCAGGCTCCATGCAGGGAGACTGATGTGGGACTCAATCCTGGGTCTCTAGGATCACATCCTGGGCCGAAGGTGGCGCTAAACCGCTGAGCCACCTGGGCTGCCCAAGAACACCTTTAGAACAGAGTTGTATTCCATTTTCACCTAGAACACTTCAAGCTGCAGTTTTTCACCAAATTAGAAGCAACTTACTTTTAGGATTTAGTATGTTTTGTAATCAATCAAGCAACCTTAGGGCTTACTATCTGTAGCGAGTATTCAACAATTATTCAGAAAGATGGTATCTATTATTCCTAACAGCAGGAGGGGAAAATACAATCTATTAGTTCATCTTTAAATTAAGGTAAACTGTTAGGCCAAAACTCTAAATAAGTAGGGCCTTGTGAGTATGACTGATGAAAACAAGAAAAAACATTCATCATTTTGATTAGAAAAAGAATAGCATCATTTCAGGAACAAGACTGAGCTATTTCTTTCCACTGGCATTCATCAAAAACATTAAGTAATTTTTCTCCAGGGTATTTACTGTTATATACATTCAGAGTTACACTCAACAAAAACATCCAGTATTATAAAATAAAGATACAATACTTCCAGGTTTTTAGAGATATTGAAATATCAGAAATAGTAAATGATGTTTTATTTCTATAATCTGCAATATCTTTTAAAAGGTCTCAGATACATTACTTCATTTAACCCTTGAAAGGATCTCTTTCAGGTAGAATAATTATTAATCTCTGCTCAGAAAGGTACTGTTTATCCAGATAATAACTAGCAGATCTATTTGATTCTAGGGCTTTGGATTTCAATACCTGTGCTGGTTCTGATTTATCACTTTGCATTCCTGATTTTATGAACATGCTTTCCCATCAACCACAATAATAGTTTTAAAAAGACAGCCATAAAACATGATCTTTTATACCTGGTAATTTTTTGTATTCTCATTGCTCAGTTGACACATTATGAAGTCATATTTCTGTGTTTTTTTTTTTAAATCATGAAGGTTGTTTTATTTGTATATAATTAACTGCAATTCAAGCTATTAAATATGTAGCAATGCAGGGTAATGAAATGTTAAAAGATTTCATTCATTTAACACACATGCATTCCCCACCAGCTATGCAATAATCTCTGTATTAAATACTGGGGATATAAAGTGCATTAAGAAATACTTGTTTCTCTCCAGGAGCTTATAGTCTCCAGAAACCAAGGCAGGTAAATCAAAGATAGCTGTACTGGTGCTTATAAAGCTTTTCACTGTGTCACTGGTGCACAGATAAAAACATGATAAATTGTACTACAACTGAGACTTACTCATTAAGAAGGTGATGTGTAGGATAAACATCTTAAGACTGACCTGTAAAATGTTAGATTGGAGGCACAGTGATGGGTAAGGAAGTCTAAAACAAGATGACTCTTTCCCCGACAAGCTGGGTCACTTGAACCATGTGATCTGATGTTGGGTGGGGCTCCTCCTGGAATCAGACAATAGGGCCTATAGGGACAATCAGATATTCAGTTAAAAAGAAGGAATACAGAGAAGTGAGTGGGGAGAAGTTGGGAGAGCACTGTTCATGTGGACAGAATTTCCTTCCCTTCCCCTTTGGAGAAGGAAGGAAAAATATTACACAACTTCCAACAGAAGAAAAGTGTGTTGAAAAGAGGCACTGAGGGATTCTTTGTAAAGATCAGGGCTGCTTGGCAAGAGAATGGTCTCTTACTACCTGCCTGGACATGCATATAGGTC
Organism: Canis lupus baileyi; assembly: GCF_048164855.1. Taxonomy (NCBI): domain Eukaryota; kingdom Metazoa; phylum Chordata; class Mammalia; order Carnivora; family Canidae; genus Canis; species Canis lupus. The sequence goes on from NC_132862.1 coordinate 27,320,024, forward strand.
ATGGACTTACTGATTTTCCCACCTGTGCTTCCTTGAACAGGCAGGCAGGAGGATTGGAGGAAGATGTTCGGGCCTCAGGGAGGGGTGCACGAGAAGAATGGAACAGCCTTTGAGCCAACTATTGACATAAGAACATGTGCTGCTTGCAGACAAATGGGATACTGTGGAAGATGGCTTGGGCCAGCTATCCAATGTCAGACCAACAGCAAAATGAGGGCAGGGGTGGCTGAGCAGCAAGAAATGGGTAGAAGCACCAGGAAGTGGGTAGAAGAGGCCCAGGTGGAGTTGGCTGTCTCACAGTTGGAAGTTGTCAAGTTAGATGACACATACCCACCCACCCCCAAAAGGGCTGCTGCTGAACTTAAGCATTTGGATTTCAGCAACAGAAGGGCACCATGACATGTCACTGATAGCTAGGGAAGCAGCCACCATTAACAGAAAAGTAAAAAGGGTCCATAAGGAAGAGACACTGGTTTATCTCCCCCCCTACCCTGTCTCCCCCAGCACACTGAGCAGGAGCTGGAGCCAGGAAACAAGAAAGAAAGGAAGGCTCCCAGAGGCATACTTATCTTCTCCTTTCCATTTTAAGGCGAGTGAGGAGTAAAAGAGCAAATTACTGTCCCTAAACCACAGAAGCAATGGGCTTTTTTTTTTTTTTTTTTCTACAGTGGAGAGATTTTAAACAGCCAAGAGTAGTAAGGAAGTCAGTAAATCTGTTTTTTGTAATGTACTATCCAGTGGGTTGGGGAAGCTTGACATCATGTAGTTGAGGAGGATGACTGGAAAAAGCAAAATCTCGTCCATGTGATGCCTCCACTAAACTGAACAATAAGCTAATTACAGCTAGATGTATGGAGAAGAGCAGGAGAAGGGCCTAGAGAGATGGACAGAGGTTAGGACAACACAGGCTACCATGTGCTAACTAAAGAGAATTTAGGGGAAAGCTATGGGAGCCACTGAAAGGTTCTAAACAGGGAAGTCATGTAATGAGTATAAAAAATACCCTTTGACAGCACTTTGTAGGAAAGCCGGGCTCATCTAGTTTAGGTAGGTTGAAAAATTACAATAAATAAAACACCATTTTTTAAAAAATCCAGTATAATCCTAAAATTAGTTTCAGGTGTACACCACAGTGATCTAATAATTCCATACAACACCAGCTCTCACCACAGCAAGCGCCCTCCTTCATCCCAGCACTGATTTCAAACCCCCACCTCCTCCCCTCTGATAACCATCAGTTTGTTCTCTAGAGTTAAGATTCTGTTTTTATGGTTTATCTCCTTTTTCTTTGTTTGTTGGTAAGGAATGCCTGTGTCACTCTTGGCAACTGTATCAATGCGTTTCAATATTTTATTCTCATTGTACAAAAATCAGCACAAACGTAATGACAATAGTTTCCTCTGTCTTTAAGCACAGATTTGTTCGAAGCTACACACACTACATCAATTTAGAATGCTAAACTGTGTTAATCTCTCTAAATCCCATCTTTTACCCCACCACTGACCTGAAAATATTCAGTAGAATGTAGTGCTTTAGAGAGAAAATTCCCCAAAGGTGCTTCCAAAAATTCATTAACAGTATGGTCATACTAAAAAATGTTCTTGAAAACTGAATGCCAAGTAGAAAACCATTTCTAATCAACATTGCTGAACATGGACATTTTTACCTCATTAGCTAGTCACTGGAAGCTAAAAACTAAACCTTGTTCCAATTTTTTTACTTTGGGGAAAATAGAATATGTTGGTGAAAATTTGAGAAAAATGGGAGATTTTTTTTAACCCTGTACATTTAGGAAAACTATGACCAAGTGTATCATATGGAATGTGTGTCATTAAAACTGCCTTAAGTTAGGATATAGGAGATGAAGAAGTCAGCTAGGCCAGCAACTGATGGTTTCATTTCAACTCTCCTATCTTTACCTGGGGTTCCTGTGGCAAAAGAAGGTGAGATAAGCTTTCTTTTCATCTAACTCTAGAATATTATTGCCATTTATTTGTTTTTGCTCATTTCAGTTGAAGAGGCAAAAAAAAAAGTTCCAAAAGTTAAGTATCTAAAATTTAATCAGAACATGTTTTAGTTATGGAACATAGTAAAAAAATGAAGGTATTTCTTTTTATAAGGTTAAAATATAGTAGAAAGACCAAAGTTAAAATAGTTAGGGCCTACAAATTAAATCACTGTTTAAAAAAAAAAAAAGCCGAGAGACTTAAAACTCAAAGTGTGGTCTTTGAGCAACAGCATCATCAAAATCACCCGAAAGTTCGTTACAACTATAGGATGTCAGGCCTCCCCTAAGACTTGCTGAATTAGAATTAACATTTTAACAAGACTTCTAACAATTCTTCTGCCAATCCTGAACTTTGAAAAGTTATAGAAAGGCCTGTTGAATGCCTTAGATAATTCTAATGAATGGTTTCTACCACATGCCTTAGGAAGTTAATTTAGTCCAAACCTGTTATTAAGTAGGGACACATTTTTTTTTCTTTTGTATAGCTAAAACATGCCTAAATTTGCTTTGTACATATTTAATTCTTTCTCAAATTTCCAGTATCTTTAATATCTTATTAATATCTATTAATATCTTTATTTATGGGAACAAATTTTGTTTTGCCAAATAAAAGGGGGCCAATCAGCTGATTTGAGAAAAAGGTTTCTAGAAATAAACACCATTGTTTGAAAAGCACCCTCATAAAGTGAGAAGTTCCATTTTCATTATTGAGAGCTAGTCCTGGTGTGTTATAATGAAAGGTTTTCGTTCTGTCAACTGTGCTTTTTTTCTGGTTTGTTTTAATTTTCATTTGGGCCGAGTTTGAACAAGAACCATTCACTCACTTCTATTATTCCTTACCCTCTTTCTCTTGTAACAGTGAGAGCACCCCCTTCTTCAGGGCACAGCTCCAAGAGAAGAAAGTCTGGGAGGCGGGGATAGTCCATTTGCATTCTATGATTTCAAAGACTCCAACATTAAGAAAAACCACGGAGGAGGGATATGATCATGAAGATACAGAAGAAAAAAATGGGACAAGAAATATCACCTGGGAAATGTTGGAGATGGCATATTGTGAACAAACTCAATGCCTAAAGTTGCTTAAAAACAAAGCTGTTTTCCTAGGTGCTATTACATCATCTTATAAGTTTACTAGGCAACTTTCATCCTGAATGGTAGTTCTGTAGTTATAAAACTACAAAGTAAAACTTGCTTTGTTGTCTTTGTTTATGAAATAGCAATTTTAGCTTTGAAAATGCAAAATGTTATCATTCACTATTGTTTTCTCCTCCAGTAAATCATTGACAAAACTGTGTTCCAGAAACCATTATAGATGCTCAGAACGTATCAGTAAATCAAACAAAGACCACTGCCCTCAAGGGGCTTGTATTCTGCTGGAAGAAAGAGGGAAATAAAAGTAACCTATAAATGAAATACATAAATAATTGCTAGAGGATTCCATCATCAACTAAATTGGCAATTCACTTCCTTTCTATTCCATGTTCATTGAGAATAAGTGTGTGGACGCAGGAAAGAGAAGAAGGCAGACAGTACAAAACAACGAAGAAACCAGGAATTGCACTTAAAGAACAGTAACTGAGTGGAGGGGATACAAGTAAATATTATAAAAGGCAGATTCTATCAAGTGGTAAAAAAAAAAAAGCATTATAAAAGGTTTCAGGGGACTTAGGGGAAGGAATTCTTTATTTAAATAAATGAAACGACAAGAAATGAGGAAATGGAATATTCCATCAGAGAAAGGAAGTGCTAATTTTAAAGAGCTTAAATAATAGATGTGACAAGTTGTGCTTAAAGAAAATATTTCAACTGTGTAATAAAAAAACATTTCCCAAGTTGAAAAATATATTTTAAAAATCTGGCTGATTTCAAACTTCAAAGAATGAAAGCTCTGAGCTTTGGCTAATCCAAAAGGAATATTTATATAAGGTTTTATAAACGGCCAGTATCCTTGTTTTGAGACGATTTCCTTTCCGTTTTGTACCTTCTACGTTCGCTGTTGGTATCACTCGGCAACTTTGTTTTTGTGAAGTGTAAATTCAAACTAAAATTTAATTTTCTTAGTTGGCTTAGAAATTGTTTCATTTGTTAGTGAAATCACTTTTGAAATAAAGGACACTGTTAGGTAAAGGTGGAGATTGTAGCAGTTTTAAGCTGCCAATCAAATAGAAAATGAAGGTCTAAGAGGATAAATCATCTTTAAAACACCCAGCAATAAAGGCCTCCATTGTTAGGTTGATGTTTTCTTCAGGGCTCCAAGAAAAGATGAATTCACTTTGATTCTCTAAAGAAGTGGGGTTTACCTGATTGTTTTTTTTTCTCTCCCCCCCCTCCCCTTAAGCAACAGAGGGAAAAACAAGAAAAGTCACTGTAGTGACCATGAAGAAAATTAAATGACCACAGGAAGAGTACAGAAAGACTTTCTGAGTTCCAAGAGGCAACAAATGAAGCAATAAATATTAGACTAATATAAAAATGGTATTGAGTAGGGGGCGCCCAGCTGGATCAGTCGGTGGAACATGTGACTCTTAATCTCAGAGTCATGGATTCAATCAAGCCCCACGATGGGCATGGAGCCTACTTACAATAAAAAATCGTACTGAGTATTAACAGTTAACTTTTATATTGTGCTTCACAGCTTACAAATGTTTTTCACATACCATATGGTATTTAAATCAAAACAACTCTACTTTCCTCAATCATTAATTATCTATTAGTCACTGCTATTCATAAAATAGGCTCAACTTAATTCGGCTGTCACCTGTGGCTAAGCCTTGAACTGTGTTTGTTTTAAGTTCTTCTTGGAATGGAAGGATGGAAAGAAACCTCTAAACTGCCTCATCCATAAAATCTGATACCATGCAATAATCTGGAGGAGCAGTGAAGCAAATGGATATGCAAAAGTTCTTTCAATTGCAGAAAACCTAGCCCAAACTGACTTCAACCAACATGCTGCCTCTCTCTGTCCAGAATTGAGTTTAATTGTCTGGTCTCCCAGATTTGGGTCACTGTTTCCCTCACAATCAATAGCTACAGCCAGGCAAAGGACACAAAATGCCCTAAATTGTCTAGGCTAAACCCAGGACAAATGCTCCATCCCTAGAGCTAAAATAGAAGATATAGGGTAGAATTAGCATTCTGTTGCTCTAAGAATGGAGGCTAATTGGCAAAACCAGAACATATCTACTATAACTAAGGAGCAAAATGTTGCAAAGAAGAGTGTTTCATACCTTGCTACTGTGTTCTTTCCAGGGCTAGTATGTTCCTTCTCTAACTCAAAAAGCTCCCTGTGATTTATGAAACAAATTCCATTATTTCTTATCCTGATATTTCAGATCCTTCCCAACCTGGTCAGGCCAATTTACCTAACCATTCCTGTCTCCGGCCTAACAAAAACCACTCTGGGCCTTTGTTTTTGCGGTTCTCTTTATAAAATGCTTTCTCTTTGCATTTCTGCCTAAGTATAATGATAGTATAATAATTGAGGCAAATACCATGTGTTTTTTTACAGCTGAAAGTTTGTCCTCCTTTCAACACCCAAACTGTAAACCACTAACACAGTACCCACCTCCATTCTACCCCAGTCACAGTTATTTATGGATCTATCCATCAGAGTCTATTCCTCACTGAAGGTGGGGTTTAGATCTTCAAACATCTTTGCTACCTGTGAAACAACAAAGTACCTTACACTCAGTAATATGGATTTTTAAAAAAATAAACACAGAATATTCAGGGGAAAAAGCAACTCATCCTAGGTCTTCTCTATTTAGGCAGAATTTTTTTGTTTTTGCATTGGAAAAAAAGTTTTAGCAAATCAATAATTCATTTGTTCAACCTTTGATCACTGCAAACTGTGCCAGGTACTGTGCAAGGTGATAGAGACATGAAATTAAATGGCTTCTCTTCCTCAAGGAACTCATGGTCTACACGGAAAGACACACAAGTAACTACAGTACAATTTAATAAGATGATGTGGGAACACAGAGTAAAAGCTGAATTATGTCACAAAAATTCTTAAAAATATTCACAGAAAAAGAAACATTTGAGTTGGAAAGAAAAGAGCAGGAGAATAGCAGGCATAAATAAAATCAAAGAAACAAGTTGTGCTTGGAAACTGGGAGGGTTTAATGTAATCAGGGTTGAATCAGTTGTGGCGCAGAGGAATATGAGGTTAGGAGAATTTATCAAAGCCAGCTAATAGAAGGCTTTATATTGTATTCCAAGGAGTATACATTTCATCATGTAGGTAACTGAGCATCAGCCAAAATTTGAGACTGGGGATTGGTATCAGATTTGTACCCTAGAAGGTGATATATAGGATGGAACAGGGGTGGGAAGGAGACACTGGAAGATGGTTAGAAGGTGAGTATAACTGAAGATTCTAGCCTGGGAAACAGTACATTTTAATGTCACTGTCATTCATTGAGGCAGGGAATATTAAAAATAACAAATTTAGGGGCACCTGGGTGGTTCAGTCAGTTAAGTTTCTGACTCTTGATTTCAGCTTAGATCATGATCTTAGGGTCATGAGATTGAGCCCCAGATCAGGCTCTATATCAGGCTCAGCATGGAATCTGCTTGAGTTTTTACCCTTCTGCCCTTCCCCTGCTCACGTTCTCTATCCTTCTCTCTCTCTCTGACATAAACAAATTAATCTTTAAAAAATAGCAGATTTGACAGGAAAAAAATGATCATGTTGAAAATGATTCATGGAACCTTTAGGTGGGGGTATCTAAAAGATGAAATACACAACTAGAAATCGTTACCACTTTATTTCACCACTGGTTATGGGATTAATAAAAATGAAATGTTTTAAAGTAAAACAAAAAGTATACATTCTTATATACAGCAACAAATATTGCATAATGAAAATTATTATTGTACACTGTCAAAGTAGATAAAAATATAATTTGCCATTTGGCTTATATGGTTTACATTTTATAAATGTGAAAGAAGATTAATAAACTGATGACTAAGTGTGTAACTTTTCATGTAAGTCTGACCCAACAATGAAATGTGTAACTTCTCAGTTCAAGCTGTTCAGGATGGTGACTTCAAGTTCCTGGACCGGACTCCCATCCAATTAGTAAAGTTCAGAGGGGCTGATACTTTGCAAAACATTTTCCAATCCTTTCTGTTGAGACTTTATTGTATTTTTCTTTGCCTTTGTTCTCTGGAATTTCATCCCAACTACTCTCATTTTCTGAGTACCACAAAAATCTACTCAGTAGTTTGGGTGTTTAAAAGTGTTACATTAGCTTTCAGATATTTTCAGTTATTTTGTCAGAAACCATTGAAACCACAAGAAAAGATAAACTGAAAGATTTCTTTTGGTTTCTCTGAAAAATTATATTAATCTCAAACTATACAGTAAAAAAGTTTTATATGCAGGGACGCCTGAGTGATTCAGTGGTTGAGCATCTGCCTTTAGCTTAGGGCATGATCCCAGAGTCCTGGGATCGAGTCCCACATCAGGCTCAATGTGATGCAGGGAGCCTACTTCTTCCTCTGCCTATATCTCTGCCTCTCTCTCTGTGCCTCTCATGAAAAATAAATAAAATCTTAAAAAAAAAGATTTATATGCAGGTTAAATATGAGTCACCTTTCAAGTTAGAATGAGAAGCCCTCATCTGAATGCTTACACACACTTGGGAGAATAATTTTCTTATATGTTAAAATTCACTCTAGAATACTTGAGTCATGGGCAAGCATTGACAACTGAGCTCACAATTGTTCTATCCTTCACTGAGGACATGTGACACAGCCAGCCAGAGCTGAAGTCTGATGTGGGTATTATTGGGTTTGCTAGCTAATTAAATTTAAACAAAAAAATCCTAAGATAGAATCCCACCCTACAGGACATTATACTCACTTGTAACATTTAATTAAATATGATATATGTTTAAAAATATGAAAAGACAAGCCACAAATTGGGTGAAAATATTTGTGAAACACATAGTTGAAAAAAACTTCTATGGACATATACAACAATCAGATAACAGTCCAATTAAAAAGTGGGCAAAAGATCTGAACAGACACTTCACCAAAGAAGATACAGAGAAGATATACAGATGACAATAAACATGAAAAGATGCTCAATATTGTATGTCATTAGGGAATTGCAAATTAAAACAATGTGATACCACTGCACAATGGCTAAAATCCAAAACATCACCACCAAATGCTAGCAAGGATGTGGAGTAATAGGAACTCTTATTCATTGCTGGTGGGAATGCAAAATGATACAGGCATTTTGGAAGACCTCTTGGTAGGTTCTTACCAAACTAAACATACTCTCACCACATAATCTAGCATCACACTCCTAGGTATTTACCCAAGTGAGTGGAAAGCTTATGTCTACATAACAACCTGTACATGGGTGTGTATAGTAACTTTATTCATAATTGCCCAAACTTGGAAGCAACCAAGATATCCTTCAATAGCTGAATGGATAAACAAACTGGTATGGCCATACAATAAAATATTATTTAGTGATGAAAAGAAATGAGCTATTAAGACACAAAAAGGAATCTTCAATGCATATTGCTAAGTGAAAGAAACCAATCTCAAAAGACTATATAGCGGGGATCCCTGGGTACCTCAGCGATTCAGTGCCTGCCTTCCCCCCAGGGTGTGATCCTGGAGTCCCGGGATCAAGTCCCATGTTGGGCTCCCTGCATGGAGCCTGCTTCTCCCTCTGCCTGTGTCTCTGTCTCTGTCTCTGTCTCTCTCTGTCTCTGTCTCTCTCTCTCTGTGTCTCTCATGAATAAATAAATAAAATCTTTTTTAAAAAGGCTATATACTATATGATTTCAACTATATGACATTCTGTATAAAGCAAGAGCGAGCAGGAAGGACTAAGTGAGAGGGAGGGATAAATAGGTGGAACAGAGATAATTTTTAGGGAAGTGAAACTATCTGTATGATACTGTAATAGTGAATACATGACATAGTGTATTTGGCAACATCCATAGAACTGTCCAACACAAAAAAATGAACCTTAATGTCAACTCTGGACATTAATAATAATGTATCAATATTTATTTATCAGTTACAATAAATGTATCACGGCACTACAAGAAGTTAACAATAGGGGACTACCTTCTCCCTGAGGGTGGCAGGGGGTAAATATTTGGAAACCTCTGTACTTTAATTTTTCTATAAGCCTAAAAATGCTCTAAAAAATAAAGCCTATTAAAAACTATGATACAACTGACTACATTATTTGTCCACTAAGAAACATTAACAAATGGTATGTTTATGAAGACGCCATAGAAATAGAACACCAAGAGTCAGACACTCAACCGGCTAACCCACCCAGGTGCCCCAAGGTAATGAGCTTTAAATTTTGAATGATAAACTAAATTTAATGAGAACTATTAAAGCAAACAAGAAATATTTATATTTTCTCTCTTCCACTTGCCTATTCTGCTCTGTGTGTCATTCTGCCCCAGGAATACCCTGTCTCCTCCTCTATGCCTATTCAATCCTAATCTTTTTTTTTTTTAAGATTTTATTTATTTATTTGAGAGAGAGAGACAGCACAAGCAGGAGAGGCAGAGGGAGAGGGAGAGAAACAACCTTAAGCAGACTCCTCGCTGAGCTTGGAGCCCCACATGGGACTTGATCCTAGGACCCTGAGATCATGCCCTGACCAAAAGTCAGATGCTTAACCAATTGCACCACCCACACACCCCCAAGTCCTGACCATTTTTATGGTCCAATTGAAGTCAGACTTCTATTTACTTTAACCAGCAACTTCTCAGAGCTCTTAGTGCAAATTAGAGAAGTTTCCTTCTGAGTCAAAGAAGTGTTCCTTTTGACTATTAATATGGTTAGCAGAAAAACCATGCTACCCAAAGTCATTTTACTTGGTGTTATTAACTTTGTTCTTCCAGCCCTAAAGACAAAACAAAAAACAGCACAAAAACAAAACAAAACCCAAAGTGGAGATATTCACATTTTTCTTAAGGACTTTTCTCAATTCCTTTTCTTTCTTTCTTTCTTTCTTTCTTTCTTTCTTTCTTTCTTTCTTTCTTTCTTTCTTTCTTTTTTCTTTTCTTTTCTTTTCTTTTCTCTCTCTATCTTGCCTTCTATAAAGATTTCTATTATTTATAGTTCTTTTACCACTCCAAGGTCAAACATCTAGTATATACAGAAGAAAAAGCCAGTTTATGCATAAACTTTTGACTTCCTAAGTTTGATTTGGAAGCTACGCCTTTTGACTTCCTAAGTTTGATTTGGAAGCTACGCCAAAGTGTGAGTTCCTCCCAGTGATTTCTCCATATTCCACTGCAAACTTCTCAGAGGAATGCCGCTTCCTTCCCACAAACTACAGCTGAAGTATGATTAAGAGATTGGGCATAACTCCTTGTTCTGTTTTTCTCTACTCTCTACAATACCACAACATAAAACTATATATGTATATCAGACTTCTCAAAAGGTGAGATAATTTAATGATAGTTGTGAAAAATAAACATAAAGATATATGCTTTGTGCATATTTCAATGTAAAAGATTTTGAGATATTATACACTTCCCAGGAAATGTCCTGGTAAATACATCTCAATGCATCCTCCTTTCTGGCATGACTTTTCTCTCCTTAGACAAATACTTATTTGATTCAACAACAGATTATGTCACAAAGGCTGAACAATTCCATATAGAACTATAGTGTTACTCTACCTACTAACCATGGGCGGCTACTGAACACTTCCAATGTAGCTAGTCTCAGCTGAGAAGATTTAAGTGAAAAATATCTACCAAATAGCAAAGACTCAGCATGTGCACACAAATATGAGCATAAAATAATTGTTTATCCATTTATTGTATATTAAAATGATATTTTTTGATACACTGGATTAAATAAACTATATTGTTAAAAATTGATTTTACCTGTTTCCTTTTACTTATTTTAACGTGGTTATTAGCAATACAAATGTGTTTTGCTATAATGCTATATATAATTCTATTGGACATTGTTGGTTTTGAATACTAGAGACAGCACTTTTGCTAGATGGGGTTGGGATTAAGTTGGAGAGGAAAAAAAAGCCTCAGTAGGAGAGTCATGATTTTAAAGTCCTAATTCCAGCAGAAGAATCTAGGCTATATATTTTCATATCAGAGTTAAGTTGAAGGCATCGGCACTCTATGGCTCATCCTCCTATAGGTATACCTCACCTATGTCACGGAATTTTTTAAAAGTCTCCCTGTGATTATGATTGAGTCTTAAACACACACATGTTGAGCTCCAAAACACAAATTTTAATTTCTCCAGACAATGTTCTTTAAAGCAGGGACTGTAAACTCATATGCTTGTAGGGATTAGAGTAGAAACTTCAATAAGCCAAGTGGACCAGGTAGGTGAGCTCTGTGATAAACCAGAAAACACATTTTGCATGAAGAGGGGCAGCTGGTGCTCACTCCAGGCAATTGTTACCACGTGGGAAAGTTAGCCCTGTGTTGCCAGACCTTCTGATATTTTTGGAAAAGCTAGAAATCCAGATTTTTACATGACCTTTCCTTACTTAGTCTTTTAAATAATATTGGGTACCATATACAACCCATATTGAAATCATTTATACTTCGGGTTAAAAATCTGTAATCTGGGGCCTACATTTCGGGAGAAAGAATAATTTTCTAAACAGTTCCATAATTTTTCAATTTGCAGCAAGTTACAATGAAGTCAGTATTTAACATAGGGGTGCAGGGCACGTGACTATCCTACACTTTCTTTACTTCCTTTAGGAAATTTCAAGAACAGGAAGGCATCAGAAAGGGGCAGTTTGTTACAATCACATATTCCTTATTAATTTTTATAGATGAACTATTTCAGGCATTCAACAAAATTCAATGAAACAATATAATACATGATCATACTTATCATCTGGTATAAGTCATAAAACTTGACAAATGAGTAAATTGGTACAATTTCTATGGGGGCCATTTGGCAATATTTATGGAAATTAAAATGTGTCTACGGGATCCCTGGGTGGCGCAGCGGTTTGGCACCTGCCTTTGGCCCAGGGCGCGGTCCTGGAGACCCAGGATGGAATCCCACATCGGGCTCCCGGTGCATGGAGCCTGCTTCTCCCTCTGCCTGTGTCTCTGCCTCTCTCTCTCTCTCTGTGACTATCATAAATAAATAAAAATTAAAAAAAATAAGATAAAATGTGTCTATTCACCCTGTATTCCTCTCCTCAATAATATTGAATTATACCAATTATGGCCTCTACCTTAATCTATTATTATCCTGAATTTAGTGTTTATAATTCCCAGACTATGCTTTTATACATTTGAGATGTATTCATAAATGATATAGTATTCTTTATTGATGTTTTAATATTTAACATAGAATCATATGATAAAATATCTCCTGAAACTGTTTTTCTCCTCTGTGTTAGATGTTCCATTTCTGCATCCACTTTCCCCACTGAGACCAGATGATGGGCCCTATTGTTTTTGGTCCTCAACATTATGTTTCATGAGATTTATCTATTTGATATGTGTGTCTAGTTCATTTTGACAACTATAGAAAATCCCACTGGAGCAATAACACAATGTACTTAGCCATTCTTTTATGAATAATCTTTAAGGCTTTTCCCATTCTTTTTTTTTAAGTATATAGGTCATGCACATATGTATGACCTATGTGTGTGTAACCAAAGCAGTGCTAGGAGAAAAGAACACATGGAGAATTCTTGCCCTCAGAGTAAGGAAGACCTTTCTATGACATAAAATTCAGAAGCCATAAAATAAAAATTAATTTAAAAAAACCTTATAAATGGGAAAAAAGGAAAGGTGAAAATATTCAAATTACATACCTGGGAAAAATGCAACTCATATTATAGACAATGGGCAATTCACTTTATAGCAGAAAAATGGACAAAGGATATGTAAAAAGGTTCTTCTAAAATAAAACACTAATATCTCCCTGACATATGAAAAGATACCCAAATGGGTTTGTACTAAGAGAAACAAATTCTAGCAACAGTGACACAAAATGTGCACTTACTTGATAGGCTAGAATCCAAAATATACTATGTTGATAAAGCTGTTGGAAAATATTAACTCTTGTGAATTTTTGGTAAGAGAGTCAATTGGTACAATTACTAGAGAAGCTATTTAGCAGCATTTATCAAAATTAAAATGTATGTACTCTTTGGCATCACAATTCTACTCCTAGAATTGTATCCTAAACATATATTATTATATGTGTGAAATTACTATGTATGATTATGTTGTGACATTATTTATAGTAGTAAAAAAGGAAATACCAAAGTTTCATTAGTACAGGGCTGATTACATAAATCATGATGTATTCACACAATGGCATACTTTGCAATTGCTAAAAAATAAAAAAAGGACAAGGAAATACTTTGTAAATGAATTAATATGGATTAACCTGGAAAGAACTTTCAGGTGCAAAAGAACATAGAGTATATGCCACAAAAACAGCATAGAAAATTCATTCCAGGTATATTTTTGTATTTTTATGTTTGAACTATGTGAGTATGTTACCAATTCAAAAATCATATGTATCTGTGTATATTTGAATGGATTTGCTCAGATTCTGTATTAGAGATATCAACTACATACACATATAATAACATACAGTATGATAATATTTGTTTGGTGATGTCTAACAAAAGGATTTTGTGTTGATAGCGTAACTACCATACCCATTTTCCAAAATTCATTTGAGAATTTATTTCCTTTTCTGCATGACATTCTTTTCTTATTGCAGTAGAGTTGACATTCAACGTTACATTTTTCAGATGTACTTGCATGACGTTCTTAGTGATATTTTTTCTGCTGCTATGTTACATGAAACATATTACAAACTACTATTTGTCTAATGGGAATTTTTTATAAAACTTTCCTGCCATCAGTGAAATGATCTACCTCACAGAATATTTTCAAAAGTTGATTTATTTCAATTTATTCTTAAATATTACTTCTGATTAAAACCAGGGCTTTGACTTGGATCTCCCATTTTCCCCTTCCGTGTTCAAAAAAGTCTTCCATATTCCCAAAACATATTTCTCCTGAGACTTCTCCCTTCATGCTCTGGCCCATCCCTTTTCCATTGTTCTTTGCTTCCGGACAGCTATATTTTCCCTTAATATACACTGAAAGACTTCTTGTGATTTCTAAAATTTCTGATGTTGTATTCTGATTATATTAAATTATGAACCAAAGTAAAATGTGTAAACATCTATTTTAAAAACTTGGGATGTTATCCAGGATTCTCAATGACTAACCACAATCGCATCTATTTACTTTAAAGCAAGCTCAGGGATGGTTTAGATCTAACAATGGATTTTTAGCCCTTCCATTTTTCGTAGGGCTTCCACTTCTCTCAAGGATTGGATGCAGGTACATCAAGAAGTTTTTTGAAGCTTCCAGGAGTCTACCTATACAGCTGTTAAAAGCAACTATTGCTCTAACCCCTTCTGAGGCTATCATGATAGCATTCTGTGACATTTCCTTCACATCTTTGTTCAAACATTAATTTCTCAGGGATATATGCTCCCAGTCATCTGACATTATTTTAAACTGATTTAAGTCTGATACTCATTTTCACTCCCAATTCAAGGATCACCAATCTTCTTTATCTTTTATACAGAGGGGCGTGTGTATGTGTGTCTTCTTTCTTGTGTGAGGTACTTAGAAGTTTCAATTCATAACAGAAATATTTTGATGTAAAGATTTAGATATACCCATTTACTAGATAGAAGCCTCATGGGATCATGAGGGATCATGGGATTTTTTTTTCATTTTTGTCCATCTCTAAGTATCTAGGACAGTGTCTGGTACAAGGAGGCATTCAATGAATATTTGTTGAATGAAGAAAATGTACTTTTCCATGGAACCCAAGAAGCCTTAATTGTACACTCAATCAGAATACATCTTCAGATATAATTTAAGATGAGCTAAAATCTCTAACTTGGAAAGTTTCAATTTTATCATTTCTTTGATAACTATTCACTTTTTACAAGAAATGTTAATGAGGAAGTCTGTTCAAAATTGGACCAGCCTGAGAAAAGTACAAAGAAAAGAAGAGCCTTGGAGGAAAAGTAAGAGTAAAAACCAATAACAACAGAAATATAAATGAACATCCAAAGCTTTATAGGGTATCACCAACAACAATAATGCCAATTGTGTGATAAGTACTTTTGTTACCATTTCACTTTTCTAAATGTCCTCATCTAGATAAAAATATACTCGTGTGCATAATGACTGAATATCACTCATTTTCAGTTTCAGCTGGAGGTATTTGGGGGTGGGGGAAATCCCCAGCATGTTTAAAGACATCATTGCAGGATATCCTCCCCTGGAATCTTGAACCACTCATTTTATTAAGAGAGTTTCAAACATTTCTGTTCTGGGTTGTAACTGAAGTTAATGAAAGATAGATTTCCTTATGAGGATTTACTAAATTCCCTCTGGCCAGATGGCTTCTACATCCTGGGTTTCCTTCCTATGCTGATCTTTGATGCTCCTCAGCTGCATGGCTCCCTTGCTATTTAACCTCATCTCATCACGCTGTCATCCTGCTACAAGGGATTCTCCACAGATCAACCCCTACACAAATCTCTTCTACATAATTGCATCCAGAGATAGAACTGAAATACTATATGTGAAAACAATATTAAGCAAAAACTTCATGAAATAGAATCAAAAGACTGTACATATTGTAGGGCTTTTTTTTTTTTTTTAAGATTGTCTCATGAAAATCTTAACCCTTGCGAATAATGTTTACTAGTGTTGAGTGTAGAGTTGTAGCATGCCTGGCAAAGTGCTTAGCTATATAGTTCTTATTTTTAATATCATATCTCATTAAAGAAAAAATTTGTTTATAATTGGCATAGTATATATATGTATATATATAACTAATGAATATGCAATTTCTAAAAATATGTGCTATTAACACAGTTAATGGATGCTTATTGACTGAGAGAATGAATAGTTATTTTATAAAGTTGGCTTTTTTCCCCCCTATTACAACCCAGTTGTCTCTGCTTCAGCTTTCAGGAGTCACCCTTCACTTTACCATAAATAGCATCATCCTCAATAACTATCTGGTTTTGGAACACTTTCTCCTCCCTAGGTATTTCTAGAATCACTGAGATATGTTTACAGGTTCCAGAATTATTCCAGTTATCACTGCTACCCAGTGCTCTGTTGCTCATGGCAGTCTTTGTCTCCTTTCTCCTCTAGATGATCTCCTGCAGGCTGGAAACATCTTCCCTCAGGCCATCACTGCTCTCTACTTTGGTACTTCATTCCAGCATGATCCCAGAATAGTTCCCAACTCCCCACGGCAAAGACTAGCCAACGTGATTTAACAAGATTCTAAGTAAAGCTTCGGGTAGAAAAAAAAGGAATACAGTGAAACACACACATACACAAAATTGGATTAAACATATAAAATCTCTCAGCATTCTTAGACCAGGCTATGACAGATACTCAGACAATTTTCATCTGAGGAAGTTCCCACTCAACTGTCCTTACAAGGACCACCACTGTATCAGCCCACCGGAGAATCCAGACCACCACTCTCAGATGCCCCCAAAGAGGGATTTTGAGCAACTCTTTCCAGAGCAAACAAAACCATTTAAATATTTATTCTTGGAAGAACAGGACTTTATTGTCTTTAACCACCCACCCCCATTCCAGAACAGGGTATTGACTTTACCTTTTCATAAAGGTCAATTAGCAGCAACAAAACTAGGTTCCCTCCAAAATACATCATCCATCTGTGAGAAAAACTACTGTCAGCTTTGAAATAATACTGACCAATTCACACACACTCATACCCACATATATATTAAAGCCATCGATAGGACCAAATAGAAGTCTGGTTTATTGTACATTTGGATCAGCAACATACTTTCTGATCATGTGGAGTATACTCTTACATTCTATCAAGCTATATGGGCAGCCCTGGTGGCTCAGCGGTTTAGCGCCACCTTCAGCCGGGGCGTGATCGTGGAGACCCAGGATTGAGTCCCACGTGGGGCTCCCTGCATGGAGCCTGCTTCTCCCTCTGCCTCTGTGTGTGTGTGTGTGTGTGTGTGTGTGTGTAATAAATAAATAAAATATTTAAAAGATATATTTTAGGTATACATTTTCAAATATTAGCAGAAGAACATGTCTATTCTTAAGAAAATGGTAAAATGAGAATTTTATGAGTATATTTTCAAGACTCTTAGTTTTTAAAAGTTATAGTAACAGTTATTTTAAAGTATTGGAAAACCCTAGGAGGAAAGGTCAGAAGCAAACAAGCTAGCAGCTAAGAAGTCCACTGTACCAGTATTTCCAAACATTGAATCATCAGGAGAAGTTCTGAAAAAGACTAACATGTGAGCCCTATCCCCATTGATTCTGATTTGTGTGGGGTGTGGGGTGTGGGGTGATCCTAAGCATCAATATTTTTATAAAATGCTCTCTAGGTGATTCTACCTGCAGCAAAGATTGGGAATCTGCATTACAAGCATCCAGTGGGAGGAAGGGGGCAGTGGGTCTGTAATCCTGTAATCCTGTAAGGATTGTAATCCTGTATGTCTGTAATCCTGTCCCTCTGAATGGCGTCAGCAACTCATAAATAAGTGCAACAAAAAGCACATTCTACATTTGATCAGGAAGATGCACTCCCCTCCTCCTAATTTGGGCAAAAATTTACTTGTGTTGCTCTTCAAAGAAAATTAGAACTTTTAACTATGATTTTTAGAAATTCATGTCTAAATCTATAATTCGTCTTCTTCCTTCCAGAAAAAAGAAAACCTCTAAAATTTTACATTTTAAAAGATTAGTTTAAAAATAAGATACAGTCAGGGTTCCACTCTTGCTCTGGTGGAATTGAACATCTTGGACAAAAGAGGAGAACAACAAAAAAAATTGTTTGAATTTGTAAGAATGTAACTAGTGGTATTTGTTGAATTGGAGACTCTTCAATGTGGATTTAAATGTTGAATTTCTAACTCATAAACAGGGACCATCTTACAATTTCACAAATGAATACCATTTGTAAAATTTAATGTAACTTAAGCTTTTGGAACAGTAGGGAATTGGGGATAGATGACATAGGAAAATGCTAATTTATTGTAGACCTTTGAGATATTTCACCTAATTTTCCAGAGTCTAAGCTGTAACCTAGAGAGCTGTGTACTATTGATATGCATAGTAATATATGCTCATGGAACTTTCAGAAATATCCAGCTTAAAGTGTACATTGATAATATAACTTGAATATTAAAAAGGAATTATCTTACTGTGGACATTTTTCCTCCATTAGGGACAGTTTGGATCAAACCGAATAAGAAATCAGTTTTTATATTAAAATCTTATCTAATTATCTAGAAGTATCTATCCATTTTTGTTTTGCCATCTGTTCTTAATTAGGCTATTTTACAGCTCTGTAAAGGTTTTAAACTAACTTGTAGAAATCTGATAGCAATGCAGATTCTTCCTGGCTAATAAAAATTAGCAATGAATTTAAAAATGAATTTCTCATGTTAAGAAGCATTATTCCTCTCCATAGAGAGTATTATCACTCAAAAATTTTAGCTGTTTATTGACTTTTGACTTGTATGGCATTAATTAGTTGTATTAATCTGAGTTCCGTAGAGAAAGAACCAACATAATGGGGATAGATACACAGACATACACAGAGAAGCAGAGGGAGAGAGAGAGAGATTTACTATTAAGAATTGGCTCACAACTATGGAGACTGAAATCTAAGATCTGTAGTCAGCAAGCTGGAGACCCAGGAGAGACAATGGTACAGTTTCAGTCTAAGTCTGGAAGCCTGAGACCCAAGAGATTGTGTAAGTGCCAGTTGAAGACCAAGTTCAGAGGCAAGAGAAGACCAATGTCCCAGCTCAGAAACACAGGCAGAGAGGAAGAATTGTTTCTTACTCAGTCTTTTATGCTGTCTGGGCCTTCAACTTTTTGGATGATGCTCACCCATACTGGGGAGAGAAACATCCTTTACTCAGTCAACTGATTCAAATGTTAATCTCATCCAGAAACATCCTTACAGACAAACTCAGAAATAATGTTTAACCAAATATCTAGGCACCTCAGGGGTCCACCCAAGTTGACACATAAAATCACCATCTTAACATGGCATCCATAAACATCTCCTAAACTACACTTCTTCTCCAAATAAAAACAGGTCCATACTCCATCTAAGATCATACAACCCTCCTGCATACAACCAGAAATGAATTAGTATTTTCCCCAGAAGAGAAGGTAAAGTCCTTGAGTGATGCTTACTCATCTCTTCATTATCCCATAATTTCAATATTTTGATGTAAAATTAACAATAAATATTATGATATAAAGTCAATACATCTTACATTACATGATAAGGAAATAAGAGTGAGGAAAGTAAAAAAATATATATGGAAAATACCTTTATATATATGCATATATATATACATATATATGTATACACACAAAAAAACATATAACAAAACCAGGAGGAAAGCTCATGACTATTACAGTTCTTACTCCTGTAATTGGTCATATGGTCAGAGCTGGTATTTATAACTTTCATTCCTGTAGGGTGCAGGCCATTAGCAATCCTGCTTGGATTGTGTTACCGTGGTCTTCCACTGACTTTAATCACAAGGCAGGGTAAAACTAAGAGATGCCCTAAGAGAGCTCCTGTATTCCAGACATTCTTTCTTACATGTATTGTAGAATAGTAATCCAATTTCGCCTTGGTAGTCAGGATCAATTTTTCCAGCTGGCACAGTAACTCCCTTCTTTGCTTGTTGATTCAGAGGCATGAGGAGTCTAAGGTGGCTGGGCTGCAGACTTAATTTCCAGTTCAGCGGAATCATTGTTGTGTCTCCTCATGGAAGTATTTCTCCCTTTGAAATCAAGACTTCCAAGCCAGCAGAGTAAAAGGTTGCAAGAACAGGAAGCAAGCATTTTATTAGTGGGTCACTAGGATTAGTAGTGGTACCACTCCCATTTCTACCCCTTGATTCAGGTCTATGGGAGGGAGAAAGAACATACACTGAGCACTGGCTCAGGGTGTATATACTTCCCAGAGAACCTTGTCTCAGCCCTACAAATTATTGCCACCTAGCTGGTCCTGTAGTTGAGTCTTTAAGAGGTGATTCCCTGTTCTATCAAGCCAGCTGCTTCAGGATAGTAGGGAATATGGTAAGACCAGGGAATTCCATGAGCATGAGCCTACTGCCACAGTCCTTTGGCTATGAAGTGAGTTCCCTGATCAGGAACAATGCTGTATGGAATACCATAATGGTAGATAAGGTATTCTGTAAGCAGATGGATGGTAGTTTTTGGCAGAACCACTGCATGCAGGGAAGCCAAATCCATCTCCAGGGTAAGTGTCTCCTCCAGCAAGAATGAAACACTGCCCCTTCCACAGTTGGTGATGGTAGAGGTCCATGCTGCTGGACCCATGAATAACCTCCATCCCTGCCACCATGGCCACTTTGTTCATGAACACATTGAACAATGACAGGGTAGCTGAGGAAAAAGACTACTATCCACAGAACAAGTTCTTCTATTCACTTGATTATTAAAATCTTCCCCTGCTGAGGTAGTAGCAGATACATATACACACCTCACACATGCATGCAGAAATAATGTTTAACCAAATATCTGGGTACCTCTTGGTCCAGTCAAGTTGATAAAATTAACCATCACACCAGTTTTACACATAATTTCACAACCTTTCCCCCATCATTCTTTCATTTAATGACCATGAATACTCCAGTTTATATATATATATATATATATATATATATATATATATATATATATATATATATAGGAACCCAAGTTCCTTTAGAGTTTGGACACTCGAAATGAATCTTTGATGAATCTTTGATGTGCTCCCTTTATATGAGTTATATTTTGGACTTCTAAAAAACTATGAGAGTTCTGGAGGTAAAGCACATATTTCCTTGCCTCTTAGAAAGAATACCAAGCAGCAATGAATTAACTTTATTGACTCTTGTTTCTTTAGCATTTTAATCTCTTGTTATATGGTCTTATTTTCTTCTTAAATGTGGTTCTGTTTCCGGTTGGCATAGGACAGCAAAAAATGAAAATCTGTTTAAATGATCAGACCATTTAATGACCCGTAATGGGTAAAGACACAGATTTGTTCTCTGATAGCTGAGAGATAACAGATTATCTCAGTTACTGGTCTTTTTTGTTAGTTTATTTGTGAGTTCAAATCAATTAAGAAAATCTTTTATGCTTGTTGGAAACAAGAACAGTACTTTGGGAACTGAACCAGTGATTTGTGTTTTACTGAATTTTAACCTACATCCTAAATTGTGAAGTAAAGCTGCAAAGTGTGTGTGGTTCTGTGTCTATAATTGAGAAAAGCGTTTACTTCTCATTGTGTAAGTGTGAAATATTTTCCTGTTTTAAGGGATATTTACTTGTTAGATAAAAATCTTCTAAAAATAAATAAGGTCTGTTCTCATATAGAAAATAGTAAAAAATAGTCATCACAAACATAATTCTAATATTCCCAGAATATAAAGACTCAAAACTTTTGATATTTTAAGATGTGTTTTTTGAAAAACAAACCTTTCTCACCAAACTGTTAGCCTAGAGGCATTTTTTACCTGTAATTAAATTAATGTCAATAAAGTGAATCTTGAACAAATCAGACCAGTGTGCTAATTTTGGATTAAAAAAATCCACAGCAATCCATAATTTCCCTATCAGTATACAATAAAACTGTAAAAAGTATTTTTATAATATTTGGGTTTGTTTTCTCTTGAAGAGACTAGTTAATCTGAGCATCCTAAGTATCATACATTAGTTTCCTAACTAGAAAAGCTAATATTATTCCCATAAAATCTTTTTAGTTTGTCTTACTAAGAGGTCCATTTGTGCAATCCACAGCCCTAGATAATTTCTAAGATAGAATACTGAAATAGTGGTTATCAATCAGTTAATTTTGCTTGGATAAATTGTTATTAATATATTTTAGAAACTGTACACCCTTCAGGAAGGCTCCGCAGACTTACAATGCACTCACTGTGAAGAATATTTTCTCATCTTTATTAGAAGACAATTCTCCAAGGATCTTTTTCATTTCTATATGTCTTACAAGCATGCATACTGGCTGTCTTTGTCTGGATTATCTTTCCAAGGATATTTGTATAATAAATGGACTTGGAAGACTGTGTTTCTATCCACAGTTGGGGACAAGTTAGTCTACAGGCCAGATTAAGAAAGTTAGTGTCACCTTCAAGTAAATTTCATTTCACTTCCTGGGGGCCTATTATAAAAGACTTGGGTTTCCTAAACTCCATGTTCTTCAGCTATAATGCACTCACTGTATGCACAGTATCCACCTGGCCCCTTTACTTTGGTACCTCTAGAAAGTGGTGATCATGGATGACTGATGTAAACATGATGCTCATGCTGCTTGCATTCCTATGAGTAATAAACAATCCCTTGTCTGTGACCCAAGAGTGTTGTATGTTCTGCCAGCAACCATGAAACTAGGGCAGGCTAGCTTGTTAGCAGTAACATATTATAACTTACAGAAGATGTCACAATTCCTGCCGGCAATCAGGAAACCCACAAAACACCCTCTATACCAGTATCAAAGAGGGATAGAAAGCAAAATTTATTAGTGAGTAACCATTTCATATTTACATGCATGTGAAGGTATCCTGAAAATGTCTACAAAGGCTGGATAGAATTTCACACATATTTACACACTTAAATGGAAAAAGAATAATTAAAAGTTCTCAAATCTTCTTGGGAGATAACATGATACACCTGTGATTATCTTCTGATAATCTAAGAGACAATCCTGAGCTAATTCTGAAGGTTGTCGACAGTTCCAATGGTCAGAAGGACTAAGAATTTGCATTGTCAAATCAAAAGGTTGAGACTTTTACTGAGACAATAATGTTACAAGGAGACATCTTAAGGAGGAGAGGTGAGGAGGCCTGTGTCTCTCTCCTCTCCATTAAAAAAGAAAGCTTGATCATCCTACTCCTACTCAACTCAGGGGAAACACTGATCAAATCCTCATGACATAGTTATACATGTATCTCGATAGATAATATTACCCTTCTTTAATAATTAACCACACAGAACAGAATGAGTGGATAAAGGAATCTATTTGTATGGTTATATATCTTTTGTATGGAATATTGGTAATTTCGATGGGCATATGAAGAAGCCTCTTAGTCTTTTTCTATCTCTAACACTGTTTTTTAGACTATGCTTTTACAGGCTGAAATGAAATATTAAGTAGTATTTTTTTTCTATATGAAATCCATAAGACTGGTTCTCATACTTCAGAAACAAATATTAAATCTTTGATTTTAATGCAACATAATTATTTTCATAAGTTCATAGGAATATTTTCATTTTTGAGATGTCATTGCAGAAATCAATTGTACAGCCAAGACCATGTTCTGTTAGAGAATAAATCCACTATAATGAGACCATAAAAGTCCATGAAAGAACAAAAGTTGTAGTTTAGGTCTGGGATCTGAGTCCATGGCCCTCCAAGACATGGGTCTTGTATCTTCTGTGGACTTCAAGATCACAGCTTCATAGGCAGTATGATAGATCAATTAATTCCTCACTGGTGAGAACACTTTAGCATATTTTGTGAACCTTGAAGAAGTAGAATCCATACACATACAGAGATACTGAAGGTGTAACCTAATGAAGATAAATTTTTTTCTTTTCTTCTGCAGAACAGAAATAGCAAGAGTTATTTAAAACTAATGTGGAACATGCTATTAGGAAACAATGAGCATTTTTTGCTAAATCTCTGTAATTGGCCAAAACACTGTGACCAACTTTTTGTTTTTTAATCCACAATAATCCCTAGAATTTATTTAGGATCACAAGGAGATACTGTTATACTGAAGCACTGTCTAACAGGCACAGCCAAGGATTTCCTGATTTTGGACCTTTGGATTTGTTACTTACTATTGGTTAGGATAGTTTCCTACTCTCTAAGGGGTAGACATTAACTTTTGTAATACTGATAGCCATTTTAATGAATTTTGCCCTATTGAGATGCAAATGGAGCTGACCAAAGATACTTTTTTTCTCCACAGAAGACCTAATTCAACTTTGTGTATAATTTCATAGTCCTCTCACACCATTCTTTTACTCAGTCATCACAAATAATTCTGTTTCTTCTAAACTTTTTTTGAAAACTTCACCCCTTGTTTGCTCATTAATATGCTAAATACATTTTGACATGTACTCATTTTCATATGAAAGTTATGTGTTTAACCTTTAAAAACTAGAATTCGAAAAAAATTGAAGGGTTGAAATAATAATGACCATAACCTTTTATATGTGTTGTATTTATATATTAAATATAAACATGTATTTAAATTTAAATATAATATTAATATATATTTATTTTTTTTTTAAATATTTTTTTAAATTTTATTTATTTATGATAGTCACATAGAGAGAGAGAGAGAGAGAGGCAGAGACACAGACAGAGGGAGAAGCAGGCTCCATGCACCGGGAGCCCGATGTGGGATTCGATCCCGGGCCTCCAGGATCACACCCTGGGCCAAAGGCAGGCGCCAAACCGCTGCGCCACCCAGGGATCCCTTAATATATATTTAATATCAATATATATTTAACAAAATATTAGCACACCAAATTCAACAACATTAAAAACATCATTCACCGTGATCAAGTGGGATTTATTCCTGGGTGGCAAGTTTGGTTCAATATTCACAAATTAATCAATGTGGTACATCAGACCAATAAGAGAAAGGATAAAAACCATATGATCATTTCAAAGACACAGAAAGAGCATTTGACAGCCAATCATGATAAAAAACCACCAACAGAATAGGCTTAAAGGGGACATAAAGGCCATCTATGAAAAAAATCACAGCTAACATCACCCTTAATGTGGAAAAACTGAGAGATTTCCCCCTATAGTCATGAAGAAGACAAAGATGTTCACTCTTACCACTTGTATTCAACATAGTACTGGAAGTCCTAGCCACAGCATTCAGACAACAACAGCAATAAAAAGTAAAAGGTGTCCACATTGTAAGAAAGATGTAAAACTTTATTTGCAGAACACATGATACTATATATATAGAAAACCTGAAAGACTCCACCAAAAATCTGCTAGAACTGATAAATGAATTCAGTCACAGGATATAAAATCCATGTACAAGTATCTGTTGCATTTGTATATAACAATAATGAAGTGGAAAATTAAGAAAAAACATTCTATTTAAAATTGAACCCCAAATAATAAGATACCTAGGAATAGGGAATCCCTGGGTGGCTCAGCAGTTTAGCGCCTGCCTTTGGCCCAGGGTGCAATTCTGGAGTCCCGGGATTGAGTCCCACGTCGGGCTCCCGGCATGAAGCCTGCTTCTCCCTCCTCCTGTGTCTCTGCCTTTCTGTCTGTCTCTCTCTATCTCTATCATAAATAAATCTTAAAAAATATATACCTAGGAATAAAACTAACTAAAGTGGTAAAAGACTTATACTCTAAAAACTATAAAACACTCAAAGGAATTGAAGATGACGCAAGGAAATGGAAGACATTCCATGCTCATGGATTGGAAGAACAAATACTGTGACAATGTCTATACTACCCAAAGCAATCCACACATTTAATGCAATCCTTACCAAAACACCAACAGCACTTTTCACAGAGCTAGGACAAATAATCCTAAAATTTGTATGGAACCCAAAAGACCTCAACTATAGCCAAGGCAACCTTGAAAAAACAAAGCAAAGCTAGAGGCATTAGAATTCAGCACTTCAAGTTATATTACAAAGCTATAGTGATCAAAACAGTATGGTTCTGGCACAAAAATGGACACATAGATCAATGGAACAGAATTTTAAAAATCTAGAAATGAACTCACAACTATATGATCAATCAATCTTAGACAAAGCAGGAAAGAATTTCCAATTGAAAAAAAAAAAGTCTCTTCAACAAATGATTTTGGGGAAACTGGACAGTAACATGCAAAAGAATGAAACTGGACCACTTTCTTAAACCATACACAAAAATAAATTCAAAATGGATTAAAAACTGAATTGTGAGACATGAAACCATAAAAATCCTAGAAGAGAATACAGGGAGTAAATTTTTTTACTTTGGCCAGAGCAACTTTTTCTAAATATGTATCTTTAGGCAAGGGACTAAATAAATAAATTAAATAAATAAATAAATAAATAAGTAAATAAATAAATAAACAAACTATTATTGGGACTACATCAAAATAGAAATCTTTTGCGCAGTAAAGGAAACAATCAAGAAAACCAAAAGGCAACCTACAGAATGAGAGAGGATATTTGTGACGTATCTGATAAAGGGTTAGTATACAAAATCTATAAAGAACTTACACAACTCAACACTCGAAAAATGAATAATCCAATTAAAAAATGGACAGAAGACATGCATAAACATTTTTCCGAAGAAGACATACAGATAGCCAATGGATGGATTAAAAGATGCTCTTTACAGATTATCAGGGATATGCCAATCAAAACTACAATGAGGTATCACCACATCACACCTGTCAGAATGGTTAAAATCAGTAACACAAGAAACAACTGGTGTTGACAAGGATGTGGAGAAAGGGGACCCCTCTTGCACTGGTGGTGGGAATGCAAACTGGTGTAGCCACTGTGAAAAATAGTATGAAGATTCCTCTAAAGTTAAAAATAGAATGATCCTATGATCCAATAATTGCAGTCCTAGGTGTTTACCCAAAGGATACAAAAACACTAATTTGAAGGGCTACAAGCACCTGATATTTATAGCAGCATTACCTACAATAACCAAATTATGGAAATAGCCCAAGTGTCCATCAACTGATGAATAGAGAAAAAAGAGTGGTGTGTGGTATTCCACACACTGGAATATTATTCACCTTTAAAAAAGAATGAAATCTTGCCATTTGCAACAATATGGATGGAGCTAGAGAGTATAATGCTAAGTGAAACAAGTGAGAGATAAATACCATATCATTTCACTCAAATGTGGAAGAAACAAAACAAACAAGCAAAGGGAAAAAAATAAGAGAGACAAATCAAAAAACAAACTCAACTGTAGAGAACAAACTGATGTTTATCAGAAGGGAGAGGGTTGGGGGAATGGATTGACTAGGTGATAAGGATTAAGGAAAAGAAAAAATATAAACATATATGTTTTTATATATTAAATAAATATTATACATAGGTTCTTTAATAAGCATAAATAATCTATATGGTAGACTATGTGAATTCTTAGGAGTATTCTAACATTAAATTTTAACCTATTCACAAACTATAAATGAAACAAATTATTCCACTTTGTCTCTAGGACTTCAGTTTGGTATTTCACCTTGCTTCTCATTTAATAACTATAAACATGATATATTTTGCAATGCTGAGATTTAAAGATTCCATAGATATGTAATTCCCTGAACTTATGTAGTTCACTAAAAAATGAGATTTTTTTCCCCCTAAACTCTTTCAAAGATTGCTATATTTTTGGTGCTATAAAGAGCATTAGAATAATTATTAGTTATATATCTTATGCAATTAATTGCATATAAAGACCTAGATATCACCATTACAATCCCTGTTATAGCCATTATTAATTTTTTAAATATAATTTATGAAGATCACTTTGGATACTCAAAATTATTTTTTAAACTTTTAATTGTCATTTAAATGTTTCATCCATTATTTGATTATGCTCTAATTTCATATGTTTAAACTTAGTAAGGATTTTTTTCTTTTTCTTTTCTTTTTTTTTTTTTTTTTTTTTGGTTTTGGCCAAACTTTTTATTTAGTATTCTGTAGTTGCTTAAACACACACTTAAATGGTCTTATTGGAAGAGGGGAAAGGGAGGTTCTTGTAGATTTCCAGGGAGATGTCAGAAAAGCAAAATATGGCCAGAATTATCCATTTGCTTTTTTGGATTTACTGGGTGAATAGCACTTTCCTTACATAAGCATCTGATCTCAGGTTTTTCATTACTGAGAACATTGAGATTTCCATTTGAAGACACTCTGGAATCCTAAGAGTAGCATACCCCGACCACCCTCTAGTAGCTAGCTTGTTTGTATAGGCAGAAGGATTCACCTCTCCATTTTAGAAGGCTAGATGTTTGTAGAAGGTCTTAGAATTGCTTTGCCTCATTTACTGGGAAAAATCAGATATAGGAAGTGGGACACTTTTAACTTGAAAAATTACAACACTAGTACACAAGTCAAGTCTTAACACATTTAACATTTGCTTATTGAAAGCAATGTCATAAAGTCAAATAAGATTAAACAGGTTTTACTTTTTTCCCTCACAAGAACATAAAAATTATGGAAGGGGAGCTTAATAGGAAATTTAAAAAAAGTAACACAATGTTCCCTTTCAGTGGTCCTTGGGTAGTTATGACAGAAATGGTTCCGCTTTTTTGTTTGTTTCTTTGAACGGGGATTTTGGTCCAAAGTTTTGTTTTGTTTTTAATATCTGCTTCTGCCTCCCCCTCTATCAGATTGGCTTCCTCCACAGCCACCACCTCTTGGTGCCCTCGACTTGAACTGCTGTAGGAATCACGTGGAGGAGGGTACCCCTTTTTAGAAGTGGGAAAGCCCTCTTTCCTGTCTGCCAACCCGATCACAACCACTTGAGTAGAGATCACTCCGGCTGCTTGGGTAATTGTCTCGATTTCCACCAAATCTGTCATGTGAGCTACTGTAATCATCATAGCGACTGCTTCCACGTAGGATGGCACAGGCCCTCGTGTAGGTGGAGCACTACGTGAGTTACCATAACTCTCCTATGAATCTCTGTAGGAACCTCCACTTGGATGATCTGAATAGTCGGGATCAGGACCATAGCCATCTCTATCAATATAGCCTCTTGATGGGTAGTCACCAGGTGAACTGGAATGACCATAATCACAGTTAGTGTAATCTCTTGGTGGTGGTGCATAATCTCTTGTATCATGAGAATTTGGGTAATCTCTGCTTGAATAGCCTTTTTAGTAGAATATCCATCATCCCTTGGGGACAAATACACATCTCTAGGAGAGGGCAGGGGTTCCCTTCGAGGTGGGCCTCCATCACTATCTCTTCCGTGTGACACAGGAGCTCTTCCTCTCATTCTACTGCTGCTGCGAACTGGTCCTGAAGGGGCAGATCTTTCAGGAGGAGGACCACCACTTCGTGGTGATGGTCCTCTTTTTACTAGAAGTGGTCCCCTGGAAAAACTCATGTTAAAACTCATAGAATAGCCACCATCATCCATGTGCCCTCCACGCAAGGGAGGTCCCCTGGTTCCTCCATTTGCTCCTCTTCCACGTCTAAGACCTCTTGGAGAGCCTCTGCTTCTTGGAGGTGGAGGTGGTCCATGTCTACCATTTTCAAAGGATGGTTTAGTGGCTTGTCTACCTTGATGGCTTTTCCATATAAGGACTTTCCATTCATCTCTCTGGCTGAATCCATAGTATCTATCTGCTGGACTCTCAAAGGTGACAAAAGCAAATCCTCTTGATTTGTTGGTTTCACGATCTTTCATCAATAGAACTTCTACTATTTGTCCTTATTTGCCAAATAGTGCTTCAAGGTCTCTTTCATTTGTTTCTGTATTGAGGCCACCAATGAAAAGCCTTCCTGGGCAATCTGCTTCAACCATTTTTCCCCCTGGTTAGAGTCGGAGGGGTGATGACCGTTCCAAGCTCCTATGAGCTCTCAGGCAGGGGCTTCATAGCAGCTCAGCATGGGAGGGGGTGGGGAGGGTGCGCCGGGTCCGAGAACGGAAGAGGGAAGCTGCTAGTACTACTGCACAACCAGATTTTTTCTTTATAACTTTACAGGTATGATGGTTAGTCACTTTGAAGAATATTTAACTCTTTTAAAATTGCACTTTGGAGTTATATGATCTGAAAAAAAAAAACTATCAATAAAAGTAGTAAATTCTCTTAAAGAAAAAGTATAGAATGTTGAGGGAGGATGGGAATTTCAAGTCCACTCAAATGTCAAGAATTTTAGATTTCACATCTAAATCCAGTTTGGGGGAATTATGATTCATTGCTTTATGGGAGTCTGGCAAGATACACAGAAATCTCCCTCTCAGTTTAGGGGGATTGTCCTATGAATAGGGCTTACTCTCAGAGAGGACAATTTACAACTTAAAAAAAAATCATTGACTTTAGAAAAATCTTATTTCTGGGGGGAAAAAAGTCAAATAGCTTGAATGTGTATATGTGTGTGTGTGCATGTGTTTTAAATGTAATGCTGATGAGCCAAAAAGCAAATTTATCCTAAATATTATGAGTTTTTCAGAAAATCCATTTAAAATATTTTCATATTTAGGGTTTAAGCAATTCTCTTGTTTATTCTATTTAATCAACTATTTTTCCATATATACTCTTATATGTTCACGTATTAAATCTTAATCACATTTTTTAAATATAATTTTGTGTCATGGAAACTGTCCTAACCACTCTGGAAGTCAGAGATAGTTTTCAAATTAAAGGATAAAAGTTAGAGTAGGAACACTATTTTATGAAAGTATAATTAACTTGGATTTTGCTTTTTAGTTTTAGGAGTTACTTTTTTCACCCCTCTTTGTATATAAAAAAGTGAGTTCAAGTTTTCAGATTCTCCATCCTGTTGGAACTTGATTAGAACTTTATATGGTTCCTAAGGTGAAAGGGATGATTTGAGTCTTTTTTCTTCATTGCCTTCTCTTAGTGAGAGCTCCAGATCATATGTATAATTGCTTTTTACAAGACACACAGCAAAAACACAGCTAATAACCTCAGAAATCTACAGTCTCCTTCATTATTCAGATCAAAGATTGACAAGCAGACAGATCCTATATTGAAAGCTGTAAATTAAAAAAAAATAAGGAAAGCTGTAAATAACAGAACCTACTATTTTTTCTTCCAAATTTATTATGCTTACTACATTATCTGCATATACTTAATATACTTTAAAATGATAGTCTTATGAAAATCAAAAGTTTAAAAAACTATTTTGTAGTATATGCTTTTTGGGATAGTTAAGAACATACAATTTATTTATTAATATTTTTAAGTAAAATGTTATATATATGTTTAGTATTTTTCTTATTCTGCTGAGGGCACCATATCATAGACTGGGTGGCTTAAAAAACAGGAATTTATTTTTCACAATTGCAGAGGCTGGAAAGTCCAAGCAAGATAGGTTTTATTCTGAGGCCTGTCCTCTTAGCTTACAGGTGGCTACCATCTCACTGTGGACTCCCATGACCTCTTCCTTATCTACTGAAAGAGAGTGAGCACTCTGGTCTCTCTTCCTTATAAGGAAATGAATTCTATTGGATTAAGGTTAAATCAGGTCATAAGTAGAAGCCCTAACTACTTCTTCTAAAGGCTCCCTCTTAGGGCACCTAGGTGGCTCAGTCAGTTAAGGATCTGTCTTCAGCTCAGGTCATGGTCCTGGGGTCTTGGGATTGAGCCCCATGTCAGGCTCCCTGTTCCTCTGGAAGCCTGCTTCTCCCTCTCCCTCTGCCTGCTGCTCTCCCTGCTTGTGCTCTCTGTCAAATAATAAATAAAATCTCAAAAAAATAATAATATAGGCTCCATCTCCACATATAGCCACACTGAAAGGTTAGGGCTTCAGCATATGAATTTGAGGCAGACACAAACATTCAATCTATAAAAGTATTTTCTAGGTATTTTGTATTCTAATATTCATTAATTAAAAGAGAAATTTGTTTTGCTTGGATACTATTGAGCAGGTTATAAGAGAGTGCTCTGCAGAAAAGTACTGTTTACACAAATCTGTGGAGAATTCTCATGTACATATTTAAGAGCAGCAAAACTTTTCCCTGGTAATTCAAAATTTCTAGATTCAAATTCAAGGGTTTACCCTGAAAAATGTTAAATATGAAAAATTAAATATGTAATTTTAGACATGAGACATTTGAATGACAGGAAAAGAATTCTTTGTAGAAACTGTGTTTCAACATTAAGGCATAAAGATACAATAATAAAGACTCTAGCCTTGGCTCCTCTCTCCCTCCACCCAGTTTTACACTCATTGTTCCCTCCCCACATTTCTATTCTGAATTTGAATAAAGTTCAGGCTGGAGTATTAGATTTGCAGTGAAGGCAAGAGTATTAGTTAAGGTTCAACCAGAGGAGACCAGTGGGAGAGAATATCTCTAAACAGATATATGCCTTTTTGTTTATGTATTTGTAGGGACTGGCTACACACTGGAGGGAGCCTATTGGGCAAGAAGTCAGGAAAGAAGATCATTGGCCAGCTGGAGCTCCAGGGGCAGGAGTAGAGGCTTATGACCACAAGTGGGAGGCTCTCTAATTCATAGAAGACCTGAGCATATTTTAAGGATTTCCAAAGATTGATTCAGACCCATACAAAATAATCTCCTGTTCAATCAATTTAATTGATTAGCAGCTTTAATCAAATCTGCAAAATTCTTTCACAGAAGAATCTAGATTAGTGTTTGATTGAATAACCAAGTGCTGCTATATGTATGCTCCAAAATGGTTTTAACTCCTGACTCTTCCACTGATAGGCATGTAACCTTAAGCTGGTATTAAACACTGACTTTTAATTTCTACATCTGTGAAATGAGAATAAGATCTATATCACAGAATTGCTGTGAGGATTAAAAACTTATAAGTGATAGTTATTGCTAATAAGAAATCATAATTTTAAAAGAAATTTGACATGTTAATGAATTTCTCATTGTTATCCTGAAAAATATAATGCTTAATATATACTCTTTCCTGCTGAAAATAGGAAAAGATAGTAATTGTATAGCAATAAAATATCAATCAACAGCAATAAAAGTTGATAAGTTGCCAAAAAAATACTTTAAAAAGCATATGGGGCACTTGGATGGCACAAATGGTTAAGCATTCTACTTTTGGTTTCATCTCAGGGTCGTGATCTCAGGGTTGTGAGACTGAGCCCCAATTTGGGCTCTGTGCTCAGCTTAGAGTCTGCTTAAGACTCTCTGTCTCAAAATGGATGAAAGACCTAAGTATGAGACATGAATTCATCAAAATATTAGAGGAGAATGCAGGCAGCAACCTCATTGACCTCGGCCACAGCAAATTTTTGCTAAACACGTCTTCAAAGGCAAGGGAAACAAAGGCAAAAATGAACTATGGGACTTCATCAAGATAAAAAGCTTTTGCACAGCAAAGGAAACAGACAACAAAATCAAAAGACAACCTACAGAATGGGAGAAGATATTTGAAAATGATATACCAGATAAAGAGCTAGTACCCAAAATCTATAAGGAACCTACTAAACTTAACACCCAAAGAACAAATAACCCAATCAAGAAATGGGCAGAAGACATGAATAGACATGTCTCCAAAGAAGACATGCAAATGGCCAACACATTTCAACGTGTTTCGATGACACATGAAAACGTGCTCAACATCACTTGGCATCAGGGAAATACTACTAAAAACTATAGTGAGATACTATCTTACCCCAGTCAGATTGGCTAAAATTAACCAAGTCAGGAAATGACAGACGTTGGAGAGGATAGAGAGAAAGGGGAATGCTGTTGGTGGGAATGCAAGTTGGTGCAGCCACTCGGGAAAACAGTACAGAAGTTCCTCAAAAAGTTGAAAATAGAGCTAACCTATGACCCAGAAATTGCCCTACTGGGTATTTACCCCAAAGATAAACAAATGTAGTGATCCTAAGGGGCACCTGCACCCCAATGTTTAGAGCAGCAATATCCACTATGGCTAAACTATGGAAAGAGCCCAGATATCCATCGACAGATGAATGGACAAAGAAGTGATACACACACACACATGCACGCATGCACGCACACACACACACACACACACTGGAATACTCAGCCATCCAAGAAAAAAAAGAAATATTTCCATTTGCAACAACGTGGATGGATGGACAAAGAAGTGATACACACACACATATGCACGCACGCACACACACACACACACACACACACACACACTGGAATACTCCTCAGCCATCCAAGAAAAAAAAAGAAATATTTCCATTTGCAACAACGTGGATGGAACTAGAGGATATTATGCTAAAGAAAATAAATCAGTCAGAGAAAGACAATTACCTTTGATCTCACTCATATGTGGAATTTAAGAAGCAAAACAGGATCAGAGGGGAAGAGGGGAAAAAATAAAAGACTATAAAATCAGAGACAAACCATAAGAGACTGTTAATCATAGGAAAGAAACTGAGGGTCGCTGGAGGGAGGGGGGACGGCATAATTGGGTGATGAACATTAAGGAGGGCATGTGATGTCATGAGCACTGGGTATTATATAAGACCAATGAATCAAGCACCTCTGCCTCTGAAACCAGTAATACATTACATGTTAATTGAATTTAAATAAAAATTTTTAAAAAACACCCTTTCTCTTCCTCTCCCTCAGCCCTTCCCCACCATGCATGCTCACTTGTGCACTCTTGCTCTCTCCCCTAAGATAAATAAATAAATCTTTAAAAAGGATTATATATATAACATTATAAAAGCATTATAAAAGCATTATATATTTTTAAAGCATTATATATAATATAATATATATTATATTCTGTATATTATATTCATTATATATATTATATATATTCTGTATATTAAATATATACAGAACTAGAACACTGGAGAAACTATTTAAGTATCTAAAACACATTCAGGGGGATCCCTGGGTGGCGCAGCGGTTTGGCGCCTGCCTTTGGCCCAGGGCGCGATCCTGGAGACCCGGGATCGAATCCCACGTCGGGCTCCCGGTGCATGGAGCCTGCTTCTCCCTCTGCCTGTGTCTCTGCCTCTCTCTCTCTCACTGTGTGCCTATCATAAATAAAAAAAAAAAAAAAAAATTTTAAAACACATTCACAGCAAATAATTTTTAACTCCTAAAACTGGAATTCAGATTTTCAGCAATGCAATGTGATATTAACTGTAATTAGTATGGTTTGCTTTATAAATAATATATTCAAAAGATTTCAAGTATACCCTATCTCTTTGATGTTTTTCTTCTCTAATATATTTGCTAATATAACATTGCCACTTTGCATTCAAGAAAAGGAGTAAGAGAAACAATAGATTTGATATAATGGAAATCAGAGTTTCAATAAAATCTTTACCCCCAGGTTTTCCCAGGAAGACAGTAGCTAAGGAACCAGCTATCTCCAGAACCCTTCCCCCAGCTTCCTTTCCAACATACAAACATGCACATAGTTTTATTAATGTTTTAAAATACTACATCTGATGCCTTGCCTCAAACACAGAAATACCAACAATCATATTTCAAAACTGTCAAAGTCTATCTTATTATAAGATAAAAGAAACAGTATAGCAGGGACATGAGACAATGGTTGCTTGGTTTTCAGAACTGAGACAACTTTCAGGTTTGAAACCTACCTACTGACTGGGTCCAGGAGAGCCAAAGGAGGAGGAACCCTGTAACAGCATGGAAGGGTATACTGTGGCTTGTCCTTTAGTTCTTTCCCAAAGGCACCTCTGGTTATTCGCTCAGGTGACTGTACACCCAAGAAAACGGGAAATCATCAGATATTTCAAGAACTATTGGACATCAAACACCAGTTAGTTTGCTATCTTCAATCCTATGCAGTCCCAGAATCCAGGAATTGTCCTAATTCTCCTAAGGAGAAAATCAGCCACATGACTGGTCCATTCCGAATCTTACCCACCCAACTCATTACCGCCGATGTTTATTTCCTCAACAGCCTCTGACATCATCAAACAGATCATCATTTTACATGGCTTTTCTAGTTGCTTTTACTAGCAGTCCTGGTCTACCACAAGTTATTTCATCTCCTCTAGAATGAAGTCTCATTCAGCACTTTATCATCTTCTGGAATCATGTATTCATTCTTATACTCTTTTTCAACAGATATTTATTTAATGACTCTTATAGCACAGCATAAGATCAGAGTCGGGGAGAAGCCTAAAAATAACCCACCCTTAAAGAGAAGGAAACATTTGGCATTTCGAGATATCACGTAATAGAACACCTAGAGTTCTTAGTACTTCGGGCAATACTCCCATCTCCTCTTCCCTCATATCCTATACCCTTAACAACCTTATCTCTATAATTTGCTTTAAGACTATCCAATTTAATTCTATTAAATTTAAATATATTAATGTTATTTCTGCCATTCACAAGAAGCCCTTGACTCCTGGGTTATTACCCATCTCTGAGATCCCAAACCCATATGGCTCTATCGCCTAACCTAACCTCATTTCCCACCATTCTCCAGCCCCTAAAATCACTTACTAAGCCCTCTGCGCTAAAGGGCCTATATCTTCAAAAATGTCATTGAAGTTTCTATTTACCTTTTTTTACTCCAACTGAAAAAACTGCCTCGTTCCTGATGGTATGGATTCCTACTCAGCCCCCTAGAGTGATGGCTAGCTTCTCTCCCATATCCTACTACATCTAGGTATGGAGGCTACTAGGGGCTCTTCATGTTGACACTTCCTGTCATTCCTCCTTTTCTCTTCCCTAGCCCACCCAGAGTAGAATCTCATGCCATCAGGGTATGCAATTTGATTCCCTCCTTATTCCAATCACCTCTGTCCTCCTTAACTCTCTGCATCTACCGAAATATGAAACCGTATATTTATCTTTACCTTCAATTCCTCTTTTTCATTCTCTATTTAATCCAATTCAGCTTTTTGGAATCATCTCTCCATTGGAACAGCTCTTGTTGAGGTCATGAATAATCTCCCATCGTTAAAACTTTTGATGAGTTCTCTATCCTCATCTTCCACGGTTTTCCAGCAACATGCGGCAGCATTAATTAATCCTCCTTTGAACACTTTTATTACCTGGCTTTCAGATATTGAATTCTCCTGTTTTTTCTTCTACTTCATCAGGTACTCTATGTCTTGTTTTTTTTCCCCTTTCTGCCTATTTCCCTCAGCCTTCACCCTGTTTTTCTACTTTGCTTCTATGACTTAGACTGGTTTTTTGTTTTGTTTTGTTTTGATTTTAAGAGTCTACATATAAGTGATGCCTTGCAGTATTTGTCTTTCCCTGTCTGGCTTATTTCACTTAGCATAATGTCCTCAGGATCTATCCATGTTGTGGTAAATGGCAGGATTTCCTTCCTTCTCATGGCTGAATAATATTCCATTGTGCACGTGCATGTGTGTGTATGTGATATATACACACACATACATGTATGATGCGGTTATATAGATGCAACATATAGATGATGCAATATATTTAATGGCGCATGTGATATATATGATGTGATAATATATCACATCTTCTTTATCCATCTATTCATGGATGGACACTTAGGTTATTTCCATATCTTGGTTATTGTGAATGTTGCAATAAACATGGGAGTGCAGACTCTTGTTTATGCTCAATCATGAAATAAATAGTATTTGCTCCGGTGAGTTCATTCCGTCTCAGGTCTTTAAGTGGCATCTATAAGCTATGACCCTCCACTCTCTGCATCATATGGAAATGTCTCCTCGGAGCTCCAGCTTCATATATCCAAAGGCCTCTTTAACATTTGCAGACTGAAAAAAACAAAAAAAAAACAAAAACAAAAAAAAACAAAACAAAACATTTGCAGACTGAATTCTTCATCTCCTGAGCCTCCTCACCCTACAATCCTTCCCATCTTAGTAAATGGCAACTCAATCCTTCCTGTTGCTCAGAACCAAAAAACATCATATGATCCTCGACAGATCTCTTTCCCTTCTACCCCATATCTAGCTTCTTGACGAAGCTTAGCAATTCTGCCTTCAAATATATCTTCAGATTATAGCTGCTTCTTACCATTTCACTGTTAATATCTCAGGAAACCATCATCATCTCTCACCTGGATCACTTTAAGAGCTTCCACCCTTGCCCCTAGTCAATTCATAATACAGTAAGCAGTCAGAGTAATCCTTATACAGCATAAATTGAATCATGTTGCTCTTCTGCTCAAAGCCCACTAATGGTTTCCTGTGCAGAGAAGATTTTGAGCCTTTACAATCATCTATAAGGCCTTTTATTATATCCATCCTCCTCTCTGACTTTATTGTGTGCCATGCTCCCTGTCCTGACACCAGCTTTCTTCCTAACATTACAGGCACACTCCCGCCTTTGGGACTTTGTTACTAGTCCATTTTCAAAAATGCTTTTCACATCCTAAGTACCTTCATCTCTCTCACCTCCTTCATATCTTTGGTCAGATATAGTCTTATGTGTGACACTCCTACATTACTATATTTTATTTTATTTTATTTTTTTAAAGATTTATCTATTTGTTTATTCGTGATAGATATAGAGAGAGAAAGAAAGAGGCAGAGACACAGGAGGAGAGAGAAGCAGGCTCCATGCTGGGAGCCCGACTTGGGACTCGATCCTGGGACTTCAGGATCACGCCCTGGGCCAAAGGCAGGTGCCAAACCACTGAGCCACCCAGGGATCCCCCACATTACTATATTTTAAACTGCACCTGCACATGTGTGTGCATGAGTGCACACACACACACACTAGCACTTCATATCCTGTTTTCTTTGTATTTATTGTTATCTCCATTTGACAGAGTATATATTTAACTTTTTGTTTATTCTCTCTTCCTACCCTAGAATGTATGGTAAATGAGGGAAGAATTTTTCTTCATTTTGTTTACAGCTAGATCTCCAGGTTTGAGAACCATGAATTACAGGCACTTAAAACATTTTTATTGATTGGAGGAACTAACAAATTCTTAGGGGCATAAGGCCATTCTGAGTGTATCCAAAAAGAGATATCCACTGGTAAGTTTAGTGGAAATTTCTGTGTATAGATGAATTTGGTGTGATATACATATTTAAATTCGAAAACATTTCTCAGACCACATTTTTACCTCTTCTCAAAAGGCTTCACTGGGATTCTCTTTTTTTATCAGTGGACCTCAAAGACAAGCTGAAAAGTTGCCACTTTACAATCCCACCTATAAACAAATGCTGTCTCTTTATTTTTTTAATGTTTGTCCCCACTAGTAAGCTCCCTCTTAATTTGTCAATGTTAAGTTATTCTCTACTCACTCAGCAACTATTTATTGAATACCTCCTATCTGCCACTGTGCCAATTGTTGGGGATATAGGGTTCTGCTTTCAGGGAACTTACAATTAGATTTTTCTCCACAGTGTATGATAATACCTCTTACCTACAGCTTTCATAACATCATGTAAAATTATGCCGTTATTTGTGGAAATTCTAATATATGTATTATTAACTGTTTTGGGTCTATCCCAAAGTAAACACCCAGAAACAGATGATGTGATCTAATGTAAAGGACAGCATTTCATTCTATCAATGACAGAAGAGCTCAATCCTATTTCCTATACTGTGATTAATCTTTGTATCAGGTCAGAGGATTTCCTGTGACCTGAGCTTCACCTCAGTTTCTTCATCTGTAAGAAAGAGTTAATAACTCCTATTAAGCACAAAAGACTTTTGTGAGGATAGGTAATAAAATGCACTACTTAATGTAAATGAATGCTTAATATACTACTTAAATATGTAATTTAAGGACTGGGCACAGAATAGATGCTATCCTCAGCTCTTTTAATTTACTGTAATATTGTGACACCTGACCATTATAATTGCTACTTTCTTCCATTTAAAAAATATGCCTCAGATTTTCAGTCTGTAGAATGGGGAAACTATATCAGATTGGACTCTTTCAAAAGGCCTCCTCAGAAGTATTACACTAATAATGGGCTGTGATACTTAGGCATAAGTCACCATTATCACATTTTTGAGGGCAGTGCTTTGATGTGCTTCATTAGATTTTTGCATGGTCAACTCTGAAGGGAGAGACAGAAAAGTCACATTCAGGAAAAGCTCTTCAAGGCAGCACACCAGAGGAAAATAAGAAAAATGAGGTAACACCAAGTGTAAAGTAAACCAGGCAAAGGGCCAAGAATTTTTATGCAAGGGAAGACCAGAGACAATCAGCTCTCCCAAACCTACAGCTCCCAGCTCCTTTCAAATGGCAAGAGACAAAGAACACTCTTCTTAGGCAATTCTTAAAAGTCGAAGCCAAACGAGCCACCTCACCTCCACTGCTGTCATAGGACATCCCCTCAGAGGTCACTGAGGCCCTCAGATTAGTGGCTCTACTGACGTCATTCCAGTCACATGGTGAGATGTTCACAGCGTGTGGACATTTCCACTCTGTTCTACATTAATTTTGCGTTGGGGTTACTCTCTCAAGCAAAATGAAAGTGGAAGAATGAAATGTTCAAGTCATTTGATCACAGTTGGGTGGTACAGACTTTGTGCTTTCACTCAAAGTTCCCAGAACTGGGAGGGTACTCTCTCCTCTCTCATTTCAAGTACTTTTGGTCTTTCAAAATGAAAAAAAAAGTAAGCTTTATATCATAACAGCTAGAAATTAGCTGATGCTTTGGCACACTCTGAGACTGTCTTCTGACAATATTGCACAACTGCCTCTACCCCGCAGCTCTTGCTCCATTTTAGAAGGCCTGGAACCAACACTGTGTTCCTTGATCTATCACTTAATGCTTTAGAAACAAAGTGCTCTACTTTATGAACCAGTACTTCATGAACCAATTGACAAACTCAGTTGCATTATCTACTGGAACATTTTATTGATTTCATGGCACTTCACTTGAAAACCAATTTGTGGGGATTTAGGTCACACTTTGATAATTCAGCCTCTGAAAGCCTAACCTCTTTTTATTCACTGGTCATATCTGAACACCCAGGAGTATAACAAAGAGTCACATGATTCCATATCACAAGCTGGAAATGTGATTAATTGCTGTAAAATCGAAATTTTGCTACTGCCCTTCAAAGTTATCTGATTAGCATGAAATGGTACCACAAACAGGATCAGGAGAATAGATGCTATTTATGTATACATTTGTATTTCTTTTTAACATTATTGTGAAAAGATAGCCTATCCCTGCTTATGACATTAAATACTGAGCAGTTTCCTAATCCAAGAATTGAGAACTTTTGATTCCTGATACATAACAGTTGTTATTTACTGTAGTGGTCAATAGGTACATTTTTAAAAGAAAATTTGGCTTTGTTCTTTGCCTGGTTGTTTGGAGGTTTGCCCATATGCTAATCGTTTGCTGCCAGTCTGATGCTTGCTCATTTTTGCTGAATGATTCAGACTCAAACAAACAGGTTTCTTCTCTCTCAACCATCTCTCACCCAGTCTGTCTTAAGCTCATTAATTCTGTGGCCCAGTGACCTTTGAACAGATCAATCTTTCCTTGAGAGTCATCTAGTTACCATATTTAAAAGCTATATTATATATTTTGGGTCAATATAAACTTTTCTAAAAAGTGCTCGTGAACTGTTTTCCCACTAGAATTCCCAAAAGGGCAGTGATTTTCTACACATCACAGAGAGACACAAGAAGCTAGGGATATTTTCCTCTGCTGGTTCCAGAGTAAAGGGCCGAAGACCTCAGGGTTTCTTCTGTCTCCCTGTGATCACACACATCACTGATGGCCTGAGGCACTCATACATTTCAGGGAGCTCTCCAGCCTTCTCTTGAACTAATTCCCTCCAGAGCCTCTGTTCAAGTGTGACTCATCACTTTACAAAGCCACTGCCTCCCTGTACTCCTCCTGCCAAATGTGGAGGGCATGTCTTTCCCATTGGATTCCTGCCACTGCTTTCATACATTTGACGTAATCTTCTTTTCCATTGTTTTTGTGCATCAGATTGTACAAAACTGTAGACAACCCCCCCCACCAACCCCCCCCCCCCCACACACACACACACAACGGAGAAAATCTAAAAACCTGCAAAAATGACTCTGTTTGAGGCTTTCAGTTATCCTGGAGTATTCTTTGGCTGTGAAAATCTCCACCAGTTTGAACAGGGAGTTTTAATTTTGTTCTGTTTGTGTGTTTTTGGTGGGAAAGTGGGGTACTGGAAGGCTTCATATGATTGAGGAAAGTCAGAGAGATTAGAGGAGACATAAAAATATAATTAGACGTGAAAAAGTTAAAACAATTTTTAAATAGATAAAGAACACTTGTAGTCAAATTGATCATCCGAGCAGACGCTCGATCTTACTAGAAATTTCATGGCAACAGAAATATTCATCACATCCTGCCTCTGCCTGGACTTTCCTCCATTAATTATCCCCTCTCTTCTCAGTACTGTCAACCTTTTCCTTTCCACTGGCCTCATTTTTGTAGGCTAGAAACACACTCAAGTCTCTCCCCTCTTGGGAATAAATACTTCCTTAACGGTCTCCATTCTAGCTACTGCACCTTCTCCTTTAAGATTTTTCTTTTTCCTTTTAGTTTAGCTTCTAGAACAAGCAATCTACATGAACCGTCTCATAAAATTTAGTTCTTTCCCTTATTGATTACAAGCCTTCTATCCCTGCATTACTGCTATGCAAAAATGAGTCTCTATGTTACTAATTCCAACTTTATTAGTATTCTTGGATATAAGGGACTGACAGTTTATTTCAATCTGGGCCAAGCCAAAAGGGCAGTTATTTTTATTATTGTGGTTATTGTTTTTTAGCTCTTTTACCAAAAAAGTACATAGCTGGAGCTAACTTTAGGTACACTGACCTAGGACTTACTGTCACTTTCCCACTCTGCCTCCTATTTTAGCTTTATTTCTTGGCCATGCTTCATGGTGGCAAACGGTGACAAGATTTACCTCTAGATTTACCTTCCCAGGGCTCCAAATGGGGCAGAGAAAGTTTGTTTGACCAGATCTCCATGTAACTCCCAGGGTTAACTTGGTCAGCATGAGTCACATCCCAACTGTTAAGCAAAGCAGTCCAAGGACTATGACATTCTGACTGGTTAAGGCCTGTGGCATGTGCATTCTTTGGAATCAAGCAGGGCCTTGAATTTCAGCTCTCATAGTTTTTAGTCATAGTAACAATATGGCTACACCTACCATATCATATACTTTGCAGCGAATATCAGTTCTTTGTAATGTCCACGTGACCTACATGTTAAACATTATGAAGATGATAGACGTCTGAACAACTTAATTGGTCCAACTCTAAAACTTAATAAAAAGAATTTGAGGTCTACACTCAAGTTTGTTCAGTTTAAAAATTGTGCTTTTCCCAGAGCACCATGCCAAAATACTATACTAGGAGCACTCATCACAGAGCCAGGACATGCTAACTAATGATAGTTACTTTTCTTTTCTCTGTCCATGCAATTCCAATCATGTCATAATTCTTGGATATTTCATCTTGAAGACCCCTCCTTAGGCTGGCTCCTGTCTACTTTAAATGGTTTCATCTCTCACCATTTTCCCCAGGTTGTTCTGAACCGTTTATTCTTCCCTCGACATCCCAGGTCCCCCCTTACTTGTCTGAAATTTTGAATAGAAAATGCATTCTTTCCATCTGGCCCCGTTTCCCCACGGCAAATTATTCATTTTTCAAGTCTGACCTCGAGCATTTACTTTCTTCTGTGTTCCCCTGTGCTCATACATGCCTCCATTACGGAAACGAGCAGGGTGTAGTGGGTCCCATATGCTCTTCCCACTGTGCTGTGAAATCTCCGAGTCCAGTCCATGGATCAGGTCATGTTCTTTTCACATTCC
The DNA here is from genome assembly GCF_048164855.1 of Canis lupus baileyi. NCBI lineage: Eukaryota > Metazoa > Chordata > Mammalia > Carnivora > Canidae > Canis > Canis lupus. The sequence goes on from NC_132862.1 coordinate 27,363,618, forward strand.
CAGGGACACAGTGCAGGTACTATATAAATGTTTGTTGAATGAATAAATGTATATACAAAGAAATGAATATTTTTCCCCAAATGGCCCAAACTCTCTTTCCCAGCATAAACTTTGTTAGATACAAGCAATAACCAGACAAAGTGACAGAAAGAGAGAGAGAGACTGCTGAAAAAAACCCTGCCATACAGAGGAACTATAGAGAAAACCTTTTCTTATCTTTTATATAATTAAAGGATCACCAATACATAACCAATTATTATAAGGAAGTAGAGAATTTTGGCTGCTTGCCTCCTAAAACAATTCTCGATAAGCCCCTTGAATTACCTTCATTTTGTGCTCATTCCTCTACCTTTTTTGATGTTGTAACTGCTCTGGTCTCTAGATCTTTATCAGCCTGGACTGTGGAAAAAGTCTCCCCTCACCCCTTTCAATCTGCATAGGCCTCTCTGCAAACCACCTTCCATATGGCCGCACGATTCTATTAATAAAACAAAACAAAACAAGAAATCCTTCTATAGGCTTGTTTTCTGTAAACTCCAGACTGCATGCACCTATCATTTCAAGACTCTTACTTTTCTTGTGCTGCTGCTTTTATATGGAATCCTCTTCTCACTTTGTCTGCTTGGTGAGTACAAGCTCAATCATTGCAACCATCATTTTATCTATGAAGACTGGTCAGATCTCCCCACATATAACCAACTGCTTCTTTTCTTTTCCCTAGAGGTACATGCTTTTATCAAAAAGCCTACAGCACTTTATTTCTTGTATTTATTTATTTTTATCTTTCCCACTAGATGATAAGGCCCTTATTAGAAGGGACTGTGTCTTATTTATCTTGTTCCCTGGTACCTAGCCCAGTGCACAGAACATAAATATTTGATGGTTAGGATGAAAAGAAGGAAGAAAGAAAAGATAGAAATACAGAAAGAATGAAGTCTCCTTTCACTTTTGTTTTAGGCCTTTGAGATTTAAATCCCTAGAGAGAAAAATTTCTAATAGAATAAAGGAGAAAAGAGTTGTCTATATCAAAATTGCTTTTGCCAACAATAGCTTTTGTTGCAATACAGGGAAGTATATATATTCATGGATTCTTTGGTCTGGAGTTTTCACTTGTAAGACTTTAATTCTCCCAGGAATTGCCTTTTCTTCAGTTAGCTTAAAGACCTATTGATAATTGTTGGGGAATAAAATCCAAAAAGACTACATTCTTATCTCTGTGCCAAAATAAATAAATATGAATAGGTAGATTATCTCTGTTAACTATATATTTCTTCCCCCAATAAATTGACTTGATTCTTAATGAGAAAAAAATTGAAACATAAAAAATATTTTCTGTCTTAAAGTCGATACTAATTATTTTACTATTGCTTCAACGTATATTTTGTTTCTTCATCTAGTAGACACTACTGAATTTTTTTTCTATAAAATCCTTTCTCTCTTAGCATCTGTAATGCTGCTTTCCTGGTTGATGAAAGACTGTCCAAGATTGTTGGGGGGGAAGCCGGCGAGGACTGACTCTATTCCTCTTGGCCTGAAGAATTTAATTTGGCTACTGATGCTAGGCTCAGAGTCTCTGGGAGCAGAAAGATGAAGGATGAGATCAATTCTTTTGGATATTTTCATAAGGAAGTAGAGCCCCCTATTCAGATACTGAAACCCTGAACACAAGTCACCCAGATATTTGGGGACTGAAAACCAGAGCACTGAACAGAAACTTATTCCCTCTATTATTATTATTATTATTATTATTATTATTATTATTATTATATGACAGATCATGGGGAAACCATATTAATTCACTGTTGTCTCACTTGAAAAATGGATTTAACACATATTCAATAAGTAGAGTGATGGTTTATTATATTATTTTTAATGTTTTAATATATTTTTAAAATATGATGCTCCTTAGAAGCAAATTTGTTAGTTTTATGTATTTGTATATATTTTTAAAAGGAAACCCTCTGAGACAAAGCATATTTATTGCATGTACCTAAACACACATATAAGTACATAAATTATTATTTATGGGCCTATAGTATTCATCAAAGCACATTCAAAAACTAAGTTTTTTGAATTGATTTTCAAAATGATCAAAAGATATGTGATATCTATATGATATACTATATACCTGTGTGTATGCATACACACAAATATCTACATATGCCCACATAATCTTAGGATAGTTTTAAAATATAGCACCCAAAATATATCAGTTATTATAATTATTTAAAATGTTGATTATGTATAAATGCTTAAAAATAGAAAATTAGAAATATTTATCTTGGAAGCATTCTAATCACTTCCAGTCACTTCCAGTTTGTCACTGATCCATTCGAGTCAATTTTTGTTTATACTCTTAAAACTTAAAAAAAGAAAAAAAAAAAAGAAAGAAATAGCTTTTTGGGGGTTCAAAATGCTAATATATATATTCAATTCAATTTTCTTGATTTCATTTTTAAAAAGGTTTTTATTCATATATTCATGAGAGACAGAGAGAGAAAGAAAGAAAGGCAGAGACATAGACAGAGGGAGAATCAGGCTCCACGCAGGGAGTCCGATGTGGGACTCGATCCCGGGATTCCAGGATCATGCCCTGAGCCGAAGGCAGACGCTCAACTGCTGAGCCATCCAGGCGACCCACAAATTTTCTTAATTTCAAAAGAAATGTTTCTCATTCACTAGTTTTCTCACCACTGAAACATTGGAAAAATATCATGAAATAATTTGTTAAACAGACTATTTGGTGTTCTGTAGACTGAAATGTCAGTGAAACTAAATTTAAACATTTTGAAGCCTTATTTATGTCAAACTGAGTTACCACTGAGGCTTTATGTGTTCTTATCTCTCAGATCTGTCTCCTCCAGCAAAACGAGCCTTTGATTTAGCACTGATAGTTATATATGTAACTGTAAGATTTCTTTTAAAAGTGCTTCCATACACAGTTAATCTTAAAATTTATTTTTCAGGCAGTTTGTATCAAATACTGACAAAAGAGACTGCTTAACACTGGAAGCTCTTGACTTGAAACTCTGCTTAGTAACTTTGAGTACAAATAAGTAATTGTGTCTTCAATTTTGTACGCTCAAAGAAAAAGTACAGACAAGAAAGAATTATCTGTGAAATTAGCAATAGATTTCACATTGAAACATTGCTAGTTTCCTGTGAAAATCTACTTTTAAAATGAATATAACAACAGCACAGGAATCCACATATTAATATCAATACTCTCAGAAATGAATACCCACTGACAGGACACCTTCCCAATTTAGTTTTAAAGGAGCCATGGGGAACACTTTATAGGCTCACGAGTGAAGGCAACAGATAGGCCACTTTATTATTTTGGAGCAGGTATCACATATTCTGAAATTGCAGTGTTTTCCTGATTTCAGCAAAGACAAAGTATGCCCTATGTGTATCTCATGGTGACTTGGAGTAAAGCCAAAGTACACAGCTCTGGAGTTCTGAGGGTTAAATCATCATATACTATCAATCGGAACAACACATTGATTCAAGTCATTTGCCCTAAAAGCAACTTAGGAATAAACTCAAGTAAAGCTGGTTAGAACAAGTCCATCCCTGTTTTTAGGAAGCTAAAAATGTGGGAATTTAGTTTTTCAGAGACACTCTGAAGTATACATGTAAACAAAAGCAGTGTCTAATTATTAAAAATAAGTTTCTTTAATAATAGGTCATTTAGGTTCCTTTGAGGTAGGTTTTCTGCCATATATTTAAAACACTTATTTCCAACTCGGTAAAAAAGCAACATAACAAATCATCCAAGTTAGTCAATTCTTAACTCCAAAATAAGCTGAATGCTGAAAACATCACTTAGTATTTTTAAAATACTTTATAAATTTGAATTTATATTTAAATAGAAGTCAGTCTTGCTCAGAAAGTCTGAGAAATCTTGGCTTAATAACTATTTTTTTAAGTTAGTTAATGGCGAGCAACTGGAACATACTACAAATGGCTGATGGTAATCAAATAAATGCACCTATTAAAAATCCATGTACCCATAGCTCTGAGGGATTTTGTTATTCATCAGTGAAAACCCTTGTAACAACTACATTTGATTCCCCACAATCATTCATGCTCAGAAACATCCAAACCAAAAGTTAATAAATATTTTCATCCTGTATTAAGCGATATTATAAAGGCCTGGGCATGATAATGAAGTGAGAAACATTTACTGGCATACCAGAGTGGTGTAAAAATAGTAATAACCTTTGACAACAAAAAGCTTAGTCAACTCATAGGGACAGTCGCTTTCTGCCCTAGAAATGAAATCAATATTACCTGGAAAATCAGAAGACTCTGCAACCTAAAATGGTATTTACCTTGAAACTTATAAAACAAAGCATTTCTGGTGAGAAGAATTGATCTTTTCAAATTGCATAATGGCATCATATTTGCAACTACAGGCACACTGAAATATTCAACTCTGCTTAATTGCTAACACTGTACTTCTGAAAGAGGCAAATGTTAGGAATATTTGTTAAAATCAGTTGAAATGTGTACTATTTAACTAGTTTAAACTAATTAGCCACTATCTTGTTTCTTTAGGAAAAAAACTGACATTGTAATAAAACTAGAAGTATGATACACATAGATGCCTTTAAAACCAGCTGCTAGTCCCCAGGACCATAATCATGGGCTTTGCCCTTTGATAAGTAACATGGTAATTCTTATGGGCTTTTTGTGTGATAACTTCTGGGAACCAGTGAGAAGAAAATTTTTACTTTATGCTGCTTGAACTGCAGAACAGATACAGAAATGCATTTCTGTGCACTGTTATATTGTGAATGAAATGCAAATAGAGCCCACTGGGCCTGAGTGCTACAGGCTTTCGACCACAAAGCCACTTATGTTTAGCTTTTGCGCCTTCTGGTGATTATACTTGAAACTAAGTACTGATATGATATTTAGAAATTTCGTTATATTTTCTAAAATAATGAATGCTTGTACTTGGAAAATTGCTTGAAGTCCTATTTCACAGTCCTTTAAAAAAAGAGGAAAAATCAAAGCCTATTTACTAGAATACAATCAAGGGTCCCATAATTCAAAGATAGTTATCCTACTTCTACACGTGCCTTTGTTGACAACTAGCAGTAAAGGTGAACTGAAGAAGTTGTTAAACACTTTAACTGCCAGATTCTTTAACTTTATCAATTATGTGATGTAAAGATAAATTAGAAATACACACACAGAGACACACATACACACACACACATATATAATGTGTATAATGCTGTGGGGATGCTGTGGGAATCAAGGATAAGAAAATGTGTATTCTATTTGGGCAAGGACATATTGACAGAAATAGTTTTAAAACAATAGAAACACCCCCCAAAAGATATATTTTCGAAGAAATTCAGAGAGAAGTTTAAGGTTTTGATATTGTGTGTCATCACCTTATTTTCTTTAATGGTATGTGGTACAGATAAATAACACAGAAGAGGGATTCCTGGATGGCTCAGCGGTTTAGTGCCTGCCTTTGGCCCAGGGCGCGATCCTGGAGACCCCTGATCGAATCCCACATCGGGCTCCCGGTGCATGAAGCCTGTTTCTCCCTCTGCCTGTGTCTCTGCCTCTCTCTCTCTCTCTCTCTCTCTGTGACTATCATAAATAAATAAAAATAAGACACAGAAGAATAAATGCCTGAATTCTGAAAATTAAAAAAAAAAATTGCTGAGTGAAGCTAAAGAAGCCCTAAATAATTAAAAAGATATACCTTATTCATGGGTCAGGAAGACTGACATTATTAACATGTCACTTCTTCTCAAATTGATCTATAATTTCATGCAATCATATCAAAATCATAACAGGATTTTCCTTTTGTTTTTTTATCTTTGGCTAGGACTTGGCAAACATTGAAAATTCACCTGGAAATATAAACAACATAAAATAGCCAAAAAGCTTCAGAAACAAAATTGGAAGGCTTACACTACCTGATTTTAAAACACATTATAAAGCTATAAATCTAAGGTAGTGTGGCCTTGGCCTCAAGATAGACAACTATATCAATGGAGTAGAATTAGCTGTTCAGAAATAGGCCCAAGCTTACATAAACAAATCATTTTTGACAAAGCTGCAAAGGCAATTCAATGCAGAAAGAATAGGCTTTCAGCAAAAGGTGCTCAAACATTTGGAAATTCACATGCAAGAAAATGCACTTAGATTCATATTTAGTACCATATAAGAAAAATACTCAAAATGGATCATAGATTTGAATGTAAATTTCTAAAACCATAAAACTTCTTGGAAAAAAAGAAAAAGAGAAGACCTTAACTACTTTGGGTTGTTAAAGATTTCTCAGGACACCAAAAGCATGATCCATATAAGAAAAAACTAATACCTTAGGCTCAAAATTAGAAACTTCTGTTCTTCAAAAGACACTTTTAGGATGATAAACAGACAAGCCACACTGGAAGAAAGTATTTGCAAAGAAAGAAGAAATAAGAAATGATATGGTAGGTGAATTGTGCACTCCCAAAATTTATGTCCTAATCTCTGGCCATGAAAAAGAAAAAAAGAAAAAGAAAAAAGAAAGAAAGAAGAAAGAAAGAAAGAAAGAAAGAAAGAAAGAAAGAAAGAAAGAAAGAAAGAAAGAAAGAAAAGAACTTTGTAGATGTGAGGTAAATTAAGGATTTTGAGATGAGGAGATTACCCTGGAATATATGGGTGGACCCTTAATGCAATCACATGTTCTTTATAAGAGGAAGGCAGAGGAAGCCTTGACCATAGAAGATAAGGCAGCCACGTGAGGGAAGCAGAGTCAGAGAGAGATGTTATGCCACTGGCTTTGAAGATGGAGGAGGGGAAAAGACCGTGAGCCAAAGAATTCAAGAAGTTCAGCTCTAGATGCTGGAAAAGACAAGGAACAGGATTTTCTGATACCACCTTGATTTTAGCTGAGTAAAACTGATTTCTGGCACTTAGCTTCCATAACTGTCTGTGAATGCTCATAGCAACTTTATTTGTAATGGATAACAACTGGCAATGGCCCCAACATCCATAAAGAAGCAAATGAATAAACCAATGGTGGTATATCCATACAATGGAATGAAACTCAGAAATAAGAAAAAAGGAACTTGTGATACATAAGAAACATGGATAAATCTCAAAATAATAATTCTGGGTGAAAAAGGCCGGATCAAATAAAAGAGTGTACATACTGCAAGGTTCTATTTCTATAAAACTGTGTAAAATGAAAACTAATCACTAGTGACAAAAAGCAAGTAAGTGGGTACTTGGGAAGATGATGGCATGGGAAGGACAGAAGGAAAGAATTCTTAACAGGCATGAACAAACTTTGGGGATGACAGATGGTTTTACAGATGTATACACATGTCAAAACTTACCAAACTGTACCCATAAGCAGTTCATTGTATATAAATGATACCCCATTCAAACTATTAGAAATAAATAAAGTGTATTTTGATGATCTATTTTCACTTCAGAAATGGATCTACATTTCAAAATCACAGACTGTTAATCTTGAAGACATTTGTTTTTGCAGGGTATGTGAGACCACCACAATATTTTAGATGCCTCAACTTGTTTACTCATTTGATTTGTAGTCAAATTTTATATTATTTATATATTATATCTCAGTAAACTCTTCTTCTACTATGAAATAATACCCATAGGTAACATCTATTAACAAGTCATGTTTAGTTTTCCAATTCAATAAAACTACCTCAAGGAGGAACAAATGTCTCAGTTCAATAAAAAAAGAAAATATGAGTTATATTATCTATAATTTGTCTAGAATATGAACAACTGGTAGAACTACAGTAAAGAAAACAGTAAAGATCTAAGGAAAACTCATATGAAATACAATTATGTAAAATATAATTATTGTGCATACAAAAATTAATAACCTAGTTTCTATTCCACTCTAAATTCTAGTATTTCATGCTTGCTTCTGGAGCACACATACTGAAACAGGAATAATACAGAGAAAATTAGCATGGCCCCTGTGCAAGTATGACACACAGGTTTATGAGCATTTCATATTTTTTTAATTTAAAATAAAAAAAATAAATTCTGGTATTTCTATGCTCTCTTCATCTTTTTTTTTTTTTAAGATTTTATTTATTTATTTGAGAGAGAGTCAGCATGAGCGGGTTGGGAGGGGCAGAGGGAGAAGCAGACAACAGGATCATGACCTGTGCTAAAGGCAGACACTTAACCAGCTGATCCACCCAGGTACCCCACTCTCTTCATCTTTTGAGTTATTTATAACTCAAATATTTATAAAACACATTTATAAAACAATTTATAAAATACATTTATGGAGTACCAACTTACATTTAAACACAATGTTTAGCTTCTAAGTACTTACAGAGAAATAAGAAAGTCCATGCCCTAAAGAAGCTGACAGGTTAGGAGGAGAGCTCAATAATTTAAGAAAAAAGATAAAAAAGAAACTAGACCATAAATTAATGCTATGATGTCTACATAAAAGGACTCGCTGAAGATAAGGGAATCATGGAATGAACAGTAAAAATGAGAATCATGATTAAGGCATACTCCCTGGCTTAACTTAAACAAAACTGAATTTTCTTGATTATATTATATAGGAGTAAAATAAAATATTAAAAGGCCGACTTCTTTATTTCCTCCTTCTATCTTTCAGTTTTATATGTAAGGAATGTTTTGTCTACTATAGATAGAATCTGGATGCCTGATTGATGCAGCCAACTCATGGCTGCCCATTGTCATGAAAAGCTGCTGGGTTATAAACCAAATCTACACAGTTCATAAATATTCTTTTCTAACAAATACAGAGCATGCATTTCAAGCTTTTAAGCCATTCATGAAGATCCACTTTTTTTTTTTTAGATCCACTTTTCAAACAGCAAACTCAATAGCAATGTTTACTACACCATGAAAATAAGAGAAAACAAAACCATTCTCATTTTGTATTTCCTTTGTCAAAATATTTCACCAAACACAATTCTAACCATAACTTCAAAACTATTTATAATTTGCAAACCTACTACTGAATTACAGAAATCATTACCAAATTTCCTGCCAAGAATTTAAAAGTCTTTAAGGCACTTTCCTGCATGAACCATGTAAAATAGTGGCTGCCTAAGCTATGCTGAGTTACTGTGTCTCTTGTCAAAAAATTCCAATAACCCAAAGCCAAAAATTGAGATTAGTTTCAATCTGGTGGCTAAGGCCCCAACATAAAAGTCCTGAACTGCCAGCAGCCATATTTCCCACCTTGAGAATAGGAATTGTGACAGGATCCTGATGTGTTGAGAGAGGCAGAGTCATAAGTTGGGAGGAAAGGCATTTCTATTCCTTGTTAATAAGAGAACTGCCTTGCTGCCTTGATGTTTTTCTTTCTTTCTTTCTTTCTTTTTTTTTAATGTTTTTCTTAAAGCAAAGTTGCCAAAACTTTCTTGGATTCTAAGAGCCCAAAGCTTTTTGCTTAAGCTAGTTCAAGTTATAATTTTTAAAAATTACAAAATTTTTGCAAAATCAAGAAGAAACAATATGAAAGAGAAAAACATTAATAACTATTCTTTCTCTAAGGTATAAATTATCATATAGCCATAATAATTAAGGCAGTAGGATTCTAAGGGTGGAATATAGAGATAAATTAATATAAGATTCAAAACCAGAATCATATCAACTATATATCAAAGAGAAAGGATAAATTCTTTTAAAAATGCTAGGGTCAAGTGCTGACCTAACTGGAAATAAATATATTCAGATACCTTCCTGACAGCTGGCACTAAATCACATTTCAGGTATATTAAAAGTTTTACCTATGAAAAATGAATGTAAAAGTACTAGAAAGAAATTTATTTGGTTACTTATATGAGAATGTGACCAGCCTTTTTAAACAAAGTCACAGCTAGAATGTAAGAAAGGACTTAGACTTGAATTTGAAAAATTCAAATTAAAAAGTTGACTTAGAATAGAAACTTTTACATGAAAAAATGGCAAAAAAGGTAACATAACATACATCAACTGAGACAAAGACTAAATGTCCTTGATATATAAAATGCTTTTTAAAAAAAGGACAAAAATGCATATAGAAAAATGGACTAAGAACACAAAGAGGCAATTTTACAAAAAAAAAAAAAAAAAAAAGAAAAGAAATCTGTAATAAACACAAGGCAAAGTAGTCAACCTCATTCTAAAAGGGGATACAATTTTCAACTGTGAGATTGACAGATGAATAAATGACTGAATACAGTATTGGTGAAGGTATAAAACATTCTTACATGGTTTTAACTGTGATATAAATTTACATGGCTTCCTGGGAGAACAATCTGGTAACTTAAGATATAGACTCTATGACTAATACTCTGCTTCTAGGAATTTAATATAAAGAAATAATTGTGTAAGTCCATAGCCATAAAAGAACTAGGAGATTCACCAAAAACTGTTTTTTTTTTTTTTTTGAGGCTGTCCCAAGGGCACAAAAACTGTTTTTTAATACAGAATCAAATAGTATAATAAGTGCTCAAATGCAAAAGACTTGTTAATTATGACAAAAAGCATATAGGGGAATGTAAGTAGTCATGAAAAGTGATAATTTAAACATATATTTATTGACATAGGAATAAATTATAGGTTATTAACTAAGAATGGAAATTTATAAAATGCTATACTATTTCTTAGAAGTATATACACACATGTATGTAGAATATTTGATATCCTAACAATTGAAAGGAGCAAGGAAAACCTCTTTTCAGGCTATAAACTATATGCCAAATATCCAAGCGGTCTCAGCTTCTGCTTACAAGTGCATGCTAACACTTTTACTACTAACTTTTTACTACAAAGAAGAGTGCACCTGTTTATTCCTCTTAGTTCTGATGAATTAGTTGCTGACCTAAGAGATGTTAAATTAAACCCTGTGTTAAAATTAAGCTCTGAGAGCTGACTTACGCTATATGTGAGAATGGCAAATGTTTTCTACATTATCCCATCAGCTCTGACCAGCTTTGTTAAGTCTCAGACTTAAGTCTTTCCAAGTTAACTAAGAGGATTAAAATATGGACACAGAAACGTTAGCACCCAGGCCTGAGTTTCAAAATCATGCAGGACCAAGAATCATGGACTCATACACAGCTGCTTATTGCTACCATTTTTCCTCTTAATGGGGAGGAAATAGAACATGCTATTCCTCCATTTAACGTTGACATACCTCCCTTTAATGCTGCAATTAAAATCTGTGAGGTTAGATGGCTTAGACTATGGGCAGTAGACAACATTCCTTGTTCCTATTTTCCTCATCACCTTCCAAAACGTAAATCTCTGTGTATCTATACTCTCCTGTATTCTAATACCTATAATGCTCTGGGCTTCTTTGACCTGACCCAAATTTCTACTCCATTATTTCTCCTAGATCCTTGATTTTATCCTCTTGAACTTTCAATTCATGAAAAAAAAAATTCTATGTTCCCTAAACATTCCCTTCTCTTCCTTTTCTCAACAGAAACCTTTCTCTGCCCACCAACCATGACAGAAGCATGTATGCACCACTGGATTTCCTTCAAAGAAGAGCTTACTGACCAGCTGAAGGGAATGTGTTTTGCCGCCATCTACAGCTGTCAGTTCCTTCCTGGTTGGCCACAATGGGAGTCTCTTTGTCTAAAGTCACACTATTCTTGGGAGCAGGTTGCTAAATGAGTAAGGTAAGACTAAAAGGCCAGCCATTTTAATTCTGGTGGGCTATACTCACTCAAATGCTCCCTGCAGGGTTAGTAAGATTACATCAGCTCTCCCTTGCAATTTACTTTTTCATTTGCCAAATTTGACTTCTTCCTCCTTCCTTTCACAGCTGTTAATTCCTAGTAAGCAATTTGGCTTTTGAACTCCATTTGGTGTCTGTCTCCTTCCAGAAATACAACCAACCTGTGATCACTGGTGTTAGTAGTGGTCCAATAAGCAATTGATAAATTGGGACTTGGGAGCTTATCATTCATCACCTGGCTGACAATGAGGAGCCCTGATGGCAGATGGAACAGCTTCTGGCACAAAGTGGCCTTTAAATTGTTAAAACTGTCACTGGCTATGAATTGGAAGGGTGCCCATGAAATGGGCAGTGAATCTAGAGAGAATATATATATGCTCATGGCAGTGATGAATATCTTGGCCAGTTGTTCAGGGGCATAGAAGGGAAAAGACAAGACAATCAGGAGAATAAGGTGTCCTGTTTGGCAGGGGTAATTGCTCCTGATCATTAGAAGAAATGTTCCTATAAAATGCTGCCCATTACAGTGGGAGTGGGGAGGAATATGTGTGGAATCTAGATGATCCTCATTGTGCCTTTTTGTACTTTGCCCAATTTTGAAAGTAAATAAAAATACAGTGAACCCAACCTGAGAAGAACATAGTTAACAAAAGGCTCAGGCCCCTGAGTTTAGTAGGGCTTGGGTCATGCCATCAAGTTAGCCAGCAAGGACAGGTTGAGGATGAGCTATTGTGGTTCCTAAAATTAACAGAAAATCATGGTAGAGGTCTTGCCTCAATCTGAGTCACAATTTCACAATGCCTAGTTCTGAATTGGTTGTTACAGAGGAAAAACAAGACATGTGGCATATAAGGATTTACTAAATTGGGACACCTGGGTGGCTCAGTGGTTGAGCATCTGCCTTTGGCTCAGGGCATGGTCCCAGAGTCCCAGGATCGAGTCCCACATCGGGCTCCTTGCATGGAGCCTGCTCTCCCTCTGCCTATGTCTCTGCCTCTCTCTCTCTGCCTCTCTCATGAATAAATAAATAAAATTGTTTTAAAAAAGGATTTACTAAATTGAGGAAATATTAAAACATTTCCTCATTACATCATCATTAGAAATTGCTTTACAGTCTAATTGCAAGAACCTCTCAAACTCCTGAGAAAGCATTTTTTCCTTCTACAAGAAGAGTAGTTGATAGTGAATGTGCCGAAACATTTGTCTTTCTCATTTGAGAGTCAGGATCTGCTGGAGTTTTGACTTCTACTGTAGGGTTTTCAATTTAATGCTTTGGAAGATTCAAAATACTAACATTGGAGAAATATATGGATGGTACTGTGCCAGGGTGAGTAGAACAACGATTCTGAGCCATGATTAGGTCATGCTGTTAAAATGGAATAGGGATGTTAAATCTTCAGCCAAAGATTCCTCTTGGCTATTACCCACAGGGACATTTCTACAAGCTTTCTTGATAACAAATCCATGATTTTATATAGAGAGGCAATGTACTAAGTCCCAAACAATGAATATTGCTCAAAGTCAATCATGACAATCCCATTTGCCTTTCAACTACCAGCTTCCCAGCCGGTCTTGCAGCCAGGGTGGTCATGGGTCTCAGCTACAATCAATGAAATAGAAGGAAATATAAAGCAGGATAAGAACGCATGTAACCAAGTTTGTAGATTATTTGGTAAATATTAAACTGAGGATGTTCTCATATGATGTAGTTCCTATTATTAAGCCCTAAAAGGAAGTGCCAGTAATGAGTACTCTCAGACATCTGAAAAATCAAGAATAAATTAGTGAATTTTCTCCATGAAGTGGGAGGTAAAAATTCATCTGCTGAACATGAGGTAGAAAGAGAATCATGGATTAAAAGAAGTAGAGTTTCAATATAGTCATTTTAAAGTTCCTGTGCCATGCTGGTCCAAGTTCAATTTGTTCCAAAGAGTATCAATTTTCTACATTTGCTCTGCATTTCCCACCTGTGTACCAGGCCACTCTGGGAAACCAGATCTCACTTCCAGCATTAATGTACTTTATCTGAATTGGAAAGTGGTGTGAAGAGGTAGTCTCTGTGAGTCCAGTTAGGCGAGACTTGGATGCCAAAGTCACTATGGTTTCCATGTTAGTGGGCATGATGGAAGCTGTGCTAAAGTTCAGACCTCACCAGAAGGGCTGAGACAGGTGGCACCATTAGTAGATGAGGCAAATAGAAAGCAACTAGAGCTCTCTACTGAGCAAATGATTAGGACTCAGGGTCAAAGCAAATCTGTGGGAATGCAAAAACCAAATCTAAAACATTCTCTTCCGTTTAATTCATCCATCCAGGCAAGTCTGATATAACTGTACAATTTTGCCTAGTGGTGTTCTGAAAAGAAGTAGATGGGTCTTTATTTCTTAGATATTGTTTTAAGTTATAATCATATTTGCTAGATCTCTCAGTCTTGTGTCCCCTGCAAATCTTAACCTTAGTCATTAAGACAATAGAAGCTCACCCTATGATCACTCCTGTTCTATACATGTCATGCAAGTAGCAATAAAGAAAAAGTTGTAACTAGGAGCTCTGCTATCCATTACTTTAGGACAAGATTAGGAATAAAATCAACAGTGGTTTGGCCCCACAAGAGTGGGAGTAGGGTGGATGGAACACATAATGCAGAAGAATCGCAATTAAGGGTAGATTTAGACAATCTCCCAAATTCTTCCCAAATGTTAGGTGAAGGGGGGGCAAAGGATAATGCTTGGCTTACAGTTAAGATAACAAAAAGAATACTACAATAAACAATCTCAACTATACTCAGTTTCCAAAAGGACAATTAAGGCACAAGGTTTTTTTTTGGGGGGGGGGGTGTTGTTTTTTTTCTTTTTTTCTTTTTATCTATCCTCTGGACCTCACAGGGAATATCTCACTCCTAGATCTGCACAACGTTTCTAGTCCTAACTTATTTTTTTCTCCCAAAACTCTTCTGCTTCTCTATAGCTGAGAAAATCTTTTATATAGAAGAGTATAAAAGAAAGGCCCTGCTCTCTAGTTAGTGTTATTTGAACACAGAAGCTAAGTACATGGCACCTTTGTTCTCCTTAGTGAACTGTTGGTCTCTAAAGCAGTAGATGATCATCCATTTCTCTGCCAGATTTGGAGCCCAGCAGATGCCTCAGGTCAAGTAGGACCCAACACTTGAGTTAATACTCCAAACATGGCCACAGTACATTCTATCTAGCCCCCATCTTTCTTTGCTATGCCTTGTTATTTCTCCCCATTCCTATTCTATAGCTTCTACATATGCAATTGAAAATTGAGGGAAAATACAGAATTTCTTTATGTTAATTTCATCTTTCTAATACAGAGAAATCATCCTTATTTCTTAGATATTGTTTTAAGTTATCATCATATTTGCTAGATCTCTCAGTCTTGTGTCACCTGCAAATCTTAACCTAGACACAGACATTTTTCTTTAAAGAAAGATTTGCAAGAAGTCTGCCTAGAGGAAGTGAGATGCTCCAGATGACCTCTGAAAGTCCCTGCCAGGCTTATGTTTTGAATTTTCCATAACATTTCATTATGTAAAACAGACCCATTAGCTGTGTTTACTCAGGCACATGGAAGAAGATTGAGACAATTACCTAAAAATCCACTGTGACTTTTCAGTAAATGTTATTAAAGAAAAAGTGGGAAATGGGGCTTGAATTATCCAGGGTGTTTATTTCCATTGATCAAAGTCACAAAATAATTACCTCATTTCACTTTGCCTGATTACTTATAAGTTCATGATAGATTTTATCTTAGAACATAAAGAAAGGGAAATAGAGTAACACTACATAAAAACTGGCAAAGCAGACAGCTATCTGTTAAGGTTCCCTTACTTAAAGTGAAAGAACACCTCCATAAAGTCAGAATTGTTTCAAGTATAAGTTAGGTTGTGTATTAGTTAGTCAGTGTATTAATTGTTTCAAGTATAAGTTAGGTTGTGTATTAGTTAGTGTATTAATATATATTCATTTCACACCAAAATCTTATTAACTTTATACCATAAAATTATGAAATGGCTCTTCTTAGACTTTAGAATCATAATACTGAGCTTTACTGAAAATCAAAAACAAGGGTAAATAATATATGAGATACTATCTTGAGGGTACTACAATGATTAGAAGAGACATTCTAAAACCTTACTTAGAATAATTAAAAACATGCATGTGAAATTAGAATGCACCTAGGAGAACAAGGTAATTTTCATGATGGTAATAAAGAAAATAAAATAACTACTACGAATAATTGAACTGTTATGATTCAAGACAGCAATTTAAAAATGAAACCTAACTTTTCTTTTTCCATGGTTGATGGAGAAGTGTCCAGTCACAAACCATGCTCATCAAAATTTTCTATATATGGTACTGGCAAGGCTATTTACTTTCAGCCAAAGATCAGGAAACATTCCATGGCAATGAGATCTCTTAATTTGTGAGACATTATCTCAGGGGAAATGGTAGACTCCCCTTCACTGGTCACTCACTGTTTACTTAAACAGTATAGTGGACAAAATATGATAAGACATATCATGGGAAGCAAATCCTTTTTAAAGGGAGAGGTAAGAACAAGAGATAAAAAAGGGAACAAGTTCTGCTCAGTGCCCGTTCTGTAAAGAAAGCATTTCCGCACGCTTATTTAATATCCATAGCTACTCTGGGAAAGCATGTTATGGACATGTTACCGATCAGAAAACAAGTTCAGGGGAGCTTGCTGAAGTCAAGAGTATTGAGTGACAAAGCATAGGTCTGTCTTATTCAGTGATTGGTAATTTTAAGCGTCAACTTGGCTAGGGATGGCCAGTAATTTGGTTAAACATTATTCCGGGTGTGTCTATGATGGTGTTCTTAGATGAGATTAACATTTTATTTGGTAGACTGAGTAAGTCAGATTGCCCTCCTAAATGTGGGTGGGCCTCATCCAATCTGTTTGAAGCCTAAATTGAACAAAAGATAGAATAAAAAGTAATTTGTTCTCTCTGCCTGTTTTTAAGTTGGGATATTGGTCTTTTGTACTTGAACTAGAAATTACATCATCAACTTTCCTGGGTTTCCAGCTTGCGAAAGCAGATCACAGAACTTCTCAGCCTCCATAATCATATGATTCAATTCCTCATAATAAATCATATATATATATGTAAATATAAATATTGTACAGTATATATTATATCATACATCTCATTTTGATTCTATTTCTCTGGAGAACCCTAATATGTATCCTTACGCCCATGCTCTCCTGTTCTGAGAAGAAGGTATATTAAATGACCATCACAAAAGTCAAGTGCAGCAATATTTAATTCTCTATCTCATTAGGCATGCAGTCTTTTTATCTTTGCCATGTGTGGTTACATTCTATGTCCAGACATGAACCTGTAAGGACATGAAAAATAAGCCTACAATAGCGAAACAAGATTATCTTCTCATCATTATATTTGCAAATTAGGAGATTAATGAAAACTATCAAGAGTCCAGTTGCAATAATGTTATAGAAATGAAAGCCAGATTGCTAGAGACTTAATAATGTGTGACAGAAAACCAAGGCAACTATCGTCAACAACTTATCCAATATGCACATTGATGTCATAATTCTCTCTCTTTCAGGGGCAGCAGAAAATATAGATCACATTTTCTTTTTCTTTTCTTTTTTAAGATTTTATTTATTCATTTGAGAGAGAGTGAAAGAAAGCATGAGGAAGGTGGAGAGGCAGAACCAGAGAGACACAAGCAAACTCCCCACTGAACAGGGAGCCCAATGCAGGGCTAATCCCAGGACCTCTGAGATCATGACCCAAGCTAAAAGGCAGATGCTTAACTGACTGAGCCACCCAGGTGCTCCCACATTTTCAAAAAGGGAAAAGAGAGTGTTAAGATAGGAAAGAAAAATTATGAAAATAAGTATTCTTTTCAGATGAAACATACTGTAGTAACAATATGTTTATAGGTTGATAAGAAGAATAAAGAGAAAAAATGTTATTTTTAAAAATTATTATTAAGTAAAATAACTGAGACAATATTCAAAGATATGGGAGTCAGGGAAAATAGAAGCCATTCATACTGGAAAAAGATAGAAGAAGGTAAAAATATGAATAAACACACAGCCATACAAGGCATTGTAGTGGTTATCTCAAGAAAATTAGGAAGATATCAGCTGTGAAGAAATAGGTCATGATTAGGGAATTGAATAAAGTAGAAAAGACTAGAATATGCAATATGTGCACAAAAAAAAGGGGCAGGGACAACAAGTAGAAATTAGACTGGAAAAGAAGAAAAGGATTGTTGAGCATCCCTTAGGGATTTGAGATGTATGGCATCAACCATCATCATGAAAGAGAAAGGAAGTAGTTGTTTTTCCTAGGTTGAGGGCCCAGAGGGCAAGAGATATGATCAAAATAGCAATGGTGCAAGTGAGATTAGAGTTGAAATGGAAAGTCAAGAAGCCCAAACTAGATGGGGGAAAAGATCAATATAATTGGGACTAACACTTGGAAACACATGAGAGTCAGGCCCTGGAAACTGATGTGAAATGAAGAGAGTCTCAGTGGAGGTGGTGATAGTACATTAGCTGTTAAAGTCCCTGAGAAGGCAAGAGGGGCAGCACATAGATCACTATGGTAAGGACAAAACTGATAAGTGGCAGCTATCATCAAATGGTATGATTTTATAGATTAGGGAGAATGGTTATGGAGAATAGCAAGCCATAATGGTATAATCAGGTGAAGTCCAGGTACCAGTTTAATGTAGAGGGTGGAAAGATTATTTAAAGAAAAAAAAGGCTGAGGTGGATAAGAAAATTGATTACCAGCAAAATGAAGGTTTATAAAAGCACTGGGAAAGATGGCTAAAGGTCTTACTTGTGAGGAACCAGCAGAAAAGAAACACAGTTGAAGCTAGTTGCAATAAGGCTGTGGAAGAGCAGAGAGTTGGGAGTGGGAGGTGTACTATGGATTGAGAGTGCAGAGACTAGAAAAATGTCAAGGGACAGAAGGTAAAAGATTTGTATCTAGTCCCAAAGCAGAAATGATTAACTAATGCTTAATCATATTGCTGTATTTTATCTGATAATTTGTGATTTCTACCTGAGAGTGGCCAAAAAATGGCTACTAAGATCTGGGAACGATTAAAAAAATCATACTTCAGTTTGTAGCCCTAGGTTTAATTGAACTTAACTATCATTATGAATACCAACAAAGTCAGTATCTTTAAAACTGTTAAAGATATTTCTTTCCCAAACACCTTCACACACACACACACACACACACACAATGGCTTCCTTCTTAATATACCATTGTCAATAAACACATCTACTGCTCTCCAACTCTGAAAATCTCAGTTCTCCTCCATTCCCACCCTCTCTCCTTCCCTCTATCCCTCTTTCTCTTCTTTCCTCTCTGTCTCTTTCTCTCTCTCTCTCTCCTTTTCTATCCTTCATTCCTTCCTTCATCAGCCTGGGAGACAGTATAGTGATCATGCATTCACTGATTTGTATCCTGACTTATTTCATTTTCAGTTTTGACCTATTTGTTTATTGGTCTCACAGCACCTAATATCAGATTATTTCTCAGTTTTTTTCAGGAACATATTCATCTTTTCTTTAGTCTGATTGATTCTTTGTAGAATACTCCATCTAGCAATAGCAGAATATATGTTTTTCTTAAGCTTAGATGGAACATTTACCAAGATAGAACACATTTGGGGCCAAAAACACAACAAATTCAAAGACGAAAAACCATACAATGTATATTCTCAGGCCACAATAGAATCAAACCAGAAATCTATAGCCAAAAGAGTTGGAAAAAAACCTCAAATATTTGGAAATTAATAAACATAGGTCTATGCAATGTATTAAGGAAATCTCAAGAGAAATTTACCACATTAAAGGTATTGATATTAAAAATGAAGAATGATCTAAAGTTGATAACCTAAGCTTTCACCTTAGGAAACTGAAGAAAAAAGAGCAATATAAGTCTGAATCAAGTGGAATAAAATAAGTCATAAAAAAATTAGAGCAGAAGTCACTGAAATTGAAAATAGGAAAAATAAAGAATGTCAATAAAATCAAAAGTTGATTTCTTAAAAAGATCAATAAAATTGATAAAACTCTAATCAGGCTAACTAGAAAAAAAAGAGGTAGATACACCAAACACAAACACACACACACACACACACACACACACACACCCCTTTCACTACCAGACATGAAAGAAGGATCATCCTTACTGATCTTATAGACATTAAAAAGATCATAAAGAAATGCTATGAACAATACTGTGCAAATTAATAACAGTTTAAATGTACCAATTCTTTAAAAGACAAACTACTAAAGCTCACATAAGATGAGAAAAATAATCTTAATAGCCCCTATGTCTACTAAGCAAATTGAGTCAATAATTAATAGCCTTCCAAAAAATAAGGCCCAAGCACTCAAATGGCTTCACTAGTGAATTCTCCTGAACATTTAAAGAAGAAATAATGCCAATTATCCACAATATCTTCCATAAAATAGATGCAGAGGGAATATTCCTGATGCATAAGGTCAGCTATTTATCATCAGAACAAAGCCGGTTAAAGATATTTCAAAAAAATTAAAGAATAATAAAATTAAGAGAAAACCCATACAAAAAGTCTAACCAAGATAGTAGCAAATTGGAAACAGTATTGTATGAAAACAATTCTATAGTACAACTGAGTGAGATTTATTCCCAGTATGCAAGGCTGCTTCAACATGATAATACCAACCTATCTGATCTATCATATTAACAAGTTAAAGAAGAAAAATCTCATGTCAACTGACACAGAAAAAGCAGTAGACAAAATCCAATTAATTCATGATAAAACTCTCAGCAAACTAAAAATAGAGGAAAACTTCCTGAACTTGATGAACATCTACAAAAAACCTGTGGCTAACATCATATTTAACGGTGACAGACTAGATGTTTTCCTTCTAAGATAAGAAATAAGGCAAGTATAATCTCTCTAACCACTTCTATTTAACAACATACTGGAGGTTAGTAACATACTTAACTCCATTAAGAAAAAAAAGGTACACAGATTGAAAAGGAGGAAATAAAACTGTTATTTGCAGATGACATGACTAGTTATATAGAAAATACCAAAGAACCTACAAAACAATCTCCTGGAACCAATAAGTGAGTATAAAAGGATGGAAGGCCAATTTACAAAAGTCAATTGTTTCTGTATATATCAACTACAAACAATTAACATTTGAAATTTAAATAAAAACATTTACAATAACCCTCCAAATGTGAGGATTTAATTAATCTAATTGAAATATGTAGGCATTAATTAAATAAAATATATATAGGGTCTGTATGCAGAAAACTAAAAATTTCAATGAAAGAAATCAAATAAGACCTAAAGAAATGGAGAAAGATTCTATCTTGATGGATTGGAAGACATAATGTTGTTAAGATATCAATTTTTCCCATCTTAATCTATAGATTCAACACATTCAAACAAAAATCTCAGCAAATTATTTTGTAGGAATCAATAAGCTGATCCTAAAGTGTATCTGGAAAGGCAAAACACTTGAAGAATTATACAATACTGGAGAAAAACAAAGGAGACTGATAGTATTTGATTTCAAGACTTACTATAAAGCTACAATTCTCAAGGTCACATAGTACTGGTAAAAGAATAGATACATAAAACAATAGAAGAGAATAGAGCCTACACATAAACTTGTACAAATATACTCTACTGATTTTTCACAAAGGTGTAAAGGTAATCCTTTGAAAATAAGATAGCCTTTCCAACAGAAGGTGCTGGAACAACTGGATGTCCATAAACAAAATAATGAACTTAGACACAAACTTTATATCTTATATTAAATTTAACTCAAAATGGATTATATACCTAAATGTGAAATGCAAAACTATACAATTTCTATAAAAAAAAAGAGGAGAAAACTATTCAATCTTAGACTTGGTGATAAATTTTTAGACAGAACACTAAAAGCATGATATGTGGGGGAGGAAAGTGCTAAATTGTACTTTATTAAAATTAAAAACTTCATTTTCTACAAAAAATACTGTTGAACAATGAACAGACAAGCTGCAGACTGGGAGAAAAATATGTTCACAATATATCTGATAAAGGAATGGTATTCAAAATATAAAATGTATCCTTAAAATTAAACAAGAAAACAACTCCATTAAAATAGGCAAAAAAAATCTAATTAAACACACCAGGAAATATAGATGTAAGTAAGCATATGAAAAGATGCTCAGCATTTGTCATTAGAGAAATAATTAAAACAATGCAGTAGCTCTATGTACCTATAAGAATGGATAGAATAAAAATTGTAAAAACCTAACAAAACCAATTTCTGGTGAGGATATGGACTAACAGAAACTCTTATTCACCACTCCTGGAAATGGAAAATGGTATAGCCACTTTGGAAGATAGTTTGGAAGGTTCCTTCAAAGCTAAACATAGTCTTATAACAATCAAACAATTGCAGCCTTAGGTATTTATCTAGCTGATTTGAAGACTTAATGTCTACAAAAAAAGCCTGCATGTACATGTTTATAGGAGCTTTATTCAAAACTAGGAGCACTCAAGAGGTCTTTCAATTGATGAACAGATAAACTGTGGTACATCCATACAATGAATTATCATTCAGTGATTAAACATAAAAAGCCATTAAGCCATGAAAAGACATGGAGGAATCTTAAATGCATATGCTAAGTGACAGAAGCTAAGCCGGATACAAGAAGTTGGAAAAGGCTACCTGCTGTCTGGTTCCAACTATACGACATTGTGGAAAAGGCAAAACTCTAGAGATGATAAACAGATCAATGGTTGCCAAGGGCTCAGCATTCTGGGGAAAGTTGAATAGGTGAAGTACAGGGATTTTTTAGTGTGATGAAACCATTCTGTTGTATATGATACCGCAATTATGGCTACAGACACTATGCATTTGTTAGAACCAACAAAATTTATAGCAGAAAAAGTGAACGTTAATTAGTGGAAGCTTAAACAAGTCATTTAGGAGGTTGAGGAATATGGACTGAATGTATATTGTGACAAAAAGAATCTAACTGTATTACAATGTATGAAGAAACTTCATTGAAGTGGTTGGGAGGGAAGAGGTGATGAGTATTTTTAGAAATGAATGGAGTCTATAAGACTAAAGGCAAAAGGAACCTACATTAGCACTATCTTCTAGTTAATAAAGTTGTTTCACATAGGGGTGCAGGTTAACTATTCTAAAACCACTATACGTAAATACTAGAATAAACAATTACATAAATGAATAGCAGAGGGTAGGAATCAAGTTTCTCTTGTTGGAGTGGGAGGTTATAGACAAGCAAGGAAGACAGGTTAGAATGATTCATGTGGTATTACATAATTACCCATGTTAACTTAATATAATGATGAATTAGGATATATAGAAATATTTATGGATACATGTATACCCATGGGTTAGTGTGTATACATGTTTCCTTGATCTCTTATAAAAGGAAATAGGGCTCCTTGGAAGAAATGGCTGATTCTAGGACAGGGAGAGGAAATAAAATGAGCCTAAAGTATGTTATAGTATTAGAACATAAAGAGGTACTAAAAAAAAAAAAAATCTATGTAGATATGTCAATGGGATATAGGTGCCAACCGAAAGAGCTTCCAATGGCCAAAGGTAAAACAATTTGAGCAAAAAAAAAAAAAAAAAAGGAGTATTGGATTATAAACCAAAATATAAAAAAATATCCAGGGTCTATAATGAAATAAATAAATGAGGAAATAATTAAATACACGGAGAGCAGAAACAAATATGTGTGGCATACAATTCCATATAATTTATGTAGATACTCTATCTTCAAAGATATATAGCATAACTTCCTACTCCCTAAATATGGGCTGTGCATAGCAACATTTTTGACAAAGAGTAGAGTATAGAAGGGGTGTGTGGTGGGAAGTAATTTTACAGTGGCCTGTAATGGACTACACCTGAAAAACACTACTTCACCCAGATGATCAAAATTAGTAGTAATAGTGATAAGTCATCAAAAGATGTGATATCATGGGAATGGCACTTTACCTGTGTGGTCTTCCCCAAAACTCTTAACCTCAGTGGAATCATGAGAAGAAAAAGACATCAGACAAACCCCAGTAGAGGGATGTTCTACAAAAATACCTAACCAGCACTTCTGCAAAATCTCAAGATCAAAAACAAGAAAAGTCTGAGAAACTGTCACAGCTAGGAATTGCCTAACGAGAAACAATGACTAATCCTAATGACTATCCTGGATAGAATTCCTAAACAGCAAAAAGACATTAAGTAAAAACAAAGGAAATCTGAAAAATGTATGTACTTAATAATGTATCATACTAGTTTATTGTTTGTGACAAATGTACCATATTACTGTAAGATGTTAATAATAGGAAAAACTAGATAGGAGATATATGGGAACTCTCTGTATGATCTTTGTAATTTTTTTCATAAACTTAAACCTATTATATATATATATCATATAATATACTATAACATATATACTATATAGAAAATATATAAAATTAAGTCTATTTAAAATAGACTATTTTAGGGCAGCCCAGGTGGCTCAGTGGTTTAGCGCTGCCTTCAGCCCAGGGCGTAATCCTGGGGACCCAGGATCGAGTCCCATGTCGGGCTCCCTGCATGGAGCTTGCTTCTCCCTCTGCCTGTGTCTCTGCCCCTCTCTCTCTCTCTCTCTCTCTCTCTCTCTCTGTGTCTCTCATGAATAAATAAATAAAATCTTAAAAAGTAGACTATTTTAAAATATACTATAACATATTAAGTTATATATATAAAATCTGTAAAATTAAGTCTATTTAAAATAAAAAACTTATTAACAATATAAAAAAGGGAGTGGGGAGGAGCAAGATGGCGGAAGAGTAGGGTCTCCAAATCACCTGTCTCCACCAAACTACCTAGAAAACCTTCAAATTATCCTGAAAATCTATGAATTCGGCCTGAGATTTAAAGAGAGACCAGCTGGAACGCAACAGTGAGAAGAGTTCGCGCTTCTATCAAGGTAGGAAGACGGGGAAAAAGAAGTAAAGGAACAAAGGCCTCCAAGGGGGAGGGGCCCCGCGAGGAGCCGGGCTGAGGCCGGGGCGAGTGTCCCCAGGACAGGAGAGCCCCGTCCCGGAGGAGCAGGAGCTGCACCGACCTTCCCGGGCGGAAAGGGGCTCGCAGGGAGTTGGAGCAGGACCCAGGGGGGCGGGGATGCCCTCGGATTCCCCGGGACAGTAACAGCAACTGCGCGCCCAGGAGAGTGCGCCGAGCTCCCTAAGGGCTGCAGCGCGGGCGGCGGGACCCGGCGGGACCCGGAGCAGCTGAAGGGGCTCGGGCGGCGGCTCCGCGGAGGGGGCTGCGCGGCCCGGGAGCGTGAATCCAACAGCGCAGGCTCCGGAGCACAGGGCGCCGGGACACAGCCCAGGATCCGGCCTCCCCCGGGACAGGCAGAGGCCGGGAGGGCCCAGGACAGCGAGGACGCTCCTGCCCCAGCTGAGCAGATCAGCGGCCCCGCCCCGGAGCCTCCAGGCCCTGCAGACGGAGTTCCTGCCGGAGCTGAATCCAGGTTTCCAGAGCTGCCCCGCCACTGGGGCTGTTCCTCCTGCGGCCTCACGGGGTAAACAACCCCCACTGAGCCCTGCACCAGGCAGAGGGGCAGAGCAGCTCCCCCAACTGCTAACACCTGAAAATCAGCACAACAGGCCCCTCCCCCAGAACACCAGCTAGACGGACAACTTCCAGGAGAAGCCAAGGGACTTAAAGAACACAGAATCAGAAGATACTCCCCTGTGGTTCTTTTTTTTTTTTTTTTTTTTGGTTTTTTTTTTGTTTTTGTTGTTTTTTTTTTTGTTTGTTTTGTTTTGTTTTGCTTTTTGATTTGTTTCCTTCCCCCACCCCACCTTTTTTTTTTCTCCTTTCTTTTTCTTTCTTTTTCTTTTTTTTTCTGTCGTTTTTTTTCTCTTCCCTTTTTTTTCTCTTTCTCTTTTCTTTCCTTCTTTCTCTCCTCTTTTTCTCTTTTTCCCATTACAACTTGCTTTTGGCCACTCTGCACTGAGCAAAATGACTAGAAGGAAAACCTCACCTCAAAAGAAAGAATCAGAAACAGTCCTCTCTCCCACAGAGTTACAAAATCTGGATTACAATTCAATGTCAGAAAGCCAATTCAGAAGCACTATTATACAGCTACTGGTGGCTCTAGAAAAAAGTATAAAGGACTCAAGAGACTTCATGACTGCAGAATTTAGAGCTAATCAGGCAGAAATTAAAAATCAATTGAATGAGATGCAATCCAAACTAGAAGTCCTAACGACGAGGGTTAACGAGGTGGAAGAACGAGTGAGTGACATAGAAGACAAGTTGATAGCAAAGAGGGAAACTGAGGAAAAAAGAGACAAACAATTAAAAGACCATGAAGATAGATTAAGGGAAATAAACGACAGCCTGAGGAAGAAAAACCTACGTTTAATTGGGGTTCCCGAGGGCGCCGAAAGGGCCAGAGGGCCAGAATATGTATTTGAACAAATTCTAGCTGAAAACTTTCCTAATCTGGGAAGGGAAACAGGCATTCAGATCCAGGAAATAGAGAGATCCCCCCCTAAAATCAATAAAAACCGTTCAACACCTCGACATTTAATTGTGAAGCTTGCAAATTCCAAAGATAAGGAGAAGATCCTTAAAGCAGCAAGAGACAAGAAATCCCTGACTTTTATGGGGAGGAGTATTAGGGTAACAGCAGACCTCTCCGCAGAGACCTGGCAGGCCAGAAAGGGCTGGCAGGATATATTCAGGGTCCTAAATGAAAAGAACATGCAACCAAGAATACTTTATCCAGCAAGGCTCTCATTCAAAATGGAAGGAGAGATAAAGAGCTTCCAAGACAGGCAGCAACTAAAAGAATATGTGACCTCCAAACCAGCTCTGCAAGAAATTTTAAGGGGGACTCTTAAAATTCCCCTTTAAGAAGAAGTTCAGTGGAACAGTCCACAAAAACAAAGACTGAATAGATATCATGGTGACACTAAACTCATATCTCTCAATAGTAACTCTGAATGTGAACGGGCTTAATGACCCCATCAAAAGGCGCAGGGTTTCAGACTGGATAAAAAAGCAAGACCCATCTATTTGCTGTCTACAAGAGACTCATTTTAGACAGAAGGACACCTACAGCCTGAAAATAAAAGGTTGGAGAACCATTTACCATTCGAATGGTCCTCAAAAGAAAGCAGGGGTAGCCATCCTTATATCAGATAAACTAAAATTTACCCCAAAGACTGTAGTGAGA
The DNA here is from genome assembly GCF_048164855.1 of Canis lupus baileyi. Lineage (NCBI taxonomy): Eukaryota > Metazoa > Chordata > Mammalia > Carnivora > Canidae > Canis > Canis lupus. Next base: position 27,390,648 of record NC_132862.1, read on the forward strand.
GATGAAGAGGGACACTATATCATACTTAACGGATCTATTCAACAAGAGGACTTAACAATCCTCAATATATATGCTCCGAATGTGGGAGCTGCCAAATATATAAATCAATTATTAACCAAAGTGAAGAAATACTTAGATAATAATACACTTATACTTGGTGACTTCAATCTAGCTCTTTCTATACTCGATAGGTCTTCTAAGCACAACATCTCCAAAGAAACGAGAGCTTTAAATGATACACTGGACCAGATGGATTTCACAGATATCTACAGAACTTTACATCCAAACTCAACTGAATACACATTCTTCTCAAGCGCACATGGAACTTTCTCCAGAATAGACCACATATTGGGACACAAATCGGGTCTGAACCGATACCAAAGGATTGGGATTGTCCCCTGCATATTCTCGGACCATAATGCCTTGAAATTAGAACTAAATCACAACAAGAAGTTTGGAAGGACCTCAAACACGTGGAGGTTAAGGACCATCCTGCTAAAAGATAAAAGGGTCAACCAGGAAATTAAGGAAGAATTAAAAAGATTCATGGAAACTAATGAGAATGAAGATACAACCGTTCAAAATCTTTGGGATGCAGCAAAAGCAGTCCTAAGGGGGAAATACATCGCAATACAAGCATCCATTCAAAAACTGGAAAGAACTCAAATACAAAAGCTAACCTTACACATAAAGGAGCTAGAGAAAAAACAGCAAATAGATCCTACACCCAAGAGAAGAAGGGAGTTAATAAAGATTCGAGCAGAACTCAACGAAATCGAGACCAGAAGAACTGTGGAACAGATCAACAGAACCAGGAGTTGGTTCTTTGAAAGAATTAATAAGATAGATAAACCATTAGCCAGCCTTATTAAAAAGAAGAGAGAGAAGACTCAAATTAATAAAATCATGAATGAGAAAGGAGAGATCACTACCAACACCAAGGAAATACAAACGATTTTAAAAACATATTATGAACAGCTATACGCCAATAAATTAGGCAATCTAGAAGAAATGGACGCATTCCTGGAAAGCCACAAACTACCAAAACTGGAACAGGAAGAAATAGAAAACCTGAACAGGCCAATCACCAGGGAGGAAATTGAAGCAGTCATCAAAAACCTCCCAAGACACAAGAGTCCAGGGCCAGATGGCTTCCCAGGGGAATTTTATCAAACGTTTAAAGAAGAAATCATACCTATTCTCCTAAAGCTGTTTGGAAAGATAGAAAGAGATGGAGTACTTCCAAATTCGTTCTATGAAGCCAGCATCACCTTAATTCCAAAGCCAGACAAAGACCCCACCAAAAAGGAGAATTACAGACCAATATCCCTGATGAACATGGATGCAAAAATTCTCAACAAGATACTGGCCAATAGGATCCAACAGTACATTAAGAAAATTATTCACCATGACCAAGTAGGATTTATCCCTGGGACACAAGGCTGGTTCAACACCCGTAAAACAATCAATGTGATTCATCATATCAGCAAGAGAAAAACCAAGAACCATATGATCCTCTCATTGGATGCAGAGAAAGCATTTGACAAAATACAGCATCCATTCCTGATCAAAACTCTTCAGAGTGTAGGGATAGAGGGAACATTCCTCGACATCTTAAAAGCCATCTATGAAAAGCCCACAGCAAATATCATTCTCAATGGGGAAGCACTAGGAGCCTTTCCCCTAAGATCAGGAACAAGACAGGGATGTCCACTCTCACCACTGCTGTTCAACATAGTACTGGAAGTCCTAGCCTCAGCAATCAGACAACAAAAAGACATTAAAGGCATTCAAATTGGCAAAGAAGAAGTCAAACTCTCCCTCTTCGCTGATGACATGATACTCTACATAGAAAACCCAAAAGCCTCCACCCCAAGATTGCTAGAACTCATACAGCAATTCGGTAGCGTGGCAGGATACAAAATCAATGCCCAGAAGTCAGTGGCATTTCTATACACTAACAATGAGACTGAAGAAAGAGAAATTAAGGAGTCAATCCCATTTACAATTGCACCCAAAAGCATAAGATACCTAGGAATAAACCTAACCAAAGATGTAAAGGATCTATACCCTCAAAACTATAGAACACTTCTGAAAGAAATTGAGGAGGACACAAAGAGATGGAAAAATATTCCATGCTCATGGATTGGCAGAATTAATATTGTGAAAATGTCAATGTTACCCAGGGCAATTTACACGTTTAATGCAATCCCTATCAAAATACCATGGACTTTCTTCAGAGAGTTAGAACAAATTATTTTAAGATTTGTGTGGAATCAGAAAAGACCCCGAATAGCCAGGGGAATTTTAAAAAAGAAAACCATATCTGGGGGCATCACAATGCCAGATTTCAGGTTGTACTACAAAGCTGTGGTCATCAAGACAGTGTGGTACTGGCACAAAAACAGACACATAGATCAGTGGAACAGAATAGAGAATCCAGAAGTGGACCCTGAACTTTATGGGCAACTAATATTCGACAAAGGAGGAAAGACTATCCATTGGAAGAAAGACAGTCTCTTCAATAAATGGTGCTGGGAAAATTGGACATCCACATGCAGAAGAATGAAACTAGACCACTCTCTTTCACCATACACGAAGATAAACTCAAAATGGATGAAAGATCTAAATGTGAGACAAGATTCCATCAAAATCCTAGAGAAGAACACAGGCAACACCCTTTTTGAACTCGGCCATAGTAACTTCTTGCAAGATACATCCACGAAGGCAAAAGAAACAAAAGCAAAAATGAACTATTGGGACTTCATCAAGATAAGAAGCTTTTGCACAGCAAAGGATACAGTCAACAAAACTCAAAGACAACCTACAGAATGGGAGAAGATATTTGCAAATGACATATCAGATAAAGGGCTAGTTTCCAAGATCTATAAAGAACTTATTAAACTCAACAGCAAAGAAACAAACAATCCAATCATGAAATGGGCAAAAGACATGAACAGAAATCTCACAGAGGAAGACATAGACATGGCCAACATGCACATGAGAAAATGTTCTGCATCACTTGCCATCAGGGAAATACAAATCAAAACTACAATGAGATACCACCTCACACCAGTGAGAATGGGGAAAATTAACAAGGCAGGAAACAACAAATGTTGGAGAGGTAGCGGAGAAAAGGGAACCCTCTTACACTGTTGGTGGGAATGTGAACTGGTGCAGCCACTCTGGAAAACTGTGTGGAGGTTCCTCAAACAGTTACAAATAGACCTGCCCTACGACCCAGCAATTGCACTGTTGGGGATTTACCCCAAAGATACAAATGCAATGAAACGCCGGGACACCTGCACCCCGATGTTTATAGCAGCAATGGCCACGATAGCCAAACTGTGGAAGGAGCCTCGGTGTCCAACGAAAGATGAATGGATAAAGAAGATGTGGTTTATGTATACAATGGAATATTACTCAGCTATTAGAAATGACAAATACCCACCATTTGCTTCAACGTGGATGGAACTGGAGGGTATTATGCTGAGTGAAGTAAGTCAGTCGGAGAAGGACAAACATTATATGTTCTCATTCATTTGGGGAATATAAATAATAGTGAAAGGGAAAATAAGGGAAGGGAGAAGAAATGTGTGGGAAATATCAGAAAGGGAGACAGAACGTAAAGACTGCTAACTCTGGGAAACGAACTACGGGTGGTAGAAGGGGAGGAGGGCGGGGGCTGCGAGTGAATGGGTGACGGGCACTGGGTGTTATTCTGTATGTTAGTAAATTGAACACCAATAAAAAATAAATTTAAAAAAAAAAAAAAACAATATAAAAAAGGCATCATGTCCAACACTTAAACCTTACCTTTCATCAAAAATCTCTCCCTCATCATCAATTGGGTCATCTATGTCAGAAATCCAGACCTATTTTTGACTCTCTCCTTTCATCCTGCTCATTTAAATCATCACTGAGTTTGGTCAATTGTTCTTCCTTAATAATTTACAAATTCATTTCTACTTAATTCCTACCGCCGTACTCCAATAATTTTCACCAAACTCCTTTAATAGACTTATAGTTAAAGCTTCAGTTTTTTCCCTACTTCAGTCCATTGTGTCATGCTGTAACCACAGTAAAATTTCAGAAATAGCAAAATTATTTTTTCCCCTGCTTGAAATCCTTATTGACACCCCTGTGTCTTCAGCATGGAGTCCAAATAGCTTAATCACATCATAGAAGACTCTGTCATAACTACTTTCGCCTACTTTTCCAGGACTATCTCTCTATATCTCCATCCTTCTCTCCTATCATATTGAATTACTTACAGTTATTTGAGTGGTTTGACACTCTCATATCATTCTACAATATTTTCTTCCTGCAGCTGAAATGTTACCATTTCTGAGAAAGCTTCTTCACCTCTTTCAGGTTGTTAGATGCTCCTTTTGCCTAGCCTTCTGGGTATACCTTGGTGAAAATACTTATTACATTGCCTAATAATTTGTCCTTTTTTTTTAGTCACATACCCTCAACTTGGGCTTTTTGAGGGAAAGGACATCTTTTCTCTCTGAATTCTAAGGGTTTGGCATAGTATCTGAATATAATATTCAGCAAATATCTGTGTAAAAAGTTCTGCAAGTCAACTTTTTTAATTAAAGATTTTATTTATTTATTCATGAGAGACAGAAAGAAGCAGAGACACAGGCAGAGAGAGAAGTAGGCTCCCCACAGGGAGCCCGATGCAAATCAACTTCTGAAACCACAGCTGGGTAAAGAAGCTGTCTCAGCTTTTTTAGAGAAAGTATAGCATATACTTGGGTGGAGAAAATGGGAGCCACTAGTATTTGCTAAGTAAGTATCATGTGCTAGGCATTGGGATGGGAAATATAAATATACATTTTTTGGGGGGGTGCAAAAGGAGAGGGAAAAAGACAATCCTTTTTTTCTTTTAAAGATTTATTTATTTGTTTGTTTGTTTGTTTATTTATTTATTCATGAAAGATACAGAAAGAAAGTTAGAGACATAGGCAGAGGGAGAAGCAGGCTCCCCACATAGAGCCCAGTGTGGGACTCTATCCTGGAATCTGGGATCATGCCCTGAGCCAATGGCAGATGCTCAACCACTGAGCCACCCAGGCATTCCAGAAAGAGAATCCTAAGCAGGTTCCAAGGTCAGCATGGAGCCTGACATAGGGCTCAATCTCATGATTGTAAAATCATGACCTTAGTCAAAATTAAGAGTCAGACACTCAACTGACTGAGCCACCCAGGCACCCCTATATATATTTTAAAATCCCCTTTACACTTAATAGAACTGAGGCTTGAATGGAAGAATTTATAGGAGACAGGAGTTTTAAAGATCAGAGGTATCATTCTCACCTTGTCTCTCATATCCAAATAAATTCAGAAACAACTGAGAAATATGAGTCTGACAGATTCAAACACTAGCTTTATTATAGGTAAGCCAGATTAGAAATGAGAGTTTGGATTGATGGTAACAGGATGAGATCTTTGAATTTCATAAACAAGAGTTGGATCTGAAAGGCTGAGAGACTTAACCAAAACTACTACTTCAAACACACCCCTACCCTCCATAACACCATTACTATCAATACTGGGGAGAGAGAAAGATAAACTTCCAGATCTGCTCTAAGTTTTTGGAAATAAGATCTTTCAACATTGGTAAGTAACTCAGTATTCTGGGATATCAGACACTACTGAGCACTAACTGCTTGTTTCTGGAACCTCAGGTAGTTTTATGTTATTGCTGAGCTTGACTTAAGAAAAAGAAAGATCCCTAGAACTGTATGCACTTTACCTAAAAATAAAGTGCATAGTGTTCCTCTAAGTTCTTCATGAAATACACAATATGGGGCATAGAAAATAGAGATTGAAAACTTAAAAAAAAAAAGTAAAAGTTTTGGAGAGAAATGATAGAAAAATAAGATAAAGGAGTTCCATCCTATATATAGACATTCCCTAATTTATGATGATTCAACTTAAGTTGTTTTTTCTTTTTTTTTCTTTCTTTTTTTTTTTTTTTTTACTTTACGGTGGTGTAAAAGCAATATGCATTCAATGGAAACTTAACTTCAAAAACTTGAATTTCAATCTTTTCACAGGCTAGCATGTGGCATGATTCTCTCTCATGATATTGAGCAGTAGCATCTAGACACAGCTCCTGGTTAGCCACACAATTATAAAGGTAAATAACCCATATACTTATAGCCATTCAGTACTTGATAATCATTTCCTTTTTCACTTTTAGCATTGTATTCAGTAAATTACATGAGATATTTAACACTTTAATAGTAAATAGGTTTTGTGTTGGATGATTTTGCCCAACTATAAACTAATGTAAAGATTGTGAGCACATTTGGGGCAAGCTAGGCTAAGCTAATATGCCTGGTAAACTAGGTGTTTTAAATGAATTTTTGACTTTTTGATATTTCCAACTTATAGAGGGGTTATCAGGATACAGCCTCATAAGTGGAGGAAGATCTATATACAACTGAGACTCAAAGACATACAAAGTAATGAACCAGAAAACATTTACATTTATAATTAAATTTCATTAAATAAGCAAAGATATTAATTTACATAATGAAAGAACACCCTGACTACCAGGCAAAAATGAATAGAATGACCAACTGAAGATAGTTTGTCAAAGAAACTAGACTTCAAAAATGAAGGAAGAATCCTTAAGGAAGCCAGACAAAGATACCATATCACTTGTGAAGGGAAAAGTAGGCTAGCCTTACATTTCTCCACCACAATATTTAACAGAAGTCTACATCATAAGTATCTTGAGTACAAGGTACATACATACTCAAGAAAAGAAAGTTCACACAAAGGTTATACGTAACCAAATTATCTTTCAAAAGATGCCTACAAAAACTCAGGAAATACTGTTTCTGGAAGTGCTTCTTGGGATGTACTTTGGACAGTGAAGAGATGAATAGGGAAACTGGCAAAGAAAGATCACAAATCCTAAAACAGAGATAGAGATTGGAATGACATAGCAAAATGTAATTGTACTCTGAAAATGCAGAAATGATGGAACCAATAAAAATTTGTCAGGAAAGATGGGGAAGGTTGAAAGTAAAGTAGGCTTGCTCATTACCTCATCTGTAATCTCTGGAGTCAAAGGATATCATTTAATACTGACAGATCAATTAATAGATGTTTAAGCATACTTAACAGCACAAAAGTAAATATAAAGAAAGATAGCACTATTGACCAAAGCCTGTTGATGGAGAAAAAGAGAGAAAAGTGGAAATATGTTAAATATATCCTCACTTACAGTAGGGAACTAATAGAAACTGGCTAAATAAATATTAGACTAGTGGTTCTGAGAGTAGTCACCTGTGGACCTTGAAGGGTTCTGGTAACACTTTGAGAAGGTTCAAGAGATTGAAAATACTTTCATAATAATACTAAAATGTTATTTGCTCTTTTCACTGTGCAGACATTTATAGTGGTGAAGCCAAATAATAATAGGTAAAATGGTTTCCATTTTAGAAACCAAAGCAGTGACATCGAACTATATTAGCAATTGTTGCATCCTTCAGTGTCAAACACTGTCATGAACAAAAATTTCCAGAATTTACATACTTTAAATAGGTTTTTGTTGAAATGGTAAAAAAAAAAAAAAAAAAAAAAAATTCTTATTTTTATTATACCTCAACCCTGGAAGACATTTTTTTTTTAAAGTCTGTACAACAAAAGATAAAGTACAAAGAACACTTCTGCTATACACCAGAAAGTGATGATTGTCTAGTACAATTGTCTTAGCTATGAGGGGAACCAGCTGCTTTTATTATGAAACATCATTTTTACTTAAAAGAATAATTGACAATCTATGGCTAATCTGATTTTGGTCTTTATGATTTTACAAAAGCACATATAGGTGAAAGATCCATTTGAAGAACAAAATAGATTTGAAAGCAACAGAATACCAAGACTCCATTGATACGGTTTAAAAGTCCACATTGTAGCTAATATCTTAAAAATTAATATGTATCTGTTGAATTTTGATAAAGTATCAAAGAAGGACATTGACAATTTTCTGAAAAAGCTATTAAAATCCTTAGTGCTTTCCAATTATATATCTGTGTGAAACCAGATTTTCTACATGCACTTCAACCAAAACAATATGCCATAGCAGATTAAATGCAGAAGCATAAGAAACTCCAGCTGTGTTCTATTAAGCCAGATATTGAAATGATTTGCAAAACAATACCAAAATTCTCATGAGTAATATTCATTTTGAAGATAATTATAAATATATGATACTTATGTTAGCATGCAATGGGTTTATTACTGCTATTCTGAAATAAAATAAATATTTTAAAAATATTTCAGCTCTAATTCTAGCATAGGAAGTATTTATAGGTATAACCCACCTAAACATACCCTTTGTGGTTCTCAATAGTTTTTAAGACTATAAACAGTCCTAAGAGAAAGTTTGAGAATGACAGCATTAAAGTATATTATATAGTTTAACAAACAAAAATCTTGGAAACAATCCTTTAAAATGCAAGATTAAGTGGACTCATTTTAAAATGATAAAAGTTTTCTGAAATATATCTAAAACTTTGCATTGTATCTTTGCAGGATATAGAATTCTGAGGAAAACATTGTGCCATCTCCTCTAGCTTTCATGGTTTCTGATAAGAAATTCACCATCCTTAAATTTTTTTTCTCCTATAGGTAAAGTGTTATTTTGCCTTTTCAAGATTTTTTTATTTTTAGTTTTCATAAGTTTGACTGTCTTGGTGTAGACTTCTTTGAGTTTATCCTATTTGGTTTTCATATAGCTTCCTGATTCTGTAGGCTTATGTCCTTTGCCAAATTTGGGACATTTTAAGCTATTATTTCAAAAGTATTTTTCAGTCTTGCCTCCCCACCCCCATTCCAGGCTGATAACACGAATATTAAATCTCTTTTTACTGTAGTTTCACAGGTCCCTAGAGGTTCTGTTAATTTTTCCCATCTCTTTTTATCTCTACTGTTCAGATTTAGTAATTTCTGTTGTTCTACATTTAACTCCATATGTTCTTTCTTCCACACTCCTTTCTATTTAACCCATCCAATAAGTTCTTAACTTCATATTTTTTTAATTCTAAAATTTCCATTTAACTCTTCTTTATGTCTTTTTCTTTGTTGAAATGTTCTATTTATTTGCTGAGACTACTTTTAAGACTTATTTATTTTAGAGAAAGAGAGAGAATGCATCTGAGTATGGAAAGGGCAGAGGGAGAGAGAGAATCTCAAGCAAACTCCCCGCTGAGCACAGAGCCCAAGGCAGGACTCTATTTCACAACCCTGAGATCATAACTTGAGCTGAAACCAAGATATGGACACTTAACTGACTGAGCCACCCAGATGCTATGACTTTCTATTTTTAAATTTGTTTTAAGCATGTTCATAATTACTTGTTGAAACATTTTTATGATGGTTGCTTTAAAATGTCAGATAATTCTAACATCTCTGTTATCTCTGTGTAGGTGTTTACTAATTGTCTTTTCCATTTGAGTTGAGATTTTCCTAGTTTTTAACATGACAAGTAATGTTCTTTTAAAACCTGGACATTTAGGAGTATTATGTTAAGACTCTAGATCTTATTTTAACTATTTTAGTTAGCTTCCTCTAAAAGAACTCTGGCAAAGGAAGTGGAGGAGCCACCTCTGCAGGTATAGGTAAAGACCAAGTTCTGTTTCAGTCTCTGTTGACACCTCAGGGGCTGGGTGGGTGGTCCTTGTTACTGGAGTTGTTAGCGAAAATTCTAGCTTCACAATAAGCTTCTGCTGATACCATCCTAGATAGGTAGAAGTGTCTCATTATTACTACTTTTGTAGTCTCCACTGACACCACAGATGAGTGGTAGACTCTTCAATGCTGAGTGTGGGGTGAGACTCTTGATTCTATATTGGGACTTCTCTGATGTCATGGGTTGTTGGGGAGCCTTAGACTTTGGTGATATAGGTGGAGGCAGGCCACATTTTTCCTGTGGTGTTTGGCTAGAGTATTATCTAAGCATTTTTCTGTCTTGCTGGGCTGCCCTTTTCCTGATCATTTGGCTAGAGAGAATGGAATTTTTTGGGGGGTATTGTGTTTTGTTTTTTTGTTTTTTTTTTCTTTTGTTTGTTTTGTTTGTTTGTTTTTTGTCTGTGTCTATTGATATTTTTAAATTCCAAGTCTGAGTTACATAAGTTCAAAACAAAACCAAAGGAACTCACCACTGAGTTGCTCTTTGGGTCCCAAGGTCCTTACTGGTCTTCTCTCCACTTTTCAGAGTCTTCTCAGATTTGTTTTACACATATCGCCCAGGGTTTCTAGTTGTTCTTAGTGGGGAAATAGAGAAAAGTACATCTAACCCTTCTCAAGAGTAGAAATCTCCAAAAGACGAACTTTGTAGTAATATAAAGGAATAGGTATACCTGAGTAGTCAAATAGAAAAATAAAGTTAGATAAATATCACTTAAAGTATATTTCTGGTGTATCCTATACACCAGAAAAAAATCTAAATGGATTAAATATTTTAATGTGAACTACAAAACTATAAAAGAAAGCATGGAAAAATTATTTTGATAGGATCAGACTGGGGGGAAATCTTTCTAACTGTAACATATTTAGGAACTGTAAGAGAAAATGGGTACATTTGACTACCTAGAAATTTAATCTATTCCATGGCAAAAAAATAAAATATCGTAAGCATAGTTAAGAAATCAAGTAGTAATCTAAAAAGCATACATTCTCAACTTATGTCACAAAGAATTAAGCTCTTTAGCATATAAAGAGCTAGTAACTGGTAAGGAAATCAGCAATAGGTGAATAGAAAAAATAGATAAAAGAATATGAAAAGAAACACACACAGTCAAGCAAATACAAATGGTTTTAAAATGCTTTCAAATTTAAGATAGATTTAAAAATTCTAATAACATTTAAAATAAAACCTTATTCACTTAGAGAAATACAAATGTAAACAGCACTGGGGAAACATTGTACCCTCTACTCCTTTCAAACCAAAAATCCAGAAGTTCAGGGCACATTTGATCAGTAAGAACAGACTTCCATCTGTTTCTGATGTGAGTATAAACTGGTAGAGACCTTTGGAAAGCATTTTGGTAATATTAAAATTACTTCTAGGAATTTATCCTAAGGTGTAATTGCATGTGTGGAGAATGATGCATTTATGTGGTTATTCATTGCAACTTCTTTTAAATAGCAAAAGATTGACAATAATCTGTTGTTAAATGAAAAAAATGTGTGTAATATGCTATCACTTATATTTTAAAAGAGGGGACAAAATTTATAATTTTATTGGCTTGTACTTATGTACAAATTCTTTGAAATAAATAGAAAATTAGTAATAGTGTTTACCTGAGGCATGGGAGAGGCAAGGTATTTTACTAAGCAAATAGAGGACTCACAGGAAAGCAAATTTTCATTAAGTTACTTTTTATATTTTTGATTTTTGAATCATGTGAAACAAGGAAGAGAAGGAGAGAGGAAGGGAAAAGGGAAAGAGCAAGGAAAGATTTAAGAGACTTATGGGGAAAAAAAAATCCAAGAAGACAAAAAAAAAAAAAAACCAGCATGATGAGATGGCTGATAGAATTCCATCAGTGATTATTTAGTCACCATAAAGGAGAACAAAAGGATGATATTTAAAAAAAACAAAGTTTGCTAAAAGGATAATATATATTTTAACACATTGTATGTTGACCAGTACAAATTATGTTAGTTGTATGTTCAGTTTTGTTCTTCCACTAAGGGGTAGCACAAGGTGTCTTTGTTTTCACAGGCAGGGAAACTCTTTAAAAGCACTTGTGTAAAAGATTATTGACTCTAAAAATCAGAAGTGGATCAAAAATTCTGGTCCTGAAATATCAGAGTTAGACTGTCACTGTGGGGAATGGATTATGTAGGATGCATCTGGACATAAGGAGAGAAACCAGTTAGGGATGCTCCAACATTAACTTTGCTTTTATAGGATAAAAACATGGTCTTGATGCCAGAGTTTACTTGAGAACCAGGAGGTTTTCATTGCCTATAAACATTTCCTTTAATAGAAATATTAAGTCTACATGCTATCTTGAAGAACACTGTAAGCCTCAAGTGAAAAAGAACCATGGCACAGCCGTAAATTAATCTTTCCAGATTAATGAGACCATGCCTTCCTCATGGGATCTTTCTGGCTATTGTATTCCCACATTACAGATTCTGGCCAGCCTCAAGAAACTCCATTAAGGCATACTACCTTTGTGCCTGCTCTCTGAGGCCACTAGTTTTAGCTGAATAGCTGTATCCTTTGTTAAATAAGGAAAACCTTATCAGATCTGTAAGTAAGTGAGTGAGTGAGTGAGTGAGTGAGTGAGTCAGGGGAAGGGTGGGGAGACAGGAGAAAGAAGAGGTTAGGGTAAAAGAGAAGGAGGGGGAGGCAGGAGGAGGAGAGAAGGAGGGAAGGAGGGAAAGAGAGAGAGGTAGGGAAATGTCCATACTGGATGCTTATGTGTGTTCTACTACTTTGGACACACTCCATTAGTCTACCCAATATGCTATATAGTGAATGTGGTTTTCTTCTCTTCAAGTGCTGACCTGCCTCTGGGCATGACTTTTTCAAGCTACCTTCTTCACTTTATCATTTCAAAGTAGTTTAATTTTTTTCTAACTCCCTGATGATTTCTTTGCCTCAACAATTTCCACTGAAGATAACTAGAACCACTATAAAAGTTTTATTTTAATATCTAGAAGATTAAACTTTCTTGATATTTTTGCAGTACCTCTAAGGATGTTATTTGTCAGCAACTTAGTGCCAAAATGTTCAACGTAGTAATGGACACACACACACACACACATCCACATTAACACTGAAAACATTAAAGAATCTTTCTGAGACAAAAAACCCAGCCACAGAGAATGTGTATAAAGGCTGGCACTTCCCCGGTATTCCTGTTTGCTCCTCACAATAGCCCTACAGGGCAACTATCTTCACTTTAGGTTATACAGGAGCCTATGAGGCTCGGCAGGATGAATTATCCTAGCTGGCAAGCAAAGAGGTATTTCATGTTTAGATCTTCTTATTTTAGAACTCCTATTCCTCCACAACACCAACAACTTGCCTAAGTATTTCTTTTATTCTATTTTTTTTAAGCCCTTGCTCCATGGTGACCTAACATCCCACCATCAATTCAGTCTCATGTGCAGATCATACGGCTGAGATGGTCTTCCAACTACATATCAGGAAGGAACTAATTTTCATAAATAAGCAATCAACGGGTCATTGTTACTTGTTCCTCCCTGGATTCAGAGGCAATCTGCCATTTCTTTGGCATCTTTGTTTGCAGAGCTCCTGAGAACAGGAGCTATGATTTATTTCAGAGCTCCTAGAATTACATATCCTTGAACTATACAGATTACTATTATCTTCATTCTCAGTTCTGGGCGGAAGCCTGTAACTCCAAAATACAACTAACAATTTTTTAAAAATCCTGCCCGAGAATTGTTGAACAAGCACAGGAAAGTTCAATACCAATTTGGCTAAGAAAGATTTAAAAAAATTCTATTTGCTATGCATGTTTAATTTGCAGTGTGCAATAGATTCCAGGAATAATCACAGGATTTATTTAATGAAAGGCTATGACAACAAAATGGAATATTACCTTATTCTACCTCGGGCCCATTTTTCATTTATACATCCAATAAGCATTTTATTGAATCTCTGCTAGGTTCCAGAATTTTGCTGAATACAATCTAAATAATATAAAACCAAACCTAATAACATGTAATTCCTACCTGGGAACGCAGAGAGGGCATTGCATTGGATACTCAAAAACCTAAATTTAAAACCTATCTGCAAACAAATGCTATTTGATTTGGGCAGTTGTTAATCTCTCTAGTTCTTTTTTCCTCACCTAAAAAATGAATTAAATTATATCTTCTTTTAAATCTCTTTCAAGATCCAAAGTTATATGGTAATGCCTAACTCTCCAGACAAAATTTGGTGGAAAGTTAGAAAAAAAAAAATCATTGTCCCACTTTGAGTATTTTCCCTAAATTACTTATGCTTTGAAATGTTTATATTCCTTTTTAAAAGTCATCCCCTTGGTTTTGATACAGCCTCTTTTGATAGTGCAAATAATTACACTGGAGATAGATATTAAGGAAGCACAATCATGACTATTCTAAAAACAGCCATAAAAATGAAACAGTAACAACAAAACCTGCTCATCACTCTCTTAGCAAGATAACTTTGTTTTTGTTTCACATTGCAAAAAAAATGATCTAATTTAATTTCCCTTCTTTCTCTGGCAATATTGCTTTGTTAGTTCATGTCTTTGTTTTATGCTACCAGCATCCTTTGGCATCTCAGACCACATTTGGAATTTTCTTAAAAATTACTTATTTTACAGTGATACTAATAGAAGATACTACTAGTCAATTTAAAAACTGTTGGGATACAATGATCATTCCTAGACTTTAGCTAAGACATGTTCCTGTGAATATTTCTCACAGGCAATCTCTCATTTTTCATGTCTACTTTAAACCTTTCCAATCAGTTTTCTTTTGTCAATTTTTATTTTGAATTGTATGTAGGGGATTAAGTGATGAGTCAAAGAACCTGTATTGAAAAACTATTTTTAAAATTCTTAAAGTATATTCTTTCTGTAGAATACTAATGATGAGATCAAGTCTTACTTGAATCATGAGCATTGTGAGCAACAAAGTGGTTCCAAGGAAAAATGTTTATCCATAGAAACTGAAAAATTCAAATACATGATTTGTCCAGATAACTGATGCAGTAAAACATACTTTTACTCCCAAAGATAATCTGTCAGAGAGTTCCTGCTCCACAGACAGCAGTTATAAGAATAAGCCAAAATATCAGCAAAGCATATTATTTCATCTGTAAAAAAGAGGGAATAAACTAGTCCTAGAACTAGAGTCACAAAGAACAAAGGTTTAAATAGTGTTAGTCCTTTCCCAAGTCATTGAAGAAGTCAAAGTGAAGCTGGGAAGTAGAGTGTAGCCAGAAAAGGAGAGGGGTGATTGTAAACAGACAGTATGTTAGCAAAAGCAGAAAAGTTATGTTGGGAATGATTTTAAAGATATTGCCTTGAGGACTGTTATTGTTCAAAGTATGCATTTAAAAATACGCCCCTTTCCACATACACAGTCACGGGCAAACAAAAGCATTGCTCTTAGAAATTGTTTGACATGCCAGTCTCATCCTGGGCACTTGTTTCTCTCTGTTTTTAAACAAATCAGCAAGTAGAATCCTCTTGCTTCACTTTCCCTCTTTTGGGACATCAATATTTTAGAACAAAAACATAAAATCCAAAATTTATGTTATTTTCTTTTTTCCCCCTTGAAGGGGTTCCTTTCTCACACAGACTATAGTTAAGTGATACATAGGGGAAGAAATGGGCTGATGCTAACTCATTTTTAAAAATTCAATTATTGGGTAAATGGGTGACAGGCACTGAGGGGGGCACTTGATGGGATGAGCACTGGGTGTTATTCTGTAAGTTGGCAAATTGAACACCAATAAAAAATAAATTTATTATAAAAAAATAAAAAATAAAAATTCAATTATTTAAATAACTTACATTTTCTCACTAATAACATAAAGGAGAGCTTATATTATAGGTGTAAAGAAAAGTATTTACCTCAACACAGCAAGTCCACTCTTGCTGATACTTAGCATAACTACCATCAATATAAAATAAATAACAGACCTTAATTTCACATGATTGATAAAATATAAGCACAGGGATAATTGTTGTCTTGATTACAAGCTTAATTCTAGTTATCTTACCTACACCAGTATTTTAGAAAGATCTGAAGCATTTCATGGATAAGGTAACTGAAAGAGAAAATAGTACTCTCTCACTGCAAAAGACTCTTGATACTATAAATTTAAAATGACTGTAAGCAAAAAGTTGACCACATTTTAAAAAATATCTTGATTAGCTACTAGACAATGAAATTCAAAATGTACACATGCAAGATTCTAAGAAAAAAAATAATTGCACGAGCAGTGAATTGAAAACATGATGATAATTATGATAATGCTGTTGTTACTGCTAATATTTATTTAGAGCTTATTATGTCCCAGAATTGTGCTAAGAACTGTATATGTGTTATTCTAGATCTCTACCTATATATGTCTGGATTTATAAGAGTACTGTTCATGTCTCTATACTGCTGGTACTAAAGATATTACCATTTTCAAATGATGCAACTACAACTATTAAATATCCTGTTGAAAGTCAAACATCTTGGAATTGGAAAAGCCTGAATTTGAACTTATAAAAACTGACCCCAGAGGCAGTTTTCTCAACCACTGTGAGGAAAAGTCACCACAACAGCACTTCGTGTGAAAAAGAAATGGAGGGACACCTGGGTGGCTCAGTGGTTGAGTATCTGCCATCAGTTCAGGGCATAATCCCGGGGTTCTGGGATCAAGTCCCATATTGGGCTCCCCATGGGGAGCCTGCTTCTCCCTCTGCCTCTCTGTGTCTTTCATGAATAAATAAAATCTTAAAAATAAGGAAGAAGAACTGGACAGGTTAATTAATATATGGCAATAGTAAAATATGATTGCTAAAAATACAAAATGAGATAATCTTAGGCTGCTTTAAGAGCTTTTTAGCATTGAAATATATGGAGAAAACAGTACTCTTACTGATCACACCACATCGGGAGATCTGGATTTAGTTCTAGACATGACACTTTAAGAGAGACAATAAGTAGTTGGAGCAAATGCACAAAACTAACAGTGCAATGTATCAACTTGAAGTTATGCTGGAGAAGGAGTGGATAGGAGAAACCAGAGGAGGTTGTCCTAAAAAGGAAGAAGGGAGAAATGACTATTTATTGTGTACCTACCAGGTATAAAGCACGCTGCTAGACAGTTTAATTTAACCAGGAAAAAAAATGCTAAACCACACCTACTTTTCAAAGGGGCTTATGATCATTAAGAGAAGGCTTTTTCACAAGCTGGACACTTTGCTCATCTGGAATATGTAGAATGAGCTAGGAGCTAAGTTTGGGAATAGAGGCTGTGTTGATTCTAATTAATTATAATACTTTGTATTGATTATGTAGAGCTATTAATAAAATGGAATGAGTTTTGGAATACCGAAGACAATTACAGATGGAAAAAATAAACGGAACAAGAGAAAAGGAACTAAGAGGCAGAAGAGACAGAGGCCAAGGAGGCATAGCTGAGACAAAGCAAAAAAAGTAGGCATGATTTAAGCAAAAAACAATGTATGGGGGGGGGGGGTGGAGGGTTAAGTTGGGAGGAATGATAAGAAATAAGACTCCAGGAGGAGGGGCAAGATGGTGGAGGAGTAGGGTCCCCAAGTCACCTGTCCCCACCAAATTACCTAGATAACCTTCAAATCATCCTGAAAACCTACGAATTTGGCCTGAGATTTAAAGAGACCAGCTCGAACGCTACAGTGAGAAGAGTTCACGCTTCTATCAAGGTAGGAAGACGGGGGGAAAAAAGAAATAAAGAAACAAAAGGCCTCCAAGGGGGAGGGGCCCCGCGAGGAGCCGGGCTGAGGCCGGGGCGAGTGTCCCCAGGACAGGAGAGCCCCGTCCCGGAGGAGCAGGAGCTGCACCGACCTTCCCGGGCGGAAAGGGGCTCGCAGGGAGTTGGAGCAGGACCCAGGGGGGCGGGGATGCCCTCGGGTTCCCCGGGACAGTAACAGAGCAACTGCACGCCCAGGAGAGTGCGCCGAGCTCCCTAAGGGCTGCAGCGCGCACGGCGGGACCCGGAGCAGCTCGGGGGGGCTCGGGCGGCGGCTCCGCGGAGGGGGCTGCGGGGCGGGAGCGCAAATCCAACAGCGCAGGCCCCGGAGCACAGGGCGCCGGGACACAGCCCAGGATCCGGCCTCCCCCGGGACAGGCAGAGGCCGGGAGGGCCCAGGACAGCGAGGACGCTCCTGCCCCAGCTGAGCAGATCAGCGGCTCCGCCCGGAGCCTCCAGGCCCTGCAGACGGAGTTCCTGCCGGAGCTGAATCCAGGGCTGCAGAGCTGGCCCCGCCACTGGGGTTGTTCCTCCTGGGGCCTCACGGGGTAAACAACCCCACTGAGCCCTGCACCAGGCGGGGGGCAGAGCAGCTCCCCCAACTGCTAACACCTGAAAATCAGCACAGCAGGCCCCTCCCCCAGAAGACCAGCTAGACGGACAAGTTCCAGGGGAAGTCAAGGGACTTAAAGTATACAGAATCAGAAGATACTACCGCGTGTTTTTTTGTGTTTTTTTTTTTTTTTTTTTGCTTTTTGATTTGTTTGCTTCCCCCATCCTTTTTTTTTTCTTTCTTTTTCTTTCTCTTTTTCTTCTCTTTTTTTATTTTTTCTTTTTCTCTTTTCTTACCTTCTTTCTCTCCTTTCTTTTTCTCCTTTTCCCAATACAACTTGTTTTTGGCCACTCTGCACTGAGTAAAATGACTAGAAGGAAAACCTCACCTAAAAGAAAGAATCAGAAACAGTCCTCTCTCCCACAGAGTTACAAAATCTGGATTACAATTCAATGTCAGAAAGCCAATTCAGAAGCACTATTTATTATACAGCTACTGGTGGCTCTAGAAAAAAAGCATAAAGGACTCAAGAGACTTCATGACTGCAGAATTTGTATCCAATCAGGCAGAAATTAAAAATCAACTGAATGAGGGATCCCTGGGTGGCGCAGCGGTTTGGTGCCTGCCTTTGGCCCAGGGCGCGATCCTGGAGACCTGGGATCAAATCCCACGTCGGGCTCCCAGTGCATGGAACCTGCTTCTCCCTCTGCCTGTGTCTCTGCCTCTCTCTCTCTCTCTGTGACTATCATAAATAAATAAAAATTTAAAAAAAAGAAAAAAATCAATTGAATGAGATGCAATCCAAACTAGAAGTCCTAACGACGAGGGTTAACAAGGTGGAAGAACGAGTGAGTGACATAGAAGACAAGTTGATGGCAAAGAGTGAAACTGAGGAAAAAAGAGACAAACAATTAAAAGACCATGAAGACAGATTAAGGGAAATAAATGACAGCCTGAGGAAGAAAAACCTACGTTTAATTGGGGTTCCCCAAGGGTGCCAAAAGGGCCAGAGAGCCAGAATATGTATTTGAACAAATCATAACTGAAAACTTTCCTAATCTGGGAAGGGAAACAGGCATTCAGATCCAGGAAATAGAGATATCCCCCCTAAAATCAATAAAAACCGTTCAACACCTCGACATTTAATAGTTAAGCATGCAAATTCCAAAGATAAAGAGAAGATTCTTAAAGCAGCAAGAGACAAGAAATCCCTGACTTTTGTGGGGAGGAGTATTAGGGTAACAGCAGACCTCTCCACAGAGACCTGGCAGGCCAGAAAGGGCTGGCAGGATATATTCAGGGTCCTAAATGAGAAGAACATGCAACCAAGAATACTTTATCCAGCAAGGCTCTCATTCAAAATGGAAGGAGAGATAAAGAGCTTCCAAGACAGGCAGGAACTGAAAGAATATGTGACCTCCAAACCAGCTCTGCAAGAAATTTTAAGGGGGACTCTTAAAATTCCCCTTTAAGAAGAAGTTCAGTGGAACAATCCACAAAAACAAGGACTGAATAGATATCATGATGACACTAAACTCATATCTCTCAATAGTAACTCTGAACGTGAACGGGCTTAATGACCCCATCAAAAGGCGCAGGGTTTCAGACTGGATAAAAAAGCAGGACCCATCTATTTGCTGTCTACAAGAGACTCATTTTAGACAGAAGGACACCTACAGCCTGAAAATAAAAGGTTGGAGAACCATTTACCATTCGAATGGTCCTCAAAAGAAAGCAGGGGTAGCCATCCTTATATTAGATAAACTAAAATTTACCCCAAAGACTGTAGTGAGAGATGAAGAGGGACACTATCTCATACTTAAAGGATCTATCCAACAAGAGGACTTAACCATCCTCAATATATATGCCCCGAATGTGGGAGCTGCAAATATTTAAATCAATTAATAACCAAAGTGAAGAAATACGTAGATAATAATACACTTATACTTGGTGACTTCAATCTAGCTCTTTTTACCCTCTATAGGTCTTCTAAGCACAACGTCTCCAAAGAAATGAGAGCTTTAAATGATACACTGGACCAGATGGATTTCACAGATATCTACAGAACTTTACATCCAAACTCAACTGAATACACATTCTTCTCAAGTGCACATGGAACTTTCTCCAGAATAGACCGCATACTGATTCACAAATCGGGTCTGAACCGATACCAAAAGATTGGGATCGTCCCCTGCATATTTTCAGACCATAATGCCTTGAAATTAGAACTAAATCACAACAAGAAGTTTGGAAGGACCTCAAACATGTGGAGGTTAAGGACCATCCTGCTAAAAGATGAAAGGGTCGACCAGGAAATTAAGGAAGAATTAAAAAGATTCATGGAAAATAAGGAGAATGAAGATACAACCGTTCAAAATCTTTGGGATGCAGCAAAAGCAGTCCTGAGGGGGAAATACGTCGTAATACAAGCATCCATTCAAAAACTGGAAAGAACTCAAATACAAAAGCTAACCTTGGGGATCACTGGGTGGCACAGCGGTTTGGCGCCTGCCTTTGACCCAGGGCACGATCCTGGAGACCCGGGATCGAATCCCATGTCGGGCTCCCGGTGCATGGAGCCTACTTCTCCCTCTGCCTGTGTCTCTGCCTCTCTCTCTCTCTCTGTGACTATCATAAATAAACCAAAAATTAAAAAAAAAAAGAAAAAAAAAACTAACCTTACACATAAAGGACCTAGAGAAAAAACAGCAAATAGATCCTACACCCAGCAGAAGAAGAGAGTTAATTAAGATTCGAGCAGAACTCAATGAAATCGAGACCAGAAGAACTGTGGAACAGATCAACAGAACCAGGAGTTGGTTCTTTGAAAGAATTAATAAGATAGATAAACCATTAGCCAGCCTTATTAAAAAGAAGAGAGAGAAGACTCAAATTAATAAAATCATGAATGAGAAAGGAGAGATCACTACCAACACCAAGGAAATACAAACGATTTTAAAAACATATTATGAACAGCTATACGCCAATAAATTAGGCAATCTAGAAGAAATGGACGCATTCCTGGAAAGCCACAAACTACCAAAACTGGAACAGGAAAAAATAGAAAACCTGAAGAGGCCAATAACCAGGGAGGAAATTGAAGCAGTCATCAAAAACCTCCCAAGACACAAGAGTCCAGGGCCAGATGGCTTCCCAGGGGAATTCTATCAAACGTTTAAAGAAGAAACCATACCTATTCTCCTAAAGCTGTTTGGAAAGATAGAAAGAGATGGAGTACTTCCAAATTCATTCTATGAGGCCAGCATCACCTTAATTCCAAAACCAGACAAAGCCCCATCAAAAAGGAGAATTACAGACCAATATCCCTGATGAACATGGATGCAAAAATTCTCAACAAGATACTAGCCAATAGGATCCAACAGTACATTAAGAAAATTATTCACCATGACCAAGTAGGATTTATCCCTGGGACACAAGGCTGTTTCAACACTCGTAAAACAATCAATGTGATTCATCATATCAGCAAAGGAAAAACCAAGAACCATACGATCCTCTCATTAGATGCAAAGAAAGCATTTGACAAAATAGAGCATCCATTCCTGATCAAAATTCTTCAGAGTGTAGGGATAGAGGGAACATTCCTCGACATCTTAAAAGCCATCTACGAAAAGCCCGCAGCAAATATCATTCTCAATGGGGAAGCACTGGGAGCCTTTCCCCTAAGATCAGGAACAAGACAGGGATGTCCACTCTCACCACTGCTATTCAACATAGTACTGGAAGTCCTAGCCTCAGCAATCAGACAACAAAAAGACATTAAAGGCATTCAAATTGGCAAAGAAGAAGTCAAACTCTCCCTCTTCGCTGATGACATGATACTCTACATAGAAAACCCAAAAGCCTCCACCCGAAGATTGCTAGAACTCATATAGCAATTTGGTAGCGTGCCAGGATACAAAATCAATGACCAGAAATCAATGGCATTTCTATACACTAACAATGAGACTGAAGAAAGAGAAATTAAGGAGTCAATCCCATTTACAATTGCACCCAAAAGCATAAGATACCTAGGAATAAACCTAACCACAGAGGTAAAGGATCTATACCCTAAAAACTATAGAACACTTCTGAAAGAAATTGAGGAAGACACAAAGAGATGGAAAAATATTCCATGCTCATGGATTGGCAGAATTAATACTGTGAAAATGTCAATGTTACCCAGGGCAATTTACATGTTTTATGCAATCCCTATCAAAATACCATGGGCTTTCTTCAGAGAGTTAGAACAAATTATTTTAAGATTTGTGTGGAATCAGAAAAGACCCCGAATAGCCAGGGGAATTTTAAGAAAGAAAACCATATCTGGGGGCATCACAATGCCAGATTTCAGGTTGTACTACAAAGCTGTGGTCATCAAGACAGTGTGGTACTGGCACAAAAACAGACACATAGATCAATGGAACAGAATAGAGAACCCAGAAGTGGACCCTGAACTTTATGGTCAACTAATATTCGATAAAGGAGGAAAGACTATCCATTGGAAGAAAGACAGTCTCTTCAATAGATGGTGCTGGGAAAATTGGACATCCACATGCAGAAGAATGAAACTAGACCACTCTCTTGCACCATACACAAAGATAAACTCAAAACGGATGAAAGATCTAAATGTGAGACAAGATTCCATCAAAATCCTAGAGGAGAACACAGGCAACACCCTTTTTGAACTTGGCCACAGTAACTTCTTGCAACATACATCCACGAAGGCAAAAGAAACAAAAGCAAAAATGAACTATTGGGACTTCATCAAGATAAGAAGCTTTTGCACAGCAAAGGATACAATCAACAAAACTAAAAGACAACCTACAGAATGGGAGAAGATATTTGCAAATGACGTATCATATAAAGGGCTAGTTTCCAAGATCTATAAAGGACTTATTAAACTCAACAGCGAAGAAACAAATAATCCAATCATGAAATGGGCAAAAGACATGAACAGAAATCTCACAGAGGAAGACATAGACATGGCCAACATGCACATGAGAAAATGCTCTGCATCACTTGCCATCAGGGAAATACAAATCGAAACCACAATGAGATACCACCTCACACCAGTAAGAATGGGGAAAATTATCAAGGCAGGAAACCACAAATGTTGGAGAGGATGCGGAGAAAAGGGAACCCTCTTACACTGTTGGTGCGAATGTGAACTGGTGCAGCCACTCTGGAAAACTGTGTGGAGGTTCCTCAAAGAGTTAAAAATAAACCTGCCCTATGACCCAGCAATTACACTGTTGGGGATTTACCCCAAAGATTCAGATGCAATGAAATGCTGGGACACCTGCCCCCCGATGTTTCTAGCAGCAATGTCCACAATAGCCAAACTGTGGAAGGAGCCTCGGTGTCCATCGAAAGATGAATGGATAAAGAAGATGTGGTTTATGTATACAATGGAATATTACTCAGCCATTAGAAACGACAAATACCCACCATTTGCTTCTACGTGGATGGAACTGGAGGGTATTATGCTGAGTGAAATAAGTCAATCGGAGAAGGACAAACAGTGTATGTTCTCATTCATTTGGGGAATAT
This sequence comes from Canis lupus baileyi, assembly GCF_048164855.1. Taxonomy (NCBI): domain Eukaryota; kingdom Metazoa; phylum Chordata; class Mammalia; order Carnivora; family Canidae; genus Canis; species Canis lupus. Next base: position 27,414,245 of record NC_132862.1, read on the forward strand.
AAACAATAGTGAAAGGGAATATAAGGGAAGGGAGAAGAAATGTGTGGTGAAATATCAGAAAGGGAGACAGAACATAAAGACTCCTATCTCTGGGAAATGAACTAGGGGTGGTGGAAGGGAAGGAAGGTGGGGGGTGGGGGTGAATGGGTGATGGGCACTGAGGGGGGCACTTGATGGGATGAGCACTGGGTGTTATTCTGTATGTTGGTAAATTGAACACCAATAAAAAATAAATTTATTTAAAAAAATAAATAAATAAAAAATAAATTTAAACAATTAAAAAAAAAAAAGAAATAAGACTACATAGTTAAGCAGGAGCTAGCCAGATAGGGAAATTAAGTCATATTAAGGACTCTGGACTTTATCCAAAGGATGATGAGACAACATTAGCTGGGAAGTTACATGACCAGTTTTAAATTTTAGAAGGGCCCCTCTGTTTAAAAGGAGGAAAACTGATTGAAGGCATGGAGGACAGGCAGGAGTGTATTGTGTTCTATCAGGTGAAAGATCATGGTGGCATGAAATGAGGTAATTGCAGTGGTAGTGGGGAACAGGTGAATGATTTGACAGTCCAGAGTAATTGACAGAACAGGTAGTATCAAGGTTGACATTTAGGTTTCTGGCTTCATCAAATAGCTAGATGGTTGTGTAACTCACTGAGCTAGATGAAAAATAAGATGAATTCTGTTTTGTACATACTGAGTTTGTGGTTCCTGTAAACTCAGTCCAGATGTTCAATATGCAGGTGGACACATGGGTTTGTTGCTCTGAGCCAGAGATACCTATTTGGACTTAGCAGCAGAATAGGGGTAGTAAATGAAGGAATGAGTATGAATAACTTAAAACAAGGAACGTCTGGAGAGGAGATTGCTTAGAAGAGAACACAATTAGCTGTCATGGAAAAGCTGAAGATTGGACACTGCACAGCAAAGAAAAATTAGAAGGATGAGAAGCTCGAAGTCACTGGTGACTTTAGAAAAAGATGTGACTATGGAGTGGTAGACAAATCTCGAGTAGGGTAGGTTCAAGAGAGATGGTTGTGGTTTTTAAGCCACTACATTTTGGGGGTAATTTATAATGTATTAAAAGTTCACTGATAGAAGGGATGTGGTGTCAAAAAAGTGTTCTTTTTTTAAAAAATGAGTTTTGCATAATTTATGCTGACGCTAATGCTCATAAAGAGGGAAAATTTGCTGTAATGAAGCCCTTGAGCAAAAGGGATAAGACCTAGTGCTCTGGTAGAAATGCTGGCCTCTGATAGGGCCATGGATGGTCCTTTCACAGTTAACAGGAGAACAGGAGTAATGGACACAGACCTACATCAGTCAGTGTGGTTCTAGGTCATGTGCAGAGGCTCTCTTTAATGGCCTCTATTTTTCTCAGTGAAATCAAAAACAGGTTGAAAGCATCAGCTAAAAGTGAGGTGGAAAAAGACGTGCTACAGATTTGAGTAGAAAAAAGATATGAAATGGAAATCTAGCACAGTAAACAATTAAAGGTTTAGAGAAATGTTTTAAGATTGTAGGCAGCTCTAACATGCATGGGGTTCCAAGGTCATGAATTTAAGGTGAGAGCAGTCAGCATGGTTTTGTATTTTTTCCAGCCACATTCACCCAGGCATGTGCTGACCAAGCAGAGAGCAGAGGATTATGCTTGGTAGGTATAACAAAGGGATAGAAAAATAAGGACATTACTTTTTACAGTGAAGGACAATTGAATTTATGTTGAATAGGGAGAAAAATGAGAGCTTGAGGAAAATGAGGGACAATAAAAGGTGGTAAATTGAGCTGTAGTAGAAAATTTTTACAGTTTAAGTAATCGCAGAAGTAAGTTAGAATGAGGGGATGTTGTGGTCAGAGAACAGAACATGAGAAATTGAAGTTATGGAAGATTGAGTTGTTGGTGATGACGGGATCTCAGTTATGGTCACAAAGAGTATGGTAGAGGATGAAGGCAGAATGGGGGGAAAAATCATTCAAGGAAAGGAGATTCAGGAATTGAGAAGCCAGTGTATGTGAAGGATTATGAATGTAGATACTGAAATCACTATAAATGATGAGAAAGCAGTGTAGGAGACAGTGCTCTTGTGCTTGATAATCAGGCCTTCAGGAAAGAAAGACAAGTGACTTAGGAGTTCTCCGGGTGTCTCCAACAAGAGAAATAGAATGTAGTTTAGTTGATGCATTTAAAGGTAGTGACTTCTAAGGCAAGAAGGAGACATAAGTAGCAATTAAAAAAAAATCAAAGTGAATCTATCCTATTTTGACACCATTTGGGGTTGGGGGTGAGGAGGTCTCCACTTAGGAGAGCTGCAAGAGAAGCATCTTCAAGTAGAAATATATGGTAGGTCTTATTTGCTGTAGGACAAACTTCTCTCTCTAATGCCATCTTTTACTCTTCATTTTTGGGTCATCTACCATCATAAGTATTGAAGGAATTAGCCCCAAATCACTATTATTTTTCCCTTCCAAATCTGATTCGTACTGATTTCAACATCCATCCACAACATTTACTTTAGGCTCTGGCCTTTTAGTTCCTCAGCCTTTGTACTTTCGGTGACTTTATCGGCTTTCTCACCTCAATCATCTACTTTCATTGTTAAAACCTATATTGTCAGCACCAATAACTGTTGCACCAGATACTGATGGTTAGCTAACCGAAATCATTTCCAACTCCCCCTAGCTTGCATCCACAGTCTAGAGGCAAAGCTAACCACTTTTCTCCAGGATCCTATGGTGGCCACATCAAATATATATAAATATTTTGCTGCTTTCACTTGTGCTTTCTTCTTGTGTAGAACACAGACATGTGACCTAGAGGTACACTGACCAAACTAAAAGCCATAATTTCAGTAGTATAAGGATTTAAGCCCCAAAGTCAATATACTGAGTGTGGTGGACAGAAGCATAGAAAATGCCTAATTGCTCCAGGATAAGATGGAGAACAAAAAGACATGGAAGACAAAATTTGAGGAGTCAAGATCCCTGGAAAAATAGAAGTCACCAATGCAAGAAATACTATATTCTCAAGTACAATAAATACAAAGAAAACCACATTGAGACATATCATAATAAAATTACTTAAAACCAAGTGCAAAGAGAAAAATCTTAAAATCAATGAAACCAGAATACTATCTTCAAAGAAGAAACAATAAATGATAGCTGATTTCTCTAAAGAAACAATGGGAAAACAATCTGACTAAAAGATAGGCAGAGGGGGTACCTGGGTGGTTTAGTTGGTCAAGCATCTATCTTTGGCTCAGATAATGATCCCAGAGTCGCAGGATCAAGCCCACTTCAGGTTTCCTGCTCAGTGGGGAGTCTGCTTCTCCTTCTGCTCCTCCCCCTGCTTGTGCTCTCTCTCTCTCTTTCTCTCAAATAAATAAATAAAATATTTTTAAAAATAAAATAAAAAGTAAAAGATAGGCAGATGTATTTTTATGGAAGACAGACAGATGGCTAACAGGTACATGAAAAGGTGTTCAATATTGCTAATCATCAGGGAAATGCAAATCAAACCCACAATGAAATATCTCAACTATTAAAATGGCTATTATCAAAAGGACATAAATAAGTGTTGATGAGAATGTGGGGAAAAAGAAACCCTTACATACTGTTGGTGGGAATGTAAATTGGTGCAGCCCACTATAAAAAACCGTGTGGAGTTTCTTCTGAAAATTAAAAATAGAACTACCATATGACCTAGCAATTCCACTTCTGGATATTTATCCAAAGCAAATGAAAATACTAACTCAAAAGATATATATGCACCCCCACATTCATTGCAACATTATTTACAATAGCCAAGATATAGAAACAACACAAGTGTCCATTGATGAATGAATGGGATAAAGGAATTACAGACACACATACATACACACACACACACACACACATACACACACACAATGGGATACTATTCAACCATTAAAAAAAGTAATCTTGCCAATTGCAAAATATGGATGGACCTTGAAGGCATTATGTTAAGTGAAATAAGTTAGAGAAAGACAAATACCACATGATCTCAATTATATGTGGAACCTAAAAGCAAAAATAAAACAAACTTCCAGATACAGAGAAAAAATTAGTGGTTACCAGAGGAAGTAGTGGGGGCCTGAAATGAGTGAAGGTGGTTAAAAGTTACAAGCTTCTAGCCATAAAATAAATAAATCCTGGGATGTAATGTACAGCACAGTGACTAGAGTTAATAGTACTGTGTTATATATTTGAAAGTCACTAGCAGAGATTTTAAGTTCTCATGGCAAGAAAGAAAACATTTGTAACTATATGTGGCAATGTATGTTAACTAGACTTATTGTGGTGATCATTTTGCAATATATGCAAATATCAAATCATTATGTTGTACAATTGAAACTAATATGTTTTAAAAAAGAAACTAACATAACATTATATGCCAATTATATCTCAGTAAAGACAAGAACAATAGAAGCCAGAGGGAAATGTATAATGTATCTCAAACGATTGAAGATAATAATTGCCAACCTAGAAATCTACACTCAGCCAAACTATCTCTAAAATTGATCTTTTAAATCCTTAAAATTTGCAGACAAAGAAAAATTGACTGAATTTGTCCAGAGCAAAATGGCTGTAAGGAAAATACTAAACGGAGTACTTATGGGAGGCATATTATAGGTATAGATCAATAGAACAGTTAATATACAGTGTATCTGAATAAATACTGTATAAAACATGAATGCCTTGTAGAATGCAAAATGCAGGTAGAATTGCAAGAATAGTTTAAACATTTTTGAATGGGTAAGTACTTAAAGTCCTTGCATTTTCTGAAATTGCTTGAATATTGATATAGGGAAGATCCTAGTAAGTCTAGAATTCATGCTTTGACAAGTTAACCAATAAAAGTAGAGTTTTTAAAAAATGCAAAACTAATAAACTAATAGGACAAAAGGAATAGAATTAGGAAAAAAATAAGTAATCTAAAACAGACAAAAAAGGGGAAAGAAAGGAACATAGGGAAGGTAGAATTAATAGAAAACAAATATAAAAGCTTAGATTTATGAGCATGAACTAAAGCTTCAATAAAGGGACACCTGGGTGGCTTAGTGGTTGAGCATCTGCCTTTGGCTCAGGCTGTGATCCCAAGGTCCCGGGACTGAGTCCCTCCTCGGGCTCCCTGTGAAGAGCCTGCTTCTCTCTCTGCCTATGTCTCTGCCTCTCTCTCTCTGTGTCTCTCAGGAATAAATAAAATCTTTAGGGAAAAAAAAAAGCTTCAATTAAAAGACACAATTTTCAAATCTGAAAAAACCAAAACCTAATTACATGCTGCCTTCACAAGACACACTTTAATTATAACGACACACTGAACTTAAAAGAAACAAATTTTTCAAAAGATAAGCTAAGCAAACACTGCAAAGAGGCTGCCATAGCTACATTAACATCAGGTGAGGTAGAAAGAAGTAAGGCAAATGCATGCTTCGAGATAAAAAGAACCATTTCAATGATAAAATTTGTCAGTCAACAGGATACAACAATTCTTAATTATTATGCATTGAATAATACAGCCTGAAAATAAGCAAAATTTAACAGAATTAAAATCTGAAAGACATCCACAACCATAGTGGGAGATTTTAACATCATAACCTCATAAAAATATAAAACTCGCAAGCAGTAAGCACATCTAAGATTTGAACGTGCTTAACAAATGACCTAGTTAACATACATAGAACACTGTACAAAAATGTAGAATATACATTCTTTTTCTGGTTTATGTGAAACCTTAACCAAAAACAGATGTACACCTGGCCATAGTTAACACAAATTTCAAAAGAGTAATGTCATATAAAACTCATCTTCTGATCACAGTGAAATGAAGTTGGAAACCCAGACAAAACAAAATCCACATATTTAAAAATTAAGCAAAACTCAACTAAATAGCCCGGTTAAAGGAGAAATTCCCACGAAAAACTAAAATTAAAAGGAGAAAATTAGAATAAACTGGTAACAGAAAATGACATCCCCAAGTTGTGGGATGTCACTAAAGCTCAACTTAGAGAAGCAGCTCTCATATATCAGCATGCACCTGAATCACCTGGCAGTCTTCTTAAAACACAGGCTGCTGGACTCTGCTCTAAAACTTCTGATTCACTAACTTTGGTATCAGGTGAGAATTTGCGGTTCTAACAACGTTCCAGGTGATACTGATGCTGCTGCTGGTCCAGGAAACACAACTTATCCTAAGATACTATGAACAACTTCAGGATGATAAATTTCATAAATAAATACATTTTTAGAAAAACAATTCACTGAAATTAGCACAAGAACAGATACAAAATCTGAATGGTTTCATATCTATTTCAAATTTTCAATCTCTAATTAAGAAAATGTACACAAAGCCAAACTTCACACACCAGGGAAAGTTCTCAACCACATAAGGAAAAGAAAATATACTAATCTTACACAAAAGCCTTCAGAGAATAGGAAGAAACCCCCCTCTCAAAAAAAAAAAAAACCCCAAACCAAGAAACCTCAATTTCTTTTATGAGGTCAACATATCATTAAATATTAAATCAAAATTTAGAATGCTATTAAAAGAAATGAGGAAAGTGCTGTTCAACCACCCTCATGCACATAGACCCCAAAATCTTAAAAATAAATATGAAAATAAACTGCATCCATCACTATATGAAAGAGAAGCTTGAGTCCTTGATGACAGCGGTAACTACACCAGCTTTGGTTTGTCTGCCTGATACTTCTTGATAAGTAACAAAATTAAACACTTAGGTATGTAGCCAGTGTTAGGTTTGTTATTAATGCTATTAAATGATTTTTTATTGATATTACTCAATCGCCTATAAAGTCTCAATCTAAGCATATAACCACTAACTCCTCTATTTCCCATATCCCAATTCAACAATTATTCCTCCCAAGCCTGAATACAACCATTAAACTTGGAAATCTCTTCACTGCCTACTCAGACCTCACTTCTCATTGCCTGTCACTATCATCATGTCCTTGTGTACAATGTCAACTCTTTGACATCCATCCTCCACTGCATTACCAGACAAACCCCCAAATCTAGTGAGGTTAATTAAATCTCTGCATACCTCACGATTGCACCTGAGTGGCTCATACAGTGACTACAAACCAGCTGGGTTGCTTACCCATCTCACTTTAAACCATTAACCATGCCCCTTCACGAAAGCCCAGAAAACTCACATTTTCTCATCAGTCGATTCTCCCCTTCTCCATGGTAATGGTTTCAAAGCTATTGCTCTATTTTCAAATATCCAGTACTTCTCCCTGCCCTCCATACTCTCGGAGGATGACCCCCTATTTCACTATGATCATAGAAGCCATAGAAGCTAACAGCCTTAGCTTCTCCCACCAACTTATCAACATTCTGCAGCTGCAAGTGTACTGGTTAAAACTGCATTATTGGGCACCTGGGTGGTTCAGTTGGTTGAGCCTCCCACTCTTGATCTTGGCTTAGGCCATGATCTCAGGTCCCAAGCAGGGCTCTATGCTCAGTGGAGAGCCTGCTCAAGATTCTCTCCATCTCCCCCTACCCCTCTCCCACCCTCTCTCTCCAAAGTAAATAAATCTTTGGGGAAAAAAAACCTGCATCACCATATGAGAACACAGAGTCCTAGGTCAAAATCAGTATCAGGAAGATACTTAGAAAACTTGCATTATGGCGGCGTTCCTCAAAGTTTGGTAAACAGACCCATAGCAGCAGCATCACCCGGGAACTTGCTACAAATGCCAATTCCCTGACTTGTTGAATTAGAATCTCCTGAAATTGGGACCCAGCACCCAAGGTTTATCAAGCCCTCCAGTAGCTGATTCTCATGTGCCCTGAGGTTTGAGAACCACTACTCTAGAACATGCTGATATAATTATGTTGTTTTACCTCCTACTCAAAACAGAGTCATGTACAATAGTTATTAAGGATGGACAGAAGGAGTACATACATCTAAGCACGTACATTTTTCTGACTTTAAGAAGTCTCAGGAAACTTTAAATTGCCTCCAGTTTCTAACATTATTTTTCTAGGTAAAATCGAAGCCCAGTAATGTGCCCAAGTTCATATAGTAGCCTTGATTCTGCCTTTTAATAATGATGTCTAATGGGCAAATCAATTAACTTTCTCCCAAAATAGAGAGCTAATCTCTGCTGTTCTGCACTAATTTCCTAGGGCTGCCATAAAAATTACCACAGACTAAGTGGCCTAAAACAACAGAACTTCATTCTCTCATAGTTATCAAGGCTAGAATCTAAAATCTAGATTTGTCAACAGGGTTGGTTACTGTGGGATATTCGGAAAGAGAACATTATCAGCCCTCTCTCCCAGCTTCTGGGGAGTACTGGCAAGTCTTGAGTTTCCTTGGCTCATAGATGTATCATTCCAATCTCTGTCTCCATCTTCTGTGGCTTTCTCCCTCACTTGTCTATCTTTGCTTCCAAATTGTCCTCTTGAAATCTTGCCATTTGAGACAACATGGATGGACTTTAAGGACATTATACCAAGTGAAATAAGCCAGATAGAAAAACCAAATACTGTCTGATCTCACTTATATGTGGAATAAAAAAAAAAAACCTGAATTCATAAAAAGAGAGAGTAGAGTGGTAGTTACCAGGAGCTGAAGGGTATGTGAAATGGGGAGATGTTGGTTATAGGATACAGACTTCCAGGTATAAGATGAATAAATTATAAGGATCGCAATGTGAGATGCTTTACCTCATCCCATATCTCTCAGGCCTCCCTCTAAGGATACAGCCTAATTCTAAGCCTAAAAAGGAAATAAAATGACATAAATTCATATTACGTCATTTTTTATGTACAAAAACTTCAGTAAGAGCAAAAAAAATGTGGTATAAGTACATTAGTATGACTAATGATCCTTATTTTACTTTATAATGTGACTAAGGATAGAAATGGTAGCAGCTCTTCCATTGTTTTCTCTGCTTGTTCTTGCATTATAGATTTTTTCAATCTATGGTGCGTTTTATTTTTTACAGAAATCTGTTAGAACCATCTGTCAACTCAGAAGGTTAGTGCCATTAAGACTAGACACTATAATCCATAAATCCACTTCCCCAGGTGCAGGTAAACTGTGAGACATTGTTAATGCCTTCTGTGTTGTGAAATTTCTGCTTTTTTTTTTTTTTGTCAGGATGTATTGGGAAATGTACATTACATAGGATTGTCTTATGCATATTCAAGCGAAGAAGCTGGAATCAATCCATATATTTAATATTAGGAAAATAATATATTTTTGATAAATATTTATAACTAGTGTTAGATTAACATTCTAACATTTTCTTCATATCTTTAATGGCTCATCCTACATACCTATTTTGAGAACACCATTTTAGGAGAAGCCAAATTCCTTGGAAAGAAGCACCAAATATCAGGCTCTTTCTATTCTTCAATGTTTTCCTCTTAACTCAGTGATCCTCCATTTGGTTTGTCATCATTAATGTTTCACATCTGACCTCAAGCTTTGGGCTTCTAGACTGCCTATTCAACTACTCTTTTTAACCTAATCTGCTAAGGCACCTGGGTGGCTCAGTTGGTTAAATGTCAACTCAAATCTTGATCCCAGAGTCCTGGGATGAAGCCCCACATTGGGCCCCCTGATCAGCAGGGAGCTTGCTTCTCCTTCTCCCTCTGCCCCTCCCTATCGCTCATGCTCTCTCTCTCAAATAAATAAAATCTTTAAAAAAATAATAAAGCCTAATCTTCTATTTCACAGAGACATCTAGTCTGACCCCTATATATCATCTCATTCACCTCCTTCTCAATATAAGAGAGACAGCAAAGTTCATTGGTTAAACCTAGGACTCTAGAGTCAGACTAACTGGGTATGTGATGTCGTGAGCTGCTTTACCTCTCTGGACCTGTCTCTTCAACATGGAAAGTGGAGATAATACAGAAGCTGGCAGAGTCTTCCTGGAAACAGTAAATAAAATAAGGTATGCAAGGTGTCATCCAGAAGGTTTATGGTTCAAACAGGTCAGTCAACTCTATAAAATGTGACTGAGTGGTCAAGATGGATGGAGTCTGAGAGTCTCCGGTGACTTAGCAGCATCAAGTAAATATGCCATAGTATTATCATCATCATGATCATGCCTGTTAATTTCCTAGTTGTCTATTCATCCCTCTCTGGACTCTGTATCACCCTATTGCATCTGAATGTGGAAATATTCGCCAAATGCCTACAGTTTGCTACTGTTGCACTCTCTTTAACATCTTGTCATTCTATTATTGACCCTTAGAACTTCTCTAAATCTTGACTGTGTCTCTTCCCCTTTTCCCCACTGCTAACTCTCCCAGCTGTACAACCAAGACCTCAATTTGGACACTATCAACAGTGTTAAAGATACTGAGGCACAGAAGAGAAAAAAAGAAATGCAGAGAGGTAGAATGGCATTCTATGCGTCCTAAAGTCTACCTCCAGGGCTGCCGCCATAACATATCAGAATTTGAATTTAGCATCCTTAAAGAATTTGGTTCGGAAAATGTTTGATAAAAAACTAAGGTGTGGGCTTGGAAATGTCTCTCTCCATTTTTACCTAAATCGGGTACTTACCACCTTGTTGCAACATGCTTTCTAGGTATCCCTCTTGGAATGTCTGTGATCTTGGGTCCGTGTCACCCATCTGTAGACAGCCACGCACTTTTTAAAGACAATGCTACATTTTCGAATTTTTGGTGCATTTCTTCACTTGAGGATTGACTTTGAGTGCACGGTCTTGCTGAAATAACTTAAGCACATGCGGCTTAAACTGTCACTTTGAGTGACACTTTCTCATATTTATGTCCCTGACATCTCCACAACTATAAACTGCAAAAGTGGAACGAATGGAGCAGAAATGGCCAAAAAATACAAGAAACTTTCTCCCTCGGCTACTCTCATTTCTCTAGTTTCCAGGCAGTCTTCCCCCCATTCATCCTGCCTAAGGCTGTTTCCCCTCATGAGTCAAACCTTCTAAGTCAAGAAGCATTTCCGTGAAACCAGTCATTCTTTCCAAAATTCCAGAGATGAGCTAAAACGAATGGAAACCAAACCTGTGCATAAAAGGCAATGAGTCTTATACCTCCCATACACAAAATGTCAATCTCTGAAGTTTATGAAACTTTATATTTTATACTACTAGAACCTAAAATAGAATCCTGAGGATTTAAATTGGGCTTCTAGGATTCTTTTAGAGGTTAATTATACTGGAAGTATCTAGGACATTTAATTTTATAAACTCTGAAGCTAGGAAAATATTCTTAGTATTTATAGTTTGGAGGAAAAATAAGGGGAAAAGTGGTAATAAAAAGGAAATACTCTATTTATGCTTTCTTTTGGATTATGTATAGAATTACATTTTGATAGTCTGCCCAGAATTTCAAAACCTTGGACGTATATATCAAAGGTACTCCATACATGCCTTCCTCTCTGCTTCTATTATTTCAGACATCCAAGTTCCCTGAAGCAGAGACTGAGCGCCAGAATTTCCTGTCTGCAGCATGCATACCAAGTCAGCATGGCCAGACCTGAATCAGGAATCGTCATGCTTTCTCAGCTCTTCAGATTTTCTCAAATGCCCAACAGACACAGCTCATTTGTTAGTCAGCTCCACTTTAGAAGACAATGGCTAAATGGAACCCATGTTGTTCTTGAAAAATGTAGAGATAAGGTGTAGAAGAACACTGAAATGGACACTTTCTGTCAGCCCACCCAGTATAGGCGCCGTTTTTATTCAGCTCCTTACAAATTCTTACAAGCTCTCACCTTCTTCTTACATTTTAGACTCTAGGACTGTGTAGCACATAGTTTTAAAAGCCGCTTAGCTACTGCTGAACAAAGCAGGAATACTGTGCTTTGTGGACTGTTTATATACCAAGCATGTTTATGCATTCCAGCATTATGTTGGCTTTTAAAACATGCAACATATTTGATACATTCTAAATTTGTTCTCTTAAGTGAGTCAGAATGCCTTACATCCTGCAGTGGTATAAATCACAGCAAGAAGTACCTAAAAAAGAGGAGGAATGAACATAAATTTCACTAAGCAGCCCTTGTTTTCACAAACAAAAAAGGCCAACATGTTATTATTTATGTATTGCCAGTGATAAAAGAAATCTTTAAAAAAAATTTTGATAGTAAATGTGAAATGCAAAGCTATAAAACTCCTAGAAGGTAGCATAGGAGAAAACCTAGATGACCCTGAGTATGACAATGACTTCTTAGATATAATACCAAAAGCATAATACATAAGAAAAGAATTGGCAAGTTGGACTTCATTAAAGTTAAAAGCTTTGCTCTGTGAAAGGCAATGTAAAGAGAATTAGAAAACAAAGCACACACTGGAAGAAAATATTTACTAAAGACACAGTCGATAAAGGACTATTGTGCAAAATATTCAAAGAACTCAAAGTCAATTCTAAGAAAGGAAACAATCTGATTAAAATATGGGCCAAAGATTGTGACAGACATCTCACCAAAGAAAATATAGAGACAGTAAATAATCACATAAAAAATATTCCACATCATAGGTCATCAGAAAAATGAAAATTAAAACAACAAGATGCCACTATATACCTATTAGAATGGCCAGGATCTGGAACACTGACAATGTGGTTATGTGAAGCAACAGAAACTCTCATTCATTGCTGGTGGGAATGCAAAATAGTACAGCCACTTTGGAAGACAGTTTGGTGGTTTTGTTTTGTTTTGTTTTGTTTTACCAAAATGAACATATTCTTACTATACAATCCAACAGTCATGCTCCGTAGTATTTATCCAAAGGAGCTGAAAATTCATATCTACACAAATACTTGCACATGGATGTTTGTATCAGCTTTATTCATAATTGCCAAAACTTGGAAATAACCAACTTATCCATCAGTAGGTAAATAGATCAGCGAACTGTGCTACATATAGACAATGGAATATTATTCAGCACTAAAAAGTAGTGATCAACCTATGAAAAGACATAGAGGAATCTTAGTATTACTAAGTGAAAGAAGTCAATATGAAAAAGCTACAAATGCATGACTCCAACTACATGTCATTCTGAAAATGGCAAAACCTTGGAAATATTAAAAAGATCAGTGGTTGCCAGGGGTGGGGAAAATGGGTGGCATGAATAGGCCAGAGCACAGAGGATTTTTAGGGCAGTGGAAATACTGAGTAATTCCATAATGATGGGTACATGTCATTATACATTTGTCCAAATCCATGGAATGTACAACACCAAGAGTGAATCCTAACGTAAGCTGTGGACTTTGGTGATTATAACATGCCAATGTGGGTTCATAAGTCAGAGCAAATGTACATTCTGATGGGGGATGTTGATAAAAGAGAAGGCTGTGCGTGTGTGGAGGCAGAAGGTAATGAGGAAAGCTCTGTACCATCCTCTCATTTTTACTATGAATCTAAAACTGCTCTTAAAAAAAAAAAAAACTAGTCTTTGAAAGTAATAATGAAATAATTTTTTCAAAAAAGTAAAAAGAATCAGGGAGAAAATGACTGTCCCAACATAATTCCTAAAAAGTTCAAAGCAAGGAGTTTTTCTCCGATATCTTCAGTCTCCCTTCCTCTCATCAATAAAAGAAATACATATGAATTCTGATGCTAGTGGAGGGAGCAGACCTGGGATTATGCATTTCTCACAAACTCCTGATAATGCTGCTGCTACTGGTCTATGGACCATGTTTTGTATAGCAAGCCATACACCACCTCAAGGGTCGAGATGCGCTGGGTTTCTAAGAAATCACATTACAATCATGATGAATGGAGCACAGGAACTTGTTTTGGAATTCCTTCTTGGCAACTTGCTGTGGGGTGAGCTGAAGAAAAAAAATTACTAGAAGAAGGACCTGAGTTTAACTTGTGGATCTTCCCATTTGTGCTAGGATTAAAAAGAAAACCATAGGTAGAAACACAACGGGAATGAATGTAAACAGACCAGGATTATGTCTACTAATTACCCAAATGATTTTGGTAAGCTACACAACTTTTGTAGAACTTCATTTATTTAGCTTTCAAATTAAGAGGTTGGACTTACGCAAGTCTTGGTCACAGAGCAAAAGAAAGTGAAATGGGGTGGGGGGTACAGGGTGTGGGGCAGTGAAGAGCTGAGAGTCAGAATATGAAGGTACTAAGGAAGACTGGGTAAATGTGGAGAGCAGAGTATGGTCACAATCAAAGCTTTAATATAAATGCTAAGTTTATTCAAAGTATAAGACAGAGGTAGAAGTAGGGTAGTAAAAAATGAAGTTTAAGAGCAGGATGCAGAGTAGGACAAGGTATCAGATATAAAAAATGAATCAAGGGAGACTATTAAAGATGTATCCTAATAAATCATGAATAGAGGCAGAGAGGCTATTCTATGTGAAGCCTGTGGCAGTAGCACATCAGTTTGAAGGAGAGGGAGGTGTGACATTGAATGTGACTCATCTTTCTTTTTTTGTTTTAGATTTAATTTTTTTTGTTGTTTGTTTATTTATTTATTTATTGGGAGGGGAGAAGCTGAGGGGGAGGGAGAGAGAGACAAGCAGACCCTGCACTGAACGCCAAGCCCCAGGAGGGGCTGATCTCTTGACCCTGAGATCAGAACCTGAGCCAAAATCAATCTCAAGACCTTCAGATCAGGAGCTGAGCTGAAATCAGGAGTCTGAAGTCTAACTGACTGAACTGTCCCCAGGCACCCTGTGACTAATCTATTGAATCCCTTCCAGATGTAACATTTCACGATCATTGCTTCCCTTTTTCTTCATCCAGGCCTCTCCTTAGAATCATCTTGGACCATTTGCTCCATGGCTTCCCACATTCCTAACCTCTCTGAAGAAACTTAGAAGGTTATCTCAAAAGTCTTTTTTTGTCTTTTACTAGACTAATTTCTTATATTTATTTTGTCTGTATTTCAACACACATTCCATGTTTCCCTGCAGCATATTGCATTAGGCCATATTCCATTTTCTTCTTTAACATTTATTTCACTATCACACCATGCTATTCCTTTGAATTTCCATTGGAAGCAATTTTAGTGGTATACATAATATTCTTCAAAACTCCTGTCTTGTTTTCTTTTCCATAATGAAAAAGGCACCTCATAAGAGTTTTCTATGGATTTTTTTGGCATTGATTTTTTTTCCTTACTTTAGCAATGTCATAATTTAGTAAATTGGGGTCCACAGCCTATTATTAGCTTGAGAACTCTTCTTTAATGATTAGTGTCCAGAAAGCTATGTGGTAACTTTATTTTTTTAATATTTTTAAAGATTTTTTATTTATTTATTCATGAGAGACACACAGAGAGGCAGAAACGTAGGCAGAGGGAGAAGCAGGCTCTGATGTGGGACTCGATCCCTGGACTCCGGGATCACGCCCTGAGCCAAAGGCAGACACTCAACCGCTGAGCCACCCAGGTGTCCCTATGCGGTAACTTTATATTTAGTTACTGTTTTCAACTTTCTAAGAAGCAGCATTTTTGTTCTATGAACAATAAACAAGTAGTTAAAAAAATACTAAATATTTTCCTCAGGGAATCTTTAGTGACAATAGATATACCTTGTGAATACAGATAGATATAGAAGTGTCTCCATATTTATATATTAAAATGACATCTCCAAATACTACCTCTGTGGGTAGATGTTTACATTACTTAGAATTTTATCTATTTCTGTATATTCTAACACTTGTCATTGACAAAACACCTCTAAAATCCCCCAACTAATCATTACTCCTAATGATAAGATCAAGGGAGACATTTCAAAATATAAACAATACTTTAAAAACAATCTGTTAGGATGAAAGAACATAAGCTTTACTTTCTTGTTATATATTTTTTTTCTTTCAAAGAAATGTCCTCTTCCTATCAGCTCTCACAATATGAACAAACATTTTTATTCAGCTGCTTGCAATCCCTTTCTAGTTCCCTACTCCAATCCTCTGTCTCAAATTTTAGATTCTGAAGCTGTGTCACACAGGTTAAGAGCCAGATGAATAAAACAGGAATATTGTACTTTGTGGACCTGGTTTCATCACATTCTCTCAAGGCCATGTGCTTCAGAATCTCCTTGAAGCTTGTTAAGAATTAAAATACCTGTGCTCTCTTAGACCCACCAAACTAGAATTTCTGCTGATGGAACATAGAAATCCATTTCTTTTTACACCACTTCTGGTGATCCTTATAAGCACTAAAGGTCAGGATGTACTGTACTATAGTAACAAGTCCTAAAATAGCCATTTCCAAATATCTTCTCTGCTTTAAAAGACCTCTATTGTCTCTTTGCTTTGCTAAACTATGAATGAGATTTGCTTAGTGAGAAAAAAAAAATTACCTTCCAGTACCAAAGGCCATTTCCATTTTCTCTTACTTTTTTTTTTTTTTTTTATATATTAAGCTTAGGTAGGCTTAGGTGTCTACCCAAAAATATGTTCCATATCAGAGCTCCAAGTTATAAGTGTATTACCTACATGGAGGATGTGTTTACTATCTAATATCTAACATCATCAGGTTATTTTAGAGTCATTTCTCCCAGACATTTTTCATAAGTCTATATATTGGGCAGCAGGGCTCCCATTAAGATAGATAGAAAAAGGACTTCTAGTTCAAACTTCCTTCTACTTTGTTTGTTCTGGGCTGCCTTACCTTACCTCTTTCTTTCCTCTGATCCTGAAGAACAGAAAAATAGCTATATTTGTCCATGCCTGCTTTTATTTCTCTTTATGCGTTTCTCCGCAGCCATATCCACTGGAATACGCATGTTACAGACCCCACACTCAAGAAACGCAATGAGTTCTGTTATTTCTTATTTCACACTGAGTTTTATCATGAATTTTTTTTACTTTTCAAGAGATGTTGAATGTTCCTAGGTCTTTGACCATCTATTAAGCATGCCAGTGCATACATGCACAAAAACTTAAGTTTGGAAAGCATTCACTCTCCTGTATATTGGAGCCCTTGGTGATTCTGAACTCTTTAAATTCTAAAGTATTACTGGATGTGCTACATTTGCTGGTAGCATGTGTCTGCTTCTATTTAATTTTCGCTCTTTCTTGAATCACTAAGTTTGTTTTTCAATCTTGGTATATTTCTATAATACAAGTTAAATTACTACAAAGTTCAAGTCTATGTTTATCTCTATTATGGACTCTTTTCCAGGCCCTGAATAGCACATAATAAAAGTAAGAAAACTCTGGACTAAGCATCATAAAACCTAAATTTTAGTGACAAATCCAGGGCCACCACATTTAGCCAGGCTGGCCAAGCACACTCAACATTATAGAGAGGCCCTGAGTTGTCAGTTCAGAGGATGGAGGAGTCTCCCTAACTCCACAACTTATGAACCATAATATATGACCACGCACCTGCACTGTCCTAGGAGCAGCCAATGCTTCTCAATGCGGTTGCATTGTGAAAGCATTTCACAAATTAGATGCTCTGTACAAATGAATTAAGACTTTGCCTTTGATAAATCTAAAATACAAAGAGCTTACATTGGATATATATTATTTTTTCATTATATTTTTTCTCTAAAACTGCTACTGTATTTCCTGACATTTAAATTCAATATCTAGGCTCAATCAATAGATATGAATGTGTTTTAAATCCCTGAGTCACCTAATACCTGAGTGCTCTGAACAGGTGTCTTCTAAGAAACATATAATCCATTTAGTGGAGACCTATAATACTCATTTTGTTTTCACAGATGGTGTTGGATTATTAAAGTGGAAATACACCAAGAAGTTTTTAGAGTAGCTTTCCATTTAAGCTGGACTTTGCATTATTTAAAGCTATGATAATTTAACTTGGCTCTAATCCTCTCATAGTCCAGTCTGATCAAATCCATTATTTTCTATATCTCCCATATTTCAGTTTTCCTGTTACTGACCACTCCCCTGTCCCCACTGCATCATATAAAAAGCCTGGGGGAGGAAAATATATGATTCAGCTTCAAAGTGTTTCATCTGCAGCCATATCCTTTTCTTTTCAGAGGGCAGGTAATGAAACAGAATCATGAAAAACAAATAATGGCAAATCTACTATTGATTATTTGCATGGGGAAGTCATTTAGCTTTTCTTTATCTCAGGTTGGTCCTCTGTTACATAAAGTAATAAATTATTCTAACTACTAAATTTTTTAAGGGCAAAAAGTGTCAAAGTGGTTCAGGATTGGTTTGTTTGTTGAGAAATACTATGAGTCCAGAATCTTATCAGTTTATCTAATCATACACAATATCTACCATGGGTCTTAAAGCAGAAAGATTTGGACTTGGTGAATTCAGCTCTTTTACTTATCTCTGTGACTTTGGGCAAATGACTCTTATGTTTCCTTGGCTGCTTAGAATCTGAAATACCCTTGTATATCTGGAGAATTCCCCATCATATGCATTTGTTGAACCATCTCCCACTATAGAACCTGAAAAGACCAAAAACCCACTTCTCTGCATAACTTCCATTCCCAGCACCTAGCATATTGACTCAAAACCTAGGCTTCTCCAAATAGATGCTTCCATATGAAACTCTGAGCTTGGATTGAGTAACATAAACAGTGAGAGTGGAATTCACTTTGTCAGTGGGAATTGAGGTGGTGCTACTATGTTGGTGGGGATGGAACTCCAGGAGTTTCTACCTGGCTATTCCTACTAAATGGTGCTTACTGTATTGATCAAGACCTTGCTATGAGGATCCAGTTGGTTGTTAATGATATATGTCTCAAGTTTATATGGAGAAAATCCAGAGAATGGATTCGATTTAGGATATGATGTTTCATATCAGAATTCCATGTAAGACCTGATCTCTCAAAATCTCTCACTTAACAAGTAGACCTAGCAATGTTGGTTCCCAGCAATTAGTTTTAGCTCAGAGTTGGTGCTCATTAAGTACAAAAAGATCTGTGTATTTTTTTAAGCTACCCTAGAATATGGGGCAGACTAGAGAACATGTTTACCCTATGGACTCGTAGCCATACTCTACTGTCCACCATCAAGTCTGTTAGCCTCCTCTTGGGTGACACCCGATCTGTGAAAATGCAGTCAGTGAGTTAGAGTGATTTTCCTCTCAGTATTCTC
Organism: Canis lupus baileyi; assembly: GCF_048164855.1. NCBI lineage: Eukaryota > Metazoa > Chordata > Mammalia > Carnivora > Canidae > Canis > Canis lupus. The sequence goes on from NC_132862.1 coordinate 27,433,296, forward strand.
CAGACAAACCATCCAACTAGCAGAAACAACTTGGAATGTACCCCTAAGTTAAAGATTCTAATGTGCTGAAACTTAACTGTCTAGAACAGATTAAAATCTCAAGTACATGCAAATACCAAGTATCACTTAATTAGAAAATGTTAAATCTGTCATTTTTATCACCAAAAAATTCACTTTCTGGTATAAGCTGCAACCAGGCCCATTTTATACCTGGAGAAACAAGTAGCAGCCACTATCTTTAGTGAGTGCTAACCTTGAATTTGAAATTTGTAGTTATTTAGTTTAAAATTTGCTAACTCTACAGATAAAATCTCAAATGTACCAATACTAAGAAGACAATTTTATTTCTTCCATATTAGAATATTTAATAGATGTCTGCTTTCAGAATTAATTCTGCTCCTTTCAAACATACATATTTTAAAAGTAAAATATTTAAAATGGATACAGTAGAGTTCAGAAGCCCCCAAACAGAACTACCTTAGTGTTGATATCTGGTATATGCAGAGGTGGGGGGAAAAGGAGCTGTTTAAAAAATACAGCTGGGAAAAAAGTTATACATTTGGGAAAAAGATCAAATTTGATCCCTACCTCATGTCATAAGTATCATTAATAAAACAATTCTAAATTAAATAAGGATTTAAAATGCAAAAACAAAAATATAAAACTTCTAGAAGAAAATATAGATGAACATTTTAAGATGTTACCGTGAGGAAAGACTTCTTAATTTACAAAAACCAAAACAAAGAAAAGTAAACTTTACTGTATCAAAAGTAAGAAATTCTGTTCATCCAAAACACCTTAAGGAAGGGGATGGAGTATCGATGGGGATGGTCTATAATGAAGGAGAAAACATTTGCACATTTGCAACAACAAAAGATTGCTACAAGAATATTTTTTTGAAAACTCCTAAAAAATCAATAAGAAAAGCAGAAAAGCATTTAACTGAAGATAAAATGCAACTGGACAATAAATATATGGTAATCAGTATTATTAATGATTAGTGAAGGCAAATTAAGACCATAATGAGATACAATTTTACAGCTGTTAAATTTGCACAGCTTTAAAAATCCAACAATGTCCAGTGTCAGGAAAGATGTAGATTCCCAAAATCTCTTATACATTACCATTATAAAGATATATCAGTGAAACCATTCTGGGGCACAGTTCGACATCGCTTCCAAAATTTGAACATTCACATGTGCCACAACCAGCATTTTTATTCCTAGGAGTATATGTGAGAAAAGCTTATGTGCCTGTACAACAGGAAACTTGTACAAAAATCTCTTTACAGCACTACTTATAATAGTAGAGAGCTGAAAACAACCAAGATGTCATCAATTTAAATGAACTGGTATATGTACACAGTGAAATATTATGCAGAAATCATAATATTACAATAATACAACAATACAATTTGTGGCAGGCTGAAAAATGGTCCCCCAAAATATACTCACTTCCTTAGCCCCAGAACTTGTGACAATTCCTTTATATGGCAATATGTGTGATTAAGTTAAGGTTCTTGAGAGGAGCTTACTTACCTTTATTAACCTGGTGGGCCCGAAATGGAATCACATGTCTGCTTATAAAAGTGAGGCAGGAGGAATTATTAGACAGACATACACAGAAGAGAAAACAGTGTGAAGACACAGCAGAGAGAGAGATTTGAAGGTGCTGGTGATGTGGCCACAAATGAAGGAATGCTGGCAGCCACAGAAACTGAATGAGGCAAGGAACAGATTATTTTCCCCTAGAGGTCTCTTGAGGGAGGGCAGCCCTACCAACACCTTGACTAATGCCTAGTGAAACTAGTTTTGGACTTCTGACCTCTAGAATTGTGAGAAAATATGCCACCAAGTTTGTGGTAATTTGTTACAGCAGCCACAGGAAACAAATGTACAATTCAATGATATATCCATATGTACGGCAAATGCATTTTTTAAAAAAATATTATTAGCTGAAATAGATAACTAAAATAAAAAACCTAATTGTACAATGTGTTGATTTGTAAACCAAATTATGTTAACATAAAAGGATGTTAGGCAAAAATAATAAATCTAAACAAATGGGGGGAATCTTCCTTAAGACATCACTGTATGGGGGCACCTAGGTGGCTCAGTTGGTTGTGTCCAACTCTTGGTTTCAACTCAGGTCATAATCTCATGGGTCCTGGGATCAAGTCCCACATTGGACTCCACATTCAGTGGGGAGTCTGCTTAAGACTTTTCCCTCTGCCTGCTCCTCCCCTCCCCTCTACTCATTTGTGTGGGCACATGTGTGCACTCTCTCAAATAAATCTTAAAAAAAAAATCACTGTAGCAAGTACAAGGTTATTTCCTGGACTTTCATCATACTGTCTGATGATACATAGAGCATGAGGCACCCTAATTATGGTAACTCAATACAAAATAAAGCGGAATGGTTATAGAGTGGCGAGAATGATATTAGTTCTTTAGAATGTAAATAAATGAGACCCAGGAATAAGATTGTTGAAACATAGACAGGAAGAATCAGCAATTTGAGAAACAGGAATGACTGGAGTTACAGATAGCTTCCAGAAAGGATTCTGATTTAATTTGCATTTAGCAAGCAGCTCATGACATAGCCTCATCCACTATTCCACTGTCATATACCCAAGACAGTCGTTCTCAAACTTAGGTGGAATCAGAATCACCTGGGAAGTTGGTATAAACCCAGAGGCTCAGGCTTAGTCTCTTCAGTGAGCCTGTTCTTCTGTGTTCTGAGTTCAACAGGTATCCTGATATGCATCAACATTGAGAACCACTGATTGAGGAAAACAGATGGAGAGAAAATTATAATGTCCCTGAAAACAGTCCCCAAAGAATGAGACAGAAAATTTTATTCTCTTCCCTCATTGCTCATTCAAATCTGTTCTCTGATAGTAATCCTCTGTGTCCCTGTGAAATCTAAGCAGATTCCATGACTTTTCTGATTGCTCTCAGAAAATAAAAAGTCCTCTGGTCATTTTTGTCACAAAACATTTAATTTGGGTATTTAAATGTTCATTCTCAAGTAATACTCAAGACTCTAAACTGCATTTAAAACATCCTCTAAGTTTTGGCAAGGATGTGGAGAAAAAGAAAACTTGTGCACTGTTGGTGGGAATGTAAATTGATATGGCCACTGTGGAAAACAGTATGAAAGTTCCTCAAAAAAGAAACACCATATGACCCACTGATTCCCCTACTGGGTATTTACCCCCCACCAAGTACTAATTCAAAAACGTATATGAATCTCTATGTTTATTGCAGCATCATTGCCAAGAACCAAGGTATGGAAGCAACCAAAGTATCCATCAATAGATGAACGGATAGAGAAAACATACACACAGGAATATTATTCAGCCATTAAAAAGAAGGAGATCTTGCCATTTGTGACAACATGGATGGACCTAGAAGATATTATGCTGAGTGAAATAAGTCAGAGAAAGACAAATATCAAATGATTTCACTTACATGTGGAATCCAAAAAATAAATGAATAAACAAACCAAAAGCAAAACAAATCCATAATACAGAGAATTGACAACTGCCAGAGAGGAGAGGTGGGGGGATGGGAAAAACAGATGAAGGGGAGTGGGAAATATAGTTTTCCAGTTACACAATGAGTAAGTCGTGGGCATGAAAGGTACACTACAGGGAATATAATCAATGATATTTTAATAGCATTCATTGTATGAAGATAGATGGTAACTACACTTGGGGTGAATATAGCATAAGGTATAGACTTGTCCAATCACTATGTTGTCCACCTGAAACCATGACATTGTATGTTAACTATATATGTCAATCATATATATGTATATATATGTATATATCTGCTAAACAAAACCCACAGTAATTGTTATTAAAAACAACAACAACAACAGGGGTGCCTGGGTGGTTCTGTCAGTTAAGGGTCTGCCTTCAGCTCAGGTCATGATCCTGGAGTCCCACATCAGGCTCCCTACTCAGCAAGGAGTCTGCTTCTCCCTCTCCCTCTGTCCCCCTCCCCCTGCTCATGCTCTCTCTCTCTCTCTCTCACTCTCTCTCTCTCTCAAATAAATAATAAAGTCTTTTTTAAAAAAGAAAGAACAAAAGATAAAGGATAGGTTAGAAGCTTACAGTGCTGGAGGGCTCCAGTTACCTCCTTTATTACACTGCTTCTCCACTCCATGGACAGGCTGGTTCCAGATCTTCTAGATTTCACAGAGGTGTTAGAGAGCTGTAGAGCCCAAGGAAGTTCTCATTGACAGGCACCAATATAATCTGGCATTGGTTTCCTCTGAGCTTGGCAGGGATTTAAAGCTGAATCTTTCTTGTGGAGTGTATTTATAATTTCTATGGAACTGGGAACAGGATCTCCCATTGTTGCACTCATAACACAAATGAGGTCTCCTCTGCCTAAACATTCAGGAGTTCACCCTGATTTCCTGAGGCCCATTCCATTCTCTCAAGAGCCACCCTTGCAAGGTGGCTCCAGGCATGTCTCTCTCTTCTATCTGGCCCTCAGGAGTCCCAGAAACCCTGCATTAATTCTGGCAATGGAGGTTGTGCCTAGGGCAGCAAGCTTTTTAGCTTTTCTAGAAGCAAACTCTGTGACCCAGACCCTAGCACACAAGGCAACTTCTTTAAGGGGCTTCCTTGAACCCCGTCAAATTCCACATGAGGGGAAGTAGAAGGGACATTTCACAGCACTCAAAATCAATTGATCATTACTTAAAGAGATGGAGCTAAAACAAACCAGCATGGAAAGGTAAAACATAAAACAATGGATGGCAGTAAATTAACATCAAGAAAAATTAGACAAATAAACATATTAATTTGGATAAAGTAGAATAGAAAGTAAGCTTTTTAACATGGATTAAAGAGGTCCATTAAAATAATAATAGATAAACTTGAGAAAATGTGTCAAATACATAAAGAAAAATTCTTGGCATTGAATAATAATTTGGCATAGGTACAACTAAATACACATTTCTTAGCCCTTAATCAATTGTATAAAAATATATATGTAATGAAAAATAATAAATTCAGAATTTTATATATATCAAATTTTGTAAGTCTTTAAACAGAGTTACCTAGTACACATGACCCTTGAAATAAATCTCTCTCTATATATATATATTTTGCCAAAAAACATACATAAATTCCAAGTGCCCAAGATTACTCAGCCATTAGAAATGATGAATACCCACCATTTGCTTCAACGTGGATGGAACTGGAGAGTATTATGCTGAGTGAAGTAAGTAAATCAGAGAAGGACAATCATTATATGGTTTCACCCATATGGGGAATATAAGAAATAGTGAAAGAGATTATAGGAGAAAGGAGGGAAAATAAGTGGGAAAAATTAGAGAGGGTGACAAAACATGAGAGACTCCTAACTCTGGGAAATGAACAAGGGGTAGTGGAAGGGGAGGCGGGCAGGAGGATGGGGTGACTAGGTGACGGGCACTGAGGGGAGAACTTGACAGGATGAGCACTGGGTATTATACTATATGTTGGCAAATCAAACTTCAATTAAAAAAAAATTTTTAAAGCTATTTTTATTTTGCAAAAGACTAAAACTAGATATTTACAGAAGAAATATTAAAGAAGGATCTCAATCATTTGACAATTCAAAAAGTCTTAAATATTAGACTAAAAATATAAATCTATAATTATAAACTATTCAAGTGTTAATGATGATGACTAAAATATATCAAAAATTTATAGGAGATAGACAAAATAATGCTCAAAGATCATTTAAAATTTTTAAATTTTTAAGTTATAATTTTAAATAGCTTAAAATGAACTATTTGTTGTTTATTACATAAATATAAATGCAAATATTTGGAAAAATTCATAGAAATCTAGAGGAATCAGAAAGAAAATAGTAATAATTTTGAGTCCTTAGTATGTGATGCTGAATAAGTTAAAATACCTACCTTTTTACTTATGAAAAACAATTGCCTAATTAATTCATGCTCAGCACTTTGTATACAGAAAATAGTGAACAAATTGCAAGATAAAATAAAAGAGTGAACAAGTCACAGGTCTTGTCCTGAAGAACTTTAAAAGTCAGTAGGGAGTAATATAAATAGGTAATCAAAATATAGGGGGTCAGTTGTCCTCTGACAGTACAAAGGGCCAGGGAAGCGTTAGCACATAGTGCTAATACTATGAAGTGGAGGTATCCCCAAGGGACAGGATGCATAATTTGAGTCCTGACAGTAAATGGCATCAGAGAGGTGCGTGAAAGCATGTGAAAGGAGAGAGAACAGAATACATTTGGAGAACTGAAAACATTTCAATATCGCTAGAGATTAAATGATGAAATGTGGTCTTGGAGAGGTGAGCCTGGCTCTATGATGGAAAGTCTCACAGGAAATGTTAAGGAATTTCAACGTCATCCTGGGAGGTATTAAAGGATGGTTAGAAAGAGTACAACATGGAAAGATGTGCATTTTAGAACTGTGACCGGATGGAGTGCGACATGTTATCCCCTCCTGTCTAGGGTGAAACCTGTGCCACACTAGGACAAGAAGGGGCTCATGATTCATAGATAGTAGGGTCACACACATACACAGGAAATGAAACCAAGTAAGGAAATGAATACCCCAAATCCAAAAATGGTGTACAGGGAGTCAGAATCGAATACCAACAAATACTCACCACTTAAAGCACAGAAGATCCAAAAGTGAGGAATAAAAAGTAAAGCAGCCAGACTAACAGACTCAAGGGAAGAACACAAAACACAAGAGAAGAATGGAGTTGCAATACTATAAAATGAACAGAGGCATTATAAATTACTAGAACTGAGGGAAATTGGCAAAGCATCCACCAGTAAATGTAAGGAAAACATCAGTGAAGAGTGGTACCATCATCTTCTTGGGTTTCCTTTAAAGTCTACTGGTAAGCTACTTTTTAGAATATGGTCATTTGGTACCATTATATAATTTTAACTCCCCAATCAATTAAAGACAAGGATGATATTTCTACTCCCAAGATGCCTAATGGGATGAATTACTTATAATTCAGTTTGGTCTATGAAGTGGATGTGATTCCCTGGAACTGGTAGGGTAGTTACTCTATATAAGGACTCTGAACAAAACAAAATGAAAGCTATGTGGGAAACTTGAGAGCTATCTTCCAAGTGGATCATTAAATTTAATAATATTAGAAGCTTTTAATAAAATAATGTTAATTTCCCTAGTGCCATTCCTATCAATGATATGGATGTCACATTAAATTATAACCAAAACAGTGTTTGTCAGAAGTGACAGCATAATGGGGCACCTGGGTGGCTCAGTCAGTTAAGCGTGGGACTCATGATTTCAGTCAGGTCATGATCTCAGGGTCATGAAATCAAGCCCTGTGTGGAGCTCTGAGCTGGGCATGGAGCCTGCTTAAAATTTTCTCTCTCCCTCTACCCCTCCCTCCCACTGTGTGTGCTTTCTTTCTCTCTCTCTCTCAAAAAAAAAAAAAAAAAAAAAAAAAAAAAGAAAGAGGCTAAAATCCAAAACTGTGAATAATGAGAATATATAAAATTGCAGTAATGAGTTTTAGAGTTGTGATTAGTTAAGCATCACTTTCTCTCTGTTGATGTGGCAAATAAATCTCTTCCCAGTGCCACTGAGCACTTCTGACTCCCATCAATTTTATTACCAATTATTTCCTGATATTTATCAATGCCAGCCACTAGTATTATTTTTCTCCAATTAGTCTCCATAGCTTTTGTTTTGTTTTGTTTTGTTTTTTTTGTTTTTGTTTTGTTTTGTTTTGTTTTTTTAGAGTAGGACAGAGAGTGAGAGCGAAGCAGGGGGAGGGGTAGAGAGAAAGATAATTCTATGCAGGCTCCATACCCAACGTGGAGCCCACTGTAGGGTGATCTCACAATCCTGAGATCATGACCTGAGCCAACATCAAAGAGTCAGTCACCTAACCAACTGAGCCACCTAGGCACCCCTCTCCATGGTATTTTTAATGTAATTTTAAGGAAAAAATGGAATGGAAACAAATCATGTGCTCTTGCTGTAGCGATTGGCCAACTCAAAATATTGTCAGCTTTGAGCAAGCATTATTATGAATACCACATTAAATATATCCAGTGCCAAAACAGATTATGTTGATATAATCATAGATGAATTTGGGACTTGCAGAATTTCAGTAAAATTAGAGTTCTAGGATTACATATGCATATAATTAGCCATTCAATTATTTATTTTTTTTTCAATCAATCACACAAATTATTTATCAAGCACCTACTATGTTCTATGTCCTGTTTCAGGTGCAAGGAGTAGAGTGAACAAAATAGACAAAATCTTGCTCTCAGTGAACATTCTTGTTTTGCTTTATGTAAGAGTTCATTCCATGAAATAAGAAAAATTCATTAATGCATGACTTTTTGCCTCTTTTTAAGAGAAGGCGTGGGTAATTTGAAAGCTTCAGAGATGAGTTTGTGATACATTTTTATATTTTTTTACTTCTTTCCAAAAGCATTTAAAATATTTATCATCTCTCTGACAAAAAAATAAAAGAAATAATGCTTATTTTAAAAAGCCAAGATAAAGGGTCTATAATATAACCTACTTTATTGTTCATGAGAAAGAATTCTAATAACAGCACAGGATGTTTTTTTAAAACCATTTTAAAGAAATTATAATTTCAAATTTGGAATCTGTCAGCCAAACACTTGATTCACCAGTCACCTGCATATTTGAAGATTAATCTCCAGATGTGTATTAATTACACCAATAATGTAAGATCAAGTACACATCAAGCTATGTTTTTCAACTTTCATAGCTCACTTCTAATGCCTTTGCTCTGCGTACACATTTTGAAGAATTGTTTATCTTTTTGCATATTCATCAGTGGCATCATATAAAGCCATGATAGAATTAAGAGTTTTTCACTTTTCTACTTATTCATAAAACATTATAACTTATAAATTCAAACAGGCATAATGATAAATGGATAAACTTCTGAGTTTTCTTCTGCAAATTCCACAGGTACTTCGTTAAATTTCCCACAATTTTCATTTTTTTTGCAGGTTAAGCCATATATTTTATTGTGACTTACTGCAAAATAGTCTCTTATACCCATCTGTAAGTTGTGCCAGGTTATTTTTCCTACTTTGATGAAATGTAGCAGTTTCTTTTCAACAAGGATATATTTTAACATTTTCAATGGGTCCGACCTACACTTAAGTTGTTCTATCTATGCACAGTTTTCTCATACTGTATTATTGAGTAAACCGGGGAAAAAAACTCACTGACTATGTTTGGTGATTTTCTTGTGTTGTTTTCACTTAGTATTGAAGGTGCTCCCTTTTGTAAGAACCTACTTAGAATCCATATATTGAAATATACGTATGAAATTATATAGCAGGCTCATCTTCATTTTCCAACCTAGGCCTTGTACATTAAAAATCAGATCCAGCATGTGTCACTGATTGTTTATATGACACTGATTGTTTTTCCAAATTCCAAGGATTTACAATGGCTGCTTTATTGCCTGAGAGCATTTTAATTCAGGGTAGTTAATGTTATTTGAATTTTTAATTGGTAATACTATAGGTTTACAAGCAAAAGCAAGCCTTGCACTAGAGACGTCAAGTCTACAAAATGATAAGTAAAGAGAACCAAACCATCAAGTTTACAAAATGATAAGTAAAGAGAACCAAACCATCAAGTTTTAAAAGTTGATGTTAGAAATGCCTCATTTAGTTCAAATACACTGCTATGAAATAATTTTTTAAATGTGTGAATAAAGAGCCAACCACCTAAGAGTGAAAATAACATCTAACTGAGAGATAGTTTATATTCCATCAGATGATGGGATTAAATAACATGAAGACTGAAAATATATCTACATAATAAAAAGTTTGGTTCCCAAAATAATTATGAAATATTTACGCCATCTCTAAGGGAATGGCTGGAACATAAACAAAGTACCCTATTAGAAAGAGCTTCAAAAAATAAAAAAAAAAAGAAGAAAAGAAAGAGCTTCAAAGAGCACTTTTATTGTTGCAATTAATTTACTTTCTGAAACTCTGAAGAAAGTACAAATCTATTGTAGAAGTCTGTGGTCCTTCACGAATCAGAGTCAGAAATTATATTACTTTTCATAATTATCAATAGTAACAAAACCATGTGAGACATTAAAATAGACATGCTTTTAGTTTGGATGCAACTGAAAAAAAGTGCAACTCACAGAAGTTGTACTTTTCTTAAGCAAGACAGCATAGAAGTTCAAGTTAAATATTAAATTTCCATTTCTAATCAAAATATTAGGAGATTTTAATAGACGGTGAAACCAGCATGGCAAGTGTTATAATTTGATATCACTTCCAATAACACTATGATCAGAAACTCATTTATTCTATATGAAAACTATTAAAATTTTGCTGACTTTATTTCAGTATTTATTTATTTATTTATTTATTTATTTATTTATTTATTTATTTATTTATTTATTTTTAGCGCAGCTGTGTGAACAAGCAGTAAAGAAAGGCAGTATGGTATTATAGTTAAGGGTGGTTAGTCAGCTGTCCTGAGTTCAAATCCAGGTTCTGTGCCATCTGAATAACCTTGAGCAAACTGGCTCATCTCTATTTGCAGCTGTTTTTAAAATGAGAAGAACAATACTTACTTCATAAGATAAAAAGTTTGAAGGAATAGTTTGAAGGGCTCATAGTTTCAAAGGAGAAGTGGGCACAAACATCCAATTCTGGTCTCATTTACTCTCATTTATCTACTCTTTTTTTTTTTTGTCTTTGAGCAGCAGCCCAAGGAAGAAAAAAATCAGAACACACATTTCTGGCTGAATTTCAACTTCTTCCTCTCTTCATCCACCAGTGTTCTTGATCCACTGAAAGGAAACTTGAGGAATTCGAAAAATCTTATTTTCCATGTCAGAAGCTATTACATCATCCTCCTTACAATAACATGTCTTAATCTTCTCCAGGTTTGATGAATTCTTGGGCCAACTAGAATAAATGTCATATACTTGAAGAGCCAGAAAAGAATGTGTATTTAAATTTTCAAAGCATCACCTCCTTCACAACAGTATTAAAAAAAAAAAAAAAAAAAAAAAAAAGGAAAAGCTGAGTGATTGTGCCAAAAGGACAGGAGGGAACATTTCTATGCTTCTGAAAGGATACCCAGCAAGCAATGGTTAAAAAATTATGTTATCTGGACCAAAGCCCTTGCCAAGCCAATCTTGACAGATACAGTAAATCTGTCCATATTAGATGTGTCAGTCTCAGTTGCTTTAATAGTTAGGGTGCCTCAGTCCTCCTCCAGCCACAGTAGAGGAAGTGCTGAGTAATCATCGATAGAGAGGTGATTTAACAGTTAGTGAGGTTCCTTGGGATGTGCCCATAAGGATCTCCTTCAATTCCTCACAGTTTCCTCTCATATCCTGGAAAAATGTCTATAACTAAGTCACTTTTTAAAAGATTTTAAAATTAAATTCCACATTAGGTTATGTATTACAATGAGCTTTACTACTGTTCATGGAAAAATGACATCCAGTTACAAAACAACAACCTCATTGATTTAACCTCATATGGTCTTACATGATGGATAGAAGATTCATTTATACCAATACTTCCTTATTCTGTTTGAGGATTATCAAAGATTTACGAATTTGGTTTAGAAAATGTTGATCTCTAACTGCACTTTTTAAACACCTTCTAAAAACTGATTACCTCATTTTCAATTAATTAAACCAATTAAACCATTCAAAAGTGTTCATCTTAGTCATATATCAGTAGTTATCATACTTCAAGGAGCTAATTTTTGGCTATTGTATGTCTTCTGTTATATGCAGAACATTAAGCTCTGCTGTGTTGTTCTGTATATTAATTTTCATATTTAAAGGTAGAAGTATATGCATTATATTTTTAAATGTATTATAAAATTTAAATTGTGAAGTCAAGCCCTTAAAAATTTTATATTACATCACAGTAAAATGTTTATTTTGCCAATGGAGCAGTCCCACTATGACACTAAAAGCATTTAGCTTTTTGCCAAACCAGATCTTGTAAAGAATGCTAATATTGTCTCCAAGCTTCCTGGAATGCATAGGGTTTTTGCCTCTTTTCAGATGCAAGCAATAGCTTGTTAGGTATTATTCTTAGAAGAATGGTTCCTCCTGGTTTATTTTTTTAATCCCAGTTTTGGAGAGATAAAGGTGTATACTTACCCTCACATGCACTGAGTTATACCTTCACCAGATCACAACGTCTACGTAAGATCTGCATATCTGCAATTGTGTTATGATTCACCTGGAGAACCAGATACCACCTCCTCAACCCTCTGCACTTCTTCTGTGGGAATAAAAGTAAAGTGAGATGGTAAAGTGGCCAACGCTGAACACTTTAGTTGATCAAGTGACCCTGAACAGGTTAGAGTAGCAGAACAGAATACTGGATTAGCAGTGAAAGGAGCTATAAACCTAAATTATCTCAACAACAACATTTATTTCCTAGCTATGTGACTCAGTCAATTTGTTCTTATATCAGGTAAGAAAGCAAAATCATCACAGGTGACATACTGGAGCCAGCAGAGGGTACAATGTGAACACGTGGGAGGGCAATGATTCATCCGTAGAGGGATAGGCTTTAAAGTCTTTCTCAGAGGAGTTGACACTATGAAAGGCATGAGACTGAGCTGGATGATGAAGACGTTGCATCTCAGAAGATGCAAGGCTATTGTGAGGATTAAGAAGACACTCAAAACACCCTCAGTGCTTGGTGTGTTATGCTAATTCTTGCTCTCCTTGTTTGACAAGGCAGAGTTTGCCTTTAATCAATGAGCCGCCAACCCCTTCTTAGCACTCAAAAAAAGAGCCCCATAGAATCATGGGAGAGCATGGTCAGGACCAGCTTCATGGGCATACAACCTGTGCAGTTGCACACAGCCCCCACACAGAAGGGGCCTCAGCTTGGCCTCTCCTGTCATTGCCTTGAAATTCTCAGTACTTTTGAGCAAGGTACCCCGCATTTTTATTTTGCACCAGGCCCCACAAATTATGTAGCCAGTTCTGACTATGGTAACAGAAAATCCAAATTTGTATTGATTAGACTGATTCACATCCTGGTTTTCTTCCTAGCTTCATGAATTTCTTGAGTTTCTTTTTCTATAGCTTTAAAAATGGCAATATCACCAAAGTCTATTCATTTGGGAGGATCAAATGAATTATGATTGTAAAACCAATGTTTGTTTTGTAAGTTATTATAGAAACAGGGAGGACAGTCGCTCAGCTACTGAGACCCTTGTGTTTAAAGAAGTTACTATTTGTAATTATTTTAAAAATCTGGAAATTAGTACATACATACCCCTGCTCTTTCTTCTCTTCTTTTCTTTTTTTTTTTTTTTTAATTTTATTTATTCATTCATGACAGACACAGAGAGAGAGAGAGGCAGAGACACAGGCAGAAGGAGAAGCAGGCGCCATGCAGGGAGCCTGATGTGGGATTCGATCTTGGGACTCCAGGATCACACCCCGAGCCGAAGGCAGACGCCCAACCACTGAGTCACCCAGGCGCCCCTCTTCTCTTCTTTTATGTTTGTCCCTTCTTTCCTTTGCAATTGATCTCATACTATGTGTCCGATATGGGACTTAATGCTACAAATGCAGGTTCAAGAAGATAGAAGTTAATTTGGAAGAAAGGAGCATTCTAGAAAAAAGAGATAACTGATGAGAAGTGTGAATTTATATTGACAGTGCAGAAAGGGTGAGAGACCAAACCAGGATAGAGACTGCAGAAATGGAAAATAAAAAGAAAAGCCAGATTTACAAAATGTCTAGGAAGTATTGGCAGAAATTAGTTATTAGTTGTACAGTGGTAGAGGGGTACTACACACACAATTCTGACACAAAATACAGAGCTAAGGTTCCCACACCAAGCAATTATCCAACTCTGAACCACCAACTTGGTGCCATATAATTTAATTCTAATAATTTAATTCAACAACCCAGTGTTAGTGCAGATCCCACGGGTTAAGGGCTCAGTCCTACAAGACTGCCTTCCACTTCAGACATCAGTCACAAGACCGACCAAGCATCCTTAACTCCTGACTAGCTATAAATCAGGGGTTCCCATGAACCCCTCCCCATGTTAGATAATTTGCTAGGAAAGCCCACAGAACCCAGGAAGACAGTTTACTTACTATTACCAGTTTATTAAAAATGATACAACTCAGAAACAGCCAAATGGAAGAGATGCACAGGTAAGTTTGGGGAGAAGGGACACACAGCTTCTAGACCTTTTCTGAACACTTCCACTTTTACAGCACCATGATGTGTTCACCAGACCAGAGCTCTCTGAACCCCATTGTTTAGGGTATTTATGGAAGTTTCATCACCTGGGCATGATTGATTAGATCAACAGCCATTCGTGATTAACTCCATCTCCAGGTCCTCTCCCCTCATGGAGGTGGGCAGGGTAGAGATGAAAGCCCCAACCCTCCAATCGTCTGGTTGGTTCCTCTGTCAACCTGCCCCCATCCTGAAGCTACCTAGAAGCCCACCAAGAGTCCACCTCACTAGCATACTAGGGGTGGATGAAATGGGTTTGTTATGAATAACAGATTCTCCTCTCACCTTTATGATTCAGGAAATTCCAAGAGTATTGGGAGCTCTGTATTAGGAACCAGAGAAGATGACCAAATATGCATTTCTTATTACATTGCAGTCCCATGGTGGTGGGGGCGGAAGGAGAATATTTCTGTTCCATCTTACCTCTTTCACTCCTTAGTGCCAATAAACAAAATAGACTTTCCCAAACTATTCAGTTTAGCTAAGTTACTTTTCCTCCTCAGGTTGTACTTAAGAAAGTCTATGATGTATCATCTATGATTACTGCAAATTTATATATCTATAGTCACATTACTGTTTGATTTCAAAACAGATATATTGAAATCCCACCATAATTTTGGTTGTTCACAGACAGCTGTAGACATGATGGTGGTCAGGCATGTCCTCTTGTCAAAAAGCCACTTACCATTACCATGATATATCACATATAAGGCATATAGACATCTTCTCTCTCAGATCAATTTCAAGGCTTCCACTGTGAAATCACAGAAATTCAGGGTTGTAAAGCACCTTAATGGTTACAGAACCGGAATACTTGAGACACTCTGTGGCTTAGGTTTTATCTACACATTTCATAAGATCAAGAAACTAGAGAGCAAGGACCACCTGCTTTGATAAGTTTAACTCCTGGTTCTGAGAAAAAACAATTTTTTTGAGAAGCTGGGAACAATAATATATGACTACTATTTCAAGGCCCCATGAACTTTCAAATTCACTTTCCTATTTTGTCAAACAACTGTCAAATCAAGGTTGATTTTTTTTCCCTCCTCATTTAAATGTCTCTCATGCTTTCTGATATAAGAATTGTGCTTAAATGAAATTAGGTCACCGTTTGCTTTTATTTTGCCTAGGCTTTTGACAGAAAAGAATAATGTAGCCTAAAAGGAATATAAACTGGTGTGAATGAGGGAAGGAGGGACACATGAGTCATAGGGAATAAGGCTGTCCTCTCAGAAACAATGAGAATGATTGCTATATATTTGACAGATGAGAAACTTACCCATTATCTCATTAAATTTCATTTTCAATATTGAGCACATTCAGGGCAAGGATGATAAAATATTTTAAAGCTCTAACTTCAGCTGTACAATCACTATAGTTAAAAATTATTCAATAAACCATAATTCATCAATTATGTACAGGACACAAAGCCCTCATTTTGCCTCCTGAAAATGATTGCTTAGAATGTTCCTTAAGAGCCCAAAGGAATATTACAATGTAGAGAGTTATATGAACTTGTTCAACCTAGAAAACACACACACACACAGACAAACACACACACATTTCACTCATATACACATCCACTCTACCAAATTTATAGTTTTTACCATTTGGGAAGGGAAAAGGCTTCACAGTGAAACAAAAGGAAAATGACAAGTCATTTTGGTATTTCATAAGCTCATCATACATTTCTGACGTAAGTACATGATTATAAATGCAAAGTGTCTTTCTAATATGTCATACCAGATATGCTGTAAGTTCTGAAACAAGATCAAATGATGCCTAATGGCTGCATAAAAATCATGACCAAATAAATGGGACAACAGCCAAAGAGCAGACTCCTGTGAATAAAAAATAGTTAAATACCACCTATTTAGCTTAATGTACTACTACATTTTACTTGTTTTCCAAAATATTGCATCATTCAATGAATACGTGAAGTCCTACTACGTGCCGAATGGTTTATTCCGTTGGTAGCAACTTATTGGTCGCCAAGAGGTGCTGAAATCAAATCTCCCTCTAAGAGATTTTTTCTCATTCACTGCTGATCTTGGGCTCCTTGTTGTTGTTGTTGAAACTGATCAATGTTCACCACATTCAGTAATATTTTCCAGACTTGCAGACAAATTAATTCATAGCATATGCATTCACTTCCCCTTGAAAACACAATTTTTACAGTTTTTGTTTCCAGAGAATACAGAGCAAGTTTATTTTTCAGAAGAATTAATGAAATAAGAAAACAGTTGCTTCATTGAGTAGTCTAGCCTCAAAGCCACGGATAATCTAGAGGACAACTTCAGTGACGTACTTCATTTTCCACAGGGGCCTGTTCCAATTAAAAGGAATCTAGTCTTCCATAAAGCTCTCTTTTTCCAGTTACCACACACTTAATGAGAACTCCACTACCTGCTCTTGCCTGATCAAATAGGCTTTTAGGACAAATTCCTCCGTCTCGCTATTTGAAATGTTGACTTTGTAATGATTTTTTGTATAAATATTTCAAGACAATCGTCTATTTCTTTGTATCTATTCTACTATCACTTACTGGAAAGGGAGGAAATTATTGTAAGAATATAATTTTCTAATTTCCATTTATTGTTCTCTGCAAGAATCTGGAGTTTTGTTGTTATGTTTGTCCATCTGCCTGGTCTTCACTTGAGGGCAAAGGGTGATATTTATAGTTTATATTGCACTACAACTAAAATATATTTTCAAATCACAATTCATTTGTTTACTACTCTTCTAGAGATTACACAGATTTGTTTAGCAGTGTTATATTACACCAGTCTACCAGTATTAACATAGACAGTAGTGATTTTATAATATGTCAAATAGCTAATTGACAAGGGTTTCATAAGACTGACACTGTAAAATTGGATTTCTTTAAATATTAGTCTACAGAGATAGCTAGTGAAATTAGACTGGACATATACTAACTAGTGTGAAAGGCTCAGTAAAAGGATCTTATTAACTTTCTTTCTTCCTCAATTATTCAATGTTTTATCAAGTAATTTGATTACAGTACCTATTTCTAAAGGAGAGCAATTAATATCTGCCTCAATTTGACTTGATTTCTTCAACAACTACTCACCCAATTTTCCACAGTCAACAACAACCTGAAGTGGACTCAGATCTGTTTAATTCCAGAGCTTGGACTTTTCACATCCAGCGAATTATATCAATGCCTTGTCCCCCCCCAACCCCCCACACCTGCTTCTTTTGTATTTTATTCATAAGTGAGTAGTAACCTGACCTACCAAGGTAATCAAGTCAGAAATCCAGAAGTCATCTGAGATTGCTTCCTCTTCCTCAGAAACCATTTATAATTAGTCCTTAAGATCACTAGAATTTACCTTTTTGACATTCCTGATACCTGAATTTTCATTTCCATTTCTACTTCACCTGTCTTAAATTCCTTATCTTTCTCCCAATTAAAGTTTTCTCACCTACCCTCCATCCTCAAATCTCCATGTCTTAGACACATTTTCTATAAGGAAAAACTAACTTCACACACTCTCCCACCACCATAAAATTTCTGAGTGACATCTGACAAGATAAAGTTCAAATTCATTAGTATGCTATATATCATTCTCTGTGACCCTACCTGTCTCCCTCTTGCCCTTCCTGACATACCATTCCCTATAATTTATCCACTAGTCAAATGAAGCCACCCACTCTGCCCTAACTATGTTAAAGATTTTTATGTTTCTTCAACTTTGTTCAACGTCTCCATGCTATTTTATATGGCTTTAGGATGAGGTGTGACACAACTATAGTCAAATTTAGTACTTCTATTACTTTACAAGATTAACGTCTTTCACAAAGTTTTAACTTCTTTAATAGCAAGAAGTTTAGCACATTCATATTTGTAGTGGTCTTATATGTAATTCTTAGACAGTAGGCACAGTCATATGCATAACTGTTTATATGGTGGGCCCCATTTAGTAAACAGAACCAGATTTGTATTTGTCATATAATAGACTGTACTGCAGGAGACACAATCATAGTTGCAACTGTCATCTACTGGGCACTTAAATGCAGACATAGTAAACTGAATTTTTAAAAGCCGTATGTATATATTAATTCATATAAAGATATAAGTTAAATTTTAATGTTTTCCAGCATAATGCGCTTTCATCAACTAATATCATAATTGGTGTTTTCTCTTAGTGATTTTATCCAGTATTTTCGGATTCTTGACAGTGTTTGCGATAAACTTATCATTTTTCAGACAACTCTGTTGTTAAAAAGATCTCCATTATACACCATTATACTGTTTATTGCTTTCATGAGATTCTATACCTAATTCAGATTTTGTCATGTTTGCTTTAGTGTATTTTTTACAGCTTTATTGAGGTATGATAGGTGCATTTTTTTAAATGCATGCATATTTATATATTTAATATATATAATTTGATGAGTTTAGACATAAACATACACCCAAGGTATCAATGTATCTACCACCTCCCAAAGTTACCTTGTGTTCCTTTTTGTTTTGCTTTGTTTTGTTTTGTTTTTGTGTGGTAACAACACTCAACATGAGATCTGAACATGAGGGTACACTTAATAAATTTTCAAGTGCACAATATTGTATTATTAACTATAGGCACCATGTTGAACAGTGACCTCTAGAACTTATACTGTGTAACTTTTTTTATGTAACTATAACTTTATACCCAATGGATAAGAACTCCCCATTTTCCTCTCCATTCATATCCTGGCAACCTTCATTCAATGTTCTGCTTTTAGAAGTTTGACTATTTTAAACATTTCATATTAGCAGACTCATGCAGTATTTGTTCTTCTGTAACTGACATGTCTCTTACCGTAATGCTAAATTGGAACCCTGTACATTGTTGTTGGGAATGCAAAATGGTGCAGCCACTACAGAAAATAGTATGGAGGGTCCTCAAAAATTAAAACTAGAACTACTATATCATATAGCAATTCTACTTCTGAGCAAATATTCAAAAAAATTGAAATTGTGATCTCAAAGGGATACCTGCATGTCCATGTTCTTGCAGCATTATTAATAGAGGCCAAGTTATGAAAAAAAAAAAACAAATATCCATTGAGAGGTAAATGGATAAAAAAATGTGATACATACATACAATAAAATACTATTCAGCCTTAAAAAAAAAAAAGGAATCTTGCCATTTGCAACAACATTGATGAACTTGGTAGACATTATGTTTCAGTGTATTTTTAAAATCGGCAGATTTGACACTATGTTGCCCATTGCAATTATATTGAATTCTAGGTACTGAAGAACTACTTGGCACAGTGGTATTGCTCTAAACACTCATGCATTCAAACAATAGTTTTGAACACCCTCTATTTACTTGCCAAGCATCATGGGGGCAGATGATATTTTGGTTCTCAAATTTCTTACAGTATATAATAAGTTAAGGAAGAAATAGAACAGTTTGGCATTAGTGAAACCCCATAAATGTGGGAGGTTGATATACCAAGATTTAAACCTTGGTTTTCACTTTCTAACTTCCAGACCTTGAACAAGTTATAGCATGTCAGTGAAAATCTCAGTCCCTCCATCTGTAATCTGGGGTAAATTGTAAAGTTATAGTAAGAGCATATGTCTGTGAAAGCATTTTGCATTGTGCCTGGCTTTCAGTAAGGAATCAGTAAGAGGTAACATTACAATGCAAGTACCTACAAGTAGTCACATGGTCAAGGGAGGGAAAAGAAGGCTTTAGGGAAGAAGTGTCATAGGAGGTTAGATTTGGAATATTAATGGAGTTTTCTAAGCAGACAAGGGAAAAAGAACACTCAAGTGGAGCAAAGCAATGTGAGCAGAAGCCTAGACACTCACATGAGTGGGGAGCAAATAACAGTTTGGCATGGCCAGCATCTCTGTCAGCAAACTGGCTAAGCTGTAGCACCTTATTGTTGGCCATTTATATGTGTCACTTAATGAAAAGTAGATATAGTTTATGAATAATTCAGGAAGTTGACAGTAATCTTTGTGTAATCCCCAAACCTCAAACACATATCCCTGCACTGCTATCATTTTAAGACATGCCACCTGGTATGGTGCTCTGTGTCATTTTAGCCAATAAATCCTTTAGAGTTCTAACTTGCTTGGTTTATTTTTCTATTTCTTTCTCAGTCTCTAGTCTTATCCTCTCAAAAAAGTTCTCCACCGCAACCAGAGAGGCCCAAAACTCTAAATCACAAACCCTGAAATGTTGACCACACTATTTAAAACCCTTTAATGGTTTCCTATGACTTCAAAAAACTGAAATCCAAACTTCTTAGTATGGAAAAAATGTCCTCCATTGTATATTCTTCACATCCTCTCTGATTGTAATACTTTTAACCTGCTCCTGCTTTTGCACTTCCCCATAAAGAAATACCAAACTGCTTAAGATTCCCTGTAAGGGGAACTTGGGGGGTCCAGTCAGTTAAGTGTCTGCCTTTGGCTCAGATCATGATCCTGGATTCCCGGGACCTAGACTGACATCAGGATCCCCACTCAGCGGGGAGTCTACTTCTCCCTCTCCCCTTCCTCCTGCTCATGCTTTCTCTCAAATAAATAAATAAAATCTTCTTTAAAAAAAATATTCCCCATATACATCAGGCTCTTTCAAACTGTTCATTTTCTCTTCCTTCCCATGTGCTTTGAATACCCTTTTCCCCTTCACTGTCAGCCTTCATTCTCCAAGACATGTTCAGACGTCTTTTCCTTCTCTGATTGATCTGGATTGAGCTCACCAACTTTGTGCTGCCTTAGAACTTGTGTCCAAGTTACTCGTTTTCTTATCTGTCCCACTAGAACACAACTTTCCTGAAAGATTGTGTGTCTTAATCATTTATTAATAATCCCAGTACAACTACTGCTATATGGTACCTAATCATTATGTCTGTTCAATGAAAGGTAATTTGGAATGTAAACAATCATTCCAGCATAGTAGTCCCCAGATGGTCATGTTATTACTGATTTATAGCCTTTTAACATATACATTAAAGCTGCTTCCAGGTCTCTGGCTCTGTCCTATTCAAGCTGACATGGGATAGGATAATTGGACCTACTTGTTGGTTTGGATTTTATTGATTACAGTTAATGGAAGGTGTAGAAAAACATTAATTTGTTTATAATTAGTCATACCATTATGAAACATTTCAACAACTAACATTTTTCACACACATTAAAATGCTTACCATATGCCAGACCTAGAGGCCTTAGGGAACTTCCTGAGGTAAAGAGCCATGCCTGGTAACTGATATTGTACTTTTCTTCTGATGATATCATTTATTTTGAAGAGACATAATGTGGTTAGTTCTAAGGTCTCCCCTTTGCGTTTGCACCTCATTATCTGCTGAGAAGGCAAAAGCCCAGTGCTCCTATCACAACTTAGCCTGTGATCCCAAAGTCAAGCTAGGAATCTGTTGATAGATATGGACAGTTGCCCATCCAGAAACTATAAGCTTGGCACCAAATATTATACAAAGAAGCCAACAGTTTTGCCTCATCATCAGTTTTGCCTTTAGGGCTCTAGCAACTCTATTTTTACCTCCATTTTTACTCCATTTGTGTAGGTGATGAGCTGCTGCCACCAAATCAATCCAATATTATTCATACCACTCTTTCTCATCATGGTCAGAGTTGTTCCTCATTTCTGCCCAACCACTTTCCAGGGAACAGCATGCTTAGAGTTCAGGTGTATTGAGTCTCTTTGGATTTCAAATAATCTTCTGAAAATTACCTGAGTTTTTCTTTTCTTGCTGTCTTAGCACTTCCGTGTGTGTGTGTGTGTGTGTGTGTGTGTGTGTAGTGTGTGTGAAGATACTGTATATTTCTGAGCATATTTTTTTAAGGATTTTATTTTATTTATTCATGAGTGACACACAGAAAGAGGCAGAGACATAGGCAGAGGGAGAAGCAGGCTCCATGCAGGGAGCCTCTTGCGGACTGCATCCCAGGATTCCAGGATCAAGACCTGGGCCAAAGGCAGATGCTCAACCACTGAGCCACCCAAGTGTCCTTATTTCTGAGCATAATTAAGACCACTACTAGTGTGTTTCCTATGAGCATCTCTTTGCTGAGAAAATAGTATTATCAGAAATGGCATCTATTCCAGAAAGCAGAGGGTACTTATCTTCTGAATTTAAGTGTAGGCCAATATACCCTCTTGGTTTGTTTTTTTCTCCTTAAGATAGAGGAAGATAAGGGAATAGTATCCCTACAGGAATCTCCTGATAATTCTTTCATCTTCAAATGAATGGTCCATCAACCTACCAGCTGGGGATTTCCTCAGATTGGCCAATAGTCAGATTCTACCTCTAGATACAGATTTATTCAGATAGCTTCCCCTGGAGGTATTCAATATTATAAACATTATGTCATTTATAATCAAAATAACCTTAACTTTTCTTTGTAATAATTTGCAAGAGAATGCTTGCTTTGAAATAAAAACAAACTCGGTTTAAATCCCAGATCTGCACTGATATTTATTAACATGGAAATAATATTACTAACATCAAATTCCCTCAAGAATTAATGACAAATGTTTCAAATAGTACTAGGAACATAGAAATATGTTTCATGGTTGTCTATAAAATGTTTTTCCTCTGTGCCTCGGTGAGTCAGTTGGTTATGTATCTGACTCTTGATTTTAGCTTAGGTCATGATCTCAGGGTTGTGAGTTTGAGCCCTGCTTCTCCCTTTCCCTCTGCCTCTCTCACCCTTAAAAAAGGTGGGTTTTTTTTTTCTGGAAAATGGAACATGAAGGGAATCTTTATTTTTTAAAGTCAGAAAGCATAAAAGCAAATGAGATTTAGTTCACTAACTCCAAAAGGATCTCCGAATCTTAAATATCCTAGAGATTCTAAGCAATTTAAGATCCTGCAAGTCACCCTATGTGGTCTCCCCAGTCCCAGACTAGGTGCGTATGTTGTCAGGAGTCTGATGCAAGTGGTGGGGAACAGACTCTGGAGCTAAGTCACCACTGACAGCCATTTGATCTTGCTCAAAGAACTTCACCTTCACCTTTAGTTTCCTTATCTCTAAAATAGTTTCTGCCTCACGGTTTGTTAAGAAGATTTAAAGAGTTGATACATGGGGCACCTGGGTGAGTCAGTGGTTGAGGATCTGCCTTCTGCTCAGGTCATGATCCCAGGGTCCTGGGATTGAGTCCTGCATCCGGCTCCCCATAGGGAGCCTGTTCGTCCCTCTGCCTGTGTCTCTGCCTCTCTCTGTGTCTCTCATGAATAAGTAAATAAAATCTAAAAAAAAAAAAAAAAAGAATTGATACATTAAAGCATGCCTGGAACATGGAAAGCTCTTAATACAATGTTAAATACTATGGTTATAGTCAAATTAGACCAGTAAGGCAGAATGAGGAACAGGGAAGTAAAAAAATAGAAATGTCATACCAATCCATTCTCTCTAGCCCTGAAAGAGTTTACTCTGGCCTGAGCATCAATCTTTAATTTTATGTGATTCTTAAGAATGGTTATGCATTTTCTACATGCTGAAAGTTCACTAGCTCATACATCATGTAACCTCTCTTCCCAAGTGGTTTCTCTTGTTCAGCCCCTCTTCCCAGCTGTTTTTCATGCATAAGGCACACATCTTTCACTGGAAATCTCTAGCACATGCATATTCAATACTAACTGGGCTCAGAATTTAACTCTTTATTCCTTTGGTATTTTCCCCTTGCCTAATGTTTAATCATGCTGACTTAAATATAAAAACCTACAGGGATATTTCTAGTCTGTTTTCACATTTGCCTTTTGATATATTTTAGATGCTTTATTTCAAACATTTTTGATGAACAAAAATTCCAAGAGTTTAGATATTCTATTACACCCCATTCAAATCATCCCTAAATCCAAAAGATGTGCAAATCTTTTTTTTTTTTTAAGATTTTATTTATTTATTCATGAGAGACACAGAGAGAGGCAGAGACACAGGCAGAGGGAGATGCCGGCTCCCTGTGGAGAGCCTGATGAGGGACTCAATCCCTGGACCCCACAATCACACCCTGAGCAGAAGGCAGACACTCAACCACTAAGCCACCCAGGTGCCCCAAAAAAGATGTGTGATTCTTAAACCATCATTCTAAAAGAAAGGAAAACAGAGATCAGTACAAAGAAAAAAGTCAGAAACAAATATTGGCGCAAGTGCTTATTCTAAATAAGTTCTGCTTACATTCCTTGTAAAATTATGGTTATCAGGAACCAGCAGATTTTGACTGATGGCTTTTATTCTATTTAAGTCCAAAAGAGCCTACTAAGTGTCACAAAAGTGCAGTTTTTTTCTTATTAAGTCAAGACATGATGTATTTGGAACAAATGTATCCTTATAATATAGCAGCTGACTTCAGTTTTATTTAAGGGAATCAATAGTTAGGCAAAATTTAAAAGAGCTGACCAGTACCAAGCAAGAAAAACTCAAAGACTAAATGCTCTCAAGAGCCCACTGCAGAGTAAGATTTGTTTTAAATGAATGTCATGTCTTTGTTCAGATTTCTCAGTTTGGGGTTCTATGACAGCTGATGATACTACTTCATCCTTTTTAAGTCCTCATTATATTTTTTAATCATCTCTCACACATTTTATTTTGACAAGTAAACTCTAGGTCCCCTGTGTCTTTTCAGAGAAGGTACTCTCAAGAAGGTTATGAGAAGGCTGGTTGGGAGGGCAAAACACTTCCTGATAAAAACTGTTTCTAAGAGATATAAATAGAAGCTTTTCCAGGACTGTAGTCTGATGCTATATTGGGAATCATGTAACATTTACAATATGCTTCCATGTGAGACAACCTTGTGCTAAAATGTTACTAAAAGAGACAGTACCTTTGGAGTTTACCATATGTGATATTCAAAAGCAGTGGTAAATCCAATCTGCTACCTTAATCCCCACTTGTTATTATAGTAAGGAGCCTCCCGGTTTTCTGCTGTGTCCAAGTAGCATGGTATTTTGCCCATTAGAAGTAGATAGTGGAAATTCCTCTCAAAATTCCATTTACTTCATCTGTAGCTACTAATAAAAATTTAAATTTTTAAAAATAGAGGATAAAATGTTACATTTGAGCTTTTTGAGTGGATGAATTACATTTAATTCAAAAAAGAGAAAAAGAATTCATTGAATATAACCATGCAATGACCTAAAAACAGTCATGAAGAGCTAATAAGAATGCCTAAAATTCCAAATGTGGACACTAATAATTACACATGACAGTTTAATAAACTATATGATAGTTTACTCACTGCTTTCCTAAGGAAACTTTACATTTCAGTATCTTAGGGGGTTTTTTTTGGGCATTTTAAATTATGATTGACATTTTTGGCAATTCCTAGGAGGAAATCTTATAATTCTTATGAAAAACATATACTCATGATTAAAACGTTTGTGAAGGGACCCCTGGGTGGCTCAGCGGTTGACTATCTGCCTTAGGCTCAAGGCACGATCCAGGGGTCCTGGGATCAAGTTCCGCATCAGGCTCCCCATAGGGAGCTTGCTTCTCCCTCTGCCTATGCCTTTGTCTCTATTTCTGTGTCTCTCATGAATAAATAAATAAAATCTTTAAAATAAAATAAAATGCTTGTGAAACTTTGTAATTAAAATAGTCTTATGAGCTAGGGTATTGATGTCACTTTGGCCATATTTCCCTAACACTCAATTTTATCATATGTTTTGGAGTTACAGGTGTCCTTCTTAATTTGAAGATGAAGAAAAAAGTAGGAAAATGATGCCACATGTAATTCAGGGTATCAATGATAAACATAGGATTATAAACAAGATTCTTCTCAAAGACATCAAAGAGGTTACAAGATACCCCAGAATTTGTTGGAATAAGATCTAGAAGAAAACAAGAAGTCGGACATATAAGCAAAGGCACTCAAAGCATACTTACCCTACGAGTATAGTGGCCATTCCAGTTGAAAGGTTAAGCAGTGCTTTTTGGTGGTCTTGTGGAACTGGGGAAACAGAAGTCAAAATCAAGAACTTTTTAAGAGAGGGGACATTAATAATTTACCCACTACAAAGAACTGTATCTATAAAATAATCTGGAAGTAAAAAAGCCCTCTCTTGAACATGCACCTAAACACTGCACCATCTGTTGGAGGGTCAAGGAGCTCAACACTTAAACTTCATTTAAAGTGGTTCTGGACTGGTAGGTAAAAAAGCAAAGGGAAATCCTCTATGAAAAATGATACCATATGAAAAGCATCAGAAAATTTTTCTGAACAATTTTTCTTACACTGTTTTCTTGTAAAAAGGATGTTCAAAACCCAGGCACTTAGCTACTTTCAAGTATACAACACAGTATTATTAAGCATAGTCACTTCACTGTACATCCCATGACTTACTCATTTTATAATTGGGAATTTATATGTTTGGACCCATTTTACCCACCTCACCTATTCCCTCACATCCCCCTTCAGGCAACTACAAATCTGTCCTGTATATCTATAAGCTCATTTCTTTATTTTTTTTTTTAGACTCTACATATAAGTAGAGTCATACAGTATTTATCTTATTCTGACATTTCATTTAGCATATAGTCCTCAAGTCCTAAGTTGTCCAAATACCAAGATATTATTTTTATGGCTGAATAATATTCTATTATACAAAATATTAGCTTCTTTATCCATTCACTCATCAATGTACATTTGTTATTTCCATGTCTTGGCCATTGTAAATAATGCATAATAAACCTGGGGGTACATATATCTTTTTAAATTAAAAAAAGAAGCAAAACACAAAAAAGAAGCAAAACAAACAACATAACTTAATGGAATCATCAACCTCAAATGATAAAACAATTGTACTTAAAATGCCCACAAAAGTGAACACCAAGTTTAACATTTTGGGTAGGGGAGTAGAAAATATAAAACATGACATGGCAGAGAGCACACCTGGATGACTTAGTTCATTAAGTGTCCAGCTCTTGATTTCAGCTCAGATCATGATCTCAGGGTCATGAGATTGAGCCCCACACTGAGGTGGGGGGGGAGTCCATGCTCAGCATGGAGCCTGCTTAAGATTCTCTCTCTCCCTTTCCCTCTGACCTTCCCTCCCCTGCTCACATGCATGTGCTCTCTCTCTCTCAAAAAAAAAAAAAAAAAGTGACATGGCAGATATGAGACAAAACTGAATACAAATTCATTAACTGAAAAATGTAACATGAAATTTTATGAATTGGTAATAGGAATTAGCTATGATTGAAAAAGAATTAGTGAACTAAAGATAAGGCAGTCTTGCCTAACCAGAAAGCCCAGCCAAAGAACCCAGGCAACCATGGAGCCCCTTGTACAGCCATAGTTGGGCAGTGAACCAAACCAGCAGTCCTGTCCAACTACTAAGTATAGCTCCTGGCCCTACATAACCAAAGAGCCTGAACGATGACCCTGGGTAATGCAGAACCTAGTCTATGGCCCTGGCCCTGACTGCTAAACATAGCCTGTGGTCTCACCAAGGCAGGGAGCTCAACCAGTAACCTTGCCCAACTGCAGAGCATAGCCACTGACAAGGAAACATGGAAAGCAACTCTATCTGACCACAGAGCACTGTCTCTCTCTCCACTCAACCATGAGACACAGCTGGAGCCCCCTTTTGACCAGAGAGCCCAGCCAGCAACCTTGCCTTACAGTGGAGTCTTGCTAGTGGCTTACTGGATGGCAAAGTTCAACTTATAGCCCTGCCTAACTTCAGGACATAGCCTATGGCCTTGCCTGATCACAGGGAGGCTTCATCCAACTGTGAAGCTCTGCCTGAAGCCCTGAGTGTCCAGTCAGTAGCATCATCTGGTAGGGAAGCACAGCATGAAAACCCATGTGACCAGGAGCAATTGTTAAGCCTGGCCCGTAAACCTGTCCAGTTGTGGAGTCCAACCAGTGGTACCACTCTGCCAGGGAACACAGGCTGTGACCTTACCTGATCAGAAGTAATTGCAGAGTCCAGCTAGTGGCCCCACCTGATTGCAGAGTATAGACAGCAGCCTTGACCAGTAGGGGAGCCCACCCACTGGCACTGCTTGAACACAGAGTCCAGTCAGTTGCACTTCCATCCCAACCTCAGAACACGGGCAGTCGCCTTACCCAAATAAAAACCCCAATAGCAAGCCCTGCCTGCCCAAGGATAGTACCAGCTAACCTGTTCAGTAATCAAGCTGAGCTCACTGGTGAAGGTTTTCCCCTGCCAACGTGAACTTGTCAAGTCTGGAAGAAGAGACAACTTACTCAAACATGCAGATACCAAGGCGCAGAATCAAGGATCACAAAGAATCAAATAAACATGACACCACCGAAGAAAAGTAATAAAACTCCAATAATAGACCCTAAAAAATGCAGATCTATGAAATGTCTAAGACTTTAGAACAATCCTCTTAAAGAAGTTCAGTGAACACAGAGACAACTAAACAAAATTAGGAGACAAAATGCATGAACAAAATAAGAAGCTCAACAAAGAAACAGGAGCCATGAAACAAACAATAAAATCTTAGAGCCAAAGAATACAAATGCTGAACTACAGAATTCAAAAGACAGTTTCATCAGCAGAATCAACCAAATAGAAGAACAAACAAATAATGAACCAGAAAATAGGTCATTTAAAATTATCCAGAGAGGGTATCCCTGGGTGGCTTGGAGGCTTGGCACCTGCCTTTGGCCTAGCGCGTGGTTTTGGGGTCCCTGGATCGAGTCCCACTTTGAGCTCTCTGCATGGAGCCTGCTTCTCCCTCTGCCTGTGTCTCTGCCTCTCTCTCTCTCTCCCTCTCTCTCTCTGTGTCTTTCCTGAATAAATAAATAAAATATTTTTTAAAAAATTATCCAGAGAGAAGAAAAAAAAAGAGTGAAGAAAGCCTACAATACCTCTTTGGGATACCATTTTAAAAAGCACTATATGCATTATGTGACTTCCAGAAGGAGAAAAGGAAGAGAAAGGGACAAAATGTATACTTAAAGGAATAATGGCTGAAAACTTCCCAAACTTGGGGAGAGAGAGAGACGGACATCCAGTTTCATGAGGCCCAAAGGATTTCAAAAGAAACTCCAAAAGGGCTATACCAAGGCATGATATATATGATAATTGTCAAAACTGAAAGACTATGCCAATAAAGATATACACACATCATACACAAAAAAAGAAAGCTCTCGAATAAATGACCTAATTTTACATCTCAAGAAACTAGAGAAAGAAGACAAACTAAGTACAAAATTAGCAGAAGGAAGAAAATAATAAAATTAGAACAGAGATCAATGAAATAGAGGATAGGAAAACAATAAAAAAGACTAACAAAACTAAGAATTGGTTCTTTGAAAAGAGAAATCAAACTGAAAAACCTTTAGCTAGACTAGTCAAGAAAGAGACAAAACTCACATAAAATTATAAATGAAAGGGGAGATGTTACAACTGATACCACAGAAATACAATGAATCATAAGAGGCTACTGTGAACAACTACGTACACCAACAAACTGTACAACCTAGAAGAAATAGACAAATTCCTAGAAATAGGAATTTGATAAAACCTATCAATGAATCAGAAAGAAACAGAAAATCTGAACAGGTCAATAGTGTACAAGAAGATTAAATAAGTAATCAAAACTTCCCAATTAAAAAAAAAAAAAGCCAAGAATCAGACGGTTTCACTGGTGAATTTAGCCAAACATTTAAGGAAGAATTAATGCCAATTCTTCTCAAATTCTTCCAAAATGTTGAGGTGCAGGGAACATTCCTAAACTAATTTTATGATTCAACACTGATACCCTGATTCCAAACCATATAAGAACACTATAAGAAAACTATAGACCATATTGTTAGTGAATATTGATGCAAAAATTCTCAAAAAAAAATCCCAAACTATCAAATCACATTCAACAGCACGTTAAAAAGTTCATATGCCATGATCAAGTGGGATTCATACCTGGAATAGAAGGATGGTTTAACATCTGCAAATCAATAAATGTGATACATCACAGTAACAGAATGAATAATAAAAATCACATAATTATCTCAAATGATGTAGGGAAAGCATTTGACAAAATTCAATATCCATTCATGACAAATAGCTTAACAAATTGGGCATAGAAGGAACAAATTTTAATAAAATAAAAGTCCTATATGATAAGCCCATTGCTAACATCACACTCAGTGATGAAAGGTTGAAAGTTTTCCCTCTAATATCAGGAATGAGACAAGGTGCCTACTTCCACCACTCCTATTCATGTAGAACTGGAAGTCCTAGCCAGAGCAATTAGACAAAGCAATGAAATAAATGGCACCAAAATCGAAAGAAAAAGAAATCAAAAGCATCTTATTGCAGATGACATCATCATATAAATGATATATAGAGAGAATTATATAATTTTCAATATGTATACACACAGAAAGAGATAGAGATAATTCTAAAGACTCCACCAAAAAACTGTATCATTGCAGAACTCAAAATCAAAAATCAGTTCTGTCTATACACTAACAATGAACTACTGAAAAAGAAAGAAAAAAATCCCATTTACAATAGCATCTAAACAATAAAATACATAGAAATAAATGTAAGCAGGGAAGTGAAAGATCTGTAAACTGAAAACTATAAAACTTTGATGAAAGAGATTGAGGAAGACACAAATAGAAAAAAATAAATCTTTGTTAAAATATATACTGTTAAAACATCCATACTAACCAAAGCCATGTATAGATTCAATTCAATCTCCATTATGGTTTCAATGGCATATTTTCACATAAAGAAAAAACACAGTTCTAAAATTCACATGGAACCACATGAAGCTCAGAATAGCCAAAGCAATCCTGAGAAAGAGGAACAATACTGGAAGCATCACACTTCCTGATTTCAAACTATATTACAAAGCTATAGTAAATCAAAACAGTATGTTATCAGCACAAAAATGGACATATAGACCAATGGAAGAGCCCAGAAAAAAAACCCATGTATATATATATATGGTCAACTAATATTTGACAAGAGAGCCAAGAATACACAATGGAGAAAAGATAGTCTCAATAAATGGTGGGGGAAAAACTAGATATTCACATACTAAAGAATGAGATTGAACTTACACTGCTCACAAAAATTAACTTTAATGGAATAAAAACTTATATGTAAGACATGAAATCACAAAACTCATAGGAGAAAACATAGAAGAAAGTTCCTTGACATTGGCCTTACCAATAATTTTTTGGACATGACACCAAAAGCACAAGCAACAAAAGCAGAAATAAACAAGTGGGGCTGCATCAAACTAAAAGTTTCTGCGAAGCAAAAGAAATGATCAATAAAATGAAAAGGCAACCTAAGAAATGGGAGAAAAATATTCATAAACTATACATCCAAAAAGGGGTTAATATCCAAATATATAAAGGATTCAACTCAATAGCAAAAATATAAAAACAAATAACTTAAAAATGGGCACAGGGCTTGAACAATTTTCCAAAGAAGATATTTAAATGACCAACAAGCACTTGAAAATATGCTTAACATGACTAATCATTACATAAATGCAAATCAAAACCATGCAATATC
Organism: Canis lupus baileyi; assembly: GCF_048164855.1. Taxonomy (NCBI): domain Eukaryota; kingdom Metazoa; phylum Chordata; class Mammalia; order Carnivora; family Canidae; genus Canis; species Canis lupus. The sequence continues at coordinate 27,465,106 of NC_132862.1, forward strand.
CTCTCACCCCTGTTAAAATGGCTCTTGTCAACAGATAAGACATAAGTGCTGGCAAGGATATGGAAAAAAGTGCACTGCTGATAGGAATGTAAACTGGCATAGCCACTGTGGAAAACAGAATGGAAGTTCCTAAAAAAAAAGAAAAGAAAAAAAAAAATAGAACTACCATATGATCCAGCAATCCCACTTCTGGGTATATATCTGAAGGAAGCAAAAATGCTGTTTTGAAAAGATACCTGCACCTCATGCTCATCACAGCATTATTTACAATAGCCAAGATGTAGGAATCACCTAAGTGCTCATCAGCACATGAATAAATAAAGAAAATGTGGTGTGAGTGTGTATGTATGGGATATTACTCAGCCATAAAAAGGAAGGAAATCCTGCCATTTCCAATACTATGGATATACCTTGAGGGCATTATGCTACATTAAATAACTCAGACAAAGACAAATACTGTATGATCTCACTTCTTTATGGAATAAAACACTGAAACAACAGAACTGTGGCTGCCCAAAGTAGGCTTGGAGGAGTGGAGGAGAAATGGGTCAAGGTGGCCACAGGGTACAAACTTCCAGTTACAAGATGAATAAGTTCTGGGGATGTAATGAACAGCATGGTAACTATAGTTAACATTCCTACATTGTATAATTGAAAATTGCTGAAAGAGATCTTAGAGGTTCTGAACACACACAAGCACACTCACAGACACACAAATGGTAACTATAGGAGGTGATGGATGTGTTAACTAACCTTACTGTGGTAATCATTTCACAATATATACATTTACAAAATCATCATGTGGTACACCTCAAACATCTAAAACATCATATGTCAATTAAATTTTCATGAAACTGGAAAACATATCACAGAGATATTTTACATTCTTTCTACTAAGTCTGTGAAATCCTGTGTGTATTTTTTTTTAAAGGTTTACTTATTTATTTGTGAGACAGAGAGAGATCACACAAGAGAGCACAAATGAGGGGAAGGGCTGAGGGAGAGAATCTCAAACAGATTCCCCACAGAGTGGGAGCCTGAGGCAAGGCTCGATCCCACATAAGATCATCACCTGAGCTGAAATCAAGAATCAGTCGCTCAACTGCCTGAGGCACCTAGGTGCCCCTTCTGTGTGTATTTTAAACAATAGCACATCTCAATTTGTACCCACCACATTTTAATTGTTTGATAGCCACATATGGCATATGCCCAATGGGTTGCATAGCACAGGTCTCAACATTCCAAAGAGATGAGCAGATTTTGCATATCAAATAATGTAAATAATTGTAGCCAGAATGTGGACTGTGGTAGATTAAATATGACCACAAATACTTTGCAGTTCCTCCCATTAAAGAGTGGAACATATTTTCCACTCCTTGAAGCTAAGCTCTCACCTTTTGACTTGCTTTGACTCATAAAATGTAATAGAAGTGGTGTTGTATGAGTTCCAGGGCCTAATTCTCAAGAAGGCTTTTAGCGTTTTCTTCACACTCTTGGAAAATAACCCTGCCTTTTGAGGCAACCTGGAAGCAACTACTGAAAGATGAGAGATTTCACTGATCATTGATCATGGGCAATGGCCAACACTAAGTCTCCAGACATGTGATCGAGGCGACCTTAGACACCCTCTCCTCCCCAATCAAGCCACCTGATGACTGCTGTTGCAGAGCTAACCCCAGGTGAGATCAGAACTGCCTCCCTTACCCAGCTATCTTTAGCCCACCCTGCCATTGAGATTCTCCAAACAGCCCTCTTCACTATTATTGGCATTTACATGGCAAAGACACATCTGTGAGGATAGATGTGCCACTAGACAGAGGCATTCAACCTCTCTACTCTCAGATTTACAATCTTAAGTTTAATAAGATATATCATAATAGTCCTTTTGCCAATTTTTTCTAAGACCTCTGGTTCTCCTTTCCTCACCAACTATTTCCTCCTGCGTAGTTTAGCAATCTTAGCTTATACAGTGGTAGGGTAGACAGCTGTGTCTGCACAATCACTTCTCCCAATATTTTCCCATCTTACAGCTCCTCAGTGAGAGCCTCTTTTTGGACAGTGTCTATCTAGCTAGAATGAGGTGCATCACAGGTCCAAAGTACAAATGAGAAGGAGAAGAATGGGAAATATATCATTTATTTGCACATCATCCTATCACATTTATCTGTCCAAATAAATAGCAAAATATGGTCAGTAAATTAGCTTATAATTCTTACATACACTGCCACACTTGGCACAGAGTTAAATGTATAATAGATACCAAATTGGTCATTGAAATTGTTGACTGAGACAGTAAGTCCATCCAGATAGAGTTTACACCCTTTACATGTTTGGTGTTTCTCTCCTCCAGAGGAAGGTTTTACCTCTGATCCTTTTGAAGTCAATAGGTGTCTTTCTCTAAACAGCTACATAGATGACTAGTGCCTACTAGATAATTTTCTGCTTGGAGATAAATGGAGAAGAAGATAAGGGAGAGGGAAAGAGTGAGTTCTTGTGCACTTCACATCTGTAAAAGCATATTCTTAGTTTCATTCTGACTGGAAATAGAGAATCGGGCCTAGCAGTTCTTAATCTATAAATTTTTGGCACTTTGGTTAATTCAGTGGCATGATAACCATAGTTCATAATGTGCTTCAATTAAATAGATTTATTTAAAGATGTATTTATTTTAGAGAGAGAGTGAGTTGGGGGAGGGGCAAAGGAAGAGGGAAAGAATCCTCAAGCAGACTCCCAGCTAAGCACAGAGCCCCACATGGGGCCCAACCCCAGAAACTTGAGATCATGACTGAGCTGAAATCAAGAGTTAGACGCTTAACTGACTGAGGTACCAAGGTGCCTCTCAATCAAATAGATTTTATAGCTTGCTAGTTTTCTAAAATGTCCTTATAAATGACTCTTTTATTGTTATTATTATAAGACAGTGTGATTATATTGATATTGATATGATATATGTGGGAATCAGTGTAAGATTCTGGAGTTTTGATCTAGCATGAAACATAAATCAGATATCATCCATTACGTGAATGAATAAAATAGGAATTCTTCACTCACTCTCCAAGTTATCAGTGTAATTAGCAGATGTCAAAAACTCAGATTTATCTCAAGAGCAGCATTTTTTTTCAAAATCCAAATCATAAACTATTTATCTCTTTCAGATGTTTAATTTAAACTTCAAGTAATAAAAATACTTTTGGAAAGAGATTAAAATAAATATATATTTTCTATACATGTGTATGTCAAAGTTTACAAAGTAAGGAAAACCCGTTATGCAACTCTTGAGAGACAAGAAGTAGAACAGCATTGGTAAATATGGGAGACATTTAGAAGTTTCAAAAAAAATTTTGACTAAACCTTTGTGCTTTTGGAGTGCTAATTTCAAAGTCTGATTAACTATTGACTTTCACTATTACACTATTCGCTTCACCTAGTAAGTTACTATTTCCCCAAAACCAACACTTGAAGTACATGAGTATCTAATAACCAACTATTCAATGCAAATGACACTATTGCATTGTGTTGCTTCTCAGAAACTAACTCTCAAGTTAGTTTCTAAGAAAAAGTTTGTTCCTTTTTAAAAATATTTCTAATCCAAAAAGGACATGAAAAGAAAATGATCCTTAGTGTGAGTTTTGTCCTCCCTGCTCAGTTATTTTCTTTCTGAATCTAGATATTTCATTTCAGCAAACCAGGTAGTTTCATCATTATACTAGATTTTGATGTCAAATAAAACTGGATTTCATGGAACCAGTGACTATGAACAGGCACAATAAAGCTCTTGCAAATAACAAAATATAAATCATGAACATAGTTATCCTGTCTTTAAATAGTGAATCATTTACTAAATCTATATTTTTATTTCAAATATTCTGATTCAAAATTTATTATATTAGTAATTTTGTTGAAAAAATGTATTGAGCCAAGTCTTCCTTGGTGCCAAAGTCACTCTCCAATAGTAAACATAACGGTTCCAGAAAGCAGAGTTCCAGTAGCTTGAGAGAGTTAACGCTTCTCTTGAAGGATTAACTTAAATCCAAAGAAAATACAAGCCCATAAATGTAGAGATTTTCATTAAATGGAAATTAAGAGGAGCACTTTGGAGGACTGGTACTGAGGAAACTAGGCTAAGAAATATCTTTTCAGTTGGAAAGAATAATAACCATGTAAAAACTACTAAAGGCTATTTAAACACAAATATTTTATGATGTCTGTTTGGCCATAGTATTTGGAAAATTTAAGAACACTGAAGATTGTTAAAATACACAATATGCAAACCTTTAAATACACATATGTATGTTTTCCCTCAGACACTAGAAGCAAACAGAATTTCCCCCCTAGGTCCAGGTATCTATGCCCATACAAAATACCTTCAAGCCAACTTTCCTTCTTGGCTCAGAATCTCATGTATGGTTTGCATGATGTTAACAAAATTAATTACTCAACCTGCGATCAGGATGCCAACCAACCTCATGTCCTCAGGGACCTTGTTTTATCTGTTACAGACTCTTTCTCCAGTATCAACATCTTTATTTACCCAGTCAGATTGGCACCCTTAATTGTTCCCTCTCTGCAGTGCGACAGAAGCTCTACAAGAGTGGCGGCTATGTTCCCAATGCCTAGGCAATTTCTCCAGGATCTACTTCCTACAGCTTGCTTCAGTGCTTTTCATGACTGTTTTATTTACTCTGTTTTTATCTTATTGCCTTAAACCAGGAGTCTCCTTTAGATTCATTAAAGTTGAAAAATCTGCCTGCATTTGATTTTCTCTCTCGTCTCGGAGGACTCTTTCCTCTGTTCTGCAGCCCAGAGGCCAGCCCTGCCCATCCCTCACCCTGCTGGCTGCTTCCTAGTTCTTGCACTCACCTCATGGCCTGGCCTTAGCTGGCCTCTATTTATCCACATATGGACTTAGCCCAAAATGAATCTCTTTTTACAGCTTTTAAACACATGCAGATCGGCCCTATCTAAAAAAACCTTTCATTACCTTTCCCAAATCCTTCTAGAGCCCTAATTCTTCTCTCTCCTTCCCTTTTCTTGGCCAAGCTCCTTGTAAACATAACCTACCCTCAGCTTCTACTTCCTGACCTCACAATCATTGGGATACTGGCGTCTCTTCCCAGCAGCATATTGAATTCTCTCCTGCTGAGAATGTCATTGACTTAATTACTAGCTCCAATGGATACTCTTCTGAATTTCAGTTCCACGTTTTGTGGCCGAAGACTCAACATACCATTCCTTTTTTTTTGGAATTCTCTCCTATGATATGTATGGTACTTCTTTCTTCTGGCTTCCTGTGGGGGAACAATGGCATTAAGTACTAAGGAAACTGATCTCAAACATGCATAAAAGCATGGAATATGCATCTGCCTATGACTTATAACAGCTAACTTCTCAGTAGTAGCACATATTGGTACAAGGCTTCACAAAATTGCCTACCCATGCTGCCTCTTGGTCATTAATATCTATTCGTTCAATGAGGGTGTCAGGAATTCTCTCAAGTTAGTTCTAATTTTTGAGGACCAAGAAGCTGGCCTGGGGTCTAAGTTAGACTAACAGCCCTTAGCAGACAAGTCATATCAGAGCCTAATGCTTCTCGACCTAGGAGGTCACCTATTTAGAACTGGGATTCTTCTGCACTTGAGGCATACATGGTTCCCTAAACTTAACTGATGGAAAAAGAAAAAAAAAAAAGAATGAGAGGTGAAAAGTGGGACAGAGTCAATTCTTTGCTTCCACTGAAGTTCTCAGAGTGATTGCTGAGACTAAGGGCTAAAAGCTGGCTAGAGGGTAAGGAGATGGTTCGAAAAACACAGTGGTGCCCCTACAACAATATAGTGGCAGGGTAAGTGTGGGTCTGCTTTACCCTGCTGCAGAAGTTTCTTACAGTTCAGCAAATAGTTATTGGGTGTCCATTATGTCCCAGGTTTTCTTTGGGGCAATGGCAACACAAGGATGAGGAAACACACCTTTTATTCTCAAGGAGCAGCAATTTAGCAGACACTTCCATTAGGTGGGCATGAAAAATATGGTAAAACACCAGGAATCCTTCTCTCATCTAGAGTATTCTCTTCCTCTTCCTCTGCTATATTCCCCAACCAATGAAGACGGAATTTCAAATTTTGCCCCCAGTCCCGTTATAGTCCTATTCATACCTACACTTCTGAGCTCCCATAATGACACCTTGGATGAAGAATTTATTACTATCTTCCGTTTGTCAAAGGAATTTCATTACCAGTAAGTTTATTCTAAGAGATATCAATATACCTCCTACATTACTCTCTAAGATATGCTGCTTCTGTTGGATGAAACATTGGCAAGATCTTTTGGCTCATCGCATGTTATCCACATTTCTGTTCTTTCCTAAGTATTCCTACTGCTTTGGGATTTCAGTTATTAAGAGGACAATCAAATTGAATCAAAACAATTATGCAATAATATGCATGCCAAGGTTTCCTGGCACCTCTTACCAGAAACTCTACAGTGTGAGAGTGCATTCCCCAAATATTTTATTTACATTCAACTTGTCCCAAGGTATTGCACTAAGAATAGGAATGAATATATAGCCTGTTTGTTCAAAGAAGTAAGCCACATAGCCAAATTTGTACTGGTTAATGTTGTCTCCCTCATGAATAGAGAATATGGAATTGAAAAATGACTAGCATGGAGGACAGAATGACTCAGAAATCTAAGAATAGCCAAATCATGTGAAAAGACGCAAAAGCTGCTTCAAAATGAACTGCATCTGCCTGACTCACAAACCCAGCAAATTACAATATTTAAATCTATGCAGAATAGCCCTTCACCGGCATTTTAATGGCATATTTAACTTTGTGTTGGTATGGGTTTGCCTTCTTACTGTGAGATAGTTTATTAGTTCAAAGGTGTATTCTGGCTCAAAAAAAAAATATCAATCCAGTTTGTTCTGTTTCTTTGAGATTATAAATTAATAAATTAGGCTGTTTGGAATCATTTTAAGAATAAATTTGAAACTGCATTTTGAATAAACCACATGGTCTTCAGAAGTCGAGGAGACACCAACCACCAAAGCCCTGAGAAAGGAAGATAAGATGAGAGCCTAAGACCCCATGGGAGGTCCCATGTTGCCGTAGGTAAGCTCCTTATCTAGGATTCGGGGACTAATCAGACCCCCTAAATACAGTGTTTCCTCTGCATTAGTATTATAAGTCACTTTCTTGGGATTTAATTAGGAACAGAACTGAGAGTAGTCTGAGAGGGCATGTTCTTTGCTGTTCTCATCACCATACTCATCTCTAATAAACTGTCAAGGAAGAAATTCAGAACGAAGGAATTCAATGGAACTGAGTATCATCCTGCATTAGATACCTTGGTCAGGCATCATTACCAACACACTGTACCCTCTGAAGGTCCCACGCTTTGATCAGTAAACAGACCTATATCCTGAATCCTTTCCATGAAAGTCTTTGCATCCCCTTGCTTTAATTAAAATCTGGGTCTCATCCTAGGCTCAGCCTTCCCTGCAGCCCTTTCAAGTGGTGGTTGCTCTTGCAAGTGGTGTAGGTTGCTTCCCCATCCCACTGCCATTTCCACACTGTCCCTTCACCAGGGAACCCCTGTTTCTTCTAGTTTCATGTCATCTGGAGAGAATACCCAATCCCCTTCATTCCTGCTGTGATGACCCATGTTTTGTTTAATGCTCTGCCCTTGGGAGTGTTGACATTTCAAATAATTTTTGATCAAACACCTCCTATTTTCATTTTGCACTGGGTCTCACAAATGATGTAGCTTGTCCTATTCCTATAGGTAGTCTTGCCCTTTCAAATTAACTCTACACTAACAACTCAAACCATTTTTTAAGATAATATATTTATTTATTCATAAGAGACACACAGAGAGAGGCAGAGACATCGGCAGAGGGAGAAGGCTCCCTGCAGGAGCCCAAAGCAGACTCGATCCCAGGACCTCAGGATCACGATCTGAGCCAAAGGCAGACGTTCGACCACTGAACCAACCAGGCACTCCCAAACTATTTTTTATTTTATTTTATTTTATTTTATTTTATTTTATTTTATTTTATTTATTTTATTTTATTTTATTTTATTTTATTTCATTTCATTTTATTTTATTTTATTTATTTTATTTTATTATTTTATTTTGAGACAGACAGAGAAAGACCACACAAGCACCTGCAAGGAGAGGAAGGAGGAGGGAGGGCAAGCAGACTCCCTGTTTAGCAGGGAGCCTGACTTAGAACTAGATCCTAGGACCCTCATATCACAACTGGAACTGAAACCAAGAATTGGAGGCTAAACAGACTAAGCCATTCAGGTGCCCCCAGGCTATTTTTTTTTTAATTTTTTTTTAATTTTTTTATTTATTTATGACAGTCACAGAGAGAGAGAGAGAGAGGCAGAGACACAGGCAGAGGGAGAAGCAGGCTCCATGCACCGGGAGCCCGACGTGGGACTCGATCCCCAGGCTATTATTTTTATTAGGTGAATCAGAATGCTCCCTTGGTTGAAACACACTGATGGCTTTTCATTGCATTGAGAATCAAATTGTCCCTCATATCATGGTCTACAAAGCCCTGCCTGGTTGGGCTACAAGACTCCCTCCCCCAGTTCAATAATCCCGTTCACTGAAGTTGTGGGCACACTGCCATCTTTCAGATTGTTGTACATACTTGCTTCTCTTACTCAGACACTTTACACATGTAGTTTCCTTCCTCTGCAGTACTCTTTCCCACATTACAACCTTCTCATACCTCAAGATTTAACTTCCTGGGGGTTCCCTGGGTGGCTCAGCGGTTTAGCGCCTGCCTTTGGCCCAGGGCACGACCCTGGAGTCACAGGATCGAGTCCCACGTCAGGCTCCCGGCATGGAGCCTGCTTCTCCCTCTGCCTGTGTCTCTGCCTGTCTCTCTCTCTCTCTCTATCATAAATAAATAAATAAATCTTAAAAAAAAAAAAAAAAGATTTAGCTTGCTGTGCTTATTGCCAGAACAACCCCCAAATCTCAGTGGCTTATTAAAAAAAGCTTTACTCCTCCATCATAACACAGTCTGATCAGCTGGTTTCTACAGCCAGACTTCCTAATGAGGATTCAGGGGCCCTTTTCAATAGGGTGGCTTCATCACTTTCCAAGGCCTTAGATTCCTTTGCTGGATTGGCTCTGCCCAGCAGGAAGATGAAGGAGGCATGTATGGAGCATCACAGCAGAGGTTTATCACCAGGTCTCAAAGAGGAGTTTGCCAATCTTGCCCATATACCAGTGACTCCATGAATTTATAAAAGAGCCTGGGAAATATTGTTTAAGTCTATGCCCAGAAAGGAAAGGAAATGGGTTTGAGTGCATGTTAGTATCTTGGCCACTGTCTTCTACTCAGAGAGTCTCTGATTCTTAATCACAAACAGCTCACCTCTATTTTACTCTACTCTTGTAAATACTCTTGTAATTTTTCTTACCTCAATTTGTTGGTTTATTTACTTTTTAATTTTTTTAAGATTTTATTTATGTATTCATGAAAGACACACAGAGAGAGGCAGAGACATAGGCAGAGTGAGAAGCAGGCTTCCCACAGGGAACCCCATGCAGGACTTGATCCCTGGACCTGGGGATCACACCCTGAGCCGAAGGCAGATGCTCAACCACTGAGCCACCCAGGCATCCCAGTTGATTTATTTTTTGCCTTTTATTTGTTTAGACTTTCTTATCTACTAGAATGCAAATGCCTTGTGGGCAGAGATTTTACCAATCTTTTTCACTGTTATATCCTCAGGGCTTAGAGCAGTACCAAGGATATGGTAAATACTTAATTAAAAAAAAAAAAAAACTCTGTTGACTAATTTAATGAGTACAAGAAAAATATGTCTTGTTCCCCCTTGCTGCTAATATTGGTAACTATTCTTGTCTGTCATACAGGAATGATAGAATGGCAAGGTTCCCTACTCCTGCAGAGATTACCGGTGCTTTTAAAAGCAGGACATGTTTAGAAATAAATGTTCTGGAATCAGACTCCCTCAGTTCAAACCCCAAGGTTACTGCTTATTAGCTATGAAATCTTGAGTGACCTACTCAATCTCTCTAAGCCCTGATTTCCTCTTCTGTTAAAAAATATAATAGTAAAATTTATATATATATAATATCCACATCCCAGGATTATTGTAAGATAAATGAGATAATATATGTAAAGTACTTAGTAGCACGCTATGGTTAATGGCTCAATAAAAGTAAGTATGATTATTATTATTTAGCACCACATACCAAATGGCTGGTCCAATACATTGCACAAGCAAGCACTCAATATATATTGGTTGAATAAATGAACAAATGAATAAAGGAAAACCTTCTCTCATAGCTATTGACTCCAGTAAAAACGAGTGATCTTTACTGGACCTTCAGTCCATGAAAGCCCTTAGTTGCTAATGTTCAGCTCTTGGAAGGTGCTTTTATGCATAACAATAGTGTACAAGCCCTAGGAAACACCCAATGTTTTGAAAACTATCTGGCAATGTGTGGAAACTTGAACAAGAGCAGCAGACCTCATTCTCTTCCCTCACAATTTTTTTAAGTTTATTTTTTTTCCAGTTTTGAGATATAATTGACATACCTCACTGCATAAGTTTAAGCTATACACCATACTGGTTTGATTTACATATATTATGAAATGATCACTACAGTTATTTAGTTAGCATTTATCATCTCATGCAAATACAATGAAAAGAGAAAGCAAAACAAAATTTTTTTCCTTGTGATGAGAACTCAGAATTTACTCTTTGTAGCTTTCACATACATATGTCATAAACCTGTTAACCATAGTCATCATGCTATACATTTCAACCTGAGCACTTACTTATCTTAACTGGAAGTTTATACTTTTTGACCACCTTCCTCCAATTTCCCTCCTCTTACCCCCTGTCTCTGGTAAACACAAATCTGATCTCTTTTTCTAGTTGTTTTTTTGTTTTTGTTTGCTTGCTTTTAGATTACACATGTAAATAAGATCATATGATATTTGTCTTTCTCTTTCTGACCTATTTCATTTTAGCATAATGCCCTCCATGTCCATTCATGTTGCCTCAAATGGCAGAATTTTTCATTTTTTATGGCTGAATATTGTACACACACACGCACAGACACACACAGAAACACCACAACTTCTTTATCCATTCATCTGTGAATGGACACTTAGGTTGTTTCCATTTCTTGGCTACCGCAAATAACACTGCTATAAACATGGGAGTACAGATATCTTTTCAAGTTACTGTTTTCATTTCCTTTGGATATATGCCCATAAGTAGAATTACCAGATCATATGATAGCCTTATTTCTAATTTTTTGAGGATCCTCCATTCTGTTTTTCATAGTAGCTGCACCAGTTTACAATCGCATCAACAATGCAAAAATGTTTCCTTTTCTCCACATCCTTGCCAGCATTTATTTGTCTTTTTCATAGTGACCAATGGGCATAAGGTAATATCTTGTTGTGGTTTTGATTTTCATTTCCTTAATAACCAGAGATGTTGAGCATCTTTCCTGGTACCTGTTTGCCTTTCTTATATCTTCTTTGGAGAAATGTCTATGCAGGTCTTTTGCCCATTTTTAAACTGAATTATTTGATTTTTTCTATTGAGTTGTAGAAGTTCTTTATATGTTTTGGATATTAACCCCTTATCAGATATACAGTTTGCAAATATTTTTGGCATCCCATTGTTTTTGCACTTTGATGATGATTTTTGGGGGGGAGGGGCAGCACAGAAACTTTTTATTTTGACAGAATTCCACTTGTTTATTTTTTATTTTGTTACTTATGCTATAGGTATTATATCCAAAAAAATAATTGCCAAGACTTATGTCGAGGAGCTTTTCCTGTTTTCTAGGAGTTTCATGGTTTTAGGTCTTACATTTAAGTCTTTAATCCATAATTTTAAATATATCTCTCCATTCACATCATCTGACTTTTTAATTTTTAAATCCAACTTCTTTCACATATAGAAAGTTTCTTCCTAGTGAAAGAATAATGATGAAGGAAACAAATGATCAATTAATATTAGAGCAAATTTAAATCTTAGCATTGCCATATAATTTTAAGATCATTTGAAAAAATTAATCAAAATAAGTACATGTTCATAAAAAATTTCAAATGATATAGAGGAATACAGAGTAAGAAGAACATATTCCTCCACTGTTGAATATCAGTTCCATCTCCAGAAGCAAACCTTGTTAATGATTTGATTTTTTGTTTGTTTCTAGAAATTATCTATGTATGAATAAGCGTAGGTTTGCTTGCTCTGTCATTAAAAAAAAAACAAAAAAACAAAACAGTAAACACCTTTATTATCTGAGTGAAGATAGGAGGGAGGAGGATTTGTTTGCCCTTCCTGGCTTTGATTTTCCTCAGCTAGAACTCCAGCTCCTTGCCTTCTATCACATGGCCATCTGCCCTGACATGCTGGCCTAGTCTTCTTGTGATGCACTGGGTTGGAACTTCTGCTCCAGAAGATGCTGATTTGGGCATTCTTTGCCCTTTCATCATATTTCTTCTTCATTTCTTTGATCATTTTTGTTTAAAATCTTTTCCCTCTTCAGGACTCAGCTTGGCCCAGGGGCAGTGCATAGTGGGACTCTTCCACTGTTGGGGTGGTATGCTGTCAATGAGCATGACATAGATATTCACAAGGCCTTGGTGAAGCAGTTCATTGATGGATGCTTTGTAGACAACAACGAGCCTTGTTTTGCACACACAACCCTTGGAACTCCAGAAGAAGTTCCCCACATGCAGCCTCTAGGCATAGTAGCTCTTGTTCCCTCCCCAAACTCAGACTGCGGGTGTGGGGTATTTGTATTCCAACCTCTGCTTCTTATGGTAAGACTTCCTTTTGCCCTCAGACTTGTTTGTGCCAGTTGTCCCAGGAGATGCCCATCACTCATAGCTGGCTGAAAACAAAGCTACCGCCGTGCGCTTCCCATGCCTTTTATTGCCTGTATGATATTCCAATTGGAGACAGAGAGTGTGTGTGAGAGAGAGAGAGCAAAGAAAGGGGGGAGAGACAGAGAATTGCAAGCCAACTCCTTGCTGAGCACAGAGCCTGACAAAGGGCTCAATATCTCTATTCTGAGATCATGACCTGACCTGAAACCAAGAGTCAGCCATATAATCTACTGATCCACCCAGGCCTCCCTTAAACAGGCTTTTATTGGTAGATACTAAATTGCTTCTTTTTTGTTGGCTGTTGTATACCACCTTGTAATTGAAGTCTTGGTACACATATCTTTTCAAAATTATGGGAATATTTCTGAAGGATAAATTCTTAGAAGGGAAGTTTCTAGGTCAAATAACATGTGCCTTTAAGTTTGAGTGATTTTTCTAAACTACCTCTAAAAAGGTGGGTCATTTTATGTATTTTTTTAAAGATTTTATTCATTCACTTATTAGAGAGAGAGCACAAGCAGAGGAGAGGGAGAAGCAGAGGAGAGGGAGAAGAGGAGAGGGAGAAGCCAGACTTGGGGCTCACTCCCAGGACCCTGGGATCATGACCTGAGCCTAAGGCAGATGCTTAACCAAATGTGCCACCCAGGCACCTCGGGGTAATTTTATGTAATTTTTAAATGTACATCACACTATCTTCTTAATTAACATTTTAAAATCAGGAATGAAAAGAATCTTTTCATGTGTTTGCTGGAAGTTAGTGGTTTTTTTTGTTTTTGTTTTTGTTTTTGATGAAATAGCTACAGAAGCACTTTACCCATTTTATATATGATTTTTTTTTTCAGTTCTGTGTGAAAGTAAGAAAAACTAGCTTTTGTTTGCCATACACATTGAAAATAATTTTTCTAATTTTTTCATTTTTCTTTGACTTTGTTTATGGTGATTCTTGCAACACAAAAGTTTAAAATTTATAACTAGTCATGCATCATCCATCCTTTCCTTCCCTGATTATTTCACCATACACAGAGAAGACTTCTATGCTCATAAAAAACTTCCTATGCTTTCTTTTGATGATTTCTGAATTTCATCTAAATCTCAGATCTATCTGAAATTCTTTTGGTACAGAAATGAGGTAAGTCACTAAGTACCTTTATAAACTGTAAGTTGTTAGAAATTATTTTCCCTTTTATTGAATTCCCTCACTGATCTAAATGCTATCATCATCAACTACTAAATATCTACATGAATCTAGATCTATATCTTGTTTCTTGAAGCTAATCACAATTCTCCATTTCTTTACCAGTCTCTTATCCTTTAGATTATGATAGTTTAACTTCAAATTTAGTATCTGATAAAACTTGTTCTAGCTCACTACTCTTTTTCTTTCCAGAATATTTCTTGTTATTCTCAACCGGCTATTTGTCAGTAAAAAAAAATTAAAAACTTTGTTCATTTACTCCAAAATACACCTACTGGCAGTTTAATTACCCACAACAATAAGGAAACTAGACTTATTCACAATGTTGATTCTGTTTATCCTAGAGTAAGGTATATTTCTCCACTCTTTCAAGTCCTTATGTCCATCAGTAGAGTGCTACATATTAATAGATAGTTAAAAAACAAATTTAGCTATTTTTGTCTTTTTTTCTGATTACTATATTAACTTTGAACCAACTACCTTGCTAAATTCTGTTTGCCAAAGCTTTTCAGTAGATTTTCTGGATGCTTTCCTGTTATTAATTAGATCTTTCATTGATTTATTCAATAAATAGTTATTAAGCACTAATATGTGCCAAGCATTAATCTAAATACTAGGCAAAAAGCAGTGATCAAAACTGACAAATTTCTTTCTCTTCTGGAACTTATATGTTAGTAAGAAGAATAGGATAATAATTAAATATATATTATGTTAGGTGATTATAAATATTAAAGAAAAAACAAATTAGGTAAGAGAATAGAGAATTACAGAGGTAGAAAGTAGTTACTGTTTTAAGTTGGGGAGTCGGTAAACTCTGGCCTGAATGAAAAAAAAAAAAAGGGAATGAGTTACTTCAATACTCAGAGTCAGGACAGAAAAAGGAAAAGCAAGCAGAAAGGAACTGAATGAGAAATATGCTCAAAAGACCAATTGGCTAAAAGTCATGAGTAGGAGAGAGTGTAGCCAAAAGGATCATGTAGCATCATATGGGTTTTGCATTTTAATCTGTGAGACAGGAAAAGCCAAAGGTGAGATCTGTGAGTGAAAATGGCATGATTTAACCATTATTTTTAATATCTGGGTGGCTCAGTGGTTAAGTGTCTGCCTTTGGCTCAGGTCCTGGGATTGAGTCCTGCACCAGGCTTCCTGTATGGAGCTTGCTTCTCCCTCTGCCTATGTCTCTGCCTCTCTCTGATAAAATAAAATCTTAAAAAAAAAAAAAAAATCCTTCTGGCTGTGAAGAAAGGATCAAGAAACAGAGCATTCAAGGTCGGCTGCCTAGGGAAATGGTAGAGGTGAGATGGTGAAGGCTGAAAAGAAGCACCAAGAAAGTGGAGAGAAGTGATCAGAAGATCTAGGATATTTTTTTTAAAGATTTTATTTATTTATTCATGAGAGACACGGTGAGAGAAGAGGCAGAGACACAGGCAGAGGGAGAAGCAGGCTTTGCCATTCTTGTAATTTATTATTATAGCCTCTTCATTTCTAATTTTGTGGGGGGGTTGCTTTTTTTAAATAAAGATTTTATTTATTTATTCATGAGAGACACACAGAAAAAGGCAGAGACATAGGCAGAGGGAGAAGCAGGCTTCACGCAGGAAGCCCGATGTGGAACTCGATCCCGGCACTCTGAGATCACGCACTGAGCCAAAGACAGATGCTCAACTGCTGAGCCACCCAGGCATCCCTAATTTTATGTTTTTGTTCTTTCTCCAGTTTTCTTTGAGAGTTAGGCTAATAGGTTTTTATTTTATTGTCATAGTTTCTCAAAAAACCAGTTATAAAATGTATTTATTATTTCTAATGTTTTTCTTTTATTTCATTAATTTATGTGACCTTTCTTATTTCTTCCTTATTTTAAATTAAGTTTTGCTATTTTTAAAAAATATTCACCTGAATAGCTAATAGTTTTCATTTAATTTATCCTTTCAGAGCAAATCAAAGATTTATGGCTATCATATTTTTTTCTAGCCACAGCTTTTCATATACCATATGTTTTTGGATCTGAAGTCTTCTTATTTTTATTTTCCAGCTATGAAATTTTGGCCTAGATTTCTTCATAGAGTTAAAAAAAAAAAGAATTTAGAACTTCAAATTTAATCAAAGTAATTTTACTTTGATTTTTGTTATAAATTTCTACTTATTACAAGATAGTCCAAGAATATTGCTTATAATGTTACTACTGTTTAAGATTTATTGAGATTCTCCTTGCAGTCATCTAGACAATTTTGGGAAACAACCCACGGAGACTTGAAAAGAAACATTTTCTGTAACTATTAAATAGAATTCAATGTAAATCTGTTAGTTCTATTTAATTCTGTTATTTAGATTCCTCATATCCTCTTTTATTTTATTTTTTCATTTTGCCTCTCACATGAAGTGAGTTATAAATCTCCTACTATTATTGCTCCCACATCTTGCTTCTTGGAAGTGCTGAATTGCTGTTTGTGGTTTTGATGTTGTTTTACCTGGAATATGAAGATTCCTAATGGGGTGTTATGGAGCATCTTGAAAGAGATAAAGCCTCTTTTGAAGACATATAAAAAAGCTGAACAAAAGAATAAGTCTGGCAAGCAGGGTATGAAAGTACAGGTGCTCAGAGGAGGGAAATAGCTCCAGAGGCAAGTGGACATGTGTTTGTTTTGCTTGGTGCATTGGCCAGTTCTTCTTCTTTCTTCCTCCTCTTCTCTTCTTCTTCTTCTTCTTCTTCTTCTTCTTCTTCTTCTTCTTCTTCTTCTTCTAATTCTTCTTCTTCTTCTTCTTCCTCTTTCTTCTTCTTCTTCTTTCTTCCTCCTCCTTCTCCTTCTTCTTCCTCCTCCTTCTTCCTCCTTCTTCTTCCTCCTTCTTCTTTCTCCTTCCTTCTCCTTCCTCCTTCTCCTTCCTCCTTCTCCTTCCTCCTTCTCCTTCTCCTCCTTCTTCTCCTCCTTCTTCCTCCTCCTTCTTCTCCTCCTTCTTCTCCTCCTCCTTCTCCTTCTCCCTTCTCCTTCTCCCTTCTCCTCCTTCTTCTCCTCCTTCTTCTCCTCCTTCTTCTCCTCCTTCTTCTCCTCCTTCTCCTTCTTTTCTTCTTCTTCTTCTTCTTCTTCTTCTTCTTCTTCTTCTTCTTCTTCTTCTTCTTCTCCTTCTTCTCCTTCTTCTCCTTCCTCTCCTCCTCCTCCTCCTCCTCCTCCTCCTCCTCCTCCTCCTCCTCCTCCTCCTCCTCCTCCTTCTTCTTCTTCTTCTTCTTCTTCTTCTTCTTCTTCTTCTTCTTCTTCTTCTTCTTCTTCTTCTTTTTTCATTTGCCAGTTCTGAGCATGAAGCAGGAGGCTGGGGGTCTAAGAAAAAGGCCAAGCAGATGTCCTTGCTTAAGAGTAGAAAACCCAGCAGAACTTCTGACCATCCCATGATGCTGGAGAGGCATAAATTAGAGACATGAAGAGCTAGGATTCCAGCCAGAAAGAAGGCACAGAAAACAATACCCATGAGGGAGAACCTCATGACATTGAATTCTGCAGCTATGTGGGCAAAAAGAGCCTAAGAAGCCAAGAAGGATGTCTTTGAAAAGCAAAGAGAGGATTTGGCTGTCCAACAGTTGTACTAGAAGACAGGCACTCAAGTATTGTTCACACAAGAAGAGAGAGGCATAGGTGAGCATCCTGGGCTCTCAACAGAAATTCCTTGGGAACTATACCTGGAACAGAAGTGAGAGAAATCTAGAAAGAAGTCTTAGAAAAGGCGCAGTCCAGTCTGGAATTTAATTTCTGATTCGATTAAAGGGATCAACCTCCACTCCTTCTGGTCTTTAAGAAAGGCAATATGAAGAAGCCTCTACAGTTTTCCATATGTAATGTCAGACATTAAATTAAAAAAAAAAAAAAGGTATACTAAAAAACAGGATTATATAACCTAACACCAAGAGAAAAAATAGTCAGTAAAAATAGATCCACAGGTTACCCAGATAGTGGAATTATTGAATAAGGACATTAAAATATCATGACTAATACATTCAAGAAAATAGAGAGAAAGATAAAGAGTTAAAATATGAAAAATTTCACCAGAGTTAAATCTTGAAAAGAAAGTCAAATGAAATTTCTAGATGCAAACAGAACAATTAAAATTATAAACTTGATAAAGGGACATATGGCAGATTAGACAGAGAACAGTAGCAATTTGGTGAACTGAAATACAGAACAATAAAAAATTTCGTACTAAGGCACAGAAGGGTAAAAAGATTAAAAATACAGAAATGTATATAAGAAAAATAATTTACATGTCAGACATGTTACTGGAGTTCTGGAAGAGAAGAGAAAGGGAATCAAGAAAAAGCAGTATTTGCAGAGAAAATGGTTGATGAAGCCACAGGTTCACGAAGCCTTTTGCACACTCCTAGTATGAATATGAGGAACATGAAGCCTAGACACATCATTGTCAAATGGCTGGAAGTCAAAAAATCAAGGGAACTTTTGGTACTTCCAAAAGAAATGATTAGGGGATTGGAGAGCACTGGGGGAGACACATTTTTAAAAAGAGAAACAATAAAACAAACAAGTAAATTTTTAACAGACATGAGGAAAGCCAGAAAGCAACAATATGACACCTTTAAAGTATCCAGAGTAAGTATCTGCCCACCTAGAATGTTATAGACAGTGGAGGAAAATATCAATCCAAAATGAAAGCAAAATAAAGACTTTTTCAGAAAAATAAAACTCCAAAAAAAAGTATTGCCAGAGACCTGCCCTACAAGAAAATACTAAAGGGATTTCTTTGGCAAAAGAAAAAATGACTCCAGATGAGTTAAAATGATCTCAGAGTAAGAAATAAAGAGAACAACGGAAAGAGTTAAGTAATATAGCAAATATAAATTAATGCTAACTGAGCAAAATAATCATTTCTGTTAGGTTCAAACATGTATGTAGAATTGAAATTATGACAATAATATATAAAGAATAGAAAAGGGGGCAGCCTGAGTGGCTCAGTGGTTTGGCACTGCCTTCGGCCCAGGGCCTTATCCTGGGGTCCTGGGATCTAGTCCCATGTCGGGCTCCCTGCATGGAGCCTGCTTCTCCCTCTGCCTGCCTATGTCTCTGCCTCTCTCTCTCTGTGTCTCTCATGAATAAATAAATAAATAAAATCTTTTAAAAAAATAGAAAAAGTAAAATGAAATTTTATTTTTTAAGATTTTATTTATTTATGATAGTCACAGAGAGAGAGAGAGAGAGAGAGAGAGAGAGAGAGGCAGAGACCCAGGCAGAGGGAGAAGCAGGCTCCTTGCAGGGAGCCCGATGTGGGACTTGATCCCGGGTCTCCAAGATCGCGCCCTGGGCCAAAGGCAGGTGCCAAACCGCTGTGCCACCCAGGGATCCCTAAAATGAAATTTTAAATGTTTAAATTCCTAGCATGAGGGATCCCTGGGTGGCGCAGCGGTTTGGCGCCTGCCTTTGGCCCAGGGCGCGATCCTGGAGACCCGGGATCGAATCCCACATCGGGCTTCCGGTGCATGGAGCCTGCTTCTCCCTCTGCCTATGTCTCTGCCTCTCTCTCTTTCTCTCTCTGTAACTATCATAAATAAATAAAAATTAAAAAAAAAATTCCTAGCATGACTAGGGAATGGTAAAAGTTATATTTTATAGCTAGATTATATTAAGATATACATATTGTAATCTCAACATAAACAGGAAAACCATAGTAATGCAATGTAAAACTAACAAGAGGCAGAGAAGGAAAAATAAAAAAAAAAATGTATCAATCAAAAAGAAGAAAATAAAAGAAAGGAAAAAAGAACTTAGATGGAATGAATTTAAAAAAATAGATGGTAAATGTAAACTCAAATATATCAGTGATTAAATAAAAATAAATGAAATATTCCCATTATATGAAAAATGCAAAAGCAAAACCAAATACAAGTGCATGTCCTTATAAGATAGAGGACACTGAAAGGCTGAAACAAAAGGCCAGTAAAAGATATGCTATACAAATATCAACTAAGAAAAAATGGTGTAGTCATGTTAATATAAATTTTAAGACAAAAACATGACTAGAAATAATGGGCACTATTCTTAATACTAAAGATATCACTCCAGTGACAATAAATAAATAAATAAATAAATAAATAAATAAATAAATAAATCTAATAAGAAAGGGTGAAAAGATATGGACAAAAGAGACAGAATGAAAAGGAGAAACAAAATCATGATCTGTTTGGTAGGGTTTCCTTTGCTGTGATAGAACAAGCAAAGAAAATCAGTATGGAACACAGAAGCCCTGAAGCTAATCTTTAGTCACAGAGCCACTTTATGATACATTCCATAGAGATTGTGCTAACTATTCTATTGCATTTCAAAGGGTTGTGTATTTGGTAACTTTTAAGGGCAGTATTTGGCGGGGAGTGGGGGGGGTGGGGGGGGTGGGGGAGGGTTGTGGCACAGAGAGGGAGAGAGAGCGAATCTTAAGCAGGCTCCACACCTAGCATCAGCCCCATGTAGGACTCCATTTCACCACCCCAAGATCATACTCTGAGCCAAAATCAGGAGTCCGTGGCTTAACTGCCTGAGCCACCCAGGTGGTGCAAAGAGCAGTATTTTTTATCTATCAGTTAGGTTATATAGAAAACACTGCACTCCTTTTTTAGAGCTATCTGCTGCCAGTGCTGCCTCCTGCTGTTCCTGCCCCACCCTGATTCACTGCCTGCCCAGCTTCCCCTGCCTGCCACACGCCCCCTCCAAACTGGCTTGCCATGTTAGCCACTGATATTTGGAGTTCTTACAACATGGCAGATATGGACAACCTGTCTAGAGTAGTTAGAAGACGAGTGAATGCTCTCAAAAATCTTCAAGTTAAATGTGCACAGATAAAAGCCAAATTCTATGAGGAAGTTCATGATCTTGGAAGAAAATATGCTGTTCTCTATCTGATGTGATCTGAGATCACTAATGCAATTTATGAACCTATGGAAGAAGAATGTGAATGGAAACCAGATGAGGAGGACAAAATTTCAGAGGAGCTAAAAGAAAAAAGCCAAGCTTGAAGATGAGAAAAAGGATGAAGAAAAAGAAGACCCGCAAGGGAATTCCTGAATTTTGGTTGACTGTTTTTAAGAACGTTGACTTGCTCAGTGATGTGGTACAGGAACATGAGGAACCTATTCTGAAGAACTTGAAAGATATTACAGTGAAGTTCTCAGATGCTGCCCAGCCTATAAGTTTTCTCTTAGAATTTCACTTTGAACCCAATGAATATTTCACAAATGAAGTGTTGACAAAGACATATAGGATGAGGTCAGAACCAGATGATTTTGGTCCCTTTTCTTTTAATGGACCAGAAATTATGGGTTGTATAGGGTGCCAGATAGATTGGAAAAAAAGGAAAGAATGCCACTTTGAAAACCATTAAGAAGAAACAGAAACATGAGAACGTGGGGCAGTTTGTACTGTGACCAAACAGTTTCCAATGATGCTTTCTTTAATTTTTTTGCCCCTCCTGACTTTCCTGAGATTGGAGATTTGGATGCTGCTGCTGAAGCTATCCTGGTTGCAGACTTTGAAATTGGTCACTTTTTACATGATCAGTATTTTACTTTACTGGAAAAGCCACTGAAGATGATGATGATGATTATGATGAAGAGGGTAAAGAAGCAGATGAGGAAGGAGAAGAAGAAGGAGATGAGGAAAATGATCCAGATTATGATTTAAAGAAGGATCAAAACTCAGGAGTGTGCAAGCAGCAGTGAAGCAGGATGTATGTGGCCTTGAGTATAACCTGCACTGTAATAGCCGACACACAACTATTATTTACTTACAGCCTTATGTTTTTGTATTTTCTTGGTAGACTCAGTATTTTTTTTAGAGGAAAGGAATTGATAATTTTAGACCAATTTGTTCTACTTAGCATTTTCACTCTAGTTTTTCTCCAGATCTATTGATTGCACATATTCTTTCATGTATGTTCATTCATCACTACATGGTTTAGTTCTTCTGTAGTAACCTGTATCATGTAACAAAGATTTTAGATTACAGTTATGAAAGTGAACAGACTTGTTAAACAGTTTTTTTGTTTTGCTAATTTTTTTCCTGAAGAACCAAAGTATTTTTTAAGCTGGTAGTTCAATTGGATTTATGTTTGCTTACACTAGCTGTACCATTCATTATTTTGTTATAGAAATGCAGTGACATAGACTAATACAATTCATCACTTAAAAAACAAAAGCAGAACTTTTTGAGACAAATATATGGTTAAGAATTTCCAGAAAGACCACAACTGATAATTTAGATTATTAATGGATTTTTGTATTTTAGCTGATGTAGTTAAAAACTCAGTAAGGAAACAATAGTAAAGAAACCTAACTCATAGTGTGATTATTGGTTATTTTAGGGAGGTGAATAAAGCCTATTTTCATAAGTTAAGCCTCATTATTGTAACTGTACTTTTAAATTTAACTTCCATTAACTAAGCATCTTTTTCCTTATGGTAGTGTCTACCTTCTACTTCCTTGTAAGGGATGAATTTACATCATTTGAGAAGCCTATTTCAAGTTTTTGTTGTTATTGTTTGCTTGCTTGTTTTCGTTTTTGCAGCCTAAGATAAAAATGTCAAATATAATTTTATTCTCACAAGATAATGGCTTAATTTTGTACTAATTCAGGTAGAAGCAGAGGCCAAGCTTGAATTAAGCTTTGTACCCAGTTTACCATATTATGGAAGAAAAGAATGTCAACTTTGGGAGATGTATTAATCTGTTAATCAAGAAAGTATAAGAAAGAAAGACCAAATCTTAAATGATGTATTTTTTTTTAAAGAAAAATTTTAAAGTTTAAAATTTTTTCCTTTGATTAGGCTAGAAAGAAAGACCGAAGCCTCTATGGTTCATTCGATTCTTATTGCTTTTAAAGTATGAGTATGTCATTTACCCATGCTTCTGTTTACTATGTATTAAAATGGGTAGTATTGTTTACCTAACTACCTCACAAATATGTTAAGGCATATTAAGTTAAATTTTATGAAATGTCTCTCTATCTCATTAAAAGCTAAAAAATTTGGATATATCTGTACCACACACACACAAAAAAAAGAAAACACTGCATTCAAAAATTGCCAAAATTTACTATACAATGAGCCATAAAGTTAGTTTTGACACTTTTTTTTTTACAAATTAACTTTATTGAGGTATAATTTACATATAGTAAGATATATCCATTTTACATGTACAGTTTGATGAGTTTTGACATTTACACTCATGTTGCTTGCTATGGACACAATTAAGGTTCTGTATATTTCCACTATACCAAACAACTGACTCCTTCATTCTACCTTGCAGTCAATCCTCTTCCCAATACCAGGCTATTTTATTTAACCGCTAATAGGCTTTCTGTTTGTTATGTCATGTGGTGTCAAACATAAAAGGAAGTCTCTGGAGCCAGACTGCCTTGGTGAGAACTAGTTTTGTGACTGCCTATAAATCATTAAAACTTTCTATCCCTCAGTTTTGTCATCTGTAAAAATTGAGATTATAATTATAGCAATTTCTTGTTAGGATTGTTATAAGGATTAGGTTAATGAATATAAAGTGCTTATAAATATGCCTAGAACATATCTTGTGTCTTTTAAGTATTAGCTGATTTCCTAAAGACCCATCATTGCTCATGGGAATTTTGTTTAGAGACCTATTATATGAAGAAGGCATAATGATGGCATGAATCACTATTTTCTCTGTATATTATTTGCTATTCAGAATTTTAACAGAAAATCTATTTATGAAAGCAACTTCAATTGCTGAGCATATTAGAAAATTCAGCTGAAGATATAATGTTGCATTCTATTTCCTTTACAAAGGCAACAATGTCTATTTTTTGAAGAATCAGGGTAATTTAAGAGAATATGTTTAATCAGAACAGAGAAAAATAGCTTACATTATTTAACGCATTCTGTAACAAACAAAATCTCCATTTGTCTAAATAAATTAGGTGCCCATTAAGCAATAATAAGAGTAATATTATCTACTTCCAATTCTCACTCTTCATGCTCATTAGCAAATAAGAAGGCATCATTAATAGAGGGTACTCTTAAATCCCATCTTCAACACTCCAGTTTCCCTTGAGATCGCATAAATCTCTTACCTTTTAAATCCCATGCATAATTCATGCCCTGGATAAGTGAATTAAGTATTTCAAGGAGGAAAAAGAATTCCAACTCCTTCTTTTTGAGTAGAAACTATTCACTCAAAAGTCTTTTTAAAATCAAATGCGTATCTAAAACAAAACCAAGTATAAACAATTAATTTTTTTATAAAAGTAAGTAAAATAATTAGTGGGTTATTTAGTTTTAACTGATTTCTAACAACTGCAGCCTCAGTTACAATTAATTATATAAATTATGTCTAACTAATGTACATAAATATCTTCTGACAGCTTTATTTTCTATCTCCATGGTTCAGAGAAAGAATCTTAATTCATAATCAAGATAAACCATGAACCAAATTAAAGATCTTGATAAAAGTAGAAAATGTATAATTAGTATGGCCTATAAAGTATCAACAACAGCAGATCATGGTTTTAGTTGAGTATTTTAACCTGAAGGTTATTTTTTAAAAGATATCTATCAAGACATTAAATATATCAGCATGTAAATTTATATTTATCATTTATTCCTACATGTACAGAATAAGAAAAGATTTGAACAAAAAGGGAAATAAATAAGTAAACCAGAATTTTTTAAGCAAATGATCCTTAGGCTCAGATATCATAAAATTGACCATTCTACTTATTGTTTCACTTGGTATTACTAAGATAGAATATCAATTAAAAACCATATTTCCCTTTAACTGTATAAGAGTAAGGTAAAGGTCACTATGTAAGAAAATATATCTATGACCATCTTTATGCCAGAAAACATAAGGAAACTAAAAAGAAATATTAGCACACCACAATATATGGGCTTTATTTGGTCCTTTTTCAAATAGACAAACTGGGGGGTGGGTTGGGGGGAAGAAATGTGAATTAGATATTTGACAATCCTAGCAAATTACTATTTTTATAGTATGATAATAGAATCATTAGAGAAATGAAATATTTACAGAAGAAACAATGTAATATCAGGGATCCAACCCAGCAGAGGTGGAGAGAAGATGAGTAGCTGACAGAAGAAATGATCAATCACATATTGACAAGAGGTCAGGCTGACCAGAGTATATTGGGTTCATTATATAATTCTCTCCTTTTGTATATGTCTGAAGTTTTCCATAATAAGAACCTTTTTAAGAAGATCTTCTAATGTCTGTCTTAAAGAAAATTGACATTAACTACATGAAAATAGATAATAAAAATATTTTGGATTAGATAGTATTCACCCTCTTCATATACAGTTCTTGGGCATTAACTCAAGTGTGAAATTAAACACACTGTGTGGGTTAATGCCTCTTCATTAAAAAATCTTGCATTCACTGAAACTAATATCACATTGTATGTCAACTAACTGGAATTTAAATAAAAACTTGAAAAAAAAGTAAATAAGAAATAATGCATTGAAGAAACCTAAGGTCATGCAAGTGATACATCCCCTCAATTTACAATTGACAATTAAATTGTTTAAAATAGAAGGCAGGGAAAGTAGAAAAGCCTGTAAGCTCTCAGAACACACAAATAGGGATCCCTGGGTGGCGCAGCGGTTTGGCGCCTGCCTTTGGCCCAGGGCGCGATCCTGGAGACCCGGGATCGAATCCCACGTCGGGCTGCCTGCATGGAGCCTGCTTCTCCCTCTGCCTGTGTCTCTGCCTCTCTCTCTCTCTGTAACTATCATAAATAAATAAAAATTTTAAAAAAAGTTTAAACATATATCATGAAAAAAAAAAGAACACACAAATATTACTCTGACTCTATCACTGACTTGTAACTAACTTTGTTCTCCTCAATTTTCTAATGTTGTCACCAGTTATTAGGTTTTTTTCTTTAGACTCTTTAAACACAGATCATTAAAAAAAAAAAAAAAAGTGTTGCTTTGTAGTGGATTGTGTCAAGTTAACCTGATGAAACTTCATGTCATGTGCTTCATGTACAAACACCATTGTCTTGAGAGGCTGAGAATGTGCCTGAAAAAGAATGCGAATGATGACATCTGAAAAGCTTGAAAACTGTTCTGTAATGTTTGAGGTGATCATAGTAGGCCTATGTGTCCCAGCCTCCTGATAATCATGCCTATGAGTTTCAGGATTCTCAAGAATTTGAGAAATTATTTTTCCATTATCATGAAACCCCAGATTCTATACTTTGATGGCTAATTTTGAAAATTACACAATTGTTGTTTCAGATCCAGTCCAATTTTTGCTTCTAAGGGACCAGAACACTCATTTCCCTTCAAACAGTTTGCTGTCTTAGGAGGGATAGTTGCATCTTGACAAAATTTATCACTATAAATTCAAGCTGTGCCTATACAGTCATGAAACCCAAACAACCAGATAAAAAAGTGAAAAATCCAATGAATCCTTTGAATGTTTCTATAGGAGACTTATCTTAGTGGTAGTGGAAAATAATATGTTTCAGTTGCATATATTTTTAAATATGAAACTAGAGCTCAAAAAAGAAAATTCTGATTTTTCTCTTGTGGTCTATTTCAAGATAGGCAAATCGCAATAAAATAACTGGAATACTGATTGACTTTAGTATGAATAGACCTGAATGAGTATAAATATATCATGTGGACAAAAAGCACAGACCTTTTTTAGTAAAGTAACTTTTTCCACTGCTTTTGTTTTTAGAGGAATTAGCTAACATCACTTTTATAGAAGTATTTCAAAACTAACATTTCCCTATGGTATCTCTTGGGATAATGATATCTTATTTAATGATAATGAGGTCCTGAATTGCCATAAATCCTTAATGTTAAATGCAACAAACAATATATTTGCTGGACATTATTTGAAAGCCTTTTATATAATTGCTTGAGTCATGTTAATAGCAAATGCCGCCGGACTGTTTTGCCAATTGAAGTCAATAACAATAGAAGAACTGACAAGGGGATGTGAATTATAGTTTTTAATTCTGGCCTTGATAATACATGCTCCAAAAATCAATGAAGATTGTAGCAGTTCAGTTTCCAGCGATTAAGTAACTATTTAAATAAGGTTAGTTGTAGTAAATAGGCAAAAATCCCCAAATCCCACAACACATGGAAGTCTAGGGCACCAACATAGCTTTAGACCTCCATCACTGGGTATGATAACATGCCATCCATTTTCTTAAGTGGTTTTATTAGCTTCACTTACTCGTAATACTTAATATTTAATGGCAAGGGAGAATTCCCAACAATTAGCTCCTGGAAAGTAGCCAATCCACCCACATTAAATTTATATTTGCCCAACAGAGTTTCCAAGGCCAGGGTAGTAACAAAAATGAATAAGAAAGTGAAATTGCTCATAATAGGTATTATAGGCCCCTCAGCACAGAGTGGTCAGAACACTTCCTTTGACCCACCTGAATGCAGTCTCCCAACTGCACAAGAAAGCTAGCACCAGGGACGCCTGAGTGGCTCAGAGGCTGGGAGCCTGCCTTCAGCCCAGGGCGTGATCCTGGAGTCCCAGGACCGAGACCCACATCAGGCTCCCTGCATGGAGCCTGCTTCTCCCTCTGTCTGTGTCTCTGCCTCTCTCTCTGTGTCTCTCATGAATAAATAAATAAAATTTAAATAAAATGATAATAAAATAAAATAATAAAATAAAATAAATAAAATAATTAAAATAAAATAAAATAAGATAATGAAAGCTAGCACCAGCTGAGAAAGCACCAGCTGTCTGAACTTGACAGTCAGAAATGAGTTCTTCCTTCTGATCCAAGAAAACAGAGATGAAATGGCTGCATTTTATGAATATATCATAGGGATAACTAATAATGACTGTAGCCAGCATCCAAATATCTAAATATCACAGAAAGTCAAGACTTGTATTTGCATCGTCAGCCACTGACTCAGATTATGTGTGTGGATTTTTTTTTAAGATTTTATTTATTTATTCATGAGGGGCGGGGGCAGAGAGGCAGAGACACAGGCAGAGGGAGAAGCAAGCTCCACGCAGGGAGCCTGATGTGGGACTCCATCCCTGTTCTCCAGGACCAGGCCCTGGGTTAAAGGCGGTGCTAAACTGCTGAGCCACCTGGGCTGCCCTATGTGTGTGGATTTATTTATTTATTTATTTGTTTGTTTGTTTGTTTGTTTGTTTAAGATTTTATCTATCTATTCATAAGAGACACACAGAGAGAGGCAGAGACAAAGGCAGAGGGAGAAGCAGGCTCCATGCAGGGAGCCCAATGTGGGACTCGATCCTGGGACTCCAGGATCACGCGCTGAGCCGAAAGCAGACACTCAACCGCTAGGCCACCCAGGCATCCCACGTGTGTGTATTTAAACTGATAAAAAGATATGTGTGTTAGGTAAGGCTCTGAAGTCAGATCGATGTTTGAATTCTAGCTCTGCCATTGCTTCTCAGCCTTTTGGCTAAGATCAAGTGTAGTATCGAGCTCTGCCATTTGCAGACTGTTAGAAATGAACCTTTCAAGTTTTAAGACTGGTAATATGAGAACAATAGCTTTTTCTTTAAGTTTTTATTTAAATTCCAGGGACGCCTGGGTGGCTCAGAGGTTGAGCATCTGCCTTTGGCTCAGGGCGTGATCCCGGGGTATGGGATGGAGTCCCACATAGAGCTTCCTGTGAGGAGCCTGCTTCTCCCTCTCCCCATGTCTCTACCTCTCTCTCTGTGTGTCTCTCATGAATAAATAAGTAAAATCTTAAAAATCAATAAATCAATAAATAAATTCCAGTTAACATACAGTGTTATAATAGTTTCAGGTGTGCAATATAGTGATTCAACACTTCCGTACAACACCTGGTGCTCATCACAGCAAGTGCTCTCCCAAATCCCCTTCACCTGTTTAACCCACCCCACACCCACCTCCCCTCTGGTGACCAGCAGTTTGGAGAACAGTACTTGTATCTCAATTATCAGTTGTTATAAGGGGCAAAATAGTATACAGCAAAATATATCGCTGTTTCTAGAAGTTCTCAATAATTATTAACTACTATTCATGGTACTGTAGTCAGTTGTGCACATGGTTTCCAGATTGAATAAAAACAAAGACACTCAATTAAATGTTAATTCGACATAAATAATGAATATTTTCTTAGCATAGGTATGTCCCATGCAATATTTGGAACAACTTTATGTTAAAAAATTAGTCATTGTTTATCTGAACTTAAAATTTATCTGGGTGCCCTGTACCTTACCTGGCAACCCTATGCCTGCATCAATGCAGTCAAGAAAATTCATTGATCTGTTACTTAGTCAAAACTTACTGGTAAGTAAGAGATCTAAGTCAGTCAAACAAAATGTGCACATTGAAGCTCCTGTTCATTATTTAAAGACATATTCCCTACATCTTTACTCAGTGTCTATGAGTCTCGAGTAAAATCTCAAGACTAAAAAGTTTATATTCTGATTAAGAGATGTTCCTCTTGGAGAGCTGCACCTATAAAAAAGCTCCAAGTGTCCTTGTGGAAAAGCTCCAGGCCTTTGAAAGGAGCACTGACAAAAACAACTGCTGGCTACAAGGACTACGAGTCAGGCCTGTCTTCCCCAAGCCCCTGTGCTTTATCTTCTGCTTGGCTCCTGTCAGCTTGTGACCCCAGACTGAGCCATGGATTTTGGCTCTCCCACTGGTATCTCTTGTGCTACCCCAATATCTGGCCTCAGTCACGTCTCTGATTCTGATTCAAATACATGGACTGTGCTTTGGAATGTTGTCCATGTTTTCTCAGCATTTCCACCCCTGTTTTGTTCCTGGCTTGACTTTGCACCCACATCTCAGTGCCAATATCTTGCACAAGTCCATTTTGCTATGTTACCAATACAGGAACTGTTTTCAAAGCCCAAACAGATTAGACTCTACAAATTAGTGAAAGAGCCAGATATAACAGGAACACTGATAGCAGCAAGAAATTATGGTTAGCCACCTGACAGCAGTGATATGCTATAATAATAGTAAGCCATTGGTTAAGAGCTTACTGCAGCCAGTCACCTTGTTAGACACTTAGCAGCTTTGTCTCCTTTCATCCTCTTCAGAGTAGGCAATACTATACCCATTGTACAGATAAAGAAAATATCATACTGCTAGTGTGTGTCAGAGCTGGAAATGAATACATCTAACTCTCTAAACCACATGCTTTTGACCACAAAAGGCTATCTACTCAGTGAAAGAGGACATAAAAAAAGAAAAGTGTCATGAACCCCACAAATGTAGTCTTGGACCACTAAATATAGATATAAATGGTGACCCTTTGTGTTTTGTTAAAGATTTATTTGTTCTATTTTAGAGAAAGAGAGAGATCAAGCTTGTGCACGTGTGTGTTGGGGGAGGACCAGAGAAAAAGAGAGTCCGAAGCAGACTCCACACCGAGTTCAGTGCCCGATGTGGGGCTCGACTTGGGGCTCAATCTCACAACCCTGAGATCATGACCTAAGCTGAAACAAAGATTTGGTTGCTTACCTGACTGGGCCACCCAGGCACCTCTAAACGGTGACCCTTTTAATTTTATTCAGTGGCTCAAGACTAGAATACTACAATGCATACGTTATATGTATTATGTTAGTGTAGCACTGTAATCTTGGACCCAGATGGTTCCACTCAACCATGATGCAGGTCAATTCAGTATTTAGTTTTAGAAGGCAGAATCATCAGAAAAAAAAAATTATTCAGAAAGACAGTTCAGTAAGATGGATTGAACAAGTTTGAGTAAGGCAGTCAGAAGACCTGTGTTTCAATTCTGGCTTCACTCCTCCCTACTAGTTATAAGAACTTGACCAAGTTTCTTGACTTCTTTAGGCCTTGGAATCTTTTGGAAAATGATGGTGATAGAATCTACCTCATGGGTTGGGAGTGAGGATTAAAGCAGAGCAAAAGGTGTGTTTAACTCAGTGACAGTCATACTATAATCTCTGAAAAATGTTAGCTTAAAAAAACACAAGGAGGGGTACCTGAGTGTCTCAGTCAGTTAAGTGTCTGCCTTTGGCTCAGGTCATGATCCGAGGGTCCTAGAATCAAGCCCTGTATCAGGATCCCTCCTCAGCGGAGAGTCTGCTTCTCCCTCTCCCTTTGCCCTTCCCCCATTCATTCTATCTCTCAAATAAATGAATAAAATCTTCCAAAAAAAAAAAAAAACCCACACAAGGAATATGCAGCATTTTTTTAGACTTTTGTCCAAAACAGTGAAAAGAAAAGAAAAAATAAGAGAAAAGCTATTTTTAAAAACAGCCAACCCTTAGCTATCTAGAAGAGTAAGTTATACTAAATGATCCATATGCTAAAGGTCCTTGATAGCAAAGCTGTGTGTCTGTGTATTTTTATATATGCATATAGAACTACTGAAAACTCCAATCTTTCTTTTTTTTTTTTTTTTTCCAATCTTTCTTCAACTAATTTAAGATACTAAAGAATCCTTATAGCGCTAGGAGGTTAGTCTTTTTAAAATCCAAGGAACTGCAATCTAAGTGTGGACACCTGTGCCCTTGTATCCATACTATGCCTCTATATCCCTACGTACTCTCACTCTCTATATAACTCTTTATATCTGTATCTAGACCGATATCAGTATAGACCTATAGATATGGATATAGATATAGATGCCTGATCCCTCTATGCTACCCCTACATCTGTTTACTACAGATTGCTCTTCAGCAGGCACACAATCGAACAAGGAAAAAATCTACTAGAACCAACAGTATGACCCAGAAAGGAATTATGCCTAAAATATAAGAATTAAGATGTAATCACCTCCAACTTCAGAGCTGACTTTTTTTAAGTGACAAATGCCAAAGAGTTAAAAATGGAAGAAAAGATAAAAGGTTTTATCTGGAACATTCTCCTTTGTGTGGCATTTTGGGAGTCGGCTGGTGTGGATTTGTGTGAGAGATGCTGCAAGTATGGGGGATGGCATCTGTGATGGGCAGAACCAGCAGTGGACGTGGAGACAAAAGTTTTGGATTGTAATCTAGTTCCACCATGTCCAGGCCAATCCTCATCAAATCTCAGAGGTTCAGTTGCCTCATCTGTAAAATACGACTGATGCCACCTATATCAGGGGACTGTTGCTATAATAAAGATTTTGTGTACTAAAGCTCTTAACGCAGTATCTGGCACATTTATTGTAGGCACCTAAATATTAAATGGTATGGTTGAAAACGGTTCAACTCCACCTTTGCTCTTCTAGAAAGAGTTAGTAAAAGCAGGATGACTGCTCCTGAAGGACTTGGCTAGTAGTTTCAAAAAGGGATTGAAGAAACCTCTCCAAAAAGTTTACAAGTTTTCATTATGAAAGGAAATAAATACCAATTCAATGTTTGGGAACTTATAGATTCAAACCTCTTGACACTCTTCGCTAGTTTAAACCAACTGCTGAGTAAATTATCAAAGTATTAAAGTCATAGAAAATCTTTCCAATACAGCTTTTTTAAAGTGTGTGTAGAAATGAAGCTACTTGGTACCACTAGTTTTTACACTTAAAAATGGTTAAGACAAATTGTATGTTTATATGTATTTTGCCATATTGACAAAAATGGGGGAGAAAAATGTCTGAATGATGGGGAAACTTAGGAAGGGCTATTATAATTATATATACATGAAAAACATTTTTTTTCTTATTTTTCTCCTGTTTAAGAAATTTAAATTGAAAGCCTTAAAAAAATCATAAGACCAAAAGGACTTTATTAAAAACTTTTTGGTTTGAGTAATAATGTATGAGAAGGGTAGAGAGGGTCAGAGTACAAACTGATAATTCTATACATGGATGATTCCAGAACACCTGCCTAAAATATCACAGGATTAAAACTTCTGCAACAGAGTAGAACACTGAAGTGAATTTGCCAAATGGCATTATGTCAACCTGGCTCAAGTAGTTTTCTGAATGCTCAAATGCTCTGGGCATTTTTATTCATTGCACAGGTATTACATGAAACTATGTAAGATTCTAAAGGCTTATCTGGTGCTTTAGTGATCCTCCATTAGTGATTTGAAAGTAATCAATTGTAAAGATTCTCTACTCCATTAAATTAAAATGTAGGGGAAAAAATTTAATGCAACTTTTCACTTCTGTATATTATTATACAGCTACTATTTATACAGTTGATCCTTGGACAATGTAGGTGTGAACTCTGCAGTTCTACTTACATGCAAATTTTTTACAGTACAGAGCTATAAATGTATTTTCTCTTCCTTGTGAATTTTTAAATAGCATTTTCTTTTCTCTAGTTCACTTGTCAGAATACAGTATATAATATGTATTATATTATAATATTATTATTAATTTATATTATAAATTATATTTATATATAATTTATATATATAAATTATATTTATATTATAATAATATTATTAATATACAAAATATGTGTTAATTGACTATTTATGTTATCAGGACAGTTTCCAGTCAACAGTAGGCTATTGACTATTGACTTAATTGACTATTGACTTAACTATCATTAGTTAAGTTTTTGGAGAGTCAAAGTTATACATGGATTTTCAACTGCACAGGGGTCAGAGCCCCTAACCTTCATGTTGTTCAAGGGTCAGCTGTTAGGTTTTTGTGTGTAATTCTCTACTGTGTCTCTTTCATTTAATATAATGGGATAGTTTTCAATGGTGTTTACAAAAACACCATAATTATCACTTTGAACAGTTATATATGCTTCCTTTGTTGATACACGATGATCTGCATTATTATTTTCCTATATTTGGGTGTTTGAGTAGTTTCCAACCTGAAACTGTTAATAAGTAAATAAATGCTGCAATAAATATATTCTTCTATATACTTTTGTTTTTTATATTAATTCTACAGGACAAACTTAGTCAAAATATTTGTCTATGTTATACATATTCTCAAATTGTCTTCCAAAATGGTCATATCAATTATATTCTGCCATAAAACATTAGAATTGTTACTGTTTTCATTTATCTTGTTGACTTAAACAGTAAGTAAATACTGTTTTGTTCTTTTAATTTGATTTTCTTTGATTACTAAGTATTGGGTTAAAATCTAACTTAGGTTATAAATTAGACAAATAAATAAATAGTTGATAAGCAAGAAATAAGAAATAAGTGAGTCACCTTTTCTTTACCTATTCTTCTAGAGTTAAGAGATTTCACTTTCCAGACTTAAATATTTTAAATTCTGCTTTATATCTTTCATAAAATACTTATGCAAATAATATGAAATTAGGTATATTTACTATTGACAGTAACACAATTCGTTAGGCATAAGGAGAAAGAGATTATCACTTGTATGTTATTTATTTAAAGCTGGACAGAGATTAAAATTATATATGAGACACTTAAAATTATATATGAGACACTGACTCAAACATTTTTGCATGATGGAGAACTTTGGGAATCTGGCAAAAGCTGTATATCTTTTTCTTTACAAAATTTGACAAACTGTAGGAGACTGACGATTCCCATGAAAGGCATCTATGAACTCAAACCGAAAAGCCTGTTATGTCCCAATATAGTATCTTCATCCTTAATGGAACTTTTAGTTCTAGCTGGGTACATGACTGCCCAGAATAAAGACTCCCAGTTTGAAGCATAACGTAGCATATGATTTAATACTGGTCAGTGGGATATAAACAACGTACGATGGACATATTCTGTAAAGTGAGTGGGCATGCCCTTCTCCCCTGCTCTTCCTTCCACTGCCTATAATAAATATCTGACGACTGGAGTTCAAAGATTCTCCCTGGCCCATGAGTTGGTAGCCACTATAGAATGCAGCAGAATGATGATGTAAAAGAAGACATGGTTCCTGAAGATTGTGGAGTCATTCCACAAACCCTACACTGTTATTCCTGTACTTCATTTTATGTGAATGAAATAAAGCTCTATTTTGTTTAAGCCACTGTTAATTTGGATTTTCTGACACTGTCTGTTAAACCTAATCAATACAGAGTTATAAGTTTACAATGAATAAATGGAAGAGTAATTTTCTGAATTTAATTTCTCCAGCCATTTAAGCTTCTAGAAGATGTCATCTTGCCATTTTAACCTGCCAGTTTTAACAACAAACCTTGTGCAACTTAAAATGTTCTCTAGGGGCACCTGGGTGGCTTAGTTGGTTAAGTGTCCAACTCTTGATTTTTGGCTTAGGTCATGATCTCAGGGTTATGAGATCAAGCCCCACACCGGGTTCAGTGTTGGGCATGAAGCCTGCTTAAGATTCCCTTTCTCTCTCCCTCTGCCTCTCCCCCTTCTTAAAAAAGTTCTCTAAAGATAATCTAGAACTGCCAAATCCAGTTTAAAAACTAATTAATTATAACATTTTTGACTATATTTCTGTTTAGAGACACTAGTAAGCATGAGGTTACTTAATTAGTACCCTGAACATATTAAATTGCTTATATCTGACCCTGTTTCCTACAAGAAAATTGCAATTTAATACATTGACCTGTTCTACAGATAATCTGAAAGAGTTTGCAAGCACTCTAGCCTCCATGTTAGTAGTCACGAGCATCCTTTCTTCCTTGAGGGCCAACTGAATTTAAAAAAATGAAAATATTCACAGTTCAGGTTTTAAAAATTAGTCGTGTGTGTGTGTGTGTATTTTAATAAGGGAAATGCAATCTTTGAAACTGTACTTAATTCTGTTACTTAAGGTTTTTTTAATTTTGCACTAAAATTTCAAAAATTGCATAATCCACTTCCAGCACAATACTTGCTTATAAATTTGTGGTTTTTAAGCACATTTTGCTTAAGATTTGGAGTACCAAATACTAAGGAGTGTTTTTAGACTGGAGAGAAAAATTGACTTGAATCCCACCATAAGCTAGTTAACGAAAGGAATGAAGTAACAACAAACATAAGAAGATCTCTAGGTTCTGGGGAAGCAGAGGAGAGGCTCTACCATTTCAAGCTAGGTCTGAGAGGACTGCAGGGGAAGGCAGAGTGGCTATCGTAACACACCACGTGAATACGTGACATT
This sequence comes from Canis lupus baileyi, assembly GCF_048164855.1. Taxonomy (NCBI): domain Eukaryota; kingdom Metazoa; phylum Chordata; class Mammalia; order Carnivora; family Canidae; genus Canis; species Canis lupus. The sequence goes on from NC_132862.1 coordinate 27,501,180, forward strand.
TATTTGCTTTTCTTCACTGATTGTATAAAACATTCTTCCTACAACATTTCCTCAAGGGAAAGAGGTTGACACCTTCATTACAGTTTTATGTCTTTCTCACTTTCGTTAAATGTGAGTTTTGGATGCCCAAGAATGTAGCTTATAAAACAGAAAATTTACTCAGAGGTCTTTGGTTTTCAGCACCAATGCTTGATTAATTAGGGCTATGAGTACATTTTTTACACAAAATATTCTATTCACAATTTAGCAAATTTTAACAACTTTATGGGGTCTTTAAACAATGTTTGGTTTCCATTAAAAACCTAAACATCTTCAAATCTGTGAAGAGGAGCAGAATACATCACTCCAAAGTATGCCTCTTTGGCATATGGATTGTTATTTTAAACTGGTTATTTTTAAGAAATAATTTTACAGAGTTTGTAAGAGACATTTACATTTAAAAGGGAAATCTCCATTTGTAAGGGTAACTTCCTCTCTGTACTGGAAGAGAAGGATGACTCTCTAGAAACTCTTATCAATGCAGAAGGTATTCAGACTTAAATATGCAATACAACTTTATGGTTGTTAATTTTGTTTTCCCTGATAACCTCCCATTACTGGCTTTGTCCACCTACTCATCTCCATTTTTTGTCTTTAACTGGAGATAATATTTAAGGTAGTGGTTTGGGTCATTTCAGGTAGTTACTTTCCTGGGCATGTACTGGGGAGGCATATATGTTATATATAGTATTTTTGCTGGTTTTTCTCCTATTAATCTCTCTTTTTATTAAAGGAGTTTCAGCCAAGAACCTAGTAGGGTGGAAAGAAAATTATTTTTCCTCTTTCACCTCTGTATCTATAAATTAAATATATTCTACTTCTTTCCTAAGTGCTTCATTTATCTGACTGATGAGTCTCCTCAGGTATTTAAGTACTTTTTATAAAGCTAATGAGAAAACTTTAAAATATGTTTCATTATATGCATTATGTTTTAAAAGTAATTGATCTTAATGGACTTCTGTATTCTTTTCATATATTTCTCTTCTCTTAGTCCCAAAAGCTTTCACAGATTTCAAAATGACATCCAGTTGATCTATCTGATATGTTATTATGAGAATTAAATGAGTTAATCTATGTAAAGTCCTTATATCAGTGCCTGTTCCAGAGGAAGCTCAATATTATCTCAAATGCTTTATCTGACTAATCAGTCGCAATTTCCAGTGTCATTCTCCTGCCAACAATTTGTCCCAACAGTGGTCATAGGTGTGGTTCTTATCATGGTTCCAAATGCTAAACCCCTGGCAGCAGACTAAGAATCAGTCAGCCTTAGAGAAGCACATAAGATTTCACAGGCCCAATAAGATGGGACTATTCAGAGTGGGGGCTATTTTCTCTGTGCACATGTATGGATGAGTGAGAGAGATTTTAGTTTATCAATTTTAATATTCTGTTTCATTTTCCTAAATTGGATCACAGGCTGCACACTTTGTTAAACAGAGTGGTCCCTAATTTTCTTATCAAAACTCCTAACAAGTTTGAATCTCTTCTCCCTTAACTATTCCTCCATACACACACACCACCAAAGAGAATAAAAACTTAATCTATTTTTTTAAGGCCAGAAAGGATTTAATGGACATAGTTTGCTGGGGGATAAAATTCTATTGAGAAAGAAATAAAAGATAAATAGGGACAAGTACTCTCTTGGTTCTCCTTTCAGGCTGCTTCCCAAGGCAGTACTTTTTTCTTTCCTGGGGTTACCTCCACTAATCCTTATAAAGTTTTGCAGTAAGGTACTGCAATAGGAAAGAGAAAAGAATATACACTGGGAGGAGAGAGGTTCAGCCTGCTTTATTACAGTGGCTTCCAAAAGCAACTGCCTATCAGAATCAGTTATGGAGCTTTAAAAAAAAAAAAAAAAACAGATTTCCAAGCTCTCTCTTCGATGTACTGAATTGAAATCTTCTAGACCATCTGTGGTAGTACTTGGGGGTTGTTACATCACTAGATGTGTACTAGATCACAGCTCTAGTTAACCACCAGGGCAGGAGACCAGGACAGGATTTGGTACCAACTTTGATATCAATTACTTCAGGAAATTGTCTCTTTAAATTTATTCTGGATGATGTAAACTATGAAGAATACTTGATTCCTCAAATATTTCATCTATCACAATGACAAATGTATATTGATATACCTTGACTACCTACATAGTAGTGTGTCATTAATTTAAAGGGGTCATAATTACATTAAGTTGAAAGGACTTATAAATTTTTACCTATTTTCAATTTAATAGGAAAGCAGCATGCAGAAATAGTGTGAGAGAATTAGAATTTAAACTTAGACCATATTTCTCTATGAAGTTATATCCCTAATTCAAAAACATAAATTCATAAGAAAAATGTAACAACCCCGTAGAACACTGGATAAAGTATAAAATCTTCTGTCAGTCACTATATAATCCTTAAATAAATGACGTGGAGAGACATGAAAGTTGTGAAAGCCTGGAAGAATATTCACCAAACTGGTTTCCTCCAGAAGCATGCAGGGTCTAAATGTTGGCATCATGGGCAAGAGGAGAGGAAGGTCATGTGCATGCTGGTCAAAGGATGGACTGTTGTTTTTTACTATATACACTTCTGTAATACTTGACCTTTTTTTTAATAATTAGACTGTACTGTTCTTGAATTGCAAAAAAACCCAAATATTAAAAAATTGATTTGAATAAGAAGAAAATAAGGGGTTAAACTTTGGATTGAATTCTCAAATATATCATGGGGGACAAAATATGTGAGAAGGGAAGTAGAAAGGGACACAAAAGTCAAAAAAGAAATAGAATGATTTTAGACACATTTACTGTTACCCATACTAATTATTTTGGAATCTTCCCTTAATAGAAATTCCACATATTTGCATGTTAATAATATTATAATAATATCATAAGTATGATATATAATGATATATATGAAATATCATTTTATGGTTTACAAAATACCATTAATAGTGTAGTGAGTTGAACAGTCGCCCCCCCCTTAAAGATATGTCCATGTAATAATTCCTAGAACCTGTGAATGCTATGTGGAAAAAGTATCTTTGCAGATGTAACTAAATTAAGGATCTTCAGATGAGGATATCATCCTGAAATATTCACTCACTTGCTAAATCCAATGACAAATGTCCTTATAAAAGAAAGGCAGAAGGAGATTTGAGACAGACAGAAGAGGTGGCAATGTGACTACAGAGGCAAAGAGTGATGCAGCCCCAAATCAGGAATGTCATCAGAGACAAGGAATGGATTCTCTCCTAGAGTGCTCCAGAGGGAGTGCAGCCCTACCGGCAGGTTGATTTAAGACTTCCCATCTCCAGAAGTTTAAGAGAATACATTTTTCTTTTTTAAGCCACCCAGTTTGTGGCCATTTGTTACAGCTGCCACAGGAAACTAATACACATAGCTTATAGATCACTTTGGCTTTGTTTTTTCTAACAACCCTTTAAGGCACCTAGAGTCAAATGTTATTTTCTAATCCTTCTCAAACTTTCCCCAAAACAGGAGGGAACAGTTCCCAAATCATGTATGCTATGAGGCCAGTATCATCTCAATCCAAAACCCACACAAAAACATAAGAAACCAGAGACCAATATAACTTATGAATGTAAATATAAAAGGTCTCAACAAAACACTGGGAAACCATATACAGCAGTATGTAAAAAGGATAATAGAACATGACCCAGTAATATTTATCCCAGGAATGCAAGACTGGTTCAACATATGTAAAGCAATCACTGTAATAAACCACATTAATAGAATTAAAGGGAAAAAAATGATCATTTCAATAGACACAGAAAAAGCATTAGACAAAACCCCACACCTTTTCATGACATAAGCACTCAATAAACTAGGAATAGAAAGGAACTTCCTCAATCTGCCATCTGTGAAAAATCCACATCTAATATTATACTTAATGATGAATAACTGAAGGCCTTCCCTACCTAAGATTGCGAACAAGATGAGATGTCTGCTTTTGTTATTTTTATTCAATATTGTACTAGAAGTTCTAGCCAGGTCAATTAGACAATAAAATGAAATCAAATACATCCATATTAAAATGGAAGAAGTAAGAGTCTCTTTTTGTAGATGACATCATCTTATACACAAAAAATTCTAAGGAATTCACAAAAGAAAATGTTTATCAAAAGGTTCACCAAGTTTGCAGGTTATAGATAGATTTATAAAAATCAGTTGCATTTCTATATACTGGTAGAAATTACCCAAAAATGAAATTAATAAAACAATTCCATTTACAATAGACTCAAAAATGATAAAATACTTAGGAATAAATATAACAAATAAAGTGCAAGAACTGTACACTGAAAGCTACAAAACATTGTTTGAAAAAAATTTTAAAGATCTGAATAAATAGAAATATACTCCATGCATATAGTTTGGAAAATGATATTGTTAAGATGGCAATACTTTCCATATTGATCTACAATTTCAATGCAATTCTTATAAAAATTCTCCCTTTTTTGCAGAAATTATCATGTTGATCCTAAAATTTATGAGGAAATGCAAGGGTCTCAAAATAGCCAAAACAATCTTGAGAAAGAACAAAGTTGGAGAATTCACACTTTATAATTTCAAAACTTACTATAAAGCTACAATATATCATGGTACTGGCATAAAGATAGACATATAGATCAATGAAACAGAAGGGAGAGTCCAGAAATAAACCCTTACATCTATGGTCAAATAGATTTTCAATAAGGGTGCCAAGATAATTTAAGGGGGAAAGTATAGTCTTTTCAGCAAATGTTGCTAAGACTACCAGATAGCCACATGCAAAAGAATGAATTTGATACCCTAAACTCACACTATATACTAAAATTAATTCAAAATGGGTTAATGACCTAAATGCTAGAGATAAAACTTATAAAAGAAAGCACAGCACAAAAGCTTCATGGTATTGGATTAGGCAATGGTTTCTTAGATATGACACCCAAAGGAAAAAAGAAAAAACAGATAAATCAGACTTTACAAAAATTAAGAACATTTGTGCATTAGAGAACACTTCAAAAAGTGAAATACAATCCACAGAATGGGAGAAATTATTGCAAATCTGAATAAGGATTTAATGTCCAGAATATATAAATACCTATACAATTCAACAATAAAAAGACAACCCATTTGTATGAAATGTCCAGAACAGGCAAATCCATAGAGGCAAAAAGTAGATTAATGGTTGCCACAGGCTGGTGAGGAAGGAAAAAAGGGAGAAACTGCCATTAATGAGTATGAAGTTTCTTTTTTGGCTGATGAAAATGTTCCGGAATTAGATTATGGTGATGGTTGTACAACCTTGTGAATATACTACAACCACTGAAATGTACATTTTAAGATGGTGAGTTTTAGGATATGTGAATTAGATCTCAATAAATCATCTCAACAAGTAAAATAAAAGCTAAATCTTTATTCCATTACAATGCCTAGGATTAAAAAATTAAGCCCTTCCCCCAAGTCATTAAGATGGTCATGAAATTCATCAGGCTAGAACAAGATGGCTTTTCTGCTCTGAGACATCTGAGATCTCACTTGGAAGGCTCCAAGGGGCTGAAATCATCTGTAGACACCTTTAGTCACATGTCTGGTAGAGGACGTTTGGCTGTGGGCCGAGACCTTTGCTGGGAGTGTTGACTAGAACACTTTCTTATGGTCTGGCCACATAGCCTGGGCTTTCTCAGAGCATGGTGGCCAAGTTCCAAGAACAAGTGTCCTAACAGAGAGGGAAGTAGAGCCAGGTGGAAGCAGTTTCACCTTTAATGACCTAGTCTCACAGAAGTCACTCAGTTACTTCTAGCGCTTCTATTCCTTAGATGGGAGTGACTGAGACTAGCCCATCCACATTCAGTGGTGGTGGGCCAGGGGAGGGGTGGGGTCATGGTAGGGTGGATACAGAACTTACTTCGTGTTGAGAAAATATCAATGTCACACTGTAAGCAAACCACAGGTATAAGATATATTGGAAAATAAAATCTGCCACACTCATTAATAATAATACCCCCCAAAAAAGTCTAATCTATTCAAAGTCAATTTTGTAAAAGAGCAACTCTGAGAGTCCGTATAGAAGCCACTAGACTTAAGCAAAGACAATATTAAATAATTTCTCCAACAACAGGATAATGAATTAACAGGCATTTAAAAACTGTATTCTGAACACTTTTTCTGTGTGTATTGGTTACACATTGAATCACTTATCCAGTTATTTGTTCCTTAGAAATTTATTATTGCCAAGTGATCTTTTAGGCTCTAGAATGCATGAGTGGGCAAGGAACGACATATGGCACCTAGCCCTAGCAGGAAGGACTAATTACAACAGAATCACATAAACGTGATAAAAGGGGAAATGTAGTATTGCAGGATCACAGCTTAGTGTCTGCTCAGACTACCCATATGTCTAAATAGCCATGGGGTGATTTGTGGTTTTTAGGCATTTACAATAAACAACATGATCCAGAAAGAACATATTAGTTGCTGGAAAGGAAATCCCTCCACAAACGAAAGAAGATAGATAGCACAGAAAGACATAGGCAATTTAAATAATTAACTAGAAAGTAAAACAGGATAATTCAGTGGCAGAACTTACATTTCCTTATCCTCCCAACCTCCCTTCCCAGTCTCTGGTCCCCAAAACCACCACCACCAGAGTAACCTGGTGGGATAGAGTCAGTAATTTAGACAATTATGCAACAAGTTAAAGCAACTTTTTAAATCCTCAGGACTCTGAACATATTGGACTTTTCTTTAATGATTCAATAATAATTTAATTTTTTTCACATCACTCCACCCATGTCCATAGAATTAACATTTCTATTAACTCTGTCACCCTTCACTGTGTTTAATCAAAGTACAGAAAATATAGTTTAACTTTAACCAGTCAGTTCTAGACTGACTTACATATTCTGTAATCACTCTGATGTTAAGCTGGCATTGTCCTTAGAGTGCTGAATGGAACTAGGGTTTTTTTCCCCCAAAGCCTTCATTATTTGAGATAACATAACATGCAAGTAGTGACAATGTAATTATAGCTTTACACGGTTGAAATTGGATCCATCTTTCAAGTTACATAAAAGCAACAGGACACTAACCAGTTCACCCAGGGAACAGAACCAATAGCTGTCAAGTTTTCCTGCCCAAGATAGTTGGTCCCTGGAAAAGGAGCTTGAGTTGTGTGATCCGCCAGCTGGGAAGAAGTGACTCTTGAACACAAGAGTATAAAACAACTGCAACCAAGCAGGCAGTTTAGTTTGACTATGAAAACACAGAATTATATGTGATTTTCAGTGTACCTAAAATCCCTTAGGGTAGATAAACATTTACTTTCCAAAAGTGAGAAAACTAGTATAGACAAAGCCTTTCTGGAAACTCATCTGTTTACTTAAAACTTAAGTGTAGATTTATTCCCGCTGTCTAGAATTCAGTCTCACCCTCTCCTGCCCCATCCTCTCTGCACTCTCCATTTCTCCAATCCCATGTCAGCTCTCTATATTGCATATTTTTAGCTCATGTATTTGCAGTTCAACATAATCTTCATGAGGGCAGGGACTGTGTCCTACTGTCATCTGCTGTTAACCTGACTTTTGGTGGGCATCTGAAGAATGATGGAAGAAGGAGGGGGAGTGGGAGGAGAAAAGAATTGTTTAGATTCAGTACTCTGACTTTAATAGGAACTAGGAGGACAGTCTCATTCTCTTTCACATATTTTTTCCCTGAACTATATGCAAAACTAATGTCTAATTTGCAAAGAATATGCAACACATTTAAACCTTGTTGCCATTTGTTGGTGCTTCTGAGAAGTACTAGCAGGATTACATTTTGAGATTCTTCTTACAGATTCCTGTCTTCTCTGCATTTCCTCTGGATTTGTTATGTGGGGAGTTAAACATAATTAAGAGGAAAGCATAAAACCGCCCATACATCCTACTACAATCTTTCTGAGAACTCCAGTTAATATTTTAATTGTACCATCTTTGTTAATCACCATAAAAAGAGGTACCTTGAAAAAGAAATTACTTTTTTGTGGGTTTATATCACCATCACATTATCCTAGAGAACTCAACAGGTTACTATAAAAGCAGGGACATGACCATTTAGGGAATATCTTTGCAATTTGAACTCACAGCAGTCAAAAAAATTTAAAAAGTACTTATATTTCTCAGACTCAAACTTCATTACTAGAGACTGTGATTTCTTTGTTAATCTCTACTTGCTAAAAATATTATCAACACAAACATTATGGCAGGACTCCTAGACAGAATTTATTTAGACTAAAAGAAAAGATTACATATTTATATGTCTTCACATGAGGTCAACGTACTATGATATACCTTGATACAGAAATCTGGAAATAAGAGAAGACTGTTCTTCTGGTCCCAAGTTTGCTGGTTTCAGCACCACTGCAAAACCTATCTATCTAACCCACCTCTGCCTCAAGTGGAAAAGCCAATCTGCAATCAAAAGATTCATTAAAAGATACTATTGATGATTTTACAATAGAGAATGGATAACAAGTTATTGGTAAAAGTGATTTTCATTGTCATTATTCCCTGAGGTTGTTCCAAGGGCGCAATTTTAAAATCCATGTCACTATGAGAAAAGTGATATATCTATAAAATATTTAGATTCTAGGAGAATCTATTCTAGCTAGTAAATATAAGACTAAAACGGTTTCAAATTTTTCATCCACAATTTGTTTATGAATAACCTAAGGAAAGACAGCCTATTAAACTTCCCCAAAGCAGTATCATAATATGTGGCTTTTAAAAATAAGCCGTTGTTAAATAAAATGTGGATAATATTAGTTGTTCTATTATACTGATTCCGATAAATCTGATTTCAAATCTTCTTAGGGAAATCTGACACATAATACTTTCTAAATCTTGTTATTCCATGAATTGAAATCCAAAATAGAATTGAGCTCAAATATTTGATATGACTTTTATGGTAATATATCTTATATTCCAAAGAAAGGCAAAATGATATCAACTACCATAAAGATTAACAATCATCATACACTTAAAAATATTTGAACATTCAAATAAGGAAAGAGAGACAGAAGAAATCTACTAAATAAAATGCTTTTTTGTTTTTGCAATGTTATGTAATTTTTTTTTAATCTTTCCAAAAGTGTTCTAAACTTACTAAGAGAGGAGATTATGTTTTAGACAATTCACAGCTATATGGTAAGAATTGTAGTAAGTGCCAACAAAAATTTGAAATTAATTGCCAGGTACATTTAACAGTTTGGAAGCAAAGGATTCGAGATAAATGAGTATCCTATCTGACGGGTTCTTATAACTAAAACCAGTGGATACTAATGTTATAATCTACATACCTTGGAAACAATTCTTTATAAATTTTACTAGGAAAATGTGATAGACCAATTCACAGTGGATATGTAGCTAGGGTCTTATTTAAGGACTTAATAATATTATTGTGTTTTCTCATAGAACTTTAAGAATTTAATTTATTTTTATGTAACAAAATAAAGTAAGTACTGATTTGCAAAGCCAAGATTGAAAGGGAAATTGGGTATTATCTTGAAATCATGCTCTTTTCATGGCTAATTCCCATCTTTCTGCATAGTTGGTTCTTAATGACCCAGACTTTCTACATTGTAGCAGTTATAATCATGCTTGCTATCAGAATAACTGTGGCTAATTATAATCATAAGCAAATTTAAATATCATATTTATATGAATAATGATTCAGGAAAGAAACACTCTGGATGGAGAATTTATTCAATTAATAATAAAAATTTTAAGGATGTAAAGAAAATCTCTCAGAGCATGAAAATTTGAAGAGGACTTTGTAACTGTAAAATTTCCATTTTTCCTGTATGGTCAAACAAAGTCTGTGATCTGATCATAGTGTTTTCCAGCCAGGTGAGTAAGCATGACAAATAGAATCAACTTGACTCCATTAATATATATAGCTTATTGATCAACTCTGAGGAAGGGGCTGAACCTCCACTGGACTCAAAGAAATTAGTCTATGCTGTTTACATTTTGTAGATAAAACTAAAGCCCAGAAATCCTCACTAAATGGTCTGAAATCACACAGAGAGAAAGGCAATCATTTCAGAGCTGGGACCTACGAGTCTTAAATCACATCTTGAATTATTACTAAATCCTGTTCCAGCCAGTTTCCTGTTTTCTTGTTACTATTCTTTATTTTAGTTTGGCTTTGAAATACTTCTCATGTTGCATTCAGTGATTTATTTTCTATTACAATTAGATATAGTGATTAAAATGTCTTCCATTTTTGTATTTTCTGCACAAATGGATAACATCTAGACAGACTCCCCCTTCCCACACTCTATACTTTAAGTAAATAGGATGGAGTGGTCACAAACAATTTTATCTTTTGTTTCTCAAGGTTGAACTAAGAATGACCATAATATCCCAGGAAGGAACAAATACTAGCGGGTCAGGGTTTTTTTTGTTTTGTTTTGTTTTGTTTTCCTCTTTCTTCAATAAGCAAACCATCATTTAGCAACATAACAAAAAGTCTTATTGCAAAAGTATAGCTTAGTGTTATCAATGTTATCACATATATTCCATGACAGAGGACATAACATTAATTATCCTGCCAAGTAAAACCATAAATTTTAGGTACACTTCCAGTTCTTTCCTATTTTGAAGGGTCTATAAATTTCACGTATTGGGATATCAAGGAACAAAAATTCAGTAAACATAAAGGTCTTCCAATTATCCTACTTTAGAAGAGCTTCATCCAATATAATAAAGAAAATTGTATCTTAAAACATTTTTAAATATTGAAACTTTTAAAAACTATATCTACAAACTGTGGTCTTGGGGTTCCCAGGCTTCTATACATAATGTAATTGTGTAAAATAACAAATAGTGCAATTTAAAGCGTATTGTGACATCATTTTACATGTGCATACATTCTTCTGTAACTGAGCAAATGGATTAAATTAGATTAGTCTGTGATGGTGATTAGTGGAATTAAGCTATCTGAAGACTACACAGTAATTTAAATATTCATTTTATATAAGAATAACTGCTTTGTATCTACTTAGTTTTATATATTATACATAAGGATGTCATAACACAGAACTACTTATTTTAAACCTTGAAATATATTCAGAGTCGGAATTTTTCAAGTATAGAGAAAAAAAACAAAGACCGACTTTTGAACATGAGTTAATTTATAGGCATGTAAAAGTTTTTCCTAAGTACACAAGCACAACTGGAAAGCAACTTGGCAGATTAAGAAAACAACAACAAAGCAAAACTTGAAATTATTGTTGCTCATAAAAGGCACAAAGAGTAGAGATAATATAACAGGTAAATTACAAAGGATGGATGATAGATGATTGGTAATGAATGTGTGCTTGTGCTTGTCGTAGTTCCTCTCTTGCTATCCATAACTTTAAATGAATGTATTGATGATTCCTGAATGCCTTTCTGACCCCTATTTTCACTCTAGTTTACACCTGATTCTTTAATTGAGCTGTGAGAGCCAGGCACATAGTGTTCATTCAGTGTTTATTATGTAAATGAAAAATAATCAGCAGAAACAATAAAAATTTAGATGTTCAATAAATATGTTAATTAAAATGAATTTATGAAGCTAGAGGGACAAAGATCCTAGATATTCCAGAAAATAATCTTTTCCAAGACCAAACTGCAGTTCAAACAGTTAACTATATGGAAAAGTCACTAGAGCAACTTAGAGAAAAAGTAGAAATTTATCCAAGAATTTTTTGAATTTAGTATGATGGAAGTAGACTCATAAAATCTTATTTTTCCAATTAATAGCTTTTCCTGTTAAGGAATTTTTTTAATCTCAAGTTTTGCTTATTATATTCAAGTTCCCCTTATTAAAGAAAGAATTTGACTTCATAAACTTGAAGGAAACTACAGCCAGAAAATAATTCCTTCCTTTCTAAAATGGACTTTACTAGATGAATCTCTAAAGTGTTGGGAGTTCTGTGTAAATAAACAATGGGAAAGACCACTTATGACTCCTTTATTATACTAGAACTTGGAGCTCTAGCAGGTCACTGAGTACAATGACTGAATTTGGCTTCAGTGTAAGTGACTTGCTGTTAGCTCTCAAATAGCCTGGCATTACTCTGTGACTATCACTCAGACTTCACCCCAAAACACTCATAACACAGTAACATGCTTTTGATTGCTGAGGCAGAATCATTGGATGTCTCATATCCTCATGAGTCCCTTTTTATAGTGTAATGAAAATGTTCTTGCTAACATTGCTTTTAAACATTGCTGTTGTCTTTGTATAAAGTACTTTCTCCAAGTTTCCCAACCACGTTCTTGAGAGTCTCTAACATCTGGCTTCCATCTAACTCTCCACGTGCATCTCAAGCATCTCCAACCCCATCCCACCTAAGTTTTCCTTTCAGCCATAGTAAACCACCTACAATGCCACCAGCATTCTCTTTCCTCCTTCTAGCATGTGCATGTGCATGTGCATGTGCTATTCCTTCTGTTTCAACCCCCTTTTCCTTCCTGCATTGACCCATTTGATTCATTAAAACCTCTTGCCTGTCAAAAATTAAATTAGATACATCCTTCTCCCAATCAAATCTTCCATGAGCAGCAAGAGTGGATGAAACCCCTATCAAGCGTTTATTATGCAATATACCAACTGCCATTTTATCTGTCTCTTCCTACTAGAACTGGAGTGTGGAATGCATTCACCTGGTATGCTGCCTTGTATATATGGTAGATACTCAATAATACATGCTGATGAGAAATGGATTTAGTGAGAAAGACATGTTAGAAGATCATATTTTAAAAATACATTCACAGGTAAAAAAGTGCCCTTCTGAAGAACTCAGGAGCCTGTTAATAGGTAACCCGGCGAAGGGAAAGTAAGGATATAGATTGCTAACCAGCTGACCTTAAAATAGGGAGACTTGTTCTAGAACATCTAGATGGGTTCATTGTAATAACAAAAGTCCCTAAAAGTGGAAGAAGTGATGTGATGTGAAAAGGACTCAACTCACCATTGCTGGCTTTGAAGAGAGAGGAAGGGGGCACAAGCCAAGAAATGTGGGAAGCCTCTTCTAGATTAAAAAAGGCAAGGAAAGGATATTCACTTCAGAAAGGAACAGAGCCCTACCAACATCTTGATTTTAGCCCAATGAGATCTGTGTCAGATTTCTGACCTATAGATCTTTAAGGTAACAAATTTCTGTTATTTTAAGCCACTAAGTTTGTGCTGATTTATTATGGCAGCGAATAGGAAACTAACACAAAGACCTTGAGGTAGAGTAAAATTTATTGACAAAAAAATGCTAACCATTAAAGAAAAGTTTAATAAATTTTAATAACTTTTTACCTCAGCTATTTTGAGATATAAATAGCATGTAACTTTAAGATGTACAATTTGATGATTTGATCATGTACACATTGTGAAATGATTATCACAACAAAGTTAGTTAACACATCTATCACTTCATATAATTGCCTTTTCTTTTGGAGTTAGAACATTTAAGATCTACTCTTTTAGCAACTTCCAACCATACCATGCAGCATTAATCACCAAGGTGTATATAAGATCTTCAGAACTTGCTCATCTTATAACTGTAAGTTTTTTCTTTAACTAACATTTCCCCATTAATCAATTTAATAACTTCTTAAAAACTTCTGTTGATCAAAAGATTCATAAAGAAAGGAAAATACAAATCAGAAACTCTAGGAGAGATGTCCGAATCATATACAACAACAACAAAGTACTAGGTCTGCAGCATATAAAGAATCACTAAAAGAAAAACGAAAAAGTAATCCAAAACAAAAATAAACTTTACAAAATAGAAAATCTAAATGTGCCCCCAAAATATATGAAAATGTGCTAAACCTCAATAGTAATCAGGGAATGAAAATTAGAAACACAATGAAAGCAGATTGGCGAATATAATCTGAAAATCCCAAATGTTGTTGAGTTTGGGGAACAAGGGGAACTCTTATAGATCAGTAGTTGAAGTGCAAGAGGTGCAACCACTTTGGAAAATGGTTTGGTATTATCTATTCATCCCCTGATGGCTTAGCAATTTCACCCTTAAGTATAGGCTTGAGAGAAATTCAAGAATATGGTACACATACATATATATATATATATATATATATATATATATATATATATATATATATATACACACACAAATATATATATCTGCATTTCTCATAATAGGCCAAAATTAGAAAGAACCTATTGAAAGTAACTTAAAGAAACTGTAGTATATTCAAACAATGTAATGCTATACATAAATGTGAAAAGAATGAACTACTATCATATATAACAACATGGATGAATCTTACAAACATCTTATTGAATGAAAAAATTAGACATAATAGAATAAAATTAAAATTCCATGTACATGAAATGTCATTTATATGAAATGCCATTCATACAAAATTCAAAACTGATAATACAAATTATATTGCTTGGTAATTTTTTTTAAGATTTTATTTATTTATGAGAAAGAGAGAGAGGGTGGGGAGGAGCAGAAGGAAAGGGACAAGCAGACTCTGTACTGGGCATGGGCCCTGACACTGGGCTTCATCTCAAGACCTGAGCTAAAACCAAGAGTCAGATGCTTAACCAACTAAGCCACGTAGGCACCCTTTTTGCTTAGTAATTTATACATAGATAGTAAAAATATAAGGAAAAGAAAAAAGGATGCCACAAAATGGACAATGGTTATCTCTAGTCAATGGGGAAGATTTACATGATCAGTTGGCTTCGGGATAGTATTTCCTGACACGTGTTTGCTTTATTATTAGTCAATAAATTCAATATCTTTGTTGTACGTGCTTTCAATATGTACCTTAAATTTCACAATTGTCTAGAAAGAATAAGGATAAAAATTGAGTGGCATCATTAAGATCCAGGCTTGCAATACAACTTACTTACATCATCACTCTTCTGTCCACATATTTAAAATCTTTTGGTGAGAAACTATTTCTGAAAGCATAAAGTCAAACTCCTCAGTCTGACATTTCAGGCCACCTAGGATCTGGCCTAAAGCAACCACCCTAACCTTGACTATATCTCTTCACGTACCCTACCTGTCAGCCAGACCAAAGGACTTCCGATTCTATGATTATGTACTCAACTTTTTAAGACTCTAGATCTTTACTCACTCTATTCCCTCATCTTCTATCTGTCAAAATACACCATCTTTCAAAGTAATACTCAAACACACCCACGTCATGAAGCTCTCTTGATTCCTAGTCTATGACCTTTGATTATTTAATACTCACCACAAATTTATTTATGTATTAGTTGTGTGCATTCCTAAAGTTTAAAAAAAAATAATATCTAAAAGGAAAGTTTTTAATAATTTACTTTAGTTAGCAAATTTCATATTGCTACTAAAAGGCAAAGTTGGCAAACGATTTTTACTCCTATTTTTTTAAGCCATTAAGCATTCAAAATTGTACATCTGAAACTAATATAACACTGTATTTTAGGGATCCCTGGGTGGCGCAGCGGTTTGGCGCCTGCCTTTGGCCCAGGGCGCGATCCTGGAGACCCGGGATCGAATCCCACATCGGGCTCCCGGTGCATGGAGCCTGCTTCTCCCTCTGCCTATGTCTCTGCCTCTCTCTCTCTCTGTGACTATCATAAATAAATAAAAATTAAAAAAAAAACCAACACTGTATTTTAACTACACTGGAATTAAAATGAAATAATTATACATCAAGAGGAGAACAACAACAAAAACTGACTCTTTTGTGTCCTGAGATTCTCTTATGATTCTCCAATTCAAATATCAGAGAATAATAAACCAAAAAGACCATGATAATTTCAGGAAAAGAAAGAAAATTTCATCACCCAGGTGATGTTAATTTTCAGATTGTATATATTAGCTTGTTCAAGTCTCTACTTCACTAGACATAGAGGAACATTTCACATCAAACTACTTGGAAAGTAAGTTTCCAATGTTTTGTAGGTCATTTTGACAGACTTTGTTTTAAGCAAACATTTTAATGTCTGCTTACCTTAGAAATGTTCTTTCTGAGATTTTATAGATATATATCTTCCTTTTTCCAAAAGTTTACCATTTTTTAAAGAAATTTATATGAAATATGGAATTTTTTTTAATACTAGTATGAAGGTTTTCTGAGGTAAAGAAGCATTAGTCACTATTCTCATTATCATTTTCATTAGACTGGTGCTAAAAAAAAAAAAAAAAAAGTATCATACTACAGCAACTGAATCCTGTGAGCAAGAGTGGCAATTGGTACCAAATCTTATATACAAGGGCATGGTAGGTATTGAAATTAACTTCAACCAGGCATCTTTCTCTTGCATTCCTTCCCTCTTGTTCCATCTTCTTCTTTATTCTTACTTTGTTCATTTAACTGATTACTACTCATTTTGTTGAATTTTCAGGGTATATCAGTGTTCAAGGTGACAGTGATTGCAAACTGGCAAATAAAGGATAAACTAGAACAAGAAAAAGATTTGTGCTTGAGTGAATAAAGTTATTTTTCACTCTGAAAAAAAACAAATTAACCCTGTTGTAGTTGGTGGTGGGGGCACCTCTAGGACTTCCAAACTTTCTCCTCAGTCATGGAATATCTTTGTTGTTGTTGTTGTTGTTTGTTGGGTTTTTTTTAGAGAGAGAGAAAGTATGTGCAAGCAGGATCTGGGGGTTGGAGGTTGGGGGGGATGCACAGAGGGAGAGGGAGAGAATCTTCAGCAGGCTCTATGCCCACCACAGAGCCCCACATGGGGCTTGATCTCACAACCCTGAGATCATGACCTGAGCTGAAATCAAGAGTGAGATACTTAACTGACTGAGCCACCCAGGTGCCCCATCATGCAACTTCTGATGGGTTTCAGGAAAAAGAAAAGAAACTACATGCTAGCAACTGTGCTTGCCAGAGTTACTTCTCTTAAGTATATATGGTAGCAGCACTTTTAGGGAACAGGCTTGAACAATGGAATGTAGAAAGAGCCCACAGCAGCCTCAGAGGTGAACACAAACAGGCCCATCAGGCAACCCATCTCAAAATAACCATAGGTCATAACTAACCAATGGACTATTTACAACCAGGCATAGTTACCAAAAAAGAGAAAATTCTACATGTCCCCATACCTCCTCACCTTTCCCTTTTAAATACAGTCTCTGCCCACTGCCTTGTGGCAGTCTCTGCTTTGGTGTCCTGCCTGCTGCTGCTCCCTTGCAGTGTATTCAGTAAACTTCTATCTCCTTTGTTCTGACTTGAGTGAATTCTTTCACCGCCTATGACACCAGCTTCCACCCAAAGTGGCCGTCACTCCACATTTGAGGGCCCCCATCTGATTAGAGACACTACAGTTATGATGACTTTAAACAGATCACCATGGAAAAAAAAGTGTTTAGCTCTCCATCTTTACCTTGCTTTCAAATATATGTCATTTAGAATGGTAACACATGAGTATCAGTATTAATAATCAAAGATATAAATTTATCTATTTAAAAGGAATCAGGAGCCAAATATGAGGTGCAGACACTTAAAACCACACAGATGTGGAGCCAGGCCATGGGGTCTCCTGACTCCTAACTACTTTCAACATTGTTCCTAATATATCAAAGAATAATAGTCAAGCAATTTGTATTTTTTTTTTAATTTTTATTTATTTATGATAGTTACAGAGAGAGAGAGAGAGAGAGAGAGAGAGAGAGGCAGAGACACAGGCAGAGGGAGAAGCAGGCTCCATGCACCGGGAGCCCGATGTGGGATTCGATCCTGGGTCTCCAGGATCACGCCCTGGGCCAAAGGCAGGCGCCAAACCGCTGCGCCACCCAGGGATCCCGCAATTTGTATTTTATATGTACATATATCTATATAGATACTCACATATCTATCCTACTATATATGTGAATTATATATGAATTCATATATATTATATATGAATATATAATTCACATATATATATGAATCAAGTTTTATATTTTCTGCTTTACCATAAAAGTGTCACAAAATTTCAGTCTCTTATTCCACACACTGAATATTTCCAGGGAGGCTAGTGGAGATTTATAGAGGAAGTTTTTATTTCACAGAGGAAGTTTTTATTTCACAGATAAAGAAGGGAGTTCAAGAGGAGTACAGCAGTGACATTTGCATGAAGAAGCCAGTAAGAAAGCATTCAGAGAGAAATCGACTTTGTGTTTAATCTCATCAAGTCACTCAGAAATATCAAACCAGTCTGGACAAACTTTCAACTCCAAATAAGAAGTTAAAAAAAAAAAAATTCAAAGTCTAAAACTCAGAAAAGTGTTCTTTAGTCATCAAACACACAGAAGGTATGTTCTAGAAAGACAAGGTAGAAGGAACATTAGTTTCTATCATCTTTTAAAAAATGCCCCAGAAATGAAAATGATTAGAAATGTCCAGGGAACCAGCTATCTGTTCCTCACTTAGTTCCTGTGCTAGTTGGCTGGCTGACTAGTGGATGTGGTAAACCAACCAGTAGAATTCTTTGTGAAGGAAATTAATGGTATGAAAACATGGTAATTAACCTTAAGCCTCTAGTAATTAACCATAAATAAACCTGACTGTTCAATTTATTCAGATTTCAAGGGAAAGAATCCACAGACTGCAGTGGGTTTAGTGAATCAATGGGTCCATCTACAAAACATTTTTGCTTTTGAAAAAAAATTGGCTACTGCCCCGAAAAAAAGGTGTTTGACCAAAGTATTTGAGTCAATGGCTTCCTGTAGACAGCCTCTATTAGGGGTGTGACACAGTGGTCAACTGTGAAGCAATCTGCAAAAGAGTTCAGCTTGGGTAGATTCAAGGCAATGTTTGAAATAAATGTTCATCTTGAAAATGTTTACCTTAAACTAAGAATGGCCTTCCTGTTTTATTTTGAAATATGCTTTTCAGCTGTTAAAATGCCATTACAGTCAATATTTGCTTACCTAATTGGTTTTATAAAGCAAGTATTGTCCAGATGTTGCTTTAATGCTCTAAGTACTCCATTACGTACTGGACAAAAAAGACAAACTTCTTTTACACTGCAAATGTCACATTTTTGTAACACTGATATCAAGTAAACTATTTTGATATTAATGTACATTAATGTATTAGCTAATGTACCAGATTACTATTACAATACATTATCAGGCCATCATCCATTCTCACAAACTTAAATGCACAGGTGAACAATTAACCAATCCCTATAATTCTTTCCAACTAACATGTAAACCTGAAAATACTGTTGCAAAAAAGAGTATCTCACATTTTAATAGATTCCACTCTGCCTGAAGATATTATTGTCTGATCTCAGCTAATCGTGATTTTGTGTTTTCCTCAAGCTTCTGGTATTTCCACCAGGAAAATTCCTCATTACCACTTGCCAAATTCTGTGGCTATGTCCTTTTCAAAGTTAACTATGTCCCTGTACCTCTTTTCCCATCCCCACTATCATTCCTGGTTGGAGTCTATCATCTACCTAAACATTTTCAAATGCTTTTGCAACTGTTACCCAGCCTAAAGGCTTCATCTGTCCCGGTTCACACTACAAGTCATCATCTTAAAAACTTCCTATTTCCCTCTTTGCCAAACAGACAGACACAATTCCATACACCATTGCTTGACTACATATACCTGATGCTCCAGCTAAAACAGAGTATAAGCTATGGTGTCTCAAAGAAGAGATTCCACTTCCTTACTTCTTTTGTTTCTCTTATTCCTCCCCAAACAGGCTTGCCATTCTCCTACTCAATTCCCTTACCCAATGTAGCCTTCACAGGGACTTTAGCTTCCTATAATAATCTTTCATTCCTCTACTCTTAGACCACCTCATCCATTCTGGTTATTTTAGCCAGTCATGTTTTGTTTTGCAAAATCCTTCATAATGTAGCTTGTACTGATGATGATGATGATGTGTGTGTGTGTGTGTGTGTGTGTGTGTGTGCCATGCCCAACTCCTGAGGTTCTAGGAAGGGTTTTAGTACTGCTCTTTTAACAAGAGTAGCTTTGCTTGGAAAAGAATAAAGTTTGGAACCACTGACATATATTATCACTCAGCTTTTAAACTCTTATTTAAGAACTACAGAGAAAAGGAACTTGTTTTAATGTGCATCCGAAGTGTCTTGCACATAATAGGGGATCAATAAATATTACTAATTGAAGCTTTACCTTTAGTTAGTCGAAATATGAAAATCCTAAAAGGAAATATAAATACTTAATTTTAAAAAGTACTTTTATATCACACATAAGAATAGATTGTGAAAGGGTTAAACAGTGAGTCCCTGACCTATGACAGAACAGTATTTAGTCACATCAACAGAAATATCATGTCATCCGTGTTTCTACCTAATAGGAGGATCATCTTTTTAGCCTGCAAGCCAGGCAGGATTTTCTCACCAAAAGTAGGCCAATTTAACTTTTCCTAATCATGTCACAAATAGACATCAGAAATGGGAAGAATCTACCTGTGGTAGATAAAAATCATTATCTCTATCTGTATCTATATCTGGCTTTGTCCCTCTTACCTGACCAGAGCTTCAAAAATCCTTGGCATTTCCTGAGTGATAAGGAGTGCCTTTGTTATGCTAATAAGGCAACACTTGGTAGGCCCTAAATACCTTCAAAT
Organism: Canis lupus baileyi; assembly: GCF_048164855.1. NCBI lineage: Eukaryota > Metazoa > Chordata > Mammalia > Carnivora > Canidae > Canis > Canis lupus. The sequence goes on from NC_132862.1 coordinate 27,521,803, forward strand.
AGACCAACTAAAACTGGCAAGGAGAGACAGGCTGGGGGCTGGAAATTGAGTTCAATCATACAGTCAATGATTCACTAAATCATTTATGCTTGTGTAATGAAACATCAATAAAAACTTTGGGCACTGAGATTCAGTGGAGGTTCCTGGTTAGTGAACACACTGATGTGCTGGGAGTGATGTACCTAGTTTCAGAAGAAGAGAACATGGAAACTCTACATTCCACCCCACCAACCAGCTTTGCCCTATGCACCTGTTCATTTGGCTGTTCCTGACCTGTAACCTCTATAATAAAACTGTAGTCAAAGGTATAGCACCTTCTGTGAGTTCAGTGAGTTGTTCTAACAAATTATCAAATCTGAGGAGGTTATGGAAAGCCCTTAAGTTTTTAGCCAGCCAAGCAGAAGTGAGGGTGTCTTGAAGATACCCAAACTTATGGCTGGCATCTAAACTGGAGGCAGTCTTATGAAGAACTTTACCTTTAACTTGTGGGGTCAGTACTAACTCTAGGTAGTTAGTGTTAGAATTGAATTCTAATTCGGTTCAACTGGGATGTCAGAGAATTGGTGTCAGAATACAGTACTGCAGTTAGTTGGAAAGTAGTAGCTCAGAAGACAAACATAAAGCACAGAAATGAGAGACAATGTTGTATGAGGCCTGGCAAAGAAGAAGGCAGTAGCCCCAAGATAATATGCAATTAAAACAGAAGTTTTTTCAAGAGCGATACAGAAATGAACCTTCTTAGTAAGAAAAATTTGACAGTGATTCTGAGAAGTAAATTTTGCAAGAGGCAGAAGGCAGGCTGAGAAGCACAAGTTGACTCCATCATCTTAATCCAGAACAGCATGAATTTGTACCTAGAAATTGCCATGTAAGACAAAGGAGGGGTGTGTGTGTGTGTGGTGGGTGGGTGGGTACAAACTGCATCTGGATCACAACAAAAATATTTCTCTTAGCCACGTGGACGAAGGATATTTTACTTGTTCTAAAATTTGGACAAAATGAGGATCAATATCTGAACCATTTCCTTATTGTATATCATCATGCTTAAATTAACATCTCAGTAAAATAATTGTCATTTCCATTCCACTGCATGTGTTCAGTCATTTTAAGCTAAGACTTTTATTATTTCCCTAAAGTAAGAATTACAAAGCCTCTCCAAGCATTACTATAAATAAGTATGTGGACAAGCAAATGATCATAATCAAAATTTTGGTACCCACAGTGGGTAAGAGCAAATGTATATTACCTCTTACAATATTGAACCTCAACCAGGCTTATTTGTGTCTGAATGCTTTATACATTCCACTTCTCTTTAGTAAGAGTTTACAAATTGAATAAGCACTTTTAAAGAAAACAATGAACACATACATATATACACACATATATATACATAAATACAAACAAACAAACCTGGAACTGATTTCAAGTTGTAAAGGGACAAATTGTTTTGGTTCCGGAATGCTGGAAGGAAATATATTGAAAACAGCAACTATTGATTCAAATAGCAAGTTTTCCTGCTGAAAATATGCAGGAAGTGGGAGTGATGTGAATGAGTGTGTAAAGGGGCATTATGTCCTGTACTTGATGAATGAATAGGCTCAGTTGGCCATTATCAAACCATCATGGGAACCATAAAGCTTACCCTTTTCCCTTTCTTACAGTCTGCTAATCCTTAGAAACATGAAACATTTTTCCCTGGTCATTGTCAATGTCTTTAATATTTCCAACTTTAGGGGAAAAATTACTAAAGAATTTTTGCTTTAAAAATATATTTTAAGCATTGGTTTTATAAGATCCCAGATTTTCTTTTAAAAATCTCCAAAGATCACCAAACAATATTTTCAACAAATTCTTATAACAATGCTAATCTGAATTCACTTCAGCTGTTCAGAAAATACATGCCATCAATTTCTCATGTAAGGAAGTATGAACAGGAACATTTCTTCCTTTCTTTTTTTTATTTTTATTTCTTTTAAAATTTTTATTTATTCATGATAGTCACAGAGAGAGAGAGGCAGAGACGCAGGCAGAGGGAGAAGCAGGCTCCATGCACCGGGAGCCCGATGTGGGATTCGATCCCGGGTCTCCGGGATCGCGCCCTGGGCCAAAGGCAGGCGCCAAACCACTGTGCCACCCAGGGATCCCCCCCTTTATTTTTTTTTAAAAGGATTTTAATTATTTATTTGATAGAGAGAAACCATAAGTAGGCAGAGCAGCAGGCAGAGGGAAAAGGAGAAGCAGGCTCCCCGCTGAGAAGGGAGCTGGATGTAGGGCTTGATCCCAGGACCCTGGGATCATGACCTGAGCCAAAGGCAGGTGCTTAACTGACTGAGCCACCCAGGTACCCCAACAGGAACATTTCATAGCCATAAAATCTACATAAAATTTTTAAAAATATGCAAATCTTTGGATCATGAACATAACCACAAATTCCTAAAACCTGATCTGCTATATAGCACAATACTTTATAATATGTGATAAAATTAAGTGTCAACTTGTCTGGGCCACAGTTCTCAGATTTTTTATCAAACATTCTAAATGCTTCTGTAAGGCTATTTTTGGATAAGATTAACATTTAAATTGATGAACTTTGAGTAAAGTAGATTGTCCTCTATAAAGTAGCCTCATCTAATCAAATGATGACTTGAATAGAACAAATGACTGACCCCTCCTAGGGACAAGAAGGAATTCTGCAGTAGGCAGTCTTTGAACTTGAACTGTAGAATCGATTCTTCTCTGGGTCTTTAGCCTGCTAGCCCACCCTGCAAATTCTGGACTTGTCAGCCGCCATTATCGCATGAATTAGTTCCTTAAAATAAAGTTTCCGTAAAAGAAAGTTTCTTCTATATACATATACATTCTATTGATTGTGTTTCTCTGAAAGACACTGCCTAATACATAATAGAAACAATAAATGGTTAGGTTAAATGGGCAAAAGTAGAGTCAAACCTAAAAAGCTTAACTTCTAGCTAACTAAATATTTTTGAAGAGAATTATATACATTATAACAAAAAGTTACCCTAGTCACAAATATCTTTAAATACAGAAAACTTCCACTTCTGCCATTCAACATAAATTTTTTTAAATTGTTATTAAAATTAATAAATAGAAAGATGTACCATGCTCATGGACTGGAAGAATTAATATTGTTAAAATGTCCATACTACCCAAAGCAATCTACAGATTTAATGCAATACCTATCAAAAAAACAATAGTATTTACAGAACAAATAATTCTAAAATTTGTAGGCAACCCCCCCCATAGCCAAAGCAATATTGAGAGAGAACAAAGCTACAGATATCATAATCCCAGATTTCAAACTATACTACAAAGCTGTCATAATCAAACAGTATGTTACTAGCACAAAAGTAGAAACATAAATCAATTGGAACAGAAGAGAGTCCAGAAATAAATCTATATTTAAATAGTCAATTAGTCTACAAAGAAGGCAAAAATATACAATAGGAAAAAGTCTCTTCAACTAATGGTAGTGGGAAAACTGGAGAGCTACATGCAAAAGAATAAAACTGGACTCAAATATCAAAATAAACTCAAAATGGATTAAAGACCTAAATGTAAGACAAGACCTGCAACCATAAAACTCTTAAAAGAAAACATAGCCAGTAATCTCTTGGATATTGGCATTAGCAATATTTTTCCAGATCTGTCTCCTCAGATAAGGAAAACAAAACAAAAAATAAACAATTGGGACTATATCAAACTAAAAAGCTTTTGCACAGCAAAGGAAACCATCAACAAAATAAAAAGTCAACCTACAGAATGGGAGACGATATTTGCAAATGATATATCAGATAAAGGGTTAATATCTAACATATATAAAGAATTCATATTCAACACCAGAAAAATGATTAAAAAATGGCCAGAGGACCTAAATAGACATTTTTCCAAAGACAACATCCAGATGGCCAACAGACACATTAAAAGATACTCATCTTCACTAATCACCAGGAAATGCAAATCAAAACCACAATGAGATATCATCCAACATCTGTTAGAATAGCTAGCAACAAAAAAGACAAAATATAAGAAATATTGGCAAGGATGGAATCTTGTCTCACATTAAAAACTTTCATCCATTTTGAGTTTATCTTTGTGTATGGTCCAAGAGAGAGGTCTAGTTTCATTCTTCTGCATGTGGATGTCCAATTTTCCCAGTACCATTTATTGAAGAGACTGTCTTTTCTCCAGTAGATAGTCTTTCCTCCTTTGTTGAATATTAGTTCACCATAAAGTTGAGGGTCCACTTCTGGATTCTCTATTCTGTTCCATTGATCTATGTGTCTGTTTTTGTGCCAGTACTACACTGTCTTGATGACCACAGCTTTGTAGTACAACCTGAAATCTGGCATTGTGATGCCCCCAGCTATGGTTTTCTTTTTTTAAATTTCCCTGGCTATTCGGGGTCTTTTCTGATTCCACACAAATCTTAAAATAATTTGTTCCAACTCTCTGAAGAAAGTCCATGGTATTTTGATAGATTGCATTAAACGTGTAAATTGCCCTGGGTAACATTGACATTTTCACAATATTAATTCTGCCAATCCATGAGCATGGAATATTTTTCCATCTCTTTGTGTCTTCCTCAATTTCTTTCAGAAGAGTTTTTAGGGTATTGATCCTTTACCTCTTTGGTTAGGTTTATTCCTAGGTATCTTATGCTTTTGGGTGCAATTGTAAATGGGATTGACTCCTTAATTTCTCTTTCTTCAGTCTTATTGTTAGTGTATAGAAATGCCACTGACTTTTGGGCATTAATTTTGTATCCTGCCACCCTGCCAAATTGCTGTATGAGTTCTAGCAATCTTGGGGTGGAGTCTTTTGGGTTTTCTATGTAGAGTATCATGTCATCAGTGAAGAAGGAAAGTTTGACTTCTTCTTTGCCAATTTGAATGCCTTTTATTTCTTTTTGTCGCCTGATTGCTGAGGCAAGGACTTCTAGTACTATGTTGAATAGCAGTGGTGAGAGTGGATATCCCTGTCTTGTTCCTGATCTTAGGGGAAAGGCTCCCAGTGCTTCCCCATTGATAATGATATTTGCTGTGGGCTTTTCGTAGATGGCTTTTAAGATGTTGAGGAATGTTCCCTCTATCCCTACACTCTGAAGAGTTTTGATCAGGAATGGATGCTGTATTTTGTCAAATGCTTTCTCTGCATCTATTGAGAGGATCCTATGATTCTTGGTTTTTCTCTTGCTGATATGATGAATCACATTGATTGTTTTACAAGTGTTGCACCAGCCTTGCATCCCAGGGATAAATCCTACTTGGTCATGGTGAATAATCTTCTTAATGTATTGTTGTATCATATTGGCTAGTATCTTGTTGAGAATTTTTGCATCCATGTTCATCAGGGATATTGGTCTATAATTCTCCTTTTTGGTGGGGTCTTTGTCTGGTTTTGGAATTAAGGTGATGCTGGCCTCATAAAACAAGTTTGGAAGTACTCCATCTCTTTCTATCTTTCCGAACAGCTTTAGTAGATTCCATCAAAATCCTAGAGGAGAACACAGGCAACACCCTTTTTGAACTTGGCCACAGTAACTTCTTGCAAGATTCATCCATGAAGGCAAGAGAAACAAAAGCAAAAATGAACTATTGGGACTTCATCAAGATAAGGAGCTTTTGCAAAGCAAAAGATACCATCAACAAAACTCAAAGACAACCTACATAATGGGAGAAGATATTTGCAAATGACGTATCAGATAAAGGGCTAGTTTCCAAGATGTATAAAGAACTTATTCAACTCAACAGCAAAGAAACAAACAATCCTATCATGAAATGGGCAAAAGACATGAAGAGAAATCTCACAGAGGAAGACATAGACATGGCCAACAAGCACATGAGGAAATGCTCCGCATCACTTGCCATCAGGGAAATACAAATCAAAACCACAATGAGATACCACCTCACACCAGTGAGAATGAGGAAAATTAACAAAGCAGGAAATCACAAGTGTTGGAGAGGATGTGGGGAAAGGGGAACCTTCCTGCACTGTTGGTGGGAATGTGAACTGGTCCAGACACTCTGGAAAACTGGGTGGAGGTTCCTCAAAAAGTTAAAAATAGACCTGCCCTACGACCCAGCAATTGCACTGCTGGGGATTTACCCCAAAGATACAGATGCAATGAAACGCCGGGACACCTGCACCCCGATGTTTCTAGCAGCAATGTCCACAATAGCCAAACTGTGGAAGGAGCCTCAGTGTCCATCGAAAGATGAATGGATAAAGAAGATGTATGTATACAATGGAATATTATTCAGCCATTAGAAACGACAAATACCCACCATTTGCTTCAACATGGATGGAACTGGACGGTATTATGCTGAGTGAAATAAGTCAATCAGAGAAGGACAAACATTATATGGTCTCATTCATTTGGGGAATATAAAAAAATAGTGAAAGGGAATAAAGGGGAAAGGAGAAAAAAATGTGTGGGAAATATCAGAAAGGGAGACAGAACATGAATGACTCCTAACTCTGGGAAACAAGCTAGGGGTTGTGGAAGGGGAGGTGGGCGGGGGGTGGGGGTGACTGGGTGACGGGCACCGAGGTGGGGACCTGACGGGATGAGCACTGGGTGTTAATCTATATGTTGGCAAATTGAACACCAATAAAAAAAATAAATAAATTTGTAAGTAAAAAAAAAGAAAGAAAGAAATATTGGCAAGGATATAAAGAAAAGGGAACCCCTATGTATATAAAAGAATAAGATCTTGCCATTTGCATCAACTTGGATGGCCCTAGAAGGTATTATGCTAACTGATATAAGCCCAACAGAGAAAGACAAATACTATATGATTTCATTTATATGTGGAATCTAAAAAACAAACAAAAAACTTAAATATACTCATAAAAACAGAGAACAAAATAAATTGGTGGTTGCCAGAAGGGAGGGGAATGGTAGTTGAGTGAAATAGATGAAGGAGATTAAGTACAAATTTCCAATTGTAAAATAAATAAGTCATGGGGATAAAAACCAGCATAGGAAAGATAGTCAATAATACTGTAATAACACTGTATGGTGACACATGGTAAGTATACTCAATCATGGTGAGCACTGGGTAATGTATTGCCGAATCACTACGCTGCACACCTGAAACTAATATATTGTATGTCAACTATACTTCAGTAATAAATTTTTCTTTAAAAGACAAGAAATAACAAGTATTGGTAAGGATGTGGAGTAAAGGGAACCCTTGTGCACTGTCAATGGGAATGTAAATTGGTGCAGCCACTATGGAAAATACTATGGAGTTTCCTCAAAATATTTAAAATGGAAATACCATATAACCTAGTAATTCCACTTCTGAGTATTTACTCAAAGAAAATGAAAACACTAATTTGAAAAGATATATGCACTCCTATGTTCACTGCAGCATTATTTACAATAGCCAAGACATGGAAGCAACCTAAGTGTCCATTAGCAGATGAATGGATGAAGATGTAGTCCATATATACAATGGAACACCACTTAACCATAAAAAAGAATTAAATCTTGCCATTCACAACATAGATGGACCTAGAGAGTATTATGCTAATTGAAATAAGCCATACAGAAAAAAAAAACAAAAACTGTATCATTTCACTTCCATGCAGAATCTAAAGAACAAATAAAAATAGACTCATAAATACAGAGAACAAACTGGTCGTTGCCAAAGAAGTTAGAGATGGAGGGGTAAGAAACATAGGTGAAGGAGATTAAGAGGTACAAACTTCTGGGTATAAAAACGATAATAAAAGGGATGTCTCTCATGAATAAATAAATAAATTTTTATTATTTATTAAATTTATTTTTATTATTTTTTATTTCAAAAAATAAAAGCACATTGGCTTTGATAATGGTTTCAAACAGTATTTTTAATACGTACTAACATAGGTATCTTCCCTTTTCTTACCAGTTTCCTTTCTTCTGGTTAGACTATTTTGAGTTTCCTGTGGGTAATTAATTACCTGCTTGAGGTTGATCTCATATGGTAGCCCAGAGTTAGGCCTGTCTGCATATGGAATGCTCCTACATGGGGTAAATGGAAAATTCATAGGTCCTGCAGTGTAGCTACAGATAAAGAAAGGTTCAATAGCCTTGGTATAGGCACCAAGAAAGTGAGATGGCCTAAGTATAACGCAATGAGAATTTTAGAAGCCAGTACTACACATTGGACCAGTGGTAACAGTTTGTTAAAGAGGTTGTTTTTGCCTTACACTCTACTAGAAATGCTTCCTGAGCTCTGTGGTTAATCCTTCTTACAGATGAAAGGATAAAATTTTGTTGGTCTCTTAGTCCCGGGGTCCTCTCACCTGGCAGATTCCTCATTCCATACAGACTACCATCATTACCATCTTGAGCAGATTGGAAACAGGAACCTGGGCTCATTCAGATATATTCCATAACCACTGAAATATTCAGGGATGGTTATATGACTCCAATCAGGACAAAAAAGACACAACCCCAGGACTACTTCCAGGCAGGTCAGCAAATAAAAACTTTTTTTTTTTTTTTTTTTGGTATTGTGACACTGCAGAGATGTGTCCCCTTTTCTATCAGCCATACCTAAAGTCATATCTACCTCCTGGAATTCTTGGTCAAATGGGCCAGTAAGTTCATGTTTCGTTTAAGACTGAGTTAAGTTTGTCACTTGAAAACTGCAAAAAGCATAATTCCCTTAGGTAACTTTACCCAGAATTGTATCTAGAAGTTACAACAAATAAAACAGAAGCTGAGTATCTTTAAACACGTATGAGTTACTTTATTCTTGTGACATCAGGTACTTTTAGGCTCAATGGCAAATAAATGAAGGTTTTAGGATATTTGCTCGTGAGAATGGAATCTGATCTGAGCAAACACTTGGTATACTCACCTCATTTTCAATCTATTCTTTACTTTCCATTAGTCCTTCCCACAATTGACTCAAGATAGGTGAGGAACAGGTTTAACACAAAAAACAAAAAACAGGAAAAAGTGACTGAGACCCTACTTTCTCATCCCCAAACAAGTACCAATACTTTCACGTTTGTCATGTTGAGTGTGTTTGTTAATGCAAGTGTATTATCAAATTTAGAGGCCATGTTGCAGTGCAGGGAAACTCCTTCCTTCCCTCTGTATGCTTTTATTATAGCCACATTAGCTCATCATTTTCTTCCTTTTTTTTTTTTTTTTTTTCATTCACTAAATGATTTACAGTCTTCAAAAGAAGACTGTCTTGCGCAGGAAAACAAGCAAATGACTTTAGGGTGTACATCTGCCCTTAGGAAAGGTGTTGGAGGCATTCCTTCCCTAGGCTGTAAAACTCCTACACTGTGGGATTATGTTACCTCAAGGAGCACCAAGTCTAGTGACATGTCCTGACATCTCCAGGGAGCAGAAGAAAAGGCATAGCACTGTCTGTTACTCTCCACACACGTGTACTTCTTTTTTCCACACACTTGTAGGTATAAAAGAGCACATGAAGAGGGCATGAAACAGCACAACAACAAAAAAGGAGGACACAGAAGCAGACACTAAATGTTTTTGTAAAGAGATAAATGACTGTTAACATGAGCCATACTTTTTTTTTTTTTTTTAACACCACAAATGCACTGGCATGATTTTTTTTAAATGTCATGCACTCTGAGCTTCCTTAAGCAGTGACAGTGTTAAACCACTTGGAAGGAGGAGTGGCAGTCCCTTTCTGCTGGGAGTTGGGTACAGTTCAGTAAGTACAAGTTTCAACAGTCACAGTATAAAGTGGCAAAAAAGAGAATGGAAAAATGACAATGTGTGGATGCTAGACACTTGAATGTGTTCAAGGAAGTTGTAAACTTTCTTTTGTAGATGGTTCATGATGAAAATACTCTTTACCATATGCTTGCCTTCAGGCAGGGAAAGGACTAGATACATATTTTTAAGCCATTTCCAGCTCTAAGTCCCAGTCATTACTAAAATGAAGAAAAAGAGCTGCTGTTGACTGAACCAGCATGTTTTTCTCTGACTCATTCACATTATGTGGAATTGGCTCAAAGAAGAGAACAGATGTGGGTCATCAGGGTGCATTGCCGACTTTTTGGCTGATCTAAGTAAGCTAATCTTCTATACTCTGCACTTGCAGATGTGTGGTAATATCTAACATTCAACACTTCAAAACAATAGGAGAATAACTACTGAAAAGAACAGAAAAAAATATTTTTTAACTTTTTTTTAATCACTTTGATTGTAAAGCATGTCTAGTAAAAATCTGCCCCAGACACAACTTTATCAAGTGCCATTTTACAGTAAGTTAAAGAACAGAATAAAATGAATATTCTTTTATTTCTCCCCAGAAAGACTGATTCTCTGTGTTTGCATTCCTTGGCCATAAATTACTAACTCCTGTTATTTTTGTTTTCCAAGAGAGAATTAATCTGAAAGTATAATTTTTTTTTTCCTGGAGATATTCTGCTCACTTTCTGGCTGTGTACAGATAAGCTGTGTTTCTGAATTGATAAAAACCAGATTGTTCAACTACTGATGAAATGTTGATAATACCAAGAAAATTTTACATATTATAAAACTCAATTAGAATTCCTAGCAACGTGCAGGACTTTGGCCATTTGCATTCACTGAGGTTAGGCATGTAGTCACACATTGTCTTGAGAAGCATGGATCTAGCCCAAAGCACAGCCAGTGTCAAATCAAAACATACTTAAAAGAGTACAGATCCCCAGATTTTCATGACTTAAGGCCAGATAGGTCCTTTGAGAAATTTGCATAACTCTGTTAGAAATTAATAGAGGTTGCAAAAACACATATTCAGAGGAAAATGTTAACCTTACGCAGCTCAGAGGTTCAGAGATTATTCTTTAATAGCTGATTATTTAGAAAACGTTCTCTGACATGGCTAAATTGTTGTCAAAAACTAACCTCCATGCTTCCGAGCCAAAGTATAACACGAAGACAGAGTTTGGGACCCACAGGAACAATAGCTGTATTGCTTTGCCCAGCAAAGGAGGCTGCAGCAGGCTCGGGCCTTCAAAAACACTGCAAGCCTCCCTGGAGGAAGGGACTGGGGTGTTTCATAAGGAAATACAAGCTCTAGCTGGCTTCAAAGGAAATTGTGTACGTGCTACCAGCCTCCTTTGTCATGTCTTTGGGGTGGTACCAGGTTCCTGAAACAAAAGGGTAAGCAGGGAGGAGGGGAGGTTTGTAGAAGAGAGGAAAAAGCTGACTTTAAAATTGAGATTCACTGAGGCATTAGTGCAGCCATTTTGATTTGTGTTCAACTTTATGCTTTTAAGTGGTTTCAAAATACCTAGACTCTTCTGCTGGCAGTTTGGGAGGTTAAGGAGCAGAACTTTCTCTTCATATTCACTGAGCTAATATCATGACCAGTATTTCAGAATAGTGTTTGGCTGTTGTGATACTCTCTTCTTGTTTGCTGCTGCTGTTGTTATCAATCAGAGACTAGTCATAACAATCTTACAAAGTCAGTATTTGTAATTTCTTTCCACAGATGAAGAATGTTTGAAGAATTAAGTAGTTTTCTGAAGTCATACAGCAAGTTGGTGTCAGTCAGGATTCATACACAAGCCGATATACCTTCTGGAATGTGTGCTCTTTCAATTGTACCAAGATGTATAAATGACTCGTCACAAACACGTTGGGATTAAACCCAGGAGAGAGGGTAGTGAATTCCTGAGGATCTGTCCAAAAGGTGGGTCCTCCAACCAACTTAGTCCCCAACACTACAATACCCTTTAGACTTATCCATACCCAGAGGTAAAAAAAGAAATTAAAATCTAAAGGGAGAAAGAATGAGAGAGGTTGAACGTATAGGTCCTTATGATGGGGGGAACAGAGGACTAGCTGAGGACAAAGCACGAGCCTGGAGCAGCACACTGACAAGTACTTGAAACAGGCAGAGGGACATTCCTCTACAAACTCAACTGCCTCCATGTTAATACTTGGCTAAGGGCAAATGGCAATCTTAGCCTGACCCCCAGGATCCTGTGAGTCTGTTTTAATGTATAAAAATTCCTTTAGAAATTTCCTTTATCTCTAAACCCCCAAGAAACATGTTGGCAATCATCCCCCAAGCACACAACCCACTGATATACATCTGAAGGGTCTCATGATTAAGGTTTAATCAGACAATAATACATGATCTTTCCCCAACAATAGCTAGCACCCTGGAAACCTTGCTTCCAAAATTCCTTAGAGAGTACACTATCCCCAAACCCCTCCCAACTCCCAGGTGTATAATCAGCCACCCCTCACAGGCCTGGGGCAGCAGCTCTTCCTGCCCATGGGTCCTGTCCCCAGGCTTTAATAAAACCACCATTTTGCACCAAAGATGTCTCAAGAATTTTCTTGGTTGTTGGCTCCAGACCTCACCTATATTCCAAAACTTCATCATTTAGATCAATCAACTCTTCCTAACTGCAATTAGAACTCCAAATAGATTTCTCCAACCTCAATCCCATATGAAAGAAGCAGAGCTAAATCCTATTATTCATTAGATTGATCCAGTTCATTTTAATCTTTCAATATATAACATAATTGTGATGTATTTGGTTTAGGATTAAAATAAAACACTCTTCTCTCACTCTCCTTTGTTCTCAATCTTTCTTTTTCTGAAAAATGTAGGCTGTGGTGCGAGAAACCACCACACTGTTAATCACAAATGAGAAAACTGAATGTTTATTCAAAGGCAGTAGGTTTATAAAACCGGGTGAAGAATTTATAAGGTGTAGACTTCTTCTGACACCTGACAGCTTGGATTTCTCTGCCTTTTTTGACACTGAAGTATGATGAGATTAGTTTTCTGGACCTTCCATATGTCTTTGCCAAACCCATAATATGTAGAAACCTATCAATGTGATAAATAATATGAGAAACAAATCCTGGGAAAGGGATTAAATTTGGTGGGGATTTCCTTCAAATAGCCAAATTCATCTTTCTCAAAAGAAGCAGAGGAAGCTGCTAATGTTGCCTTGGAAAATTTGAAAGTGAATTATGTTCACTTCTCTTTACTTATTCAAATATCTCAACTTCGTTAAAGCAAAAGGACTCAAAACATCCTGTGATTGAAAGGGCAGATTTTTTTCAGTTACTTTTTCCCAACTGATTAAAAAGAGAAAAATCACATTGCAAGTCATAAACAGAAGTGATATAAGATGTTTCTCCCAAGTAATAACAAAAGAGTTACAAACAAATGCAAAAAGGGAGACACTAAGGGAAGAGGAAGAAAAATTGAGGTCATGAAGAAAAAGTGGTTCTGAACAAAATAAAGTTTCAAGACATTAAAAAATGCACCAGCAACTGTGATTTATAGTGTAGTAGTAAAGAGCACAGGCTCAGGCTCTTTATAGCTGTGTCATCTTGGGCAAATTATTCCATCTTTCCCCTCTTTGCTTTCCTTGTTCATATTAAAGCCATACCTACCACAAATGTTGTGGTAGAGATTAAATAATTTGATACTTGTAAAGCTCTAGAATTTTACATAAAACATCGTATTACATAAATGCCCCCAAAATGCCACTACTTCGTTTATTAAACTTTAGAACTTGAATTCAAAAGGAATCTACTATTTAGAAGGCTGCTTAATGTATTGAATTCTGTATTTCCAACTCTTCTCATGTCATATTGCAGGGAGAAAGGAGAAATAATGTAAATCTGGGTTCATCATCTGCCTTCCTGCAGTTGATTCATCACTGACTTTCTCACATTTGTTTTAGAAGAATATTGACTTTCAAAGTGATGTAGCAATGAGCATCACGGTTAACTGGACCCTACATATCTCAGGGGGTTTTGATTCCTTTATCTCACGGTAATTTATTAAATTACTATTATTATTATTATTATTATTATTATTATTAAATGTTCTTCTTCCAGAAAATAAACCTTTATGTTAGGAATGACAGTGGATTCTTTGTGAAGGGGTGTGTGCAAAAAAAATGCTAATATGGAGGAGAAGGAAAACACAGCTGATCTATCGTTCACTGGAATGATACCTACATGTCCACATTTGAAGTTTGGTCTAGAGCAGTGGTTCCCAAACTTTAGCATGTATGGGAATCACCTGGAAGTCTCCTTAACAACGGATTGCTGGGGTGAGTCTAAAAAATTTCCTAACACTTTCTCAAGTGATGGTGATTCTGGGGACCACACTTTGGGAACCTTTACTCTAGATCTAATAATAAAGTCACTTCGGGAGTTTATTTTTATATAAAATACCAATGCCTTTAAATTAGCATCTGGGGGTGGGGGTAGGTCTGAGCATTTATTTGCACTAAAAAAAAAAAGAAAGAGGGATCCCTGGGTGGCGCAGCGGTTTGGCGCCTGCCTTTGGCCCAGGGCGCGATCCTGGAGACCCGGGATCGAATCCCACATCGGGCTTCCGGTGCATGGAGCCTGCTTCTCCCTCTGCCTATGTCTCTGCCTCTCTCTTTCTCTCTCTGTGACTATCATAAATAAATAAAAATAAAAAAAAGAAAAAAAGAAAAACCTCCCCAAGTGACTCTATGGTAGCACCAAGATTGGGAACTCCTGGTCTAGAGATACAGTTGTCAAGGAGGATGGATGCTGAATCAGGTTCCCCAGACAGCTTTTCCAATTTCTCCTCACCCTATCCCAAGACTAGATGATGCCCTGCGAAGGGAGAGAAAATAGTTTTTAATTTTTTCTTAGAGTTAGTCTCAGGATCTCTTCAGTCAAAATTACCTTTATTTATATAAATAAAGATCCCCTGCCTCACCCAGGAGCTGCAAAGTCCCAGATGATCTACACACCACACCAGTGTTTGAAAATTACTGCTCTTGAGATAAGAAGGAACAGGTTCTAATTCTTCCTTGCAGATTAGTGAGTTGCACTGAACATCATAATTCACATAGTAATAATTGGTTAGTTCCAAGTTCAGTGGCACCAGCCCTAGAAAGGTGAAAGAATCAATAAAAGAAGGAAGGTAAAAAGGGAAGGGGAAATGTGCAGAGAGAGAAAAGGGAGTGCTGAGGTCAACTCCTCTCTCCTTACCAGAACCAATAATTACCCAGCTGGCTTCTCTTTTAATTTACCCTGGCACACGGGATGGAATGTGTTCTGCTGATACACATTTCTGAAGCACCAAGCAGGCTCTGCTGACAGCTGGGTTGGTTGCTGTCTCAACACAGAGCAAAAGAATTTTGCAAGGAAACATTTTTCTTTATTTCCCCCTCTAAATGGGGAGAGGAATGCCATATGTGAGGAAAGACAGGATGCAGACATGATTATGTAAGGTAGTAAAAGCAAGAGACTAGCCTCAGGTGAAATATTTAGGAAGGTAATTCTTGAGGAGAAACCCTCCCTTATGAAGCTGTTTAACCTCTTTTATTCAAAATCTAACTCTATTACTTGTATATATTATCATGCTGCTGATGACGATTTCACACGCTATTTTTTGAGTAGCTCCAAAAAGACAAAAATGAATAATGAATCTCCCATCACTTGGAAAGATAAGGACTGCCAATGGTGGTGTCGGCCACTGTCATTCTCTATATGGTTTGTCGGAGTTGGCAGTTTTGTCCCTAGAACTGTGGGTCTTCTGATGCCTTTGTGTGAAAGGGGATGCCCACTGTTAGCTGGATTCTAGGTGAATCTCTTGGCTGATGTTTTCCATCAGCTCACAGCTTGGTTGTGCATTGGCAGCCTTAGACAATGCTGCATATTGCTGGGCTTGGCAAAAGAAAGGGTAATCAGATCTACTTGGTAAAATCTGTCAAAAGGGTGTTATATCCCAACACAGTGTTTCTAATGAGATTCTCATATAACTAAAGACTCTAAAATTAAAAATTATATCAATTATTAGTGCTTTACACTCTCCTAGACAGATTTTTCTCCATGCATGCTGTGTGTGGTCACTATAACTCCTTAACAATGATTTAAGATTTTAGGATGAAAATATGTGAGGTACTGAAAATTCATCTAAGTATATCAAAGTTGCAAAGTGAAATGATTCCCCTGTGACTTTTCCTTAAACTAAGAGGAAGTCGAAAGAGCTTGTTTTCCTTCCACTTTATCTGAAGTAACCAGAAGGTTTTATTTTTGTTAACTTATCAGATTTACTAAGATTGTTCTCATCTAAAATAAAACTGATTCTGGGAAGATTGCATTCTCCTATGTTGTGCTATTGCTCAGCACTGTAGAAATTACAACTACTATACCAACATTCCCCATCTTTTCAGTAATCTAGTCCATTGTTTGTCACTATTACTCTGAAAAATGTCTAGAAACTTCTGGAAAGCATGCACAGAATGGATTTATATGTGCAGGGATAAGAATAAAGAAAGGAAGAGAGTGAGTTGGCACACTTTCCTTTAGGAGCATAAGATTTAAGATAGCAGCAGTTCATATCTGTGTCAAGAAAGGACTACTTGCAAATTCAGAACAGAAGCCTAGTTTTTATTACCTTTTGTAAAGAGAATTTCTTTCTTTCTTTGATAAAAACATAGATTCTGACTACACTCGTCAGAATGGGAAAATATTACTTGAGTTTCCCACTTACCATAAATATAATGAAGTACAATTTATACACTTTTGTTTAGATAAAAGGACTATCATTTACTGACATAAACTCATGATTTTAATGAGTTTCAAAAAATCTTTAGTAAAAATGTCGTGAGTAGCTAAGTGATAAAGAAGCAAACATGATGAAAATAAATGTATGTAAAAGGGAAATTAAAAGCTTTCTAATTTCCAATGCAAAGTATACATATACAGTATGTGCTATAGGAAAAGAGTTTTTCTAGAGCTAGGTTTTTCTTTTGATGACACCCAACAAATATGTATGCCACTTTCTCCAGGCTGTTTTTGGTTATTTATTGCCACTTTAGCCATAAAATGTAGTATTAAATAAATGTCACATTACTAAAAACGGATGGTTTCTAATTGGCTAAACTATTGGGAATATAAAAAAGTATGTGTGTTTTAAACCAATGGTATGAATTAGTATTTTACCTTTGAGAGTTTTTGAATAGCAGGTGGAATCAACATACTGTTTTGGTGTGGCAGTCCATAGAGTATTTTCTGTAGACCTCTGGGGGTCCCTGAGACTTTTCTGGGGTTCGTGAGGTCAAAATTATTTTTATAATTACAACCAAATGTTATTTGCCTCTTTTGCTTTGTTGACATTTGCACTGATGATACAACAGCAAAGGCAGGCAAAACTGCTTGTGCCTCTACACTAAGGCCACTGCATCAAACGCCATGTCTACACATTTGCAATTTTGTAAAACAATGGTTTCAATGAAGAATTTCCTTTAAGAAACAATAACAACCATGTCAGTTTTCCTAAATCTTGACACTTTTTAAATATTCTATGTGATGTAACAGCTAGTACACATAAAGCACTTCTGCCATGTAATGAAGGGCAATGAATGTTCCCAAGTAATAGCACATGTGCAATTTTTTGAGTTGCTAACAGAATAAGCTTCCTTGTTTCCATGGAATACTACTTTTACTTGAGAGAATGATTGGCATACAAGCTATCAAGATGCAGATTTAGGCATTTGGCTGATAATTTCTACAAAATCAAAGAAGTATGCCAATCATTCCAAGAAAAAAAAAAAGATTTTTCAGACTGGTTGCCAATAAAATAAAATTAAATGAGTAAAAAAATTAGAATTTTGAAAACTCACATTTGCCACCATGAGTTTGATAGTTCTCAATACCGAAGGCATTTTCAAATGAGCTCAGTGTGTTATTTTAAGAAAAGTAATTTTTATATTGTATAGCAAAATATGTCAACATTTAAGAGGGAGGACTGCATTAACTCAGAGAACCAAGAGTTTTCAACAACAACTATATCATTTTACAAAACCAAGCATGGGTAAAAGTGCAAGAGAGACCAATAGATTGTAATGCATAGAGTAAATAAAGTTTGTTAATATGCTTTAAGATCCCATATACAATTAAACATTAAGAAACTATCACTTGTCGAGTTTTGGTGTAATATCAAAGAATACCCACAATTAACTGAAAATGTTATTAAAATACTCTTCCCTTTTCAAACTAGATATCTGTTTGAGGCTGGATTCTTCATATACCTCAACCAAAGCAACATATTATGAAAGACCAAATGCAAAGCAGATATGAGGGAATCAACTGTCTTCTACTGAGCCAGACATTAATGAGATTTGCAAAAATCATGAATATCATTATTTTCTTAAAATTATTTCACTGATGTTATTTTATTACTTTAAAATAAACTATAATATTTTAAAAATTCTTTTTTTTAAAGTAGATGCCACACCCAGCATGGAGCCCAATGTGGGGCTTGAACTCATAACTATGAGATCAAGACCTGAGATGAGATCAAGAGTTGAACACTTAACTGACTGAGCTACCCAGACACCCCTACAATATTTTTTAATTCTTAAGAATTTCTAACTCAGTAAATATAATAAATATAATCTCCATAAATAAGTTTTTGAGGTCCTCAATAATTTTTAGAGGTATAAAGTATTAGCGAAACAAAAATATTTGAGAACCATTGCCTAGGATTATCACTCTCACTCTCATTCTATGAACAAACATTGATTGTGACATATGTAGAAGTAGTTTCAGAAGGGTAAGTAGTCAGAAAACTATTATGGAGTTTATTTTATTTTTATTTTTTTAATTTTACTTTTTTATATTACGGAGTTTAGATCATTCAGAGACTTAGCAGATATACATACCTTATTAAGTACTTCCAGTAACTTGTTGATCATTACATACTAGGTTTCCTTCTGAATTTTTATTCAATCCTATTCAGTAAAAGTGCATTACTGCTATCCCTCCTTGGCAATTTAGACCTAAGTTAAGAAAATATGCCTTTTTCTTGAAATATCTTAAAAATAAATTTCTCTTGGGGTGCCTGTGTGGTGTAGCTGGTTAAGTGGAGGACTCTTAGTTTCAGCTCGGGCCATGATCTCAGGGTTGTGAAATCGAGCCCACTCTCAGGCTGTGCACTCAGCAAGGAGTCTGCTTAAGACTCCCTCTCCTTCTCCCTCTCCTCCTCCTCCTCACTCTCTTTCTTGAAAGAAAGAAAGAAAGAAAGAAAGAAAGAAAGAAAGAAAGAAAAGAGAAAGAAAGAAAGAAAGAAAGAAAGAAAGAAAGAAAGAAAGAAAGAAAGAAGAAAAGAAGAAAGAAAGAGAAAGAAAGAAATTTCCCTTGACATAAGTGAAGAAATAACACAGGAGAAAAGTCAGAAGAAAACTAATTCAAAGAGGCCACAGAATAAAAGCCAATGTAATGAGTTTGGTGAAGGTAAGACTGAGATAAGAGAAAAAAAAGCAGAAACTGCTTCAGTGGACTTTAATAAATATTGTAAAATATATTGATTAGAGTGATGCTTTTCACTGTTGTTTATATACTTGAGCATAAATCTAAGAGTCAAGCAGAAGATTATATATATATATATATATATATATATATATACACACATATATTTTTTAAATACTTTATTTTTAAACAATCTCTACACCCAATGTAGAGATTCCTTACAATTCCAAGATCAAAAGTCACACATTCCACTGACTGAACCAGCCAGGCACCCTGGGGCAGAATATTTTAGATACAAAGCTGATTGCCTATGGGTAATAAAAGATGTGTTCATTTCTGCTTTCATTTGAATGCTGTGCCTTAGGACAAGGAAGAAAGAAATGGTGAATGAGGGATACCTGGGTAGCTCAGCTGAGTGTCTGCCTTTGGCTCAGGGTGTGATCCTGGGTCCAGGGATCGAGTCCCACATTGGGGTCTCTGTGAGGAGCCTGCTTCTCCCTCTGTCTATGTCTCTGCCTCTGTCTATGTCTCTGCATTTCTGTGTATGTCTCTCATGAATAAATAAATAAGATCTTTAAAAAAAAAAAAAGAAATGGAGAATGAATTGGTGATTGTGCCAATGGTGCCTGTACTGCTCTGAGATAGAAGTCAAGAAATAGAAGTCCTCCAGTTATTTTAACAGAAAGAATTTAATACAAAGGATAGTGAGGTGTTATGGAGGAAGAAACTACAGGAAATAGCGACCACACCCTAACGAGGAAACAAATGGAAGAGTTTATTAAAACATAGAAGCTTGGAGGAGGAACCCTGAAGAGTTGGGACCTAGACCACTTGAGAAGGGGTGTTGTTTGACTGATATTGTTTCCCTAGACACCGGAGGAGAGAGCACCACTGAGCTGGGACCCAGACTTCTTTGCAGCCCCACTGGTGCTAATGCCTGAGAGGCAAAGTGAGTTGACCTCTAAGAAAAAAACAAAAAGAGTTATGTCTGGGAAAATTATAGAATCTTTAGGCATCCGTGCTTGTGTTACCTTAGAATTGAGAATATTACTAGGAAAAGTAAAAGGGGGCTAAAAAAAAAGATATATTGTACATAGGATTACATATATGTTAGACTCAAATGCCAAGGACAAAAAATAAATGATAGAAAACCAAAGGTGATTCAACTGTCAAAAAATTAAACATGAATGCAGCATAGTCTATTGACCTAATTTTCAGTATTTAAGATGAGAAAGAAAATTATGTGATGAGATGTATAAAAATATAAAACATATAGGACATATATAAGCAAGGATGAATACAAAAGTATGTCAAACCTACCAAAATTGTTTCTGAAAAGTATTTAAAAGGATCCAGAAAAACAGAAATAATGAAAAAAAGATTAAGAAATGGGTAATTTTAAATGTGTAACAAGATAATGATCCAGAAAGAAAGAGATGAACTATATATAAAGAAGATATTATAGTAACAGAAGAAAGTCTCCACTCATCTTCTATCTTGTTACCACTTTCTGTATCAAGTACTCTTTAATCCAGAGAGTGGTAAACAAATATGTTTTAAAATGTACTTAAAGCCATGAAATGACAGCCAAAGAATACTTAATTTTAAGAAATCCTATTCTCTCAGACCACATGAATTGCTTCCCAGACAACTGAAAAAATGCACAGGTGTGATTATATAACCAATGTATGAGATCTTTGAAAATTGAAGAACAGAAAGAGTGTCAGAAATTCCTTTTTCCTGGTCATCTAAGAGCAAAAGGAATGAATTCCACTATAGTTCAGTAAGTTTGATATACATGTTTGCAATTTTAGATCTTAAAAAAAAAATTGTGATGCCAGCAAATACCCAAAGAAAAGTCATGATAAAATAACCTCACATTTTTTAGAATATTTTATTTACTTATTTGAGAGACAGTGAGACAGAGCATAAGCAGGATAAGGGGCAGAGGGAGAAGTAGACACCTCAGTCAGTGGGGAGCCCGATGCAGGCTTAATCCTGAGACTCCAGGATCATGACCTGAGCCAAAGGCAGATGCTTAACTGACTGAGCCACCCAGGTACCCCAGCTCATTAACTTTTTTTTTTTTTTTAAGATTTTATTTATTTATTCATGAGAGACACACACAGAGAGGCAGAGACATAGGCAGAGGGAGAAGCAGGCCCCTTGCAGGGAGCCTGATGTGGGTCTCAATACTGGGATTCTGGGGATCACGCTCTGAGCCAAAGGCAGACACTCAACCACTGAGCCACCAAGACATCCCCAGCTCATTAGCTTTTAAACAAGATTGTCAGGGGACAGGAAACATCATGGATATACTGTAATTTGAATTAAAGAATGTATTTGATAGAAACTCTCTTGAGATCCGTTTTGAAATGAAGAAATGTCAGTAACATACATTCCTTGTAGAAACTAAGCCAATGGGTACATGTTAATAGACAACCTACAGGAAAGCTAAATTCACGTGCTATTGACCAGTGACTTGAGGAAAGACATGGAGGCGGGCTCATCAAGCTTGTAAGTAACATCATAATGGAAGGGATAGCAAATATATTGCATCTGGATTCAGTGGGATCTCCAATTAACAGAATGTCGTGATGAAGCCAAGAGATGCACTTTATCATGTGTAATATAAAATTATGCCTTTTATTTTTTAATTACATATTGCAAGATATGGCAGTTCAGGTCTGAAAACATTTGCTCTGAAAGAAGACTGAAGAGTTCAGTTGACCACAATGAATGTTCAACTGACCATAAGGACATAACATACTGTGAGGTTATTTGAACTGATATAGTCTGAATCCAGGTGTTGTCAAAAGTAAGAGGAATCATCTTACTGTAATATCCAATGTCAGGCTACTTGAAGACAACAGTCCTGATGTAGCGCACTGACAAACTGAGGTTTATTTCAGAGATGAAATAAACTAAAGGATGTCTAGAGACTCAGAGTTCGTGGGTTCATTGGCGTTTTGTCTAAGAAGACGAGAATAAACTGGCTAATCATCTACAAATATTTGAAGGTCTATCTTATAAAAAGTTTATTCTGAGTTTCCAAGACCCTAAATAAGGACCACTGTGAGAACTTACAGAAAATACCCTGGATGGTCCTGTAAGAAGCCTTCCCTAATAAAGCCAGCAGTCTCTCAATGGAACCTCAGTATTACTGATGATCGAGGTCAGGTCCTATAGAAGGATTCCTTAATTTGGTGGAAGCTAGACTAGCTTTAAAAAAAATGTTTTTAAATACATGCATAGTAAGCACACAATGTCATATTTGTTTCAGGTATACAACATAATGATTCAAGTTCTCTATATCATATGCTATGCTCACTATAACTGTAGCTACTATTGGTCACCATACAACGCTATTACGTATCATTGACTATATTCCCCATACTGTGCCTTTTATTCTTGTTACTTACTTATTCTGGAACTGAAGCCGGTATCTCCTTCTCCCTTTCATCCATTTTGTCCATACTTCACCCCTTTCCCTCTGGCAATGATCGGTTCGTACTTAAAGGTCTGATTCTGCTTTATGTTTGTTTATTAATTTGTTCGTTTTTTAGATTTCACATATCTGTGAAATCATATGGTATTTGTCTTTCTCAGTCTGACTTTTTTTCTAAGATCTCTACTAGTTAATATTTCTCTAATTTTATATAGTCAACAATATCTGGACGCATCCAGCTGTGTAGTCAGCAAGTTTGTATACTCAGACTTAACTACTCTTCATTCCTATAATATCTAAATGAAACAGGATAAGTTGAGGATATAGCTGAATTATGTGAGTAATAGCAGCTATGGAAACCCAGGTAGAAAAGGGGAGGAAATAATAACAACTTCAGATTTATCATAAAAGCTGTGTTGATTTTAGTCCACAAAGGGATCTCATTATTACAGTAATAGGAAAACAATCAAGAGTCAATTACTCAGCCTTGAAGGTAGCAAACAAATGTACTGTGTTAATACAGTTGTCAAAGCCAAATCTTGCTAGAGCAAAATTCTATTTGAGTTCCACACACCTGGTTTTTTCTACTCTGGGTCTTAAAATCCTAACCATAATAGACACATAGAGGCCGACTAGCTCAGATATCAATTTCATAGGAGTCTGTACTTCTGGAATTTATGAAGAAAGGATTAGTGAGAATGGATGAAAAAGCCTGAAGGTAGGGTATCTGGGTGGCTCAGTCAGTTATGCGTCTGCTTTTGACTCAGGTCATGATCTCAGAATCCTGGGAGCTCAAGCTCTGTGTCAGGCTCCCTGCCCAGTGCGGGAGTGTGTTTCTCCCTCTGTCCCTCCTCTCCACAGCCCCATCGCTCGCTCATGGTCTTTCTCTCTCTCTCAAATAAATAAATAAAATCTTTTTTTTTAAAGCGTGAAATGTCTTAAACTTCAACACAAATACATATTACAATCCCCAGGAGAGCTCTGATGTAAATTTGCTAGTCAACCCCGTATAAGGAACCAGGTAAAGCCTTTAGCCAAAGAGATGAAGGCGATGTTCTCTGGGTAAATTTTAGAGACTTTTCTTCTGCTGTTCTTGTCTGGTGATCTTCTTTTGTGTGCCCTATGCAATTCTTTTCTCTTGTTGGTATCTCCTGGAATAACATATTCTTTTTGCTACTACTTTGAGAGGAACCCCTACGTGGTTTTGTTTTTAAGATTATTTGAGAGAGAGGGAGAGCACAGAGGGAGAGGGAGAAGCAGATCCCCCCTTGCCCCCCACCATGAGCAGAGAGTCCAATGCAAGGGCTCCATTCCCAGGACCCTGAGAGCATGACTTGAGCCGAAGGCAGACATTTGCTGACTGAGCCACCCAGCTGCCCCAACCGCTACCTGGTTTTATGCTTACTTAAAGTTAACTTTATATACAAATTTATATATATCAACTACAAAGGATGATTTACTTCTTAAATGCTTTACAAAATCTCTTTGCTTTTTTTATATCATTACTCCCTATTTTGAAGTGACTTTTCTTTAATTGGCTCAATGGTACACCCCTGCTCCATAGTGTAGCTGTCATTTGTTTTTTGCAAACAGCATTCCAGTGCTTTTTGCATTCTGTATGCACTCATTGTGCTGACCATCCCTGTCCCAAGGATAATGTACTCTGTTCCCTTCAGTGAGAAGAGAAACCTCTGGATTGGGGACTATTTTGGAAAGAGGAGACCACCAATAGACTGACCCTGAAACTACATGATACTCTTCGCATTACCCATTACCCATTAATTGCCCTCCTGGTGGTGTTGGCTCAGTGTTTGGTTTGGGTTTCCTGTAACTACTTCATGCCTTATGTTCTATGCACTATACTACAAGCATGAAAATAAAAGACATAAGTAGAAAGAGACTCCATAACAACTGTTTCCTAGGTAATATGATCCTACATATCCAATTTACCAATTGGCAAATAAGCATTTTGGCAAGAAAAACCCACTTCATCAAAATTTGACAGTTGCTTTGCACTGGAAATCATTTCCCCCTTAAAAACCACCAAACTTCACCTGGCCATGCTCACATCTGATCATGTAACCTTCTGTCCCTTCCCTAGGAATCCTGGAACCCCAAAAGTTCAGCCTCCTTGAGGAATCTGGTGAAAGGAATACAAATACACAAGGTCTCACTTCTTCCACAGACATAGTCTTTATGCATCAGTTGTTTGTAATTTAGAATCTGTTTTCTCATAGAACAAATGTAGTTAATTTACCATATTTAACCACTATGCAGCTATAGTCCAAGTTCAGTGGGGTTTGGAAGTCTGCTATGACAACCTAAGCAAGTATTCACAGTCTCTTTTCTGTGAGAAAATGCAATCGTTGTTTGAAATAATTCCTTTCCAAGTAATCTTTTAATATATAATCACTCACAAATTCCTAAGTATACGTTGTATATACATTCTTCAAAATTATACATGCACCATAGACATTACAATATGAATTTTTACTGTGAGAGGGAAGTTGAGGGTATCTTTTTTATCTGAGCATACTATTAAAGTATTTTGAATAAAACTAACTGAGGTCTATATGATCTGTGAGTAAAAATAATAGGATATCAGGTATTATGTACATGCTCACTTGTTTTCCCCACCTTGTCTTAACTGACAAAAAACACTTTCATTCTGTGCTGAGAGTGGTGGGTGCCAAAAAGCAAGATACAAAATAGATTTGGTTTATGACTGTTTGGGCTCTGAGGGCAGACACCTTCTGGCACTGGTCCACAGGTGGGACAGATGATCTATTGCTTCTCTGCCATAGTTTATCTGACCCAAACAATATTTGATTGTTTAAAAGGTGGCCATTTACCCACTTTGAATGGGAAAGCTGGCAGACTTAGATTCGGGTCACCAAAGTTGTTTGGGGTTTTCCTTTTTCTGAGAGTTACAGAAAGCAGCCTAAAGAGCATGACTTTGCACAAAGTGCCTTTGTTTTCAGATTTATAGATTTTCTGTATCCAATAAGAAATAAGCTCTGTAGGTAGCCACAAATATTGCAAATTATGTTTATATTATGGTTTTGTCCAGTTTTTCAAAACAACATGCTCTAAACATACTCTGTTGGCATAATGAGAGTTAAGAGAAGAGAATCTAAGGAATGTGGTTTTCCTCAAAACTAACTGAGAAGTGAAGTCAAAGCACACAGTGTTGAAAAACCTTTTGTAAACTAATAACAGCTGCTTAATAATTGGCTTTTGTTGGGATAGAGGAGGGAGTGCCTGCCTGCACAGGCTCACCACACTGGCAAGTCCACCTCGTGTTAAGTCAAAGGAAATTCAACAATGTTATCTAAAACATACAAAGGGCATAAACTGATATAATGTTAAATCGACTGTGTAAATATTCTTAAGAAGATATTATTAAAAAACCAAATGTTTTCTTTTGTCTAAACCATGAAATATGGAATTGTGTAGCTTTGCCATTTCCTTTCAGACTGTTTAGGACTCAAACTACTTTTATTTCCTGTTTTTTTTTTTATTCTTCGAATATTAACTGTAGAAATAGAAGCATAAATCTAAAAGAAGAATTAAAATAGGCTCTGGTCTTACTCAATGTGTATTACATTTTAGCCAAAATCAGGTATATGTGATGAAAAATAACAGGAGGTTTTCATCTCAGGAAGAACATGCTGTTTCTTTTGACTCTGAATTACATAACATGATAATGGACTCCTTTTTCCAACCTTTTCTAGCAGTTTCCCACCATGTTCATTAGCATATATTAGCTACGGATTATTCAATGTTTTTCTTGTGTATAAAATTATGGAAGATACCAAGGATTTAATATTAAACTTAGATGCTTAAATATCTATTGACAGAATGGAATTTCATGAACTACTTGATATAAAGTACAGTCCTATATATTATTAAACGTACTAAAAATCCAAACAAAAAAATGTAAGCTGTATTGGTGATGGTTATAATTATAGTATTAGAAAGATTCATTAAGGAGTAAGAAGGACTATCATAGTTTTAAAAAGCAGCAACAACTCGGGGGAGGTGGGTGTTGTCTCTCTAAACAGATAAGCATAATTAAACTGTGTTTGTGGGAACATGGCCAGCTCAATGATATTTGCTTCCATCTCTACATCACTACAAACGTTTACCTACACTGTGTGCCAAGCAGCAAGAACCTAGAAATACTGGTCTTACCAATCATGGAGTGTTAATGTGACACAAGATCCAAATCTTAACTGCCTAGCTTACCCATATAATATGGCTCTTCAGAGTCTTGAAATTTTAGATATCACGACTTACATTAAAATAACCTCTAGAATCAAATGGAGTAATACAAAGGATCAATTAGAGACCTAGACACTAAATCTAGTATTAACTCTATATAAATTGAGGGAAGAAATCAGTTTCCTTTCTAGTTCATCTGATAAAAGAAAAAATTGGATCAAGTCATTCTACGTCTTCTTTGGTTTAAACATTCCGTAAATTTCACAAGGCAGTGCTTCCCAAATGCTTCATCAGTCAAGAACACCCCCCCACACACACATACGCACACCTTATTTTTTAAACCACTGCTATAAAATAGATGCTTTATGTAATAATTATCTCTCCATTTTATCAATCAAAGGTACATGTGTGCACAATTAATACCACACTAACTTAATAGAAATTTGATACTTAAGTTAGGCCATATAGCCTTATCTTGGGTAAGCATATGTAGTTCCTTAGCTTTGGGGGAAATATTAAAGGTATAAACTACTTAGGGATCTAGGTTCACATGATTGAAAATCATCAAACTGGGAGAAATACACTATCCAAATCTGCCGAGAGAATTTAGCTACCCTCTATCTTCCCAATTCAGTTACCTAGAAGGAAATCATTATCCTCTACTAATTTATCACACAAACATACCTTAATCTTCGTTATCCTTTTGATAATTTATGTTATCGTGTTTTGTTTTCATCTGAGAACTTAGATTAGGAAATAATACATCTGATAAATAAGCAATCTGAAAACCAATCCCAATAGGTTGCAGGTAGATGAGTAGGATGCCTACTGCCACATAAAAAGACTTTTTTTTTAAAGATTGATTGATTGATTGACTGATTGATTTATTCATGAGAGACACAGAGAGAGACAGAGAGACAGGCAGAGGAAGAAGCAGGCTCCACCCGGGGAGCCCGACGTGGGACTCGATCCCAAGTCTCCAGGATCATGCCCCGGCCTGAAGGCGGTGCTAAACCGCAGAGCCCCCCGGGCTGCCCTAAAAAGACATTTTTAGAGACTTTCAAGGTAACACACTTTCCATTAGTATCTGATCTTAAAACTTAATTAACTGATCTCCCAGTCAGAAATACTGGTGTATAAGCGACGTGCCTGAGATAGGCCTTATGTGGATTGGGCAAAGCTGTATAAGAAGCTAAGTAGCTAAGGAATATTAAATCAGGAAAACAAGGCACAAACACAGAAGCAGTGTGGCATAGGGAAAACAGTGTGGCAAAGGGATAACAGAATTAAGATAAATCAGCTAGAGACCTTAAACAACTAAATCATGTTAGCTCATCTGAGTTGAAATTTTTTCAACTGACAAATGAAAGTGGTCTAATTGCCCAAGACCAGGAAAAGTATCAAGTATTATGGGCATTCAGAAACAGCCATGGAGGTCAGTGGTGGATTTGCCTCTGAAATTAACATTGAGTGGAGCCTAAAGGCATGTATATTGTTTGCATTCAGTGGGTGGAAGCCAAACAGAGCAGAGACAGATATAAAAATATCAAGGCACATTCAAATGAAAAATAATCAAGTACAGAGAGTAGAATAAGATTATATCTGAAAAGGTAGGTTATGTGGGTGAAACAAAGATGGATAATATGTGTTCCTTATCTTCAGGGAGATTTATAGTCAAGTAGAGAAGGCAGGATATGTGTGCAAATAAGCATGTACCATATTTTAGCTGAGTCACTCTGCTTTTTGAGATCCAGTTGGTTAAGTGTCCAACTCTTGGTTTCAGGTCAGGTCATGACCTCAGGGCTGTGAGATAGAGCTCCTCATCAGTCGGAGCTGAGCTCAAAGTGTGCTGGAGATTCTTTCTTCCCCCCCTCCCTCTCTGCTCCTCTCCCCACTTGTGTTCTCTCTCTCTAAAATAAATAATAAAATCTTTTAAAAATAAAATAAAATAAAATAATTGGGGATGAGATTTAGTGAGCTTCTCCTGATGGATGACTGACATTTTGCCTAGTTACTTCTAATTCTAGCTTTGGCCAAGTTCTCAATATCCTGTCTTGACTTTTTTTTTTTTTTTTTTTTTTATGATAGTCACAGAGAGAGAGAGAGAGGCAGAGGGAGAAGCAGGCCCCATGCACCGGGAGCCCGATGTGGGATTCGATCCCGGGCCTCCAGGATCACGCCCTGGGCCAAAGACAGGCGCCAAACCACTGTGCCACCCGGGGATCCCCTGTCTTGACTTTGACACTGTTCTCTTTTCTGTGTATTGACCCAAACATGGAACATCCTTCCTTTTCTTTAAGCTCACACAATTTGTAGACGATGGATAGTTTCTGTTTGTACTTCCAAATCACTCTATTTCATCTACTTTGCCCCATAACCTGGGAGGTTGCAACGTATATTTTGCTCAATGGTCTCTCATGCCCACTGACTTGCGGTTTCGGTTTGGCCGATGGAAGATACCAACAAGATCAGCGCTTGGAGGTAAAATGAACTAAACCAGTTTATTTCTCCCGTTCCCTTCCTGGTGGTCCTCTACATGTTGACTCCATCGATAGAACCCACCACTCCTATCAAGTGACTGGCCAACTAGAGCTACTCTCTCTGGGTTGCTTCTCCTGTTTGTTTCCTCTCTACAGTTTTAGTCCTATGCAGCTGCATATCACTTCTTGGTTTTCCTAAACCCTGTTCACGCCTCTGAATATAATATCTTTTTTCAAACTCCTTATTTACCAAATTTGAGTAGCCACCTCTTTCCTTCCAGGACTCTGTTACAATGAAGAATAGCTATTTCCTAGATATTTAAGGTGTAACAGTGAGAATTGCACTATAGCACACAGAACAACTTGAATATCACGTAGCCTACTCTTTTTTTAAAGGATTTTATTTATTTATTCATGAGAGACACAGAGAGAGAGGCAGAAAGAGAAGCAGGCTCCCCTTAGGGAGCCTGATGTGGGACTCGATCCCAGGACCCCAGGATCATGACCTGAGCCAAAGGCAAACACTCAACCACTGAACCACCCAGGTGCCCCTCACTTAGCCTAGTCTTAAAAGTCTTTTTCCTAAAAAAAAAAAAAAAAAAAAAAAAAAAAAAAAAAGTCTTTTTCCTTTTGTACTTTTTAAAAATCAAGGTATAATTGACACATGATTTTACGAGTTTCAGATGTATAAGATGATTCAACATTTGTATAAATTTTGAAATGATCACTACAAATAAATCTAGTTAACACCAATCACCTATATATAGTTACAAAAAATATTTTTTCTTGTGATAAGTTTCAAATCCATACTCTTAGCAACTTTCAAATATGCAAATACTACTATTACTATAGTCACCAGATTGTACATTATGTCCCCATGACTTGTTTTATAATTAGAAGTTTGTATCTTTTCACACCCTTCACCCCTAGCCCCTCCCCACCCACCTCTGGCAACCATCAAGCTGTCTTTTATATCTATGAGCTTGGTTTTTGTTTTCATTTTTTAGATTCCACATTTAAGTGGTATCATGCAGTATTTTTCTTATTTCTGACTTACTTCACTTGGTATAATGCCCTCAAAGTCCATTCATGCTGTCACAGATGGCAAGATTTCACTCTTCTTTATGACTGAATAATATTCCATTGTGTGTACATATGTACATACACATACTTTTTTTTATTTATCTGTGATGGACATTTTGGTTGTTTCCGTGTCTTGGTTATTGTAAATAATGCTGCAATGACCGTGGGGATGCAGATACCTTTTCAAGTTAGTGTTTTTGTTTCCTTCAAATAATTACCCAAAAGTGGAATTATTGGATTACATGGTACTATTACTTTTAATTTTTTGAGGAAACTCCATACTGCTGCATACTGTGGCTGCACCAGTTCTTTCCTACCAACAGTGAGCAAGGTTTTCTTTCTCTCCACATCTTCACCAACACTTGTTATTTCTCTCTTTTTAATAACAGCTATTTAGGTGTGAGGTGATATCTCATTGTGGTTTTGATTTCCATTTCCTTAATGATTAGTAGTGTTGAGCACTTTTTCATGTACCTATTGGCCATCTGTGTATCTTCTTAGAAAAGCATCCATTCAGATCCTATACCCATTTTTAAATTACATTGGCTTTGTTTTGTTTGGTGTGGAGTAACAGGAGTTCTTCATATAGTTTAGATATTAACTCTTTATCAGATATAATTATTTGCAAATATGTCCTCCTGTTCAGTATGTGGTCTTTTCATTTTGTTGATGAAAATTCCTTTGAGGTACAGAATTTTTTTACTTTGAGGTAGCCCCACTTATTTTTACTTTTGTTCCCAAATCCACAAAAAATTATCACCAAGACCAAAGCCAAGGAGCTTAACAGCTATATTTATTTCTAGTTTTATGATTTTAGGTCTTATATTGAAGTCTTTAATCCATATTGAGTATGGTATAAGATAGTGGCTCAGTTTCATTCTTCTGCATGTAGCTGTCCAGTTTTCCCAACACCATTTATTTGAAGAGTCTGTCCTTTCCCCACTGTATATACTTGGCTCTTTTGTCCTTAACTGACCACATATGCATGGGTTTTATTCTTTTTGATGCAAATATAAATGGGATTATTTTCTTAATTCTCTTTTTGATAGCTACAATGGATTTTTGTACATTGATTTTGTTTTAAAGTCTTTCAATCACTATCTTCTATCTTCCTTCAAATCTAACCTCATTTCTTCTACTAGGGCTCCAGATATTCATTATATTGCTAACCCCTTTTCTCTTCTATAACTTCCCTTCCCCACCTTCACTTCTGAGCACATTTGCTCTAAATTCCTACAAATCCCAATGCATGCTTATAAATTCTAATTTAGTTACCTCTTGGCCTCATCCCTGACATGCTTTGAGGTCCTTGTTAAAAAAAAAGAAAAAAGAGAGAGGCAAACCATAAGTCAGACTCTTAACTATAGAAAACAAACAGGATTGTTGAATGGGAGTTGGGTGGGGGCCGGGCTAAATGGATGATGTGTATCAAGGAGGACACTGGTTGTGATGAGCACTGGGTGTTGTATGTAAATGATGAATCACTAAATTCTAATCCTGAAACTAGTATTACACCATACATTAACTAACTGGAATTTAAAGATTTACTTTAGAGAGAGAGAAAGAGAGGGCAGGGGGTAAGGGCAGAGGGAGAGAATCCCAAGTAGACTCTACACTGAGTGTGGAGTATGATATGGGGCTCAATCTCACAACGCTAAAACTATGACTTAAGTTGAAACAAAGAATCAGACATTTAACTGCACTACCCGGACGCCTCTTAACTGGAATTTAAATAAAAACCCGAAACAAACAAATAAGCAAATGAAATCTGAACACATACAAAGGCAAAAAAAAAAAAATCACTTTTCAAGATGTTTTGCTAAACAAAGCCAGTTCTTATTACTACAATTCTTATTACTCTAGCCCATTTAAAACTTTCCTGATTCCCATGAGACTAATACAAACATGAGAGTTTTATCTCTATCATTAGAGAGGTTGAGAGAGAGATGAAAGAAGAAAGAGTTGGCAATATCCAAGTGCTTCTTTAAGAAGGTGGCATTGGACAAATGTAATCTCTGAGAGAGAAATATGATATGGTCAAGCAGAATTAGGGAGAAGAAAATTCAAAGCAGAGGTAAAAGAAAAGGCAACTATGTGATATGGAAAAGCATGACTCATCTGAGCAGTTCTGTTTAGTTTATAAATGATGAAAGTAGTGTTTGAAAAGAATAACTTGACAGTAGTATTCTGAATGAATTCAAGGGAAGAAAAACTTGAGTCAGGGAGACCAGGGTATTGCAAAGTTTACGTAAGAGGTGATTACAAATCAATCTAGGATG
This sequence comes from Canis lupus baileyi, assembly GCF_048164855.1. Taxonomy (NCBI): domain Eukaryota; kingdom Metazoa; phylum Chordata; class Mammalia; order Carnivora; family Canidae; genus Canis; species Canis lupus. Next base: position 27,554,584 of record NC_132862.1, read on the forward strand.
GTAGAATTATAATAGAAATAACAGCACTAACATAGAAACCTAGGAGACTAAAAAAGACATTAATCTCTACGTTCTGAACTAGAAAATGGACATTATATATTAAGATTGAAAGAAAGTTGAAGAACAATTTTTTTAAATTATGCGTGACAATATAATAACACATACAGCACTATATTCCTAGCAATGCATTGACACAATAATACTCGGAGATTAAAGCGACTTGTGCAAGGTTATCCAGCTAACTAGTGATAGATCTTGCATTCAAAACCCTAGCAGTCTAAAGTGTGTGGTGCTCTCAGCTATTATTGGATTAACTTATTTATTCCATGTCCAGTTATTACTCCCATTTGACAGAAGTTGGTTTCATTAATGCTCCCATTTTGTTAAACAGGAAGGAAACAAACAAAGAGTTCAAGTTTTGCCCAGCTCCTCAACAGAGAGCAGGAATTTGATCCAAAAGCTAAGTCCAGAGCCTGTATTGTTAACATTTACATTATGCTGCCTTTCTGAGACACCTATCAAAAAGGCTTAGTAATTCATTGATTTGGAAAATGAGACAAAACAGATGTAAACAGAAACTGAGTTTTGAAGCTAAGAGTGATTTTTTCTTAAAGATTTTATTTATTTATTTATGAGAGACACACAGAGAGAGGCAGAGACATAGGCAGAGGGAGAAGCAGGCTCCTCGCAGGGAGCCTGATGTGGGACTCGATCCTCAGACCTGAGATCACTCCCTGAGCCAAAGGCAGATGCTCAACTGCTGAGCCACCCAGGCATCTCAAGAAGGTGATTTTTAAGGCCTCTCCAGATTCAGAAATTTTAACATAAATTTAGAGTCATATAGATTGTCATATTATCACAGATTAGCTGTCAATTAGCAGGGTTATTTGGGCAAACGTTAGGATCCTCATTTGCAAAATGCACAATAACCTTTCCTTTTCAATATAGTAATGAAGTTTAGAGGAGAGAACATAAATGGTTTTTAGCCTTGCACATACTAGTTGAAACCAACAACAGTACTTGCTCACATGTACACTTGGCATCATACCTGACACAGAGGAGGCAACATAAATATTTGCTCAATGTGTATACTAACAGACAAAATAATTAAGCAATGGACTGATTTATTAATGGAAAGAGTTCTTAACCATCCAGCCGATTTCAATGATCCATCTTCCTTTTCTCTGGCTCATCTCTAATCTATGATTTCAAATTTGACTAATTTTCTTTTCTTTTTTTTTTCAAATATTTCTTTATTTATTGTAGACAGAGAGAGACAAAGGGGAGAGGCAGAGGGAGAGAATCCTCAAGCAGACACCCCCTGAGCATGGAACCTGACCCATGCTTGATCTGAGGACCCTGAGATCATGACCTGACCTGAAATCAAGAGTCAGATGCCTGACTAAGCCACCCAGGTGCTCCTGATTAAATGTTCTATCTCGCTTATATTTATCAGTATATTTAAAAAGAGGTGGTAGCAGTTTAGAAAAAGTAAGATTAGGACAAGTCTAATACATATAGAATTGTATGACTTTTATCATAGAATTATCCTTTTAAGGCTGTGGCTTGAGCAAAAATATTGCAGTTTTTGAAACCTCACTCAATCCTGCCACTTCAGATCTATAACATTGATTTTTCCAGACTCTATATAGATCTCTACATAAATCTTTTTTGTGTGTGATTAAAGAAAAAATAATTTAAGAAAGGAAAAGAAAAAAATTTTGAATTACCAAATCCCTGAATTCTATTCATTTTTGTTCACTAACTATTTAAACTGGGTTTTCAGTCATCAGGTATCTGCAAATAAATCTAGAGTCTTGAATTTGGGTAGCATTAAGAAAATTCAATGCAAATTGAATAAAAAGTTTGGAAACTTTCCTTCAATTGATCAAAAAACAAGAGTAAAGTACTTTGATCACCAAGCAAAAGTCGAAAACAGTACCATTTAACCACAGCAATTATTAAAATTCTCTTCTTATAAAACTTCTTTGATTGTACAATCTGGGGAAAGTTTTCTAGAGATGTAAATGATGCTTTTTTTTTTTTTTAATAGTGTACTCAGGGTCATACTTTGGCAAATTGTAAAACGCCTTCAACATTTCCTATATTCTTCCCTCTACCCTCCCCCTTTCTCAACAACATATAAAGCTTTCATTCCAGTTTACCGAATAGAGGTAGAGCCATGAATTTTTGAGGTGTATCTATGGCAATATCACCCTGGGAGGGAAAAAATTGTGCCCATAAACTGTACTTGCACATGCCATAAAAAAATAATGCCACCATCCATAAAAAGGAACTCACATTTGTATATGTTATAACTTATTTTCTACATAAAGGAGGAATAGTCTAATCCTTCATGGAAAGAATACCACAAAGGAAGAAAGGAAAGTTTTGGCATTTTGCTCTTTCCATGAAGGAGCAAGTCGTTTTTTCTTCTCATTTTTTAGAGAATAATAATCCCCTAATAAGTGCCTCTTTCTCTGTCATGAAAAGTCTTACTAAGTTGTTAAGATTGACCTCATTTCCCTTATTTTAATAATCTGAAATGTCTCTATTCCAGCACAGTTTAAGGGGGATCCATTCAGAGCATGCTTTGCTACAAATAGCAGTTTAGAGAGTATCCTTGCCCTGTCTCAAACTTTGTTGTACTGAAACATGTTAAGTAAACCAGCCAATAAGCACTTTGGGTAAAAATTACAACAAACAATTCTATAATACCTCAAGTGATCTCTAACATAGAAAGCATGGGGGTGGGGAGGAATGGAAGTGAAAATGGGGGGCATTTCACAAAGAAATTTATCCCCACTTCTTCACATTCAAGTCCTGCTACTTCTGTTGCCACTCCTGGGTATGTTCTTGGATGCTGAAAAGAAGCTTTCTAGTTTATGGCCTTACTGATATTCCTCTAGGGAAGGAAAAATGGTCCACATGCGGTGCATTAACCTAAAAGGGAAACATCTGTTTGGAGCTTGGAGCAATTTATTGGCTGAGTTCTGAATACAGTGATTGCAGCTGAGAGTCTCTGTATGATTCTGCAGGTCTCATCTGAGCACAAAGCAAGGAAAATTGGCCATTATGGGAGCACTGGCCTGGGACTTAACTGGATTAGAATATAGATTTTATTCGTTATTTAGATAAAGGTGGTTTCCTTAATAGTACAAGACATTTGAGAATAAAAACAGCACTTACTTGTAAGAAGGATATGGTTTAAATGATGAATTTTATGTTATATATTTTATTAGCAACCCACCCACACAAAAACCAAGATGCGCATCATTCCTCGTATTTCAGATTCTAAACAGGCATCAGAACTCAAAGTCTGATTATTACCAGAGTAAATCCAACATGCAGGATGCTTTTGCTGTGAAATTTTTTATCCTCTCAAGTTTAACAGGCAGAGAGGCCTTGCTGTATAGACTAATATCATCTCAAAAGTTTTGGTCTTTGAAAAGGGCTTGTGTCTCACATCATTAAATCTGCATTCATTCAGTCTATGTTTAAACACATGAAGTTCTCAAACTGGTGGAGCATGTATAAGAAACTAAAATGGAAAAGGAGAGGTGTTGAGTAGCAAAGCTACTAGAACAGAAATTGATTTAAAAGGAAAGATTGTACCTGTTTTGCAAGCACTGGATTGGACCTTCCAAGTAGGCACTGAATAATTGAGTACCCAAGACAAATCTGACAGCTAAACTAGGTGTCCTAACCACCATCAGCTTGCCACTACCATGTGACTGACCAATGTCAGGTGTCCTACACATCAGCACACTTGAAAACAATGGTATGGAGCTCTGGGAATAACTGGTCCTAAAATTGAAAGATAATTTCTTTAATTCAAATTGCTGCATAAAGTATAATTTATAAAAGGAAAATAGATATTCCATTCAATGGACTCACATTTGAGGCACAGCTAATACTAATATACCAAGAAAATACATAAAACCTAAACTAAGCATTTTCAACAATAGAAATTCCACTTAAGGAGTGGCTCAGTAGATTAAGCATCCAACTCTTGATTTTAAGCTCTCAAAACCATTGTGGTTGTTTTAATTTCTACATTTCAAGTTGTGTTTTGAGCTATCTCTTGTGGAAAGATCATGGTAACTGGAATTGGGGAACAGAGTTCTATTTTAAGGCTTTTTGCTATATTAGCCTTGTGACTTTGTCAAATATTACTTCTCCCTCTGTCAAAGGAGAGTGGTGATAACATTTTATCCAGTAGCTATGAGATTTAAATGAAAAACGATATATGGAAAAAGTGCTGTGTAAATTGATCAGTGTTGCACAAACACTAATTACAATAACCAGAAATCTGACCTCTGGACAAGTAGCTATTGGCAAGGAGGGATTTGTTGTACCAGCTAATATATCATTTGTCAATAATACCTTATTTAAAACACTGATGGTCTCATGTTAAATCAAAACTTCATGTAGTTATTTTTTTCGAAGACATTGTTTGGCAAATGGAAGTTCTATATTCATGTTATAAGCAGGACTGCCGGTAGTTTCTTAAAGAGTTTAAAGACTAAACAGATAAGATTTTGTCTTTCCTCTAATAATTTCAAATTATGTTTTACAGAGGTCAATATAATCACAAATCCTTAATTAAGTTCAAGGGTTTTTTTTTGTGTCTTGTTTTTATTTATTTATTTATTTTTTAGAAAGAGAGAGGAGCATGAAACAAAGGGAGCAGGAGAGAGAATCTTAAGCAGGTTCCACACCCAGCATGGAGCCCAACATGGGGCTCCATCTACAACCCTGAGATCATGATCTAAGCTGAAACCAAGAGTCGGCTGCTTAGCCAACTGAGCCACCCAGATGCCCCCCCTAAGAGACTCTTAACAATAGAGAACAAAATGAAGGTTGATGGAAGGAGGTCAGTGGGAGATGTGCTAAATGAGTAAGGGTATTAAGAACGTCACTTATGATGAGTGCTCAGTGTTGTATGTAAGGGATAATTCACTAAATTCTACTTCTGAAACCAATATTACACTGTATGTTAACTAGAATTTAAATAAAATTGGGGGAAAATAATAATAAAAATATCATCTTGTGCTGGCACATTGTAGTCTCCCATAGGGCACTATGGTATTATCACATATTAATTTGCTAGGGATACCATAACAAAATACCGCAGACTAGGTGGTTAAAAAAACAGAAACCTGTTTTCTCATAGGTCTGGAGGCTAGCCCAGACTTTTCTGGGCTCAGAGCAGCAGCCTGGTTGGTTTCATCTGCAGCCACTCCTCCTCCTCTTGGCTTATAGATGACCACCTTCTCCCTTTACCTCCACACCATTTTCCCTCTGCATGTGTTTATATCCAAATATCATCCTCTTATAAGAACATCAGTCCTATTAGAAAAGGGCCCACCCTAATGACCTCATTTTAACTTACCTTATTTTAAGTGATCCCTTTAAAGACCCTATTTCCAAATATAATTACGTTTTGTGTTACTATAAATAAAACATAAATTTTCAACACATAAATTTTGAGGGGATATAATTCAGTCCATAACATATCATTCATAAACATATACCATTCACTTTGTATTACTGATTTCTGCCCTCAATTGAATATCTATTTTGATATGCATAAAACTCATAAAACTGAAAAGTTAAATGAAATTCCAAAAGTAAAAGGACAATAAAAATATTTCATTGCATATTCATAATCATGTTGGTCCACATGGTAAAAGTTACATTTTCTCAGATTATCCTTTCAGCAGGTACTGTGCAATATATTTTAGAAAGGATGATAACTTAAATGATAACTTATAATTATAACTTAATTATAATTTGCTGCCTCTTCTACTGCCTGGAAAATTAATTTGCATGAAATATTTCATTAATTGATAATAAAGGTGTTAGTATAATAAGAAGTTTTTAAATGACAATGAAAAGTTAGTATATAAAGTATATACTCAACAAGGAATAATAGGAATTTGTGATTGGATTAAGAAAACCATCAAATATATCACCAATGAAATAGTTTTAAATACAGTGGCTACTTCTGCTTGTTCTTATGATTCACTAAAAAAAAAAAAAGCTTCTAAAACATTCTCCATTTCTACTGCAACCTTAATTGCCTACTAGTCCCTATTTTATATACCATATTGAAAATTAAAAATTCATATTCTTTCCTTAACAAAAGTTTCTGGAAATGTTATGTTCAATGATATAGATTCAAGCTAAAAATTAAATATTATATAAGTCAATTTTCTGGCAAGACTAACAATAAAAAAATAAACAAGTATGTCATTAAAAATTTTAGTAATGTCATAATACTCAAGTTGGAAGTGATCAAAATTTTTCTATATAATTCTCTGATTACAAGTATACATAACAGATACATGTATATTATTTAGCATACTATTATATATTATCATTATTTATACATACTTATATACATATATAAAATTAATTATATGTGTGTGCATATTTATACATATATATTTACGTGTGTGTGTGTATATATATATATATATATATATATATATATAGTGTTTCAGTGTTTTGTTCTGAAACCTGGTTATACCTGCCATTGTGTTGACTTTTGACTACAATCAAACATGGATTGATGTCTTTGGAATCCGATTAATAATTCTGTTTTTCTTTTATTCAAAGTTCAGAATGCATCATACTCTAAGACCCAGTGTGACTGCTTCTCCCCAAATTTCTAACTTTATATTACTTATGTATGTAACTCAGGCAACATGGAATTATGGTAATAAAACATTTTCTATTTGAAATGCATTGCATAATTCTTACCTATTGTAGACAGACGTCATCTAAAGAACAATTGCCTCTTTTGATGTTTATTTACAGTCCTCCCAGCCTTCCCATGACAAAATGGTTGTTAACATCAATTAGTTTATTTAGCCATAAATTTTTTTAACTATAAGGTAACACCATCACAATGAAAGAATGACATTACATAAAAGGGTAAAAAAGAAAAAAAAAAAGCAGAAGCATGACAGGATCAACTACTTTTATAGGGCTTGAGCTGATACATTATCAAAAAAAAATTGTCAGTGGGTTTATGACACCTGTTAATTTTTAGCCAGTAAGATAAATTTGTTTTCACTCTTCTGCATGACTTTGTGCTTGCTTTTTTGCTTGCCTGATTTCTTTCTTTTCTTTCCTTATTTCTCCCAGTTTTTAAAATCAGAATATATTCTTTTCCCCTTATCCCTATCAACTTTTATAAATCTAATTTTTTTATTGTTGTAACTCCAAATATTTTTCATTCCAGCAATTATCATAAAGGTACTTCTAATGTATTTAATTAAATACATCTAGAAAAACTAAATTGACCTCTTAATACATCTAGTAGCAAATTATAATGTCCTATAATTACAGAGAGGAAAAAGATTGCTCAACTATAGGGTGAGGTCCACTGTAGGGTGGCTCTACAGTGATGAGTGATCTAAATAGAACTCTTGGAGAAGCAGAGGCAGAGATAAAAGAACAACCTTAACTACCAACCTACTCAATGACCTTGAATAAATCAACAACTTATCTTTTTTCTTTCACCTTGACAATTATTGCTTTTTCTGCCTGTTGGTCTGGACTACTGGACTAGAGTAATGCCTTGATAATTTATCTTTGTTCTCTGAAACTATCTATATATGATTTTAACTTCTGCTTTATTTTATATTCTATTCGATGTTTTACTACACACATTACAGTTTCAAACAAGACTGCAAGAGTTGAGGGTGTTGATTAAGCTGCTCAAATAGATAAACTGAGCCCAACCACTTTAAGAAGCACCATGTGCACATAAATAATGATTGTGTTCACTATAGCTGATCTTTTTCCTGGTCTTTACAGAAAGTCAGCCAGGACTTCCAGGTGTTGGCCCCACCCCTTACAGAAGTGGGAGTTACTCTGCATTTAGAAAACATAACATGCCTTTCATTAAAATCCCTCTATAATTTTTTTAAGATTTTATTTATTTATTCATGAGAGACACTGAGAGAGAGAGAGAGAGAGAGAGAGGCAGAGAAATAGGCAGAGGGAGAAGCACAGGGAGCCTGATGTGGGACTTGATCCCATTGATCTCAGGATCCCAGGGATCAGGACCTGAGCCAAAAGCAAATGCTCAACCACTGAGCCACCCAGGTGGCCCTTCATAGAATACAGTTTTAATGAAACACACAGAATCCCTCTCCATTTAATTGTACCATATTTGTTTCTGTCTTCAGTGTTTTCCCACTTTATAATATGGTTGAATCAGGTATATTTTTACCTCCCAGAAGCATTCTATACATTTATGCATCTTTCAATAATCTTTGTAATGAGAAAACTTTGCTTTTTTCTTCAAATTTCCCTGTTTTCCTTTTTTATGATGGCAAAAAAATTCTAAGTCTTAAAATATAATTTATAAAATTTGACTGCTGTCCTGAAGTCCATAAAATCCCATTACCATAAGGCTGACCAGAAAATAATTGGAAAGTGAGCCCAAGAAAATGAGGCTGTTTTGCAGAGATAAAGTTAGCACATACTATATCCCAAACCACAGAAACCAACTATTTGGCTATTTCAGTTGAGTAATCCAAGGCTTGCTTCTTGCTTTGGTAATTTTTTTAAAGATTTTATTTATTTATCCAAGAGAGAGAAAGCGAGAGAGAGAGAGAGGGAGGCAGAGACATACACAGAGGGAGAAGCAGGCTCCCTGAGGGGAGCCTGATACGGCCTTGATTCCAGGACCCTAGGATCATTGCCTGGGCCATAGGCAGACATTCAACCACTGGGCCACACAGGTGCCCTTTGCTTTGTTAAATTTGTGTGTAGATGTCAGACAGCTGCTCTCTTACCCGAAAGTGCATTTAGTGATAGATTGAATGGCTGCCATATGCACAATGTGTAATTCCTTTTGCAGAGGACAAGTAAGATCTACAGAGTATTATCAAAAGATCACCCAGTGTGAGGTCTTTATAATATATAGTTTTGATAAAAACAGGACATAATAAAAGGACCACCTTACACTATTTATCTGATAGCTTGTAGTTTTCAATTAGGATTTCAAGAAGTAGCAAGATCTGTTCTATTTCCAGGCTATAGTCTTCTTCCATTGTCTAAGAATTTGTTATAAAAATAGGCCTCTCATTTTATTGTTCCTATAATCAAATTTTTAACCTTAGAAAATTTCCCACAAGGATAGCAATATAAGTTCCATATGGGGATGGAATGATCTGTGTTAAATTACTGACCAACTGCTTCATCAATTATTAAAGAAAAGTTATACTGAATTCCACACAGTGTAATGTAAGGTAGAAGAGAATTGTTTGTTCTGAATGTTCAGTTACTAGAAAATGAAATAGATATTCTTTACTCTAGTTTTCCTACTCAGCAAAGTTATGAAGCTTTATCATGAACTTTATAAAATTGCCACATGGGGCTCCTAGATGGCTCAGTCATTTCAGCATCCAACTCTTGATTTCGGCTCAGGTCATGATCTTGAGGTCCTGGGATTAAGCCCCACATTGGGCTCCTTGCTCAGTTCAGAGTCTGCTTGGGATTCTCTCTCTCCCTCTCCCTCTGCTTCTTTCCCCCACTCTCTCTCAAATAAATAAATAAATATTAAAAAAAAAAAAAAAGGATTGCCACATAAGACCGGTTCTAGTGATTTAAGATAAATGGCACCAGCACCCTATTCTTCAGTCCCTTATCCAGGGGAAATTATAACCAAGTGTTTAAAATGGCTAAAAATTGTTGTTAATGGTCTTTAATTTTCACATTATGAAGATCCAGAAATGACTAGAAAAGTTTTAAATGAGTCTTCAACTAGAAAATGTAATCTGTGTCATTAATAATCAAACAAAGAGGAGAGTGGTTCTTACCCCCAATGAACCTATTGCAATTAATCTGGAAAGACGTGTGTGTGTTTCATTGGAAGGACAGTGGCTCACAAAAGACATAACCCTATCAAATCACCTGAAATCCTTCTAGCAACAAGGGAAGAGTCTTAAGGATCTTTCAGTTAAAACTAATAAAAATCTACTCAAATCAGCTCAAGCAAAAGTGAAATCTAGAAGAGACATTCAAAGGTAGTCAGAGTAGCCAAAAGCAGAAGTATACTTACATTTTGATAAAAAATGCAAAGGTCTTAAGGCAGTTTACTATCCTTCATGCAACTCCTCTACTTCTCTTTTAGACAATCTTCTATAGTGCAGTTATTTTTGTTTTTCCATTACAACAGCTTTCAAGAGTTTACTTTCCTGTCCCTAACTATTTCACTTAGATGTAGAATGTCTGTTACTGTCTAATTCAGTCTCTGGGGCTCTGAGTTTAATTGACCAAGAGAATGAATCTGGTTTTCTTAGCTTTGTCACATTTCACCTTGGCCCAATCAAGTGTGGCCAGGGATGGGGAGTGGGTGGATCACCCTATATGCAAAGGCCAAAAGGGCTGGATGAGAATGGGATAACTGAAGAAACTGTTTCCTTTTCTGTCCAACCAACCAAATAATCTTTTATAGGCAATCAGTATCAGTAATAAAACTTATTCAATTTAGAGAAAATTAATTTCCACAGATAATATAAATGCTCTCTATACTATACTGAAGATGCTAAGTAGTAATCATAACAATACTGAAAGTATTATGTGAAAGTATCCTTCTTAATACAATGAAGACAATATGTAACTATTCTAACAGTATAACATTTTTAATTAGCTCTGTATTAAAAGAACATATGTGAACGTTGGGCAAGGATTTAGTAATTATATTTTGAAATTCAATATCTCACAATGGAAAGAAAAATTCCATTCCTCATATGTTGGAAAAAATTCTTTTATAAACTACTATTAGTGTTTTTTATTAGATTTCAATTTGTAGTTGTATGCAAATCACAAACCCAGATATATATTTTCTAAAACTCTTTGTAAAGTCATCATAAAAAATATCAGTTTACTAGCTTAAAACAAATCAGAATGCTGCAGTATTATATGCAATAATAATGCTTTCCATTTATAGCTGCTGGGCTGGGCACTTTCCACATATATTCTCATATACCCACAACCATTCTGACATTTAGGTTCATTTTTTAACCATTTTACAAATGAGGAATCTGAGGTTCAGGAATGTTCTATTTTGTCCAAGTTATCTAAGATAAGTGCAGTGGTAGCAGGATTCTCTAATAATAATCAGACAATTTTTCTACTGACCCAAAAGTATCTTTGCAAAAATTAGATGCTGACACTCTCTCAAGACAATGTACTAACATCTGCTTGAAAATTGCCATTATAAATATAGAAATCCATAATGACCACAAATCTGAATGGTGTCCCCCTAGAATTATGCAATGACTATGTATGTCAGCCTGTTAATAAAAATAGTAAGGATGTTATTAGTCAATCCTTCTCTCTACATGGTGTACCATTCATTAACGCCCAGCCCTCCTGACTACTCTCATTCACCCCTACCCCATTACATAGGTAAATGATTAAACTCTGAAAGTGTTTCAGCACATTTGTTTCATTGATATATCCCAGTGATAAAAGACTTTAAAAGGAGTGTTAAACCACAGTTCCAATAAATCTCTACATATAATTCAATCGGTAAAACATGTGGTCTAAGAAATGCACAGTTTATGACCCAATGTCCTTCTGTGACCTCCTTTATGTATAGAAAATCTTAGTTATACAGTTAACAAAGGAAATCTCTTAACAAACATCAACAGGGCCTCCATTTTGCTGTCTCATTATGATGAAGTGAAATGTGACATCATTTCAGGTGACCTGTTTAGAAGACTTCAGTACATACATTAGCTGTGCTTACCTTCATTTACTGATTTCTTCCACGTCCTGCAGGGAAAACCTTCTCCCAGAATGATGGTTTTGCTGGCTAATCTTCCATTGGATCAGCAATGCTCAAGAAGAATAGAGGATAGAAAGGATAACAGAATCTCCAGGGAAGCAAGTGCATTTTGGAAAAGTGTTTTCATTATAATATTGTAGTTGAGAGAAGGAAAGTCTTGTATTTAAATTAAAAACTACAGAAAGTAAAAAAAAAAAAAAAAAAAAAAAACTACAGAAAGTAAGATCTTATGAAATCCCCAATTATGGAGATAGGGGTTGAGGGAGGAAAGAGGAGGAAGGAAAACATGGTGTAAATGTAAAAACTTGAGTAACACTTGACCAGACTCCTCCCCCTGATATCTGAGGAATCATTTCACCAAATGGCATCAGTTTGGTGGCATCTTTTTCACTCAGGACAAGGGGAGAGATGTGGAACCAGCTCGGTTTCATGACCTTGGCTTTAAACTGACAGGATTCTCAAGTTTTAGCTTTGGTGCAGTACCAAATTTGTGCAAGGGAATAGCATGAGGCTTACCACAGTACCTTGAAATACATCTTTTGTAGATTTTTTTCCAATAGCCATATTCATATATTTCTAAAAGCCACATAGCTACCAACTTTAGATATTATTCCTGTGGGAGTGAGGAACATAGGAACCCAGCTGATGCTAAAATAATTCTACTTACATTCACATTGCCACTACTCCTATTTCTGAGGTAGCTTGCAACCCTCAGAAAGAGTCTCTTGGAAAGGTTTTATATATACATGTATGTATATGTACATCTTCCTATAAGATTTACTTATGTACAGTAGCTACATGGACTTGAGATTAGAATTAAAGTATAATTGTTAAATAGGTGAAGGAGGTGAAGAATTGTAGAGGTGGAACATCTCATTCTCATACAGAAGGCCATGATCCACAGTATTAACTCAACCTGAGGGTGTCAGGACAGACTCAGGGAAAGAACCTTGAAATAGGCTTCCAGAGTCTCTAGGAATGGAACCTGTAATGAGGTGGACCGTAGCAATGGTTTGCTTAAGTCAAAATCTTTTCCTGCTGGCAACTGCCATTTGACAGATTCCACCGGATTCATGAGGCATAAAATCAAGATACTTGGAGTTTTGAAAAATAAAATCAGAGGCAAATCCACGTGGGGAAAACCCCATGAATGTTCCTAACTAGATCATGACCATTTTTTTCTATAGACTGCTAGCATCTCATTAGTACTTCTTAATGGCAAGAATAATTCAGGGAATAAGTAGCGAATTTATACAAAGAAACAATTACTGTGCAGATTGATACCTTTTACTATTTCAAGGATCCAGAAAAATATCCCATTATATATGCTCCTTTCTTCATCACTTTTAAAAATATTGAACAGGGTGATTAAAGATGGTTTATGTTGAAGTAGCAAAAAGACTCCAAACAATTCTAAAAATAAAAACAGCAGCTTCTCAGAGAACATCCTTTATGATAGAAGTCTCCTTCAGAATTTCATAGACACTAGAAATATTTAAGAGAGCAACTAAGTGGATAATTATTTCATTACAAATATCTTTTATTTGATAGGTGAATTATTCGTTGAAATTTCCTATGCTGTGTTCTTCAGTTCATTTGCCAAATTTCAGATTAAGGCATGAATATTTCTATTTGGCTATAAATAGAAAGATTACAGTTTATAATAAAATTATATTTCCTTGAACAATAACTTTACATTTCTCCCCAATATTCTGGTATTCCTAGCAAATCTTATATAACGATTTCCTTTCTACTGCTTTCTGGCTAGTTTTCCATACATGGAATCTCACTAATTTTATCTCCAGAGACGCCCGTTGGCAACCCTTCAAAATTGTACTGGCAGCCTGTCTTGGTAGGGCACCAGGTTCTTTCCCTGTTGTCCACATTTGCATGTTTGTTTAAATCTTGACCCTGTAGAGGAAGTTTGCTCACTGGAAAAGATGAGGTAAAGATCTCCTCCATCACAGATTCTTAAAAAAGATTCTCTTAGTCTAAGAAAGTCCTCCTTTAAAATGAAAACACACACACACACACACACACACACACAGAAAAGCCATTTGAAAGTTGCTTATAAAGTTACACATACACTTGAAATTTCATTTCAGAAAAATGGAAACACATATCCATGCAAAGACCTTCATAGAAATGTTCACAGCAGTTGTATTCATAATAGCTACAAACTGGGAACAACCCAAAAGTCCATCAATAGGTGAATATCCACACAATAGAATACCACTCAGCAGTAACAAGAAACAAACTACAACTGATATATGTAACAACACAGATAAATCTCCAAAGCATTAGGTTGAGTGAAAGAAACCATACACAAAAGATGCAGTCAATATGTTTGCATTTACATAACCATCTAGAAAAGGCAAAATCATGGTGCCAGAAAGCAGAGATAACTGGGAGGGACAGAAGGTGAAAGAGGAGACTGATTACAATAGGGCATGAAGGAACTTTTGGGGGCAATGTAAATGTTCACTATCTTATTTTGGTGGTCATTATACTTGTTAACTCTTACTGAGCTTACTCTCACTCTCACTCTAGGAATCAATTAATTTTATCACATATAAATTAGAGTGCAATAAAGCTAAATATAAAGAAATACACAAATGTAACAATTTAGATCAGTGATCCTTAAAATATTTTGTATCACAGTATTTAATGAAAATTATTGAGTTGGTTTCAAAACACTAGTAGTAAGAATACGAAGAAGTTTTGTAAACTCACTAGTAGCATCCATTGCTCCCCAGGCTAAAACACCTTTCTTTGGAGGATAAGTTAAGATAGCCTAGTGAATTTTTTAAAAATCAAGTTCCTTACCTCAACCTTTAACCCAAAATCAACTGCATGGAAGAAAGGATAGTTTAAAGGACAATTATAGCCCTGCTTTGCTTGAGGAGAGGCATTTAAAATGAATTTTGAGAATGTTGAAAATAAATATCACCCACTCACAATTTTCCCCCAAGACTTCAAGATTGGCAACTATTCCCATTCTACTGAAAATCACCTCGCATGCCATCATTGACACAAATAAACAAGCCTTATAAATGCCTTTGATACCAATAAGATAGAGTAAAATAGAACCTTTCACTGATGAAAGCTAATAGTTTTGCATTCAATTTATGTGGAGTACTTAGAGCCAACATTTCCTTTTCTCCTGTATAAAAGATGATTGAGGCCCTGTTCTTTAGATTTCCAAAAGCTCATACATTTTATTATAATCATTTCATAAGGAGGAGTTTTTCATGAAAAATCTTTGTCATCTAGATGCCTATTTTTAAATTAGCTATCAATTTTCCATGTATCATTCTACATATAAGTGTTTTACAAAGAAAATTGGCTAAATTTGATTATCCTGTCAATTGTCCTTCTTCCTTTCCCATTAATTTCCTAAAATAAAATATTCCCACATGATTAGTCCTGAGTTCCCTGATTGCTACAGGGGAAACCGATTTCTCTTAATCTCATTTCCTGAATACTGCTAAGTACTGTAGTTTAAAGAAATAGCAAAAGATTTCATTGTTTTCCAAATTAATATTGATATGTTGGTAATAAGTAAAAATTATCACATTGTACATCTTAAATAGGTTACAGTAAAAAAATAGTTGGGAATGGGAGAATTTTTGTAAGAGCAATGTCAAGTCCTTGAACTCTATGTGACTTAGGTGACAAAATTATATAGGTCAATCAATGAATACATTGAGTAGGCTCTCCAATTATTCTTTGCTTATTTGTTTAATTTTTTTGGTGGTGGGGAGGTGGACTGAGGAAAGCAAAGAATTAGAAACTACCACATCTTGCAAAAAGATCTGCATGCTATCTAGTCCCTAGAGTCATTTACTTTCTTAATATCCACCCCAATAAGTTTAATGGCCCTTTGTTCCTCAGTTGGATTTTATACTCTGGGACAATATACTAATTCAGGATGTGTGAGACGTATGCCTTTGTAAGGTTTAAGACAGGAGAGATCATGAATGCAGAGTTGGTCAGAGGAGAAAGCTTGTACTCTACCCTAAAAGAACTCAAGGCTTTTTCACGAATTTCTGCAAAGAATCCATTTGTAAGTTGAAAATGAGAATATTGATTATCTTTAAACTCTGTGTTAGCAGGGCCCTTGGAAAAGCTTCTGCAGGTTTCCAGGGGTACAGGGTAGTATTGGCATAAAAACAGATACATAGATCAATGGAACAGAGTAGGGAGCCCAGAAATAAACCCAGACATATATGGTCAACTAATTTACGATAAAGAAGCTAAGGAGCTAAGAACAAAAGACAATCCCTTCAATAGATGTTGTTGAGAAAACTGGACAGCTACATACAAAAGAATACGAATAGACCACTATCTTAACAATATACGTAAAAATTAACTCAAAATAGATTAAAAACTTGAATGAAAGACCTAAAACCATAAAACCCCTTGAGGAAAAAATAGGCAGTAAACTTCATGAGACTGGTCTTGGGGGTGATTGTTTGGATTTGGTATCAAAAGCAAAGGCAACAGAAGTAAAATAAACAAGTAGAAAAAAAAAAACAAGTAGGACTACATCAAACAAAAAATTTTCTGCACAACAAATAAAACCATCAACAAAATGACAAGACAACTTACTGAATGGGAGAAAATATTTGCAAATCATATAGCCAATAAGGGCTTAATATCTAAAATATGTGAAGAATTCATACAGCTCAATAGCAATGACAACAGCAAAACTGATTTAAAAGTGGGTAAAGGAATTGAATAGACAATTTTCCAAAAGAAGACATACAGATAGCCAACAGGTATATGAAAATGTGTTCAACATCACTAATCATCAGGGAAGTGCAAATCAAAATCACAATGTGCTATCACCTCTCATCTGTGAGAATGGGGCTATTAACAACAACAACAAAAAAGACAAATAACAAGGGTTAGCAAGGTTGTGGGGAAAGGTGAATGTATCTTCATGCACTGTTGGTGGGAATGTAAATTGGTGTAGCTACCGTGGAAAACAGTATGGAGCTTCCTCAAAAAATTAAAAATAGAACTATGATATAATCACTTCTAAGTATCCAAAGGAAATGAAAATACTAACTTGAAAAGAGATCTGCACCCCCATGTTCACTGCAATATAATTAACAATAGCCAAGACACAGAAGCATCCTAAGGATCCATTGATAGATGAATAAATGGATAAAGAAAATGTGATACTGATACACATACACAGTACAATAGACATAAAAAAGATGAAGAAATCTTGCTGTTTGCAAGAATATAGATGGACCTGAAGGGCATTACACTAAATGAAATCAGCAGAGAAAGACAAATACTATATATACTCACTTATATGTGGAACCTATGAAATAAAATAGCATATAAGGTAAAAACTGAACTCATACAGACAACAGACTAGTGTTTGCCAGAGGCAGGAGAGGTGTGAGGTAGGGGAAATGGGTGAAGAGAGCCAAAAGGTACAAATTTTCAGTTATAAGATAAATAAGTTCTGGGGATATAATATACAGCATGGTGGCTATAGTTAATAATACTGTAACTGTACATTTGAAAGTTGCTAAAAGAGTAGATCTTAAAAGTTTTCACAAGAAAAAATTGTAATTGTGTGGTGAGGGACATGACCTAGGCTTATTGTGGTGATCATTTTTGTAATACCTACAAATATCAAGTCATTATGTTTTACACCTGAAACTAAAATAATGTTATATATCAATTATATCTCAATTTAAAAAGGAGACTGATTTTCTAAAATGCTTCGTTTTCTTCAATTAAAAAATTTTTGAGGGGATACCTAGGTGGCTCAGTGGGTGAGCATCTGCCTTTGGCTCAGGTTGTGATCCCAGGGTCCTGGGATTGAGTCCCACATCAGGTTCCCTACAGGAAGCCCACTTCTCTCTCTGCCTATGTCTCTGCTTCTCTCTGTATATCTCTCATGAATAAATAAAATCTTTTAAAAAATTTTTTGTTAGCTCTTTTTGGATTTTGTTTGCTTGTTTTTGTCACACATGTGTAGGTACGTGAAAATGAAATGTCTTCCATATTTTCAATATGCATTGTCCTTTTAGTGAAGCTGTCCTCACTGATACTGAGTTCAGAAACTAAAATTCAGTGATAGTAAAGAAATAGTTTTTAACACCTACTTTATGTGAGTTACTATACTCGGTGACATACGAGATACAATGGTGAATCCTTCAAGGATGGTAGAGTCTGCATAAAAAAGAAACACATATTCAAAAAACTAAAAGCTACAAATTTAAATGAGAATATGCCTACTGCTAGGCAAAGGCTTTCTAAAGGATAACACTATTAGTTTTATAAAAAACAATGTTGAGAAAATGCAGAAGGTCTTACTAAGACTTTTACTTGCTATTTGATCATCTTTCATCAGTTGTATTAAACCATTCATTCACTTATCAGAGATTCCTTGAAATCCTGCTATGTACCTAGCATAATATTGCTAATAAAAAAAAATGTAGTGCAGTCGAATGATGAAGGTGTGGTTGCTGTCTGCAAAAATGTTCATAGTCTTTGGGAAAAATAGACATTTAAAAAAATAGACATTTAAACAAAAAATTTTGTGTATATATTATAAATTTAATGACAACATGTATAGTTAAAGTAAATGGACAAGATTTCTATTTCTAACTCATACAGGCTTTCATGTTAAATTTTTTTAAACATAACTCTTAGAATAAGCCAATGTAGTGAGAAGTGATTAGGTTTGGGATACTTCTTAAAGGAAGAAATCAGAGCATTTGCTAATAGGTCAGATGTCAAATAAAAGGAGAATAGGAAGTTTCATTCTTTTGCACATTGCTCTCCAGTCTGGAAAACAATATGGAAGTTCCTCCAAAAGTTAAAAATAGAACTACCCTATGAACCAGCAATTGCACTACTAGGTATTTACCCAAAGAATACAAAAACATTAATCTGAAGGGACTCATGCCCCTATGTTTACAACAGCATTATTAACAATAGCCAATTATGGAAAGAGCCAAATGTCCATTGACTGATGAATGAATATGAGATGTATCTCACATATTCTCACATATATATATAATGGAATATTACTCAATCATCAAAAGAATGAATCGGGGATCCCTGGGTGGCTCAGCGGTTTAGCGCCTGCCTTTGGCCCAGGGCGTGATCCTGGAGTCTCCGGATCCTGCATCAGTCTCCCTGCATGGAGCCTGCTTCTCCCTCTGCCTGTGTCTCTGTCTCTGTCTCTGTCTCACTCTCTCTCTCTCTATGTCTATCATGAATAAATAAATAAATCTTTAAAAAAAAAAAGAATGAAATCTTGCCATTTGCAATAACATAGATAGAGCTAGAGATTACTATGCTAAGTGAAATGTCAGTCAGAGAAAGACAAATACCACATGATTTCACTCATATGTGGAATTTAAGAAACAAAACAACTGACCATAGGGGAAAAAAAGAGAGGAAAACCAAGAAACAAACTCTTTTTTTTTTTTTTTTTTATTTGGAAGGGAACCAGCTCCTGTTTTAATCAGCTAAGTATCTCCTTTGGACAAAACTGAGAGAGAGAGGGAGCTGGCTTTCTTTTCTGTATCTAAGCAGTTTCAAACAATCCTTAAGAATGCTTTGCTTCTTCCCTTATTTTATTCTTTTCTTTCTTCCAGATCTTTTTTTTTTTTACTTTATTTTTTTTATTTATTTTTTAATTTAATTTTTATTGGTGTTCAATTTACTAGCATACAGAATAACCCCCAGTGCCCGTCACCCATTCACTCCCACCCCCCGCCCTCCTCCCCTTCCACCACCCCTAGTTCGTTTCCCAGAGTTAGCAGTCTTTACGTTCTGTCTCCCTTTCTGATATTTCCCACACATTTCTTCTCCCTTCCCTTATATTCCCTTTCACTATTATTTATATTCCCCAAATGAATGAGAACATATAATGTTTGTCCTTCTCCAACTGGCTTACTTCACTCAGCATAATACCCTCCAGTTCCATCCACGTTGAAGCAAATGGTGGGTATTTGTCATTTCTAATAGCTGAGTAATATTCCATTGTATACATAAACCACATCTTCTTTATCCATTCATCTTTCGTTGGACACCGAGGCTCCTTCCACAGTTTGGCTATCGTGGCCATTGCTGCTATAAACATCGGGGTGCAGGTGTCCCGGCGTTTCATTGCATTTGTATCTTTGGGGTAAATCCCCAACAGTGCAATTGCTGGGTCGTAGGGCAGGTCTATTTTTAACTGTTTGAGGAACCTCCACACAGTTTTCCAGAGTGGCTGCACCAGTTCACATTCCCACCAACAGTGTATGAGGGTTCCCTTTACTCCGCATCCTCTCCAACATTTGTTGTTTCCTGCCTTGTTAATTTTCCCCATTCTCACTGGTGTGAGGTGGTATCTCATTGTGGTTTGGATTTGTATTTCCCTGACGGCAAGTGATGCAGAGCATTTTCTCATATGCATGTTGGCCATGTCTATGTCTTCCTCTGTGAGATTTCTGTTCATGTCTTTTGCCCATTTCATGATTGGATTGTTTGTTTCTTTGGTGTTGAGTTTAATAAGTTCTTTATAGATCTTGGAAACTAGCCCTTTATCTGATATGTCATTTGCAAATATCTTCTCCCATTCTGTAGGTTGTCTTTGAGTTTTGTTGACTGTATCCTTTGCTGTGCAAAAGCTTCTTATCTTGATGAAGTCCCAATAGTTCATTTTTGCTTTTGTTTCTTTTGCCTTCGTGGATGTATCTTGCAAGAAGTTACTATGGCCGAGTTCAAAAAGGGTGTTGCCTGTGTTCTTCTCTAGGATTTTGATGGAATCTTGTCTCACATTTAGATCTTTCATCCATTTTGAGTTTATCTTTGTGTATGGTGAAAGAGAGTGGTCTAGTTTCATTCTTCTGCATGTGGATGTCCAATTTTCCCAGCACCATTTATTGAACAGACTGTCTTTCTTCCAATGGATAGTCTTTCCTCCTTTATCGAATATTAGTTGCCCATAAAGTTCAGGGTCCACTTCTGGATTCTCTACTCTGTTCCATTGATCTATGTGTCTGTTTTTGTGCCAGTACCACACTGTCTTGATGACCACAGCTTTGTAGTACAACCTGAAATCTGGCATTGTGATGCCCCCAGATATGGTTTTCTTTTTTAAAATTCCCCTGGCTATTCGGGGTCTTTTCTGATTCCACACAAATCTTAAAATAATTTGTTCTAACTCTCTGAAGAAAGTCCATGGTAGTTTGAGAGGGATTGCATTAAACGTGTATATTGCCCTGGGTAACATTGACATTTTCACAATATTAATTCTGCCAATCCATGAGCATGGAATATTTTTCCATCTCTTTGTGTCTTCCTCAATTTCTTTCAGAAGTGTTCTATAGTTTTGAGGGTATAGATCCTTTACATCTTTGGTTAGGTTTATTCCTAGGTATCTTATGCTTTTGGGTGCAATTGTAAATGGGATTGACTCCTTAATTTCTCTTTCTTCAGTCTCATTGTTAGTGTATAGAAATGCCACTGACTTCTGGGCATTGATTTTGTATCCTGCCACGCTACCGAATTGCTGTATGAGTTCTAGCAATCTTGGGGTGGAGACTTTTGGGTTTTCTATGTAGAGTATCATGTCATCGGCGAAGAGGGAGAGTTTGACTTCTTCTTTGCCAATTTGAATGCCTTTAATGTCTTTTTGTTGTCTGATTGCTGAGGCTAGGACTTCCAGTACTATGTTGAACAGCAGTGGTGAGAGTGGACATCCCTGTCTTGTTCCTGATCTTAGGGGAAAGGCTCCCAGTGCTTCCCCATTGAGAATGATATTTGCTGTGGGCTTTTCGTAGATGGCTTTTAAGGTGTCGAGGAATGTTCCCTCTATCCCTACACTCTGAAGAGTTTTGATCAGGAATGGATGCTGTATTTTGTCAAATGCTTTCTCTGCATCCAATGAGAGGATCATATGGTTCTTGGTTTTTCTCTTGCTGATATGATGAATCACATTGATTGTTTTACAGGTGTTGAACCAGCCTTGTGTCCCAGGGATAAATCCTACTTGGTAATGGTGAATAATTTTCTTAATGTACTGTTGGATCCTATTGGCTAGTATCTTGTTGAGAATTTTTGCATCCATGTTCATCAGGGATATTGGTCTGTAATTCTCCTTTTTGGTGGGGTCTTTGTCTTGTTTTGGAATTAAGGTGATGCTGGCCTCATAGAACGAATTTGGAAGTACTCCATCTCTTTCTATCTTTCCAAACAGCTTTAGGAGAATAGGTATGGTTTCTTCTTTAAACGTTTGATAAAATTCCCCTGAGAAGCCATCTGGCCCTGGACTCTTGTGTCTTGGGAGGTTTTTGATGACTGCTTCAATTTCCTCCCTGGTTATTGGCCTGTTCAGGTTTTCTATTTCTTCCTGTTCCAGTTTTGGTAGTTTGTGGCTTTCCAGGAATGCGTCCATTTCTTCTAGATTGCCTAATTTATTGGCGTATAGCTGTTCATAATATGTTTTTAAAATCGTTTGTATTTCCTTGGTGTTGGTAGTGATCTCTCCTTTCTCATTCATGATTTTATTAATTTGGGTCTTCTCTCTCTTCTTTTTAATAAGGCTG
Source organism: Canis lupus baileyi (assembly GCF_048164855.1). NCBI lineage: Eukaryota > Metazoa > Chordata > Mammalia > Carnivora > Canidae > Canis > Canis lupus. The sequence goes on from NC_132862.1 coordinate 27,576,976, forward strand.
GCTAATGGTTTATCTATCTTATTAATTCTTTCAAAGAACCAACTCCTGGTTCTGTCGATCTGTTCCACAGTTCTTCTGGTCTCGATTTCGTTGAGTTCTGCTCGAATCTTCATTAACTCCCTTCTTCTCTTGGGTGTAGGATCTATTTGCTGTTTTTTCTCTAGCTCCTTTATGTGTAAGGTTAGCTTTTGTATTTGAGTTCTTTCCAGTTTTTGAATGGATGCTTGTATTGCGATATATTTCCCCCATAGGACTGCTTTTGCTGCATCCCAAAGATTTTGAATGGTTGTTGTATCTTCATTCTCATTAGTTTCCATGAATCTTTTTAATTCTTCCTTAATTTCCTGGTTGACCTTTTTATCTTTTAGCAGGATGGTCCTTAACCTCCACGTGTTTGAGGTCCTTCCAAACTTCTTGTTGTGATTTAGTTCTAATTTCAAGGCATTATGGTCTGAGAATATGCAGGGGACGATCCCAATCTTTTGGTATCGGTTCAGACCCGATTTGTGACCCAATATGTGGTCTATTCTGGAGAAAGTTCCATGTGCGCTTGAGAAGAATGTGTATTCAGTTGAGTTTGGATGTAAAGTTCTGTAGATATCTGTGAAATCCATCTGGTCCACTGTATCATTTAAAGCTCTCGTTTCTTTGGAGATGTTGTGCTTAGAAGACCTATCGAGTATAGAAAGAGCTAGATTGAAATCACCAAGTATAAGTGTATTATTATCTAAGTATTTCTTCACTTTGGTTAATAATTGATTGATATATTTGGCAGCTCCCACATTCGGGGCATATATATTGAGGATTGTTAAGTCCTCTTGTTGAATAGATCCTTTAAGTATGATATAGTGTCCCTCTTCATCTCTCACTACAGTCTTTGGGGTAAATTTTAGTTTATCTGATATAAGGATGGCTACCCCTGCTTTCTTTTGAGGACCATTCGAATGGTAAATGGTTCTCCAACCTTTTATTTTCAGGCTGTAGGTGTCCTTCTGTCTAAAATGAGTCTCTTGTAGACAGCAAATAGATGGGTCTTGCTTTTTTATCCAGTCTGAAACCTTGCGCCTTTTGATGGGGTCATTAAGCCCGTTCACATTCAGAGTTACTATTGAGAGATATGAGTTTAGTGTCATCATGATATCTATTCAGTCTTTGTTTTTGTGGACTGTTCCACTGAACTTCTTCTTAAAGGGGAATTTTAAGAGTCCCCCTTAAAATTTCTTGCAGAGCTGGTTTGGAGGTCACATATTCTTTTAGTTGCTGCCTGTCTTGGAAGCTCTTTATCTCTCCTTCCATTTTGAATGAGAGCCTTGCTGGATAAAGTATTCTTGGTTGCATGTTCTTCTCATTTAGGACCCTGAATATATCCTGCCAGCCCTTTCTGGCCTGCCAGGTCTCTGTGGAGAGGTCTGCTGTTACCCTGATACTCCTCCCCATAAAAGTCAGGGATTTCTTGTCTCTTGCTGCTTTAAGGATCTTCTCTTTATCTTTGGCATTTGCAAGCTTCACTATTAAATGTCGAGGTGTTGAACGGTTTTTATTGATTTTAGGGGGGGATCTCTCTATTTCCTGGATCTGAATGCCTGTTTCCCTTCCCAGATTAGGAAAGTTTTCAGCTAGAATTTGTTCAAATACGTATTCTGGCCCTCTTTCCCTTTCGGCGCCCTCGGGAACCCCAATTAAACGTAGGTTTCTCTTTCTCAGGCTGTCGTTTATTTCCCTTAATCTATCTTCATGGTCTTTTAATTGTTTGTCTCTTTTTTCATCAGTTTCCCTCTTTGCTATCAACTTGTCTTCTATGTCACTCACTCGTTCTTCCACCTCGTTAACCTTCGTCGTTAGGACTTCTAGTTTGGATTGCATCTCATTCAATTGATTTTTAACTTCTGCCTGATTAGCTCTAAATTCTGCAGTCATGAAGTCTCTTGAGTCCTTTATACTTTTTTCTAGAGTCACCAGTAGCTGTATAATGTGCTTCTGAATTGGCTTTCTGACATTGAATTGTAATCCAGATTTTGTAACTCTGTGGGAGAGAGGACTGTTTCTGATTCTTTCTTTTGAGGTGAGGTTTTCCTTCTAGTCATTTTGCTCAGTGCAGAGTGGCCAAAAGCAAGTTGTATTGGGAAAAAGAGAAAAAGAGAGGGGAGAAAGAAGGAAAGAAAAGAGAAAGAGAAAAAAAAGGGAAGAAAAAAAAAGAAAAAAAAAGAAAAAAAAATGAAGAAAAAGAGAAAGAAAAAGAAAGGAGAAAAAAAGGGGGTGGGGGAAGGAAACAAATCAAAAAGCAAAACAAAACAAAAAAAAAAGAATCACGGGGGAGTATCTTCTGATTCTGTGTTCTTTAAGTCCCTTGGCTTCTCTTGGAAGTTGTCAGTGTAGCTGGTGTTCTGGGGGAGGGGCCTGTTGTGCTGATTTTCAGGTGTTAGCAGTTGGGGGAGCTGCGGTGCCCCTGCCTGGTGCAGGGCTCAGTGGGGGTTGTTTACCCCGTGAGGCCGCAGGAGCAACAGCCCCAGTGGCGGGGCAGCTCTGGAAACCTGGATTCAGTTCCGGCAGGAACTCCGTCTGCAGGGCCTGGAGGCTCCGGGGCGGGGCCGCTGATCTGCTCACCTGGGGCAGGACCGTCCTCGCTGTCCTGGGCCCTCCCGGCTTCTGCCGGTCCCGGGGGGAGGCCGGGTCCTGGGCTGTGTCCCGGCGCCCTGTGCTCCGGGGCCTGCGCTGTTGGATTTGCACTCCCGCCCCGCAGCCCCCTCCACGGAGCTGCCGCACGAGCCCCTTCGAACTGCTCCTGCCCCGCAGCCCCCTCCGCGGAGCCGCCCCCGAGCCCCCCGAGCTGCTCCCGCCCCGCAGCCCCCTCCGCGGAGCCGCCCCCGAGCCCCCCGAGCTGCTCCCGCCCCGCAGCCCCCTCCGCGGAGCCGCCCCCGAGCACCCCCGATCTGCTCCGGGTCCCGCCGTGCACGCTGCAGCCCTTAGGGAGCTCGGCGCACTCTCCCGGGGCGCAGGTACCTGTTACTGTCCCCGGGAGCCCGAGGGCATCCCCGCCCTCCTGGGTCCTGCTCCACCTCCCTGCGAGCCCCTCTCCGCCCGGGAAGGTCGGTGCAGCTCCTGCGTCTCCGGGACGGGGCTCTCCTGCCTGGGGACACTCGCCCCGGCCTCAGCCCGGCTCCTCGCGGGGCCCCTCCCCCTCGGAGGCCTTTGTTCCTTTATTCCTTTTCCCCGTCTTCCTACCTTGATAGATGCGCGAACTCTTCTCACTGTTGCATTCCAGCTGGTCTCTCTTTAAATCTCAGGCCGAATTCATAGATTTTCAGGATAATTTGAAGGTTTTCTAGGTAATTTGGTGGAGACAGGTGATTTGGGGACCCTACTCTTCCGCCGTCTTGCTCCTCCCCCCCAAGAAACAAACTCAATTCTAGAGAACAAACCGATGGTTACCAGAGGGGTGGTGGGTGAGGGATGGGTGAAATAGATGAAGGGGATTAAGGAGGGCCCTTGGTGTGATGAGCACCAGGTGCTCTACATAGTGTTGAATCACTAAATTGTACACCTGAACCTAATATTACACTGTATGCTAACTAACGGAAATTTAAATAAAAACTTGGGGGGGTGGGAAGAATAGTAAGGTCAAGTCTAAGGTTTGGAATGTGAACAACTGGAAAAATTGAGGTGCAATATCAGTTAACATTTGCGTTGTAACAAACCACTCCAAAATTTGGTGGCTTCAAAGTGATTTATTTGTTCACAATTTAGCGGGCAGTTCTGTTTAGTTCCTGGGTCCTCTGGAAGGCTTGCTGAGGCTTATTCACATGGCAGCAGCTTTAAAAGTAGCACCAGCAGCGGAGTAAATGCTAGTAGGCCTTTTAGGAATTCATATTCAGAAATTGTATACTGTCACTCCTGTCACTTTTTAGTTCATAACAAGAGATGAAGACAGGTCAGATGAAAGGAGTGGAGAAACAGATTCCATCTCTTGATGGAAGGAGTTGAAAATAATTTGTGACCATTTTAAGTCCATCATAGGTAGGAAAGACAGCATCTGCAGTCCACTCTACGACTTTAGTTTGTAGAGAAAACTTTGTGTTTCAGCAGAAAACTATGTGTTGTTTAGAGCATCCTCTTCCGGGTCATCTACTTCTGATTCGTTTGTATAACTGTCAACTGTTGACAACTGATGGCAAGACAAAATGGTTCCCATCGGTGGACCTGCAAAGGAATTCCGTCCCCTACCGGCTCGACCAACTTCCCTCCTCCTCTGTCTCCATTCACACATTAAAATATTCCTAATCTATAAATAGGTCTGTTCTTTGAATTCTTCTCTTCTCAATATTTTAAAATATATTCTTAATTGTGGTAAAATGCACAGAACATAAAAATGTGCCATCTGAATCATTTTCAAGTGTACAGTTAGGTAGAGTTAATAAGTACTTTCACATTGCTGTGAATCATCATGATCCATCTCCAGAACTGCCTTCATCCTACAAAACTGTAACTCTGTACCCCTGAAACAAGAACTCCCTATTCCTCCGCCTACCTTACCTCCAGCCCTGGCAATCACCCTCCCACCTTCTGTGAAGATGAATTTCACTGCTCCAGATACCTCATATTAGTGGAACCACACAGTATTTGTCTTTTTTTGACTGGCTTATTTCACTTAGCATAATATCTTCAAAGTGCATCCAGGTGGTAGCATGTGTCAGAATTTCCTTCCTTTTTAAGGCTGAATAATAGCACATTGTACGTATATACCATATTTTTGTTTATCCATTCATCAAATACCAAGATATTTGAGTTGCTTCTACATTTTGGCATTATGAATAATGCTGCTATGAACATATATGTACAAATATCTCTTCAAGTTCTTTTGGGAATAGACTCAGAAGTGGGATTGATGGATCATATGATAATTCTATTTTTAATTTTTTGAGGAACCACCTTACTGTTTTTCATAGAGGCTGCACCATTTACATCCACACCAACAGTGCACAATGATTCCAATATCCCTACATCCTCACCAACACTGAGTCTTCTCCTCTTCTCTTCTTTCTTTTTTTGATAGTAATCATCCTAAGGGTTGTGAGGTGGTTGGATTCTTTTTGACTGCTTATAGTATTTTTACCAATTCTCTCATTAAAAATAAGTTAATTGCAGCATGTGTGCTAATAGATATCATGCAATAAAGAAGAAAAATTTATGAGGCAGGAGACAGGGCAACAGCAGGAACAAAGTTCCTGAGTAGAGAATCAGATCTAGACAGCCATGGAGAGAATTATATATTCATAGTAATTGAAAGTAAAGTACTCATATAAAATGCAGATTCCTTTACTTGGATGAGGGAGCATGTGGAAGAGATCTTCTGAATTCCTCTTTTCGTTTTTTAATCTCTACTCCTTAGCTCAAAACAAAGTGCACAGTAGCTACTTAAATGTTTCTTGAGTGAATATAATAAAAATAATCTTTCTCTACAAAGACAGAATATAATAGTAAAGACTGATCTTGTCTAACAAATATATTTAATACTCACCTAGTTTAATTCATAGCCTTTGTTAACAGACTCTTAAAATACTTCTAAATTATTCATGTAAACAATTTTAAAAGTACAATCTCTTCAATTTCCCCCTACCTCCTTAGCAATTAAAGGTAAAAGAGCCTTGTGGCAATGTCAATCTGTCTGCAACATCACACCTCTTTGACTGATAGAAAACAGACAAACTAATGAGAGGAAGCTAAATAGGGATATTGTTTACTGGCTCTGATAATTTATTGTTGGCAAGCAGGTGAATCCTATCTAAGAGATAAGGAATAGAGAAAACATTATGCTTGGTTTTAGATTAAGTACAAAATGGAGGACATCATTGAAAACAAAAAACAAACAACTGACTCCTACTTATGGCTCATCAGGCCTCAGAAGTTGAGCTCAGGATGTATCTAGAGACTTTAAATACATAAAGAGCAGGGCTGGGACAGGCGCTAATTGAAGACTGAAAGGCAATCTCACTGTGTGGGAGAAGATAGCTGTGTGTTCATTAGCATAAACAACACATTCCAAGGTTCCAAACTATGTAACTTCCCACATTGAGCATCTGACCCAGCTGACCCCAGCGCTGAGTGAGCTAATCAGCATCTGAGTATAAAGTGAAAAGTCACATAGATACCAGAGGTAGAGGGGAAAAGCTTAGAAATCCTTTTTTTCAATTTAGTTCAATTCAACAAATGTTTGTTGAAACCCTACGTTCAAAACCACCACAACAGAATGTAGATACAGAGAATGATAAAGGAGACTCCGCTGCCTGATATAATTAGCTTCAATGTTAAACTTTTTAACTTTATATGAAGAAAAAGGACTTACTACTTAATTATGTATCATGGAAAAACAAAACATGAATTTACTAAACACTGAAGTTAAGAATTGCAACTGATTCCAATTGCCTCCTAGCAATTGTGCCCTGAACTATGACCTATATACCTCCTTCCATAATATGGTCTGGATCATTTTTTGATTCCAGACGGCTAAATCTAAATCTCAATCTGCTGCTATCCTCTCCACTTCCATCAGTTTGCACTTTCTTCTTTTTCTTTTTTCCCATATTTGCTGGGATGTCTTTGCCAGAGATTTATGGACTCCCTCTGCTTTCCTACAATGTTGCATTATTACACTGTTATGGTTATATCATCAATATGTATGTCTCCCTGTCCCCGTGTCCCTTTTTTCCTAAATTTGTTGGTTCCTCTTCTGTGGTGTCTCTTTATTCTACTTGAAGTTGCAAATCATTCATTGCACACTTTCAGCATACATTTATGGAGCGTAGTTGGCTGGCTCTGTGGTTTGTGCTACTCTCTGAATTTTCTCCTGTTTTTCCACATTCATTCCTCCAGAGTGCTTTTTCACTACTTACTCTTGTTAAGGGTGGTTCTGTTTTAGAAAATCCTGTGGTTTAGTCTGGAAATGACTGACTTCATGAGAGGGTGCTTGCAGGAAAATCATGTCCCTGGAATCTACAAGTCTGTCTCTTTCTTACTTGCTTCTTATTATCTCTGCTTCTTTCTCCTTCTGACCCTGAGAATCTCAGTGGCGATGTAATGTGAAAAGTCACCCCCATAGTTTCATAAGCCACTCTAATTTATTTCTTCTCCCAACACATACCCTTGGAAATACCTCTTTCACAGCTAGAAGTAGTTGCGGAATTTGTCAGAAAAGTTTTTACATTTTCTTATAAAAACATTATGATAACTCATATCATGAGGTTGACATACGAGACTGTCAGACTGATTTTAGTTTTGATCTCATGTTTCCTTCCCACTCTGTCACTATCACGCTAATGACTGTTAAAATGCTCCCAAAGACAGGCAAATAAGAAAACAAAGAAAAGAGCCAGAAGATTACATGTTCCCAAATGAGCAAATATTGCCCATATTTGAGAAAAATTATATTGGGTTAGTTTATAAATGTTTAAGCATTATGAAAATCTCCAGAGGGGAAAAAAAGATAACCTTTGACCATAGGAATGAGATACTCTCTTCATGATGTCACTCCCCAGTTACTGCGATTTTTTAAAGATTAACACCTTCCTCTCTAGGTTAATTTTATTTAGGAATGACCACGAATGGTATTGACCTGCAAATGAAACAGATAGCTTAAGCATTATATATTATAATACCAAGGACAACATCTTAACATTTTCAAAATCACTTTTAAAGAAGTCAGAAAAATATTCTGTTCATGTTTTTGCTCATGTTGAAAGTTGTCCTTGGGAACAGAAGAATGCATTTCTTAATTTATATATAATTGGCATGTAAAATCTTTCCACCACATTCCACTGACTTGTTCACATCAGCCTAATAACTATACTGCCTGGGTCAGGTGTCAATGATGTAGGAGTCAGGGGCAGACGGAGCTAGGCAGTGAGAGATAAGGGAAAGGTCCCAGAGTCAGGCTCCTACCTATCCCAATAAACGAGATATAATATAGTAAAAACAGGAAAAAAATAAACCTGACTCCCTAGCTCCAAAATGTTAGGGAGTATCCTCCTTTAATGGCTACTAAGTAATCACAGAAATCCCAGATGTAGAGAAATATTATGGAGGAGATATTAACCAGAGAGAAGGGAACCCCTTGTTTGGGTTCATGATATTTACAAAAAACATCTTGTTTGTTATTATGGTAGTTATTAGTCCACCATATTTGTTCTAAATATCAACCCTGATATAGACAAGAAATTCACCAAGTTCCCTGGTCAGCTGCCTATAAAAGACCATAAAAGACCTCAGGAGCAACCTTGTGGGGACCCCTCTCACTTCTGAGAGCTTTCTTTGTATCTCTGTTTAATAAACTTCTATCGCTTTGCTCACTCTCTTGTTGTCCACTAGATTCATTCTTTGACTTTGTGAGATAAGAACTAAGTTCTCCAGTATCTCCAGTATCATTAACAAGAAGTACCTTTCTTCTTATTGTGCATTATCATCATCATCCTCCAACACCATTCACTGAAGTCTTCTGTGTACCAGAGGCTTTTTAAAATACTTCTCGTTTAATTCTCTAATGACCTTATCAAGTAAGTATTCTTATCCTCTTTCCAGAGAAAATAGAGGCTTAACAAGATTAAGAAATTTGCTCAGGGTCTTATACCTTATACAATTACTATTGTTGAAGTCAGGATTATTTGAAATAAGGCATGTTCGCTTGCAAATCTGATAACACAATGTTGCTTTCATGATGGATATGATGGTAACACTTTAAATTGTTCAAAATGAATAGCTCACAGACAATTGTTATAAGTATAAAAGGTAAAAAATTGTGGGTTTTATCAAGAGTGTAAAATTATCATTTGAATTTTTCCTGATGATCAGACAAGCGTGAAAATTATGCTTTCCTTAATTTGAAGTTATGATAATAAAGCATTTGAGAATTTACAACAAACTTTTTATTTGAGCTTAACTTAGGAAGGCAGGCCTAGCACTGTTATCCACATTTTACAGAAAAGGAAATGGAATCTCAGGGAGGCAGAGTGTTTAGTGGAATAAAGCCTAGAGCCTCCGTCTTTTGAGTTCTAGTTATTTGTTCTTCTCAATTCATTTTAGGGAAGCCCATGTTTATGAATGATCAGAGGAAGCTCCCTGGACTTTGCTCCATGATTGCATTGGAAAAGAAAAAAAAAAAAAAAAAGGAAAGAAAGAAAGCACTATAAATCAACTTGAAATATCCACTGAGAGCTTCATCCATTCATTAAGTGGTACTAATAAGCACTGTAAGAAAACAGCTCTGCTATGTGACACAATGCAAATTTATAAAAAGTATAAAATAAGGAAGAGAAGGATGAATTCATAACTAATGAAAAGACAAAAAAAAATTTATAACCAAGAGATTTAATCAAAGTTTGAACAGGACAATGCCTAAGCATTCTCAGAAGTTCCTTGCTTATGCCAATTTCTTTGTTACAAATTAACTTCCAGTGTGATCTAGATACTTTCCAAACATTTTTTTCTGTTACATGTCATAAATCAAATTTGCTAATACTATAATATGCATTGTTGAGTTTTAAAAAATTCTAATTCATTTTTTAAACTGGCAAAATAACACAATTTTTTAAATTGGCAAAGTAACATACTTTAAGACATGATTTGCAAAACACAAAGTTTAATAGAAACTTTGGAAATAATTGAAATTTACATGGGGGAAGATAACTAGACTTGCAAAGAGAATGCAGCCCAAAATTAGAGGGCTTTGTTTTGATTTGTTTTGATACTGACTTTAAAACCTTCCAGTTACTTAATTTCTAGTCATCCTTAGGCTAAGCCAGTAAATGGAGAGCTAAGTAGATTTTACTTATATATTTACTCAGATATTTCATACTGGACTATTGATTAAAACAGGAAGTACAAGGAACACGGAAACAGAATGAAAAGCATAGACTTAATGAAAAGTTAACGAGCAGTATAAAAACAGTAATAACTTTTCAAGAGGAAAGAAATGGATTAATTTGTTCTTGATACAAAGAAGCACTCTTAGGGGAGACAGGGGAGAGAGCTTCTGGTTGTTGAAATAAAAGGGAAGAAAAAAACCTCTGGAAGAATTATAACTGACAATGCTTGAGTAAAATCCTATCTGCTATATGACATAAAAACTACCAGTGCCTTAAAAATCCTCATTAAAACTCAAAGCATTATAACATGCCATCTTTTGTGGATGCCACTGGAAGTTAACCCAAAGCTGAAGCAGAACCAGCTGAGGAAGGTAAAGATCATGTTAATAACATTGTAGTGTCCTAGTGAAATTCTGGGGGCCTGGGACCCCAATTTGAGAATCATCGCTCAATATAGTAGCTTTGTACAGAAGTACAAACTAAGAACAATAAAATGTTCAAGCTGTAGTACCAGCTAGGATATGGTATATTTGCTAGTCCCTATCTTTGAGGATCCTTCACAGGTATTACACAAACCCTATATCCCCATCGACCTTTTTCTAGATGCTCTAGAAGTCATACTGGCCCCTTTTCAGAGACAATCTGCAATCTGCACCAAGGTCAGTTATTGACCAATGCTGAGAGTTGTTCATTAACAGTACTGATTTAAAAAACAAAAACAAAAACAAAAACAAAAAACAAAAAAAACCAGTACTGGTTTTGCTGCATTTTGGAGCTGAAGAAAGTGTCAGGGAACTTTATTACAGAGAAGAGGGGATGACTGAGGAGAATTTAAATTTATTTCAAGGAGTTAACCAAATGCTTAAATGGTTGCAATTAGTTACTTAGGTTTCGAGTTTCTTGAATGACATTTATATTTTCCCTGCCATTCAAGAAAACATTTAGATTATTCATCCTGATGTTATATCAAAAATCTATTTATTAAATAAGACAATGAGAAAATAATACAAATGAGAACCATTTTTTAACTGGTTAAAAAAATATGAGCTACTTCATATCATGGAATCTACCTGTGGTATTTTCATGTCAAAATTTTAAAAACTTTAAAACCCTGCTTAAGTGTAGTTTCAAAGTTTTTAGTTCTTTCCTTTTCTGGTTGAACATACTGATGTCTTTTTCAACACCTCTAAATTCTGACACTTCTACTTCACTATTTGTTTCTAGAATAATAATAATTTTCATAAGAAATTTAACTTTCTTTTTTTTGAGAGCGAAAAGATGAGTGCATGAGTGCAGAGGGGCAAAGCGAAAAGGAGAGAGCGACTCCCAAGCTGGCTCCACACTGCTTGAGCAGATAATGGAGCTTGATCCCACGACTCCACGATCTCAAGATCATGACCTGAATCAAAGTCAAAATCAAGAGTTGGATGATTAGCTGACTGAGCCACCAGGTGCCCCCAAAAGTCAGATTTTCAGGAAAAGAAAATAAATATTACTATTAGCCCAATACCTACCATTTGATTACATTTAATCATTTATTTTAAGGATAAAGAATCTTGACTATGGGCAACCATTTTCCAGACTGGGAAAGGGGAATCATGCTAGTTACTACGTAATCACATAGCCACTGTACTTGTAATCTATGCCTTATAATCCCATAAGATGAATGTGGTTATTTTAAATTATTAAAGAGTAAAAGGATATTTTGCTTTTGTTTTTTCAGTACTCCTTGAAGTTTATTGAAACTTGAAACTTGTATACTGATCACACACATCTATACAATGAATCTATTTTTGTAAACCTCAAAGAACAAGCCAGTAAGTCTAGATTATGTATGAAAAGCCCTCATACGTTGCCAGAACCTACACTAGAATAAAGAAAAAAATATACTTCTGAATGTAACCTATTATTCTTTTTTTAACCTATTATTCTTGAGACATCTTTTTTTCCTAGAGTTATTGAGACGTAATTGATGTATTTATATATGTATATATATTCAACAAATTGCAGAATGACTACCCTAATAAGATTAATTAACACATCACCTCACATAGTTACCTTCTGTGGATGTGTGCATGTGTGGTGAGAACTTAAAGATCTACTCTCTTAGTAATTTTCAGGTAGACAATACAGAATTGTTAACTGGAGTCATCATGCTGTACATTAAGGGAATATTTTTCTAACTTCTCTGTGAAATTATTTTACACTCTCTTTCACCTGTGTCTGTAGGTACACATGAAATACTTTGTTGTTATTATTCCACTCAAATAAGTTACACTTAACTCCCCATAATAAATGAAGTTATATTACTTCTACAGTCTTTATTCTTTTTATAAATATTTTATTTATTTATCTGAGAGAGGGAGAATAAAGAGAGAGAGAGAGTATGAGCAGGGGGGATGGGCAGAAGGAGAGGGAGACTCCTCACTAGGCAGGTAGCCCCATGCGGGGCTCGACCCTTGGAATATGATCTAAGCTTGAAGGCAGATGTTTAACCGACTAAGCCAACTGGGAACCCCACCTGTATGGTCTTTAAAGTATCAAAACATTTACTTATCCCAGATTTTATCTATTAGAATACTGTAGAAAATTATGAAAAATATTAAATTAAAAATGGCAATATAATAACTATTATGCCATTTCCCTCTACTGAGTAATATGAAAGACTAGCTCTGATATATGCGCCTTAATTTGTGGTTACATGGCCAAGTGATATGGAGACCTTAATTAATGAATCTAACATCCTATCCTCATCTTTAATTTTGTGGTAGAAGAAAAATGTCCCATTTCTTGTCTACTTTGACTAACTTTGCTACATGACTGCTTTCTTCTAGTCCATGTTAGGTGTGGCATATAAAAGAACAATAAATATTTTTATCTTGCATACCATAATATCTGACTGTAATTATTCAAAGTTTTTTGGAAACTAACATGGAAGATCTAAAATACAACAGCAAAACAAACAAACCAGACCCAAACAAAACAAAACAGTTATCATTGCTACTGCTAAGTCAGGATTTCCAAGAATTCTTTAGGCAAATCTTTGGGGGAGGAATTTATGTCCAGGTATTCAAAGATGGCCCTTCATATTTTAAAATAGAGAGGTTCTATTTGCATAATCCAAGAAAGCCTCTTTCATTAGACTATTCACAGAATATCTCAAACTAGAACTTATTCTCTTACATGATAGAATGTAAAGCAAAGTTCTGGATTCAGAGTCTAAATGACCCTTAGCAACTGTGTGACCTTGACAATTTATTTCACTCTTCTCCAGTTCAATTGCCTCATCTCCAAAATAGAGGTAATCACACTTACTGCTTAGGATTACTTTTAGGATCACCTAATATAATGTATAGTGTTTATTAAAATGCCTTGCTCAAAGGAATACTTTTTAAAATAAATGTTAATTTTAAACAATAATCCTAAATATGAGTTTAATGAGACTAGTAATGCCAAATTTAAATAATATGAATGAGTCTTATGAAACTGTTAGTGCACTCAAATACATGAGTTCAAGTCAGTCTTCCTGCTATATTTTTAAGTAAAATTATAAAGATAATAATGCATTCACTCATTAATATGCTCCTTGATAACAAAAACTGATGTTAAAATTTTAAATCTAAGGCAGTAGAAAAGACTGAATAGATCAAGAATGGGCTTTGAATATTACTTCATACAATCTTCATGTCTTTCACTTATGGGAAAAGTAAAGCCTTGAAAGGTAGAATGACCTCTTAACAATAAGGGCTAGAAAGCAGCCACTAGACATTGTAGAGCATGGAGCAAAAGTCAGGGCCACAAAGGCCAGGTCAGAACACTTCTCAAAACATTAAATTTAGGGACACCTGGGTGACTTAGTAGTTAGTTGAACATCTGCCTTCGGCTCAGGTCATGATCCTGGGGTCCTGGAATCGAGTCCTGCGTTAGGCTCCCTATAGGGAGCCTGCTTCTTCCTCTGCCTATGTCTCTGCATCTCCCTCTGTGTCTCTCATGAATAAATAAACAAAATCTTTAAAAAAAAATACATTAAACTTAATTCTGATGTCAGATGCTCTTCATTTTATGGTCACTTGTTCTATCTATCTATCTATCTATCTATCAAAAACACAGTAAATGATATATATATTAAGATGCAATTAAATGTGAATAAGAAACTAGTGTATTTAGTCCCTAGAAAACAGTTACCTTAAAAAATTAATATCGGGCAGCCTGGGTGACTCAGCGGTTTAGTGCCGCCTTCGGCCTAGGGTGTGATCCTGGAGACTCTGGATCGAGTCCCATGTCAGACTCACTGCACGTAGCCTGCTTTCCTCCTCTGCCTGTTTCTGTGCCTCTCTCTCTCTCTCTCTGTCTTTCATGAATAAATAAATCTTTAAAAAAAAAATCAATGGTTTAATTATGTAGAATATGCTTTACTATTTGTCTTTATCTTTATACAATCTCATTCTTCAATCTACTCTGTGAAGTAGGAAGGCTGTCTCAAATGAACTGCATTTTAAAGAAGAAATTGAGACCCAGGAAAGTACAACTTCATAGCTAGTAATGGGTGAGACAAAAACCAGGTCTTCAGATACCTGCTCGAGAGTTTTCTTCAGTCTTTGCATCATGATAGTTTTCAGCTATAAAACTGATACTTCTCTGCCCTTCATTAATAAATGTTAAAAGTGTAAAAACAGAACCATCTAAATGAGTGAATTTTTGATACCTACACAAAATTAAGAATGCAGCCTCGGATTATGTTATTGAGAATCTGACCTCAGAAAAAAGGTCATGGTCATTGTTCTCTTTATGTGAATTTACAATATAAATTGACAAAAGTTTTAATCCTACAATGCCCCTCCAAAATAAATTTAAGGTTACAATCAACTAGGAAGAGCAAGACTAAAAATACCTCAAGGAATAAAGCACCCACATTTCATCAGTTATTTTGTAAGACTCAAAAAAGCCTTTCATATTTGAATGCAACCTGTAGAAGATATCTTTAGGTATCTGAATTTTTAAAATGACCTTCATTTTGAAGTGTCCCTTTAAAGCTCTTCCTAGGTGTTGCTAAGTAGAGTAAAACAAATCCTACAGACTGTACTTTAACACTATGATAGGTTCTATTGATGTAACAGCATTATCAACTACCCACCCTGGTCAGATAATACCTTTCCCAAGGTACTAGGGCAATAAAGATTGGCCTAAGCCATCGTGGCAGGACTGTAAATCCTCTCTGAGAAAAGCAGTTTACCCCTTTGGGAGTGTGCTGCTAGGATTAGGAGCAGACAGGGGAGGCCTCGCCAGACACCCCGGCAGGGTGTGGCATTCACATCCATTGCTGTGAGCCCTGGGCAGCAGGGCTGGAGTCTGTATACCCCTCCCAGGGAAACGGCCCCAGCCATGCCTTGGATTTCATGCAGAGAAGGGGAAGATTGTGACCAAGGTGAGATCAGTTGGATCAGTTAAGTTAAGGTTCTAGGGGGCAACTCACATAGTAAAAAGAGCACAGCATTTTTAAATCAGGGGAATCTAAATTTGAATTCTTACTCCTCTAACAGTAAATTTGAATTTATCACCAGTATGACTTTGAGCAAGTCACTTACTTTCTCCATTTAAAAGGCATATGACCGGGGATCCCTGGGTGGCTCAGCGGTTTAACGGCTGCCTTTGGCCCAGGGTGTGATCCTGGAGTCCCAGTATCGAGTCCCGCATTGGGCTCCTGGCATGGAGCCTGCTTCTCCCTCTGCCTGTGTCTCTGCCCACCCCCCTCTATCATGAATAAGTAAATAAAATCTTAAAAAAAAAAAAAACTAAATGTTAAAAAAAAATAAAAATTAAAAGGCATATGACCTTAGGAAAGTTGCTTGACTTTTTGTGCCTCCACGTCTTCATCTGTAAAATGGGATAATGCCTCTAGGGTTATGGTTAGTTAAACGAGTCAGTATATATTTAAGCCCTTGAAAGAATACTTCACATACAGTAAGTCCTATTTAAGTGTTAGCTGCTCTGATTTATTAATATCTCTCTGAGCCTCAGTTTCCTCATCTGAGAAATAGGGATAATAGAACATGCCTTACAGAGGCTTTTGAGGAATATGTGAAAACTTAATACTTACTCTGTAAATGGTACTGTTATTGTCCTTGTTGTTGTTATACGGCCACTCTGTTGCTGTTGTTCTCCAGGCACATTAGTCTTTTGTGTTGGACGGTGGTACCACACACTTTCATGCTAATGGGAGGGGAAAAAAAAACAACAACTGAGCTTGATCTTTCTCTAGTTGTAGGATGACAGCTTATGACCCAAGTCTAGAACTGAACCTTAGGGTCACCCAAGTAATAGAAGATACTATTCCCAGATAAAGTAAGTAAATCATTGAAACTGACTTATATTTAAAAAGTCCTTCAGACAGGTGACAATGTCAGAAAAATTCAATGTCAGAAACACAGATTATTCAGTTTTAAGATCTCCCATAATAATAAAGATATGCCACAGAACAGTTCTTCAATATATACTCTTTGCCATATTGCTGCTAATATTCACCCATAATAGCTTGTCAGAGTCAAAGTTAAACACTCATTGTTGTCTCAGATAAGAATATAAGACATTCTTCAGGCTGAACAAAATGAAAAGAGAGTTGGTCTACCAAATTTGCCAATTATTTTTCTACATGAGGCCAGTACCAACATTATCGGTGATGCAGTAATGATGCATCCTTGGTCCCAATGAGAGACCAAGAATAGGCAGAGGCAAGTGAGGCCCTCACCTTGGATGCCAAAACATCAATTAATGAGATAAATAATATTGCAATGCAAGTTTTTTTAATCAAAACTAATGCAAAAAAAATCTATAATGATGAAAATACCAAAATTTTCAATTAAATCAGTGAATTAGTTTTCTAGGCCTTCTGTACATTTTACCTGAAACATGGTTGCTTAAAACAACACCAATTTACTATCTTACAGTTCTGTATATCAGAAGTCAGAAGTGGATCTCACTGGATCTCATCAAAATAAGATGTCCGCAGGGATGTGTTCCTTCTAGAGGCCCTGGGAGAGAGAGTCACTTTCCCTGCCTTTTCCAGCTTCTAGAAGCTGCCTGCTTTCCTTCACACATGGCCTCTTTCCTCCATCTCCAAACCCAGCAAGGGTGGGTTGAGACCTTCTCATACTGAGACCACCCACAATATGCCACTGTGACCAGTCTCCGTCTTCTGCTTCTAAGGACCCTTGTGATTATACTGCACCCACCAGATAATACAGTATAATCTCCCCCATGTCAAGGTCCTCGATCTAATCACATTTACAGTCCCTTTTGCTATGTAAGGTAACATACAGTTTCTAGGAACTGCGTGTCAGAAACTCTTGGTGGTCATTTTTCTGTTTAATATAGACAAGATCTAACCCTGTACTTGCATGACCCTGCCTCATTCTCCACACCCTAATTCTGGCCCTGCCACATTGTTCATTGACAAATTGTGACAATTCTAGTCCTGAGTTTGTTTAATTGGTAGCACTCTATCCACAACACCCTTATAAAATCTAGAGATGTTACTAGACAAAGCTATTTTGAAAGTGCCTGGAAGCAAACAAGTAATCAAAAAATTGCAAAACAAGCATGATAAACAATTTGTTTCAGTGTTTAGAAAGGAAGCTAAAACTCATCTCTAAAGCATTAGTGATTTTTTTCTCTCCATGTAGTAAATAACATATTCTATTATTCTTACTCTATTATTTCTGTTTTACTTTTGGTTTAAGTACTTGAAATGTTTCATTTAAAAGTTAGGATTACTTGCTCTAGATTCTTAGCTCGGTTAAAGCACTATACCTCACTTTTACAGAGCCCTGGATGCTCTAGGATTGTTTTCTGCTCATATTAAATGAGCTTGCTGTCACCATTCTTGGAAACTCTGAGCATATAGGTGCCTTCTGTAGACCCCATGTTGGATTTTTCCATCTTGATTTTACCCATGCTTGTGAGTCCCTTAGGGCAGAGACTATCATTCGTCATTTGGCACAATATAGATGTCAGACATTTTTGCAAATGTTATGGGGTTGAATTTTCAAAATAACCCAAATAACTGAATACTATCTTCATATACTATGTCCCAGTCCACTGGAATGATTTGCCCAAAGTCACCAGGATATGAGTCCAGCTCCACTGTCCTCGAAATCTCCTGCCTTTTCCCCATACCCCATATTAGTTCGTCACTACTGAGGGCATGATTGTGGATATCCAAATATAGGCTTAAATTGGGAGCACTCCCAGAGGTTCCAGACCATATTTACCTTTCTTTAAGAGTCTTTGAAGAGGATGGGATATATACTGTCAGGACACAGCACATCAACAGAAACTCCTTTTTCATATATACAAACAAGTCTACTAACAAAAATATTCGCTGAAACATTGTTAGAAAATTGCCCAATAGAATTCCAGAATGTGTATAAACTATCTTATTTCTGATTAAAGAAAAGAAATTTCGCTTGCTATCAAAGCATTCAGGAAAGTGGAGAAGGAGGCATCTGCATCATTAATAATATAGTTACTTACCAGTAGAGCCAATTAAATTAAAATGGTCTCTTTTCCTACAACAGATTTGGTTCCAAACACATTACACAAGTTATACTCAGAAAATTTACTGCTAGGAGACCATTTAACACTCATTAATCCTAGAACTTTCTTTTGCAATCTTTGTCTATAAAGGAAATTCCCATTGTTGCCCTAAATTATTGGACACTTTTATTTGTACATGAAAGAAACACATTTCTTTTCTCCATGCCTCTAGCCAAGGGAGCCAGAGCCAGCACCCTGCTCAGCAGGTACAGCTTCCAGCATCCTCTCGGTCCTGGCTGCAGCATCAAGAGAAAAGCCTGGGGTAATCACTTCAAGGGCAGGACATCATGGACCCTCCCTGCAAAGCACTCTCTAACAGTCTATAACTGCCATGTGGAGGCCAGGGAAAGATCTAGGGCCATGGGCCTTTCTGCCAAATCCAAGTTCACTCCAGAGTGCACGTTGCTCCACAGGGCAAGCGTGATTCTGGAGAAACGTCTTTACACACTCACTGCTGTAGCTGATCCTCATTTCTCCTCTAAGTTTTGCCCTCACAAGTCAGATCCTGACAACAAACTAGTCAAATGCCATCATGGCAAAATGCCATCTCATAAGCACTAGGAGAAACAAAACACAACGAACATTTATTTGTTTTAGAGAACTTTATAGTGAAGATGTTAGCATATTATAACATCCTATTTACCTATATAGAACTTGCTTAATAAGCTTTCCTCCTTAAACAAACATTATGAATCTAACCTTTCTAGTTAAATAAAAACTTTTTTTTTTAAAAAAAGAGTCTAGCCTTTCTGAGAAATATTCCTTTTCAAATAGTAATCAGGAGACACAAACATGATTTTTTAACCAATTATTTGGTTAATTTAGTTTCTTAAATGTTTCTCATATTTAGTTAATCATCAGAATCATTTGGAAAGCTTCTGAAAGTATAGATTCTTAGTCCTCTACCTATATTTAACGAATCAGAATTACTCATGGAATTGCCTGGGAATCTGAATTTTTACCAGGATGATGCTTATTGGACAAGAATCAGGCAAATCTTTTTTGTGTTCTATAATAAGCATAGTTTGCATTGGACCCCAGAGCTTATTTAAAAATGAGAAGACACATGGCTCATACTCTGGAAGGATTTGAAGTTTAGTAGGAGAAATCAAATGACTAAATAATTACACAATAAGGCACAATATAAGAAGTATCATGAGAGTATTGTACCAAAATAGATCTAGTAGTCTAGAGAAAGAAGTAATTATATCAGGTGAGGGAAATAAGGAAAGGCTTTAAAGAATGTATTTCGTTTGAGATAGATTTTCCAAAGGTTGTAATCTTCATGGGAATCAGAAAATGCAAAGGCACAAACACAGAAAACCCACGATATGAGTGAGAAAGAGTGAGCAGCAGTGTTTGACCACAATATCGGGAGTAGCTGGCGCAAACACTGGAAATTTAAACAGGTGCCCAACTGAGAGACAACTGAATGTTTGGCAATGTAGTGTATATTTCATTTCATAAGGAATGGGGTCAATGAACTAAGACATGGAGTCAGCTGGTGGCCATGTGCTCCACACAGCATACATTGAAAGGAGGAAGGCTTTGACACTTAGTAAAATTGATTCTGAGGTCTGAACCTGAAAAATGTCAAATTCCAGGTCTTAAAACCAAACCAAATCCTTCATTTAATCCTATCTATTTATTTATCTATCCAACTACTTTCTAATATGTAATTTCTGCATGAATAGAACTGCATGGGGGATCCCTGGGTGGCGCAGCGGTTTGGCGCCTGCCTTTGGCCCAGGGCGCGATCCTGGAGACCCGGGATCGAATCCCATGTCGGGCTCCCGGTGCATGGAGCCTGCTTCTCCCTCTGCCTGTGTCTCTGCCTCTCTCTCTCTCTCTCTGTGTGACTATCATAAATAAATAAAAAATTTAAAAAAAAAAGAACTGCATGCAATTTTTGACCATTCCAAAAGCTCAAAATACCAAACAAACTCCTTGAGGATTTGGAGTTTTTGACAACATAAACTCACTCTACATTAAGTCCTATAGTGGTTGTACTGCCCCCACTAGATGCACCTACATCTACAGAAGTCAAACAGATTTTTCCATTTTTCTGCCAAAAGTTAACATCCCAGAGGAATACAAAATGATCTCTTCCAGGCATATCTGCAGCTCAGAAAAATGAGTGATCTTTTTGCATGATATATTTATGTAAATATTAATCAACAGCTTTTGATAAAGAAAAATACAGCATATGCTTAAGCAAACATGCACATATGTTTTTGAAAAATATTTTAAATACAAGCAGCTTTGCGGAAATTCTCAAGAATTATTCCAAACGTTAGCAATTATATTCTCAAAGGAAAGATTGGTCTCTATAAATGAAATAAATGCAGGGATTTTTTTTTTTTTTTTTAGTACTTGTGATTGTGCAACACAGATGTCAAGATATGTTTACACTAGGAGCTGGGAAATAAGCACAATGCTAGGGACATGGACCCAAAAGAAATCAAGAGCTAAGCAGAAAAAATAAGGTCAGGAAAAAAAATCTGTGCATTACTTTTCTTCTTTCTATTCTCTTTCAACAAGAGTTTATCGAAGCACTGCTTTCACGAGAGCTTAATGCTGGGACAATTCTACACTGAAAAAGAGAGAAGGAGCAAGGAATAAGAATAATTACCATTTGTTAAGCATCTATTTTGTGCTAGAACATCTGCCACACTATTTACATGTTATCCTGCAAAGTAGGGAACTTGCATGATCCACAGAAAGATTAAAGAAGTTATTTAAGGTTATTGAACCAGTAATAATAATAATGCCTAATTCATTGGGTTACTATGAGGATTAAAATGGGTTAAACAATGAAAAGTATTCATTTATTTTTAAAACTTCATTTATTTATTTGAGAGGGAGAGAGAGGTGGAGAGTGGCAGAGGAGCACTCTGAGCATGGAGCGCAGTATGGGCTGGATCTTATGACCCTGAGATCACACCTGAACTGAAACCCAGAGTAAGATGCTTAAGATCCCAAACATGAAAGGTATTTAAAACAGCACTTGGTATGTAGTAAGTAAATACAAGCCATTATTATTATGCCATGAGAAGGCCAGTATCTATCTTAGTTTCTTTAAAATATCACTTACTACAGCAAAACCTTTTTTCATTTCAATATTCTTGTCATATTCTTAGTGTTACTGATTCATAGAAGCACCATTTCTCAGTGGTTTTATATTTATAATCACCATTATAATCTAAAATTCAGTTAAAGGATATTAAGGCAAAAGTATGTGGAAGGAAGGCCTCCCTGTGATTTACTGGTAGAGTAAATAAGTCATAAAATGCCACTTACAGGTTCTACCAGCTTTATCTATATAGTTGTGGGGTGTGTGCCCAATCACATGGACAAATTCGTAGGTGATATCTCTATCTTTGCATGTTTATAAGTATCACAGCCAAGGCAAAGCCTCATTGTCTCCTTCCTGATGAGGACAGAGAATGGATTTCAGAAGGCCTCAGCCAGATTTTGTCACACAATTCTTTTGTTTCAAAAAAAGGTAGTATTTTTAAGTTGTCTATGTTAACTAATAGGTTTATTATTGTTATTTTAAAATTAATAAATATTCAAAAAATTTGTTTGAATTTCTAATATTTAATATAGAAGTTGGTAGATATCATCCCCCGAAATTTAGAAATCTCTAGGGAGTTTCAATAACTCTTAAAATTGTGAAGGTGTCCTGAGAGAAAAAGTCTGAGAAGTGCTGTTGGAGGCGCTATTGTACCTCTTGCAGATAAACTGAATCATGGCTCTACCTAGCCACAGTAGCACCACTGCTAATTGAGGTGAGGCACGTATGTGTGTGTATGTGTCCCATGTGTGCCTGGTGGACACGAGTGTGAAACAAATGTGAAAATTAATCACAGTATTCCAGTGTACAGTGCTACCTGTATTTTATGTTATGCCCTCTTCTGATAGCCTCTGAGATAAGCAGTATCATTATCTGCATTTGGCAGATGAGGAAATTAAGACATAAATAGGAAATGGGCATTCAATAATGAAAATATAAACAATGGGACAATGGAATAGATATATAACAGGCAGAGTATATCTTCATCTAGAAGAGAAATCTCCCTATCTGGAATAGAAAAACTAAAGAAGATGGAAGGATTGAAATTGAGCAAGTCTCAGAGTTAACAAACAATCAAACAAGCACAATAACTCCACTCATTTGAGCTTGAGAAACATTTCTCCCCATCCATACACAGAGATAGTAATACTTGATCTACTTCTCCCCAAGTCTAAAAAGATCAAAGCAAGTGAAATATTTATAGAAATTCCCTTTAAGCTATGAAGTCCAGAAGTAATAAGTCATACTGTATATGTCCAAAGAGGACCATAATTTGCATAAATAATAATGATTATTTCAAGACTACTCAACTTAAAATGACTTTCTCTTTATTAGTTTGGTAATTTCTTAATGCCAAGTACACATTTTTGAGTGTTTTTGTCTTTCTACCTTGGATTCTTAGCCCAGTTAGTTTGAAATCATGATATATGGTAAGCTAATTGTTGGCACTGTGTTTCAATAGCATTGTTAATTAATTATTACCATTTTCATGAATACAACTATATGCTTGGTAAATAACTAGAGAAAACTTTAATTTCTAGAAAACTAGAAAAAAAAGTCTCCCTTGTAGTTGGTCGACTTGAGGATTATTTTATGAAATAGAATTAGCCATAGTTTAGTTTTCTTTGTAAGAATGTGTGTGTATGTGTGTGTGAATGTGTGTATTTATCAAGCACCAAAAATCTGTTTACAAATGGAATGTCACCAAACCATCCTCAAGCTTTGACCAGGAGGCATTCATCTTACCATGCCTAGCAGCAACCACAGCGGGGGTGTCTATGTTTGTCAATGTTGGCAATGAGCTGGCACCAGAGCCAGTATGAAATCTGCTTAAGAGAATTCATGTAACTCTCAAAGCTGATGCTAGGTTGGTTTAGCTTAGGAAGTCAAGAAAATCGAAGCTTTTTGCATTTCTAACATTAGCTATATAATCAAAGACAAATAGCTCCAATCTCTGTTCCTCTATCAAAAATGATTACTAATAAAG
The DNA here is from genome assembly GCF_048164855.1 of Canis lupus baileyi. NCBI lineage: Eukaryota > Metazoa > Chordata > Mammalia > Carnivora > Canidae > Canis > Canis lupus. Next base: position 27,600,482 of record NC_132862.1, read on the forward strand.
TCTGTTTGAAAGAAATGCAATCTTTATTTCTGCTTAAAAAAATAAGCATTATGAAATTCTAACAGCAAGCATTACAGAAATACTAGGCATAAGGATACTAAAATATCCTTATGTAATTTCTGTCTCATTCCAACGGATAGGATGTATTCAAGAAAAGAGGTCCACTGTGAAGCCAGCCTTGTTCTGTCTTTGACATTAATACCATCAAGAAGACAAAATTTGAAACAACTAGAAAACAATATAGAGCAATCCATTAAGAGGATTAGATTTATGATACAAACCAAGAACTACAGGAGTTCAGAGAAAGAAGTTCAATTAGACTGGAGTGACCTGACCTGAAGAAAAAGCAAAACTCTGAAACCTGGCAAAGCTGTGTTGCAGTAACGTTCCACATTTTGCTTACTTCTTTCTTCCCAGGTCTCATGTCCTACTGCTCATGTGTGGAGAAAAAAAGAGAACGTCTTGTCTGCACCTCCTTCTCTTCTGAAGTCAAGTTTATGCTCAGGGCCACAGACAGAAGTATTATCCCACTCACAGGCACTTGAACACTGAATAATAATACATCATACCAAAACTTTATTCCTGAGAAAATATCTCACCATGTGAGCCTTATACATACAGTGTCACCAGAAACTAGAGAATCTGAAATACAGATTTTTTTCCTTAAAACAAATCCTTATAATTTCCTTCCTCTGAACACAGCCTCCCTTCCTTCCTCACAAACACAGCCTCTGATCAGAAACTCAGAATTCATTATTACTGTCTTACCTGAATTTATGTAAGAGATACACTTCCCTAAATGAAAACACAGAAGTGACTTTTCAAACTAAACACAAGCCAATGCACACAGAGATAAATAGTTTGAAAGGAAATTTTAGAAATGAACACAAAAAAGGAAAAAAAAAAAAAGGAGATTTCCTGGGTGGTTCAGCAGTTTGGCGGCTGCCTTTGGCACAGGACATGATCCTGGAGTCCCCGGATCGAGTCCGCATAGGGCTCCCGGCATGGAGCCTGCTTCTCCCTCTGCCTGTGTCTCTGCCCACACCCTCTCTCTATGTCTATCATGAATAAATTAAAAAAAAAAAAATCATGTGTGAGGCTGTTCCCCGTAACAGTAAAGGTAAAATTATTTCAAAGCAATATCTGACATGGAAGATTTTAATAATTCTGGGCACACTTCCTTAAAATGTAATTCACAACAATACCTAAAAATAACAGTTACCAACTGAAAACCTAATAAACATTTGACTTTCTCTGAGTAGAGCAGTGAATTATGGAATTTCTACTCAATATCTGCTGCTTCGTTTCATAATTCCTGCAAGAAAAGCAAATCCCTATGCAGTTCTCTGGCATAGTAACATGTGAACCTGGGATTTCTATAGGCATTAGTGGTGTCAGCCTTGGGTTACATTCTCCATGTCCTACATGACCACTGTATGTCCTAAATATTATATCTCACACCATTAAACATGTATTAGAGAAAACATTAAAGAATTAGTCTTGGAAGTATTATGTGATATTTACACAAGATATTTTCCCTATAGAGATAATTATAGTAAGGAATTACAATTACATGGAAATGAACATATTCATGAAGAGCATTTATGTTGATTTACTCTGGTCTTACTATTAAGGTAAAAGGTTTTTTAATGGAGGCAGAAATCCTAAGGATGGTGGTGTACAGTGGTGTACATGGCTGATCAGTTTATTCATTCAACCACCCAAGAAGCAGTTATTGAGGGCTTACTTTATGCTAGGTACTACATTAATGATATGAATAAGACATGAGTAAATACGATAGGATTCCATGTCAACTCACAGTATAGTTGGAGTGACAACTTTAAAAGAGTGAGAGAAAGTGCACAGATTCATGTTCAAAGCACAGTGGGCTGACAAAGGAAGCAGTAGCCACCTAGGGCCACATTTCAGGGGGAACAATGATGCAGGGTCTTGCCAAAAAAAAAAAAAAAAGTACGTAATTTAACAATAGACTCATGGGGGACAGACAATGCAAGCAAATTAAGCAGCACAGGCAGGTACATAGAAACATGAAAGAACAGTACACGTAGTTTAGAAGGCCTGGTACATAGAGCACATATGGGTGAGGAGCAGGGCAAGTAGCTGGGAAGACAAGTGGAGTCAGATCATGTATGCTACATTAAAGAAATCCAGATTGCTTCCTGAAGGCAGTGGCAGTGACCTCATCAGATCTGTGGTTTAGAAAGAGAACTTGTGGAAGCATCAAGAATGACTTGGTTGGGCTAGGAGATTATTATAATTTGGAATATCATATATGCCACTTCCTTGATGGAAAAACAAGCAAGAAAGTTCCGAAGCTGACTTTAGTTAACAACTGTAGCAGATGGTACTACTTGCCTGTGTAGTATCTATTTTCCCTTTCATCACTACCTATAGAATTACAATATTCTTTGGGATGGAGATGTGCTAAATTAAAAATGTTCATCCTTCAAAGATAGACTTGAAGCTAAAGCCATATGACCGTACTTCTGTCTGATAAGATGTAAGAGGAAGTCTAGTGGGAAGGGCTTCTGTAAAATCTGTTGTTTCCCTAATTCAAAAGGAAGATAAACAGTTAACACACGCTTTTCTCCTCAACTGTACCCCGTCTTTCTGCCTGAAACACGAACAGGATACCTAGAGATGGAACAAGCATTTGTGAACACCAAGATAAAGTCACAAAGGAGAGTAGCATGGAAGAAAAAAAGGAATCTGGGTCCTTAATGGTTCCTTAAAGCTGTTGTGCCATCCTGAGTTGCCTAACTCCAGATTTCTTTTGAAATGTAAAAAAATAAGTTCAATTTGATAAGGGCATTGTAATCAGATTTCTATTATATATAGTTAAAAGTAATATCAACTCAGCAACGAAGGAAGAGTAAGAACAAAAAAATATCTAAAGACAAAACAAAACAAAAAAACAGAAAAGCAGAAAACAAGCAGTAAATAAGCCAAGAGAATTTAGTTCAAGACAAAGAATGGATCAGCAAACCACTCCAAGCTTTTTATTAAGGCTTCTTTCTCCAAAAACCTCAATATCTGTCTTTATCAATCTCACATATTGACTTCTTAAAAGTTTAAACTCATGACCTAATTCCTCCTGTTCCACCTCATCTTTTTTTTTCTTTAATTTTCTCAGATCAATGCAGGATTAAGAGTAAACCAGGCCTTGCAGTTATGGATGACCTCTGCTGTAACCTGAAAGTACAAGCAAATAAATATCCAGAGTGTTTAGAAGTTCCCCATGGCATCCTAAGCCATTATTTTCCTCTTAAACTGCTAGCTAGAATTCCTATCAACACAAGAATCATTAAAATATCTTATTGTGGCAAATTACTTTCGGTAAAAAACAAAAACAAAAACCAGATAAAGCTACATTCACTAGTTCATTTTTCATAAAAGCAAGCACTGATTGAACATCATTATCCCAGTTTTAAAGAAAAAAAATTCCCATCAATACATAAATTATATTTTAAAGTGCACCAGACCTACCAAGTGAGATGGATAGGTCACATCTTTCTGGTCAACATCCACAGTTCCCGTTGGCATTTCTGGGATTCCAGCCATAAAATGGAGGCTAACGTGTGATTCTCAGTTATTCAGTTTCCCTGCACATAACAGGAACTGTTCTGATCCTGTGTGGCTTAATGCTGACACATTGTGTTGTCCCAACTAAGTAATTCCAAGCATTCACATTACCACTCTGGCTGCCAGATGTTCTTGCAAGGACCTGTCTCCTCTGTAGCACCATGAACCTTGATTAAAGTAGATGAAGGGCATTATATTTACTTCATCACTCTAATATGGGACAGTATTCTGGCTATTAATTACAACTGGCATCTAGTTGGAAAAAGGAAAAGTTCTAAAAGTTCAATTGAGCAAACATGTAATACAATTTAGCTAATTGATTTTAACTAATGATTGGTCAGCTTGACCTCAATGCACAAATCCTCTGTGACATTACTTTTTTTAAATTTTTTTTTAATTTTTTTATTTTTTGACATTACTTAATTTTTTTATGGTCCAAGAGTCAGTAATAGTACTTCTGAGAAGTTGGTTTTCTCTTGGATCAGTATGATAAATAATGAAAGAATCATTTCTATACAATATTACAAAATGGGAAACTATGCATAACACATTTTACCTCTACACAGCTGCATGCTGGTTTGATTGATCCCAGATGCTAGCAAAAGGCAAAGCAAAAAACAAAACCACATAGCATGTTTAAACATCATTTTTATTTATACCTGCATAATCAACTCAATGGTCAGAATACACATTTAAAAATAAGATTTACTGTGAATCCCGTAAGTCAAGATCTATTATAACTCAACATTTGGAATGATCAAATATGAAAAGCCTTATATTGAATCAGGATGGTAGAGTTTTGCAGATGGTATTAAAAGAGAATGGAGAAAGATAAAAAATTATATATATATATATATATATATATATATATATATATATATATATATATGTTTTTAACAGTAAAACCTGTGCTATCTATAACTTTCCAATCCTTGAACCTTCAGAAATTAGAAAGTTGACATTAGCAAAAACTTAATAAGGAAAATGAGATGTTCTATGGTGGTTACAGGGTTTTCAGTGACACTTATTCTAGATCTGTATGAGGAAGAATATAAGCCTGGTGAGTAGAAACAACATGTTACTCTAAAATTTTATGGCAGGCATACCAAAAAGTTTCAATTCAAATATCAGTTCTAATTGACTGGTAGTATTTATCTGGAACATTATATTAAGAAAAAAACTTTGGAGGTAGAATCAAAGATCAAAAAGGAAGAATGCCATAACTGATTAGTAATTTCTGCATTGATAGGAGTGGATAGAACATGTATAAAATATACCATCCTACTATGATATGAGTTCTTGAAATTGACCATAATTTAAATATAAAAAATACAACTCTTTCACTAACTAAAGCCAAATAAATGGAGCTTTAAAAATGTAAATATTCCTGGGGTGTTTTTTTTTTTCTTTTCTATCTACTTTGCCGCAGGTGCTGGAGCTTTTTGTTTTTTTCCCATACACCACTTTCCAAACCATCTGACTTGTTTATTACCCTGACAATTATCTGTGGCTATCTTTCCCCAATGTACTCCTCTACTTGAGGTAAGAAATAAACAAAGTTCTTTTATCAATTAACAGGACAGAAATATCTAGAATTTATAAGAATAAAGTAGAGAATGGATCCTGAGGGCATGAATAATACAAATTAGATAATCAGCTACTCCGTTAAATGTTGACTTAAGTTCTCTTTAACCTCACATAGGTTTTCACAGTGAGATAAATTAAAATCAGCAATACTCTAGAACACATCACTATAACTTATTTTATTTATTTATTTCAATAAATATTTATTGGGTACCTATTCCTTACCAAGCACTATTCTAAACATTAGGCAAAAGTAAAACAGTTATTGTGGTGTACTTTAAAATGAACACAATTTGGTCTCTGTCTTCAAAATGCTATGGTTTAATAGAAAAGATCAAATATTCAACTAAGTGATTACAAAGGACAATCTAACATGCACAAAACAATAATATACACAATTTGTGGTTATACCAGAAATTACTAAATTTGAGAAAACTTGCTTTTTAAATTAAGGACTTAGAAATATTCCATGTCCTTCAGTAAAATAAATGAAATCAATGAATCAAGAATGGGATTATACTAAAGCAGGCCATTTGTGCCTCACTGGAGAAGACCCAAAAGGACTCTAAAAGTATTTCTCACCAAAGAAAACATGAAAGGAGCTTGGAGTTCACATGAAGCATTCATCCTTCCATATTGCCATAATGGTCCTTTCTGCTCTTCCAGGCATCAGGACCCAAGGTATGCTAATCAACTCCATACTCAAAAGACAAAAGAAGACAATCATCAGCAAGATCTTCTAGATAACTCTCTTGAGTGCAAATAATGGAAATATCCATAGTAAGCCAAGAGTACAAATTCAGAGGAATTCATCAACAATTTACTGATGTCTACTGCATGCAGGGCAGTTTCTAGGAGATATGGAATACAAACATGATATAACTCCAACTTCTGTCCTCAATTTCAAGAATCTCGGGCCTCAGGGCAGCCCCAGTGGCGCAGCGGTTTAGCGCCGCCTGCAGCCCAGGGCGTGATCCTGGAGACCCTGAATCGAGTCCCACGTCAGCTCTCTGTATGATGCCTGCTTCTCCCTCTGCCTTTGTCTCTGCCTCTCTCTTTCTCTTTATGAATAAATAAATAAAATCTTAAAAAAAAAAAAAAAAGAATCTCAGGCCTCAAAAGAGAGAAAACCACTTGCCAGAAAATGACTGAAATAAATTTGAGCTGTTTCCTTATCACTTGCCCTTTCCTCCCCTTCCCCAAAGCAGTTGAACTGCATAACATCATGGAAGGTAGAGAAGAGCTCATGAAGACTTGAGACTGTGTGAAGTGAGAAATGGGAAAGGAGGGGACCCCCATAGAAGACAAACCCGTCTCAATCAGAGGCAGTGTGCCTGCTGACATCTCAAGAGGCAGGGTATATGGAGTGGATGCCTAGAGGTGGAAAGGGCAGGAGTGTTTGGTAAATTGATTACACTGAACAAAGAAAATAATTAAGGATAATGAGAGCCAGGTTTCTCACTGACAAATGTACTTCCATATAAAGAAAGAAGCCTAGAAGGAACTCTGAAGTGCTGCCTGGAAATTAAAGGTATCCATATGAATTCATGTTTATATAGAGAAGTAGCACACACACACACACGTATATGTGCATATATATGTATATACACACACTCCTCTATTCCTTAGCTTTACATGCTGAGAGGGCCCAGAAATAATGGTATCCTACTAGCAATGAACACAGTAAAGGCCCAGGTCTTAGAACCATTACTTCCTGGAGAAATAATGATTTCAGGACCTGGGCAAGGAAGGTACAAGATAAGAAAGAAGTATCTTTTGGGGACAAAAAAGTAGAAAAGTTCTCAAAGAATAATGAGGACATGCCCAAAAAACACAGTCATCACCTTGCATAGAAGCCATTTTTGGAACATATTTGAATGTCAACATGAATAAAGAGAGAGATCATAAACCAGTGAATCAAGTAGGAATCTATGAGACTAGGCTGATTAAATTGAAAAATAAATAAATAAGGGCAGCACCCATGGTGCAGCGGTATAGCGCGGCCTGCAGCCTGGGGTGTGACCCTGGGATCGAGTCCCACATCGGGCTCCCTGTGTGGAGCCTGCTTCTCCCTCTGCCTGTGTCTCTGCCTCTCTCTCTCTCTCTGAATAAATAAATAAATAAATAATCTTTTTTAAAAATAAAAATAAATAAATAAGAGAAATTTCTTCTTTATTCTAGAATTCCAACAAATACATGTAGACAGTAGAGAAAAGTCAACATTTAGCAAGCATGATAATGATTTGTGAATGTGGACAGGACTTGTCAATAGAGGCACTGAGAGGGGCAAGGCATCATTTCTGGGATATTTCTACCAAGAAACATAGGAAAGAACCAGGTTGAATGGCACATAATAGATAGAACATAGTTCCTGGATAGGAAAGATGGGAGAAAGAAAAACACCTGCAAAATTGGAGGAAGCTAAAGATATGTAAGGACTTCACACAACATACCTTTCTGGATGGGATGCTGTGAAGAAACAGCTGTAGAAAAAGAATGAGACCTGTGGGTTTGACAGTAGAATTATATCGACGATTTCTTTATTTGAAGGGTTTCACAGAGGCTATATAGGAGGATGCCCATGTTTGGAGAAATAACATACTGTTTAGGGGTAATGTCTCCAACTTGCTTTCAAATACTTAAAAAAAAAGACTAATAGTAATGGAAGTATTCTTTGAAAAGGAGGAAATGAAATAAATATATTAAATGTTAACAGAGAATCTCATGAGGGGATACCTAGGAAGTCTTTCTTTTTTTCTTTTTTCTTATATTTTGTTTTTTTTATTCGTGAGAGACACAGAGAGAGAGAGAGGCAGAAATATAGGCAGAGGGAGAAGCAGGTTCCCTGTGGGGACCCCCAATGCAGGACTTGGTCCTAGGACCCCAGGATCACAACCTGAGCCAAAGGGAGACGCTCAACCACTGAACCACACAGGTGCCCCCTAAGAGGTCTTTCCAATATACTTTTGACCACTCTGGAAGTTTGAAAGTCTTTCAAAATAAACTATTGAACTGATATTTTTAAAAGTTAGCATGATAAAGACCATTGCAGAGAGGTATAGCACAATCAGCCCACAAACCCGGGTGATGTCATTTTCTTCACCTTTCCCAACTTACCTGAATTTCTAATGCAAGTTCTAGAGTCTGCCAAGAGCTGAAGAAACTTAATATATTTCCATTCAGTGATTCTTCCCACAAGCTCTTCTAGGGTGTTGCATCTAATTAGTTCTGGGACACTAATAAATTCCAAGATATTGGGAAGAAAAGTGAGAGAATACAGCCTTCAATTTCACCAGCCTTGCAGGTGTCCTCCAAAACATTATTATGTTTCTACCTTGTCCCCAGGTTAGCATTTCATACAGATCCCCCCTGAGGAAATATTCCTCGATCTCCTTCCGCATAGCTCCTTCAGGTTTGCCACTCTCTCAACCGTCACAATTTGACAGTATGTAAGCTTCTCCTTCTTCTCCTTTCCCTTCTGGGAAAAACCTTTTTACAGCCCAGGGTAAAGTTTTAGGATTTCCTAAACTGACTACTGAAACTTTCCACCACCTTAGGGAATGGAAGTACAAATTAAATATTTAACCAAAACATACACAAATTAAAAAAAATAATAAACCCTAATTTTCCTGCACACTTGAGTTTCTGATGTGAAAGCAGAAGGTAGATAGATGGCAAAGGAGAAAGTTCCTGCCTGGCTTTTGAATGTCAAAATCCTAGGTCCTCTGGAGAACAGCAAGGACAGACTAATGGCTTATATTAAAAGACTTTGGAGAAAGCATCATGAGTAAGGGTGATAGCCCTTCTCCTCTTGCCCTTCTCCTCTTCCTCACTCTCCAAGAAGAAAAAAAATTATCTGGGCTGAGGAGAAGGAAAAGAGTAGGGGGGTGGGAGAAGGTAGGATTGGTAGGAGAAGCCCTGTACCCTGTTTCCTGAGCTAATTCAGACATGTAGCAATATCCCAGATATGCTTGTGAGTTCTAAATCAGATGGAACTTAATATCCATTTTCCCAGCAAAGTCCTGGGGAGATGGCAAACCCCCCCAAAAAAGAGTGGCTGCCTGGAATGTCTAAACCAATGGTTCTCAACCTTGGCCAAACACTGAAATTGTCTGGGAGCTATAACTCAGACCCTAATCCAGGGCAGGGTTATCAAACATTAGCAGGTATCAGAATCACCTCCAAGATTCTTAAAATATATGTATGTCCCAGGTATTGGCAGCTCTAAAGCTCCTCAGGTGATCCTTACATTTCAGCCAGGGTTGAGACTCGCAAGTCTAAGCAGATGGAGCCTCAGATATCGCAGTGTGCTGCACAAGAGAAACAAAAGGCATTCCTCATGTGGGTTCAAAGTTTGTACAGCAGTAGCGGAGTGATCCCGACTCCAAAGAAACAAATGTCTGTATGAAAGCCAGTGTCAATGACTGATCAAGAACAAGATGAGGGATAGACTTGGAAGATGCCTCTGTGGCCAGAGGACATCAGAGAGCAGAGGGTCCTTTCTTTCTTTCATACACAGCCCCCCTCCTACAATACAGTCACATCCTAGGGAGGGAGTAAGAAGGGCAGTGGGACTTGCTGTTTGGCTCAAGAGATTTGTTTTTACCACCTTCATGGAAGATAGACACAAAATAGAAATTGTATTTAAGGACAGAAAACCAAAACTTTGTAGACTGATTTTTTTTTTTTTTTTAATCTTTTAGGGTGGTTAGGCAAGGCCATTTTTCATGGCTGAGGGGATTAGAAAGAGCCTGAGAAGAGTGGTTTAAGTTTAGAATGCTAGCTGAGGTAATAAGCCTGGGAACTGACCAGGGATTGTTAAAAGGATTATCGACCTGTGTTGCAGGGCCAACTCAGATTGGAAACCATAAATTTGTAGTGGCATCAATTCACACAGTTGCGTGACTTTTCTCCACTGATGTTGCCAGCCCCATCGTAGCAGCAGAAGGGATTGCTTATATTGATCTAAAGTTGGGAGTGTGTGGATAGGTATAGCTAAAGGGCAAATCAATGAAAGAAGCTGAAGATCTTAAATGTTAGTTGAGAAGTTTAACTATTAACTCTCACTGAGAGACTAACAGCCCCGTAGGTTTGAAGATGGTGGTAAATTGGTAGCACAAGGATGTAATACAATGTGTTACTAAAATGGGAAATATAGTCAAACCCAGTATTGCTATGGGACAATTATGGAAACAGGATGGATATAGGAAGAAAGAACACCACAAAAACCATGGTTTGAGAATCGAATCAACTATAGAAGAACAAATTATTCAACCAAACTAAACTTAAAAATACTAATTTAAGGACGAGTAATGAATGAGGTTTCTGTAGAAAAGATTATCCTCTCTGAGAAAACCGAAGAACAGCTATAAGTAAAATGGGACCTATGGGTTTGACAGTAGAACTGTCAATACATAAGTCATTCGGCCAACTTTTTAAAGGGAATGAAAAGACTAATTCTTCTATTACAAAAACGAAAAATTTAGAAATCAAGTAAAAGATTTTTTAAAGTCATAACCTAAGAATTCAAACACTATCAAATTATTTAACAACTTATACTTAGTACCAAATAAGACATTCTCAGGATTGTTATCTGCTACATTATTTTAGATGTTTCATAATGATAAATTTTAGTGTGAGAACCCAAGGGGCAATTGCTTGCATATTTATCAGCAAGCTCCATTTTAAATGTCCTTTTCTTACCATGAAAAATCCACCGAATTGGCATTAAACCAAGAGTTATTTGTGTTGAGTCTGAGAACGCAGCATACATGTGCCAAAATAGTTACATGATAATGCTAAATTCAATGGGGCATTTATCATATGAGTTTTAAAAAAGAAGAAATGGCACAATAGTTTCCCCTAGTTTTCCCTGAGAAAATTCCTTTCAAAGGATCTGCTCATCAGATTCTGCAATTTATTTCAAATTGGAATTGCAGAAATGAGTAAGTAACCCACTGAAATGCCTGGAAGCACTAAATGAAATTCCAGGGAGTGATTGAGAGTGTGGATCCAGATGCTGGTCAGACAATGTCTGGGAACTCTGCTGTCAGCCTAATTGTGAGTGATGACTGAACTCTAAGCATTTGCACATTTGAATCAGATAAGCATCCATAATGTTGGATTCTTTCAAACTTTGTTTCAATGTGCCTTCCATCATTATTTCTCTTTTTTCACTTGTTTAATTTCTGATATTTCCATTGCTAAGAATTTGTTTTAAAAAACATACATCTGATGTTTTTTAAGACACTTCTAAATCTGTGATTTATTCTAGCAACAGAATTAAAATTGAGTGTATTGAACATATCACACAAAAATATGGCCAATTATTTTGTGTGAATTCCTCTTTGCTACCAATCCTCTCTACCACTTCCTTTTCTCTTTTGTTCTCCCTTTTTTTTCTGAGCACTCGCTATCAAGATAGCACAAGGCCTTCTAAGATCAGATGTTTAGTGGAAAAGAAAAAAAACACACGCATATAAATATAATTATAATGAAATTGTAATAAGAACTATAAAATCTTAGTTAATACCAAATAACAGTGGTAGGAGGATGAAGAAGATGAGGAGGCATGAATTTGCCTCAGAAATGGTGGTCATAGAAGGCTTTTTGGGGAAGGTAACTTTGAAAGACGGGCTGGCTTCTGGAATCACAGTGCAAGCAAAGGAAGCACCACCTGCATGAGGAGAAAAGAACATGGGGTGGTTCCCCAAAGTGGAGGAGATTAGTATAGCTGGAGCCCAGAGAGAGGAGAGAGGCCAGAAATAAAACTAGAGAAGCAGTTATGGGGCTACCATGAAAGGGGCTGCAAGGATGAAAAATTTGAATCGCATCCTAAGTGCTGTGTATCCTCACTAAAGGAGTGAGAAGTGGGGGATAACATGATTAGCTCTGATATGCAGGTTTTTTTTTTTTTTTTTTTTTTAATCACCAACTTGTGGTAGGGAGTGGATGGGAGAAAGAGACTGGAATTTGAGAAATCAGATGAACATGGGGGGTTGGGGGGCACCAAGAGAGAGGCAAAACATAAAACAGACTCTTAACTATGGAGAACAAACTGAGGATTGATAGAGGGAGGTGGGTGGGGGATGGGTGAAATGGGTGATGGAAATTAATGAGGGCACTTATCATGATGAGTACCTGGTGTTGGATGTAAGTGATGAATCAACTAAATTCTACACCTGAAACTAATATTACACTGTATGTTAACTAACTGGAATTAATATAAACAGATGAAACAAACAAAATACAGGAACCCACACCCCCTCAAAAAAAAGGAATGAATTATCATAAGCTAGGCAAGAGAGAGATACAAATGGCCTGAACTAGGCAGTTGGCAATAGACACATCCTGCTCCATTTAAACCTGAGGATATCTAATTCTGTTTTTATATTAGCAAAATAGCATTATATTTTGTCCCTCCTTTTTGGTCACAGTTCTTTATCCATATAAAAAGACATAAAGTATACGATAATTACATACTTTTCATTTATTTCCAAATGGATGTTTTTCTGCCTCTCCTGAAAATGTCATTTTTATAAGGAGTGCATAGGAGAGATTGAAAAGAATGGTAAAAAGATAGCCAACATTTATCTCCCATGAATTGAAAGTAGTTAAATTATTTTGTATAGTAAGAGAATTATCATTTTAGCTCATGAGAAAATATAGTGTATTTATACCCTCTCTTGTCTTGTGAACTAAATATCATTTTTTTAAAATTTTTATTTATTTTATGATAGTCACACAGAGAAAGAGAGAGAGCGCAGAGATACAGGCAGAGGGAGAAGCAGGCTCCATGCATCAGGAGCCCGATGTGGGATTCGATCCCAGGTCTCCAGGATCGTGCCCTGGGTCAAAGGCAGGTGCCAAACCGCTGCGCCACCCAGGGATCCCTAAATATCATTTTACATGAATATATTAAATATCATTTTATATGAAAATGGCTCCAAATCAACAGTACAAACTCGATCCAAATTTAAAATTTAAACTAAGACTTGAAGTTGTTTCCCAAATTTAAAGTTTACTAAGCACTATTCTTCCTCTCTGTGAAAATATCAATGCTGATATGCCCAAGTAGTTTTGAGCATTATGATAAAGATCACTATCAGTTAAAGGAAGAAAATTAGCATACCTAGACATTTATAATTCTTGAATGAATTGACGATTCTTTGGTGATATTAATTATAAATGAAATGAATGCACAGAGTATGACAGACTAAAATTTTTCATTTCAAAGTAATGTCCCTTGTTAATGTATTTGTTGGTTATGAAGGGCTTAGCCACATAGCTAGAATATTTCCCTATTATAAAATGAGGAAAACAAATTCTTTATCCTAAATCATCTCTGCAGACAGGCCCAAATTATTTAATAATTCTTTAGTACTCACAGTTGGCATTTGCTCTCTGCTCGGATTCTGATCACTGGTAAAACTTTCCTAGATAGTTCACAATTTACAATATGAATGAGTGGAAATGTTCAGCAGAAAAAAATATATAGGTCAAGTGACAATAACTAGCTAATTTTTTATGAGAAGAAATTATTATTTTTTCTAATATGAAACAAAATAATTGGTTTTATTGAGTAGCAGGGGAAAGGGTCTGAAATCAATTTGGGCTAAAGGCCAATCAATAGCACTCCCAGCACTCAACACAGGGCTCAAATCCATTTTATTAATCACCTCAGGGAGTAAATCCCTAATTCCAAATTAGGTCTCCGAATCCCTTTCAAAAGTTCTTCAGCTTCTCCTAGCTCATCTGGGTAGCTATTTATCTTAGACTCCTCCTTCCATTTTTGTTTCTTTTTCTTTTCATGTGGCCATTGTTGTGATAAATATTTGAACATCAGTGCATGCTTACATAACCTTAAGTGCCAAGCTTCTCAGAGGCAGTTGAGTCAGCGAAGCAGAACATATCATGCAGGGGGAGGAGGAAGTGCTACCATGGTGATTTACCCAAAGGACTCACCCTACATGAATGTTGCATAAATTAAATTCCATTCATCATCCTGGTTGTCTTTGTCAAAGCTATCTCTCCCTTTGGTAAACAGCAGCAGGGTTGTGTAGCACGAGAATACAAGGGAAAGCAGAAGAGGAAGGGCAACATAGGTAATTCCACACGGCACGCAGAAAATTCTTTCCCTCTGGCATTAGTGAAAAAATGATCATTGTGCCAGACAGACTTGCTCCAAAGTATGAGAAAATGTTTTACAGGAGAGTGGATGAGAGATGTGATGCACACAGATGGCATCATTAAACAACGACTCCTCAAATCAACACCCTCGTTACTGTCTCCTCAGATATAACTATGTGACAACGTTACCCTTGTCACTGTCATCGTGCCCAGCACTTCATCGCTCTTACTTAGGTATCCTACTCTGTTCTGTACAGGTTCTGTGTCCTGTGGCTCCTTAACACATGGTCAATAACAGTAATGAACTCCTGCCATTACATCAGTCACCAGGTAGCCACCCATAAAAGGGGTCAGGTGACTAATTGTTAGCAACAAATATTAGGATGTCCTTGCTGTTTGCCAACCAGGAGATACCTCTGTGCCATTGATTTCCTTGGGTTTAGTATGGATTTATTTGTGTATCTTCAAACTGCGTCACTGGAAGCTGTGGGCTCTGGATCTGTAAAAGATTAGCATTCCTGCCAGAGAGACAATCAATAATATGAGAAACTCCTGCTGCCGTAATTTAGAGGAACAATAGCTTGCTGTTTATTCAACATTGTTTATGTTTCTCACTTATTGAGTTTGTGTTATGAATAGAGAAAGAGATTGAAACTAGTAAAAATAGCTCTAGATTAAATACCTTATTAGCGTACCCCAACTTCTAAAAGGTTCTCTTTTCCTCACTAATTAAGCTTCATTAAATCATAATCTTGGATTAAACTTAATTATAACAGATTTTTGTAATTGTTTTATTTTTACCACTCAAATGGAAAATGAGAGCTAAATCAAAAGTATCAGTATTTTATAATGAAACTAAGATATTTTAAATGATAGAAGAAATATTTAAGTCCCAGTATAGCCATAATTCAGCATTAGGGCTAAGAAATGTTCTCTCCGTGCAAAAAAATAGCATTGCCAGGGAAACTCTTGTATTATGAGCATCTACTATATGCTAGTCTCTGAGCATATAATATTGCCATAAAGAAGTTTGATAATTATAGACTTTCTTCTGAGGATACAAAAGCAAAAAACAAAACAACACAAACCCCCCACCTCAAAATCAACATGCCTAATCCAAAACTTAAGAGCCTCTTTTCAAACCAATTCCTTTCCCTATATGCTTCATCTCAATGGTGGTACCAACATCTATCCAGTTCCATAATCTATAAAACTAAGAGGCATCTTTATCATCTCCCTTGCCCTCATCCCACACATCAAACTACACCAGCGCTGTCAATTTTATCTCCTAAATATATTTGCAATGGTTTCCCCCCAGACTATGCTGCATATACTCTTCCAAATAGTTGAAAATAGCTTCCTGTTTGTCCTGAATCTCTTTCCCTTTCCAGCCTACAATCCAGTCTCCACAATATAGTCATACCTTTTCAGAATACAAATCTCATAGCATCCTTTAAACCTTTACTCACTAGCATCTGAGTCTTTAAGGCAAGAGGACAGAGATAACTGCTCAGAAGTAAGAATACATGAACAACAGCAATGTCAACCAAGAATTCACTTTCAGCAAATCTTCATACACATTCTACCCATGCCCCAGCCAAGTTTTTAGACTTTTCCAGAATATACTATAGTATTTATGATTCTTCGGTTGTAAATGAACTCTTTACACTTTACCTGATAAACTCCTACTTTTTCTTTAGGACTCTTCCGACCCCTCCTGCCTCTTTGGCCTTTTCTCACTATACCAAGGCTGTGTTACTTAATCGTTATGGCTAGGACTTCAAGGTTCTCAGGTTAAGACTTATGTATTCATGCTATTATTAGCTCCATTTTTTCCCACAGAATCTTTCTTGTTAAGTATATGGCTAGAGTCCCCACTGGACCGCTATCTGCATATGGCTAAAGATTATTTATTCATTTTCTCAAAATTTTAAAGATTTTATTTATTTATTCATGAGAGACAAACAGTGAGAGGCAGAGACATAAGCAGAGGGAGAAGCAGGCTTCCTGCAGGGAACCTATGTGGGACTTGATCCCAGGACCCCAGGATCATGACCTGAGCCAAAAGCAGATGCTCAACCACTGAGACACCCAGGCGTCCCTCATTTTCTCAAGTTTTAAACAAATATTTTTGAGTGCCTACTACCACATGCCAATACATGAACTCTAGCATATGAAAGGCATATAGTAAATACTGCATATATTTATCCTGACTAGGGCATAGGAAAACTTTTTTTTGGTGTTGATGTTCTTTGTCTTCTTTAGGGAAAAAAAGAACAATAGTGTTTTTAACATCATTAAAGTTTTTTGTCATTTTTGTTGTTCTTTGTTATTTGTTTCATCTTGTGTTCAGCTGCATTCCTAACACATATTAAATGTCGTGTGTTTTTTGAATAAATGAATGAATCCCTGGAAAACCTTTCCCATATTTCTGCTGAATAAGCTCCAATTCACGCCTCCTTCTTTGAGAGAGCATTTCTCAATTTCCCCAGACAATTTTGTCAGCCTCTCCTTTATGCTCCAAGAGCAAATGTGTATACCCCCACAAGAGTACATGACTGCATTTTAAAATCTTTTTGGAGCATCTGGGTTTCTTTTTTTCAGCAAAGTATTAGCTCTTGGCATTATGTACCTTATTGATCCAACATAATGAATAAATGAATGCATGAAGAGCTACAATAAAATACATCTAAATGTGCACAAAAAAGGCCCATTAATTTTCAATTGAAGGATGGAAGGTTAGGTTGAGGAAAATGCTATTGGTGTTGAAAAGATGAATAATATAAATAAAATTTCAGGATCATATGAGAGAAAGGAATAAGACAAGGCTAGCATAACATAGCAAGGCATAACTGTGCATGTGCAAGGGGGTGACTGGAGTGGCTGGACCACAGGAGTGTGGAGGATTTGGAGATGGTGGAGGGACAGTGCAAGAAAGGAGCTTGAATGTAGGTTGTAAAAGACTAATAATCATGCTGGGATTTGCCATGGATAGGATTTGAATGTTGTTTGGAATTACAGCCTGCTACAGAATATCAGAATCTGATTAGAGAAGAGTGGTCACTGGATTAGGTTAATAGAAAAGTAGGAGATTTTAGGAGACTGTTTTTGTTGGATAATAGAGGAGAATCAAGAATGTAGAAGTTTCTGGAGTGTCTGGGTGGCTCAGTCAGTTGGGCATCCAACTCTTGTTTTCAGCTCAGGTCATGATGTCAGGGTTGTGATATGGAGCTGTGCATCAGGCTCTGTGCTCAGTGGGGAGTCTGCTTGAGATTCTCTATCCCCTTGCCCTCCCCTTGCTTTTTCTAGCTCTCTCACTGTCTCTCTCTAAAATAAATAAATCTTTAAAAAAAAAAAAAAGAATGTAGGAGTTTCACAATGAATGAAAATAAAACAGGTGCAAAAACAAATAGATCGCTGAGAATTTTCATAATGAAAGAAAATAAGGGACAAGAATTCAAAGTTGATGAGAGAAAACTGAATATGTGACTACGTCTAGGAAAAAGTGGCTAATTAATAGATGCAATATCACAAAACAGATGAAAAATATAGTGCAGGTGGAAGGGTAAAACTTTGCAAGGATGAAGGATATTTCTCCTTCAACTTTATAAAAGATCCAGTATGTTATGCTTCTTTAGGGTTATCTTTATCAGAATGTGTGTGGCAAGGGTAAATTTTAGCATCAGAAAGTATTTAATCGTATTTTATTTATCACTTAAAGGGATAAAGACTATAGTACTGTAGAAGGGAAAAGATCTAAATAGTACTGACAGTCTCTAAATTTTCATGTAATTCTACACTTCTTTGTCTATAAATGTCTACTAAATCACTGCTCTTGACCATTTTCAGCATCAGAGGAGATAGGAACGTTGCTTTCTCATGTGCTCTCATGAGCAATGTTGGTGTATGTGCTGGATGTTAATCTCTAGGAATTATTCCTACAGATAGAAAAATATCACAGTTAAATAACAGTATTAGTATTTATAATAGCTAATATTGATTTCTTGCTACTGTGTATTTTTCATTCTCCAAAATTCAATGGCTGGGGATCCTATGTTGGAAAACTATTAAATGAATTTGCCATACTTTAATTAAAACTTGATTTCAAGTCAATATGCATTTCTTATTCCTTTAAGGAATCAGCAGAATGATGGCTTCCCCACACAGGTCATTTGGTATTCTTAGAATATTGTTACATACAAAAACAAGAAAGAAAACCCTCATAAAATTTACTGCAAAACATTAAGCTAATTGAATTTCTCTTAATGCAGTAACAAAATTAATTTTTTCAAAAAATTTTTAGAAAATGAATCAATCACTTTACACAGTCTGCTGAGTAACTGCTTGGTATACTAACATCTTAAACTAAACGAAAATTTCAGTAAGTTTTAAAAAATGCATCATGATGATCATTGAGTCATTTTTCTTTCCTTTTACTTGCCAAAGTACATTTATCACTCTTATGATCGATCATAAAAATTGTCTGAAATAATATGCAATGGGTTTTAACAACATACCGAACTTAATGTGAATTATCTTTAGCTGTAGCTTTTCCTCATCTTAAATCATCCAACCTCTAATCTTAATTCCTTTTCTGTTTATAGCTGTAGATACACAGCGTATTAATGATTCATTCCATATGCTCGTTAAGGTGAGTTCAATCATTCTTTGGCAAGAGTCTTTTTTTTTTAACCTACATCATGCAAGAAAAATTAGGTTGACCTAATTGTTTTTTGGAGCATAGGATCTTCACAGCCATATTTGCAACATCTCCTTTTAAATGCTGTTATTTTTCCTACTCTGCTTTCTAATGTTTTAAGGGAGATGCACTAGGAAAAAAAAAAACACGAAGGAAAATAAACCATTTAATGCGGCATCCAGTGCTGTCCTTGCTAGTTTTTTTCACCATGATGCCAGGCCTATTTCCTGTCTTGATTGATTAGAGCTTGATTGCATAGCATAAGTTTGCAGCAATGCTAAAGGATTACAGCTGAATCTCTTCGACATCTTTTCAAAAAGTTTCCAATGACAATCTGCTTGCCCTCCCACCCCAGCAGTTCCTGTTGTTATTTGCAGGAGACAGGACTTGGCTCTCAAGAAATTCTGGAAGTCAGTGAGTTTTCTTTAGTGAACAACGGGATAAGGACAGGGCCAATAGCTAAATAAAAATATCATCCATATTATTCTCATAGGAAGTTACTTCATCAAGTTTCCAACTAGCATTTAAATACATTCTTTAAGCAAAATAAAAAGACTTTTCCTTTTGTAAATTGTGAAATCCAACTGCTAGCACTAAAGTATTTTTTAATTTAAACTGATTTATAGCATATTTGAAAGAATACATACTAAGTCTCCAATAGAGTGGAAAAATATTTGAAGGAGTTCAAGAATTACCTCACTATGTGATATAATAAGGAATCCATTCTAGAAAATAAATCTTGTGAGCCACCAGGTATTGTCTCTAGTGGTTGTCTCAGTACACACATGTACAAGATACAATGAACTTTTTTTGCCATCCAATATCCTATCCAATATCCAATTTTTACTTATTTTTGTGGAAGTAAATGTGATATGAATGTTTATCTATATGAAATACGTATAAATGTGCAACAGGGCTACAAAATATCTGATCCAAGAAATATCTAGGAGCAAGAAAGTATGCTATTGTGAGTTAGGACCTTAATCTATTTATGCTCGTCATATGAATCAGTCACTCAGTGACTTATCAGAAACAAGGCAGTCCTATTTATAATCAACTCCATACACAAGTTACAGACTTCTTCCTCCATGTAATATTTGATGGAAATATCTTAATGGTTTTGCTCTTTTGACAAAGACAATAAAATGGAGTATATGAGTTTTTTCTTCTTTTGTAATTATATTTGTTGTTTGTGAGGGTATTTTTTTTCTCTATTTAAACCCAATTAGATGTGTAGTTTCAAAATGAAGAGTAAAAACATTTTTTTTCTTCTCTGAAATAATCACTCCCAAATAATGAGGAGAACATGAAATTTAAAACCAATTCCAGGGATGCCTGGGTGGCTCAGTGGTTGAGCGCCTGCCATGGGCCCAGGGTGTGATCCTGGAGTCCTGGGATCAAGTCCCACATTGGGCTCCCTGCATGAAGCCTGCTTCTCTCTCTCTCTGCCTATGTCTCTGCCTCTCTCTTTCTGTGTCCCTCATGAATAAATAAATAGAATCTTAAAAAAAAAAACAAAAAAAAAAAACAATTCCATCTTCAGTGCAAAGGAGACACATATAATACAACTATTTATATAAAGATGGTTTCGCAAGGAAGAGTCAAACCTAAGTGACTACAGAAGGTGGAAGCTAATGAAAAGCAAAGTGAATGTCCCTATAGAACCTCAGAAGAAAAATGCAAGTGACAATTCAGAACATCTCAAAAGGGAGATACCATAGGAAGAAAAAAAAAGCAAATTGCACAAAGCAGAGTGATTTTTCCAAATTCTGTACAAGAAGCAATTAGAACTGCAGCCAAAAAAGTAAAATTTCTAGAAGAAAAGCAAGAGACAAAAGGTTTGCTCTGTGGACAACCCAACAATTGGAGCCTATGCTCCAGACATAGAGAAGAGCCTGTGGGAGAGGCCATACCAAAACCAGGTAGGTGATTAAGTCTGCATACCCAACCACTGGACCACTCCCCCAGCCCTACCCTTTTAGCTCCAGAATAGCAGCAGATATAGGCTGATATTCCAGGAAGGAGACTGCAACATGCAGTCTATATATAAATATAGAGAAAATGAAGAGATTAAGACCTACAGCAAGTAATATTTGGAATCCCCTAATGACAAAGCTAACTGGCCATCTGACTAACAGTATACAAGCCTACTCCTAACCAAAGATCTTCCAGCCAGCTTTTTAGCTTCTTATGCAAATTAAAGGATAGTCTGGGATTAATGAATATTTGAAGGAAATTTTCAACATAAAATATAGTGAAGAAAATGAATAAACAGGATATAAAGTAGCTAGGAGGGAACAAATAAAGTAACAGACAATGCAGGTTGTAATAATCATGACATTGTCAGAGAAGTAGGTTATTGTATCAGTGAAAGGAGATAAGCATGATTTTAAAAAGGAAAAAATTTGAAAAAGAACTCGAGGTTTTAAAGTAGGATTTTTTCAATATAAAAATCAAAGATTTAAAAAAAATCAAAGATTTAGATAATAATGTTCTGGAAATAATCACAAAGTAAAACAAAAAGCCATATAATAAGGATGATTATAGGAGATATTTCATACAATAGTAATAGAATCACTCAGAAGAAGAACAGATAAATTGTTGCTGATGAGAAATTATCAAAATATAATATAAGAAGGGGCACCTGGGTGGCTCAGTCAGTTAAGCATCTGCCTTCAGCTCAGGTCATGATCTCAGGATCCTGGGATTGAGCCCCACATCAGGCTCCCTGCTCAGTGGGGAGTCTGCTTTTGGCTCTCTCTCTGCCCCTCTTTCTGCTCACACATGCTCTCTCTCTCTCAAATAAATAAATAAAATCTTTTTAAAAAATAAAATATTCTATCAACAAAGTATATGAATTTCCAGAATGAAAGTGTCCACCACGTTCCAGTGGTGTTCCAATACAAAGAATGGAAAAAATATTAAGAAGACAAACTATTTTGATTGATTCTTCAATTAATATAAAATAACTAAATTTTGAGATTTTATTTTTGCTTTATTTTTCTTTTTTTAAAGAGAGAGAGAGAGAGAGAGAAAACACATGGGTGGGGGGCAGAGAGAGAATCTTAAGCAGACTTCACACCCAACATGGAGCCCAGTGTGGATGGGGGTGATTCCATGACCCTGAGATCATGACCTGAGCCAAAATCAAGAGTTGGTCTCTTAACCAACTGAGTTAGCTAAGCACCCCCTTTAGCTTTGTTTTCTATTTTTGTTGCTATTTTATGTGTTTTCATGATATTTCCTGAATATTTTAATGAAAAATTGAAGAAAGTATGACAGGATGTTTGCTGCTATGTTGACAAAAAAAAAAATTCATTTTTGAGAATCTATAGCACACATTTACTACTTAATTGCACCTTCTTGTATTAGTTCATGACTGTTAAGCTTGTTTCACAAAAAAGAAGGCCTAGCCCAACCTATACTGTCAAATAATTTTTAACAAGAGCACCAAACTAACACAAAGGGGAAAGGAAAGTCGCCATGTGCAAAAATTATTTCAAGATGGGCTCATAGATCCAAATGTAGAATCTAAAATTAAGACAGTGGAAGAAATATAGGAGGACATCTCTCAACCTTGAGATAGGCAAAGCTCTCTTTACAAGAGAAAGCATTAACTATAAAACAAAAAATTGCTAAATATTAGTTATCAAAATTGAAAATTTGTTTTCATCAAAAAAAACCCTCTATTGGGGGAACCTAGGTGACTCAGTTGGTTAAGCATCTGCCTTCAGCTCACGTCATGCTTTCAAGGTCTTGGGATCAAGTCTCACATCAGACTCCCTGCAGGGAGCCTGCTTCTCCTTCTGCCTATGTCTCTGCCTCTCTCTTTTTCTGTCTCTGATAAATAAATCTTTAAAAGAATAATAAAAAAGTAAAACCACAATGACAAATGACAAGCCATTATTCACCCATTAAAATGGCTAAAATTAAAAAGAAGGAGTACAAATATGGATGAGGATGTGGAGTAACTAGTACTCTCATACATTCTAGTGGAAGTTTAAATGGTACAATCACACATTCAATTCCTCTGACACATCAATTCCACTCATAGATATTTATTCAAGATAAATGAAAACATATGTCCTTGGAAAGCCTTGTATAAAGAATGTTTACAGCAGTTTTAGTCATAATAGCCCAAAACTGGAAACAGTTCAGTGTCCATCAGCAGGAGAACAGATAAACTGTGGTATTTATTCTATGGTATATTTCTCAACAATAAAAAAGAACATGGGATGAATCGTCAAAACGTTATGCTAAGGAAAAGGATCCAGACACAAAAGAATGTGTGCTGTATGATTCCACTGAAATAAAGTACCAGATTAAGTAAAACTAATCAATTAGTGATTGCATTGTGTGTGTGTATGGGGGGGTTTATTAAATAGAAAAGGGCACAAGCACATCTTCTGGGATGATAGAAATGGTCTATATGTTGATAAGGGTGTGAGTTACACAGATGTATTTATTTTTTCAATACTGGTTGAATTGTACACTTAAAATGTGTGCATTTTACTCTATGTTGATGATATTTTAATAAACTTATGTAGACAAAATAGAAGGTCTAGGATTCCATGTTAAAATTATAAAACAGGGATCCCTGGGTGGCGCAGCGGTTTGGCGCCTGCCTTTGGCCCAGGGCGTGATCCTGGAGACCCGGGATCGAATCCCACGTCGGGCTCCCGGTGCATGGACCCTGCTTCTCCTCTGCTTATGTCTCTACCTCTCTCTCTCCCTCTGTATGACTATCATAAATAAATAATAAAAAAAAAATTAAAAAAAAATAAAGTGCTGATGCTTTAAAAAAAATAAAATAAAATTATAAAACAGTTTGCTTAGTAATTATGTCATTGAATAACATGAGTAATATAGTCCAAATGACATATGATAAAGGCTCAGCCAAGTAGATCTTAATATCTTACATGAGAAGTCAGTTTAATGGTGTCCCTACTGCTTATGAGGAATTCTACTATAGATGGAAGTTGACCTGGAAAATATTCCCATCAAAAGGGTACACATATTGCAAACTGCCCTAAATTAATTTGCTTGTTCATAGACATTACGGTTTTTGTGGGAGACATATGCATAATCTCCAAAGGTTAAAAGTGAGAGCTATGCCTTTTCCTGGCCATCTCACCTCTGGGAGGTATGTTAGAATGAAAGCAGGTCTAAGACTGAATTTTGATAACACATACCAACATTTATTAGCAAGCAACCATGAATACAATCACACAAACTGTTCTATATGTTCAACAAAGTCCCAGCCCTCTGTCCTTTTTTGGCACTTTGATAACAGGCACTTTACAGAGATTTAAGTGCAAACAGATGCTCTGGTAGAAGGAGTCCGCTAATATTCTAGTTGGATCAGGTAACAGAACCTTCAAAAGATCTTAAGACAAGAGGTTGATGAATTTAGAATCAGGGAACAGGTAGCTCAGGCCAGTAGATTCTTAGGTCCTGTTTGAGCAAGGCTGAGATGGCTATATATTTCTAGCCAATTGACATATCTTGAATATCACCCATTTCTTCAATGAAAAATAATTTATATACTAGTTTATAAATACTCTAGAGTTGATCTTAGGTAAAAATAGTTGTAGCTTTGCAACTGGTGAGGATTGGGGTCTGGTTAGAGCAACTTTAAGAGATAGATAATATACTTTATATATCCATACTGTCAATGTTTAAATATCTTTAAGTAAATTATAATAATACAATAGTATGAAACCCATCCCATCCTCAATTAGCAAAGATAACAGAACTAGAAATATCAACTGGAAAAAAAGAAAAAAAAAAAAGAAATATCAACTGGAACAGAGCTGTAATACTACCCAGGAAGGAAATCTAGCCATTTGTGAGTAATGGGTGCATTTCAATTCAGATTAAGACTCCACACTGAAATTTTGATCTTTAAGCAATTATACCCTGAGAGCTATCTGTAATATTAATATGTGCCCTGATTCAAGGAGTGACCATGTCAGCCAGATCATGTTGGCACCAAAGCAGTAAGTTATAAACAGAACAGAATAAGAAAAACCTGGGTGACAAAAGAAGAAAAAATTGAAAACCTGTAACAGAGCGGATCATTGTTAATTCCTTTAGCCCAGCTAGCCAAAGATTTCACCAGTTTCTAATGATGAAAAATTACAAGATATTTTCAGAACACTATTGCAAGTTACTTGTATTTGTGGTACATAAAGAAGTCCATGTGCATTGGTGAAAAAATGTATATTTTCTTATCATTTGGTGAGTTTGAACATTTTTTTTTAGCCTTTTCTATTTGTTATAAAGCTTATTATATTACAGACTTCTTCCAACCCCAACTAAGCTCCAGTCTTAAAAGATTCTTCCTTAAAGAACATGAGATCGGGACACTTGGTTGGCTCAATAAGTTAAGCATTAAGCACCTGCTTTCAGCTCAGGTCATGATCAAGGGTCCTGGGATCAAGCACCTCACCAGGTTGTCTGGCTCCCTGACCTGTGGGAGCTTGCTTCTCCCTCTCCCTCTGTCCCTTGCCTCCCCTTGCCTGTGAGCATTCTCTTTCTCTCTCAATCTCTCTCTCAAAACAAAAAATAATATATTTAAAATAAATAATTTTTAAAAATTTTAAATTTAAAGAGAATGTGAGCCCAGGCCTTGACATCCTATAAAATATCCCCCTTCATACTCTCCTTTCAGAAAGACTCTAAGACTTGTCAAGGTGCTATCGACTCTTACTGCTAATAAATCTACTTTTTCTTTAAGAGGTGATCTGAAGATATTTTGTTGAATTCAACAGCAGTATCATAAAGAATGCCTAATTAAAGCTAATTCCTGTTTTAGAATGCTGTATATCATATAAACTCAAATAAATGATAATGAATGTATATTGATAATATGGAAACAAATTTAGCAATAGAAAATTCCAATAAAATATTGAAAAATATTTTGTACCATCCCATTTGCCAATCAAAAACAGTGTGAGGAGCCTTGAGGAAAAACAAAAACCCCGCCTACCCAAAGAGAATTCCTTCACAAAATTCAGATCATCTAAGATCTATTAGAAATTTATTCCTTTGAGTAGGACATCTAAATACTATATTCAATCTTGGTGCTTTTGTCTATTATTTCTTTCAAATTGGAATTCTAACCACATAACCATCTTTCAAAATGTGTTTTATTTTTAAAAAACATTTATTTATTTATTCATGAGAGACACAGAGAGAGAGAGAGGCAGAGACACAGGCAGAGGGAGAAGCAGGCTCCTCACAGGGAGCCCGATGCGGGACTCAATCCCATAACCCAGAATCATGCCCTGAGCTGAAGGCAGATGTTCAGCCATTGAGCCACCCAGGCATTCCTCAAAATGTGGTTTAGATGATATTTCTGTGAAGACTTTCAGGAATTCTCTCAACCTTCCCTTTACAATTAATTGCCTTTCTCTCAGCTATGCCTTTATATTGACCATAGAGTACTTGTTTTCATTTCTTTCTCCACCTACAATACAATGACCCACTTAAGGGCAGGATCCATGGTGTAGATGCCCTTGTTTCCCAGGGGCTAATCATCTGAAAGCCTGCATTTTAAAAAATGTAATAAATGTTTATGAGTTATTTGACCAGATCTTGGTCTAGTGATTATTTCATTTAATTGGAAACTCTACCTATAAAGCCTTATTAACTAATGATACCTGTGTCGTGCCATACATTACTTTTCTACTAAGATGGAGACACACAGTTACCAGTTGCTTGCGTCAGAAATTCTAGCTAGAATAAGGGCACTGAAATAGAAAACAGAAAGGTACCAAAGGCAAGAGTCCACTATTTGGAGCCAGTCTCATTCAAGGTGAAAGAATTCTGTAGAGGTTTTATAGCTTGCTTTCTAGGGAAATCTGATATGCTTAGTAGACTATTTCAGAATCATTTATGTCGGTACAATTTAACATTTGAGTTAAAAAAAGAAAACATAAGATTCTATCTTCTATAGATTCTATCTCAAGTAAGTTTAAAATAGCAGGGTGTGTGTGTGTGTGTGCGTGTGTGTGTAAAAAAAATCTGAATTTTTTCAGGACATAGTCCAGACATTATATTTTCTATTTTAAAAAGAGGAAACTATTTTAAATGTTTTATTCCTCACTGAGCAAAGCAACTTGTTTTCTCTTTTTTAAGGAGTGTGAAAAGTTAAGTGACACACTCGTCAGGGTTGACTTGAGATTTAATATAACAAGCCCTCCTACACCTGCAATTAGTAAGTGGTTGCATGACATAGGAGGAAGGCATTAGCTTTAATATCCAAATCCTGAGATCAAATTAGAAATTTACAACTTATCTGGGCAAAAATGGGCCATTATTTCATGTCTGGGTCTCAGTTTCTTCTTTTGTTAAAATGAGGATAACAGTACCATTTTTATAAAATTCAGAACTATGGATTCAAAGAAAAACTCTGTGAGCATAATTTAGGCAATGTTTGATTTGCCAGGACAATGCAGCCAATAACATGAGACCACAGATGGCTCACACCCCTAGCATGAGACCACAGAGGCTCTTCAATAGCCACAAGTGGTCCAGATGTCGGTTTTATGTCTCTTCTGAAAGAAGGCAAAGTGTTTTTCTCTATCTAGTTCTCACAAATGAAGTGGGGAGAAATGTTAGCCGTGTGACTTTAATGAGTATCACATGAACAAGTTCCCTACACACTACTTTGGAAATGTTACCAAATGAAAGGTTACATTTAGAAAGGGCATAAAACTGGATGAGATAATGGTACAGTCGTTGCCTGGGACACAATCGAGGGCATCACCTTTGCTGCTGGGAAATGCAACAGGGGTGCAGTAGGTATGGTTACCTACATGCATAGCAATCACTCGCAACATGTTGATGGGCCTGTGTTAACTTGAAAATTGGTTCTTCTCCCAAACAAAACCATATAAACCCATGCAAAGCATACAGAGGGAATGCCCGGTATATCTTAGTGGTACTTGTTTTCCTGTTGTTAGGCAGTGAGCAGTTCAGCCAATGCTTAAAATGCACAGTCATCCACACTTAACACATTTTCTGTTGCCAGAAGTGCAACTGATAAACAGTTAGTTACAAACTCACGCAGATAATACTTCCAGAACTCCCTTCTGTTCAAGCCTGTTACCCATGGAACTATTCCAAGCAAAACAGATGATAAGAACTTCAGGACAACCTCTGTGGGGGTCTCATTTCCCAATCACATGATTAAACTCTCATCTCATTGCCATTTGGCTGCCCTAGGTTTTTCTAAACCTTTGTTCATTTACTCCATTGTATTTTATATGTGGCATTATGGCGAAGATCATCTGCTCTAAGTACCTCACTGGATGATAATTAATAATATGCATTTCTACCCTCACTCTAGTTCCTAGAAGGTGGCTGCAGAACATTATTGGAATCATTTTGTATCACCAATTCTTAAATAGGACCTGGCATTTAGTAGGGCCTGAATAAATGTTTGTTGACTATCTTAAGAATGCCTTCATCAGCCACACATTTATTTGTAATGTGTGCCCCATGTTTTCTGTATATCTAATAATACCTACATTTTTCAGTGTCTGGCAGCAAATTTTTAGCCCTCTGAGGGCTACTCTGAGCTACTTATCATCCATTCACTCATTTATTTTCACCAAGTTCCCAATCTACTTTCTCAGTTTCAACAAATACTTATCTTCATCTGCCTGAAAACACAACACAACATTTTATATGTTTGAAAACTGTACAGTCACTGCCATATGTAACAGCACTATCCAATCAAAATATAATGACAGCCACAAGTGAAGGCAAATGTGGGCTCTTTTTTTTTTACGGGGATGTTATGGTCTAAATGACGGTGTCACCCTGTCAGCATAACATATGCTCTGGAAGGTCCTCAAAAAGCCCTTCCAAGAATGTTTCCTTAAGAGAAAATGTGTTCATTTAATATTTCTAGTAGCTATACTTAAAAAGTAAATAGAAATAGGTAAATTTTTGAATAGTATCTTTTTAAACTACACATGTCAAAAGTACTATCAACATGCTCAATACAAAAATGATTAATGAAATATTTTATACTCCATTTTTTAAATCAAGTTTTTAAGTGTGTTTTAGGCTCACCATATATTCAGTTCAGTAGGTCACATTCCAAGTGCTCAGTGGCCATATGTGGCTAGTGGCTATCATACTGCACAGCACAAACCTATAAAAAACCATAAGAGAGGGAGGTGCACAGAGATTTCTGATACAAAATAGACTAGAATGGATGTTAAAACAAGAAAACACGGGGGCCAAAGGAGGACTCAATTCTAAGAGAAGGAAAGGAGGTAGGCTCCTTTGGACCTGCTCTACCTCTTTTTCCTTTAATAAATCACGTATCCCCTCATCTCATTAGCCATTTCCTCCTTTATTCAGTGACTGTGTGCATCAATGGATCTGGAGGGCAGTGCTATGTTTTATAGAACTATATGCAAATAAATCACATATTTAGGCGAGCATGAGGCCATGTATAAATAATGTGACTCTGCAGCTGATATAAACACTGTAATTATAATATAGGGAAAGGGCAAATGCAAGATAAAAAGAATGAGCTATGATTGCCAGAGTATATAATGATGTCCTCTTTTCCTGGTGGAGTACCAAAATGTTTAAGTGCAGGCAATGAGTAAGATAAAGACATGGACCTGGTTAACAGGAAGCCAACTTTTTATTTTCCTCCCACACATGAAAAAGAATTAGTAGAAATTAATGACAGTGCTTTCACAGCACCTGTTATGTAAATATCTGAACTGTTAACTATCAGGAATAGGTATGAATTTAGAAGGTCGAATTCAGAACTACAAGGACTCTAAAATATTCCCCACGCTTGGCAAAAGTTTTCCTAATGTTACTATTATTTTCTATTGGCACAGACTAATGAGAAGAGACAACAAAGAAAAGACACAGAGTCCATGCAGAAGGATCAGATATAAATTAAATCACTAAGCCCTAGAAAAGCCAGCATCACAACACTGAACATATATGTAAAGTCTTAGCCTGGGAAGATTTTTTCACAAAACAGCTAAAATGAGAGTCGCATTTTAGAGGTCAAGGATTTCATTTAATTAAGAAGAGAGGAATGTGATTGAGAAGGAGGAGCTCAAGAATGAAACATAATGCATCCTAACAAGCCTTGAGAGAGTGGAATGGGAAATAAAATAAGTAGTTTTACACAAAATTAATCAACAGAAAACAAATAAATTACAATGAGGAAAAAGGGCATAGAAGTGAGGAGCCTGGGCTCAGATTTTATAGACTCATTCTAAATCTACAGGCCAGTGTTTCATTATCTGAACTCTCCCAGTCTCAATGTCCTCATCTGAAAAAGGGGATTCAAATGAGCACCTACTTAGAGGATACTAAATGAGTTCATCCATATTATGTATTGAGCACAGAGTCTAGCATATAATCAACATGCAGTGCATTTTAGCTGCAATCATTAGATTATTTGGGGGCACAAGGCTTGGAATTGGATAACAAGGAGTAGTGTTGCAAAGTATCTGATAAGTCACCTTTCATGAATATTAAAAAAAAAAATTTAATTGTCATTTGATGAAAGAGACCATAACTGAATAGTCCAATTTAGAATGTGGCGGCTATCTAACTGAAAGATTGGTAGAATCTGGGCCAAAATTGTATCTAAACAAAAAGAAAGTGGTGGAGGTGAGGTAAATGCTTCAGAAACATCCTGAGAACTTATAATGAATAAGGTTTGAGAAAAACAAAGAGAACACTGTGTTCCTTGTTCAGCACAAAGCACTCCCTTACTTGCGTCACTCTTGGAAGATTCCTTAATCTCTCCAAGCTTTAGTTCCCTTAGCTTCAAAATGAGGATGATATTAATACAAACATCATAGGAATATTCTAAAAAATTAAGTGAGTTATTATTTGTCAAGCCTTTGGGGTAGTGACTGACACATGGTTAAGTGCGACGTAAGTAGGTGTTCAGCGAATTTGAAAAAAACACAACTTTTTTGAAAAGCTCCTTAAGCACCGACTTTCGTTCTTCCACACATTACATTTTCTAGGATCCAAAAAGCAACACTATGAAGCAGTCCAG
The DNA here is from genome assembly GCF_048164855.1 of Canis lupus baileyi. Lineage (NCBI taxonomy): Eukaryota > Metazoa > Chordata > Mammalia > Carnivora > Canidae > Canis > Canis lupus. The sequence continues at coordinate 27,631,561 of NC_132862.1, forward strand.
CTCCCATGTTAGCAATGGAAAGAGAGGCATGGTCAGAGTCACACAGACAGGAAGTGTTCCAGCCAAAAGCTGCACCCAGACATTCTACTTCAGCCTGGGTTCTCCTCACTCTACCACCAGTCCTCCAGGGCCATTAGCCTGAAAACCAGCAAACAGTGATGTAATAATAAACTGAGAAGTTTGAAAGGGCTAATGGTGCGTTCATTTGTCACTGGGATTCCTTTACTTAGATTCTTAGAATGTAAATATCAGAAAATCATAAGTGTGAAAAGAAATGAAGACCACCCAAATGAGAGCAAGGAAAAGCTATCTCTCACCTTGCTATTGCAAGGGAGTCAATCATCATCACTTGTGTTGTGGCAAAGACCCAAAGGCAGTCAGAGGAGTAGAAAAGCTTTTTAATAGAAAACAGAGAAGACTTCCAGATATGCCCTGATTGGAGGCTGTTGCATGGGGAAGCCATAATTGGGCTAACTAGAAGTTGGGTATTCTATGTGATTAGATAGGGGTACTTAACTGGTTTTCTCTGGTTGGTCCTAAGTTGGAAGAGGGGACAAACGTTAGGGAGGCTGTCAGTTACTAATCAAGTCCTGCCTTTGGGGGATTGATTGTTATAGGCATTATTATTGCTTAAGATAGTAGTCTGACTTCCTACAAAACTGACTCAAGATAGCAGGCTTCCTTCCTAGGTTCATCATTATAGATAATGGATTGGTTTCTTGCGCTAGTTCCTGCAGGCTGTGAATTTTCATATGAAGCCTGGCCATTTCTGTTTGCATATTCAGTCTCTCAGAAGTCATCTAGTTTAAATCCCAACACAAATATTTAATCCCTGGCCATTGTACAACATAATGGAGAACTCCAAAATATAAAAATGACCTATTCCATTCTGAGACAACTTTCAATGTTTCAATTTTTTAGCCATTAATAATTACAAACATGTGTCTACTGCTAATTCCTACTAGTTGGCTCTATTTCTGTGTTCCGAAAAATAATAAAACCCTCAGAGAGTACATACAACATCCTGATGGTCTACTCTCAGCATATACATCTTGTATTAAAAGAAATATAGCCTTTGAGGGGTGCGTTAATGGCTCAGTCAGTTGAGCATGTGGCTTTGGCTCAAGTCATGATCTCAGGGGTCCTGGGATCAAGCCCTGCATCACATTGGGCTCCCTGCTCAGCAGAGAGCCTACTTTTCCCTCTCCCTCTGCCCCTACCCCCTGCTTGTGCACTCTCTCACCCTCTCTCTCTCTCAAATAAACAAAAAAATCTTTTTTAAAAAGTGAAATATAGTCTTTGAATTTTCATAGAATCATCCTGATGTCACAGCCTATCCTTGCTATTTTTACATCTCAGGGATAATCTTTTGTTCTGTTCACCCATATATTTTATAGCAAATACACAACCTCCATGAGACTGGGCTAAATGTGAAAGTAGATCCTAACAGGAGGATAAGATCCTTCTGCCCGTTTCTATTTTGAGAAAAATATCTCAGAAAAACATTATTGGAAACTGCATCAGTCATTAAAATACCACCCTAGTTCCATCCACATCATTGCAAATGGTAAGATTTCATTTTTTGATGACTAATATTCCATTTTATATATGTATGTGTATGTGTGTGTGCGTGCCACGTCTTCTTTATCCATTCACCTGTCGATGGGCATCTGGGCTCTTCCCATATTTTGGCTACTGTGAACATTGCTATTATAAACATTGCAATGATGTGGATGGAACTAGAGGATATTATGCTAAGCAAAATAAGTCAATCAGAGAAAGACAAATATCATATGATTTTACTCACATGTGGAATTTAAGAAACAAAGCAGAGGATCATAGGGGAAGGGAGAGAAAAATAAAATAAGATGAAATCAGAGAGGGAGACAAACCATAAGGGACTCTTAACCATAGGAAACAAACTGAGGGTTGCTGGAGGGGAGGGAGGTGGGGAGATGGGATAACTGGGTGATGGGCATTACGGAGGACACTTGATGGGATGGGCACTGTGTGTTACATACAACTGATGAATCACTGAACTTTACTTCTGAAATTAATAATATACACTGTATGTTAATTAATTTAATTTAAATTAAAAAATAAAAAATAAAATGCTACCCTAGATAGGTACATAGGATTGAATAAAATTTCGATTTACAAATTGGTATTTCTTAACTTTACTTCACAGGAGATACTCTGCCCCTCCTTTTCCCCTGTCCCCAAACATCAGTCACAGAAAATTCATCTGCTTTTCAAAGGGAATGTATTGCTTTTCTCTCTCCTTGCAATAGCTCAAATACAAAGAACTAAAACAATGTAAGAAAAAAGACAGGCAAATCACTCCTTGAGCTAGTCCTTCTTGGCACTGGTAAAGGAAGAGGTGTTTTCTTAAAGTTTTTGTCTACTTAATTGGATGTTTTGGAGAAAGGGAACAATGAAAGAGGATAAACTAACAGTTTCTTCATCCATCGAAAGTAGTTATCCTCCTAATCTTCACTGTAGAAATACTGCACGCACTTTCTCTGGTCTGCCTCCTGTAGTGGAAGACAGTTCTCCCTTAGTAAAATAGAGAGTTTTTCCCTATGCACTCTTATACTTCAATCTGAGACATTTTAGTTAACACTCTCTGCCCATCTTAGGCAGATTACAGAAATAAACTTGTCTTTTTCCATCTATAAGAGAAAATAAGACTATATACTCAACAGCATTACTTCCTCCTATAAAATATCCACATAAACAAATCCATATTTGTAAACAATATCTTGACCAAGCCCCTGAATTATGTGTGTGACAATTACAAAACGTTGTGAGTCAATGAACTTGGGTCATTATGAGAGGATAAAGCAGATCTAAAGAAAATGAGATTCTCATCAATCGTTACCACAATGAGAAAAATGGAAGGCTCAACTATCCAGTACATAAAAACTGTATGGAGCAAACTTTGTCATAAAGGAAAATCCTAAAGCCTCTCCCCTCCAGTTAGAGAAAGTTCAGCTATTTGTAGACTCATTCAATAAATGCATCAATAATTAGTACTAATTGTTGAGGAACATAACAATATGCAAGATAATGGATGGAAAGTAACACATGAGACATGATTTTTCATTTCCTGCCTGTGGCAAAGATGACCGCTCTCTACCAAAGATGTATGTTTTCCTATCCCAGGGATGAATTGTTTTCAGAAAGTATTCACCTAACTTGGGCCCTTTGTATTGAGATGTGGCCATATGACTGGTCCTCATCCATATAACATATGCCAAAGTGAGTCACTTCCAGGCTGAAGTGGTTAAGTAGCAAATAGGCCTTCCCACCACTCTCCATCTCTGGCAAAAATTGCAGGACTCCAAGATCTACAGAGGGATGGAAGAACCATAGGATGAAATAAGCCTGAGTCGTTGAATCACTACATGGAAAGCCACCCAAAAACATTTGATTCGGACTTTGTGTGAGCAAGAAACTTTCCTATTGTATTAAACCACTGAGATTTCAGGATTTTCCTATTATAGCAGCCAGTGTTATTTTAATCAATAAAGAAATCCATCCAATTATCCTTTGACAAACATTTCACTTTCTTTCCAAGTTCAGATGAATTAAACTTGTTCACCCACAACTCTCTAAAAAGAATGCTGAATTGCTGGCTCTCCTGTCATTTACCCGAATGCCACCATGAGCAGCTTTGGTTTTCAAAAAATCAATTTTGATGAAAATTCATGAGGGACCTCAAACTTCACCTCTGATCAACTCTTTATTCTGCTGAATATCACCAAGGTCTAAAAGGAACCCCATGATCTTTGAGAACAGACAAGGCCTCATAGAATTTTCAACCTATAACCTAGGGCAATAGCAAATGAAATGGGGCTTTAATGAAGAGCCATGTCCTGAAGGAATCCCATGTTTCTTGTGTGCAATTGTACAGCTGGCCCTGACTCTTCCTTTAGGCCACAGATAAATTGTTTCATGATCTCTCTCATCTTGTATTTCTGCATTTCTATAAGGCATTTCCTCTTGCCAAAGCTCTCCACATCCTCTAGGTGAGTCCATCCTGTGCTGTTTCCACAACAGTTAATGCACACATTTCAGGAGGCAGAGAATAAACGAAAGAGAGGCACTAATGGCATGGAATAGAGATGCCAGATCACATCAGGTCTTGGAGGTCATGGTGAGATCTTTAGTCTTTACCCTCAGAAGAAAACAGAAGCCATTCAGGATGAGGATGATTTGATCTGTTTTGCTTTTTCAAAAGATTACTTTGTCTGCAGGGTAGAGAGTAAGTTAGAGAGGATCAACTGGAAGGCATGGCTATAGTCCTGTCAAGACAGGATATGGCCTAAATCTGAGCATGGCAGAAGGAACTGATAAACAACAGGCTTGTGATAAAGACAGATGTGAGGAATAGAGAGATGTTAATGGAGATGCCTGGGTGATAATGAAGATAGGGACACTTCCTCAAGAACACCGGTGGGAGAATAATTGCTCTATTGTTTTCATGATGTTTCTTCTGTTTTGTTTACAGGTACTCCTTCAAGAATCCAGTGCTACCTGCAAGCTGTTGGTAAACCAACTATAGGACTCCCCTGTGATTCCTTCTCTCCTCAGGGTCATCTGCTCCCCAACGCATCCCCAAGAAGCTCAAGACTCACAAGTTTTCTTTAATTCTGATGTCAGTGGCTAAAACCACCACCACATACAGTTTAGGCCTGAGATTTCTCCACTTGCTGATACCTCCATTCACACATTTTCCTATAGCTAGTCCTGCCAAACAAGCTTATTCCCCACCACTTCCTGAGATGCCCCCATGTGTGCCACCAAAGCCTTGATCCTTCACCCTTCAGATGATCCTTCCCTGACATTCTCTTGGATGTAGGGTTTTCACTGGTCCTCTCCTTCCACATCCTTAGGCTCCATGAGTCATTCTTCCCAGCTCCAATACCTCACCACCACCACCTGCCGGGGCCACAGAAAATTACTCCACTTTCTCTGCAAAAGGACCCAAATCTGTGTTCATGCTCACTATGCCACAGCCATCCTTCCATCCTCTGTTCTTGATTCCCAAGTAGCTTACTTCCTCCATGTGGATGGTGCACACTCAGCCCCTCTCATTTCTTCTCCGGAATCTCTACTACATAACAGATGTGAACTGAAGGATGGAAAGAAAGTAACATTTTTCCCCCATTTGGAAGCTTGCCTCAAATCAATCAACTTGCTTGCCATATTTAACATTCAAGCTTTGTGCATATGCTAATAAATCATTAAAATTCATGTGATCCTAACATTTTTGAGTTCTTTCTTTCTCTCTATTTCGTAATTTTTACACAATTCTGTAAATTACAATGTTGCAAGTGAGAGTAATCACCAGCAAAAATATGCATTGTACACAGGACTAAATAGAGGAATCTCAAGATAAAAATCTCCAACATTTATTATATACTTTTTGGCCTTGAGTACTTCACAATTCTGCTTCTCTCTTGCCAAATGGAATACTGATTAACTTCACAATACTGTTATGTGCAGTAGAACACAATAACAAATGATGCCTTCCAAAATGCCCAGAGAATTTAACAAATCATAAGGAAATTAGGGCCTTGGGAAGTTCATAAGAACCAAGTGCTCCTTTACCTATGGTTACTTAAAGATTTAGCTCCTACTTATATACTTCAAATGTCAAGAAATTCAATAACTGTGAGGTAGACAGTTCCAGTGTTGTTCTTATTTGGGGAAAGTTTCTTTTACTGAAACAATATGAATGTTTCTATTACTTTCACCTCTAGGTTCTCCCACTAAAAAATAAATTCATTTCCATTCCTAAATAATAGCCCCAACTGTTCATACACAGCTGAGTCTTCACTAAATCTATTCATCTTTAGACTGATCAGGAGCAGTGACCCCAAATCTCCCTCAGAGGCTAGGTCTTATCAATCCCTCCCCAGCTGCCCTGGCCTACTTCAGCCACCCTGGAAGCCCTTCTATGTCCTCTCTTCGCATCTTACTCTGATGGACTCCAAATTAGGAAGACCCTTGTGGCACTCAGGTCCTAGCACAGGCCAGGAGACATGATCTCAACACCAGGAAGCTGAGGGTCTCATAACCATTCTTTTTTTTTTTTTTTTTTTTTTAAGATTTTATTTACTTATTCATGAGAGACACAGAGAGAGAGGCAGAGACCCAGGCAGAGGGAGAAGCAGGCTCCATACAGGGAGCCCGATGTGGGACTCAATCCCGGGTCTCCAGGATCATGCTCTGGGCCGAAGGCAGTGCTAAATCACTGAGCCACCCGAGCTGCCCTCATAACCATTCTTGACCTAAGTTCAGTCCTCTTAGTTTTAACTGGCTAGCACCTCTTGGCTATTCTGAAACTTGTGGTTCACTAAAATCCAAAGGTATTTTGCACATTTTTCTGTAATGTTAAGACTCTCCATTATACTCCTGTTAACTTCAGACTAACTGCTGAACTTTAGATTTATTCTTGTTACATTGCAAAGTATTGATTCCCATCTAGTAAGATTTCTGAATTCTTATTTTGCCATTTGAAATACTAGCCATTTTTTCTAGCTCTCAGCCATCCTTTCCATTATCCAACTCAAGAATCAAAACACTAAGCAAGACAAGGTAAAAGGCAAAGTATTGTGACAAAATCTAAGCACTTAACTATATGAAATAAAAATGTTATTTTTAAACTCATTTAAACTATGCATCAAAAATGTAAATTCCAAATACACTTCACGATAGGAGTTTTGAGGTGAATTTCCTCCTTGTCTATAAGTAGATGAATGTATAGGATTAAGTAATATCTATAATTGCCAACCTGAGCAAATTAATTTTTAAAAAAAACCTTACTATTATTGACCACAGGAAAGCTGAAGGACATCCTTATGGAAAGCATATATTGTGTCATGCAAGGAAATTTAAGATCCATTATTCTGCAACTTTTCCCATATAATAGGCTTATTTAGACTTTCACTTGCCTAGATGCCCACACTAATAATACGTAACTAAGTTTGATATTAGTCTATTAAGAACTTCAATTGGTCTTGTAATTTTTAATATTTGTAAAGACTTCTAGGCACACCTTTCAACTCAGTGATCTCAAAGAACCTTCAAAAAAGTGACACAAAAATCAACCAGCAAAAGAAAACTAATCTGCATCAGCAATTTAGTAAGTTTTTGGTTATCTGTTTTGCAGATAAATATGTGTATGCATTTAGCCTTAAAAGATATATATAGAATTGTTTAACTGTGATGCTTTTAGCAGTAAATCTATGACCTATTTATTGCTATAAATTCATTACCAAAGCTTTTCCCTTTCTCGCGCCAAGCTAAAGTATAAACCTTGCACCATTACAAATTCTAACTACAGCCAAATACATCCAATTATAATCAGTTGCAGTAAACCCTCACTTTGCATTAGGCATAATTAACCGTGTGATAAATAATCAGTATAATAACATTTAATGTGCTGTGATAGCATTTCTGAATTACTCATGAGAATTCTAGAAAATAGAATATACTTCAATTTTAACCATCAATGTTTTTAACCATTTCATGTCTGAAATGTCACGCTTGTGCCTTGTTAGAGAAATTTAAGTACACCCACTCAAAAATTAAAAGTTGGATATGCATGGGATGCCTGGTGGCTCAGTTGACTAAAGGTCTGCCTTCAGCTCAAGCTCAGGTCTGATCTTGGGGTCCTGGGATCCATCCAGGTGTTGGGCTCCCCCTTCCTCTCTCTCTGCTCATGTGTACACTCTCTCTCCAGAATAAATAAATAAAAATATTTTTTAAAAATTGCATACACTTAAGGGCATCTTAATGTATGTGGTAATAAAAAATTCTCTACTTCATTCAAAATATTACCTACTTTAATATTTTTTTAAATATTTTATTTATTTATTTATTTATTTATTTATTTATTTATTTGAGAGAGAAGGAGAACAAGCATAGGGAGAGGCAACTCCACACAGGATCATGACCTGAGAAGTCAGACATTTAATTGACTGAGGCACCCAGGCACCCCATCTACTTCAATAAATTTTAATAGTAAAGTACATTTTTACAAATGTAGCTACTTCCAAAATTTTTAAGAATTCCCAGAGTAGACAAGGTTTTTCTTGGCATATTAGAGGGTATAAGTTCATTAGGAAAAACTTTAATTCATTCATTCACATTTCAAGAAAGAACTCACACCTGGTTTATTTCAATTATAATAGGAACAGGAAGAAGGAGGAGGAAGAATAAGAGGAGAGAAAAGAGAAGAAGGAGGAGAAAGGAGAGGAGGGGAAGAAAGATCTCTGCTCTATCATTGTAAATAATGATATACACGTCTATTACATGGAAAAATATTTTTATTCTAGCACATAACATTTTTTAAGTCGCCAACTTTTATTATAATCCTATTTCATAGAAAGAGGAATGTAGCAAATAGAGTATATAAAAGAAATGTTTTTAAAACTGCAGGTTTGTACATGTTGCTCTGTTTGCATCTGGAAGAGGCTCTCCCCCACATAAGGCACAGCAGCTGCACTTACCTAGTGTCTCCTTGCAGATGCAGGCCTGGGCATGCTTGTCACAGCCCATGGGGCAGCAGGAGCAGTAGCTCTACTTGTAGGAGATGCCTTTGCATGAATTGAATTTATAGAAGCTACTTGTGGAACAGGAGTAGCTGGGGTCCATTTTAAGCTGAGGTGAGGGCAGAGGTCCAAAGCAGGTGACATAGGGAGACACTGGTGTAGGCTGGAGGCATGGTCTAACACAACATTTTAAAAATAGATTTATTTATTCATTTGGGAGGGTAGGGTAGAGGAAGAGAATCTCAAGCAGACTCCTTCCAGAGCCTGACACAGGGCTCGATCTCACCACCCATGGAATCATGACCTGAGCTGAAACCAAGAGTTGGATGCTTTAACCAACTGAGCCACCCAGGCACCCCTTGTGCATAACATTTTTTATCAACACCACTAACATTGTCTTTCTTTTTTATTTGTCACACCAAGGTCAATTAGGAATTAATATCAAATACTTTTTCTGAATTTCATAGTCTTTATTTAATTTTAGGCTAATTTCACTCATGTCATTAAATCACAAAATGATATGTTTCTATTTTACTAGAAACTCTATTCCCACAAACCTTATGGAACTGCTAAAGTTAACTGGTTGCACTGTAATTTTGGTTGGTATTGTAATAGTGGTTAAAAAATGGATCCTGGGGCACCTGGATGGCTCAGTGTTTGAGCATCTGCCTTCGGCTCAGGTCATAATCCCAGGGTCTTGGGATCGAATCTTGCATCAGGCTCCCCATGCAGAGCCTGCTTCTCCCTCTGCCTATGTCTCTGTCTCTCTGTGTGTCTCTCATGAATAAATAAATAAAAGTCTTTAAAAAAATGGATCCTAAACTAAGACTTAAGAAATTTCTCTCTCTCTAGGTGGAAACTATCATAATAGTATTTGCTCTAGTGAGATCTTGATCTATATATTCACTACAAACATGGCATAGGTTACGTTTAATTATTTATCTGTTTCTTCCTCTTCGTCTCACAACACTTTTGGCTGATAATCTCTCTGGCTCAGTTTACTATTTCCACCTTTAAGGATTTCTCTTAATTAAGTCTTAATTAACCAGAATTGCTCTCTCATGTTATCTGTGGAATCACTTTATGTTCAATAACCCAAAACCAATAAAGAAGATACTCCCAGAATGTTTTCACTTCATGTCTACAACATTTGCAAAGATATTGAAAAGATAGTTAGGAGATGCTCTTTTCCCGTCTTTAAAAGGCTATTAAACTATTAACCCAAGAATGCAGATTGTTGCCCAAGAGAAACCTGAGTTTAATGCGGGATTCTACTGGAAGATTTGGTAGAGTTAAGAGTTATCCATTCACATTGCCTCACTTCTATGAACAAATGTGAATGGAATTTTGGATAAATAAATATGAACTAATAAAGTGAAGTCAACAACCTTCTCATGAAGTTTAGTCTGTAACCTTGCAGAGTTTTCACATGTTCAAACTGACTCACCTACTTCTCCACAAAGAAAAAAGTAGGAGTCATCAAGAAGTCTCTTTCTCCTCCACATACAACAAAGGAGAATGTGGATCTAGCCAAAGAATCCCACTCTTATTCCTATTTTGTTACCACTTATAAATGATAATGGCTGATATGAAAATAAAAATAATTAAGGGAACTACATGAAAACACTATTAAACATTTTTACTCTCAAAGAAATGGCACATAACTCTTGAACTCACAAGGATATTAAAATCAGATGGGGATGAGAATGGAAATGAAACATCCTGTGAGACAAGATTCCTCACCTGATGTCTTTTCTGCAGTCCTCCAAACATTCACGTCTGCCAGAAACACAGGAACATAGGTCATTTATCTGTCACCATGCCCTGTGCCAGAGATACACGTTTGAATGATATATGGCCTTTGCTTTCACAAGATTTGTGTTTTAATTAGAGAAAAGAAGTAAATAAAAAAAATTATAGGAGAGTGTGATAGTTGCTAGAGGTATGGCATGGAGGAAGTGATGGTTAGAAGACAAGAAACAATAGATTAAGACTGGAGTAAGGTGTTCTACACAGAGAGAAAAGCGATTCAAGCACACAACAGCATGTGCCTACTAGACAGATCCCCTGGGCGAACAGCAGATCGTGTCATGTGACTGGAGTGCAGCAAGTCTGTGACCACACAACAGTGCATAATGCAGGGAGCAAAGCAAAGATGAAATTACAGGCATGCAAACCCACTGGGAACCTCCAAATGGTGATCCCACTATTTCTTTTCTGTTCATCACTCCATTTCTACTCTCCCTTCTCTCCTTACTTACCCAGCTTAGATACTGTGAGCTATCATTAAATCACTGGTTACAAATACCCTCCAGAGAACCTGGGTGGCTCAGTCATTGAGCGTCAGACTCTTGATTTGATCTCAGCATCCTGGGATCTAGACCCCTATCAGGCTCCATTCTCAGCTCAGAGTCTGCTTGAGATTCTCTCTCTCCTTCTCCCTCTGCTCCTCTCCCCACTTGCTCTCTCTCTTTCTCTCTCTCTCTCTCTAAAATAAATAACTAACATCTAAAAAACAAAAACAAAAAACCCACAAATATCCTCCAACACCTTGCCCCTCTCTTCCTGTGCCATGAAGCAAAACCCAATCTTACCCTAACTCCATGGCTTATTAGAGCAGCTGAATCTTAGCTGGAAGAAAATAACACATACAAACACCATTTTAGCAATTATAACCAAGCAGACTTGCCTCATTTCACATCTCAACTATAAATCTCAGCAATACATTTAGCTTTTTTCAGATTAGTTTGCTCTTCTTCTCAACCAATTTTACACCTTCTTTCTTTCTAAACATCTATCAGTGCCTCCTTACTTATCTTCCTTATTTCGGTGATAAAATAATTCAGTCTAAAGGGAATGACGCCCTTTCCCACATCCCATTTATACCAGCTTACATACATCTGTGTCTATAATCTGTTTGCTCTCTCATAAAAATGGATAAACAGTAACTTCTCTCTAAAGTCAACCCTTCCACTCTCTTCTGCCTACACCAGCTGCCTACACCTATACCTCTGCTATATCAATTTTTCATTTTTATTAACTCCTTCTCACCTGAGCTTAAATATGCTATATGTCCTGTCTTTAAATAACCCTCCTTTAATCCCATGCCTCACTCCTGCTGCCATATTATCTTACATATAGATGATAATTTTTCTAACATCTGTATTTCTTATTATGGGAAAATCCCTGGAGTATACTGTTTATCTGTGTGCTCTCCACTTCTTTACCTCTCATCCTCTGACCCACTTTAAGCAGTCTTTGATCTCCATCATTCTACTGAAGCTGCTCTTGTCAAGGTCTCCAACCATTTCCATTTTGGAAAAAAAAAATCAAGACAGAAGCTACAGTCTTTGTATAATCCAAACTCAGATGTCACATCCCATTACTTCTGCCGTAGTCTATTCATTAAAGCAAGGCAGTGAGTCCAGCCCATATTCCAGGGGTGGTGATTACTTGAGTGTGAATGTTGGAAGGTGGGGATCAATGATGGCCAGCTCAGAGGCTGCCTACCATTCCACATTCTCTCCCCAAACCTTGAGATTCAAAAATGTCTTGGGCATGAAGTCATGTAAGGACCCATGAGCAAGGTTTTTCTTATCATTTCCTTTCACTTGATGCTGCCTCTGCTCAGTAATGCTGTAAAGTGGCAGGAGGAGCAGCAATAGCAAATGTTCTTAACTCTGTGCTTACCCTCATCCACTGCTGGCAGCCAGGGTGATCACTCTACCCCTTCTGATAGATTCAATATTCTTCTGGTCTACATGTATATCCTCTGAGAGATCTCAAGACCTTTGCTCTGCAATACTTAAACAGACCTTTCCAACTGATATCCATTCCTCTAGTCAATGTGATACTGCCATGCTCTCCCGGGTCAGCCTTAAGCTATACTGGATGAGGGACACAGAACAGAATCACTCTTCTCTGCACTTAGAGGCTCCTTGCCTCTCTTCCCCAATCTTGGTAGCACATGAAAGGCAATGAATGGCTTGGCCAATATTAAAAGAGATCACATTCTGTAGTGTGAAATCTACTCTCTCAGAAAATTTCAAGTATAAAGTATAGTATTGTTAACTACAATCACCATGTGGTACATTAGGTCTCCAGAAATTATTCATCTTATAACTGAAAGTTTATATTCTCTGACCAACATCTCTTCATCTTCCCCACTCCCCAGCCCCTGGTAACACCATTCTGTTCTCTGTTATTATAAGTCTGATATATATCAAAACATCTGTTGTACATCTTAAAAATATACAATTTTTATTTATCAAGCACATCTCAATAAAGGTAGAAGCAAATAAAATCTTTAACGAGAGCAGGAGAGAAAGAGAAAGATCACGATGATTACAACCTAAAATGTTCAAGAAAAGATATACTTGGAAGATGATGTATTTTACATTTACACTATAAAATTTTGAAAAATAAATTTAATGTGACTAGAGAGTAAATGCTGATATTTTACTGCATGCTCTGGATAAGACTTGCATTTGTGGTTATCAACAAAGCACAGTAACAAATTTAATAGAGTTATAGGAACCCAGTATTCACAGAGGATGACACAGAAACATAAGCAATGATGTAACCAGCACTAAATAAATGGCATAAGGGAACTGCAGGCAAAGGCAAGAAGACATGTTTTGTTTAACTCCAAGAAGAATCCTAACAGCCATGGCATTTTTAGTAATAACAGTATCTCTACCTTTTCCTCATGGTAAATGTAGCAGACTGAGTAGTAGACTCAAGAAGTCTCATCCACCCAGAATCTCAGAATGTGACCTAATTTGGAAATAGGGTCTTCCGAGATGTAGTTCGTTAAGTCAAGATATGGACACTTTGAATTAGGGTGTGCTCTACAGTGACTGGTGTCCTTTTAAGAGAAGGAGAGGACACACGGAGATACAAAAAATAAAAAGCCACATATGCGCAGAAGTAGAGATTGAAGTGATGCATCTACTATAAACCAAGGAACACCAGAAGCTAGGAAGGGAAGAATTTCCTCTGGAGCCTTCGGAGGAGCATGGCCCTATCAACACCTTGATTTCAGACTTCTAGCTTCCAGAACTGTGAGATAGATGTCTATTTGCATTAAACTCCCCAGTTTGTGGTAATTTGTTAGAGCAGCCCTAAGAACTTAAAGTAGGAGACAGAAGATTAGCCAAGATGGCATATTTGGCAATAAAGAAAACAAAGAGATGAACCTGAACAAGAAGAGATGGTACCTAGACACTGTAGAAGAATCTGTGCAGCCACTTACTGGGCAATAAACAAAAAAATAACTATCTCTTCTCTACTCATTATTCTAAATCCTAATCAGTAGGTCATTACAACCCCTACAGGCCCATGAATTATAATAAATTTTCAGCTAAGTTGTTACTATAAACAGGGACCCCACAAAAATATTTGCTCAGGGCCCTACACATCCTAGATGCAGCCCTGCTACTGGCTACCTATTTATCATTCTTGGTTCCTCTCCTTTTTTATTCTCATGCCATATGTGCTAGTTTCCCTAAGACAGCCCCAGCTTGTGCCTATCTTGGTCTAGTTATTAAATGTGCTCCCTTTTATGCCCAAAAGGATCCCACTTTGATAAAATTACAGGTCTTTCCAATTATACCATCAGCTAGTCTTATAGGCCTTATCTTTCCAAAAAAAAAAGTCCTATTTGACCACTCCCCACCATCTTTCAATGGGCTTTTATAATAGCTTCAAACTGTTATCCTAGACACAACTAAATTCAAGGTGAGATCCAGGACCAGAAAAAGGATATTAGTGGGGAAAATGGAGAAAGTCACAAAAGAGCTGTAGGTTGGTTAATAGCGCTGTGCCAATGTCCATTTCCTGGTTTTAATCATTGTACAATGGCAATGCAAAATGTAATCATTAGGGGAAGCTGCATAAAGGCTATTATCTGGGAACTCTCTGTACTAGTCCAGGAGCTCTTGTCTATGTCTAAAATTCTTTACAAGTAAAAAGTTTTAAAAATAAACATTTAAAAGAAAAAAAAACTGTTCTCCTTGCTTCTATTCTTGCCCACCCCCCAACCCCCAACAATGCACACACATACATAATCTATTTTCCAAAAAAGCTGTCAGGGTGATCTTCTTAAATTGTAAATCAGTATATGTCTCCCTGCTAAATAAATAAATAAGAATAAACAGAACAAAGCTCTACAATTGCTTCCTATCAACACACAGAATAAAATCAAAATCCTGGAATACTTGACCTCCAATTTGTCTCATGGATCCCTTCCTCTCCTCACAGTTCAGGTATACACTCAGAAACCATATCCTCAGAGAGCCCTTCCCTAACTACCCCCATCTAAATCGTTCCCTTCCAACCCTGTCACTCTTCAGTTCAAAAATTTCTGTTTTCTCTAGAACACTTAATACTATGGAAGTTGCATTATATCTTAAATGATGACTTTATTTTATTCTAGTCTCCCCCCCCCCCCCATTAGAATAGAATGTAAGCTTAATGAGAGCAGAGACTACTTTTTCACTATTGTAACTGCAGTACCGAAGAGCACAGCATTCAAGAAATATTTACTGCACAGGGTAAAGTAACTGCTTTATGCTGTCTGGTGAAAGATATATATTTACAGAGCTATGGAAACAAAGTTGAGAAGCAATTAATTCCAGTGGTCATGGTCAAATACAACCTGTACATGATTCTATATTAATGTTCTTGGAACACAAGTATACTCCTACCACTCCACTATTCAAAAATCTTTAGCATCTTTGTTATTATAGAATAAATTCCAAACTCACTAGCCTAGTATTCAAAGTTGTCTTTGGTCTGCCTCTACTTAATTCTCTTCAACTTTACGTTTCCATCTCTGATTTGTGGACTCCACTTAAAAAATTTCAGCTCCATTCTCATATTAGTCATCCATCTAGAATGTCTTCTTCCATCCTCTGCCTTCCCCAACAAACTTCTTTCCACATATATAGTTCTAATTTGTCCCTCAAGGTGAGGATCAAACTTCCTGCTGCTCTACTGCATGTTCTCAGATATTTCCAGAGCTTCCTTGGCCTTCTCAGCAAGTGTGGTTTCTTATCACCTGCATCATTCATCTGGTATTTGACAATATTTTTTTGTGTAAACTGTTACTTCATATGTTTCATGAAATTTCTGCTCAAATAGGTATAGAATAGTTGGGAAACAAATACTTATATATTTGTGTTGGTCACAGAATTGAGGCTATACTAAATACCCAAAATTTATTACCGACTGACCAGTAAGTAGACACATATACCATATGTAAATAAGTAGACATATTTACTCTGACTCATATTATACTGGGGAATAAGCTCATTTACTGAGGCTGTCTTTGAGTTAAGTTGAGCTAGATTTTAATTGGTTTAGGAAGAATGAAATTCGACTGGAAATATACATTTCTTGAAATGAAGACATTAAGACAAAGGATTCTTCTCTCAAATAAAAAGTATAAATATGTAATATTTAATATAAGTGACAGAAAAAATGGAGAATATTCCTTCTCAGATCTCTTTTCCCAAAAGATAGGAATGAAACTATAAATTTTTCTAAAAAGTCGTTCCAGGCTATAAAATCTCACTTAATTCTCTTTTTTTCCTATCTTTAATTTTTAAAGTAAGTTTAAAACCTCAAGATGTTGGTCTTCAGTCAACAAAACAACCATTCCTTGCCTCTGCATGTGTTTTGAGCTTGGCATGGAGTACCCCTTTGAATTTTCAGGTTGTGTTTCCATACCAAGAGCTCCTGCAATAGCTCTAGAGTCCTGTGAGAAGATTTCCCAGAAGGAGAGCAGATGTGGTATTCATATGTGTCCCTGATGTTCATTTTCTTGAACTTAATTTCATTTACTCTTTTAACTCTTTTTTAAAGAATAGTGTTCTTGGCTTAAAATATTAGTTTTATTTTTGCATAAATTTGCATAATAATGCATTAACTCAAAATATGGATAACAAAATCAAGTAAATTCATTAGTCAACCTACAGTAATTGAGCTCAAGTACAACATGAGTAGTGTTACATATATAAAATGCCTACAATTTTAAAATTAATCACAACCTCGATCAAGAAGAGGTAAGAAATTGCTGAGAGGCACTGATTACTATCCTATGAAAGAGCCCATAGAGTTATTCTGTTTTCACTAAATAACTCTATGGGGAACTGGCTGGCTCCCTATTTTCTTGCCAGTGCTACCAAAAATGAGCACAGTTCACACTTTACTCCTTCTGCAAAGACATTTTACTACTCTTTGCATCTTTAGGACCTACGATTCTTTCCACAACACAGGCAGATGATCACTTTTCTTTTTCATTTGAATTATGAAGTTTCCCCCTATCTAGCCCATAAATCAGTTTTTTTGTTGTTGTTGTTTTTATTTTTTGTTTTTACTCAAAGTGTGGTCTACTGATCTCCATCAGAATTACCTGTAGATTCCAGACCACAGCTACTGTCAGTTTCTGAAGATGGAATCTACAATTCTGAATTTTTAACAAGCTTCCTGAATTATTCTCAGTCACATGAAATTTTGAGACCCAGTCCTACAACACACACACACATCACAAAACAGACATTTCTTACTCAGAAAAATACACTAAGCAGATGTTAGAAAGCAGGAGTTTTCTATTGGTCTTTTTATCAGTTTACTAAATGGAATGACTGTTCACCTAGGGCAGACCTATTTCCTAGGTGGATGATGAAAAATGGTAACACGTTTTTAAAAATCTGCTTTGCATTTGCCATTCATTGACAAGTGTGTCTGAGGAGGAATCAGGACCCCTCATGCTCTCTGAAATCCTCCCACATTCTCTCTGGAAATGTAACATATTTGAGCCACATGTGTCCTTCGATCTTCAAGAGCCCCACCATTTGGAGATGATTGAACATACACAAAGAAGAAAATTCTCAAATGTCAAATTTTTAAAGTTGTAGAAAGTAATAAAGTACTAAATATCACTTTTGACCCCATCCATGCATTAAAACACTAAAGGGCAAAGACCTCTTACTGTCTTCATACTATGAAGAAATTTCTTAAGTCCAGTAGTATTTATTGCCCCCCCCCCCATAGTTTTTCTTATAGACATTTTCTTCCCTAGTGCTAGAATGATCTGTGTAAAAGCTGGGTAAAAAGGCTTATCTCAAATAAGTAATTTTCATGGGGCCAGATGTTGTCCTGGTTTTCTGCTTGCTTTGCTGTCAGTGTTTAAAGTATCTGGAATTGCTAGAAGGCTAATCAGCAATTTTTTGACAAATGTCAAGTAATTCAATGGTTATAGTTCTAGCTAACTTTTCAAAAAAATTTAATAAAGCCCCTGTCAAGTAGATGAACTTGGGCAGCCTTCTTTCTTAACTGCCCAGAAATGTTTCTAATAATGTGAAAGCTTTTACAGAGAGAAAAGCTCTTAGTGATGAAATGTAGAATGCACTAACAAGTATTCTCTGGATTAGAAAAATAGAAAACATTAAAAGAAGCCTACTACCAAAGACTTGGAGACAGAAAGAAATCAGCAGGCTATCTCATCATTTTTTTTCTGAGAAAAAAAAGTCCTTTGTATTCAAAACCTGTACCCAGGTTTGTCCCTTTGTGCTCCTTGTGTTGGTTTTCCAGTGATAGTGATCAGTTTGTATTAATTTATCTGCTCTCTCTCATTTGTTTCTCATCACTGTCAGTACAGGGCTTTATGGGACACTGCCAAGGTAATAGAAGTGAGTCTGAACATAAAGCACTGACTGCTTGCATTCCATACCACCATCACCGTCATTATCATCATTGAATATGGAAAGTTAAGTAGCAACAATATTAAATACATTGGTGGAAAATAGTTTTTGTATTGAATAATTGCAATAACAACAAGAAATACTGCCATTCATTTAATCCTCATTTCAGTTTTATGAGATAAGTGATATTATCTCCATTTTATTTTATTTTTTAAAATTATTTATTTATTTATTTATGATAGAGAGAGAGAGAGAGAGAGAGGCAGAGACACAGGCAGAGGGAGAAGCAGGCTCCATGCACCGGGAGCCCGATGTGGTACTCGATCCGGGGTCTCCAGGATCGCACCCTGGGCTAAAGGCAGGCGCCAAACCGCTGCGCCACCCAGGGATACCTATTATCTCCATTTTAAAGAGGAAGTCTTTCTTTTCAAGATTTTATTTTTACCTTTTATTTTTTTAATTTAAATTCAATTTGCCAACATATAGTGTAACACCCACTGCTCATCTCATCATGTACCTTTTTTTTTTTTTTTTTTTTTTACTTATTTATGATAGTCACAGAGAGAGAGGCAGAGACACAGGCAGAGGGAGAAGCAGGCTCCATGCACTGGGAGCCCGACGTGGGATTCGATCCCGGGTCTCCAGGATCGCGCCCTGGGCCAAAGGCAGGCGCCAAACCGCTGCGCCACCCAGGGATCCCTCATCATGTACCCTCCTTAATGCCTGTCACCCAGTTACCCTTTCCCTCCACCGACCTCCTCTTCTGGAACCCTTTTTTTGTTTACCAGACTCTGTCTCTAATTTTTCACAACTCAGTTCCCCCCTCTTCCCTTATGGTCCCTTTCACTATTTTTAAAGA
Source organism: Canis lupus baileyi (assembly GCF_048164855.1). Classification (NCBI taxonomy): domain Eukaryota; kingdom Metazoa; phylum Chordata; class Mammalia; order Carnivora; family Canidae; genus Canis; species Canis lupus. The sequence continues at coordinate 27,650,691 of NC_132862.1, forward strand.
GGAAATCTAAGGCATAGAAAAGTTGCATGTGTTTCCCAAGTCATATATGACCAGGTAAGTATCAGAGCCAGGATTCACAACAGGCAGGTTAGCTTCAGAGCACACATTCTTCATCACCTGTTATGATGCTATCAAGAAAAATAAATCAGTCCATGTAGGTATGGACTCAAGACTTCATCATCAGAGCTCTAAACAACTGAGCTTACCAGTCACAGGTAGATCTTGCATAACAATTTAGGTACATACCCAAAAGTCCTCATAATATTAAAGTGAGTCATTTTTATCTAACAAAAAATATGCATATCTCACCATAGGTATAATTTATGAGGTTAATATAAGAGAAATGCTAAATGAGCATCATATTAGTCAGAATCTGCTGTAATGCAGAAATAGTTTGGAGATTTGGGATCAACTTTATACATGAGGACTTTAGCCTTTTCCCTGTCCACACTACATTGAGTTACTCTACCTCTTTTTGGAAAGTGAAGACAGAATTTGAGCCTATTAATTACTGTGAACAGAATTCTTAAGGAATAGAAAACATATATGATTTTAAATTAGAAAAAAATATATTATTTTAAAATGTTATACACATACTCACCTATTCATAAATTAATCCCTATATATTGTTCAAGATAATGACAGAAAAGTTTGTTAACTATAAGTGTTAAATATACACTGGGGGGTAAAGTTCAAGGGTGTAAAAATAAATTATGAATTATACTAAGTAAGCATTATCTGTCAGACAGAGAAATTCGAAGAGAGAAGATGATGATGAAGGTCCCCATGGATAAATAAGGAAGACAAGACTGCCATCCCAGGGGACAGCCCCAGAGTTGGAGCTAATGATCCAGTCTTCTAGTTAATGACTATGTTAATAACTTCACTCTAATTCACACACAAAACTGTGAACAAGTCTTTCCAAGGTGAAGGAGTTCGCAGATATCTTAGGTATATTCTTATTTTTTGGAGTAGCTTTTTATTTTACTATTATGGTCTAGAACTTAATGGTTATTTTACTATTATGGTCTAGAACTTATGGTCTATCACAGACTCCAATATTAGAATGCCTGATTCTAAATCCCAGTCCCTCATTTACTAACACTGCAAGTGATTAAGTCATTAAACTCTGTGTCACCTTTCTTTGTTCATCTGTAAAATAAAAAGCCTAAAACTGCCTACCTTAGAGAATGGTGATGAGAGACAAAGGAGAATAGACTTAAGTACAGTGTATGGCACCTGGTAAGATTTTTTTAAATGTTATCCCTTATCTAGAGCTATGAACCCAAAGAGCTGGAATTCTACTATCATTTGAGGGATGTCCGTTCTCTAATCTGCAGAAGTAAACCAAAAGATAAAGGAGACCCTTTTTTCTTGCCTTTCTATCTCTTTTGTATTCTCTAAGTACAGAAAGGTTTAAGATTTAAAGTAATAAATACTATTTTTAAAAGATACCACTGCTTTTGTTCTCACTTAGCTCCTTAAGAACTTTGGGTCAAAACAATCTACAATATGGAAAGTTAAGAAACTTTAATTAGGATTTTGAAATTCCCTTTATAAAAATGCCACTATTAGTTATTTGGTGTCAGCAAATATTTATCAAAGGCTTAAAAAGCCCCAGGCACTGTTGGGGCACAAACACAGGAAAAAAACAGAAATCCTTCTCCTTAAGATACCCAAAACTGAATGAGGAGACAGACCCAGGAGAAATAACAATATCCCCAAATAATTGTCTCATTGGAGAATTTTTCAAAGTATAGTTGAATCCCAGATGAAAAATTGCCTATGTCTGTTTAGAAAAGTTAAGGAAGGCCCACAGTAGTAGGTGCTTTCAGGCTGTCAGGAGAATTTCAGAGAGGACAAGAATATTCATGGCAGAGAGGTTGAAATTATAAACGTAAGAATTATAAACATGATTGGAGTAAAAGAGTGTGTTGGAGAAGGGACAAGATATGAGTCCAAACAGACAAGGAGGAATTGGATCACAAAGGGATTTCATATCATAAAAAGGAATAAATAGAGAGAATGGATATCAGATGTATATATTAGAAAGCTAATTTTAATGACATGTGATTGACTATGTTGGATTGCCAAAAGATGCGGGGATATCAAGGAGAGGACTATGTGAGAGTCCAAGCATCTAGACAAGGATAGAAATAGAGTGGAAAAAAGGTCTAACAACAATATCTAATAAATGAATAAATTGGATCTGTTGATTGATAGATATTAAAAATGAGAAAGAGTGATGGTAGTGATAGCTCTGTGATGAGGAATGCAAGAGGGAGCTGTGTGTATGACTCTGGGTTTAATAAAAAGACAGAATTCATGTAGTAATCTGAACAGAGAAAGTTTACTATACAGAATCATTAACTAAAACAGGAGGTAACCACAAAAAGGAAAACAGAACTTTAAAGGCTACAGAAATGGCCAATTCAGGAGCAGCCACTACCTCTTCTTTGTTCAGGTGAAACATCTGAGGTAGCAGTAAGTCTAGAAGAGGCCCCTGTCTTCCACCAAGGTCAAATTCCAGAGACTGATGAGTAGCCATGGCCAGTGATGACCAAGAATTTTGCCGAGATGTCACACCAGAAGCACAGACTTGGACTTCAGTCTCTGAGGTGTTAAAGGGAGCTATCTATGGGGAGGGGCCACACTGCTGAATTCACTGGAAAGCTCTCCCTGGGGTGCTGAGGAAAGCTGCCCAGGGGGAAGTCTTGCTGGAGCCTATCAAAGGGAAGGAGCTAAGAAAGAGAAACTCCTCCCTGAAGTACACTTCAAAACTTTGTTATGATGTTATGACAAAGCTTAACATCAAGACAGATGGCAAAGAAGAAATGTTTACAGTGTCCAGCTTGATTATCACAGAGAAGGCAATGAAGAGTGGATTTGGAGCTGAGAAGCAATAAATTGAGAACTGGCATAGCATGTACAAGGAGAAGGTGAATTCTATTATGGAAATTTTGAGTTTGAGGTGCCTTTGGGGACACCCATATGGGATAGTAATGGGTCTTGAAATCTGAAGAGAGGTTTGAAGAGAGGTGCAGATTTCAAGAACTGTCAACAGATATGTGGCAGATAGAGCCTTGGGCATGGTTGAAATTGTCCAAATAAAATGAGTTCTCTGAAAAGAAAAGATACCAAGGACAAAGGGAAACAGTACATGTCTCCTCTTGGCAAAAAGGAAAAAGAGCCCACAAAAAAAAGGAGAAATTAAATCACAAAACAGTAAAATTACGGTTAAAAATGTGAGGAGAGAGTACTGAATAACCCAAAGCATTAGGTAAAAGAAAATGTTCACTAGATTTGAAAATTAAAAGGTAAAATTGGTAAAAAAACTTTCAGTGTAAGGGTGATAAAGTCAAACCGCATGGATCCAGATATGAACAAGTGAGGAAAGAGAAATAGAAAATAGATTTTTTTTTTCTTCAGGGTAGTAACTAAAAGAGGACGAAGTGTCAGTGGAAAAGAGTTTGGTTTGTTTGCTTGCTTGCTTTGGGGGGTAGGAGGTGGGGCTAAAGAACAAAGAGAGAAATGAGTGGTGTGAGAAACACTTGAGCATGTGGAAAAAAACAGAAAATTCAGAAACAGGAAAGAAACTGATGAAGTAAATATTGGAGGAGGCAGGAGGCCTGTGTGGCTCAGTTGGTTAGGCGTCTACCTTTGGCTCAAGTCATGATCCCAGGTCCTGGGATTGAGCCCCACATTGGGGTCCCTGCTCAGCCAGCAGACTGCTTCTCCCTCTCCCTCTGTCTGCCTCTCCCACTGCCTGCTGCTCCCTCTGCTTGTACTTTCTCTCTCTTTCTCTGTCAAATAAATAAATAAAATGTTTAAAAAATATTGGAGGAAGCAGTACACAGATTAAGGAATCAGAATCAGATAAAAGTAGAGATACATTCTCCTCAAGAATGTTTATTTGCCAATTAGTAAACATAAATAGATTGTGAAATTTCTACCCACTCTAAACTTTTGATATTACCCAATCCAGAAAAAAGAAAAAGATTCTTTGAACTTGGGAGATTGAAGGGAATTCAGAACAATGTTCCCAAAATGGCAGTCCACAAATCAGAATGGGATGTGGAAAGCTCTCTTTATGAGGATTCCTTAGGAGCAAACTTAAAAACAGGAAGGAGCCTACCTTGGGTCCTTTGGTCCTCCCTATTATAGGATCTGTCATTGTGCTGCCATTTTTCACTTACATGTCTGTTTCTTCTCCTAGACTTTGAAATCCTCAAGACAGGTCTGAGTCTGACTCACATTTATACCTTTAATGACCAGCCAAGCACAGTCAGTGTGTAATAGATAACAGAATGAATAAATCAACCCAAGCTTCAAACAACAGCAACAAGGACAAACAACAGCAACAACAACAACAACAACAACAACACAAAAAAATAGGGGGAACCCAGCAGGCAACACTGAGCCTTCCTCAACCAAAGCAGATTCCCCTTTTTCCTGTTTGACATATGCAACTCTCTCTTCCCATTTCATTCAAAGAAAAGTCCCGCTATACACCATTTGGAAGCTACACTTTAGCCCAACCCATTCATTTTCCAGATGAGGAACCTGGGGAATTGAGAAGACAAGTGACTAGTCTAGAATGTCAGGGCTACTCTGTCACTAAAACATAGGTGTCAGTTCATTATCAATAATAAACCAATTAATTTATCAATTCCCCCAAACTGAAGTATTTATACTATTTACAATTTAATCCAAATAATTTTGACCTCGACCTCAGCCTTTCCTCAGCATGGTATCCTATACCTTCATTCAAGAAAAATCAAGAAACCATCTATCTGTGGCTTCTTATGAGGTTGCTTAGCAGAAGTGCATTCAGAAGTAACAATTCTGGGACGCCCGGGTGACTCAGTGGTTGAGCGCCTGCCTTCAGCCCAGGGGATGATCCCGGGGTCCTAGGATGAGTCCCACATCGGGCTCCCTGCATGGGGCCTGCTTCTCCCTCTGCCTGTGTCTCTGCCTCTCTCTCGGTGTCTCTCATGAATAAATAAATAAAATCTTTTTTAAAAAAAGTAACAATTCTAATAAACTTTGAGACTCATAAACAAGAAAAAATTTGAAGGAACTGCCTGAACTCACTGAATTGTGCCACATCAATGTCCTATTTGAGCCCGATGATTTGCTATTTCTCTTGTAATAAAAAGAAAGTCCACAATTGCCCTTGGGAAATAATCCTCTCTGTCTACTCACTTTTGTTTTAAGCAATCAAATGAAACAAAATAAAAACTTTCATGCTCTAACTGCAGGATTTAAGGAAAGAACTATCAAAATTACCTTAGGAGAATTTTGTAAACTATACATTCCCTTGCTTTAGTCAAGATATCCTGATAAATTATTATCAACCCTAAGTTTATATATAAGAAAGAAGTGAAAAATTGAATGTTAAGTATATATAGCAAGCCAAAAGTCAGAATAACAAGGCTAAAGTACTCTCTTGTAATAGCAGATAAGTGAGACTTTGAAGCAAAGAATATTATCAGAACTAATAAAAATAATAAAGGAAGATATAAAATTCACAAAAATATGTAAATCTAAAACTGCAGGATTAAAAGGAGAAATATAGAATTCTACAGATTCTGATATGTTGACACCCACTCCCATCTCAGCAATTGATAAAATCACCAGACACAAACTCAATTAAGACACGTAATCTAAAAACACCAAGAACCACTGCCAAAATTTATGTTAACAGAATCAGCAAATGCAGAATATATGTTATCTTCAAGTGTACATGTACATGATGTATTCACCATGATAGGACAACTGGAATTCTCATACCCTGCTGGTGGGAATATAGTACAGCCACTTTGGAAAACTATTTGGCCATTTTAAAGAATTTAGAAGTTACCTGCCATATAATCTAGCCATTCTACTGTTGGGCATTTATACAAGAAAATCCAAGACATAAAAACTTGTACATGAATACCCATAACAGCTTTATCTTTAACAAAAACTAGAAGCAACCCAAATATCCATTAACACATGAATGGGTAAATAAATGGTGGTATATTCATACACTGGAACACTAAACCATTGATATACACAACCATAGGGCTGGACATCAAAATTATTATACTTAGTGAAAGAAGCCAGAGAGAGAGAGAGAGAGAGAGAGAGAGAGAATACTGTATGATTGAATTCATATAAATTTCTAGAAAATGCAGATCAATCTATAACAGAAAACAGATCAGTGGTTGCCTGAAGACAGAAGAGAAATAGATAAAAGGGGCAGAAGAAACTTTTGAGGATGTTGAAAATGCTTTGTATCAAGATTTCATGTAGTGATGATTTCATGGGGGCATCCATATGTTGAAATTGATCCAATACATATTTTAAACATATATATTTTATTGTTCTCATTCATGCCTCAATAAAGATAAAAGAAATTTTAAAAATAATCCAGCATCAGGAGAGAGTGGGCTGACTACAGAAGAATTAAGATTAACCAGAGGTTGATAATTGGCGAAGTTAGGAAAGATGCATAAGCACAGGGGAATTCATTACAGTAATATCTTTACTTCTGCATTTGGTTGAAATTTTGCTTAAACAAATGTTTCAAAACCTCTGAATAAAGCCTATTAAGAATACAGTCTTGATTCCTTGTAAAACCTGTAGAGAGAATTAATTTCTGACCATAACATTTGCTTAGCATTCTAGCCTCCATTTTGCTAACCATACTACAATGTGGATTATATATGTTAATTAATATTTTGTTATGATTTTGTAAATGAATCAGTCCAAAGCACAGTAACACTAGGGGAGGGGGGCTGTGACCAAGAATTATTTTTAGTGATTATCTCTAAGTTAGGATTATTAAGAAAAGAAAATCCAAAACTTGGAAATAGGCAAATGGATGACCATATTTTTTTCAATGTCATGCTGGAACTTGTCTAACAAACATATCCAAGATTTATTTAATTCTCTAGGGTATGTATCTTTGTTTGGCTTTCTATTTACTATTGATTAGAATATTTTACAGTTCTGTGGAGAGATGTTAGCTTTTAGAGAACTTACAATGATGCAATGGTTCTTGTCCAATAACAACAAAAATACAATTGTCTAGTCGAGATTTTAATCTGGTAAAGATGACAGTGACTCCTGCCTAGTTAAAAAAGAAAAAAGATAATCCCAAATATTATACTTTTTCTTTAGAACATTAAGGGTTTTTACCTAACTTGGCAATCAGTATTCATTCTTTCAGTGACTATAAGTATTTTTTCTCTACTATACTCATCTGAATCAGATTTACTATATTTTTGGGTCTCTCATTAAAAACTTAGATATAATGGCCAAGACATGGAAACAACCCAAGTGTTCACCGATTGATGACTAGATAAAGAAAATCCAGTGTGCGTGTGTGTGTGTGTGTGTGTGCGCACTCACTAAGCATAACAATTTTGATGTCCAGTCCTGTGGTTGTGGTGTATACACACACACAGATACATACACAATGTATTAAAAAAAATGAGATCTTTCCATTTTTGACAACATGGATGGAACCTGAAGACATTATGCTAAGTGAAACAAGTTCAACAGAGATAGATCTCATATGATCTCACTTATATGTAGAATCTAAAAAAAAAAAAAAAAAAAAAAAAATCTTCCTAGATAAGAAGAGCAGATTGCCAGCGGCATGGTTAGAGGAATAGAGGTATGAAGAGGGTCAAAAAGTACAAGCTTCCAGTTATAAAATAAATACATCATGGCAATTATTTAAAAGTTAAATCTTTATGTGCTCACTTCTACAAATAGTCTAAAAATGCCCAAATCCTGCCTTGCATCAGGCACATTATCTCTCCATAAAAATCTCATAAAGATATAAATGAAGGGGACACATTTTTGGCTCATCTTGGGTCTGAAATCCAAGTGCAGAAGTCCATGGCAAATTGGGCTTATAGCCTAAAGAAAATCTTTCTTCACCTAACACCAAATCTTAACATTTTTAGGCAGCTACTCCAGCTCTTATAAATGAAGAGAGTAAGGTGGCCAAACTTGCCTTTTGAGTTAGCTTGCCACCTGGAAAAAAGAGAAGAAAGGGCCACACTCATAGGTGACCTTTTAGCAAATACTTACTCTTTGGTAATTGTGGCTTAATCAGTATTCTGAAATCTGTTAAATTAACCACGATGTGGTAATTTGGTACCACAATGTGGCAGCAAGAAGGATTAGAAGAGCAGCAAGGGGGTTTGGGTTAACTTATCCCCTAGATACATAACACTCACTAGCAAGACAAATGTGACCAAGTCCTAGAAAAGGTTACAATCTAGTTGGACAGACCAGATTCTCTGCTGCTATGTAGTAGCAGAGGAGCCGCCCATACAGAAGTTCTGGGTTAGAAGTTAGAAGTAACTGTGGCCTGGCATGTCCAGACTGAAATTTGGTGGGTGAAATATAAGAATTTTTTTGGTGTTTCCTCTGTTTTTCTTTCTTTCTTATTTTTAGGAAAGAAGTATATGCAGGAATTTATAAAATGGGGTCTGGAGAGAGGAAGAGTACAGGGTCTATCCTGGGATACCAATTCTAATTTAAGAGAGTGGAGATAGGGGAATGATGGTGTTAATACACATTATGTGTATATTTAAATAAAATATGAAAAGATAATGAGGGGGGAGGGGACAGCAGGACTGAGGACCAGAGGCCTAAGTCCGAGTTCTAATTCACACTGACAGAACAAATGTAATCCCTGGGAAAGGGAAAGCCTTACCCCAGCAGTCAAGCTCTCTCTTCGCTAGCATGCCCTCAAAGCACTTATGATGGATGGCTCTATGGACATTCTAGTGCTTGAAGTTTAGCAAATCTGAACAGCCCTCTAGACATCAACATTAACTCCCCAGATACTCATGTTTGTCTTCTTGTAAAACAAATTGGACTGGAAGAATGAAAATAAAGGGAGATATCATGGAAGACATGTGTTTTTAGTTGGGGAAGACAAAAAGAATGTGTTACAGGGGTCTGAACCCCAGACTAAGCAAATGGGTAAGCTAGGTATTGTGTGCAGGGCCCAGAAGCAGCAGGGAAGTCTCGAAGTCAGCCCTGGTCAAACCACTAGCTGTCTTGGACAAGCCATCTAACTACTCTGCTCCTCTTTCCATATCTGTAAAATGAGCGAATTAAATCAAGAGAATTATCTCCTAGTTTCCTTCCAACTCTAAGGTATGAAATACTAAATATTATGAGAAATTAAACTTAACAATAGATGGAAAGAATAGGAAAGGAGTAGGATTTAGTCTTATATAAAGAAATCAGCAACAATCAGAGCCACCTTGTCGCAAAACCTTTAAGTTCTTTACTTTCAGAATAGAAACCAAGCTATCTGAGAATGGGATTTACAATCACAGTCAAAATGCTGGGGGAAAAAAATGGAGGAAAAAAAAACCAACCCAACACGTGGTCATTGTTTTATTAATGAGATGCTGCCTCCTGCAGTATAAGATCAACACAGCACTTGAGCTGAAATGCTTCCCAATGGCCAAACCAAACAACTGCTCTGGTTTTAGTCTGGCTTTTCAGAGTTGTTGTTGCTGTTGTTGTTTGGCGGATTAGTTGTTTTTTTTTCTTTTTTTTAATTAGGGTGGTGGAAAGAAAATATGATGTAAAGTTAAAATTTTCTAAAATTTACAAGCATCTGAAGGAAAATGTTTCCTGAGTAAATGCAAGTCCCGTCTGAGCTTGCATTTGGTTCCCTTCACAGACTCTCCTCTCTGGAGCCTGGTTTTCTTCTCTGTGCTTTGTGCCACCTGGTTTGCAGCTGAACAAAGAACAATCCTCTCCATTTTGCATTAGTCTTGCTTGAAGAGTTCATAAGAAAACAGTGATACCAAATGTGGCAGGCTCTTGAGAAAGTATAATTACACAGAAACAAATAGGGTATGTGTTAGCCTAAATATGTCTGGAGTGATTTATTATTTTTGTTACAGTTCAATAAGTTTTTGTCTTTGATGTGGAGATTTTCATTGAGGAAAACGTATGGTAAATTCTAACAGTAAAATAAGCATTATAAGAGCATGGACTCTGGAGCCAGGCAGCCTGGGTCCCAGCACTTACTAGTTATGTGGCTTGGGTTAATTTACTTAACTTCTCTGTGCTTCAATTTCCTCAGCCATCAAGTAGGGGTAACAGTAAGACTTATCTCTCAAGTATCTTGGGGATTTGTCTTTGTAATGCCCTTAAAATAATAGCTGGGACATAGTCAATGCTACATAAGTATTTATTAGGGGATCCCTGGGTGGCGCAGCGGTTTGGCGCCTGCCTTTGGCCCAGGGCGCGATCCTGGAGACCCGGGATCGAGTCCCACGTCGGGCTTCCGGTGCATGGAGCCTGCTTCTCCCTCTGCCTGTGTCTCTGCCTCTCTCTCTCTCTCACTGTGTGCCTATCATAAATAAGTAAAAAATTAAAAAAAAAAAAAAAAAAAAAAAAAAAAGTATTTATTAGTATGACAAATATTGTTAAATAAATAATCTAGGGAAGGAGGAAGATCCAAATCCTCACTTTCTCATATACTTTTCCTTTTACATGGTTACCATCCATGTCTCTCCACTGCATCTATTCTATAGCAATTAATCATCTTTTTTCCTATCTTTTTCTGTTTTCTATGCTTTCACCATTATAGAGAAAATAAGAATCAAAGAATCATAGGGCAGGAAACTCTTTCTACTAGCTTTAAGTCTTTTCATCTACAAGGAAAAGGAACTGAAACCCGGAGAGATTAACTGACATGTCTAGGGTCAAATAGCTAATGAAGGGTCACTTCTTATCAGACATATAAAAAGCTCTTTCTCCCTAAAGCACATTATTTCTGATACTTCACCATTACTGCCACCTTCCCAGACCTCTACCTTCCTTTTCTTCTTTCTCCTCTTTCTTCATCTTCCTTCTCTCTCTCTCTCTCTCTCTTTCTCCGCCCCCCCCCCCCCCCCCCCCCCCCCCGTCTCTACCACATCTCACTTCAGGGCAGGGCTAGAAACTAAGTATCTTGTTCAAATCTGTTCTTTATGACCTTTCTTATCTGGTTGCTTGAATTCCCTTTTGCTGGCAAAAATAACATGCCCATAGTTCTGAAACAAAAATGGAAACCCAGGCTAGGATTAGAGTTTTTACCTTTTATTTTTTTAAAAAAGTAATATATGAATGAGTTAAGAAAACATAACACTTCAATCACAGGTGATTTCGCATTTAGAGAATTAGCTTTCTTTCTCTTCTTTTTTTTTTTTGAGAATTGACTTTCTTTAAAATAATGAAGGTATCTGAAATTGGTATTATTCTAGAATTCAAAATTATGCCATCCCATGTATATACCACATACAATTGAAACACCACACATATTCAAACTTCTGGAATCTTATTGGCCTCCATGCTGTGTTCTTTCAATCCTCTGGCCACTAGTCGCTCAGCCACCAAGCAATATACATCAGCATAATTTAATTATTTATCATAATTTATTGAGTATGATTTGCAAAGAATCTGGTGATACGTTAAACAAACAAGACTAGCAGTGTAGTTTATACTTTAGTGGGATAAACAGAAAAACTGATAATTAAATAAGTTTAGTGTTAAAATGGAGGAAAACATATAAAGTATCTTTCAGTAGAGCCTCAATCAAGAGTTAAATGTATAAAAGAAGACAGTCTACTCCAGTATGGTTGAGTGACATATAAGTAGTTAATAGCAAATACATATAATTACCAATGAGATCACTGCTATGAAGATCAGTGTGCCATCACAGATGAGAAAAAGGAACAGGGAAGGATAATTTTTTTGGAATATCTAGGAAGGTTTCTCTGAGAAAGGAGCCTGAGTTCACTGCAGCCTGAAGAATGAGTTGAGTAAAAAGCCACCTAGGCAGAAGAATAGCATGAATGAAGTCCTGATTGAGTGGAGAGCTGGGCGCTACTCTCTTAGAACTTTCCAGGCAAAATGCAAATATTCTAGCAAGGTCAATGCTATATGTCATTCATTCACCTTAGAAAGAAATATTTTAGAAGATAGCTGGGAGGATGTCCTTCCCTGGATTACATCATAAGGTTGGAAAATGTGAAAGAAAAAGAGGAAGGGCACTGAAAAGGGATAGGGAGGATACCAACTTTTGGATTTTTCAGAGTTCGACTGATGACCAGTGTTGAATGTTACTTACCAATTAGAATGTCATTTTCCTGGGATTTATATACATGCATATTTAGGTGGACAATCAGTTGAAGCAAATAAGAAAGGTACATCTAGTATAGATTAGAACATAGTTAATAGCGGAGAGGAAACCACACTGTGCTTACAAACATGACTGCAGAGTATTGTGTGATGTTCTTTTCTCCACGCATCAAAAGAAAGATCAAAAGTGAAACTAATTATGCTGGAAAAGCACACTCAGTCAGAAATTTGGAAAAAGAAGGTGTTTGGGGCAATTAAAAGCAAAGCCTTTTAAAGTAAAAAAAGAAAAACTAAAATAAAATCATTGGAAGTTGAGAGAAATTCACTAAGGACAAAGACCCAAGAAAAATCAGTACAAGATTTCACAATTAATCTTCACTCTTTGTGTAAATAAAAAGATTATATAGTAAAAATAATACAGTAACTAACTTGAAAATGTACAAGCAATTATGTTAAGAATGTAAATAAAAATAAATAAATAAAAGTTCAGTTATTTCACTCATTTTATTCATAATTCAAAAACCATTTATTGAAACTCTGCTAAATAGATACCTAAGATTTTTTGTTCATTTGTTCCTTCACTGAATCTTTTCAGCAATTGTTTATTAAGAACCTGCCACTCCCTGTGGATGTGGAAGTGAACAAGACTGATAAAAGTCCTTGTCCTCATTAGAGCTTACATTCTAGTGGGAGAAACAGAAAATAAACATGTCATCAAATAAATAGGAAAAATTTCAAATAGCTCTAAGTTCAATAAAGTGGTAATGGGATAGAGTATAACCAGGTAAAAGAACAGAGAAGTCAAAGAATATTGCAGCAAGATCTGATGTGATCTATGAACTGATCTATTGCGGGAGAAACAGATTTTTTAGAAGATTTGTTTGCCATTCAGGAGGGACAGAGGAACTCAGAGGTACAGTCAGCCCAACTAATGTGGGAGGATTATAGAAATCCATGGGGCAGGTATAACTAAGTCATCTGGTGAGCCTTCAAAGCTGATTCGGCCCAAGGAAGTAAGAAAAAAAGAATAAACAGAGAGAATTCCACGAACACAGGCAATATAACCAAAGGCACTGCAGCAGGACACAGCGTGCACGGACAGGGGAATTAGAGTAAATCAGAGTTACTGGAGAAAGTTAAGACACAACATGTTGAGGTCTGAGCTAGAGTAGAATAGGAAAATTCATGGAAGGTCATTTATCATTTATATATATATTATATTATATATAATATTATATATATTATTATATTATATATTATAATACATAATTATAACATATATTTATATATTATATATAATTGTATCTATAATGTATAATATATAATATACTATATTATATATTATATATTATATATTATATATTATAACTATATTTTATATTATAAAGAGAGCTTTTTTTAATATATTATATTATTACTAGGCTGATGAAAACATCCAGATAGCAGTTGATCAAAACCTTAATGTAGTTGTGTTGGTAGCAAATAATACTAATAGTTTAAACATGCTGTGGCACTGGCTCTATTCTAGGCACTATTTTAAGCAGTTAAGAGCTCTTAATTCATTTAATGCTCACTAAAATCCTATAAGGCGCCTTTCACGAAGATGGTGCCAAAGGCGAAGAAGGAAGCCCCTGCCCCTCCCAAAGCCGAAGCCAAAGCAAAGACTTTGAAAGCTAAGAAAGTGGTGCTGAAAGGCGTGCACAGTCACAGAAAAAGAAGATCCGAATGTCACCTACATTCTGACGACCAAAACCCTGCATCTCCGAAGGCAGCCCAAATATCCTTGAAAGAGCGCCCCCAGGAGAAACAAGCTTGATCACTATGCCATCATCAAGTTCCCCCTGACTACTGAGTTAGCCATGAAGAAAATAGAAGAAAAAATACACTTGTGTTCATTGTGGATGTCAAGGCCATAAGCACCAGATCAAACAGGCTGTGAAGAAGCTCTATGACATTGATGTGGCCAAGGTCAACACCTTGATCAGGCCTGATGGAGAGAAGAAAGCATATGTTCTACTGGCTCCTGACTATGATGCTTTGGATGTTGCCAACAAAATTGGGATCATCTAAATTGAGTCCAGCTGGCTATAAATCTAAATATAATTTTTTTCACCATAAAATAAATAAATAAATAAATAAAATCCTATAAGGCAAAACCTATTCTTATCTCCATTTTTACAGATAGGGAAACTGAGGTAGAAAATAGTTAAGTAGCTTGCCTAAAAGTAATAGAACAACATGGTAATAGAGCTAGTAAGCAATAAAGCTGGGAGAATAGGGGAAGGGATTCAAAAAATATTTAAGGGAAAAAGTATTTCAAGATGGACCTAAGGAAAAAATGAGCAACATTTTATAGGTAGGAAAAGTTAAGAAAATTCCCACACTTCCAGTTGTGCCTTGGGTGTTTGACTATGGCATTACTTAAGATAGAAAAATAATGGGTAAGAAACCAGCAAGTCTGTTGAAAAATGGATAATTCATTTGGAGATTTGGGGGCACCTGTAGAATATCTATAGTGAGCAGGAATTTGGAAAAAAATAGTTTAAATAACAAGAGAGAGGTCTAGGATAAAGATAGAAAAACTGTAAGCCACTGGGTATACAAATAGAAAGAAAAACCACGAAAAACTTTAACAGAAAAGGTACATTTATCAATAGCATAAATAGGAAAGGAGATTATCAGGATCCAGTAGGCATCTGTTTCTTCCCTAATGAACCAGCAGTCCTCAAAGTTTCAGGTATGTTCTTAGTTCAGGGGAAAAAAAAAAAAAAAAAAAAAAACACCAGAGGATTTCATGGTCAATTCAGAGGAAGAATAAGTACAGTATTTTAGTTGTTTACAGTTTTTAAAGAAAACTTTATCTTAAAGCCAATAGGTAATTTAGGGTTCGACCAACTAAAATATTTCAAACTGTAGAGTTTGCTGAAATTGATGATGGAATTCTTATTACAGATTTACTTGAGAATGGAAAATTGGTGGGTAGAATTTTATTTTAAGGTGTAAAGTACGTAAGAATCATTCTCTTTCTGGGAACTACAAATCATCTAGTCAAAAGTGATGAAAACTAAGAAATAATAGGAGCAAAATAAATCCTCTTTGTATCCACCGGGCCACTGAAAATCTAACATAAAATATTTTTTCACTAGGTGATTTTTTTCCTACAAGATATGACTTTGGGTTCCAAGTACAGAAGTTCTTCTAAATATGTGTAGAAAACTAAGAAATTGACATGTGCAGGCTAAGCAAGAAAAGGAGAATAAACTCTCAGAAAAAGAATGCCATTCTTGGTTTGCCAGGAGACCAAAGTGATCTCTTAAATATGTTCTCTAACCCAGGGTCTCTGTCTCTCAATCAGAGAAAAGATGGAGCAGAAAAGCAAAATGATAGTTTAGGATATAATGGTACATAAACCTACCAGCCTACTCTTAAATTTACCAATACATTTTACAAAGTACTATGGCTGCAAAATTTCTACATCCTGAGGTTCCACTGCCAATAACTAATCAGATTGACAGACAGATGGACAGAATATGTGCACAGAGATCTACAGATACAGCCGACTCTTGGACAATGCAAGGGTTGAGTCCCTTGCGTCCAACACAAGAGTACTGAGTCCCGCACAACCAAAATTTGGCCTATAAATTTCAGCTTCCCAAAAACTTAATTACTAATAGCCTACTGCTGACTGGAAGCTGTACTGATAACATCAGTCAATTAATATATATTTTGTGTGTTATATGTATTATATGTTATATTCTTACAATAAAGTAAGCTAGAAAAAATAAATTACTAGTAAGAAAATCAGAAAAGAGAATATATTTACAGTACTATATTGAATTTAGAAAAAAAAAACCAACCATGTTCAAGTGGACCCATGCACTTCAAATCTGTGATATTCAAGGGTCAACTGTACTTTCTGACTTATTTCTGTCCTTTTTTTCGGGTCCATTATCAACTCTTACTACTTGCTTTTCATTTATTCTGAACTTATTACTCAAATTTAGGCATTGAAAGTTAATAGAATACCTCATACATGCCTAGAGATAAGAAACAAGTATGATACAGTCTTTGCCCTGGAGATATACACAGTCTGGTAGAAGGACAAATTAGGGCTTGCTAATCTCTCTCCTTGATAACTGTACACTTTCTTTTTTTTCTGCTTCCTTTAACAAATAAAAGGCCATCCTTGAATAACTAATAAGGTGTCCACATCATATTTTTAAAAATTTATATTGTTTTCTGTAATCCTAAGAATCCAGTAATCCTTCCTTTCATTGAATCCACAGCACTCATTGTTTAAATAACATATTTGGCTATTAATTGTTCATGGTCCTGTAATAAGTCTTGTATCATCATTTCTTATATGTCACTTTCAGATTCTATCATTGGTATATATCTTATATCCCCAAATGGCTTACAAACTAACGTCAGCAGTCTTGTTTCACTCTTGCTTGTATCTATCAAGCTGAAAAGAATTCCTTTAACCTAGAAAGTCTCAATAATTATTTGACAAAATTATTTTTGACATACTATTTTCAGACAAGATTAGTTCGCTCATTCATTTATTCAACCAAAAACTATTCAGTACTTACTATGTGTCAGCGATTATACTGGACATGTAGCAGTGAATTCAGTACAGACCCCAGAATCTTGAAGCTTACTTACTATAAGAGAGGAAGATGATAATTAAATACCCCAGTAGATACTGTTAATGCTCTGAAGAATAAAACAGGCTAAAAGAATAGAGTGATGAGAATGATCAGGGAAGGTGTCTGTGAAGAACTGACATATGAACGGAGATCTATCTGCCCAGGTATTGACCACTAAATACAAAGACCTGAGAGTGAAATGTCCTTAGTGAGTTAAAGACACAGCAAGAGAACCAGAACACCTGGATCAGAATGTGCTAAAAAGAAGAGGAATAGAACTGCCTTGGGAAATTATTCATTTTCCTAGACCAGACCTCAAAGTAATCTGTGATTTGGGGTGATATTCTTGCCTTAAGATCATCAGATTTGGTTGATAATGCTTGTCTTAACTCACAGATTCAATCATTAGGAAAGCAGATAGTATATGTGAAAGTATTTTGAGCAATTATAAAGGGTATGAGTATCATCTTAAATCATCAACCTTGGTTTTAAGGTTTTCCAGTGGATTCCACTAAAAAACCTAATTTCTTTTCTCCTCTAATTTTCCTTTAATAATATGGCATCAAATATTTGAAGCAAAAATTAATAGAACAAAGAAATACAGGTAAATCTATAATTGTGGTAGAAAATTTTAACATGCTTTCTCAATAAGTGACAGAACAAGCAGACAAAAAAATTGATACACAAGTAGAACAAGGAGATATACAAACTTGACCTAATGGACATATTTAACCCTGCATCTATCTATTGCAGAATATACATTTTTTTATCAATTCACATCAAACATTTATTGACCAAATAATGAGTCATAAACCAACTATCAACAAATTTCTAAGAAAATTTCTAGGAAAATTATATGGAGAATGTGTTATTAACTCAATGTTAATTAATCTATAAATCAGTATTTTTTTTTAATTATCAGAAAATCTTCAAGGGTTAGAGCCATTTCTGAAATCAGAAAAGAGTACAGATGAAAAATTTTAAAATAAATGATACCAAAAATAAGAGCATCTGTTCATTTTAAAGAGATTATAGCCTTTAAAGGCATATATTGAAAAAAAGAGAAAAGCTAAAAAAAAAAAAGAGAGAGCTAAAAATTAACTTCAATAAATTAAAGAACATCAAATTAAAGTCCAAAAAAAAAAAAAAAAAAAGGGCAGCCCGGCTGGCTCAGCGGTTTAGCGCCGCTTTCAGCCCAGGGTGTGATCCGGGAGACCCAGGATCAAGTCCCACATCAGACTCCCTGCATGGAGCCTGCTTTTCTCTCTGCCTGTGTCTCTGCCTCTCTCTCTCTCTCTTTCTTTCTCTCTCTCTGTTTCTCATGAATAAATAAATAAAATATTTTTTAAAAAGTCCAAAAAAATAAAATAAAGTCTAAGTATCTATAGAGAAATTCATGAAAGAAAGTATAAACACAATGGAAGGGAGCTATGCCAAAAGCTGGCTCTTTGAAAAGACAAAACTGATAAACCACTGGTGAACAAGGAGACAGAAGACACACCCATTTAGAAATGACAGACAAAAGGAACATCTTGCAGACATTAAAGAGATTAAGAAGATATTATGAACAGCTTATGACAATAAATATAAATTTGGGACAAATGGATAAATTCCCAGAAAAATA
Organism: Canis lupus baileyi; assembly: GCF_048164855.1. Classification (NCBI taxonomy): domain Eukaryota; kingdom Metazoa; phylum Chordata; class Mammalia; order Carnivora; family Canidae; genus Canis; species Canis lupus. Next base: position 27,669,120 of record NC_132862.1, read on the forward strand.
TAACTATGACTCAAGGAGAAAGAGGAAATATGAATAATCTTACAGCCATGAAAGAGACTGAATCAATAATGAAAAGTCTTCCCACAACTAAACTCCAAGAGCAAATGGTTCCATTGGCTAGTTATCCAAATATAACTCATGCTTATTCTAAAAGGCTAGCATACTTTGGTACCAAAACCCAAAGGAACAGTAAGGAAAAGGAAAATTATAGGTCAACCTAACTATAAACAATAATGCAAAAAACTTCAAGAAAATAGCAGCTAACTAAATCCAAAAACATATAAAGGATAGTACATTTTAACAAAGGAAAATTTATTCCAAGAATATGTTCAATTTAACATAAGAGAGGCAACTAACTGGGACGCCTGGGTGGCTCAGTTGGTTAAGTGTCTGCCTTCAGCTCAGATCAAAATCCCAAAATCTTGGTCTTGGGACCAAGACCCAAGTAGGGTCCAACTCCCTGCTCTATCGGTAGCCTGCTTCTCCCTCTCCCTTTTTTTTTTTTTTTTTAATTTACTTACGATAGTCACACGGAGAGAGAGAGAGAGAGAGAGGCAGAGACATAGGCAGAAGGAGAAGCAGGCTCCATGCACCGGGAGCCCGATGTGGGATTCGATCCTGTGTCTCCAGGATCGCGCCCTGGGCCAAAGGCAGGCGCCAAACCGCTGCGCCACCCAGGGATCCCTCCCTCTCCCTTTGACTGCCACTCTCCTGCTTGTGTTCGCACGCTCTCTGTCAAATGAATAAAATTAAAAAAAAAAAAAGGCAACTAATTTAATTCACATTATCTCAATGCAAAAAAAAAAAAAAAATCCATCCAGGAAAAAAAAAGTATTTAGCAAAAAAAAGAGTAAAAGAGAACATTTTATCTGGGAAAGGAGAGTTTTGCAAACTTTTTATTAAAGAGCCAGATAAGAATTTGCAGCTTTGCAAGCCACATTATCTTTGTTGCACAACTCAGCTTTGTCATTGTGGTATGAAAGCAGTTATAGACAACATTTACATTAATGGACATGGTTGTGTTCCAGTAAAACCTTAGTTACAAAAATAGTTGGCAATCCAGATTGGGTCACGGACAGTGAACTACCAACTCCTGAGTTAGAGGCTCTCTATAAAACATCCTGGTATTCACCACAACTAATGGTAAAACCACTTCCTTTGAGATAAAAACAATACAAAACTTCCCACTGGTTAAAATTGTGAATCACATTGCATTTGAAGTTCTAGTCAATGCAATAAGGTAAGAAAAATAAATGAAAGGTACAAGAATTAGGAAGGAAGAAGTAGAACTGTCATTACTTGCCAAAAAATTAACTATGAATATATAAAATCCAAAAGACCTTACAGATAGCTTTAATGAGGAGAATTTAGCATGGTTTCTGGATACAAAAATCAATATAAAAATGTATTCCTAAAATAAATAAAATCTTAAGTGATATCATTTACAATATTATCAAAAATATAAATTACCTAAGAACATATAAAAGTATGCATAAGACTTCTACAGAGAAAAAAGAAAAAAGACTTCTACATAGAAATTTACAAAATTAATTGAGACACATTAAGAAGGCCCAAATAAGCAAATGCATGAATAATAATCATTCTATTTTAGAGATGTCAATTCTCCCCTGCTGTATAGACTCAATACAATTATAAACAAAATCTCAAAACAGTCATTTTGTGGAGTTTGACAAGCTGATTCTAAAATATATATAAAATTTCAGAAGTCAGAATAGTCAAAACATAAGAATGAGGGAAAAGGATTTGCTCTCGCTAATATCAAGACTTATTTTAAAGCTCAAGTAAATAGAAAAGTATGTTACCAGTCCAATGACAGAAACCTAAGAAACAGGCCACACTGGTACAGGAACTTCTATATGACAGAAGTAGCACTGTCAGTATAGACATGGTAGATTTTTAGGTAAATGGTGCTAAGAAAATTAGATATCTATGTGAGAGAAAATAAAACCAGACTCTTATTCACAAAATACTAAATCAATCAGATAGACTAAAATGAAAATATTAAAACTATAAATTTTTAGAAAATAATAGAGAAACATATCCATATGATCTTACAGTAGAAAAGGATTTCTTAAATAAAACGTAAAATTGTTCATGAGGAAAATGATCAATAAATTCTTCCACATAACATTAAGAACATCTGCTTATCTAAAGAACTATAAAGAAAATTAAACAAGTCATAGAGAGGATGATATCTACTATACATAAACAAAAATATTTGGTATCTAGAATATAAAAAAAAAAAACTTATAGGTTTAAAAAACAATACAGTAACATTCATTGCAAAGAATTTACATGGATAAGAAAAATAAAATAGGGCAGCCCGGGTGGCTCAGTGGTTTAGCGCCACCTTCAGCCCAGGGTCTAATCCTGGAGACCTGGAATCGAGTCCCACGTCAGGCTCCCTGCATGGAGCCTGCTTCTCCCTCTGCCTGTGTCTCTGCATCTCTCTCTCTCTCTCTCTCTCATGAATAAATAAATAAAATCTTTTAAAAAAATAAAAAGTACAATTGAAAAATGGGCAAAACTTTTAACTAGGCAAAGTGACAAAAAACAATATATAGTCTAAATGCCAAATAAACATAAAAGCTGAATCTCAATATCATTAGTAAGCAGGGTCATGAAAATCTCCATAACCATTATGTATCTGTCAGACTAACAAAACTTTTTAAAGTGTAATTATACTAAGTATTGGTAAGGATGTGGCAATGAAAACTCACATACTATTGGAAAACAATTTGTCATTTTCTGGTAAAATTGAAGATTTATATTTCTATCAACTCAACAATTACACATTTAGAGAAATTAATATGTGTGCATTAGAAAACAAAATAAGACTGTTCACAGTTGGAAATGCCCCAAATGCACCCCAACACTAAGATATGTATATACTGTATTAGAGCCATATAATGAAATACTATACAGCAATGAAAATAGATGAATTATATACAACTATAGCAAATACCACAATGTGGGTAAGTTTCACAAATATAATACTGAGATACAAAAGCTAGGAAAAAGAGGAATATGTAATTCCATTCAAACAGGTTTTTAAAAACAGCTTAACTAAAGTGTAAATTTTAGAGATGCATATATAAGTATTAATATCTCCTTTCATTTCTTTGCAGTTCTAGGACAAAAGACCACAGAATAGATACCTCCAGGTCAAAGAGGCAGGACTGTGATCAGAGAGTGACAAAAAGGGCTGAGATTCCAGAGGAGCTGGCCAGCTTCTATTTCTTGACCTCAGTGGTGGCTACATAAGGTTCACCACAGGACTTTTTGTTCACATGACAAATATTTGTTTTATAAGTTGTTCTATATACATATTATATTTTATAATAAAGAAAAAAGCAAAATAAAGCAAAACAGCAAAACAAGACTACTCTAGCAGATCCTTGAACAACACAGGTTTGAACTGAATAGGTCTAATTGCTGGCAGGTTTTTTTTAATATAAATATGGTATTGTAAATATATATTCTCTTATGATTTTAATAATTTTTCTAGTTCATATTATTGTAATAATATAGAAAATATTACCATACAAAATATATGTTAATCAACTGCTTATGTTATCAATAAGGCTCTGGTCAATAGTAGGCTATCAATAGTTAAGTTTTGGGGGAGTTAAAAGTTATATATCAATTTTCTACATCATAAGGGGTTAATGCCCCAACCCCCACATTGTTCAAGGTTCAACTATATCCTTCTTTGTAATATCTAGGTTCTTGTTCACTGAAGCCTTGAATTTTCATTCCATTATACCAAATAGCTTTCATATAATTTTTATATTTTAAAAATTATATTTTTCCTACTTAAATGTATTCCCCTGTATTATTGAACTTCATTTTCTGGAATATAGGAGACCTCTCATCATGTTTACTTATACTGTAACAAATCTATAGATCAAAAACAAAGCACTACATGCAGAATAGCAGTCTTCCCCACCCTACTCTCCAAAGCTAGTTAAGACAAAAACTTTACCTGATGCAGAACACACACAACAATAACATGGATATACAAAGGAGATATGAGGGGCTTTGTCTATCTTGCAACAGATGAAAATACGTAAATGACAATCACATGATTTGTACACATGTTAGACTGCAAATATACACAACATGCTTAGAGCAATCCAACATGACTGACTACTCAAATACGTTATTCTTTTGCATAGGTTTCCAAACTTCTACCAAAAAGTATTATTAAACAGAGGATATGAGAGAGTTTATGAGTTCAAATTAATACCTTTAAATGCTGGATTTTTATCCATTTATTAAATATCAATCCTACACACTATAAAAGATAATTACATTCAATGCCATAATAGGGTCTCAATCCCATACATTAAAAACTAGAATTAAAAACGGTATTAATGGACACATTACAAAATTATTAAGTAGCAGTATTTTTTAACACAGTTTTTATGAAGCTATATTAGCCTGACATTCCTCTGTGCCTAGAATCTGTCTTCTCACTTCTATTTTGAGACTTTGGCCATTTCTCTGATAGCAATGCCAATAGAGTTGCCAGTTGCCATTAATCTCAGTTCTATGAAAGAGTAAATCATTACCACAAGCAATTAAACAATAAATGCATTAAAATAAGACCAATTAGAGCTAAGTCTAGACATTCACAATGTAGTTATGAGACAGGCTTGTCATAATCATTTCAATTTTAACTGCAAATGTCTTTAATAATTCTTTCCAAAAGAAGCAAGACTGAAGATTCTGTTGTGGGAGTACCCAAATACAGTAGGGTTTAAATTGAAATACTCCATCAGGAATTTCAGTTGTACAGTTGCAAGGCTTTCCTGTACCATTAATTTTTATGCACACAATTGGTCCTGAGCTTCGTTGGCCAATAATCTACCATTCACAACCACTCTGAGATTTTTAACTGTATCCGCTCTTTTCCACATTTCCAACCTCTAATCAATTGCTATATAAAGAGGAAGAGAGTTCACAGTCTATGACTGTATGTGATTTTTCTTTCCTTTAGATAGTCAACATTACACAGAAGACTGATTTCAAGGTGTTTTAATAATTTGGGACTCCGTGGGAATAAAAATATCTGAGGTCTTCTTGAACTCAGGTGATCTTTACAAATATATCAGTTATTGTTTCATGTTATTTCTTAATACTGTCAATGTATGGATGAATTTAGGTATTTTTCTAGAGGAACTCTGAATAAATTCTTTAATTTCTGAAGCTTTTGTTGTTGTTATTCTTGTTGTTGTCCAGTTTCATATGCCATATTTTAATTACCCCAAAACACTATTTTCTATCCTAAGGAAATAGAGAAATAATGTAGTCCGTTATCTAATGACTTGTAGACAGCTGCAAATTTTAATTTCTCCCATCTACTGACATAGCAACAGCTTTTCTCATTAGGGTAATAAAAGGATAGAAAAGCTGTAAATATAGATGTAAATATTCCAATTTTGTTGGCAGAGAAAGAGATTAGGGTTGGAGAGAGAGAATCTGATAAAGCAAAAGGAACTCTCCCTGAAAATCTAAGCAAAAACAGAAATGTCCATAAGTATACCAAGTGATTACAGGGATTAGGAGGTTACGAAATGTCATATTTTTATTTATTGCCATTAACAAGATATTTCTCAATAAAGGCAACTATAGTTGGGCATAAATGATATTGAGGATCTGCCCTGTGTTTGATGCCAATGAGCAGCATACAAGAAGCATAGTGGTTTGGTACAGGTAAAGAACACAGACAGGTATCCTCCACTCCAATCAGGCTGAGCCCAAATCCCAAATTGGTGTCTAATCTTAGGTGTCAACCTTAATGACTTAAAAATACACTACTCAACAATTACATAGCAACTGCATCAATTTTTAGTGGACCACATATGTCCAGTTTGGATCCTTGAATGGGCATCAAAGTTAGAAACAACTTAAATTGCAAATAAAATATTCAGTGCATGATCACATATATATAATAACAAAGCTTTCTAGGAAGAGAATCCATAGCATTTAGGAACATATTTTTAAAATGTATACAATCTTGCAGAATGTTTCATATATTTGGGATTTACATCACATTTAGTTCTGGATCCCATCAGAATAACCTCTACTCATGCAGACACAAGAAAATATTTCATTAGGGTTATGTAACTAAACATCTCAAGACTTTATTTTACTTAAAAAAAAGTCTGAGTGGATTTTTTTTTCATCTAACTATATCAAGCACTATAAACAGTATACTTTAAAAATAACTAAGGAAACTATGTCTTCTTGAATTGAGATTTTGCCAACGCAAAGAAATAGCTCATATTTTCATCTATCATTGCTGACTGGTTTCAGGAATTAGAAACAGAAATGTAATGATAGGAACATGAACTTTTAACAATGGTTGAAACATACTCTAGCCTTGTTCCAAGTCTGCTGTCACCCACCACATCTTATTATGACAGTTTAAAATGTCTTCACTGATAGCAGCATTTGAAGGATTAATTTAAGATGAAATCCATGTTTGCTTGTATACGTAATAGGGAGAGTGTGGGAGGTTAATAAACGTATATTTCTCATGGAATTAAAAGAGAAGGACACAGTGTTTCTATCAAGGGAAAAACAGATAAGAGGGAAATGTGTCTGTGACATGAGTATAAAAAATAACTCAATCTCCTCTTGAAAATTAGTGTAGGCCTAGTAAACTATGTCCTTAAAAAAGCAGTCTGACTAAAATATCTCGGCCTACAATCAAGGAAAAAAGTCACTACAAATTGAAAATATAATCAGGCACCATAATACTTCATTCTCCTATGCCCCTAGAAATTAGAGAAACTGAAAAAAATGTGTGTAAAATTATTCTAAGCTCTAACATTCTACAGTGATAGTGCTACAAATATACCAAAGTCTAATTTATATTTGTTAAATATAGTTGACCTTTATATCTATACATCAGTATTAATGTTGGCTCTCTTTACACATAAATAAATAAATTCCATCAAACCTAAATAATTGGAAGATCATGTTTAACTCCTAAACATACATAATTATCTATGTTAAAACAAACAGCATGTTTATCACATTGGGCATATATTATAGGTCAAGTTTTACCTCAAATCCCAGCCAACATACTCATGATTAATTTTTCTTATTCATTCTACATCATTCATTCTTACATGAACATTGGCATGTGATAATAGGAAGAATTTGTTCCTTGCAGTGAGAAAGACCTGAGTTCTAGCCTCAGAACCACTATATTCTAACAAATTGACCTTAGAGAAGTACCTTGATAGCCCAACTTTTCCTTCTGTAAAACAGAAATGACAACAGCTCCTTTGCAAAGATTTAAGAAATCTGACTTAATAGAAACATGTTTTCCTTTAGTCCATAGCTGTCATTGCTCTTTAATCTTTTTATTCCAACTCTGATTTCAAATTCATGTGTTAAAACTAGTCAGAATAGTGACTGACACATATGGCCCTCAATGTATAAGGACAACTGATGGTTAATATAAAAATGGTCATGGTAGCTTACACTTGTGGATAATATCTTAGTTTTATGTTTAATCCTAAAGAACATAAATATCCTAAAAATCAAGAGTCCTAAGAAATGGATTGATTCTATTTGATATTTAAGAGTTAACAACAATGTAAGTCAAAGTTAAACCACATCACTGTTCATTTTTGCATTTTTCATTCTAATGTCTATGATACAAATGGAAGATATGACTCATCTCTTATTTGCAAATTACCTCAGCAAACATGGAAACAATTTACAACCAATCATGCTACGTATTAAAATTTCACAATACTCTGTCATCTGTCATTGTCATCAAGAAGACCACTTCCCTCATACTAACTTCTGTTTTGTATTTTAAAACTGACTACACAGTCATCCAATACATTAAAAAGAGAATCTCTTAAAACAATTTGCTCTGAGAGGGATAATTCAGTGTGGAAGACTATTTCCTCTTAATTGACGTCCTAAACATTTTAATTGGTTTGACTACACACTAATTATCAAAGCTTCAACCTTGTCATTGCCAAAACTCTTTCATTATTAATGTACCCATCACAGTAACATCCTGTAGGTCCCTAAAAACAAGTTGTTGGAAAATTCTTAATCAAGAGCATACCACTGACAGTAATAAAGGTCCTGTCTTTCAAAAACAGGACCTGAGAGGCACCTGGGTGGCTCAGTGGTTGAGCATCTGCCTTCTGTTCAGGTCATGATCCTAGGGTCCTGGGATCTAGACCTGCATCAGGCTCCCTCTAGGGAGTCTGCTTCTCCCTCTGCCTATGTCTCTGCCTCTCTCTATGTGTCTCTTGTGAATAAATAAATAAAATTAAAAAAAAAAAAAACAGGACCTGAGAAGGAGGCATTATCCATTCACATCTCATATTTTCCTTTTTGATTTGCTTCTTTAGTTCCTAGAGAATTACAGGTCATAACATGTATTAGCCTGGACTCTAGGATTGCAAGTGACAGAAATCCAATTTAATTAGTTTAAGCACGAGAGTAAACAGTGGATGGAGTCTCATCACTGTGAATGGTATCTTATCACTATGGTTGAGGTCATGTACTATGGATTCTTATTTTTGCTCCATCCTTTTTTTAGCTGTGCAATCTTTGGCAAGAGAATTAAGCTTTTCCTTCCTTGGGTCCTACAAAATGGGGACAGAAATAAAACTTATCTCATGGAACTGCTGAGACAATTACATGATTTAATACATATAAAGCACTTGGAAAATAGCCTGGCACATAATAAATGCTTAATAATTTTTTAAATGAGTAGAGATAAACCTAATTTTAGAGAGAATTGGCATGAATATTATCATGATTCACTTATTCTGGGGTTTTTTGAATCTACATTTCAATATTTCTTAACTTCAGACAAACAGCTTAGCAACCAGTTTGAAAGAGACTTCTTTCTTCAGATCAATATAAAATATTTCAGGAAAAGACTGATTGACCCAGTTTAAATCATGCACCCCTTCCTGGACTAGCCACTTTGACTGCAGATGAGGTTCTATGATTAGCAAGCCAAGTCTCCTAGTTAATGTCTGTTGATTCAGCATAATGACTAAAAGTACAATTATAATTTCCATATCATTTTTAATGTAGTATTCTTGCCAAAATGTTTAATCTGAGGCTAATTACAAGGAAACAATAAAAAATATCTAGGTTGTGAGACATTTTATACTATAGTCATGGATGCTTAAAAAATTTTAAGATAGATTGATTGAGATTAGAAAATATGATAACCCAATGAAATGCATGATTCTAGGAAATAATGAAATATCTACAAAGAACATTTTGGGAACAGTTGTGTGTGATGGCAGTACTGTACTTATGTTGGAGAATGTCCTTGGCTCCATGATATAAACGCTGAAGAATTTGACAGGAAATTTTCAAAATGTCTGCATCTGATTTTCAAGTGATTCGGAGGGGGATAAAAGGCTATATATGGAGCAAAATGTCACAAAATACTAACTATTGTTAAATATGGATGAATCAGTATATTATATTCATTGTATTATTTTTCTTATGCTTCTGTAGGTTTTACATTTTTTCAAAAAAAATCAGGGGGAAAATAATCCCTTTTAAGTAATAAATTATATTACTATGTCTATCTATGATGGGACCAATTTGGGCTGGTTGTCTATCCTTGAACAATTACTAGGTAATGTTTGACAGGGAAGCAAAAACATAAAAAATGATGGCTAGTCCCATTCACAACAGTCATCTAAAATATGAGGAAGAAGAGAAAATTCCCAAGGAATTTGAAACCGAAGAATCACTGTGTATCAGGCGGGCACCCAGTTCATGTACTGTAACATGCAAATTATCTCTAGTCCAAATGCTGTTATTCTTGAATTCTGTTTTTCAGGTGGAATAAACCAAAACCGGGGTCCTTTTAGCAAAGGAAATACCTTTTTCTCACTTGCTTCCCTGAAATTGCCATGGTCTTTTACATGTACCTTGTCTAGGTCAGGAAAACTTCACTGAGAGAGGCTTAGGAATTCTTCATATCATAATCCCAATGGTTGGGCTTCATCCAATCTGAAAACTATTGACATTTATCCCTTAATGCTACTATTTCTCTAGAACCCTCTCTTCCCCTAACCAAAGTCTATGAGAACCTATTTTCCTGTCATAAATCTTCTTTTGCAGTCAATAAACTTTTAAAGAGAATGTTCATCAGTTTTTTTCATAATTTTGTAAGATATTTGAGAAGTCAGGCTAAAGACCTTGGAATTAGAATCCCAAATCTACCATTTCTAAGATGTCACTTTGGGCAAGTTACTTTACATCTCTGAAATTCAGTTTCATCATCATTAAAAATGAGAATAATCACATCTGCCTTGCGAAATTGTTATAAGTATTAGAAGAAATTAGAAAAAATAACATAAAACATGTAATAGCTGCTTTCTATAAATAAGAATGATGATGATGATATCCCAGCTCCTGCCCTTGGGGACCTCACTGTCCAGTAACCTCTATCTCCTTACCTGATTTCCTGCTGATCCCAACCAATTAGAACTTGCTTCCAAAACAAATGTCTATGCCTCTATATGTGCAAGTGTAACACAGAAATACAGGCTTTTTTTTAATGTCTGAGACATTAACCTAATTGCACAGCACCTTACTTTCATTTGCATCTTGTTTTGTTAAACATTACCCAAATCCAAATGAATTACAGTACATCAAGTTTTAAAATTTCTTCCCTTTCAGACCTCTCTATATAAGATATTACTTTCTCTTTGCATAAAAATACTTGACAATCCCTTAATTTAGGTTTTTCCCATCACTAAATATGTCTAAATGTTTTTGTGAGTAAGTAGGACCTTGTTACAGAGTAATACGTCATCGGGAAGACAGAAGACACAGCTGGTGTATTATCTGGTGCAAATCCATTCTTTCCAGATTAAGAATCTTTGTTAGCAGTAAGTGTGTAATAGATTGGAAAGAATGTAGTTAAGCTATTTGGTATGAGGTTTTGATTCACAGAATTAGAAGAAAATTACTTTATTTAGGAAATTAAGAAAGCAAGATTTCAATATCAGTATATGAAATAATTTGGAATACTAAAGGTCACTGATATTTGCTCTAAATTGAATACAGGAATTTCAAATATGGACTGGAAACTAGTCAGGGTTGAAGAACCCAATATTTTCATCTTTATACCACAAATAGCCTAATACAGAGACAAAACAGGAGACTACTAATAAATTCTGGATAATTAATTAACAAATTAACATAAAAATAGAATGAATTTTAATAAGCATTTAGGGCCATAATATTCCAAGAAACTAGTAGAACCTCAATTATGTTAGAAAATGTCTTCAATTTTAAGCCATTTTAAGAAGGACATACATTTCATATATATTCAAGAGTGACCTTGTATATAGATAGTTGCCCTTATAATATGATTTCAGAAATTCCTAAAGGTCTGCTATAGTTTTGAATATGATTTCAAATTACTAAATGTTCTTGTAAGATTCCATTGTAGTAAATCATTGTACATAAGCCACTAGAAGCAGAATCTAAAGTTTACAAAAACAGACAATGGCTGAAATTCCCTATGCAGCTAGATAGTAACTTCCTCCTCCCTCTTAACCCCTTAACCTCAAAAAAAAAAAAAAAAAAAAAAAAAAAAAAAGGAAATAGGATGTTGCACACAACCATGAAGTATTGAGAAGAGAAGACTCTTGAGACAGCCAAACACAACAGTGCAGTTCTCCATATGAGCCTTGAAAGAGAAGTGTTGGAGTTGCCTAGAGTAGAGTAATCAAAGTATTTTTCCACTCAATTCTGTGTACTTCTTACAGAAGACACTGATTAGCCAAATGCTAAAATAACTGGTCCCAGTTTTAGAGCCCTCTCTTAAGATGAGAGCCTTGGTTTCCCCATCAGTCTAGAGAATCCATCTCTCTACCAACACTTTCTGTACTTTGGCTATCTCCACATCAGTTTCATTTATCTATAGCTGTATAACAAGCTGCCACAACTTTTAGTAGCTAAGCAGGGACAGCCTCCTCTTCGCATGTGATAGACATTGGAGCTCTACAGGGACTCAAAAATCCAAGATGGCTTCTCCTACCTGCCTGGTATACAGCTGAAATGCTGAAAGGGTTGGAGGCTGTCTATGCCTCAATCTTTCCACTTGGAGGTACTCCTTTATCACTGGCTTGGGGCTTCAAAAGAGCAGCGGAGAAAGCCAGGATTCTTTATTTTTTTTTTAATTTTTATTTATTTATGATAGTCACAGAGAGAGAGAGGGAGGCAGAGACACAGGCAGAGGGAGAAGCAGGCTCCATGCACCGGGAACCCGATGTGGGATTCGATCCCGGGTCTCCGGAATCGCGCCCTGGGCCAAAGGCAGGCGCCAAACCGCTGCGCCACCCAGGGATCCCGAAAGCCAGGATTCTTAAAGTCCAAGCTCACAACTGGCATATTTTCATTTTGTCCCATTCTGTCAGTAACAGTAAGTCAGTCACAAGGTCAGTAGACACCCAAGGGTAGAGTAGAGAGATCCCATCTTGGAAGAGAGGAGTGGCACACACTTACAGGAATGGGAGAAACTAAACCTTTGCAGAAGATCAACTTATAATTTAACTTCAGCACATTTAGATAATGCCCAGTATGCCATCACCTTAGATGATGACAGATGAAATTATGTTCCTACTTCCCAAATTTCTGTATTATTGATGGATAATACAAACCACTTTTTACTTTATAATTTTTGCATAAAATAATCTAAGTATTTCTACAGTCTTAGTGAATTGAGGGTAGAGTCACTGTGAAGGATTCTGGGTAAGTAGGGTAAGTCCTTCAAAAATGACACCCAACTCACTAAAATGTCATTTTCTCATCTTATTGCAGTTCCAGTCTTGCCATTACAGTCCTTCTTTATAGTAAAGCATTAAAATGGGAATAAAAATGTGCATGTGTTACCCAGGAATACAGAACACTATTAGGAATAAACACAATTATAAATGTCAGCTTAGAAATCACCTGTACAAGGTCTTTGTAGAAAGAAACATGAGAGAAGCAATTTGAGGAGGATAAAAGAGAAAAGGGGTACAATAGAGAGAAAAAAATTTAAACCAGAAAAAGTTGACACAGATGCCACTCTTAAGAAAGCCCCTTAAAAGAAGCAAAAGGTGTAACATAAGTGAGACATACTAAAGAGAAATTCACCTATAGTAATGTAATTCCATTTGGCTAACAAGGTTCCATGAGAAAAAAAATGGATGAGGTTTTGGCTTCATCAGTGGAAACTACAATGCAATTGACTAATTATTAGTGTATTATTCTTAACTGACCTCATCGGTTACAGCAGGATTTTATACTGATTTCCAATTTTCTGTATCCTGATACTAATTACAGAATTGAATCTCTGAAACCTCTTATGTATCTAATACTAGTAATAAAAATATTTTTAAATTGCCAAAATAGACACTACTTCAAATATCAGTTTGTACTTTTTATTAGAATTTAAAGGATTATATATATAATAGTAACAAAAGCCACAACTGTGCTGAATAGACACTTACATTTTTTAAAAAATGCAACTTCTTACTGATTAAACACATTAATCCATGCAAGAAATATCTCATGGTCATTATGTATAAGGAAACAACAGGGATTCAAAGAAGAACTGTTTGCCGTTGAAGAGCTTAAAGTCTAGCAGGGGAGATAAAATATAAAGAAAATAGCCATAATATCACATGAGGTGTAAAAATGCCATAGGAGAAACACAAAGGAAAACTGCTATAGAGTGTCAGAGGATACTTGATACGCACTTTGAAAGGTGGGTAGAAATTTTAGAGCAGAAAACAGGAAGAGAAGAGCACTCAACATGGATGCCATGGGGCAAACAATAAAAACTCTTCTTTCCAGGAATAAAAAGTATAGAAAATTGGAGAGTTGAGAAATATTTAAGGTAGGTGGAGAATAATAATAAAAAATTGAAAGTTGAAGAGGTAGATAGGACTATCACTGTCATGCTAAAGATTTTGGGTTCTATTCTAAGTTTTTAAAATATCTTTGCCTAAGTACACTCAGAAGAATTTTTTTAATGTATACTTCTTTGCATAATTTTTCTTTACCATTATGATGTTTTACTTGTTTAAATACTGGCAAGGATATGATTTCTACTAATATCATAAATATTAACATTTAAAAACACTTGTTACATCATTCTTTTAATCTAACCATTGGAATTCAGAATCAACTATTTGAAAAATACATGCAGCCACTCCTAGATAATCAGAAATTTGACATTATTTCCTTTTGTTTCTTGAACCGCTTCTATTCTCATTCTCCTTCATAATTTTATCCTAATTGTCTTAAAAGTCTTTATAGATCAAGCTTTCATATTTCTCTGGAGGAAAAATACTTAGTATATAAAAGAAATTTAGTTTGTTTATACCTGTTATCAAAAGGCTGTGTTTTACAAAAATGTCCCAGATTAAGTTACCATTACCATGATTATCAGTACACAACTGATCAAAACAAATATTTTCAAATTTTGATAAATATTACTAATTATAAATGTTAAAAACATTATTGGAAATGTATCCCTTAACAAAATAGATGAGACTTTTAAAAAAAAAACTCATTTTGTGAATCATGGATGAGTATCACTTACACAGAATCAGATTCAGCATCAACTCTAACTCTATTTTTTCTCTTAGAAATGTTTATAGATGTTATGTAAATAAGTATATGACAGTAAAAGGAATTGTTATAAAATATCACTCAATTCTTTGAACTCGACTTAATGTGTCAAAAATCACAATGATCTATCATCAAAAATTATTTTTAGCTATCATCTGATTAGATCCACCTTAATTTCATGCAAAGCAAGGATTAGGTATCATGGTTGATCAAACAAGAGAATGTTAATAGAATCCAATTATCACCAATATTTTAAATTGCCCCTTTTTTGACACTTCAAAAATTTTACAGTCTGAGTCAGTGTATAAGATTCAGAATAAGTGAAGCAGGAACCTCTTTTGTCAGACTAGAGAAGGACGACTCTTAAAAAAAAAAAAAAAAAAAGCCATAGGAAAGAAAACCACAGTTTGCATCCCAACTCCACAGCAGGTAGAACACTGCAATAGGGAATAATTGACAGTTTTTGATCAGGGAAGTAATACAATTATAACTGTGCTTTGGAAATACTAAACTGCAATGTACAGATTGGGTTCAAAGAAGCTGTTCTAAGCAAGGAAACAAATGGAGACTGTACAGTAGATTAAAAAGTGTTAAAGAGGGTGTGAACTAGGAAACACTTTGATGCATAAGGGAGCAAAAAACATAATGAAAAAAACATTATAGAATAAAAACCAAAATGATTTAGTAAATAAACAAAATTTTATGTGGAAAATAAATCTATCATTTCCCTCTCACCCATTCAGTGAATAAATATTTTTTAAGTGCTTGATATATGGCTAATGTGAAGGCAAATATAAAAGGATGGCATACAGGAAGACCATTCAGTAAAATTATTTATGTGCTATGATAGAATACTGGTACAGGTCTTCAGGCTCTCTTAAAAGATAGGGGAAATCATTGGAAGGGTTGTAAGCAGAATTGATTTCAAAGGGCAAAAGGATCTCTGGAAGACTTTGAAATCTTGCATATTCTAATTCACTAGTCTGGGTATCTCTTCTTCTATTCAATATAATATCAAAATCTGTCCATTTTTTTTCCTTTAAAAAGTGAGTTGTATTGATACCTTCCTGTTGCTCTTACTACCCAATAGATTACCTTTAAATTTGTCAAAAGCAAAGAATTAGATATTATTTTACCTATAAAAGGAAGTTACCCAGTTATTAGGGCCCAATTATACATCAATATTTCAAACTGTCCCTCTTTTAGCACTTTGGAAATTTTTACAGCCTGAAGCAATGCACAAGACTCATGATGAATCTTAAACAGAACCGTCCCATCTGCATTCCTGATTCAAGAAGTATAGTGTGCACCAAGTGCCAACTACATCAAAGCCTACTTCTGCTCCCCAGTTATTAAGTCCCTCCATAGCTGGCCTCCCTTTGACCTAATCTCTGTTAAATATTCTTATTGATTCCAACATGCCATCTGCATTTTCATCAGATTATCTTCGCAATATGGACCAACAACAGCTAGATTCATTCCCAAGTCTGCTTATGCTTTTTTCTATTTCTGCCATATCATTCCCATTTGCTTATACCATGTCCCCACTCATACACACATTGGAAATGGACACTCTTCCTGACTGATGTCCAGCTTCCCTTCAAGATCTACCTCAAGTTTTACATACTACATGAAGGTTTTTCTGTTACTCCTACACATAATATTTTCCTCTATATTGATTTGCATTTTGATTAATTAATTCTCAATACAATTTCAGGGGCACCTGGCTGGCTAAGTTGGTTAACCGTCTGACTCTTGATTTCGGGTCAGGTCATGATCTCAGGGATGCAATATCATGATCCCATCACAATGCATGCTCAGCATGGAGTCTGCTTGGGATTCTCTCTTTCCTTCTGCCTCCCTCCCACTTGTGCTCTGTCTAAGTAAATAAATAAATAAAATCTTTTTTTAAAAAATTCAATCCCATTTCCATTTACTAGATTATTTAAGGTTGGTCTTATTATTTCTTTTCTTTTTCAAAGGAACTTCCCCTCTCCATATAATCAAAGTCTCCAGTGTTAAATGTAAACAGACAGAATTTTATTCCAGATATTATCTTTTAGATACATATACTCATAATCAAATTTTCCAATATAACACTATGAAATCCAAAACATTAAGGCTTTCTACTTCTCTAGGGAATTACTATTAATTTCTGGAAACCCTGGGAAAGTAGTTCCTTCTGTAGGACGAAGGCATTCTTTCCCCTTCTCCCAAACCATAAATTCAAAGGAATAAACAGTAAAGACGAAATCCCTGATACTCCCACTGTTATATTCCTTATCAGCAATAAGACTTATTTTAGGATGAAATTCAAAGAGGAAGCATATATAGTGGAGAATTTTATTCATTCATTCATTCATTCACTGGGAGAGGGAAGAGGGAGAGAGAGAGAGACTCTTAAGTAGGCTCCACATCCAGCATAATCTAACAACCCTGACTGAGATCACAACCTGAACTGAAATCAAGAGTCAGATGCATAACCAAGTGAGACAGCCAAGCACCCTGAGACAATCTACTTTAAAAACAGAATGACTATCCTCAGCATTTCAAAACCATTATTTCAAGAGGTTAACAAAAGTCAACATATTAAGAATGCTTTTTAAAATTATGAGCATTGTTGGGCAGCCCTGGTGGCTCAGTGGTTTAGCGCCACCTTCAGCCCAGGGCGCGATCCTGGAGACCTGGGATCGAATCCCACATCGGGCTCCCTGCATGGAGCCTGCTTCTCCCTCTGCCTGTGTCTCTGTGCCTCTCTCTCTCTCTCTCTCTCTCTCTCATGAATAAATAAATAAAATCTTTAAATATATGATCATTGGTTTGTTTTGTTTTGTTTTGTTTTTTATGATAGTCACACACAGAGAGAGAGAGAGAGAGAGGCAGAGACACAGGCAGAGGGAGAAGCAGGCTCCATGCAGGGAGCCCGACGTGGAATTCGATCCCGAGCCTCAGGATCGCTCCCTGGGCCAAAGGCAGGCGCTAAACCACTGGGCCACCCAGGGATCCCTATATGATCATTGTTAATATTGCTAGTAATTAAAATTTATACTCCCAAAGTATACTTCTTCCTCAAATTAATAAACTGCAAGTAAAAGAAAATTTAAACTAAATTCATATTGGGTAGGTATCAGTCTCTACTGATACTTCCAAGTCATGGTAGTAGGCAAAATATGATACACAGAGGAAATGGATCTTATCACAGAGTTGAGAGCCAGTTTAGCAATCAGGTTTTTGTTGATTTATGAAGTGTATTTATGAATAAAAGCACAGAACAGCAGGTTGCAAAAATTCAAGTCAAATATCCAATCAATGATTATCTTGCTTTTCCAACAGTTTTGACTATCAAAAAGATCCACAGCAGATGTCCAAGTGCTTTTTTTGATTAGAAACCTTCTATTTCCCAAGTTAGTCCATCTGTCAGAGATAAGTTATGATTATTAAAAATAAACTTCTTAAAGTAAGTCAAAAATCTGTCACCCTTTAGCTTCACTCATCAATGCTAGTACTAGTCCTTCAGGTCATAAATAATTGAATGCACTCATCACTATCTCTTCCTCTTAAATATATTTTTTTAAAGATTTTATTTATTTATTCATGAGAGACACACAGAGGGAGAGGCAGAGACACAGGCAGAGGGAGAAGCAGGCTCCACACAGGACTCCATGCGGGACTCAATCTCGGGTCTCCAGGATCATGCCCTGGGCTGAAGGCCGGTACCAAACCGCTCAGCCACCTGGGGATCCCCCCTTCTTAAATATTTAAAAATGACTTTACAACTCTCCTTTATGTTTTCTCTTTTATTTATTTTTTTCAAGATTTTATTTATACATGAGAGACAGAGAGAGAGAGAGGCAGAGACACAGGCAGAGGGAGAAGCAGGCTCCATGCAGGGAGCCCAAAGTGGGATTCCATCCTGGGTCTCCAGGATCATGCCCTGGGCTGAAGGCAGCGCTAAACCGCTGAGCCACCCGGGCTGCCCATGTTTTCTCTTTTAAATGCTGAATATGTCCAGTTTCTTTTATACTACTTCCTATAACATGGATCTTAACTTTTTCATTTTCTTGGTCTCTCTTGCCCATGAATGGCTTTTCCAGTGTGACTCTCTAAAAGGACTACAATCTTATCACGTCACACCTATTAGTGGAAGATAGAGCAGGAAAATCATCTTCCTTTTATTTGGTTGCCATACTCAATGAGGTTATAACAGTGGAGTCTACATGCCAAATAATATTGTAGGGAATGAAAATCTTCCCTTCTATACTTTTAGGTTCTGTAGCTAATCTAAGAATTAAAGTGACATAATACAGATTAACCAGATAAAACAAATTTCAGTTATGTACATATGTATAGAAGTCCTCAAGGATATGACTCCAAAGGCCACCAGATGACTAAAGCTTATACACCATCCTGAGCAGAAGAAAGAGAAAAAGATCAAGGATGAAAGCTCAGAGAGGCAATTCCTGGGAAGGTGACAAGAAGAAATATTTGGTTAATAAAGATTTCTCTGCCATGCAGATCATTCAAAATGGATTAAAGACTTGAATATAAGACCTGAAATCATAAAACTCCTAGAAGAAAATATAGGCAGTAAGCTCAGTTGGTAATATTTTTGGACCAGTCTCCCTAGGCAAGGGCAAAAAAGGTAAACAAATTGGACTACATCAAAATAAAAAGCTTTTGCACAGCAAAGGAAACCATCAACAATGGAAAAAGCAACCTACCGAAAGAGAAAAGATATTTGCAAAACATGGATCCAATAAGGGGTTAATATCCATATAATATGAAGAACTTATACAACTTAATATCAAAAACCAAACCACCTGATTTTAACATGGGAAGAGGACTTGAATAGACATTTTTCCAAAGAAGACATATGGATGGCCAACAGACACATGGACAGATTCCCAACATCGCTCATCATCAGGGAAATACAAATCAAAACCATAACCACCTCACGTCTGTCAGAATGCCCAAAATCAAAATGACCAAAAAAACAAGTGTTGGTAAAGACACTGTATAAAGAGAATTCTTGTACACTGTTGGTGGTAATGTAAATTGAGGGAGGCACTGTGGAAAACAGTATAGAGATTCCTCAAAAAAATTAATAATAGGAGGGAGAGGAAGATGGCAAAGGAGGAGGATTGTGAGCTCACTTCCTCACATGGACACACCAAGGCAACAACTATATGTAATACACTCACTCTGAAAATGACCTGAGACTGGCAGAGCAGACTTGTACAGCTAAAGGCATAATGAGAAGGCCACACTGAGAAAGGATAGCAAGGGAAGAGATGTAGTAAGGAACCAGACTCCATGTGTGGCTGTGACCCACAAGTGGGAGGAATGTCACAGGTGTGGTGGCACTCCCTGTGAAGGGAGAGGATCAAGCCCTAAATCAGGTACCACTGGTCTTGGGACCTGCACCAGGAAGACAAGCCCCCATCACAACTGGCTTTGAAAATCAGCAAGGCTTACCTCTAGGAAAGCTGAAGGGCTCTGGGAAATCGAGCTGCCAATCTTAAAAAGACAGCACACTGCATCTTGGCCCAAGATGTAGCACAGAAGTAGCAGTTTGAAAATCACCTGGAGGCGCATGTGATTGACTCAGTCAGCTGAGCATCAACTCTTGGTTTCGGATCAGGTCATGATCTAATGAGTCCTGAGATCAACCCTCGCGTCAGGCTCTGCACTCAGTGGGGAGTCTGGTCTGCCCCTGCTTGCTCACTTGCCCTCTCTCTCTCTCTCTCTCAAATAAATAAATATGTCTCTAAAAAAAAAGGAAAGAAAAGAAAAGCACGTGGAGTATACATAAAGGATATTTATTGATTAATTTTAGTATGTGTGCTAGAGGGGCAGAATTTTCAAAAGTTTTCTCTGAGAATGGAGGTGCTGGTGGATGCATTTCTTTTATCCTCCCTCTAGCTCTAGCTAATCAGGTGTTTGAAGAACCTGTTCTGACACTCTCCATCTACCTGCTAGCCGAGCTTGCCCCACCCAGGTGGTCCCCTGTGGACCCACCTTGCCCAACACACCCTGGCAGGTACCTTTCATCAAATCACAGGAGAGCAAAACCAGGAGAAAAGAACAAAGATTAAGAACAAAGAATACCCATAAATATAAAGGATTCAAAAACAACCAGAAAACATAACAAATTGATATGTATATACCTATCAGCAATTACTTCAAATGTAAAAGGTCTAAATGCATCAATCAAAAGACAAAGGGTGACTAAATGGATTTTTCTTTAAAAAAAAAAAAAAACCCACACTCTTTCTCTCTATATATCTTTCATGAATAAATAAATAAATAAATCTTTAGAAATGAGGGGGGATCCCTGGGTGGCTCAGCAGTTTGGCGCCTGCCTTTGGCCCAGGGCACGATCCTGAAATCCCGGGATTGAGTCCTGCGGCGGCTCCTGGTATGGAGCCTGCTTCTCCCTCCTCCTGTGTCTCTGCCTCTCTCTTTCTCTATATTTATCTATCATGAATAAATAAATAAATAAATAAATAAATAAATAAATAAATCTTTAAAAAATAAAAAATTAATAAAAAATTAAAAAACCCACAAACTTTTAGCAAGATTCATCAATGAAAGAAGGACTCAGAAATGAAAGATGAGAAGTAACAACCAACACCACAGAAATACAAAGGATTTTAAGAGACTACTACAAAAAATTATATGCCAACAAATTGGACAACTTAGAAATTTACAATCTTCCAAGCCTAAATCAAGAAGAAATAGAAAATCTGAACAGACCAATTACTAATAACAAAGTGTAATCAGTAATCAGAAAACTTCCAACAAACAAAACTTCCAGGACCAAATAGCTTCACAGGTAAATTTTACTAAACATTAAAAAAAATTTTTACTAACCATTTAAAGAAAAGTTAATATCTATCCATCTCAAACTATTCCCCCTTGCTAAAAAAAGAAAGAAAAAGAAAAGAAAAGAAAGAAATAGAAGAGGAAAGAGTGCTTTCAAATTCATTCTTTGAGGCCAACAGATACATATAAAGATGCTGAACATCACTAATCATCAGGGAAATGCAAATCAAAGTCAAATGAGATAATGCCTCACACCAGTCAGAATAGCTAGCTTCAAAAAGACAAAAAGTAACAACTGTTGGGCAAGGTTATAAAGAAAAAGGAAACCTCATGTACTCTTGTGGAAATGTAAATTGGTACAGTCACTGTAGAAAACAGTATGGAGAGTCCTAAAAAATTAAAAATAGAAGTACCATATAGCCCAGTAATTCCACTTCTGGGTATTTATCCAAGGAAAATGAAAAGATCTATGTACCCCTGTGTTCACTGCAGCATTATTTACAATAGTCAAGATATGTAAGCAACCTAAGTGTCACCGAACAGGTGAATGGATAGAGGAGATGTGGTGTGCATATACACAATAGAATATTACTTGGCCACAAAGAAGAATGAAATCAACATGGATGGACCTAGAGGGTACTATGCTAACTGAAGTAAGTCAAAGGCAAATACCATATTATTTCACTTATATATTAAATTTGAAAAACAAAACAAGTGAACAAAAACAAAACCAGACTCATAAATACAAAGTGGTAGTTGTCAGAGGGGATACAGATGGGGTGATGAGCAATATAGATGAAGGTGTCCCAGTTATTTTATAACTAAGTCACAGAGATGAAAAGTACTGCATCAGAAACACAGTCAATAATATTATAATAATGTTTCATGGTAACTACATTTATCTCCGTGAACATTGAGTAATGTACAAATTGTTGAATCACTATGTCATACACCTGAAACTAATATAATATTATATATCAACAATACTTCAATTAAAACTGTATTTTAAAAACACATTTTTAAATTAAAAATACAGCCATGGGATCCAGCAATTCCACTTTGGGTATTTTAATATCTTTCTTTTTTAAAGACATTTATTTATTTATTTATTTATTTATTTATTTATTTATTTGAGAGAGTGAGAGAAAGCATGAGCAGGAGGCAGGTAGAGAGAGGGGAGAGCAGACTCCTTGCTGATCAGGGAGCCCAAAGTGAGGCTTGATCCCAGGACCCCAGGATCATGACCTGAGCTGAAGGCAGACACTTAACTGACTGAGCGACCCAGGCACCTCACTTCTGAGTATTTTTCTGAAGAAAACAGAAACACTAATTCAAAAAGATATGTGTACCCCTATGTTTATTGCATTATTTATAGTAGCCAAATTATAGAAGCACCCAAGTGTCCATCAATAGATGAATGGATAAAACAAGAGTCTTTGTGTGTGTGTGTATGTGTGTGTGTTTGTGTGTGTGTGTGATGGAATAATACTCAGCCATAAAAAAGAATGAAATCTTGCCATTTGTAACAACATGGATGGATCTAGAGACTATTATGCCAAGTGAAATAAGTCAGATAGAAAAAGATAAGGAGCATATGGTTTCATTTATATATATGGAATCTAAACAAAACAAATAAACAGATAAATAGGAACACAATCATATATAAAAAAACAAACTATTGGGTTACCAGAGCAGGGAGAGATGGATGTAGGCAAAATAGGTGGTGGAGATTATAAGGTACACACTTCCAATTATAAAACAACTAGGTCATGGGGACATATTGTACAGCTTAAGGATATAGTCAATAATATTGTAATAACTTTCTATGGTAACTAGGCTTAGTAGGGGGATCGTTTTGTAACATATAAAAATATCAAAGCACTTGATATACCCCTGAAATTAATAGAATATTATATGTCAACCATACTTCAATTTAAAAAGGTTATCTCTAGTAATAGCTCTCTTCCTGGCATAGGCTCCTTTCTAATGTAAATTTCCCTCACAAAAGGACAACTTTCATCCTGTTTTCAGAGCTTCTCCAGTCTCTACAAAAGTTTTTCAAAGTAATGAGGTCAAAATAATCTTTATGCCAAAGAGACATCTCTTTAAGAATATGAATATTCCATTAGTAAAAATAATCCAAGAAAATGGCATGTAAACTGATTGCAACTTTCTCTTTGTTTTTTTTTTTTTTAAAGATTTTATTTATTTATTCATGAGAGACACAGAGAAAGAGGCAGAGACATAGGCAGAGGGAGAAGCAGGCTCCCTGCAGGGAGCCTGCTGTGGGATTCAATCCCAGGACCCTGGGATCATGACCTAAACCGAAGTCAGATGCTCAACCACTCACTGAGCCACCCAGGCATCCCTGCCTTCCATTTTTTAAATATATTTAATACTCAAAAGTTTCCATGTTACAAAAAAGCAGTTTTTAAATACAATTAGGATATCAGTGACAGAAATATCAGTTCCCAATCCATATCAATCCTGTCCAGAATTCAAATCTTAAATTATGCTATAAGAAAGCATATTGCTTTGAGGAAGTAAGCTCAATTTTATAATCCAAATAATCCAAAGCAAAAACATTTCATTATTTACACAATCCACTTCATTTACTTAACACTCTCAAATGCTAATGAGTATAATATGAGATCAGATACTGTTCTCTTGTTAGGGGAAGTTCAGGCAAAAAAGATGAAAGCAAAGATTATTCCTAAAATAAAAAACAAAACAATGCCTTAAATCCAGACAAATGCTTTTAACTTGACATACTATTTTGCAATATTTCAAGAAATGTTCAATAGGAAAGAAATCACTATATCAAGATCAAGACCTGAGCTGAGGGATGCCTGGGTGGCTCAGTGGCTTAGCACCTGCCTTCAGCCCAGGGTGTGATCCTGGAGTCTTGGGATTGAGTCCCACATCAAGCTCCCTGCATGGAGCCTGCTTCTCCCTCTGCTTGTATCTCTGCCTCTCTCTCTCTCTCTCTCTCTCTCTCTTTCTCTCTTTCATAAATAAATAAAATCCTAAAAAAAAAAAAGACCTGAGCCAAAATCAAGAGTCAGACACTTAACCAATTGAGTCACCCAGGCACCCACTTTAAGTCCTTCCTTATTATTAGGAAACCATTGAGACACAAGTCATATTTGCTTAATTCCTAAAAGAAAGAGTCATTATCTAGAACAGAATTAGTGAGGTGTTAAAGGCTCTTATACAAATCTTAAATGTGGTCACTCCCAAACTGTGCTTCTCTCATTGTTAAATAAAATGGTTAAGATTTTTAAAGGGAAGACTGACAGAAGGCCTGAAAGACAGAGTTTCTGGTTTTTTAACATTTAAATGTTTTCATTTCTCAAAAGAACCAATTATCATATGGTTCAGGCTGGCCTTTCTCTATGATCTTAAATAAATTCCTTAACTGTACACAACTAAATTATCTTTGTTTATACCTTCTAGGCATCCAAAAGACCCTGACAACAGATACAATATAGTGTTTTTTAGTTCCTTGGAAGAAAAAAAAAATTGAAATCAAGGTATTACTATTATCCCCATATATGTTGTATTTTAATAATGCCTGTTAAGGAATGTATGATATGCTATGGTTTGAATGTCTGTGTTCCCCCCTCCCCAAATTCAGATGTTAAATCCTAATGTTCAGTGTAATGGTATTAGGTGATAGAGCCTTCAAGAGGTTATTAGACCATAGGGAAGAGCCTTCATAAATGGGATTAATACCCTTATAAAAGAAGCTCTGGAGAGCTCCCTAGCCCCCTTCTACCACATGTGGATACAAGGAGGGGTCTGAATGACCCTAAAGAGGTCTCTTACCCAACCATGCTGGCATTATGATCTCAGATTTCCAGCTTCCAAAACCATGAGAGATAAATTCTGTTTTTTATAAGCCACCGAGTTGGTGACATTTTGCTATTACATCCCAAAAAGATTAAGACAAGAGATTTATTAGAAATGTGTTGAGGTCAAGTCCTCTGCAATGAATAGAACTCTAGCAGAGTATTAGGCCCAATTCTTACTGCCAACCAAGTTTCACAGATTATGAAATTTCAGAGCTAAGGGCTGATAAGGTGACATCTTCTTCTGTTCTAATTATTGATAACATATGTACATTTTTAAGTTTAGCAGGTGAAGAAGAGGAGAAATATGGCTACCAAAATAATCAACATCAATGGCCGAATAAGTCTTTAGAGGTGTCACAAAGGACTTTGAGAAAATTGTAAGTATCCCACATAAACAAGCCTACTGGGGTGTATGAAATATTCTAAATTTTAATCTAGGAGGTAGTTGTGTGAGGCATAAATGTGTAAAAATGGGCACATTTTACTATATGTGAGTTTTAGCTCAATAAGGAAGGAAGAAATATACCAATGTTAATCTTGTTACGGTTGCTCTAAAATTCACTTTTTAAAGTGTTTAGACTTAACCTCTTCAGTTATTAAAATGGTTAAGAGGACATGGGTCCTCTATGACTTTTATGCAACAAGGGCATTCACGTTAAAACTCAGTAATGCTCGTGAGCAGAGATGTCCCCCTCCCTGTTCAATTAGAGCTGAGAGAACCAGACCAACATCCGACTTACAAGTAAGCAGAAAAATCACTTTTGTTATAACTTGCATTATGCCAAAAGATTACTGTGCCCCAAAGTCCTTTCCATTCCACCAATCTGACAGAACCCTAGAAATGTCCACTCTTTTTTTAATTAAGATTTTTAATTCCAGTATAGCTAACATACAGTTTTTTTTTTTTAAAAGACTTCCCATTTATTTTTTTTTATTTATGATAGTCACAGAGAGAGAGAGAGAGAGGCAGAGACATAGGCAGAGGGAGAAGCAGGCTCCATGCACCGGGAGCCCGACGTGGGATTCGATCCCGGGTCTCCAGGATCGCGCCCTGGGCCAAAGGCAGGCGCTAAACCGCTGCGCCACCCAGGGATCCCTAACATACAGTTTTATATTAATTTCAGGTGTACAATACAGTACTTCAACATTCTATACATTACCCAGCACTCATCATGACAAGAGCCCTTCTTGATCCCATCACCTATTTCACCCATTCTCCCACCCATGGCAACTATCAGTTTGTTTTCTATAGTTAAAAGTCTATTTCTTGGTTTCTCTCTCTTTTTTTTTTCCTTTTTTCACTTGATTTGTATCTTAAATTCCACATATGAATGACATCATATGATTTTTGTCTTTCTCTGAATGGCTTATTTTGCTTATTATACTCTCTACCTCCATCCATAATGCAAATGGCTAGATTTCATTTTTTTATGGCTGAGTAATATGTGATTGCATATATATACTACCCCTTTGTTACCCATTCACCTATGGGCTGCTTCCATAATTTCGCTATCATAAATATTGCTGCAGTAAACATGGGGGCACATGTATCCCTTTGAATTAATTTCAGTGTTTTTGTATTTTTGCAGTAAATACTCAGCAATGACTGGATCATAGGGTAGTTCCATTTTCTACTTTTTCAGGAACCTCCATACTGTTTTCCACAGTGGCTGCATCAGTTTGCATTCCCATTAGCAGTGCACAAGTGGTCCTATTTCTTTACATCCTCTTCAACACTCATTTCTTGTGTTTTTTATTTTAGCCATCTGACAGGTGTGAGGTGATATTTCATTGAAGTTTTGACTTGCATTTCCCTGATGATGAGCAATGTTGAGTATTTTTCATGTGTCTGTTGGCCATCTCTATGTCATCTCTGGAGAAATATCTTCTCCATCTGTTGATGTCTTCTTCCCATAGAAATCTCCACTCTTAAAATTTTGGGAACAAGATGAAGTGTTCAAGTAAAATATGATTTTTTCAGGTTTTCCAAAGTCACCTAAAAGAGCTCTGAAGAAATGTTATACATGGCAAGTGTTTGCTGGCATGTTTTAAAAATCCAGAGTATGGATACTATCCATGAAGGATAGGCCCAAATGCCACATCAGGATGTTGTTTGATGGCAGGAATGGGGAAAGTAGTAGAATGGGAAGGAGCAATCTGTCACTGTTTAATTCTTAATAACACAATCACTCCATCCCCTCACCACCAGAGATATGTGCTGGAAATAAGAATGTGGGAAGCATGGAGAAAGGCAGGGGAAAGAGGACAAACTACTTTCCAAAAATTAATTGGCCCCAATGCAGAAGAAACCATCCTGGAATAATGAGCTGGAAAACTTGGCTTCAGTCTCAAACCTGTCACTAGGTAGCTGTGCAATTATTACTTAATTCCTCCCATTCACCATTTCTTCATCTATAAAAGGAAGAGGTGGAACAAGATGATCTACAAGCCCAGGGATTCCAAGTGCTCCTGGTCTTATTGAATTATGATATCTCCTACTGTGTCCTGTTGGGTTCTATAATTTTGAAGTTAGAGAGGTGAAATGTTTCCATTTGGGATAGGAGGTAGTCATTGTTTATTTTCATGTCTACCGTAGCAACATTCAAACATGCTGGGATCACAGAAATGTCTGGCTCTCTCCCCAGTGTCCTCTTGCTGGCATGCTTTCCGAAGAGCAGACTTGAAACAATAAAATACAAAGTTATGGGGAATTCCTACATCTTTCTTAAGATAATGCATCACTAACAGGATTCAGGTTTGGCCAATGTTAGTATTTTTGCTAATGGCACTGATTTTCCTACAGGTTTTTTTTTGTTTGTTTGTTTGTTTTGTTTTTTTGTTTTTTTCCTACAGGTTTTTGTGTTAGAATTCATAGGTGATTATTCCCAGGTGATAATTATTACATTTTATTGAAGGTGTATACTCTTTAGATTTTGAATATTATTTTATTTCAGGGGAGCAAATTTGCCAACAGAAGAGTTAAAACTGAACAGCTAACATAAGCCCAAATATCTTAAATGGGAGCTATTTTCTGTACATTTCAAAGCAATACCTCAATAAAACAAATTTTAATGGACTGAATTGCAGTTTGCAACATTAGAATGACATCAAGGAGCTTGAGATTAGTCTGGCAGTGATGATAACATCAAGTGACTGAGAAGATGCAAAACGTTGCAGACCTGTGGATGTGAAGGTCCTGACGCATTATCTAGGATCTTGCACTATCAAAATCATTCAGACATGCAACAAATCCATGTAAAGAAAAAAAAAAATCAGCATTGTTCCTGCTCACAAAACAAGTTTACAATACAGGATCAGGGTCTTAGGAACTGAAGCAACCATCATACTGTGGACAGGTTAAGTAAAATGGTTCTAGTTTATTCAGTAGCCACTACACAGGAGGGTTCACAGTCCATCCACTGCTGTCTTCACAAACACCTGCCCTATCTTTGAGCTGGAGAGTACAGAGACGGGAGAGAAGGAAAGTTAAAAAATAAAAAAAATTAAAAAACCTATAAAATAGGAGGTTTAACATAAACTTTTGGCTATAGATATGGGATCCAGAGGAGAGAGGAAAGAACCCTCAGTTATCTTTATCCTGACTCTACTATAACAAATATGCTCCACAAAATTCTACAAGTTTTTACCAGAAAAAGAAAAAAGGAGAAAAAAAATGCATTTCAGTTGGTAGCAGGGTCCATTTAATATTTTATTTGCCATTTTCATTTGTGTTTTCACAAAACTAAATTTTGCTACCCAGCACACCTATTGAAAATAAATGTATGGTTTAATAATAAGCTTACTTTTAAATACATATCATTCTGATTTCTATATATCCAGTCCTAAACAACCCTGATTTTAAATTAAAAGAAAAGTTTACTCTCCTTTTTATGTACTTTCTAAAAATAGTTTGCTTAGCTAAATATGTAGGTCCTGCAGAATTGGCTAGATTTATGAAACATTCTTTAATAAACCAAACAGTGTCTATATAAAAAGCAGATGCAATACCTTTGTAATTCAATTTTATAGTTTAAAAATATTCTACGTGGAAGTGCCAAATTCTGCCCTGCAGAGACACAGGGCTCCCAGTGACGTCAATGAGAGCCATGTATCCACAAAGGAGGGCAAAACTATGCCCTGAGCACTTAAATTTAGTAATCCATTAGGCTCAGTGAGGAAGAAAAAGATCAGTTCAAATACCATCTCATCAGCATTTAAATCCGCTGATGCTAAATGCTGTTGGAGGCCCGTTGAAACCCACAAAGCTTATAGATGTAGAAGAAACACAAAAGCAGAAGAACAGTTCCTTTTCACAGGACTGACCAATTTTTAAATTTGCAATCTCACGTATGTTTCTTCTGAGACCATCTTTTACCATCGAAAGATAGCTGGAGTCTGATTTCATGAAATAAAATGTTGAACTTGGGATTGTATAAACAAGGAAAAGCTCTTCTATGAATGAATAGAAAGAGGATTTATACATGAACTAATGACTGTTTTTGATGTAAGCCAGCACTCTATACTCACGTGAATAGGGTAAGAAGACAATAGCAAGAGAGAAAGGCTAAGGGATGCAAGATCAGAGCTATGCTTCCATGTTAACTACACGCTGTTAAAATAAAATGAAGCTGCAGTTCTGTACTAGGTGTAAGAATACCTTTAAGAGCTAGAAGTATCATAGAATTATACAGTCATAGCAGAAACATCACATTGATGTCATCTTCAAATTCAAATATGCTTTCATGTTTCCTTATACGCATCTGTCATTAATGCAATTTACCACAAGAGTTAATGCCTTGACTGATCCATGAATTTTAAACATCACAGAGACATAACAGGTGCTTTTAATTATAAAGCAAGACTAAAGTTTACCTCTACTAAGTCTTCATTCTTTCTAGTCTCTTCCTCTTTTGCTCACTTTTTCTTCCTGATGCCAGAACAGTCTTAGCGAAGAATACGGTTCCCAGTTTAAACAATTCTACTGCCTCTTCATTAACCAAAGGGCAAGTCCAGATGCCCTAACCTGACAAGTATGGTTCTCTTTAACCTAACCCCACTTTTCAGTAACCGATCTGAACTATTCACTGTCCCCTTGAAATGGCTCCCACACTTCCCCACTTCTGCACCTTTGCCATTTTGCTTTGCCAATAGACTCATCTCCAGAAATCCCCACCTACATATCTTTCAAGATGAGATACACAAAGCACCCCAACAATGCCAAACTCCCCATGTAAGCAGTTAGCTTGTACTCCCCTTACTGCAGTGAATGACCTTCTCATTCAGTTTTGGTTCATTACATGTGATTTATTGATTAGTCTATAAACACTTTATGGGCAAGTTGAGTATTTAATTCATATTTTTATCATAAAATACCTAGACCTTCACTAGCATTTCACGAGCTAAAGACATTTACTGACAACTAAAAAGATTTGTATACAATGTTATAATGATCAGTTGAGGAAATCATCATTATAGTCAAAGTCAAAATAGAATAAAATGCTGGCTCCGTCTCAAGAGTGGTCAGAAAGCCAAGAAGGGCTATAAAACGTTCTGGCACAAGTGGCTTCCAGTCTGGCAACATGCACCAGTGAAAATTTCCTCCCCGGGATCAAGTCTTAAAATGTGAGTTATCACTTGTTAAATTATTGCTAGAGAAAGATAAAGAGTGAGTTAGCTAAGGAACCTTTCTCCCTGTCACCATCCAAAACTCAAATTCATCTACATACTGCATTGTTCATACACCTTGAGAAGCACAGTAGGTTTTATAAAAGACAGACTCACAACAATGCACACAGAGGAAAGCTCTTCCACCACTGTGACAGAAGCAAGTCCAAGAGGTAGTGTCCTATCTCTTATCTCATCTCCATTCCCTAGGCAATTGAGGAGCAGAGACTTCTTTAGGTGGTAAGGAGGAGCCAAGTTGAAAAGATAAGGAATAGGGGTGACATAGTCGGTTAAGCATCTGACTCTTGCTTTCGGTGTACATCATGATCTCAGGGTCTTGGGGTGAGCCTTGTGATGGGCTCTGCACTCAGCGTGGAGTATGCTTGTCCCTTTCCCTCTGCTCCTCCCACCACTCATGCTCACTTATTCTCTCTCTTAAATCAATCAATCAATCAATCATTAATCAATCTTTTTTTTTTTAAATAAAAGGACTATAAAGCATCAGTGGGATGGCTGCAAATTAGGCTGAAGGAAACACTTTTCAGAGAATATAATGAATTGTGCTGCCATGGGAGAGCCCTGAACCATTTCCAGCTGTGCAGAACCTGCTCAGCTGATTCACCTGGGGCACTTAGGGAGCAGGTACAGGCTAAGTCCACACACACGATTCCAGATTTAGTGAAACTGGCTTGGGCATTGGGCATCTGTGTTTTTAACAAATGTCGGCGATGCTACGCTATGTAAGTCAGAGATGAATATTCAAGTTCAGTTTAAGTTATTTTCCTTTTATTATTATTTTTTTAAACTTTTTTTTTTTATGATAGTCACAGAGAGAGAGAGAGAGAGAGGCAGAGACACAGGCAGAGGGAGAAGCAGGCTCCATGCACCGGGAGCCCGACGTGGGATTCGATCCCGGGTCTCGAGGATCGCGCCCTGGGCCAAAGGCAGGCGCCAAACCGCTGCGCCACCCAGGGATCCCTATTTTCCTTTTTATTTTTTTTTTTATTTTTTTTATTTATTTTTTTTTTTATTTTTATTTTTTTCCTATTTTCCTTTTTAAATGTCATTCCCTCCATGTAGGAAAACTATGTCATTAGGTCCATGACTTAAAATGACTGATCACTGCTATTAGTTTCAAAAAAGTAAGCAATCGGAATCAAAATCAGCTATATATAGCTGATATATATATATATATATATATATATATATATATATATATATATAATGAGAATATTTTACTAAGTGTCTTATCGATGAACCAATTATAATCTGAAGCAGAATTGCAGGGGAGAGAGCACCTGTACAAATGAGAAGGAGAGTTTGCCAATTAAAAACAAAACCACTCTTGCATTTTGGGTATTACTTTCTTTGGCCATTATAAAACAAAATTTCATTAATGTAATCAACATTTTTATTCCAAAAGGACACCATTTCAAGTAGGTAAAGTAAGATATAGATATTTGTCAGCTACCCTGGGGTGCCTGATACAGCATGAGGTTGCATTCCCTGTCCTCCCTTTGCAGGAAGGCTTTGGTAAGGAGGCACATCTAAGGCTTATTTTCTCCTATAAATCCTTATTTTTTTCTTTCTCCTCCTCCTTCTCTCCAATTGTTCATTTCTCTTCCTTATTAGAAGCAACAATTGGGTTTTGCTTTTGGAGGATGGCCTTAGAATAAGAATCCACTCTGAAGTAAACATTTTAACCTAATCCAGTATATCTGAAATCCCTGAGTTTCAAAAAACTTGACTGGAAATAAGCTATTTCCCTCATAATCTATTTAGTCTTTCCTGCTGCATGTTTTCTGTTTGTTTCATTACTAAAGAGGAGGAGGAGGAGGAGGAAGAGGAGGAGGAGGAGGAGGAGGAGAAATGGAAGATAAAATGGTGAAAGTTATTCTTTGTTAAAAACTTGTAAGAGGGTATGTTTCAGGTGCTAATTATAAGGTTCCTGTTTTGTCTCATTTTCTTTTAGCTATTTTCTGTCTCCTTTTTTATCAGATCAGAATATTGTTACAGAACTAGTTTGTAAAATCTTTCCCTTTCCCATCATCCATTTCACTTTATTCCGTAACTCAACATATTTTAAAATTTACTTGAAAAGGACATTCTTCTCCATTTGGCTGTGTTATATAGAGATCACAGTGAACCTACCAGAGTAAAAGTAATAGGCAAAAAGTAATAATAATGGAAACTGAGAGAGAAGTTAACAATGCCCTTGCTTCAGCAAAAGTAACCAAATTTCTCCTTACTTCATCTAAGTGAAGGTCACCTAACTAGTATAGGATATAGGATATCATAAGTAAAAAAAGAAATAAGAACAAAAGGAAGGCCAAAGAAACAAACTATCACACAGGAGATACCAATTCAAATAGAAGTTTTGTAATGCTGAATCTTTTCAATATCAGGTTGTTTCTCAACAATTTCTAGCCTATGTGACCGCTTTATGAATAAACTGCCCAGTGACTTAGTATGAAGTCAAAAGCTGATTTTTAAATTTTGTTTTAAGTATAGTTGACACGCAATATTACAATAGTTTCAGGAGTACAACACAATGATTCAACTTCTCCCTATGTTATGCTATGCTCACCACAAGTATAGCCAAATGCTACTTTAGAATGGAGCTCACCAAGTCAACTCCAAAAGTATTCATGCAGCAAAAATCCTTCTTTAATTCCTTACTGATTATTAACTCTTCCTGAATCAAGATCCAAAATGACAAGGTTGGGAAACCAAGGCACACTCAGCTTGTAAGTCAAAAAGAAAACATAATGGAAAATCATCTTCTAAAATGAGCTCCTGATCTTGATTACAATGAATCTCTTAAGACTAGCTGTTATCAAGTCTACTCAAAATAAAGCATCTAACAAAAGCCTTCATTGTACTCCCCATGGGAGGGGAAGGTTGGCAGCCTGTAATGGTATATTTTCCTTATGTAAAATTTACCACTACATGGTTGTTTGAATGTTATAGCTTACTTATATGCACAATAAAGATGTAAAACAGGTATTAGAAGCAAATCATAGAAATTGCTC
This sequence comes from Canis lupus baileyi, assembly GCF_048164855.1. Taxonomy (NCBI): domain Eukaryota; kingdom Metazoa; phylum Chordata; class Mammalia; order Carnivora; family Canidae; genus Canis; species Canis lupus. Next base: position 27,703,168 of record NC_132862.1, read on the forward strand.
ATCACTAAAGTTGGAGAATTTAGAAGATACTAAATCCAATTTTCTACAAAATGCAAAATCCCCAGGCTCTCTGTAATGGGAAGAGGTTGACAACCTATAAATCTGAAATTATTACTTAGTACACAGAAGAATAGCACTAATATATTATAAAAACCCAAAATGTTTCTTATCAAGGTCACTCTGTGAATCTAAAAATCTAAGAGAGCTGAGAGAGAGAGAGAGAATGGAGAAAAAGTTATTGGTTAAAAACAAAAACCAGGATGCCTGGGTGGCTCAGTGGTTGAGCGTCTGCCTTCGACTCAGGGTGTGACCCCGCCATCCTGGAATCAAGTTCCATATCGGGCTCCCCATAGGGAGCCTGCCTCTTCCTCTGCCTATGTCTCTGCCTTTATGTGTCTCTCATGAATAAATAAATAAAATATTTAAAAAAACAACAACTTGGGATGGCTGTGTTGCTCAGGGGTGAGTGTCTGCCTTTGGCTTAGGTCGTGATCCCAGAACCAAGTCCCTCATCAGGCTCCACCACCAGGAGCCTGCTTCTCCCTCTGCCTATGTCTCTGTGTCTCTCATGAATAAATAAATAAAATCCTTAAAATATATATAAATAAATAAATAAATAATAAATAAATAAATAAATAAATAAATAAATAAATAAATAAATAACCTTAAGGCTGATTGGTTCCTCTGGCTGAAATTCCTTCCTTTTGCCCACATATTTGGTGTTCCTTTTTTTCACAGACACTCTGCAAATCTTGTGACATAAGCCCTGCTCTGCTTATGGTGATGAGTTTCCTGAGGGCAAAGGACAAGAGTCAGGGACTATTTATCTTTGAATTCCTGTTGCTTAGAACATTATTGTGCTGGGCATCTGATTGCATGCATGACACTAGTAGTAGTAGTAAAGGTAATACTATTTATGAAGCACCCAATAAGCACCAGGTACTTTGTTCACAACTTTTAAAATAGTATCTCTGATAATGACAATAATCTTGTAAATCTTATTGAAACACATTTTACAGATGAGGGAACAAATAGAAAGAGACTATTTAATTGGCCTAGCATCACAAAGGTTTTAAGTGGTGAATTTGCATTTTAACCCGAAGAAAAATAATCAATGCAATTTACTTTCCATTAGCAGGTGTACCAAATAAAAATCTGTTGAGTTAAAAAGAATATAAACAGTAAAATAATATGGATTATACAACAGTAAAATAAAATGAATACAGCATATGAATAACTGTAAAACAAGTAACATAACTATACAAAACTGGCAAATTTATCTACTTATTCTGCAAAATGAGGATCATAAATACGGTGACAGCTGGCCTGGAAAACCCCAAAGACATATAAAAATATAAAGAATAATGTTAAAAAGAAAACCTTCAATCCTATTACCCAGACATTGTTAATACTTTAGTAAATATTATTTTAATCATTTGTGTATATACACATAAACACTCTTTTCACATAGATGAAATCATACATTTTTATTCAGTGATATGGATTAGAAGTGTTTCTACACCACGAATCTACACCACAATTGCTAATATCCATATAGTACTCCAATCAAAGTTATTTAGCCTACTTCCTATTAATAGACACTAATCTCTGCTCATCTCTTTTTATAACCAATTTCTAGAAATTTAACTTATTTTAAATTCTGAGGAAAAATGAACATTATAAAAGCTAGAGAGCATGACTACAGTGAATACTGTATTTATTCAAAATGTTTACTCATTATTGTAGAAGGATTCAGTGTTTCTCTTTTAAAAAAAAATCTGACTAAACATTGGCGCTTTTCCACTTCACATATAAACATTTCTTTAGGAAAGAATTATTCATATAAAATAAGGAGAAAACCACCAGCTGAAAATGGCCAAAGTGGCAGGCCTCTAGACCAGGTATTATATATGAAAAAAGATTTATCTTCATCTATGAGTTGCTTCTGACCTATGTCTGGTTTCTATCTGCTCATATAGACTTGACAAGTAAGAACATGAAAGTAAATTCCAAAAAAATGATCAATATTTTGCATTTACCTGCCCCTCAATGCTTATGCCTAAAATGCTCTAAAAAACAGGTGAACATTCATGTAACTGTACATGCCTAGTACAGTGCCTTTAACCTGGAAGAATCCAATAAATTCGGGAGGTGGAAATCAGGTAAAATAAATCAGCTAAAATGAACTATTAGGAAGAAATTAAGAAAACAATTCCAGTTACAGTAGTATCGAAAAACCAAAATACCTAGGAATAAATTTAACCAAGGATATGAAGGATCTGAACACTGAAAACCATAAAATACTAATAAAATCAATTGAAAAAGGTATAAAGAAAATATATTAATAATTATATTTACAAATAAAGTATTTATTATAATAAATAAATAAAGGAAAGATATTCTATACTTATAGGTTGGTAAAATTACTATGGTTTAAAGGGATGCCATACTACCCAGAGCGATCTACAGATTCAGTGCAATCCTAACCAAAATTTCAATGGCATTTTTCACAGAAATAGAAAAAACAGTACTAAAATGTGTATGGAACCACAAAATAGCCAATGCAATCTTGAGAAAGAATGAAGCTAGGAGCATCATAGGTTCTGATTTAAATCAGTAATACAATGCTATAGTAATCAAAACAGTACAGTATTGGCATAAAAACAGACACAGATAAATGGAACAGAGTAGAGAGCCCAGAATTAAGCCATGTATGTGTGTGAGTATGTGTGTGATTGTGTATAATATACATCTCAAGGATATATGTGTGATTGTATATATATATATATATATATATATATATATACACACACACACACAATCTTTTGTAAAGGCCAATCTTTTGTAAAGGCGTCAAAAATACACAATAGAGAATGGACAGTCTCCAATAAATGGTGCTGGGAAAACTGGATATCCACATGCAAAAGAATGAAACTAGATTCCTATCTTTCACCACATACAAAATCAATTCAATGAGTTAAAGACTTTAACATAAGACCTAAAACTATAAAACTCATGGAAGAAGACATAGGATAAGATCCTTGCCATTGGTTTTGGTGATGACTTTTTGGATTTGACACCAAAAGCAAAGACAACAAAGCAAAAATAAACAAGTGGGACTATATCAAAGTAAAAAGCCTCTGCATAGCAACAAAAGCCATCAACAAAATGAAATAGCAACATATGGAAAGGGGGAAAAATTGGAAACCACAAATCCAACAAGGGATCAATATCCAAAATATACTAGAAATTCACTAATAACAAATAAATAATCCAATTTTAAAATGAGCGAAGGACCTGGATAGACATTTTCCCAAGGAAAACATACAAATGGCCAACAGCTACATGAAAATGTGCTCAGTATCACTAAGCATTGGAAAATGCAAATCAAAACCACAATATCACCTCACACATGTTCCAATGTCTATTATCAAAAAAGACAAAAGATAAAAATGTTGGTAAGGATATGGGAAAAGGGAACTCCTGTACACTACTGGTGGGAATGTAAACTGGTACAGGCACTATGGAAAATAGTATGGAAGTTCCTCAAGAAATTAAAAATGGTCCAACAATCTTATTTCTGGAATACATCCAAAAAATTAAATTATCTCAAAAGGTATCTGTACTCCCATGTTTACTGCAGCATTATTCACAAGAGCCATAGTATAGAAAAAAGTCCTTCAATAGGTGGATAAAGAAAATGTGGTATATACAGATACATAATGGAATATTATTAAGCCCTAAAAAGAAAGAAAAGAAAGTCCTTCCATTTGTGACAACACAGATGAACCCAAAAAGCATTATGCTAACTAAAATAAACCAGATGAAGACAAATATTGTACAGTATCATGTATAGAATCTTAATTTTTTTTCTCTTAAATAAAAATAAGGGAAGGAGTGCTTGGGTGCCTGTCAGTTATCCAACTGACTCTAGATTTTGGCTCGGGTCATGACCTCAGGGTCCTGCACCTGTCTCCTCAGCGAGGAATCTACTTCTCCCTCTCCCTCTGCCCCTCCCCATGCACACTCTCTCAAATTAATAAGGCAAATTTACAGAAACAGAGCACATCGGTGGTTGCCAGGGGCTAGAAAGGTGAGGATGAGAGAGAGGTTAGTAAAAGGGTACAAACTTCCTGTTGTGAGATTAACAAGATCTGAGAATCTAATGTATTGCATAATGACTACCGTTAATAATTATGTACTGTATCACTAAAATTTGCTGAGTAGAACTTAAGGATTCTCACCAAAACAAACAAAAAAGTAACTATGTGAGGTAATGGATATGTTAATTTAACTCTATGTGGGAACCATTCCACTATATATCCCATAGCAAATCATTACATTTTACACTTTAACTGTATTAAAATTCTGTATGCCAATTATAACTCAATAAGGCTGGAAAAATAAAAAGATATTGAAAAGCTGATTGTAAATTTTATATGAAAATTTAAAGGACCTAATATGCCAAAAAGACTGAAAAAAAAACTTAAGAACTCACTACCTGATTTTAAGATTTATTTTGGAGCGATAATTAAGACAGTGGGGTATCAAGATAAAGGCAGACCAGCAGCTCTAAAAAGAGTTGGTCTTAGGATTCTTGTATACTCTTGCCAATAACCGAGGATCCCAATAAGCTTTTGGTTTTTTTTTTTTAAGCTTTTGTTTATATGAGTTATATCTATCACTACTTACCATGTTGGACATAAAATAGAAATTTTCAAGGCTCATTTTAATTTTTAAAAGATTTTATTTATGTGAGGAGAGAGTGTGGTAGCATGAGGAGGAAGGAGAGGGAGAAGCAGACTCCCTCCTGAGCAGGAAGCCCTACCTAGAGCTCAATTCCAGGACTTAGAGATAATGACCTGAGCCCAAGGTAGATGCATAACCAACTGAGCCACCCAGGCACCCCTCACAGCTTACTTTTCATTCCTTTAAAAATAACAATAAACCGACTACATGTTAACGAAAGTTAAATATTTTATGAAAAATAAATATCCTCTAAAACAAAGAAAAATCAGTGACAACATTAGAATTGTTTTACATTTTTGAAGCTCTCTTTAATAAGCATTCTCATATCTGGTTCTACATTTAATTCCTTGCTATATTGCTTAGGTTGAAGTGGATAAAGAAAATCAGGCAACGCCCTGAAATGTACAGAGAAAATTAAGAATATGTTCACAGACTTTCCAGACTGCATAATAAAATTCATCAAGTGGTAGCTTTTCAAAGGTTGTTGTGTAGAACCTGAAAACTTATGAAGTTTACATGCTCCATTGATCTGTCTTGCACTCTGAGCAGATTTTTTCACCCATGTATGCTTTTGTAATATGTATAGGTTGTTTGGAAAATAAATGATTCAGCAAGTTCAGTATTTCTTCCTTATGATGACACACTTGATTACAAAATATTAGAAACTCACATTCAGGGCAGCCCAGGTGGCTCAGGGTGTGATCGCGGGTCTGGGGATCAAGTCCCATACCGGGCTCCCTGCATGGAGCCTGCTTCTCCCTCTGCCTGTGTCTCTGCCTCTCTCTCTCTCTCTCTCTCTCTTTCTCTCTCTCTTTCTGTGTGTGTGTGTGTGTGTGTGTCTCATGAATAAATAAATAAAATCTTTAAAAAAAAAAAGAAAAGAAACTCACATTCATTAATATCATCATCAATGCTATCAATAAGGTATTTAGGTATTGGGAAGTGACCAAGCTCATGGCATCAATACATATTTTGCAAAATTATAATTTTAGCATTCGCAATAGACTGTCAGTTTCTCTCCTTGGAATGACAGCCTCACTTTGTTCATTTTTGAGAAAATATCTGCCAAATACTCAATCTGAATGAATAATCATAGTTTATCAGTCAAGTTATGATGGTGTTCACAGAAGAAAAAAAAAGCATTTAATTCAGCTTGCAAATCAAACAATTTTACAAGTGCTTTTTCTCCTGTACCAGAAGTCCACAAATTATGACCAGGAAAGCCAAATCCAGCTTTATATCTGTTGTAGTAAATAAAGTCTTATTGGAACACAGCCATACCCATTCATTTACATATCGTCTATGACTACTTTAATGCTATGATGGCAGAGTTGAGTAAAATGTAGGATTTTGTGTGTAAAGCTGGAAATTTACTACCTGGCCCTATATAGAAAAAGTCTGCCAATTCTTACACTAGACAAGCCATCAGAACTTCGGTATGTAATTGACCTGTTTTATACATACTTCCCACTTCATCAAATAGACAATTTTTAAAATGCATACTCAGGAGTCAACTTTAATAAATTAGCTTTTCGCACCTTATTATGGACTTCTTAAGTGTGTGGCAGTGAGGAATACAATGACAGTGAGTAGCTTGGCATCACTGCCTTGATTTATACTAAGATAACAGCAATTTCACCCAGAATTGCTTTTATATCATCAGTGCAAATAGCAATTCAGTGAGAAAAAAAAAAAAAAGGCAAAGGATACCTTAGTATTATCATGAGAATACTTGTAACTGAAAAGATCTCAGTTTCCTCTGAAAGGATCTCAGGGACCCCAAAGGTCTGTGGACCATAGTTTGAAAACCATTTTGATAGGCAAATAGGTCAATGGACAGAATAGAAATTTAAGAAATATACCCACACATATATGTTCAATTGATTTTTAATAGTCACCAATGCAATCAATGGGGGAAAAAAGTTTTTCAACAAATGAAGCTAGAATAGCCAGATAAATAAGTGGAAAAAAAAGGATCCTTGACCCTACCTCATCCCATACACAAATAATTTGAGACAGATCATACACCTAAATACTGAAGCTGAAACTATAAACTTCCAAGAGAAGAGAATATCTTCATGATCTTAGGCTAGGTGAAGATTTTTTTAAAGAAAACACAGAAAGAACTAACTGTAAAAGAATTATCTAACCTGTCTGTTCTATGAAGATGTATGCTCCATGGGTTTCCTTTTCCTCAGACATATTACACAACCACAAAAATTAACATGGACCAAAGAGGTAACAACTTTTACTAAATTGCCAGCAAGAGGAAAATACCATTCCTCTCCACCATCACTACCTTGCCACATACTTGCATGCCAGACGTGAGTCAGCTCTGAAGCACCTACCCCCTTAAATTTAAAGAAAAGCAATTGAAATGTCGTCTTTAAACTTTAGTCCAGAATCTCTACTTCTGGGCTTGGGAAGATTGTTTTCAAGAGTAGACCAATTGCTTAGCCTGCTACATGATGACAGTGACGCATTTGAAGAAGTAATTTGAGAGAGAAGATATGAGGTCACTAAGGAGGAAGCTGTAAATAAAATTACCACCAGAAGTATCTTACCATGCCCTAACAACTACAGATATAAAGCAATCACGTTTAGTTCCATCTCCTACATTGACGCCAGTGGCATTGCCAACAAAGCACAGATGCACACCACATGAGCAGGTGCAAGGATGATTTCATGAGCTATGTGATGGCTGTTTGGAAACAGTGGTAGGCCCATCCCACACTGGAATTGTACATCTGTTATATATCTAGCATTTCATTATGGAAAATCTTTGCATTTATTTAACTCCTTTGGTGGTGCATTCATTTAACTGAGCTAAATATTTCATGAATATTCATTAGTGTGCTTATTTACATAGTTCCTAATCTGTTAGACACTGCAGCCAATATTCTAAACCAGAACTCTGCACTAACCATTACTCATGTACAACCACAGTACCATGACAATTGATGGCCATAATGACCCTAAAGTATCACATGATTTTGAAGTCCATTCTATATCACAGGAAATAATTCATCTCCAAATTAAATCTCAACTGAAAATTAAAATGCTAATGAGATACAATGTCTGGTCTATTAAGCTGGCAAAGATTAAGAGAAATGATGAAGGTATGGGGAAATGGGCCCCCTAAATACTCTTTAAGGAAATATAAATCAGTACAAACTTTTTAGAGAACAGTTTTTCATGATATGTTAAAAGCCTTACAAATAATTCTAGCTAATACTTATATGGTGTTTATTATAAGTCATATAAATTCTAAGTTTTCATTAGTTAATCCTAAAAATATCCCTATAAAATATGATTATTATTAGCCCCATTTTAAAGATGAAAACACTGAATCTCAGAGAGATTAATTCACCTGAACAAAGTCACACAGCTGGCTCAAACTCCAGAACAGGAATTTGAACACAGAAAATCAGTCTTTAAGAGTCCATGCACCTAACAGTCACATGATATTACATTACATTGCACCTCAAAATGTGCAGACTTTCAAACTCCAGTTCCTCTTCTTGGGATTTATTCTAAGGAAACTAAAAAAGATATGTACCAAAATGTAGCTATAGGGATGTTTATTATAGCATTTTAAATTAAAAAATCTGTAAATTATACAAATACTTCATTGTAATGATTATGGCATATCCATGTGGCAAACTGCTATAAAGCCATTTTTTAAATGTTAATTTTAATAAAATGGAAAATGATTATGCATAGTAAGATCTTGTGCTGGCTTCTCCTGTTTGCATTTCTCCGTATTTCCCTACCCTTACTCTGTGCCCCAAGAGGCTAACCTCCATGACCCGTATCATCTGAGCTCCCATCAAAGCTGGATTCCAGCTGGGTTCTACCAACAAAAAGCATTCAGAGAAGACTAGAATAAACTTGGATGTCTATTTCCTTCCCTACATTAGGGAAGTTTGCAGTTACTATTTCTTCAAATAAATTTTCTATACCTTTCTCTCTCTCCTTTTTCTGAGACCCTTACAATGTGAATGTTTGTCCATTTCTTGTCCCAGATCTCTTAATCTATCCTCTGTTTTATTCTTTTCTCTTTTTGCTGTTCAGCTTGTGTGCTTTCTGTTACTGTCTTCCATATCATTGATCCATTCTTCTGCATCTTCTAAAGGACTCTTGATTCCCACTAGCATGTTTGTTTTTAATTTCAGTTACTGTATTCTTCAACTCTGATTTGTTCTTTTGATATTTTCTTTCTCTTCATTGAAGGTCTCACTAAGATCTTCCACTTTTCTCCAGCCTAATGAGTATCTTTATGGTCATTACTTTAAATTCTTTATCAGGTATATTGTTTATCTCAATTTTCATGTGGTTCTTTTTCTGATTTTTTTTTCTTATACTTTCTTTTGGAGCATATCTCTCTGTCTCTCCATTTTGCTGGACTTTCTGTGTTTGTTCCTGTGGGTTAGGATGAGTGGCTACATCTCCCAAACTTGAAGGAGTGGTCTTGTGAATGGTGTGTCCTATGCACACTGTGTATGATTGATGACTTTTGCTGGCTGACTGGAGCTGTAGTTATAATGCTAGCTACCCTTTTAAACTGTGGCTTTCTACAGAAAGAAGAAAATAACAAAAAAGAAAAGGGGGAAAAAAGCAGAAGAAAAAAGCAAAAGAGAAAAAAGAAAAAGAAACAAGAGAAAAAAAAAAAAACAAGAATAAAAATTAAAACAAGACAATGGGGTGCCTAGCTGGCTCAGTTGGTTAAACATCTAGCTCTTGGTTTGGGCTCAGGTCATGATCTCATGGGTCCTAAGATCAAGCCCCCTTTGAGCTCTGCACTCAGAGGGGAGTCTGCTTGAGATTTTCTCCCTTTGCCCTTCCCCCAATTAGCACAAATAAATATTTTTTAAAAAAGGACAAATTTTTAAAAATTAAGAAATAAAAAATTTTAGAACTTTTAATGAAAAGTTTTTAAGATTTTACTTATTTATTCATGAGAGACACACACAGAGAGAAAGAGATAGGCAGAGGGTGAGGCAGGCTCTCTGCAGGGAGCCTGATATAAGATTTGATTCCCAGGACCCCGGAATCACAACCTGAGCTAAAGTGGATACTCAATCCCTGAGCCACCCAGGAGTCCCTAATTAAAGTTTTTAATTAAACCAACCTGTGGCTTATTTTCTGTGCTCTAGTACCACATGGGCTATGGTGGGCTGTGGACCTTGGGCTCACTGAAGTCACAAGCTCACTGTGATTCAGATCCTGTTCCACTCTGGGCTTTTAAGGTGAAATGGGAGAGGGCAGTCTCCACAGCTCCTTGGCCCTCTTAAACTGTGGCTTTTTTTTTCTGTGTCCCAATGCCACCAGGGCTGGTATGGGCCTGCAGACCCTGGACTTGTTGAAGTCACAAGCTCCCTGTGAGGACCAGACGTGCCAGTTGTGCTGTCCTGACCCTGCTCTAGTCTGAACAGCTACATGTAAAAGAATGAAACTGGACCACTTTCTTACATCATATACAAAAACAAATTCAAAATAGATTAAAGACCTAAATGTGAGACCTAAAACCATAAAAATCCTAAAAGAGGATTTTAAAAATCCTAAGAGAGGATGGGCAGTAATTTCTCTGACATCAGCCATAGCAACACTTTTCTACATATGTCTCCTGAGGCAAAGGAAACAAAAGCAAAAATAAACTATTGGGACTACATCAAAATAAAAAGCTTTTGCACAGCAAAGAAACCATCAACAAAATGAAAAGTCAACCTGCTGAATGGGAGAAGATATGTGCAAAAGACATATCTGTTAAGGGGTTCGTATCCAAAATATATAAAGAACTTAACACAACTCAAAAAAAAAAAAAAAAAGCAACAACAACAAGAAAAAACAAAAACAAAAACAAGCAAGCTGATTTAAAAATGGATAGAGAATCTAAATAGGCATTTTTCCAAAAGGCCAACATTTGGATGGCCAACAAACATGTTAAAAGATACTCAACATCACTCATCATCAGAGAAATGCAAAGTAAAACCATAATGAGATAGCACTTTACACCAGTTAGAATGGCTAGTATCAAAATGACAAGAAACAACAAGTATTGGCAGGAATGTGAAGAAAAGGGAATTTTTGTGTAATGTTGATGAGAACATAAATTGATATAGCCATTGTGGAAAACAGTATGGAGGTTGCTAAAAAAATTAAAAATAGAACTATTGTATGATCCAATACTTCCACTATTGGATATTTACCCAAAGAAAACAAAAACACTAATTCAAAAAGATATAGGTACCCTTATATTTATTGCAGCATTATTACAATAGCCAAGATATGGAAACAATGTAAGTGTCCATCAATAGATGAATGGTTAAGAAATATGTGGTATACACACACACACACACACACAGGAATATTACATAGCCATAAAAAAAATGAGATCATGCCATTTGAGACAATAAGGATGTACCCAAGTGAAATAAGTCAGACTGAGAAAGACAAATACTCTATGATTTAACTCCTACATGTAATCCAAAACAACAAGAAATGAATATATAAAAAGCAGAATCAGACCTATAAATACAAAGAACAAACTGATGGTTGCCAGAGGGAAGGGGCAAGAAGTTGTGCAAAATGGGTGAAGGGGAGGAGGGCGATACAGGCTTCTTTACAGACTGAATAAGTCACAGGAATAAAAGGCTCAGCATAAGGAATACAGTCAATGCTACTGTAACAATGATGTATGAGACGGATGGTAGCTACACTTGTGGTGAACATAGCATAAATATGAACTTGTCAAACAACTAAGTTGTACACTTGAAACTAATGTAACACTGTATGTTAACTATTCTCAAATTAAAAAAAAAAAGTTTAAATAGAGTGGGGACCATACAAAAAAAAAAAAAAAAAAGACTAGAATGGAAGGAGAGAAAGAAGAGATGGATGGAGGTGAGGTTCTTTCTCTATTATGACCCTGCACTTGTAGCAGTGGTTGCAGCCCTCCTGGACACCACTACTGATAAGAAGCCCCTTCCAGCTAGCTTTCACTGGGCTCCAATGACATTATTCTTTTCCCAGACCCTCTCAGGCTAGGGAGGTAACAGGCTACCAGTGTTAGATTCCAAGTGGCTCAGCCTCCCTTGTTGGCAACAGAAGCCTTTCCCACACTTACATAAATCATGCCTTCATTTAGGTCTCTTCAGTAAAGCCATCTGAGTAGAATTCTGTTTGCCAACAGAGACCCTAACTGTAAGGGAATGAAATGGGAAATATATCTTAGCTTAGAAAAAAATCTGAGAGAATATACAAAAAATGCTGCCAGTGTTCACCTTTGGGTGGTGACATGAGTTATTTATTTTAATCTTTATTTATAGATATTGAGGAAAGAGAAGACTTTATTATATCATGGCTCAAAAACTTACTGCATTGAAAACAATGGACAAACCACCTAAGGTCATGTAGTCATTTATAAAGTAAAAATAATAATGTCTATCACTTCAGATTTTTATGGATATTAAGAAAGATATAGCCCATGTAAAGTCCTAAGTGTACAGTAGGTGTTCCTATGATGTCTTGTTTTTAACAATTTCCTAGTACACGATTATTTGTGGATTGAAACTGCATAACATATGATAAAAGCACATATCAAAAAATGCTGAAAATTATCAAGGGCCATATATATGTATATTTTGGAATTGTACCGTGGGGGGGAAAAAAACAACTTTCCACACATAATAGTGATCTGAAATATTTTTGGTAATTTTTTGAAATAACTAAAGATCTACTCATTAAAGTATCATATAGAATATAGGTTCAAAATGAAAGAAACAGAAAGCCTTCTTGGCTTGCATAGATAGTCAAGAACTAACTCCATACAGAAGTAAACAGAATTTCCCTCAAACTAATATATTCTTGATGGGTATTAGCTTGTAAGTTGTCACATGAAGGGGAAAAGCACATTGCAATACATCTGAGAAATACAATCCCTCTTTTGATAATAAATATAATTTTATTTTCACTTTGGATCTATTCACAGACTTGCAGTCTGTTCATCTTATTGGTCCTATAGCTCGTGCATGACACAGTATTCATTCCAACACTTTCCCACCCACCGTAATCGATGCTGGGTGACTTAAAGATTGGCATCTCTCAACCCCAAAAAGACTGTTTTAAATGGTAACTTTTTCCACTGCTCTCCCCAAAAATGACTGACTGAATAAAATAATCAAAAAATTTCATAATAAAAACAAATAAAATTAATGAGAATTCCTCTAAGCTGGAGGTTTGAAAGGAGCCAACACCACTGAAATGTCTGAAGCCAGACAGGGCCTAAGGAGTTCACAAGTTCATTCATTATGGCAAACTGAAGGAAATGTGGTCAGACCTGCTGTCAGTTTAAAGAATATCACTGAAGCTTTACAAAAATGATGTATGTTCCCATTCAAACATACCAAAAGCTATTGAACTTAATTTCCTTTTTAAACATGTACTCTGCTATCCTCAGTTGCTGATGGGTGAGGAAATGCTTCAACCCACAGGGCATTTTTGGTTCACTGACAAATGTATTCACAAGCAGCAGATTGTTCCCAAAAAACATGTTTTTATGTGTAAGATTTCAAGTAGACCACCATTTCAAATGTCTGGCCTCTCTTTATTCTCTTGTTCAGGAATCCAGACATCTCCCCATCTTGCCATCTCCTTCTTCATCATATGTCAATTTTGTGTGGCTCTAACATCCTTGATGATTATTATCTTGGTCAACAAAATCAAATTATATTATCGCTCTCCTTGAATATTTTCGTGTGTGTGCCTTGGTTTTTGCAGCCCTTTTTGGTCTAACATTGTGCAACTGATTTGTTATACTGGCTTCAATTTCCTCTGCAATATCCACCAAACTCAGTCCCACAGCAGGACACTGAGCTTCAGCACCCAAGACCTTTCACACTTCACTTAATTTACTGTCATGGGAACTTCTCATCCAAAAAACAAAAGTCATAAGTTGCTTCTAGGCTGATTCTAAATAAATCTACCACAGAAAAATAAAAATCAGTTTCCACTCTTATATCTGGCCATTAGTAAAGGCTAAATACTTCAAAATTCCCAGTGTAAGATGGGGAGACTGATTTGCACTGCTATTTTCCTAAATTTTTTTCTTGCTTAAAACCAGTGGAAGTAAGGTAATTTAATATAGAAAATTTCCATTCATACCAAAATACATCCTATGAACCTAACCTCTATGCATATTTAAAGATACAAATACAATTGTTGTGTGCATTATACCATCTTCATTACAAACTACCAGAGAACCAGTGGTTCAATGGCCTAGAAGTAACTAAATGTTAGTTGGATGGAATAATTCTTCTTCCCTAATTATCTTTTAATGTGCTTCAGAGACTATCAGGATAAAGAAGTTACAGGACAGAATATGAATATAATTTGATGAATTCTAATTATTGCTGTCATGACTGACTGTTTTTCCTCCAGTTGTCTAAGCTGATTCACAACTAGTTCCTGTTACTTCTAAACTGCATATAGTAATATGGCACGTACTCTAGGAAAAGGCCAGGCGCATGTCAACCAACTGTAAGTACAAAGAACTCTAGCCCTAGAAAAAAATAAAGGACGTAGTTACTTGTGTTCAAGGAGAATTTTTCTTTCTAAAAGTTGTAAGCTGCAAAATAGAAATTTAACTTTCTTCAATTTCTGATGGAAAAGTAAATACTTAAATATCAAGGCACATTGATAAAAAGGATTACTTTTTGACCATCAGCCTTCCCTTCCCATAACGTTAGGTTGCATTAACCCGAAAAGAAATATTGACTCTCTGGTGCCAATTCACTTCTTCCCTTTTGTGATATTTGTTTAGACCATGCTCACATCCTGCCATCACCTCTTCCTCTCAGCTGTCTAATCAGCTTTTAAATGACTTGGGATGGTGTAATATCACAGACAGAAGGTGCTCACATATCGACTCAGTGAATGAATGAATGAGTCAGCTGCTAATTATTAAACATGGGGAAATTAGGGTAGATACTATAGAACACTTCACAGAAGCCAAGTAACTCAATTCTGATATAAATACTGCCACTTACACTTTCACACTCAATTCTTAGTTATTAAAACACAATGCTTGTCCTCTTGCTTGCTCTCACTCTCTTCCTTCTCTCTCTCATTGCAATGGTTTGGAAACTTTTGGAGAAAGTTTAGGAATATCTGGCACATTCTGATTATTTTCTGTTTTTCTATGTGATATGTCTACATTTGCTACTACTGCTTTTGTAGGATATTATTCTAAGGGCTAACATGAACATTAAGAAAAAAAAAGAAGACTCAAGATTTTAGCTGACTTTAATATTTGTACTTCCATATGATCCTATATAGTCATCATTATTCCCTGAAAGATACCACCCACTCAGGCTTTAGACTCCTATAGCGCAGCTAACTACATGAATACATGAGACAGTCAGAAACTCTTATTCTGAAAGCATTCATTCAAAAAACTTCCTGTTGTGCCATATATTATTAAGGTTCCATTTTTAACTTCAAATTGCATTAAAAATCATCCAAAAACCCTAAAGATTTTTTTTTATCCTTTCCATCACACAGGCAAATATCATATACAGAGCTAGTTGCTATCTAAAAACACAACTATAACGAGTGGCAACATGCTTCAAAAAGCTGGTGGTGAACATATTCAAGCACTAAAAATGATGTGCTACTGTTCTTTCCTACTAGGGTACTACACAG
The DNA here is from genome assembly GCF_048164855.1 of Canis lupus baileyi. Classification (NCBI taxonomy): domain Eukaryota; kingdom Metazoa; phylum Chordata; class Mammalia; order Carnivora; family Canidae; genus Canis; species Canis lupus. The sequence continues at coordinate 27,718,618 of NC_132862.1, forward strand.
ATGAGGCTATTATTCTATATCCAGGAAAATTCATTTTTCATTAAAATACATGACAATTACTAGCATAAAAGAATCATAACACAAATAAAAGTGATGGTCAATGGAGTAAAGTGTGCTATAATGCCAGGATTGTTTTGGGAAAAATATACTAACTTGAAGTCTCTAAAAATTAAAGGTCCATTTCGTAAAGTAGGGCTTGAAAATAAGCAATATAAATAAGTTTTTAAGAACCCATGAGTAAAAGAAGAAATGCTATAAAAGAGAAAATATTTTTAAATAAATGATAATAAAAATGAGATATTAAAATTTGTGGGGTACAGCTTAAGGCAATTTCCAGAAGACAGTTTGTAAGATAGCTTAAGAAAAAAAGAAAAGCATAAATTATCAATATGAAGAATGAAAAAAAGGGACATCACTACAGATTTATCATTATTATAAAGATAAATTCTAAGGGAACATTATGAATTATGTAATAAATCTGAAAATTTGGATGAAATGGCAAAATTTCTTGAAAAATACAACTTATCAAAACTGACACAAGACAAAGTAGAAATTCTGAATATTCCCAAATATATTAAATACATTTAATCTATAATGTACATACTCCAAAAGAAAATTCCAGGTTCAGATAAATTTACCAAGAAATTTTTCCAAATATTCTTCCACAACAACATAAGTCTTACACAAACTTTTCCAGAGAACAGAACTTATTTCATGAAGGCATCATGATCTTGACACAAAAACATGATAATGGCATATAAAAGAAAGGAGAATTAAAGACCAATCTCACTTATAAATATGGATGTAAATAGTCTAAGGAACATTGAAAATTCAGAAACAGACCCACACATACGTGGTTAGCAGATTTACTTTAAAGGTATGGCAGAAGTACAGTGGGAGACATTGCAAGGAACAAAGGCAGCCTTTTTTTTTTTTTTTTTTTTTTTTTAAACAACCACGGGAGTAGAAGGTAAGCCAGGCCTTAAGGCCTACAAACCCTACCCACTGCCGTGGAAAACTGTACTTTAGAAAACAGTGTTGTGACCAGGGTCTCTGAGAATCTCTCCTATTGTTAGGCGCAGGCTAAGTGTCACCTGGACAAACCCAGCCTTGTTTCCAAAGTCACAAGGATTGGATAGGAGATTAAAGTCTGTCTTCTCAGGAAGCCAGGCTGTGTTGCTAGGTATCAATTTTCCCAGCAATGATCTCCTGGGGCTCTAACCTCTGTGATAGAGATTTGGCCTCACCAGGATTGTTATTTAGAACACAGTTCCCACAGTAACCACAGTTCTGCAGCCTTACAGGGTTACCAAGAATATCTACTGAATATTCATGGAAAAAATAAGCCTTTAGCCTTATCTCACAACAAACACAAAAATAAGTTTAAAGGGTGCCTGGGTGGCTCAGTCAGTTAAGCATCTGACTCTTGATTTTGGCTCAGGTCAGTGAGATCAAGTTCCACATTAGGCTCCACGCTGAGTATGGAGCCTGCTTAAGGTTCTCTCTCTACCTTTCCCTCTGTCCTTACCCCCTTCCCTTCTCTCTCTAAAAAAAAAAAAAAAAATCATTTTAGACAGATTATAAATTTTTTTTTAAGATTTTATTTATTTATTCATGAGTGACAGAAAGAGAGAGAGACAGAGAGAGAGGCAGAGACACAGTCCGAGGGAGAAGCAGGCTCCACGCAGGGAGCCCGACGTGGGACCCGATCCCAGGTCTCCAGGATCAGGCCCTGGGCTGAGGGCAGCGCTAAACTGCTGAGCCACCCGGGTTGCCCAAGACAGATTATAAATTAAATGCAAAACATTAAACATTAAAATCTCTAGAAGAAAAATATTTTCTATTTTGCAGGTAGGCAAAGATTTTTCTAGATAGGAAACAATAAGCACTAACCATAAAGATTTGAAAAATTGAAGTACATTAAAATTAAGAACATCCAATTATCTCAAGACACCATAAGTAAGTAAAAAGGCAAGCCACAGAGCAGGAAAAGGTATTTACAATATACATCTGACAAAGGGTCTATGTGCATAGTATAAAAGAACATACATGTATCAATTAAGAGAAGGAAAGACCAGGTTTTTAATGAGCAAAATACTAGCAGGTCTCTTTACAAAAAAAGGATATCCAAGTGTCCAATTAGCATTTGAAAAGATATTATACCTCATCAGGAAAAAGCAAATTAAACTGACAAGATACTACTACATACATAATAAGAGATAAAATTTTTTAAATCCAGCAATATCAAAGGTTGAGAATGTAGGACAACTGGAATTCTCATATACTGTATCATGGAATGATGTATCATGGGAATTTTAATTAGTATAATTACTGTGAAAAACATTTTAGTAGTATATAAAACAAAAACCACACATTTTATGGACCAGCAACTCCATGCCTAACATAAAATGTGTACATATGTTCACCAAAAGACATGTACAAGAATGTTCCTAAGCAGCACTATTTGTGATGATCCAAAACAGGAAATAAGCTAAATAAGATTACAAGAGATACGTTAATTGTATATTCATACAATGGAATACCACAGAGTAGGAAGTGACAACCATTTTCTGTAAAGGAGTAGATAATCAACATTTTAGATTTTGCAGGCCATATATGTTCTCTGTTACATATGTATATACACGTATGTATGTGTGTGTGTATACTTTTTTCTACAAGCCTTGAAAAATATCAACATCACTCTTAGCCCGAGGCTGTATAAAGTAGATAGTGGGCTGGATTAAGCCTGTAGGCAGTTCTTTGCCAGCTCGCGGCCTGGAAAAAGACAGCAAATTATGTGCCTACACGGATGCATGTCATAAGTGAAACACTGAGCAAAAGGCAACAGACACTAAACATACTCTATGAAAACAAGCAAAACTCATCTACAGTGTTGAAAGTCTGAGTAGTGAGGTGGGCATGAAGAGGGCTCCTGGAGTACAGGAAGTAGTCGCTTATCTTGGTCTGGATAGTGTTTACATGTCCAAATGGTGTTCACTTCAAAAAAATTCATAGACCTAAGTGAGGTCTATGTACTTTAGTATATTTTTGCCTACTTCAATAAAAATTTACAAAAACAATTGTCTTTACTATGAGACTTCTCAGACCACTAGATATGCTAACAGGCATTCTGAAGTTCCCAGAAGAGTGTGAATAATACAGCATTTCCTGAACTTATTTAATTAAAGAATGTTTTCTCTTAGAATACCTCTATCAAAATTCATGACTCTTGGGGCCTCTAGGTGGCTCAGTCAGTTGAGCGTCTGGACTCATTTCAGCTCAGGTCACAATCTCAGATCAAGCCCTGAGTCAGGCTCTGCACTGGGCGTGGAGTCTGCTTGAGATTCTCTCTCCCTCTCCCTCTCTCTCTCCTCCTGCACTCGCACTCTGTCTCTCTCTAAAATAAATAAATAAATCTTAAAAAAAAATTCATATGACCCTTTGAGGAAAAGGGAGAAAATGGAATGAAATACAAGGTGTGTCAAAGTGTACAGGACACAATAAAAATGAAATAACAGGCTAAGGTCACAGAAGACTCCAGTGCCATTTCTTCAAATGTCGTCTAGTTTCAACTTTTATCTCATGGGCAACTATGAAAGATTCTGAGTGGGAGAAGAACAAAATCAGATCCACAGGCTTAGAAGATAATACTGGGAGTAAAGTGAAGAGATACTGAATGGGGGAACAGGTGCTGAAAAGGAAGAGAGGGAGCTGTAGGTTGGGGATCCTTCGGTGACTGCAGTCACCCTGATATGCGGTGGGAAAGGCTTAGTCTGAGCAATAACCACACAAACAAGACATTAAGCAAGTTCAAGAACAAATAAATGTGTTTATTGGTCAATAAGTCTCTGGGGATAGATAAACACACTTGTCATATTTTAAGCAGGAATGTACTTCCATTCTACAGCTTATGATAAAACATACTTTGAATCTGGAATTCTGTATTATCAACAAATATAAGGTGAAAGATACAGCATAGAAGTTCTACAGGGAAATGCTTAGAGAGGGTCCACTGGTTGGAAAGAGGCTCTTGGGGTTTGTCTTATGATCACACTTGCATAGCAATGACCAGTTTTTATTTATGTGAATTTCTATTTGGAATGGTTTGACCCTATACCTGCAGAGAAAAAAACTGTATTTTTACTTAGAACATATGCTTATTTGGAGGTGGTTGGGGAAAGGGCTGATAAAGTTTTAGGGGAAGTCAAAATCTCTCCATCTGAGCACCTCCTTGCCTCACTATTTAAATTAACTGCAACAGGGCACCTAGCTGTCTCAGTCAGTAGAGCATGCAATTCTTGATCTCAGGACTATAAATTCAAGCCCACATTAGGCGTAGAGATTACCTAAAATTAATTAATTGACTGATTAACTTGCCACATTTTAATAACATAATACTTTTGTGAAATCAACAGTTTTGTAATGCTTTGCTATCTTCCACCAGAGTCAAAGATAACAGTGATCATATGAAAATGTTTTGACACCAAATGGCTTTATTTGATAAAAAAAAAATAAGCACAAAAAAAGCAGATGAATACATAATGAATTAAGCAGAACAATCTATGATTGAACTTAATTTACATCTATGGTTTCTACAGGAGATGTCACCATGTGGTCTGTGCTAAGCTGAATAATGGTCCCTGAAATATATATACGTCCCAATCTCAGGTACCCATGAATGTTATTTTATATAGCAAAAAGGATCTTGTAGATGCAATCAAAGGTAAGGATCTTAAAAGAAAAGTGTCCTGCATTATCTGGGTGGGCCCAATGCATTCATAATAGTCCTTACAAGAGGAACACAGAAGTGAGAGTCTAAGAAGGTGACATGATGACAGAAGCAGGGACTAGGGTGGTGTGCTTTGGACAAGGAGAATACAGACAATAGAAGCTGGAGAAAACAAGAGAATGCTTTCCTTCCCCAGAGTGTCCAGAGAGAACCAGCCTTGTGAAACCTTGACTTAAGCCCAGTGAAATTTTTGGGCTTCTGACTTCTAGAAGGAGGTCATTTGTGTTGTCATAAGTCATTAAATTTGTGGCAATTCTTTATTGCAGCAATAGGAAACTAATACATCATCCCAGTGAAATGTTTATCAAACCTGGTGCACGTCAGAATCATCTGGACAGTCTGTTAAAGACACAGACCCTCAGATCTCATTCCTAGAAATTCTGAATCCCTAGATCTGTGATGAGACACAGAACTCTAATTTTTTTAAGAAGCTCTGGGGTGATTACTGTGCTGTAAACCAGAGTGTAAGTCAGAAGAAGAGTGACTGGAGGAAATTGTGCATTAGCTTCCCGGGATTGCCATATCAAATCACCACAAACTTGAGACCTTAAAACAACAAAAATGTATTCTTTCACAGTTCAAGAAATCAGAAGTCCAAAATCAGTTTCACCAAGCCAGACTTAGGGTACTCAAAAGGCTGCCTTTGCTGTGAAAGCTCTAAGAGAGAATCCATTCTCTGCCTCTTCCAGTTTCTGGTGGCTGCCAGCCTTCCTTAACTCACGGCCACATCGTGCCGCTCTTGGCCCCCGTGGTCACACGGCCTCTTCCATGTGCATCCAATCTCCCTCTGCTTCTCTCATATAAAGACACCAATGATCGGAATTAAGACCCACCTGGATAATCTAGGACAATCATCTCATCTCATGACCCTTAGTTTAATTACTTTTGCAAAAATCCCTTTTCCTTATAGAGTAACCCTTACACGTTCCCAGAATTTGAACCTGGTATCTCTGGTTGGCTCTGATTTAACCTTTTACAATGCCTTAGCACCCTTCCAGGTAATTTAAGGGTGAAGACAATAGAGCCAAGGCAGACTTTTCAGAAAGACTAAAATCTTTTTATATTCAAATCCCCTTTTGACCCTTTACAAATTACAATTATGCTATTAAAAAACAACCATCCTCACTGGAGTATTCTGATGATTAATGAGGTTGTGATAAGCAGGGAATTTGGGGATTAAAAGAAGTCCCTAGGATTCAGTAGCATTTTTATTATGAGGTTATATGCCCCTCTGAAAAACTGGCTTCTCACAAGAGTGCTTCCAAGTATAAAAGTATTGCCAACAAAGGAATCCTTATGAAAAGTTTCTTTCATAGAGAAATTTACTACATGTGACTGACCACACAAACAGATTACAAGAAATGTTTGTTGGGGAGTTATTTTTATGCAAAATCGTATTTCAAATTTAAATAAATCCAGGATTTGTTGGCCTGCATTTTCACTCCAAGCAATGAGGAAATTAAGATTCCCTGGTTCCTTGACAAGAGCATTCTTATTCTGCTTGGCTTTTTAAGGCACTTCAGGTAAAGCTTCTATAAGAGAGATTATCTTGAAGTTGCAAGGAGCACACAGAATTCAAACAATGGCCTGAGATCTGTGTTTTGTGTGGTGATGTTCCACAGAAATAATAATGAGTAATACAGATTTTCTTTTCAGAAGATGTCTGCTTGCTTTTAGAAATGGCAAGCACTGGGGATCCCTGGGTGGCTCAGTGGTTTAGCACCTGCCTTCAGCCCAGGGTGTGATCCTGGAGTCCCAGGATCGAGTCTCACGTCAGGCTCCCTACATGGAGCCTGCTTCTCCCTCTGCCTGTGTCTCTACCTCTTTCTTTCTCTCTGTGTGTCTCTCATGAATAAATAAAATCTTTATAAAAAAAAAAAGAAATGGCAAGTACTCATTCTAATATTTTTTTCAACATCCCTGGATAATGAGGCTGAAAGCTTTTCCTGTCCTTTATGTGTACATTTTTATATCCCATCTCCTAAAAAATATTTAGTGTTCCTCATTCCTTTACTATTCCCTACTCAAAATCTGAATAACCATTCCCTTAAAATAATCCATGCCTCGGCTTTAACAACATAATTTTTACTTTAGCAGATCATTATTCCACCCTTTGAATAACTTTCAAAAAAAAAAAAAAAAACACACTTTCTAATTCATCCCACCTGAGTGTGACCACACTTTTCTTGCCTACAAGGTATTTTTCGCTTCTTTGAATTCCCTTCCTAGTACTGGCTCCAAATTGCACTGTCAATGCTCTGGGCTAATCTGCCAGCCAATGTCCCTTAAAATTCCCAGAGAAAGAGTGTTAGTTAATAACCAACTAATAGTGTAATATATAATACACATAATAGCTAATAGTGTTGGCTAGTAATCAACTAATAATAGTGTTGTCTAAGAACCACCTCGTCAGAACAACCTAGAAAGCTTGCTAAAAATGCAGATTCCAAAACCTTAACTCAGACCTATGAAACATAATTTCTGGGAAAATAATTCAGGAATTTGTACTTTTTTGCAAACAAAATGAAACCACTAATAAACTGGGATTCAATCCAACATAATACTTGCAAATATCCACCTCATGCATTCTCTTCTCCCTGCACCCATGTTTTAATGGTTTAATGGCACCTTTTGTGGAAATCAAGGAGTCTTGATTAGTGCTGCAAAGCATCATCCAGACACCACCCAGGAACTGTGGCACATCTTTATTGTACCTTTCATAATGCTCACTCCATTTTTGTTTCTAAATTCCCGTCCAATTTCATTCTTCTTTTTTCAATCAACATACCTCCATCATTTCCTGAAGAAATCCAACCCTTATTTACTCTTTGTTATTTCAGTGCCCACTCCTATTTTCTAGAGACTTCTTCATGGTGCCCTTATCCCAGTCCAGAAATCCACTGAATTAAGGTCAGGAGAGTGAGTAGGCAATGAAAAATCAGGTGTCTCCAGGATATATTATTTGGAAAAAAAAATTTTTTTTTTTTTTGACAAATGGAGCAAGAGAAGGCAGCAATTAATCTACTGGGAGCATATTTGGGACCGCAAAATTTACCAGAAGAACCTAATTTTCCCTTGGTTAGCATAAAAGAAAAGACTAAAGACAAGAGGATTATTCTTTGGGGGAGAAAAATCTAGTTCTATGTCCTATGACACAGGGAACCTCACTCTTACTATATCTAGAGATTTTTTCATCAATGTAATAACATGAGCACAATTTAATCTTGTTCAGTTTTGCTGCAAATAAACTTTTTCTTTTTTCCAAAAGGAGGTTAACTTATGCAACACAGACACAACTCTTCACAAAATGCCAGTGACAGGAGCAATTATCATCCCTGCTCTTTACACTAAAATAGTGGAGCCTCTTGGTCAGGACACTGAGAAAGAAAACCCGGTTGTAACTGGGACAGAGAACACATTCTGCCCTCGCACAACGTGATACTCCTACATTCAAACTGTCTTGTTAAAGTGCTTCACGGCACAGTGTTGTTGGCCAATTTACATGGCATTTGGATTTGAAGTTATATGCCATTTGGGGAAGATTACTATAATTAGAAAAATGGCCTAATTACTTTTCTGGCAACAGTGAAGAAAGAGAACAGACTTTTCGGCTTAAAGACACAAGTCCTTGAGAAACCTCAAAAGGTTCTGGGATCCTGTTTGACAGGAAAGAACATCTCATCTGAACTTCTTGGATCCGTTAAAAAAAACCAAGGTTTTTTTTTTTTTTTTGAAAAGCCAAACCACAAGAGAGGGAGAAAGAAAGAATGAAGAATGAAGAAGGAGAAGGGGGAAAAAAAAACAAAACAGAAAAATAGTCCTTCCTATTGGATTTTGAAACCGAGATGCTAGGAACGGTCCTTTCTGCTGAGCTGTGAGCTTCATCAGCTGGTCCCTGCAAGAAGCACAAACAGGAAACGACGGGCGTGGGGGGGCCAAGTGTGGATTCTCAATGACAGGACTTGGAAGATAGTTTCATCATTCGGTGGCTTTGTCTGTTTTAATTGCAAAGAACATTATGTTATAGTCTCAGAGTTTCAAAGAGCAGCTCCTTTTATTTTAGGCCTCAAGTTAACATTTATGATGGCAAAGGTAAAAACCAGCCTGAGCTCCTCTTTCTCTGTGTTGAGAGAGGGAGACAGGGCTGCACTGAACTGAAGACCCATTCTCCCGGCCTCTGTCTTTCAGGACACCGCCTTTCATCCAGACGGAAAGTGGAACAGTGAGAGCTTTGTTGGAGCAAAGTGACCCAAGGCTTTTGCTATTTAGATTCTATTTCCTGAACTTTGCAGTTGGAAAACCTGCACTAGATGAACCGTGTCTTCACAAAACTACAATTTAAAACTGTCAGAATTTTTTAATTTAATTTAATTTTTATTTATTTATTTATTTATTTTTAAATACAAGGGTAAGATCAAGATAGTGAAATAACTTCAAAATGTGCATTTTGAGGGGTGAGAGGAGAGAGTGGTGGCTCGGGAAAAGCAGAAAGGGTTATTATTAAACTGCTTGCTTTCAAGTCATGAGCTGTCTAATGAAAATGTTCCCTTGGTCAACGTGGCTCTTGTTATACTGTTTCCTATCATTAGTGACTTCTGAAGTGCAGCCTCGCCCTCCCTTGCAAGGCACTTTATCTACCACAGAAGGGGAAGTTGGATTTCAGGCTGTGCTAAAAGTGAAACAGCAGCTCTGTCCCTGGCCATCCTTTGCCTGTGTGAGAAGAGTTCCCCTATAAAAGTTCCTTTGATCTTAAATCTCAGAGTTTGTTTTTCTTCAACAGCCTAAATGGAAAACGTAAACACATATAAAAACACTGCCCCACCAAAGTGATTTTGAATCTTGTCCAATTTCAATACAACCCTTAAAAATCATTTATCGAATTGTTTCTTACTTGATAGTATCATGTAACTCCATGTGAACACTTTTTCTAAGAGTGGGAGGGATGGGGGAGGGGGCAGGGGGACAGAGATAATCTCAAGCAGGCTCCACGCCCAGTGCAGAGCTCCAAGGGGGATCTATCTCACAACCCTGAGATCATGACCTGAACCAAAATCAAGAGTCAGATGCTTCACCTACTGCTCTACTCAGGCACCCCTCATGTGGACATTTTTAAAAGCATGTATATTGTTCGAACAAGATTCTCATTAATTTTATTTTCTGGGAAAAGAGGATTTGGTGTACTGTATTACAGCATTAATCAAGTAACTCTGGTGTTCTTTTAACAATAATCAATTCCTTTGGAGGAAAGGGAAAATCTACCATTACATATCCTAGACTAATCTTTGTGTGTGTTATGTAAACTACTGAAAATACAATCTTTTGGTGCAGTTGTAAGGTATTAAACATAGTGCATGGAATCTTTATAAAGACCCAGATTAAGAATTATTTTCAATGAAAGGAATGTAGGTCTTTTTAATAAAGCTGCTACGAACAGAGATGGGTTACTATCTTAGGAAAGGAATTCTTTTTTTTTTTTTTAAGATTTTATTTATTTATTCATGAAAGACACGGAGAGAGAAAGGCAGAGACATAGGCAGAGGGAGAAGCAGGCTCCAGGCAGGGAGCCCAATTCGGGACTCAATCCTGATCCTGAGACCGTGAATCACACCCTGAGCCTGGGGCAGGCTGAGCCACCAAGGCATCCCAGGAGAGGAATTCTAAAACTAAACTCCTACTGATGGAATTATGTCCCTTCAAAATTCCTATGTTGAAGCCCTAACCCCTTACCTCAAAATGTGAACATTTTTGTGTTTGAAAGGCCATTAGAGTAGCTCTCATACAATCTTTTAAGAGGAAATTTAACACACAACTAGACACTAGGGTTGCACAGCCATGGAGGACAGACCATGTGAGGACATGGCAAGAAGGTGGCCGTCGACAAACAAAGGAGAGAGACCTCAGGAGAAAGCAACCCTACTGGCACCTTGATCTTGGCCTCCTAGCCTCCAGAACTGTGAGAAAATGCGCTTCTGTTGTTTACACAACCTAGTCTATGGTTACTTTGCTATGGTAGTCTAAGCAGACTAAGATACAAACCATCAAGTAAAGGCAATCATCTGTAAGCCAGACCCCGATGGTAGACAACACATAGAGCTAGCATAAAACAGACAGCAAGGAGTAAGGTCAAGAACACAGTAGAAAAGAGTCAGGCTCCCAAGTGATAGCTTGCATCTTGATTTCCAAGCTAAGAAGGGACAAGGCAGGAGATAGAGACATTTCCTCCATCAGAATTCTGTTAAATTCTCTTAAATGCAATGCTAGAGAGTATCAGCTTCATTCTGTAAAGGGAGGGAGAAGAGCCCCCAGGCCTAGATTTCATGAGATGCTGGTAAGGCAAGAGTATGATCTTTTGGTACAGTGAAAGGATTAGGCAAAAGTGGATATCAGTTCTCATTAAGGCAAGACTGGAGACATCTCAATTGTTATAAGAGGAATTGAAGCTGATAGACTTAATCTAGGGAGGGGAGAGAGTGTGTGTGTAAGCCAGGAAAGTAAGTAAAATACAAAATTGGTTAGACTGTGAAATACATAAATTTGACTGTGTTTACTTCAAAGTTCTAGATTTTTTTTTTTTTTTTTTTTTTTTTTTGGTATCGGGAAGGATAGCACTTGGAGATTAAGTGGATTAACATATTTTCTCACTCCTGAGTCTGTGAAATTTGTTTCATCTATACAACATCTGAAACCTCTGCTCAGAGGTATATGTAAGTAGATAGTATAAAATATTTTATTTTGTGTCTCTTTGCCATTTGACTGTTTCTGTATTGCTTACTGCCCAGACTCATTATTTTATTCTATATATATGCCAGCCTCACTATTTCTATAAGAATCATAATCTTGAAGAAAACTTTAAAATTTTTGATATTGTGCTGTTTTATTTACCACGATCACCCATCCCCAAATATTTGGTAATTACAGTAACATGTACTAAATGCAATAAGAAGCTTTTACGATCTAACTAATAAATTCTAATTTTCTGTAAAACAGATATTTCTATCTTGGTAGTTTAATGTCCCCCCTCCCCCCCCCTTTTTTTTTACTAACTGCACAGGCAGAACAAAATACTGAACACATGAGGGCACAGGAGGACATAGCTCACCCCATTTTCAACATTTCAGAATTCATTACAGAATTAGGTCCAGATTCCCTGGCTTGAAATTCAATATCCTTCACAAGTTAAACCCACATTGTTTGACTAAATGACCATTCACGCTTTTGCTAATGCACACTGAGGTCCTACTATGTGTCAGGTTGTTTCAATTATTCCCTAGAAAATTCCAGCCAGACAGGTCAACTCCATTGGCCAGAATAAAACCACATATATCCTCTTCTCCATGTTCTCCTTACACCCTCAACTGTCTAGAATGCTCTTCTTCTCCCCTCTGTTTGGTTTCTACTACTCTTTCAAGGCACAGGTCAAAACTCTTCTCTTCCCTGAACTCACTCAGAACTTGCCCCATCAGAAGTCACTCATTGTCAGATTGCTGAGGCTGTGGGTAGGTGAGAAGGAATGCTTCTCATTCTCATCTTTGTAACAAAGAAGCATACTTTGTCAAATAATGTCTAGTTCTTCAAATTATGGGAAATCACATCAACAAATAAATTAAGTTTTTAGCAGGGAGGTTTTAAAGCCTCAGCAAAGTATCATAGTTTAGAAATAACTAAGGTCCAAAGACCTAAATAGATGGTAGGGCAATACCAAAGATTATAAAGGAATGTGAAGACTGATGGAAGGGCGGGGGCGGATTACAGCATTTCAGGAACCAGAGTTTGCTCTGTGGGAGAGAGGAATAATAAAAGGGGAAGAAATGAGAAATTGAGAGTTTCTTCCGTGATTAGTTTAAAGGTCTCAATTCTGCTATAGACATCATGTAACTTTATGTCCCCATAGAGATATCCTTACTCTACTTCCCTAAGACATATCCAATCAGCCTAGGGAGTTACCATATCAAGTGTATATCTATAGGGCCAGGATCAAACTTTCATACACATATTTAATGCAGGAAATGGCTGAGAAAGTTTAAGAAAGGAAGAGATCGATTCTAAAATAGGGACAAAGGAAAGGCTTCCCTGAGGAAATTGTATTCAAGTTTGAGAATCCTACTTGATAGGGCAAAAATTCAATTCCCCATGAGAGACCTATTTTCACATCAGCAGTTTGAGATTCCTTGACAAGGCTGAAAAACCGTCAGTTGTAGAGGAAAAATATGAGTGTCATGTCAACTTATCTTGATGCCTAATTCTCCTGAAATTAAAAACTCAGAAAGGCATACTCATCCAGATCTATTAAAAAATAAAGCTTGGTGACTCACTAATAGTTTCATTACGCTTATTTCTGAAAGTCAATTTTAACAGGAATATTACAAGATAAATATTAAGAGATTGCTTCAGGGCAGCCAGCCTCAGAAATCTGAACCTGCCACTCTCAATACGTCAGACACGGTCCGCTGTTATTCCAAAACAGCCATAGACCTTTTTGTACCAGTTATGTACTGTACTGTCATGGTTCATTGAATGCAATAGGACACCATGTACGTGTGCATGTGTGCGATTGCGTGTGCATGCACGCTGATACGAGATGTGAATCTGAACGGAAAACAATGAACTTCATATAATAGTCCTCAGAGAAGGTAACCAGCCTCACAAAGAATAGCCCTATTCTTCTTGCCTTAGAAATATACCCTGTTACATGACATAGGGATCCCGATGAGCCAACTCCCGAAACAAAATACACACATTTGGAATTGTTTTTAACAGTCTCCATGCCTACTCCTGGGGTTGCCGAGTCTCAGAACCCTGTTTTCACACACATGAAGGAGTAAAAACCACACCACACACAGACTCCAAAATTTACACTGGCTCCTCATTCAGTTAAAGATCCTTCTTAAATTGTTTTCCTAGTTGTTTTGAATTTTCTCCCTGAACTTCCTCCAGTTCCTTGAGACGCCTTCACCTTTGTCAGCAACTTCTTCACTCTGTGCTTTCAATATCAATGCTCAAGACCTGGAGAGCCCCGGCTTCCTGTTCCACCCATAAAGCCCTGTCAGTTGAGGCAAGTGCCTGGAGAGAAAGGTAACTCCTGGCCACTGTTCCCCGCTTAGTTCTTCCCGCACAGCCCACCTCAATACTCTTCTCCCAAAGAGGTTTTTATGACATCCCCACTCCAAATCCATTTGTAAGATTAAGTCCAAATTCATCAGCTGGATCTAACGGACCCTCCACAATCTGGCACCTACCTTCTCTACTGCAAGTGCTCTTCAGCCTTGAAGCCTGTTAGCATTGTCTATTTCCTATTCTTCACACAACCAGGAATTTCTCCCATTCTGTTCTTCTGTTCATGCTCTTCTTGCTGTCACATCTTCCCACCTACTGCTCCCTCCATGATAGCACAGCTATGATCTTTGCCATAGTTATGATCTATAAAACCACCATGAATACAAAAGTAAGGAATACCAAACCACTGCTCTTAGGAGAAAGACAGGGTTTGATTCCTGTGAGCCTCCAGTCAACATTTTTGTCAACCAATTAATACTTGACCTTGTTTGATGCAGGTTTCTGCTTAAAGACACCTTATTTAACATATGTCGCGGATTCATTAACATGGAACTCTCAGCCAACAACTCTATGTAACTCATGCCTGAAACTTACATCACACACACATATTTTCCACAAGGCACATTGCATAGCCTTCTTGCATTCAGGAACACCAGATAGCACTTCAACACCGCACTTGAGAGCCCTCTGGAAAATGGTGCTTTAGCAAAAGCACCAGCTAAACTGACTGCGAAAAGGACGCTTGTTTACAGTGTGAGAACTGAAGCAAGAAGGCAAACTGTTGCCTTGTTCGACCTCAGCTGGGAATATGCATAGGTTGGGTGAGCCAAATCATCAACCAGTCTACTCATGTCCGTAAATGACTGCAAAAGTGCCGCAAGTACTGATGTGGAGCGTACAAATAAATTTTAGCAAGTAGGCAAGTTCTCAATTATGAAATCCAAGAATAACGAGGATTGACTGCATTACCTATTCATCAAGGAGGCCACAGAGTAGTAGCAGAATTGGTCATGGACTTCCAGTGGAAAACCTGGGTGTGAGGATGCCTTCCTACCTGTGCAAGTGTTAGCCAGGTGTTCATCTCTCTAGACCTCATTCCTCAGCTTTAAAATGGCAGTAGTAATATGACACTCAAAATATGATGTACCTAACATCCAACTGTTTCAATAAGGCACTATATAAATGAGAGGTAGTGTGGTAGTCACATCTTCCACAAAAACTTTCCTGATTATCCTAGCCTATACAATCTGTCTTCCCTGAATTCAGAGCACATATTACTTAAAATACTTATCTATTATTTGACATAGCCTTTTTCATATTTTGTACTTTATCAATTCATTTGATTATTCAACTGTTGACTTTTCAAATAGAAGAGAAACTTCTTGAGGCCAAAGAACTCTTGACTGCTTCTTTGTCTCATTCATCTGCACCTGGAACAATACTACTCATAAATGAATGCATGAATGCAAAACTCACATAAGTCATTCTACAGACATCCCAGAGGATTCTGACAGCAGGGGTATGATTCACACATCAACAGGCATCCTCATGATACCAGGTTAGGGCTCTTAGCCTCTGACTGGCAAGCAGTCAGACTAGCAAACTATTGAGACCTGTTTACAAAAGAGCTTATCTTTCCCTGTAGATAAACTACCTGGCACTAAACCAAAGCCACTTACACACAAGTTAAGAAAGTTCAGTTGACTTTCTGATAGCTTTATGCCTCTAGCTTTCGATGGAGACTGTCACCAACCACGCTGAGCCTGGAAGAGCCAAGCTTTTCATAGGAAACGTGATCTCAAAAATAAGTGAGATTTTCGCCCCTCATGAAACTGCTATGCAGTTTGTTTGGTTTTGTGTGTGTGTGTGTGTGTGTGTGTGTGTGTGGTTTTTTTTTTTTTTTTAAATATTCAAGGTTTATAAAACTGTCTCCAATTTAGACTAACATTTAGGTGTTGATTAGGACCCAATACCCAAACATTCTGATATTTTCCCCTTTTCTAATATTGTAAGCTATTCTCATCCACTTCCAATTCTGATTCGTAACAGCTCAGTTTCACATGATTCCATGATGGGAATAACTGGGAAGAGGGCAAAAAAAAAGGAACAATATTCACAAGAAAGCTGTCTGTCTGATATAAGAGAAGAGAATCACATCACACGGGTAGCTTGTGACGTGCTCTTGGCTGTTGGTCTATCCTTATACTTTCTTAGTGATTTATTCAAGGGGCTCTGCTTTGTTTCACTTGCAAACTATTTTAACATTGCTGAGGGTAAACAGAGTGTCACCAGATTTCCCGTCTTCCCCGGGTCATTTTTCCTGGTTATATAAATGTTTGTCTTAATCCTACTTCTTCCTCTGCACTTTTCAAAATGTTTTTCTATGCTTCTAGTCTGCACAGGGTCAGTGTGCTAATTACCAAATGAGACGAAGATGAAAGAGACTCCATACTCAGGGCCAAATATCTAGGCTACAAGTCTTCAGGCAAAATCATGTTTTTTATAACATTTGTAGTCATCCATCCAGGCACCCTTCACCCTCACATGTTGTTTCGAATTATTAAATGACAGCTCCAAATGGGCTCAGAGCAGAAAACTCCATGCTAAGGATCCAGTAACGGCTGCTTCTGCTTTTGTGGTTTTCAGAAGTGGGAAAGACGCAATAGTCAGGTACACTGATTTATCAGCATGTTTTCCTCAGCTCCAAACTTGCATATTAGGGGGAGAATTCTAGGTTAAATGTGAACGCTTTACAGCTTTCCCACCAACCGAACTGTGTTGTATTTGGCAAATGGTTTTCTGGAAGGAGAACAACACGTTAAGCTCTAGCCATGACATAGTTTGTGATAAGCTTAACTGAATTCAAGAAGGAACAATTGATGCCAACTGTTCTTACACTCTTAAAATTTCTCATGCATGGAGGGGGAGAAAAAGCTCCAACAAAGCTTGAATATTTCAAAAGCAATTTGATATACAAACCAAATTAATGAATACTGATACTATTCTTAAGTGGTTTTAAAAATTATAAACAATCCTCTGATCATGTCCGGAGAGAAATATTTAGACTAAAATATTAATGATTGAAACTGGATAAAAATGTGCTACTAAGTTGTGTTTTTTTTTTTTAAATACTTCCTATTCAACCCCAAAAGTGCACAGAAAAAATAGACCATTTTTTGCTATAAACTAACATAGCTGAAATAATCACAGGCATTAATTTTTCTGGTTCTTTATAAGAACTGTTATGTTTTTATAAGCCTCACCACCAGAAGAGTATTTCTGTTTAAAGTGTTTAATGGTAGAGACTAAAAATTCTGTTACCTAAAGTTAAGCAGCTTCTAAATTTTAGTCACCTAAGCCCAGCATATCTTTTGCTAAGGGGAATAATTCTAGCTATAAAGAGATGATTCATTCATGAGCAACCAGCCTACACATTCCATTTTATCTATGGAGAGGCTGACAACCAAGCTCAAGTTCAGTACATGGTTAAAAGAAAAAAAAATACCTAAAGGAACTTTTCAGGGCCATGGCAGTGACATTTCAAATGATTTTAGAGTTCTTTGGAGGTGAGGACAAATGCCAAGAGAATGGCACAGGCCAGCCTACATAAATCAAATTATTCTTTCATTTAGCACTTTGGTCATGTACTTGGTGCATCACAAAGAAACTCTCTCAGATGTAGGTAAGTAGACAGATGCCAACTCAAGTAGAACTTTAGAGGTGTCAGAATGGCCTCTGCTTGGCCTCTGGTCTGCATCTCATGCCCAAATAATACCTTTACAGTGAAATTGGAAGGCAGGCAGTTAAAGTGAGAATGAGGACAGAATGCCTTTGAGAATCATAAAAGTTATAAATTGTTTCCTGTAAAAATGATCATACACATAATTTTGTAAACGTGAAGGAATTTTTTATGCTTTGTGAAATTCATCTGCAGAACTGTAATCATTTATGGACCTCATATTAACAATCTCAGAAAAAAGACATTTTCCCCTAGTAAGGAGCAAATGTCATTGAACAAAGTAACAAATGTTTTGAATCACTGACACAGATTTCGTCTCCTTCAGTAAATTCTTTTTCAGCTCCTACCCTTACACAAGGCACCGTTCAAAATGCTCTGTACCCCTAGGTGGTCTCAGCAGAGCCTCACATTGAAGAGCAGGTTTGGCTGAAGGGCAGCACTTCATTTTATAATAGTATTATTGCAACCAAAGGGTTGTGTTCATTATTGCTGTTCTGCTCCAGTTTAACTTCTTATACTTACTGTTCAAAGAAAGATTTCTGCAAGCTCAGAAAACATATTAACTTTTAATGATGCAATTTGGGGTAAGTGTCTACAAAAACCACACTGACTCCGTGGAGATGGTATCACCAGTTACCCATTGCAAAGCACGGCCCAAACCTGACACGACACTGCCTCTGGCTATGTGACATGACTCAAGCACACAGTCAGGAGGAGGGCTCTGGAGCCCCACTTACACAGACATGGGCATTCTGCTGCTGCAAGAGGTTCTGAGAGCAAGGCCCTAACAGGAGAGCCTGAGATAGCTGTTGAATCCTAGCAGAATGCAAACTACAATCCTGACCCTGTAAGACCCTTTAGCTGAGAATTTCCAAGACTGCTTCACTATTTCTATGACCATACCTTTGCCACTAAATCTCAAAGACAAGACAGGTGTGTCCAGTAGGCGGGTTGGAATCCTGCCTCCACTTGCTACTTCCCAGCTTTGTCACTAAAGGGTCAGGCAGTTAACATAAGATAAGGTCCCTACCACCGGAAGGCTCCTGTGAGACCATCTCCTTGAGGATTTAGGGGGATACATGACAAAGAGAAGCTTTGTCAAATGTTCATTTAAATGACAAATGTTCAGTCTTTTCATACATTATCCATTCTGATCCTCACGGCCTCTGAAAGTTAGTTTTGTTGGATCTGATTCAGAAAAAGTCAACCTTTCTCCAAGTCACAGCAGCTACCTTGGTGGAGAGCTCAAACTGGAAAGTAAGACTTCTGATCCCACACTGGCAAGCACTCTCAAATAGTACAGGTGCCTGTGAACATGGACCCAAGCAAAGTGTGAGGAACACTGCTGATGCAGTATTAAACAAGACAGGGATTTTGCTCTCACGATGGAACAGAGTCCAATGAGAAAAGCCTCTGACGCATACATGTTTATGTATGCGATGACAATTTTCAGCAGGAAAAACAAACAGCAGGACCCGCTAAAGGAAAGCATATGGGGGACTGAGCCAGCAATAGCTTTCTACAAAAAATGGCACTTGATCTGGGCCTCAAGGTGCAGTGAAAACACCTGAAGTCAGACCACCAGGACAGAATTACCACTAATAAGTAATGAGGCTTTGAATAAATTCCTCAATTTTCTCTAGACTATAATTTTTCTCACGTGGAAAATGGGGATAATAATATCCAC
Source organism: Canis lupus baileyi (assembly GCF_048164855.1). Taxonomy (NCBI): domain Eukaryota; kingdom Metazoa; phylum Chordata; class Mammalia; order Carnivora; family Canidae; genus Canis; species Canis lupus. The sequence continues at coordinate 27,737,887 of NC_132862.1, forward strand.
CTCACAGAATTGCTACGAGAATTAAAGTAATGTTTGTAAAACCCTTACAACCAGATAATTTGTTGTCTAAACCAAGACACTCTTGAGAGCATGAGAAAGCACTATCAGAAATTATTCCAGGGTGGGGCACCTGAGTGGCTCAGTTGGTTAAGCATCTGATTCATGATTTTGGCTCAGGTCATGATCGAGATTCTCTCCCTCTCCCCCTCCCCCAAATAAACAAATAAATAATCTTTAAAAAGAATTTATTCCAGAGAAACAGGAAAACCTGGGCATAAGTCACCCTATTTATCACCATACTATTCCAACATAAAATGCTTATAAAAAGGTTCATTCATAGAACCATGTAATTATAAAATATTATACCTGGAAGGAACTGACATATCATTAAATCCAAACATCCCACTTTATAGTTGAAGAAATTGAACCTCTGAATGGTTAAATGACAGGGATGTTTCATTTCAGAGGCAGGATCAGTGCCTAACTTTTCTGACTGCTCACCCAGGTACCTTACCATGATCACCCCTCATCTCTAAAAAAAATTTCTTCTCAACCAACGCTGTCACAGAAATGATAGAAAATCCATAATTCTCCTCAACAGCTTGTCTCACAGTTCGTAAATCCCGACTGACTGAACCTAGCCAATTGCAGATCCAACTAGTACTGTCTTCAGGGAAGAGAAGTACAACTAGCCCGTCACTAACCAAGGAGGAAGGGGAATTTCACCCTGCCACAGGTCATTTATTGCTGCGTTTACTTATGTATCATTTATAGAACATCTTTTCCTTGGATTTGAAGATTCAATTAATTCATAATAAATCTATTTTATGGAGCAAATAAAGTAAGAATAGGATTTCATAGATAATAACTTCACATAAAGCTCATTCTTCCAATTGACCAAGTAACTCCCTAGGGCAGAAGCTACCCACATTTTTCTGCACAGTACAAGTGAACTGATACACGCTCCCATCATTAACAGTGATTCACAAAAAGGAGTAGGGAAGAGCGGAGTCTCTGGAAGATATGTAAAAAATTTTTTCTCGAAGACCTTCAATATATTCTGATCCTCTTCTGACTTCCTCCCCAAACTCCTCCCACCTCCTAAGCCATTTTTTTTCATGGTTCTGGAAGTTGAACATAGAGAATGTCTCTGCCTGGGAAATGAGTTGGATTGAGAGAGACTCCATCCTTAATTTATGGAATTGTTGAAACTCTCCTCAATAGTTTCTTCTCTAAAAGCTTTACAGTTTCATCCTCCAAGCAAGGTTACTCTACTTTCTGGGATGCCAGGGCATTTGCATTCACCCCTACTGTACCCTTAGCCACACTCTCTGTTATAATGATTGCTCAGATCTCTCTGCTCAACAGAGAGCTACTCAGAGATGTGCATGAAACCCCTCCATCAACCCAGTAACAGCCTGGCACATAGTAGGATCTCAAATAATCACCACTGAATAAATTACTTGGGGAGCCTTGGGAATAATATATTAATGAAGAACACTACCCAGGAACTGTTTTCAGGACAAAAGAAATGATCTATGTAATAACACTGTAAGTTCTTTGGAAGAAAGATACTGTAAAACTGCAAGGCATTACTCTTCTTTATTGTATGGCAAATCACCACAGTGCTTTCCTTAAATGGTACTTACTGGCCTGGAAAGCTAATGTCCCTCATTAGGTGTCTGACTCCCAGAGAGTCACTTATGTAACTGGAAGCACTTGAGTGATTCTGTTGCATGAAGTCATTTTGTTTTAAAAAAGTGCTGCACACAAGAATTTTTATCTTACTTACCTCATTATTTGTAATCTTAGGGAAATGACTTTAAAAAATATCTAATTTAGAAAGTCCTTCATATCATAGAAAAATGAGATTTAAAAAAAAAAAAAAAAGCTAAGTCTTATAAAAGAAAATGTTTAAAAAGGAGGGTGGGAGGGGGTTACTACCCCAATCATCCCTAATAAATTAGCCACAGGAAGTTTTGAGGCTCTCAAGTCCTGTTAGAACACATGATATTCATGAAAAGTTTACTTAAATATACATGTCTTGACTTCCAAAAACATGCATTCTGGTTTAAAGAAGGGATTAGTAATTGCAAGATGAAGTGGACAAAGAAAGCCATACAACAGAGACATAAGATTCTAAATTTCACCTAGCATGATTTTTCACAAAGTATATAAAGTTGTCAGATTCAATAAAACAATTGATTTTATGTTCTACAGCTATTTAAGTTTCTTTATGGCCAAACTGAATGGAAATAGTAATTCATCTGTTGGCCTACAGATATGTTTTTTTTTAAATCCTTTATAACTGTGGTTGTGCAAAAATAAATAGCAAGTACACTTCCCTGCACTATTTGTGGAGGTTGAATACAAAAATATGTTCTTCAGACTGCCAAATGTAGTCACTGATTTCATTAGTTAATAAAAAGATTTTAATGTCTATCTCCAATACTACTACCACCCTCAAAAAATAAAACTACTACATTTTCTGTTAACCAATTCACACACAAACACATTCATTTATCATTAACTGCATTTGTTCCAAACTATCTCTCAGGGTGTTAGAAATTCCAACTGCACATTTTGAGATGCTCAGAATTAATTACAAACATTTAAGCACTATACTGATGTATTATGAATTCCTTAAAGAGATACCTTAGCAGTGTCCCCATGTCATCATGACATCCAAACAGATATTTTAAGCAAGAATTTATTGAGCAATTATCACATGTAATGGGACTACAAGTTGCCATAAGCAGCTGTAAAACGTGATGTTTGCCTCAAGGAGTTTCCATTATTATATAACTTAGAGAAAGATATGTGGGACAGGGGAATCAAAATGCTTAAACTTATTTGTCCTAGAAGGAGGCATCTTCTATTTTATGTTAACAGATTTACGTTCAGCCTCTCTACTAATGACACTATGAGTTTAATTTTTTCCCTCTTTCAAATGATTTAGTGACTGCCATCTGAATACAATTCCAGTGATCTTTGGCATACAATCTTCTACACATAATGAGGCACACTACAGGGCATTGAGCATTGATACATGTTCGGGCCAAAGAACATGTGTCATATGTTTTGCTGGCTAAAGAGATCCTACCTTCCAAGATCTCAATTTTCATATTTAACTGAATAAACATCATGGCACACCTACCATGTGCCCAATATATTATATTAAGTACTATAGATATAAAAACAAATGTTTCCCTGACTTCAAGAAAGCAAAGTCTTCAGAAGGCTTATATACTCATAGTCTACAGAAGTTTGCAAAAACCAAATTCCATGCATTTTTATAACCTTTTTAATCTCTTTCTCAGAGAACGGCCCCATCATCTACTCAGTCATCCCAGTGATCATTAGAGATTTGTCCTTTTCTGTAACCCAAATTTAAACAGAATGCAAACCCTGTTGATTCCACCTACTAAATTCCTCTCAAACCAATTCCTACCACCACTGCCATAGCTCAGATCTGCTTCTCTCTCCACCTGGAATGCTGCAATAATTTCTGTACTTATCAGAATTGTTGTAGTAGGAAAGGATAGAAACCTAACTCAATATAGCCTAAGCAAAGAAAAAAAAAATGTGGGGAAAGGTAATTTTCTGAAAGGAAGAAAATTTGAGTAGCCCACAAAATCAGAATAATCTTGGGAACTCTTAGAGACCAGAAACCACTCAAAGCTAGAAGAGGCAATGAAGGATCCTTCCCTAGAGCCTTCAGAGAGAGTATGGCCCTGCCAAAAATTTGATTTTGGGTTTTGCAGCCTCCAGAACAGGGGGGAAAATAAATTTCTATTGTTGGAAGACACTCAGTTTGTGGGAGTTTATTCACGACAGCCCTAGGGAACTGAATCAATGGGAACTGGCAGACTTAGGTTCCCATTGTTTTTTAGGAACTCTGAAAGAAAGAAAGAACATTTCTGTCTTCCATATTAGTGTACTTAAAACCCTAGTCCCAGAATGTGATTGACCTGACTGGAGTCAGATGCCTATTCTCAAACAGATCAGAGTACCCAGAGGTGAGATGCCACGACAGACAAGGGATGCTCATGCCTAGGAAATGTATGCGTCTCTCTGACTGAAGAGAAGGGGCATAGGGCAGTAACTGGAAACTTCACCAAAAACACAGGAGTAGGAAGGAGCAAATCTCAAACAAAAAGACCAAGATGCTGATACCAAAACAGTAGGGAAGGGAGACTGAGTAGACGACACACTTACACCAACCACGGTCCCTTATCGCTCTTTATCTCACCTTCTCCCCCCATTTACCCAACCTCCAAGTCAATGGTAGACTAGTATTCCTCAAAGTCATCTTTCACCATGTGGCCTCCCCAAAATCTTTTAGTAGCTGCCTTTAATTTTCAGAGTAATGTATATAATCATCTTGCCCCTGCCTCTCGAGTCACTTCCACCACTTGCCCCATCTCTGGCCAGCCCAAACCTCTTACAGTTCTCTCAACGTCCCAGGCACTTAACCCCATTTCCTTGCTCCCCCCGTGGGATGTTCTTCCTACTTTTTTCCACTTTATTAATTCCTACTCATCCTTTAAGATTATATACAAGTTTCAACAGGAATGTGCTTCTACACACATTACCTCACTTCTCTAGCTTCAGAGCCCTCATCTGCAATATGAGGTCATTATTAATTTGCAGGAGAAATTTCTTCAAACTTAGTATGCTTCCCTGGTGACTGTGAGTAAGCCTCTGCTTTCTTCTATGACGCCAATGTAGCTGAGAAAAACCATAGATATACATCAAATGAATGACTGTTGGCAAATTTGTCTAGCTAGTGATAAAATGCACCCTGACTTCTAACTCCAGGAAACAAACTGAAGGTTGCTGGAGGGGAGAGGGGTGCGGGGATGGGGTAACTGGGCGACAGGCATTAAGGAGAACACGTGATGAAATGAGCACTGCATGTTACATGCAACTGATGAATCACTAAATTCTACCCCTGAAACAAATACTATGCTATATGTTAACTCACTTGAATTTAAATAAAATCTTAAAAGAAAGAAAAAAAAAACAAAGATGCCTTCTAAAAAATAGAATAAATAAATAAAATGCTCCCTAATTCTGAAACACCAGCTTAACCATAAATTAGAGATTGAGAAGAGGAAACGGTTGTTACATAGATGAAAAGTAATGTTGCCATAAATAATATAAAAGTAAATCAGTTATCAATTCAAAAAAAATAATGGAAAAAGGAAAGGAATATGCAATCTATCCCTATTTTTGGAGAGTTATTACAAAAGACATGGGAACCTCTTGTATCCATTGCCCTGGTTCTAGGATCAGGAAATATCATATCTGGAAATCATCATGAAATCCAGATCTGACTGGAAAGAATGGTACACTAACGAAGCCAGGGCCATTCCTTTACACCTCAGCATTAACTGTCATATCCAGAGCTGAATCGGACAAGGTCTGGACTCAGACTAGTTTAGTCCAAATCTATGCTCTGCCATAATATATTTGGCCTCAAGGAACTTATTCAAATTCTGAATGTTTCTCACCTATAAACCTAGGATGATAATAGTACTCTCTCTCATTGGATCCATGTAAGGATTTAATGGTTTGAGATATACAAAGCACTCAGAGCAGTAATTAACATATTATAGTAAATGCTCCATAAAAGTTTTGGTTGTATTATCTCCAGCCTTTTAGCAGGACCATAAGGAAATAGATGAGAGCTTAGGCATGGCGGGGGAGGGGAGGTGATGGGGGGAGGTGCAGGGACAAAGAGCATGAGGCTAACGGGAAAGAAGGGTACAGATGCTAAACCTGGGCTCTGGAGGCATCCTTGCTTTAGCTGGGGCAGGTGTAAGCTGAATGACAGAGGACTCAGTTATTTATTTGAAGCCAGTCATTGTTTTTTGCCATGGTTCCTCTCCAACTAGAAACTCCTTTATCTGGGTCTAAAAGTAGGGTTCTCATCTTTAATTTTTTTCCCTACTTCTTCATGCTTACTTCCAGCAGGCAGGGGAAATTTTTGATGATACAACTCATAGATCCTCTATAACCCAGCAGGTGAAAATTTTTCCTGCCCTAGTATGGTGATGTACCATGTTCCCCTGACACAAAATGATGTGAGGGCCTACTGAACACGTTGAAAGTTCCAAGATGACAGTTATAAAGAGAAAAACACACAAACTGATGAAAGGTAACATTTAATTTTTTTAAAGGATTTTATTTATTTATTTGAGAAAAGTGGGATTGTGAGAGAGAGAGAGAGAGAGAGAGAGCAGTAATGGATAGGGGCACAGGGAGAAGGAGAAGTAGGATCCCTTCTGACTGGGGAGCCCTATGCAGGGCTAAATCCCAGAACCCTGAGATCATGACCTGAGCCAAAGGCAGATACCTAACCAACTGAGCCATCCCAGTGCCCCCAAGAGATGACATTTTAATATCTATTGTATTGGGTTCTTCAGAAAGAAAAAAAAAAAAAAAAACAATAAAATGTATGTGTGTGTGTGTGTGTGTATCTTTCTGAGAGAGGGGGAGAGAATGGGGAGTAGATTTTAAGAAATGATCACATGATTGTAGGAGCTAGCAAACACAAACTCTGTAGAGTAAGCAGCAGGCTAGAAATTTGGAAAATGCTTGTTGCTATTGCAGCTTGAGTTCAAAGGCAATCTGCTAACAGAATTCCCTCCTCCCCAGGGAAGGTAGTCCTTTTTCTTTTATAGCCTTCAACTGATTGTGTGAGGCCCACCCACATTTTGGCAGATAATCTGCTTTATTCAAAACCTACTCATTTAAATATTATTCTTGGGGCACCTGGGTGGCTCAGTTGGTTAAGCAGTTGCCTTTGGCAAAGGTCATGATCCCAGGGTACTGGGATGGAGCCCCATGTCAGGCTCCCTGCTCACTGCGGAGCCTGCTTCTCCCTCTCTCTCTCCTCCTCAACTTGTGTTTGCTCTCTAGTGCTCTTTCTCAAATTATAAAATCTTTTTAATAAATAAATAAATAAATATTAATCTCATCTAAAACAATCTTCACAGCAACATCTACACCAGTGTTTGGCCAAGTATCTGGGTACTGTGGCCCAGCCAACCTGACACATATATTTAACCACCAGAATGACCAATTAATATTTTTCTTTCCCAATCCCAAGAAAATGCCATCACTTTCACCAACCAGACATTAGTTAGGTGAGAGCTATCTCTATTTCTCTCTTCTACTCTCACTCAACTATAACAAAACTATTTCAACTATACATTTTTGTTTTCTTTGTACTCTTCCTTTGAAAAAATATGGCCCTCAGCCCCAAATCCTCTGAGTGCAATGTCACAAGGTTTCAAATTCCACATACTATGGAGAACCATCCCCAGATGGTTCTCAACATTGGTGTGGATTTCTCACTAAATTGTTTAAAAGCCAAATTATGAAGCCAAATAATGGCAATAGAATTTGAACATTATTGCTCTTAATTCATACTGAAGCTAATATATCATGATAGTAGATACAGACTTATACAATATGATATGCAAGAAGAATCAAATAATGAATTAGAAAAACTTAAAGTCACAGTTGAAATAATATTAATAGCATTGTAAGAAAGTCATTATATTTACTTTTCTATTACCTATAGAGTCTTGGATGCCAATACAAATATAAAAATCATCTTTACAGAAAATCAAACTGAGAATTTGCTCTAAAATCTTCCATATTTTCATAATATTGTTAGGATGTCAACCTAACAATAATTGCTGAGCCTCTACCAGGTGTCAGTGACTTCTCACTTTTGCCTGCATGTTGTACATATGCCCTTTTCAGAAAAACTTTTAATCATTTTAGGAAGCCAAGGAAGAAACTGTAGTTCATCACTCCTTGAAGTACATACACTATTAATTTATCCACCCATTCATTCAGCAAGTATTTACTCATGTCTCTATACTCTGTAAGGTCCTGGGATATATTGATGAATAACAAATTCTACAACCTCTTGGAATCTATGGTGTACTAGGAAGAGAAAACCTTCTGCGGTTTACAGACCAACATCAAGAGAAAAACAACATTTAATTACAATTCCAGGTGCTTTTCTGGAAATATACAATATTATATTAGAGATAATCTAATAGTTAATATAAAATACAGGTAAAATACTGGGGAGTTACAGACTACAGTGTCGTTAAGAATATGTGAGGGATGTTGGGATATTATAACTTGGATGTCTGTACATATGAGGGAAAGAGCTAAGCCATGATGCTGTCAGAGGGAACCTAGTGCACTGAACTTCAGCTCAAAGGGTCACAGATTCAGTGACAGATCTTTAGAAAAGATATGGCAAATGCCTAAGTCTTCTCCTTTACCGTGATTTTTGGTTTCTGCTTTTTCCTTCCCTGTCTTTGAGAACCAGAAGCCAGAGCACTGTATCTGAATATAAGTAATTAGTTGCTATTTATTATTCTCTGTTAACTTGGAGGTAAATGTCTTCATTTCTCTATTATGACACTGAGAATGAGATATGCACCATATGCATCAACATTTCCAAGATGTACTGAAATCCTGAAAATAGGAGTGTGGAGTGAGTGTTACAATTTCTCACCAGAAAGTGACTTCCAAGGTCTCTCCTGGTCCTGAAATGCTATGATATGCTCCATTTGTTGTATATCCATCATAACCCAGGGGCGAAGGTCAAGGTTCCAAAAGCAGGAAGCACTGGTCTGGGTCAGACATTAAAATGGTGGGAAAAGAATGTGGTCTTAGCATCTTACATTAATGTCAGTAAAATTCAACATATGTCTTATAAATGCATAATAAAAATGAAAGGATATTAATTTTAAAACTCAAAAAAAAAAAAAAAAAAAAGACGTGGGACACGGGAAGGGAAGACCCATCTGGGAAACAAAGAGTCAACCCTGACTTTCAAGGAACCATAAATTAGCAAGGAGAGAGGAACAAGTTATGTTTTTTTTACTATGAAAGGAAGTTAAATTGCCACATTTCCTTCAAATCAAGAACAGATTTAAGCAGCCACAATTTGCCAGGATGAGTGGGCTATCTAAATTACCTAATTAGATGAGGGTCATTTGATCATAGTAACTGATATTGCTGTAATTCCACTTAATTCTCCAACCAAAACAAATCAATCCACAGAACCTTATGGTGGTCTTAATTGATTATAACATTGCTTGCCTTTAACACGTTATTTATTCAGCACTTTCAAAATGTTACTAAATATTTTCTTCATTTTTAGGTCTATTTTTTTAAAGATTTATTTATTTATTTATTTATTTTTATTTTTTTTTTTTATGAGATTGTGCAGGAAGAGGGGGAGTAGAAGGGGAAGGAGAAAGAATTTGAAGCATATTCCAGCTGAGCACAGAGCCCCACCCTAGGCTAGATCTCACTACTGTAAGATCATGACCTCAGGCGAAATCAGGAGTATGAAGTTTAACTGAGCCACACAAGTGCCCCAGGTCTTTTCTTTTTTAACAAACAAATTCTCTAAACCAAACAATAAAAGAAAGAGGAGAAGGAGAAGATTAACATTTAAAATGATATTTTAAATATCTATAAAAAAGATATTTTTTAAGGTCTGGATGTTCTAGATTAAATCAATAAAAACAGATTTGGAAAGAAAAAAATATATAACAAAACTCTGAGGCAGCAGCCTGTAACAATCCACAGAAACACTGCTCAAGTTAACAAATTCAGCAAAATTTTAGGGTATGTGATCAACAAACAAAAATCATTTGTGTTTCTAATACCCCATCAATAGACAATCTGAAGAAGAAATTAAAGAGAACAATTCCATCTGGGGCACCTGGGTGGGTCAATGGTTGAGTGTCTGCTTTTGGCTCAGGTTGTGATCCCAGGGTTCTGGGATCTAGTCCCACATCAGGCTCCCTACGGGAGCCTGCTTCTCCCACTACCTATATCTCTGCCTCTCTCTGTGTATCTGTCATGAATAAATAAATTAAATCTAAAAAGAAAAAAGAAAACAATTCCATTTGTAAAATATAACGATTGAGATGATAAGATTGGGAGGTGGACTGCTTGGGTTTCAAGGCCCAAATGCCACTAACTGACAATGGCGGGAAGGGATACTCATGCAAATTACCAAATCAGTCTGAGACTCAATTGCCTCATCTGTAAAAACAAAACGACCACCTGCTACATAGGGTTCTTGTGAGAATAAATCAGTTAATTCATGTAAATTCTTTAAATAGTCACTAAATACATAGTGAATACTCAATAAATATTAAAAATAAAAAGCACAAGGAAAGATATACAGATAAAGCTGGATTTGTGTATTTGGGGAAAATTATTTCATTTTTGTTATTTGGTTGTGCTGCTTTTGACTCAAAGGCAGAAGACAGACAACAGTGAGACTATCAAAAGGACCTCAACATCAATGATCATGCAAAAACCACTATATTCTCAACAGGATGTTCTAAGGAGCAGCTAGACTTTTCAGAAACCCGCCTTTGTCTCAGCCATTTCCACATCTGACCATTCATCAAGTCCTGTGATTCTTCTTTTAAAATGGTTCTCCTGTCTCCCTACCTCCTCTCTCCTTTCACTACACGGGTTCAAGTTCTCATGGTCTTTCATAGAAATACCTTCCTTCCTCCAAATTCATAATCTTCAAATCTTCCCTCTACATATCCACAAGGGATATCTATCTAACCTCACCATTTCCCTTCCAGATATGTCAAAGAATATTTTCCACAGCATACCAAGCCTGCTAAGCTAGATCCCTGTCTTTTGCTCCCATTTCCTCCATTACACCACCAACTCGTCCAGAAATTGTGGTTTCCTTGAAAAAAAAGAACTTCCTAACAATCACTCTCTCCCTCTTTAGACCAAAATTAAAAAAAAAAAAAGAAAAAAAAAGTCATCCTGGAATAGCACTGTATGGTGACAGATGGTAGCTGCATTTGCAGTAAGTACAGCACGTGCAGCTGTTGAGTTACTATGTTATACACTTGAAACTAATGTAACATTGGCTGTCACCTGTACTTCAATTAAAAAAAAATTTTTAATCACTTTGATTCCTTTGTTCAGACAACTGATTTAAGTATTTAAAAGAATATGTCCTTAGACAAGTTCTGTGGGCTGCAAATAGAAACACCTTAAGTTTCTTTTGAGTATATCACTGCTGCGACTGCTTTGAATATAGTATTAAAGCCACTAGGTCACCCACCTGTATTTACAGTGGTACATCCCACACATGATACTTTTAAGCTTTATGACCTTTGAAAAAAGTCACTGAGATAGAATTGTATTTTTCTCTTTAATTAAAAAAAAAGCTGGATAACATGAGAAAATTAGAGAAAACAGTTATCTCCATGCTTTTCTGGTGTTGAAAGCAAGAAATGTACATCAGAGTAAATATCAAATTTGCATTTTCTTTTGATCATTCCTACTATCCAATAAATAATTCCATTTCCTTCAGTTACTACTTGTCTTCTATTTAACAAAACTCCTCCAGAGAGTTGATTATACACAATATTACTATCATTTAAGTAAGATGACCCATTCCTTCCATCCCTATTCCCAAATAACTCACAGTTTATAAGGGTAGAAAAGCAAACAGATAGCTTCAATACCATATGACAAATGAATGAGACAAGCATGCACAGAGTAAAATGAAAGCACAAAGGAGGCAGGGGTCGGGTGGGGTAGGCATTGAGCTAATTCCCCACAGAAGGTACAAGAAAGTTTTCCAGAGGAGAAGCTGCTTCGTATGAGTCATGATGGACTCCACCAGATAGACCCAGTATTCCAAGAAAATGCTACAAATGCACAAGCATATAGATGAGCAACAGTGGTTAGCTCCAGAGACTGCACAGTTTGTCATAGCTGGAGAGTGGGGTATTTGTAGGTGACAAGGCTAAACAGGTAGCCTAATATCCTATTACAGCCCATATTACAGTTCTCTATAATCACTTGGTTCCTATGAGCATTTTCCATTAGATCATAAACACTATAGGGCCAGGGACAAGCATTGCTTCATTCTTCTCTGTATCTATCACTTCTGTATAAAGCATAATTAAAGTTCAAAAATAATTTTTTGACTTTTAGGTGGCTTTGCTGACATTAATAATAACTTCAGCCAGCCTATCATACAACCAATAAAGATTCACTGAACCATTCATATAGGAGATTGGCATGATCATATTTACGAATGATCACACTGACAGTGGTACCAAAAATGAAGATGAGGAAGGCTAGACTGGAAGCAAGAACAGACAATAAGCTCTATCCAAACAAGTATTTTATTTCTAGTCAGAATAATTAACTCACCAAATATCACAGGTCTACAATGTTAAATAATTGGAATATTTTTATTTTTATTTTATTTTGAAAATGAGATTTTAACCTTAGTTTTTATTTTATTTTATAATTACAATGGAGAATTTAGAAGATGAAGAATCAGATCAAAATACTGGAGAAAAAACTTCCTGTGCCTTCATTTATGCTTTCCCGTAGACTTCCATGAATTTTCTTTTCAATATTTTTATAGTTTTTGAGTTAAGTTCTTAGGTCACTTTATTGCTTCTCACTGTGTGATCAAAATTCAGACCATTTTGTGTAAAGAGGTAAAGGCCCCTGTGGTTGATAGGCTTCTACAACTCTTTTTAATTATTTAGAGCTTCATGAGGAAAAAAAAATTCTATATTATAGCCATGCAAATAGACATAGACGCCAATGGAACACAAAGTCCAAAAATAGGCCCAAATATGTACAACATCTCAAATCAGTGAGGGAAAGATAGCTTTTTAAAATATATCGTGCTATGAAAGGAGACAGTGGAGTAGGAGGATATCTGACTCACTTCATCCCACAGATACACCCAGATAACACCCACATCAGTGGAAATAACCCAAAAAAAAACCCAAAAACTGGCAAAAGGGACTCTCCACAGCTAAATGTAGAGAAGAGCCACATCAAAGAGGGTAAGAAAGGCAGAGGTGCAGTTTAAAGCCAAACTGACCTGTAGGATTATCTGCAGGAAAAAAGCATGCCATGGGTACAAAGGAGGAGACCCCAACCAGACATCTCTGGCACAAAGGACCCACAACAGGGAAGACAAATCTGCACAACATTTGGCTTTGAAAATCAGAGGGGGTTAACATCATGAGTCCTTATAATCAACAGGGCTTAACACCTAGAACTTTATAATAAGGAAGTCAGCACTAGCAGAGCTGGAGAGAGATAGGAAATGGAGGCCTCACCATTAAAGATAAAGCACAACAAACAGTGCCATAGAGATACAGCATAGAAGTAGCATATAAAAAAATTCTGGGGGTATACCGGAGAGACACCTCTTTACTAATCTCAAAGCATGTGCTACAGAGGCAAGACAAGGATCTTTGGGAAACTTCCCCCAAAACAAAATAAACAAACAACAACAAAAAAATGATGGGCACTATTTCCTTCCCCCCACCCAGCTTAAATACACAAACACCAGCAGAAATAGCATGAACACTGTCCACCTAGCTTGCTGACAGCACACCTCACCTCCATGCTCTTCTGTTAACCAGTGCCCCTCAACCCAACCTCAGCAGGAATTTTCCAGAGAAGTTCCAGGTCACCTCTCATAGCAGACCAGATCAGCACAAATCCTGCTAACACCATGCACCTCTGCCTCCATGCTGTCCTACAGACCCACTCCCTCCAACACGCCCTCAGCAGGAGTCCATCCAAAGTAGCACCACAAGTGTAGCAATGTTCAAGCAGCCCTAACAGGGGTTAGAACCACCCCAAAGTGAATCCTGCCCCAGGGAGAATGGAAGATAACCACACACACCAGTCTGAAAGTGACCTCAGCAGTAGACTGGGGGAAGGCACCCAGTCTGACTATATGCCCTGCCCAGCAACAAAAGCTGCTCAGGAGACAACACAGGAAGAATACTCGGCAGTCCAACTGCAGCTGGCAAATGCCTGGTCTGACCCAGCTCAAGCCCAAGACAGCCCCAGACTGGCCCATTAACAATACAGGGACCAAATGCCGCCCACCCTGGGCAAAGAGAGCCATTACAGACAACTGGACTAAATGCAAATATGGCTTAGCCACAAGAATAGGGTACAGGCAACACCCATGGGAGACACCTCTGAAGTGCCAGGCTCTGGTGAACAGGGTACACTGAGCTGCAGGGCACTGCAGGACTCTTCTTCAAAAAGCCACTACTTAAAGAGCAGGATACATAGCTAACTTTCCTACCACATAGACACAGAGAGCTAGACAAAATGAGGAGACAGAGGAATACGTACCAAATTAAAGGACAGGACAAAATAACAGCAAGAGACCTAAGCAAAAGAGATAAATAACATGCCCCATAGAGAATTTTAAATCATGGTCATAAAGATACTCACTAGACATGAGAAAAGAATGGAGGACTTCAGTAAGACCCTCAACAAAGAGACAGAAAACCTAAGTAAGAACCAATCAGAAAAGAAGAAGTCAATAACTGAAATTAAAAATACACTAAAGAGCTCCAACATTTTGGAGCCAGTGGAGGCCTGTTGGGAAAGGACTCCTAAAATGATGAGTATGTCTGGAAGGCTGTGGTCCAAGGCCATTTTTGCTGGCTATCTGTGGGGTCTCCAGAACCAGATGGAACACACAGCTCTTCTTAAAATTGAAGATGTTTATGCTTGAGAAGAAACTGAATTCTATCTAGGCAAAAGATGTGTTTATGTGTACAAACCAAAGAAAAACACAGTGACTCCTGGTGCAAACCAAATAAAACCAGAGTAATCTGGGGGAAAGTAACTCATGCTCATGGAAACAGTGGCACAGTTCATGCCAAATTCCAAAGCAAATTTCCCACTAAAACCACTGGCCACAGCACCCATGTAATGCTGTACCCCTCAAGAATTTAAGCTTACTGAAAAGTAGGGGCACCTGGTGGCTTAGTCAGCTAAGTGTCTGATTCTTGGTTTTGGCTAGGTCATGATCTTAGGTTCATGGGATCAAGCCCCACAATAGGCTCTGCACTCAGTGCAGAGTCTGCTTGATATTCTCTCCCTTTCCCTCTGTACCTCCCCCTACTCACACACTGTCTCTAAACAAATAAATAAAACTTAAAAATACAAAATTACTGAAAAGTAAAGGTATAGATTTTTTTAAAAAGAATAAAAGAAATAAAATGAATAAATACTAAAGGGAATGCAAAATAGACTAGAAAGCTAAGAACCAATCAGTGACCTGGAAAACAGTAATGGAAAGCAATCAAGCTGGAAAAAAGAAAAAAAAGAAAGAAGAAAGAAAGAAGAAAGAAAGAAAGAAAGAAAGAAAGAAAGAAAGAAAGAAAGAAAGAAAGAAAAAGAAGAAGAAGAAGAAGAAGAAGAAAAAGAAAAAGAAAGAAAGAAAGAAAGAAAGAAAGAAAGAAAGAAAGAAAGAAAGAAAGAAAAGAAAGAAGAAAGGGGGGAAGGAAGAAAAGAGTAATTAAAATGAGAATAGGAAAAAAATAAATTAAATAAAAATAGAAATAAATAAAAAATAAAAAATAAAAATGAGAATAGGGCAGCCCAGGTGACTCAGCGGTTTAGTGCTGCTTTCAGCCTACGGCCTGATCCTGGAGACCCAGGATCGAGTTCCACATTAGGCTCCCTGCATGGAGCCTGCTTCTCCCTCTGCCTGTGTCTCTGCCTCTCTCTCTTTCTGTGTATCTCTCATGAATGAATAAATAAAATCTTTTTTAAAAAATGAGAATAGATTAAGGGAACTCATAGACACCATCCAGTATAATAACTTTCACAACTCAGGGATCCCAGAAGGAAAAGAGAGAAAGAAGGGGGCAGAAAATTTATTTGAAGAAATAGCAGCTACTTTCTGAAGCTAACTTCCTGAATCTTGGGAAGGAAACAGTCATTCAGATTCAGGAGGCACAGAGAGCCCTTAACAAAATCAACCCAAGAAGGTCCACACCAAGGCAAATAATAGTTAAAATGAGAAAAAACAGTGTTAAAGAGAGAATTCTAAAAGCAGCAAGAGAAAAGAAAATGGTTACGTACAAGGGAAACCTCATTTTTCAGCAGAAACTTTGCAAGCCAGAAGGGAGGTACATGACATACTCAAAGTGCTGAAAGAAAAAAATCTGAATCCAAGAATACTCTCTCCAGCAAGGCTTTCATTCTGAATAAAAGGAAAAATAAAGAGTTTCTCAGGCAAAAGAATTTATCACTACTAAACCAGTCTTACAAGAAATATTAAAGGAGACTCTGTGAGTGGAAAGAAACACCATAAACACAGGTAAGAAAAGTAGGAAGCATAAAAGCAGTAAAATTGATTATATCTGTACAAATCAATCAAGGGAATCACAAAATATAAGAATGTAAAGTGTGACACCACATACATAAAATGTGGAGGGGAGTGGAGTAAAATTTTAGGGCTGTAAGGATAGGTTAAATTAAATGACCATCAACTTAATATAATTGACTGCTATATGCATGAGATGACATAAATAAACCTAACAGTAACCACAAATCAAACCACAAATAAAAAACTGGTAATAAATATGCAAAAAAGTAGAGAAAAAGAATCCAAGTATATTATTAAAGAAAGACAGTAAACCATGAGAGAGCAAGAAAAGAAAGGAACAGAGAAAAACTGCTAAAACAACTGTAAAACAAGTAACAAAATTGTAATAAGAACATGCCTATCAATAATTATTTCAAATGTAATGAACTAAACACTCCAATCAAAAGACATAAGGTGATGGAATGGATTGAAGAAAAAAAAAGACTCATCTATATACTACCTATAAAAGGCTCATTGCAGATCTAGACACATGCAGATTGAAAGTAAAAGGATGAAAAATCATTTATCATACAAATAGAAGTGAAAAGAAAGCTGGAGTAGCAAGACTTACATAAAAAAAGACTTTAAAATAAAGACTGTAACAAGAGACAAACACAGACACACATAATCATAAAGGGATCAATCCAACAAAAAGATGTAAGAATTTTGCACCTAAAATCGTAGCACCCAAATACATAAAGCAGCTAATAACAAACATAAAGTAAGTAATTAATAGTAATAAAATAATAGTAGAGGACTTAAACACCCCACTTTCATCAATGGATAGATTACCCAGACAGAAAATCAACAAGGAAACAATGGCTTTGAATGACATATTGGACCAGAGAAATCTAACAGAGATATTCAGAATATTTCATCCCAAAATTGCAGGATACACATTCTTTTCAAGTGCATATAGATCATATATTAGGCCACAAAATATGTCTCAACAATTTCAAAAACACTGAAGTCATCCTATGCATCTTTTCAAACCACAAAGCTAAGAAACTAGGAAACAATCACAAGGAAAAAAAGTCTGGAAAGAACACAAACACATGAAAGTTAAAAGAACATGCTACTAAACAATGAAGGAATAGGTCAACCAAGAAATCAAATGGGAAAATTAAAAACACATTGAGACAAATGAAAATAAAAATGAATGGTCCAAAGTCTTTTGGTGCAGCAAAAGGTGTTCTAAGAGGGAAGTTTATATCAATAAAGGCCTACCCCAAGAAGCAAGAAAAATCTCAAATAAACAACCTAATCTTACACCTAAAATTGCTACCAAAAGAAAAAAAAAAGGAGTAAAACCCAAAACCAGTAGAAGGAAAAGAATGAAATAATAAAAATTAGAGCAGAAATAAATTAAATAGAAACTAGAAAATAATAAAGACAATAGAATAGATCAATGAAACCAAGGAGCTTTTTCTGTGAAAAGATCAAGAAAATGACCTTTAACCAGACTCACCAAAAAAAAAGAAGGAAAGAGGACTCAAAATCAGAAATGAAAGAGGAGACACAATAACCAACACCACAGAAATACAAAGGATTATATGAGAATATGATCAAAAATTACATGCCAAAGTGGATAAATTCCTAGAAACATATAACCTCCCAACACTGAATCAGGAAGAAATAGAAAATTTGAATGAACACACTGATTACCAGCAATGAAATTAAATCAGTAATCAAAAAACTCCTAACAAACAAAAGTCCAGGACCAGATGGCTTCACAGATGACTTCCACCAAACATTCAAAGAAGAGTTGATATATATTCTTCCCAAACAATTCCAATGAATAGAAGAGAAACAAAAGCTTCCAAATTTATTCTGAGGCCAGCAATACTCTGATACCAAAACCAGATGAGGACACTACAAAAAGAGAGAGAGAGAGAGAGAACTAAAGGCCATATCAGTTATGAACAGAGACACAAAAATCTTCAACAAAATATTAGCAAACTGATTCCAACAATACATTAAAAAAATCATTCACCATGATCATTTATTGCTGGGATGTAAGGGTGGTTCAATATTTGCAAATCAATCAATGTGATAACATCACATAAACAAAAGAAATTAGAAAAACATGATCATTTCAATAGATGCAGAAAAACCATTTGGACAAAGTACAATGCCCATTCATGATAAAAAAAAAAAAAACCCTCAAGAAAGTAGGTTTAGAAAGAATATTACTCAACATAATAAAAGTCATATATGAAAAAAAAAACCACAGCTAACAGCATAGTCAACAGGGAAAAACAAGGAGCTTTTCACCTTTTCCCTTAAGATCAGAAACAAGACAAGAAGGATATCTACTCTCATCACGTTTATTCAGCATATACTCTAAGTCCTAGCTGCAGCAATCAGACAACAGGAAGAAATAAAAGGCATCCAAATAGATGTAGAGAAGTTGTCAAACTTTCTCTATTTGCAGATGACATGATACTGTATAGAGAAAACCCTAAAGATTCCACCAAGAAAACTACTAGAACTGATAAATGAATTCAGTAAAGTCACAGGATACAAAATCAATACATAAAAATTCATTGCATTTCTATACACTAATAATAAAGTAGCAGAAAGAGAAATTTAAAAAACAATCCCATTTACAATCACATCAAAAGTAATAAAATACCTAGGAATAAACTTAACCAAGGAAGTGAGAGGCCTGTACTCTAAAAACTTTAAAACAATGGTGAAAGAAAATGATGACACAAACAAATAGAACAAAACTCCATGCTCATTAATTGGAAGAACAAACATGGTTAAAATGTCCATACTGCCTGAAGCAATCTACAGATTTAATGCAATCTGTATCAAAATGCCAACAGCACTCTTTATAGAGCTAGAACAAATAATCCCAAAATTTGTATGGGATTGCCAAAGCAATATTGCAAAAGAACAAAAAAAGCTGGAGGTATCACAATCACAGACCTCAAGATATACTACAAAGCTGCAATAATCAAAAAAGTATGGTACTGGCACAAAAAAGGCACACAGATCTATGGAATAGAATAGAGAGCCTAGAAATAAGTGCACAATTACATGGTCAATTAATATTTGACAAATAAGGAAAGAATATCCAATGTGAAAAAGTCTCTTCAACAAATGATGTAAGGTAAAACTGGACAGCAAAATACAAAAGAACACAACTGGATCACTTTTTTTTGTTGTTGTTTTGGTTTTTTTTGGATCACTTTCTTACACAAAAATAAACTCAAGATCGATTAAAGACCTAAATGTGAGACCTGAAGCCATAAAAATCCTAGAAAAGAGCATGGGCAGTAATTTCTCTGACATCGGCCACAGCAATATTTTTCTAGATATGTCTCCTGAGGCAAGAGAAACAAAAGCAAAAATAAACTATTGGGACTACATCAAAATAATCTACACAGTGAAGAAAACAATCAATACAACTAAAAAGCAACCTACTGACTGGGAGAAGATATTTGCAAATGATTTGTCTGGTCATGGTCCAAAATACATAAAGAACTTACACAACACCCAAAAAACAAATACTCCAATTAAAAATGGGCAGAAGACATGAATAGACATTTATCTAAGGAAGACATATAGATGGCCAACAAACACATGAAAAGATATTCAACATCACTCATCATCAGGGAAATGACAGTTGTAACCTCAACGAGGTATCAATGTCACACCTGTCAGAATGGCTAAAATCAAAAAATTCAAACAAGTGTTGGCAAGGACATGGAGAAAAAGGAAGCCTCATGCACTGTTGGTGGGAATGCAAACTGGTATAGCCATGGTGGAAAACAGTATGGAGTTTCCTTAAAAAGTTAAAAATGAAACTACCCTACCAATCCAGTAATTGCACACCTAGGTATTTAACCCAAAAATATAAGAACACTAATTCAGGGGGATCCCTGGGTGGCTCAGCAGTTTAGTACCTGCCTTCCACCCAGGGCATGATCCTGGAGTCCTAGGATCGAGTCCGGCATCAGGCTCCCTGCATGGAGCCTGCTTCTCCCTCTGCCTGTGTCTCTGCCTCTCTCTCTCTCTCTCTCTCTCTCTCTCTCTCTCTTTCTCTTTCTCTCTCTCTGTGTCTCTCAGGAATAAATTAAAAAATCTTTAAAAAAAAAAACTAATTCAAAGGGATGCATGTGCTCCCATGTTTACTGCAGCATTATTTACAATAGCTAAATTATGGAAGCAGCCCAAGTGTCCATCGATAGATGAATGGGTAAAGAAGAGGTGGTATATGTATATATATATATTATTCAGCCATATAAAAGAATAAAATCTTGCCATTTGCAGTAATTTGGATGGATCTAGAGAATAATGCTAAGTGAAATAAGTCAGAGAAAGACAAATGCCATATGATTTCACTCATATGTGGAATCTAAGAAAAAAAAATGAGCAAAGAAAAAAAGACAAACTAAAAACAGACTCTTAGCTTTAGAGAATAAACAGATGGTACCAGAAGGGAGATGAGTCGGGGTGGGTGAAATAGGTAAAGAGAATTAAGAGTATACTCACCGGGATGAGCACTGTGTAATATAGGGATTATTGAATCACTATATTGTACCCCTGAAACCGATATATATATATATAAATTATACTGGAATTATAATTTTTAAAAATATGAAAAACAAGTAATAATAAAAACAAGTAATAATAAAATAAAAAACAATAATAATATAATAATAAATATTATTTATTTATAATTAATATTAAAAATAATATAATAATAATAAGATAAAAAAACAAGTAATAATAAAATAAAATACATAGTGCTGTGACAATGAATCACATTCTGGATATTTGATCCAAGACAATCAGAAATTTAAATATAAAAAAATGAAACTGTAAAATTGCTGGAAGAAAACACTGACTACTTCCTCTATAACTTTGGACAGAGGAAGACCTTTCTGACCTGTGATCGAAGTCCAAAAGTCATTTTAAAAAAAGACTGACAAATTTATTACATAAATTTTTAAAAATTTCTATTAGATACTTTAAACAAAGCCAAAAAATAAGTAACAAACTGGCCAAAAAAATTATGACTCATACGATAATCAAAAGCCTAATTTCCCTTAATATGTAAAAAAAAAAAAAAAAAAAAACCTCCTAGGGATTGAGGGAAAAGAGACCAATACCCTTTAACCTGTCCAAAATACCTGATATCACTTACAATAAATGAAATTCAAATAAAATTAAACTACAATATGTCATTTCTCAGAAGCCTAGCATTTGATAACATATGCTGCTGTCAAAACTGAGGGCAAAGAGCACCTCCTACTTTGCTGACCAACATGCATGTGCCCTGTGGAGAGCCATTTGGCCATAACTAAAACTTCCAAATGCATTCTCCCTCCTCCACCTAGCAATTGCAATTCTAGGAACTTATCCAAGGTAAACTTCCCATGTGCTAGTTGACACACATACAATGTTATTCACTATAGCATTATTTGTAGCAGAAAAAAAAAAGGAAAAATAAGCCAAGTGTGTATCTATATAAAATCAGTTATGTACATTAATATGCCCACTTATCTCTAGATACTGATAGAGAAAGATGCCTATGATATATTGTTATGGAAGAAGAAGGAGGAGTGAAGGGAGAGTTAGGGGAGGGGTGGAGGAGGAAGAGGAAGAAGAAAGTTGTGTAAGAAAGGGATAAATAAAAAATATATATATTTATCTTTGCTTGTATATTTCAAAGATATGAAACTAATAAAAGAAGATGAGGCAAATGTGTAAAAATGAAGTGATCAAAAACAGGCAAGAGTGATACTCCTTCATGTTACCCCTTAAATACTACTGTTTTATTTTTTTGAACCATACGAAAATAACACCTATTCAAAAAGTTTAAAGCCTAAAGTGTCAACAGATGAACGAAATCATTGCCAGATTTTAAAAACTAAAAAGAATTGAGAGCTCTTAAAAATAATGTCATAGATATCAAGGATCCTTTGGTAGATTTTGTGTATCATACCCTTTTATGATTTCTTCCTATGATGTGACTGTTTTTACAACAGAACTTTCCCTGCCATTATCCTCCACACCATTTCCCCCAGCCTGAACTAAGACTGATCAAAAGGCTCAGGAGCCTTTACCACAGGCAGAGAAGGAACTTGAAAGTTGACATCAGCTTGTTGTTTTCACGCCTAACAATTCATCCACGCACAACTATGTAGTATTTTCCCTTTAAAAGTATAGACATTATAATTATTTATATTCTATTTATACAACAACAATATGCTCTATACAAGGACAAAAGGACAAAAAAGAACCAGATGAAATAGGTCTGTACGAACAACATTGGGAAAATAGAGAATGGAGTTATAACTGTTTCAAGAAAGATACATAAAATCAATTTCAACAAGATGAAAGTGTCAAAACTGGCAACTGAAGCCAACATGCTTTACCCATAAAAGAGATGGTGAATGCTCTCTCCCTTGGGGAAACCTTCCCCGCCAAACCACCCCAACCGATGGCAACAGATTCACCAAATCTGCCAGCACTGAGAAATGAAAGACAGAGGAGACATTCAAAAGCGATCAAGCATTTGGGAAAAATAAGAAGGAATGAATGAGTTGGTTCTGACCAAATTTAAAATGCTAAAGTAAGGAGACAAATTTGGAAATAAAGTTGTGGAAAACATCACATACTAGAAAGGTTATACCGAGGGCATCTTAAGATATAGAGTATTTTCTCAAAATTCTTATCCAGACCACAAAACAACAATACCATATTCGCAACTTGGTGGAGCTGTTTTATTAAAAATATCAATCCCCATTTTATAGCAGGGAAACTGTGGCTTAGAAAAGTAACATAGATTTTGGGAGCCTATGCTCTTGCCCTCCCAAGGCATCAAAAAGTGACAGCAGACAACCAACAGGGACAAAAAACATAAACACAGTTTCAAAAACAAACCAAAATTAGCAACGTGAGGGCCATTTTTCCAGTGAACGGTACTTCCCCGTATCACAGGAGCACATGTAGGTTCTCACTCTTTTGCATAAGAGGAGAAATAAAAAGAGCAGCAACAAAAAACTAGTACATCTCAATGTCTTCCTAAGTGCCAAGTTCTTTGCCTGCACTATTTCATTCTCTCCTTGCAACGTGTAAGGTCAGTACCATTATCATCCCATTTAAAGATAAGGAAATGAGAACTTGGAAAAGTTAGGCAACTTACCACCTCACTCAACCACCAAGTGGCAAAGCCAAAATTCAAACATGAGCCTGAACCCATGCCTATCTCAGAGGCCATAAAACCTGAGAGGTTAGGCTCTGGGGAGAGATTGCCTGAACATGAATCCTGGCACTAACACCTCTGAGCAGGGCCACTGTGGGTTAATTACTAAACTATCTTGCCCTTGTGCCTCGTCTAACTCATCTGCAACATTGAGAGCTATACTGGTTCTTAGGGTTCTTCTAAGAATGAAATGAGTTAAATGAATAAAGCACTTAAGAGTATGCCCACACACAGTATCCTATATGATCACAGATGTTAGCTAGTATGAACAGGATTGCTATTGGTACTTTAGCACTCTCAACTCTTTCAGCACTGCAAAATAATGAGTGTTTATGAGATTTCCCGTATCCATTAGGAATTTTAATTTATCTTCAATAAGCCTAACAAAAAAGAAAGGTTGCCACATATTTTAGAAAATTTTCTCCTAAAAACATTTATGGGATTAATGGAATCTCCTTTAACTATCCCAAAAAGTCATTATAAGGAACAATGAGGTTAGATAAACAAGCCACCATTGTTTGTGAGAACATTATTTGACTGAATAGTGAGAGCCATGTACCAATATTTGATTGCATTTCCTTTGTATTTTTGATCACCAAAGGATTTGCAATTAATATTAATTCTTTTTATAAGGAAAACCAAAACATTTTATCAAGCAGACCCAAGCAACCAAATTCTTTAGAGTTTACCTTTGCTCTTTGCTAATTCTCCCCCATGTTAATCTGAGAAGTACAATACCATAGTAGTTCAAGATTTCAACCAAACTGAGTTTAGATGCAGAAAAAAATTGTTGTCCCTCTAGTTCCAGTCTATATGTATGATTTACAAAGCATAGGTTACTAGCTTACATAAATTCTAGACAAAAGAAAAAATACTCACCTTGGGGATAATGACAATATTTTTGGAGAAATATCCCATCACACGATTATGTAAACATTCAAGCAAAATATTTTCTCTAAACTTAGAGACACACTGGAAATAAGTAGATTTTACTGAATTCTAAACTGGTTCAATTTCCCAGCTGGACTATTTCTTTATGTTTGCATAGATTGATGTTTTTTAATTAACTGACTTTGGACAGCACTTGCATTCTCTGTGCATAAAAATATTTTCTTATTTCCTGTTCACTTTGTGTTAGACACACTTGTCTGTTTCACCACACTGGAAAATTAAGTTGGAACAGATATTTTCAGAGATATGTAGAGACCACAACAAAATGAGGGAGGGAGGAATCCCTCCGATTGCCATTGAATGAGGAAGAAATGTGAATTTGCTACAGATACACTCCCACAGAAGAAAGAATTAGGAAGCCTATTATTTGCCATTTTCGGCTGAACTTCTAGGAGGAATGAAACACAATTTTTTAAATGACTCAGTAGGAGAAAGGCAAAGGAAACTATTTAAGTCTATAATATCTTATTAATCTCTTGTGACAAGAATGCCTTTGCACTTTCTAACAGGGGAAGGGGACACGTGAGAAAGGTGTATGTGAGCCAGGGGTATACGTCACCAATGGAACAAGGAAGGGTTTTCAGTGTCGCACGTATTATCCTGTGTTCTATTTTAGGTGGCTTACCCATTCTGTCTTCTCTGCTAGTACCCTTCCTTCCAGTGAGAGGACAAGTGCAGATGGTGGACTTGAGAGGCTGCAGAATGGGTGAGACATCTAAAATAGAACATAAGGTAATATGTGCCACAACGAAAGGCTTCCTCATTCAGTTGGCCAACTACATCATCATGAGGAATGGTGCTGACATATGGCTATGGGGAAAAAAATGGAAAAGATAAATAAAAACAGAAACCAAACATTTTATAACATGCTACAGGACTAAAAATCTGCACAAAATAATATGAAAAATGTTGTGTTCAAGGGTAATACTATCTACCTGCTATGTCTACCTACCCTGTGCCTTGCTCTGTGCCAGGTAAGCTGCATAATGTCCTTCGGGACTTTCACAAGTACATAATTGATTTCCTGAAGACATTTTTCAGCTGCCAGATTCCTGAACAGTTAGGTTCCAGGCAGAGCCTTAAATCTTTCATATGTATTGTCCAATTTAACTCCCACAATAATTTTATGAGATAAGTATCATGATTGTAGATATTATTACCTCTTTTATGCATGAGGAACCTGAGGCCTGGAGCTATTATGTGCTGTCCAACTATATAAATTCTCAAATGGGAGAATAATGGCAGAATATGAAAAGCACTGGAATTAGTAGGTTGGGATTAGATAATAATCTAATCTAAAAGAACTAAAAAGAAATATGCAAAGATGGCCCATCTCTCTAGTAATCAAGGAAGTACTCGTACAATAGTGAAATAACATTTAGGCCATCAGATTTTTAAAAAGAGGCACCTGGGTGGCTCAGTGGTTGAGCATCTGCCTTCGGCTCAGGGCGTGATCCTGGAGTTCCAGGATCGAGTCCCACATCAGGCTCCCATGAGGACCCTGCTTCTCCCTCTGCCTGTGTCTCTGCCTCTCTCCCTGTGTCTCTCATGAAAAAAATAAGAAAGTCTTTTTAAAAAAGATTTTAAAAAAGAAAAAGATAGGTACCATCCACTATTTGCTAACATGCAAGGAAATAAGCATTTTCTTGTAACATCAATAGGCGTGTAGATTTACTCAACCATTCAGAAGGACAAGTTGACACAATGCAGATGCCCTTCAGCCCAAAAATCCTAATTGACATGTAGAAAAATATTACCAACACTTTAGTTCAAACCACCATCATTTGGCCTATTGCAGTGTATTCTATGTTAGTCAGCTTTGTTGCAATAACAAACCACCCAATATCTTCAGAGTTTATGGTAACATACACATATTTCCCACCATGTGATTATGCAAGGGTTGAAAATTTGCTAGAGACTGTGGCTCTTCTTCACATGTCTTTTCATTCTAGGATCCAGTCTGAATCGGTAAAAAAATATTAGAAGGCCGAGAAGACCCATGCAATCTGATTTAAGGACTTTAATATGTCATGTCTATACACATTCCAATGAACCAAAGCCAGCTACATGGTCCAGGCTTGATAACCAGATAGATGGGCAACAGTGGGGAAGGGAGACACAGGGATATTCCTGTAGGGTGGCACCACATACCAAATGGCAAGAAAGTACAAATGTAATTCTTGTTCAGGGAAAAAAGGAAGTAATTGACTATGAATAACCATAGACTCACTCTCCTAACTGGTCCTCCATACTGCAGCCAGAGTGATCCAATTAAAACAGAAGTCTGATCTTGTAATTCTTCTACTCAAAACATTCCAACAGCTACACATCCCACTCAGAGTAAAAACCAGTCTTCACCATGGCCTAGAAGACCTGGATGTTTTGATTTCCCTCCTGTAGCCATTACCTTTGTGATCACTCCCTCATGAAAACTCTTCTTTAGCCACACTTGCTTCCCACCTACCTCAGGGCCTTTGCACATACTCAGCTACCTTACCTAAAGCACTCCACATTCAGATATGCCTGGGCCTATCTCCTCTGCTTCCTTTAGGCTTCATTCAAATGGCAACTTAAAAGTAGATATTGGTGTTTACATCAACCTATACATGTAATAAAACTGCACAGAACTGCACATACACACACAAATGAGTACATGTAAAAACTGGGAGAATTTGAATGAGGTCTACAGCCTACACAATTACCAGTTTCATCATTTTGATATGATACTATACTCATGCAAGATATTACCATGGGAAAAGTTGGATAAAGTGTTATTTGTACTACTTTGTGACTTTCAGTAAGTCTATAATTCTCTCAGAATTAGTTTTGTTCCTAAATGAGAAAAAAATAGGTGAGCAATCAGCTTGCATAAAATGATACCCCCAAACCATATATACTTTTATTCTATTCCACTTCACTGTCCTTATCATAAGCTGACAGATTTATATATTTTGATATAGCCAATACATTTATTTGATTATTGTCAGTTTCCCCTACTAGAAAATAAATCTATGGCAGTGAGCTTTGTCAATTGCGTTTACTGTTGATTCCCCGGCATCAAGAAGAATGCCTAGCATATAGTAACTACTCAATAAACATCTATTGATAAGAATAAATGTGCCCAGTAGCCAAAATTGGAAACTATCTAAATGTTCATAAATAAGGAACAATTAAATTTTGATATGTGGTCAAACACTGTGCAGTAATTTAAAGAATGAAGTAGATCTCTATGTACTCACACAGAAGAGCTCCATGATATATTTCCAAGAGTAAAAATAAGTTACATGAAATTGGCACAACATGATCCCAATTAGTAAAGCAGAAAATCATAATGCTTAAGAACAGGGATTCTACATGCACATCTTTGTTCCACTCCTCATCTGCAGGGTGGCCTTGAACAAGTGATTTAATCTCATTTGCCTCAATTTACACATCTGTAAAATCAAAATAATGCTGCAGGGTTAAATGAGTAAAGACTGTGACACCATATAATATATCTCTAGTACTCGGCACATTATAAACATTTAACATATGTTAGTTATGATTATTATTTATGTACAAAAATCTGATACAATTATACATACAAGTGTTTTAAATCCATAGAAAAAGGTCAAGAATGAAACAGAAAAGTGTTAGCAGCTGTGACCGTAGGGAGCGATAAGGAAAGGGATGTGGGACTTTCTTTTTTAATTAAAAAAACCACACATCCAAGGGGTCAAATATAAATCATTTTAAATTACATAAACGAATGCTTTCTTCCATAACTGATGGATAATCAAGGATTAACTACAGCTGCTTCACCTAAATTTGCAGTGGATTTGCAGGGCCCAGGAGCCCACACACAGGGCTGAGGCTGCTGATCCCTGAGGCCCTGTCCCAGCACTCCTAATTGTTGAGAAATGCTGACATGGGTGCTAGTGCCCAAGGTGTTTTGAAGGGCAGGAGTATGAGCAAACGCTTCTCTCTCTCTCTCTCTCACCCTCCTTTCCATCCATTAGGGATTCTATTAAATGGGGCCTTGCACTATGGAAAACTGTTTCAACTCAGAGAATTCTGCTAAGGACTCCGCCACTTGCTGGCTTACAGCTGGTAGGTCAGTTAATTCTTGTCCCATTTTCTCCAGGTTACATTTTGTCTTTTGAAAAACAGCTCAGCACTGTTTTAGCTTGTTGCTCAATGGATGGATGATGGATGTTTGCAATTCATCTTTCTCATCCTCCTACTTCCTGCCTTTACTTTTATCTTTTTTACTTTTTATTTAAATCACGTATTTTTATGCTTAATCATTTTTGTTTCTTTGCTTATCAGCCTCTTTCTCATATTTTTTTCTATACCTTTTATTTACCATTATTTTAAAATATAATTTCATCATTCTCTTTAACTTTTATTATTTTTGTTTTTATCCATTTTATTTTGAAATATCAAATATCAATAAATTCAATAAAAAATGCCATCCTTATCTTTTTTTAGCTTTTTCTTTGTTAGGTTTGTAAAATCTTTTGTCTCATTTTTAAACATAATCCCTATTTGTTTTACATTTTGTGGGAAATTTAATCAAATTTTTCTCTTCTCCTTTCTTAAATTTTAGTTCAGTTTTATGTCATGATTTACCTTTATAATGGCTGGCTGACAGCACAGGCAAAGTGGTGGTAATATAGACAAATGCACCATGCTGTTAGAACAATCTGGAGGTCTATGATCTTTCAGCTCTCCCTGGAGGACCCCTATAGTTCTAACACCTTCTTCACCCCTACTTAGCAAAAGGCCTCCTTTTATAATGTTTATTTTCTAAATATATTACTCCACAGTCATCATGACGGAATAGGTACTATCTCATCTCTCTGTGCAGAGATCCCTATGCTAAAATTCATAGTTAGACCAATCTAAGAAGTCCAAGTTGGGCAAGAGATTACAGTAAGAGAAATCTGCCTTTTCAACATGTCTAGACTGAGTATGGCTAAACCACCCATACACTTCTATCAAAGAAGCCAAAGCACAATGTCCATATTCAGATTTCTGACAACACTTCTATGTCACCCTGATAATTTACTTCTTAGTCTTCTCCCTTCTCAGTAGACCTCTAGAAAGAACCCCCAATGGATTAGTTTCGTCAGCTATCTTCATTCATTATTAGACATAGAAGCTCAAAAAAAACCAAGTTGATCCTTGCTAGAGTGGGAGAGAGGAGGATTTTTTGTTCTGTTTTGCCTTAACTGAACCAGCTCTGCTCTAACTAGATAACATCATAGACGTACAGTAAAGCCACTAAGTGGTATGGTCTACTTAGCCTATCAAAATCAAATGTAGAGATAATGTTTCGTCAACTGAGGGATTTATATGATCCACAAAATGTTTCAAGATACAGTACTACAGCTCAGTTTGGGTTTCGCCTTCCCTATGTCTCTTCCCCATAGAGAAACACAAAGACATATGAGAAAAGAACCTGGTTAGTTTTGGGGGCTTAGGCCATAACATTAATATTTCTAGTTTCCTGCAGTTTTCTCCCATTATGCCTCTAGTTTATTCTTTTGGGATCCTTTCCCCGTGGACCCAGCTGTTGGGTCCAATTGCTATTGTCCAATCTCCATGATTTTATCCACTCACCACCAACAGTCCTAGGAAATGACATTGATCAAGTATCTTGATTGAAGATCTAAAGCATCCAGCCATTCCTATTCACTACACACACATCCGCAACTCTCTGCAATCAACTCACTCTCTAGGGAAGGTCCTTCTGGTCAGGTGTCTTCTAAGATCTGTCCACCTAGGCCATAACCTGACTCCTTTAAATTTGGTCTGTTCAGGAGCACCTGGGTGGCTTAGTCAGTTAGGCATCCAACTCTTGATTTCAGCTCAGGGTAGATGAGACTGAGCCCAGCATCAGGTTCCATGCTAGGCTGCCTCTCCCCTCCTTTCTCTTTCTCTCTCTCTCTCTCTCTCCTTCTCCAAAAAAGAAGAAAAAAAAGTTTTCAATACTTTAAAAATTAAATAAATAAATAAATTTGGTCTGTTCAACTAGCAACTGCAACTTTAACTTATGCTAAGCTGCATACTAATGCCGGCATCTATATTTCCTTATCATTAATAATGTACCACCCAGTGAATGTGAATCCTCTGGAATTACACTGCAAAAGAATTCAACAACAAAGATCTTCATGGGGTAGTTTTTCTAATCCATTTTAACAGTAGATACCTGCAGCAAAAGACATGGATTTTGGAAATCCATTTGCTGTGTTCCATGTTTAGGATCCTCCTTTTTCTTCCTAGCCATGCAGGGGAGAGATCTGTACTACAAGTGCTGCTCTGGTGACTGTCTACTTCAGAGAGCACCGGCCGTGAGGTTCACACTCTAGAAATATGTCCATTTAGCTCATTCTTTCATTTCCCAGATAAGCTGTACACACCTGCTGGCCCACCTGTGCTGTGATAAGGAGGAGAAAGCTTTGCCATTATCTGCCATTATCTT
Source organism: Canis lupus baileyi (assembly GCF_048164855.1). Lineage (NCBI taxonomy): Eukaryota > Metazoa > Chordata > Mammalia > Carnivora > Canidae > Canis > Canis lupus. The sequence goes on from NC_132862.1 coordinate 27,768,787, forward strand.
TTTCCAGAACTTGGTTTCATTTCACTTCAGACTCTGACAGGAAAGCATTTATCTGGATGAAAGATCTAAATGTGAGACAAGAATCCATCAAAATCCTAGAGGAGAACACAGGCAACACCCTTTTTGAACTTGGCCACAGCAACTTCTTGCAAGATACATCTATGAAGGCAAGGGAAACAAAAGCAAAAATTAATTATTGGGACTTAATCAAGATAAAAAGCTTCTGCACAGCAAAAGAAACAGTCAGCAAAACTAAAAGACAACCTACAGAATGGGAGAAGATATTCGCAAATGACCTATCAGATAAAGGGCTAGTTTCCAAGATCTATAAAGAACTTATTAAACTCAACAGCAAAGAAACCAACAAACCAATCATGAAATGGGCAAAAGACATAAACAGAAATTTCACCAAAGAAGAGATAGACATGGCCAACAAGCACATGAGAAAATGCTCCGCATCACTTGCCATCAGGGAAATACAAATCAAAACCACAATGAGATATCACCTCACACCAGTGAGAATGGGGAAAATTAACAAGACAGGAAACCACAAATGTTGGAGAGGATGTGGAGAAAGGGGAACCCTCTTGCACTGCTGGTGGGAATGTGAACTGGTGCAGCCACTCTGGAAAACTGTGTGGAGGTTCCTCAAAGAGTTAAAAATAGACCTGCCCTACGACCCAGCAATTGCACTGCTGGGGATTTACCCCAAAGATACAGATGCAGTGAAATGCCAGGACACCTGCACCCCAATGTTTATAGCAATGTCCACAATAGCCAAACTGTGGAAGGAGCCTCAGTGTCCATCTAAAGATGAATGGATAAAGAAGATGTGGTCTATGTATACAATGGAATATTCCTCAGCCGTTAGAAATGACAAATACCCACCATTTGCTTCAACGTGGATGGACTGGAGGGTATTATGCTGAGTGAAGTAAGTCAATCGGAAAAGGACAAACATTATATATGGTCTCATTCATTTGGGGAATATAAAAAATAGTGAAAGAGAATTAGGGGAAAGGAGAGAAAATGAGTGGGAAATATCAGAGAGGGAGACAGAACATGAGACTCCTAACTCTGGGAAATGAACAAGGGGTAGTGGAAGGGGAGGTGGGGGGGGCGACTAGGCGACAGGTACTGAGGGGGGCACTTGACGGGATGAGCACTGGGTGTTATGCTATATGTTGGCAAATCGAACGCCAATAAAAAATATACAAAAAAAAGTAAAGTAAAAGGCACGACTATATTCAGAAAATTATAAATGTTTAAGTTTATGCTGCTAAAAGAACTTATTAAAAGAAGCTTAATCAGGGTTTTTCAGAAAAGACATTCTTGAAGCTTCCCAAAATTTACCAAGTTGTTCAGATTCAGGGAAGTGATCATGGTCTTGCATGACAGAGTGTAAATTGTCTGTCATGATTCTGAGATTTACAGAAAGCTTCTGCTGAAATCCCAGAGCAGAATATATCACTTGTTGCCAAACCATGAAAATTAAATATTAAAAAATTCCACCAAAAATCAACCTGGAGGGCAGCCCCGGTGGTGCAGCGGTTTAGCGCTGCCTGCAGCCCAGGGCCTGATCCTGGAGACCTGTAATCAAGTCCCACATCTGGCTCCTGCATGGAGCCTACTTCTCCCTCCTCCTGTGTCTCTGCCTCTCTCTCTCAATGTCTATCATAAATAAATAAATAAATCTTAAAAAAAAAAAAATCAACCTGGAGATAGAAACTAGCTAGAACCAAAGGAAGAAATTGAAAATGTCTTCCAGGGTCAGAGATGATACCACTTAGAAAAGTATAACCAACACCAAATTATACCTATATTCAAGGTTCCAGAAATATAAGCTCAGTTTCTGCTGTTCAAAAAAAAGTTGTATTGGCCATACAAATGGAATAATCCAACATAAAATGGGGAAAAAATGTCTGCCCAAGGTGTTCTCAGCATTATTTGCAATATTTTTTCATTTAAATGAAGCCATCTAAATGATCTAAAATTGTGAAATGATTAATGATTAATTAGCAAGTAAAATGATCAATGTCAACTATACAATGGAGTAATTTTCTACACTGCAAATTATTTTTATAGTTTACAGTAACATGAGGAAATGATTTTTTACAATAATTTTAATTGGAAAAAGGCAAGATAAAAATTGAATCAGCAGTGTATATAAAATGATGAAGACAAAAAAATAAATTATAAATAACAAACATATCCACAATTAGGTATGGAAACATTTTACTTGTCTATGTAACATGATGTTGACAAAGTTTTTTCTTCCTTTGCCCTAGAATTAACAACCAGGATCCAAAATTGAGGACAAATGTATTAATTAAGTAAAACGTCCTAAGCAGGTCAAAAACAATAAGGCAGGGATCCCTGGGTGGTTCAGCGGTTTAGCGCCACCTTCAGCCCAGGGCGTTATCCTGGAGTCTTTTTTTTTTTTTTTTTTAATTTATGATAGTCACAGAGAGAGAGAGAGGCAGAGACACAGGCAGAGGGAGAAGCAGGCTCCATGCACTGGGAGCCCAACGTGGGATTCGATCCCGGGTCTCCAGGATCGCGCCCTGGGCCAAAGGCAGGCGCTAAACCGCTGCGCCACCCAGGGATCCCTATCCTGGAGTCTTGAGGTCGAGTCCCACCTCCGGCTCCCTGCATGGAGCCTGCTGCTCCCTCTGCCTGTGTCTCTGCCTCTCTTTCTGTGTCTCTCATGAATGAATACATAAAATCTTAAAAAACAAAAAACAAAAAACAAAACTCAGGTTGATTAAACAGAAGCTGAGCCAGTTCTGCCAGTCAAGCTTCACCCCACTACTATTTTGTCTGTTTATTTGCCTTAGTGAAGGCAATAAACCAAGAGAAAGGAAAAGAAATAAAGAAACAAACAAAATAAATAAATAAATAAATAAAGAAATGACCCAGGTTATTAGGAGTAAATTATTCAAGGTGACTGGGGTTTCTGGACCCTGAAGCCAAGTGAAAAGGAATTCCCAGAGAATCAATTGCCTAGGAAAGGAAGTCACCATACAGGTGTTTATGGGGCCATAAAATCTGTAGATCTACACTGGTTTTACCATTGGAACAAAACAATGAATGGCTTCTTGAGATAGCATGATGTTTTTGGAGGTGTATATGAACCTCAGATGCTTTGGTCCACTTCTGAATTAGATATTTTTAAAGAAAAGAGGCATGCCAGAGTTCTGATTCCCATAAAGAAAAAAGGGACATCATGTATCTGAGATGAAGATGGAGAGCAACCCCACACATAGTCCTCTCACACTCTCAAGAAGCACAGAGAGCAGCAGTAGAGGTTCCCAGGAGCCCATGTAATGAAGACATAAACTGCAAAGCTGCTAGATTCCCCACTAGAAAAAGAACTAGGTACCACAGCCCCCCAATGGAGCCCAAACACCTCCCCAAGAAAACAGTACTTAGTATCTCTACAGATACTACCACACAAACAGAAGTGACCAGCAGTGGAAAGAACCAAACTGAGCCACTGCAAGAGCAGGCTACCCTCCCTACACAACACTTACAAGAATGCAATTCCTCCTATACTTTCTCTTGTCTCCCCCAATATACCTAAGGGACCTGTAAAAAAAACCACAAGGCAAACCATGTGACCCAGAGACAAACCATGCCCTCTCCAGCCTCTTTCTACTCCCCTCTGGTGGAGGAGGACGGGGTGGTGTGGGGGGGGGTGGGGGGCAGTGGCAGAAGGAGTCTTTGGGGCCTAAACCTGGCTGGTGCTGAGAAAAAAGGAAGAGATATTCGTGGAATTGAATATGAGATTGATGCTTCACCCTGGGCCACACAGAGTGTTTAATAACTGAAAATGACTGGAAAATATGGGATAGGAACAAAGTGTTGATAAGCAATATAAAGATGAAATTCACTACAACACAGTTGAAGTAATTGGAGTAAATAAAATCATTTATATTTGTAGCCCACCAAGTTCACAGTGTTCAATAAACTAGTTATACATTTCCAAATGTGCTATCATCATCATGCAGGATTTTTGTATTTGTTTCTATTTTCACTTTTAGCTTGGTCATATCAAATATTTGGGAGGGATTAAGGATATAGAAATTCTTTGTTTTAAGATTTTAAGTAATCTCTACACCCAACATGGTACTTGAACCCACAACCCCAAGATCAAGTTACATGCTTCTCCAACTAAGTCAATCAGGTACCCCAAGGATATGTAAATTCTTAAGTCCCAGGGCCCTTTATCTGCTATTATTAGGACCTTACATATTTTATGAACATGCCTAATTTTCCCCATTAAACTGACGCTTCTTTGACTGCAGAATTTAAGTTTAATGTATCTTTTTTCCCCAAAGTATTAACACTGTGCCTTGCATATAGAGGGTACTCAATAAATATTAATGGAATGAGCTTTTTTGTTCATGTATTTTACTGCTATTTCAGAGTAAGTGTATGAAAAAGTCGCTTACTTTAATGAACAGCAATCTCAGTGATGGGTCATTTAGTTCTGGCATTACAATTTGGAGACCTACATGAGTCTTCCCTCCTAGTGGACCAATGGTTAACTGATGTAGTTGTGTTAAATATTTACAATCCAATCTAATACATACGACTTCCAGTTTATCATAAATTGAGAAAAATGTCCCAACTTAATTTAAGTTGGGAAAACCTTCATGTTCAAGGCAATTTTCAACTTCTCAAAGATAATACATGCAATACTGAAACTTGAAAGTGTTACTCATCCTTAGTTATCCAATAATGGCTAATGATCAATATGAGAAGTGTCCTATATTATAAATTATTATTCTTATTACATACATCCAAATTAAATACAAACTTGAGGAAATTAAGGTTAGTATCCTAATCTCTTAGGTAGTAAATCACATTTATTGAATTTGACCAAGTACAGTTGGCAAAATAGTTGTATGCACATAAACAGCCTGAAAGTCAACTGTGGTTTATGTTATACTATCTTTTATTAAAATTTCTGAATGCAAATTCTATAGAACATAAGACTTAAGGCTGCAGTGTTATTTTAAATGCATAGTTTAAAAAAATAAATTAAAAAATTAAAAATAAAAAAATAAATGCATAGTTTAACATCTGTTTCGTGATTCTATATTTTAACAATGAAGAAAATTATTCAAAGTCTACAGTCAGAGAAAAGCTTTCCCCAGACTGAAATCTACCAGGAAAATTAATACATGAAGCATCATTTTTTCCTCACAATTATTTCTTCTGTGGATATTTCAAATATCCATTTTTAACTAGTTCTCTCCTATAACCATATATATAAAATCACTTATGTGGTTACAAATGTTATTATATGTGTACAGAGACAAAATTGACCTAAAGAAGCATAAGTCATAGATGTTTGTGTCATCGCAGAGTGAAAATATTCAAAGCCTAAGATCCAAATTAGAAACTCAATTTATAATTGTAATAGGGGATCCCTGGGTGGCGCAGCGGTTTGGCGCCTGCCTTTGGCCCAGGGCGCGATCCTGGAGACCCGGGATCGAATTCCACGTCGGGCTCCCGGTGCATGGAGCCTGCTTCTCCCTCTGCCTGTGTCTCTGCCTCTCTCTCTCTCTCTCTCTCTGTGACTATCATAAATGAAATTAAAAAAAAAAATTAATTGTAATAGAATGGTATCATATAAATGCAATTAAATGTAGAACTTTTTTATACCCGTTTCCCTTTAAAAATATATTTGATCACTAAAAAATGATGACTACAACTATTTTTAAGGATGAAAAAAATTTTAAATAACGTGAAAAAGTTTGATATACATATAAACAAATTACATGTAAGATGGATGTGTGTGTATGTATGTGTATGTATATTTTTTTAAGGTCAGCAACCTCAAACCAAAATTGAATCATCCTATCTGAAGGTTTAAGAGTTCTGACTATAACCAAAGACAAAACAAAAATCTTCTATACTGAAAAAAAAAAAAAAAAAGAGGTCAGTGTAGTTACTATGAATGGGTTTCAAACCTTGCTCTAAGCTTCCTGGCAGCTGAAAAGAGAGGAAAATATAATGGCCTGTTACTTAACCTCAGCAGTGGATTTTTGGCAGTACTCTCTTCAAAGACACATTGTGAAAATATTCTGAGAAAATGTAGGTGAAGTGTTTGGCATAGGGCCTGGTGCATAGATGTGTGAGGATGTTATCTAGTATTACTATTTAAAAGGAAAAGACAAGTGAAGTTGCTCACAAAAGACACCATTAATGCCAGTACCAAATCCTAAGAGAATTTTCCTACATGGATCATTGTATCAGGGACTTAAATGAAAGTCATTTCATTAAACTTGACTGTGTGGGCCAGTAGAGTCTGAATTAGGACGGTTTCTTTTTTCAAGGCATGCTCATTGCATCTGTGTCAGGCACAGTGCCTTGCACATAATGAATAGTCATGTTTAACTGATCTTGTTACAAAGTAATACTCTTCCATAAATATTTCTGGCTCTCAAAGCCTTTCCTTTTTCCTCCACAGTCTTTAAATTACCTGAGCTTTGGCCAAGGCTCTCCTCTTCAGCAATTCCATCTACCTTGCAAGGAGAAAAAAATCTAAATTCCCAGTCAATGTCACCTGCCACAATAAAGGACATCTACTCATCCACATCCAAGAAATAGGACAGAGTAGGATATGTATCATAGCTTCCTCGTTGTGTTGCAAGTTGAAATTTCACCTTTCTAAAAAATATGATAATTTGAGTGAATTTGAGTTTCAACTTCCTAATTTTTCCCCCGTACCTCCCATTCTCTTTATAACCAAGTTCCAAATTGCTACCTCTGTTTCCTACTTAAACTTCTATCCTACCAGCTCTCCAGTGAAACTGCTCTTGACTGCAAGGTCTTAATGACTACTCATTAACAAATCTTAAGGACATTTCAGTTTGCATGCATTTACTGACCGCCATAAAACATACATATTTTGAAATACATCCTCGTTTGAAATTCTCTCTTCTTGTAACTTATATGATATCACATTTTCACGGTTTCATGGTTCTCCTATTCTATTCCTAATCATTTTCTTTCCTTTCTTTTCTCCATCTAATTCTTAAACGTTGATGTTCCCAGGAGTGCCATCACTCGCTCTTTTCTCTTTTATAGCTTTTTCTAGGAAAATTCACTCTGGTGCATCTTTCCACTACCCCACCCTGCACACAAAGCAATCCCTAGGGCCCCAAATCTACAGCTACAAGGAAGGAACTATGAAAGCTTTGCATCTTCAAGGAGTATGCATTACAAAGCAGTCATAGAGAATGAAGTGGGGGTAATAAACTCTCAAAGGACAAAGTCAGGAATCACAAAGAACATGCACTAGGGAATTCCTCTCAGATAGCAAAACCAAGAGCTAGCAGAGAGCCTAATGAAGGAGCTTTGGAGCTTTTCTAATACCAAAGAATGACTTCATAATTCCTGTTCAGCAGAATTTGACAACTGCTATGGATAATGACTTTAATGCCTTTCTAATTTCTCTTTTTCTCTCTCTTTTTTTAAGATTTTATTTATTTGACACAGAGAGAGAGAACACAAGCGGGGGGGGGGGGGGGGGGGGGGAGGGGTCAGCAGAGGGAAAGGGAGAAGCAGACTCCCCACTGAGCAGGGAGCCCAATGTGGGGCTCTATCCCAGGACCCTGGGATCATGCTCTGAGCCAAAGGCAAAAACTTAAATGACTGAGCCACCCAGGTGCCCCTCATTTCCCTCTTTTCTGGATGGGAAACTTTATAGCAGTTGTTCTATTTGTTCTCTCATTAGATTCTGAGCACTTTTGGGGCAGAGTAGAGTGCTTTTTAGGTTGCGGGACCACAAGAAGCTATATCTCACCTCAATGTACACAGAGATCTGGGACTTGGAGTTGGATGAGACACATAATGAATTTGGGGATTATCGTCCTTATGAAGGAATTGATGGTGTCCTATGAATGAACAGAAGTATGTTCAAAGATATATGGGAGTCCAAAATGTTGTGTCCCAATATTCATTTTCCTCTTTTTCAATGGTGTTAGAGTCGCAAGTTTGGGGCTTGGCACAAGGCTTCCCAGAATAGAGACTGCAGCTTCCACATTTCTACTGCAGCTAGGTATACAACTCAATTCTGAGCAATGGGATAATAAGCCTAAGTATTTTGGTAGCAGCTTCTAGAAATCTTTTTGATGGTTAGAGCATGTGTGCCCTTTGCTCTTCTTTCTCTCTCCCTCCAACCTGCTGCCTGGAACTCAGATATCACAATCCATGACAAGGCAGTAAGATATAAGAAACCTTTGTCCCTCGTGTTATAGAACACCATATTTGTCTGCAAGTACCAACTCAGATTTTTATGTGCAGCTAAAATAAACTTCTGTACCATTTAAGCCACTATTAATTGGGATTTTCTATGACTTAGAGTAAAACCTAGTCCTAACTGGCAAAGTAAATGAAATGGACCAAGGTCTATTGCTTGGGCAACTGAAAGAATGAATGATGACACAATTTACTGAGATAGGAAAGGACAGGTTTGAGTGAAGGATTCAATTTTGGATGTGGAGAGTATGGGGTGCTTGTAAAAATCCAGAGACATTCTCCAAAGAGTAATTCAGGCAAGAACAAAAAAAATCTGAAGATCTATATGTGCAAATGATGTATAAAACCTCAAGAATGGACAAGTTCATCCAAGGAACATATATATATATACAAAGTAGACAGCAACCATGGTATGAATCCAAAAATATTATTTTTAGGCCTACATATTTCTGTCATTTTTCATGTTCTGGCTTTCATTTTCATGTTTACTCTGTATACACAATATTTATGCTGAGCCAATCTCCTATCAGATGTGACCTTGCCCCTCAGGAATAACCAGTGGAAAACACTGTTTTAATAAAGTCAATGGAAAGTTCACAGACTTGCCCAAATCTTATCTGCCCTATTTATAGTCCAAGAAACACAACTAGAACATTTAGGGCAAAATGGGCTTTTCTGAATAACCCTACCATTCACAATCATAATTAAAAAAAAAAATCACAAAACCTCAGGATAGAAAGTGCCCTCAGATCCTTCTAAACCAATATACCATCATAAATAAATAAAGATTATATATCATAAATATAATTTATTAAGAATCCTAAATGCAGTACGCCTGGGTGGCTCAGCAGTTGAGCATCCGCCTTTGGCTCAGGGCATGATCCTGGATTTCTGGGATCAAGTCCCACATCAGGCTTCCTGAATGGAGTCTGCTTCTCCCTCTGCCTATGTCTCTGCCTCTCTCTCTCTCTCTCTCTCTGTGTCTCTCATGAATAAATAAATAAAATCTCTTAAAAATTGAAAAAAAAGAATCCTAAATGAACAAATGTAAAAGCTATTCCTACAACATTCAAAAGAATAAGAGAATAAAAATTTTTTCAAGAAATAACTTAGTAGGTGTAAAACTGTTGTTTCAAGTGTTTCTCGTGTTGTCTCAAGATCTTTTCCATCTCTAACATTCACAAAAAAATCCCTCATTGATGATATTCTGACTTCAGCAAGGAAGGTTAATTTAAATACCAGGAGCCACCTTTTAACTGCAAGGTCATTCAAACATTGCTAGAGTTTACCAAAGTAATTTATGGAATCTCCTTCAGAGGTTTTTAAACATCAGATAGACATTCATTTGAAGGAATTAGTTTAAGATAACTCGAATATAGTTCTTTTGCAGCAGGGAGTTGAACCACAAGATTGTTTTACTATGACACTATTTCCTGGCTGGAAATTGAAGGTGGGAAAAGAAAATAACAGTGAGTTGTGAGTTTGAAGTTTGGGGTTTTATTATTTAAATCATTTCCTCATATTTAATGAGCTGCAAATTTCACCATTTATGGCATTTAAATACATTCAAGACTCTAGGATATTTGTCATGGCCTTGCCAAATGGGATTTATTTAATTTCTGACTAATTTAGACTTACGATTTCTCTGAAGGAGGCATAATGCCTTGGTTCTGGCTCCAGCTTTATAACTTCCAGTCAAGGCAGGAGAACCGCAAGACTGAGTTACCGCAGTAGACTGACCTCTATTGTTCAAGGACATCTTGGCTTGCCTGGACACTCTTTGATACTTGAAACTAGTATTTGAAGTCATAGGGAGAAGTCATCTCTATGGTTTGGAGGAGTTAACTTTTCCGACCAATTATGCAGTCAATTTTTGATTAATGGGTTAATGAGGTGGAGAAAGGCAATGGCTGAATTCTAAATCATAGATAAGACAAAACTGCAATTAAGCATGGTTAATCCACTTCCAAATCACCACTTCAGTATTCTGAATTAATAGCAAAAGAGCATGTATAAAACAGTAAGGGGAAATTGACCCAAAAACTTACTCCAAATGCAATGCTGGAAGTCAGAACTATCAAGTGCAAAGTTTACAGGAGAGTGAGGAACTCTGCTCCACACTCTCTCTTTTTTTTTTTTTTTTCCTTTAAGAAGAATTTGGATGCAGAACTCTCTCTTAAAGTGTGTAGGAAAACAAGGTCACTTTAAATTCCCCATGCCCCAACAAGATCATAATTAGCAATAAGTAAGAGAGTAAATTATTAAGTGGCTAGAATAAAACATTGTTTGTTGATGACCACTACAAATGACAACAATCTTAACATTCATTAAATGTCTGGTAAGTGAAGTATTTATTTCAGAGTTCCTCTTCCAGAAACAGAGGACTGCCCTCACCGCAGCTCTCTGCAAGTCTGGCCCTAGACTACTGAAAATGAAAGGAACAAAGCTCCTGCGAGTGCGACTTTCTAAGCAGCTGCTGCAGTTTCTACAGGATAATAATTAAACTCTAGGACATTATGGCCAAAGTACCTCCATCCCAGTGCTTTCCATCCAAAGAATGTTCCAAAGGCAACAGTAAAGTTGTTTCAAAGGCGGAAGGAGACTAATATTAGACACAGTCTTCTTTCAGATGGAAGGTATATGGGAAATGGGTGCCCAGGACTCGCTTCCCTTAGACACAGCAAGCAGGGGACAAATTGACCTTGGTCTATACAACCTTATGTTCAATTCTCCAGTTCTTCTATTTCCTGTCCATGTGCCCTTGAGCAAGTCCTTTATTTTCAGTAAGGCTTTGTTTTCTTATAAACTGAAGAAGAAAAAAGAAAGGAAGGAAGAAAAGAAAGAGATGGGGAGAAAGAGAAGAAATCTGTATGACATCTACCTTAGTGGAATGCTGTGAGGGTCAAAATGTCAATTATGTGAAAGTTTTTTGCAAAGTATAAAAATTATAGAATACAAGGAATTACTATATTTACTATTTGATTATCATTACTTGAGTAATAATGGATTTGATGTTCTCTTAAGTACTACTTCATTTTATTCCAAAATACATATATATTTCTTCCCAGAAGTTGTACTTTCTCATGCAGGATAAAGATACAATAAAAGCTACAATCCATAAACCACATATATACATGTGTGTCAAGTACCAGACCCAGCACATAGTATACCATTTTTTATGTATACATATGTCACATACTTAATTTGTAAACTGTTGAAAACTTCTATGAAATGGTCAACTATATTTATAGAAATTAGGTACCTAGCGATCATGCCAAACACTTTATATCTAACTGCTGCCTAAAATATTTTCCCTTGGGATGGCAGTCTTGATTCTTCTTTTTTTCCTGTCCCATTCTATAGAGCAATTATCTCCTTCTCTAAAATTAACAAAAGAATGCCTCAACTAATAATTATTCTTTACTAATAAAATTTAGTACAATAAATTGACATTTATTGTACACCTATCATGGGCTAAGCACTTTACATGTAGTGCTACTGAAACAAGTGGGACGCCTCATACTTGTTGAGAAAGTATCACGCCCCAGGCACTGTAATAGGCAATTTCCATATGTCAGTTAATTCTGACAGCAATAATTTTAAAAATGCCTGTTTTTAAAAAAGCCTCAGTGAGATGAGACTGACCCAAATTCACACTACAGGCTGCAAATTCAGGATTCCAGGTCAGCTTCCTCATTCCATATATGTTTAAATATTGACCAGTTGATTTCTATAGGGGAAAGAAGGTTCACAAAAGTATTCCTAAGATATACAATTATCTACAGAACAAGCACATCAATATATCAAGACCAAAATACTGGTAGTAAAATTAAAATACGGTTGCATTTGAAAAGAAAGGTAGCACATTTGACCCCACCTTTTTTATTTCCTTTAGTTCTATTTTCTCTGGATTAGCGCTTGTGAAGTATTTCTTGGGTTTTGTTAGAGGCAGATGCCTATTCTTTCTTAGGCTGGCTTTTTGGAGAGCCAGGAAATGGTGAAATCTGACAAGTAAAACTTTATGAATTAAAGAATTTTCAAAAACCATAGGCCTGCAATAATGCTACTGGCATTAAATCAATCCAGAATTATTTCTTGCGTAACTACTATGTTCTCAGCCTCAGCAAAATGTCACCCCCAGAGTAGACTAAATGCACTCTTTTATCATTTTATCACAACCTTTATGTTTCCTGCATAACCATTTAATATCGTCTGCCACATGAGGTCATAAACTAGGACACATAAGGGTAGGGGCTACATACTTGTCTTGTTGCCTGCTCTATTCCTAGGCTCTTTCCCAGAGACACAGGCACAGACACACACACACACACACACACACACACATACACACACCTTACTGAATATCTGCGCCATGAAGAATGAGCTAAAGGGTATAACAGTTGGCCGGCACAATCAATGGTAGAGTACTTGTTAGCATTCTTAGAGCGATAGCAATTCTAAGGAAATTTTAAGTATAAACAAACAAACAAAACACCTGGCTTCAATATTTCAAAAATAAAATTGTTGTACATTTTTTGCCTTACCAGAATGTTTCCTGTGGCTTTTCTACATATAAAATGATGAAAGCCAAACTCTCCAACCTGATCTCAACCAAAACTGAGACAACAGCCTGCCATCACATCTGCACCAAGCCATTTCTGCTCATTCCCAGAATCATATTGACTTTTAAAGCCAACAGCTCCTTTTACATTTTCAGGATATTTTCCAAATTTATCTCTCAAAAAGTGACTATACCTATCTGGCCTTATCTTCTGCCCATTGTTAACTGTTAGTATTCCAAATGCAGCTTACTTGCACACAGGTAAAAAAAAAAAAAAAAAAAAAAAAAAAAAAAAAAAAAAAAAGGAACTGTCCTAAGGCAAAGAATAAGGAAACCATATATTAGAAACAATAAAAATTAGCATTAAAAATAAATTTCTGCCAGCTTAAAATTTTCAGAGACAGCTCTAGAAAAATAAATTCTTATAAACCTTCCCCACTGATCATGATTATCACTATTTTATTTATTAAAAAAAATTAACTTTGAGGGCACCTGGGTGGCTCAGTCGGTTAAGTGCCTGCCTTTGGCTCAGGTCATGATCTCAGGCTCCTGGGATAGAGCCCCAGATCAGGCTCCAGTCCCTCATCAGTCTCCAGCCCCACATTGGACTTCTTACTCAGAGAGGAGCCTGATTCTCCCTCTGCCTACCGCCCCTGCTGCTTATGCTGTCAAATAAAAAATAAAATCTTAAAAAAAATTAACTTTAAAAAACATTATTTAATGATTAAACATTAATCATTGCAAATGGGCTGGTATATACATATGGAAATCAACATTTCTATTTCCAGAATGCTCATTTTCTATAACATCACCTTTATTTCCCTTTTTATAACGCTGTCTTCTTTCAAAGTTCTCTCATCACAAATAGAGTATATCTCTGCAGTACTCTTTGCAGACAAAATTTTTCTCTCCTGAAATGATCACATCCTTTTTTCAGAACTTCCTTCCATAAATGATTCTCTATGATAAATAACTCAGTCGGGATTTTTCGCCAAATGAGATTTACTGCCTCTGTTTTAAATGGCAACACTACTTTACTTATATGGACAGACTAATGATCTGTGAAGCATATTTTTATATGAACTCAAGATTCAAAAATGAACTGCCCTTTTGTGTAACCTTTTGATGTAGGAATGAATTAGGGGCAGATGGGGCTGGGCAGGGGAAGAGAAGGGAAAAGCCCCAAAGGCAGGCTCCTACCCATCCCAAGGAAACAAATAGGACAGTAAAAACAGAAAAAAAAAAAAAATCTGGCTCCCCTGCTCCAAAATGTTAGGGAGTATCCCCCTTTAATGGCTACTAGACTCACAGAAACCCCAGATGTAGAGAAATATTATGGAAGAGATATTAACCAGAGAGAAGGGAACCCCTTGTTTGTGTTAATGATATTTACAAAGAAACATCTTGTTTGTTACAAGTCCACCATGTTTGTTCTAAATATAGACATATTTATAAATCCACCCTGATATTGACAAGAAATTTACTAAGTCCCCTGGTCAGTTTCCTATAAAAGACAGACCATAAGCGCCCTCAGTGGCACCCTGTCCAGACCTCTCTCACTTTTGAGAGCTTTCTCTGTATCTCTGCTTAATAAACCGCTATTGCTTTGCTCACTCTGTGTTGTCCATGAGATTTGTTCTTTGACTCCATGAGACAAGAACCAAGCTCTCCCATATCACTTTGACCATTGGCTCTAATGTTTTCTCAATATATTTTGCTAACACATGCTCAACCAGGAGTCTCCTTTCTTTTGAACTTTCTTCTGCAGTTTTGGGGATTCTCTTTTCACTGTGCAATGGTACCTTTTGTCTCTAGGGGCTACTGGAAAATCTTTTTATGAAAATGAAACTTTCCTTAAGGAAGTTCCAAACATTTGTCAAGATACCAAGCTCTAAGTTAAAATTTCTTCTTTTTATCAGTGAAGTGAAGTAATATTATGGTTATTATGCTTTCTTTCCTTTAATAATTCATAATACTATAATAATTTAATAATAGTAAAGACTATTTTTATTTATTTTTCTTTTACATTTTGGCTATGAAATACATCATATATGTAAAAGATTGTGTTGTTTATTTACACTGTGGAGAAAAATAATAAAACTATCACCCTTATACTGTCCACCACCTTAAGACACAGATCCCTGCTGGTTACTGCAAGCTACATAGGGCCCCTCCCCAGTTACATTCCTCTCCCCCAGACCTCAGGTCACTACCTCTCTAAATTACGTTAATTGCTCCCTTGTTTTCTACTAAGTTTTTCACAGATTTGTGAATCCATTAAAAACAGTTCCTCTTGGGAACTGGGGTGGCTCAGTTGGTTGGGTGTCTGCCTCAGCTCAGGTCATGATCTGGGTGTCCTAAGATCAAGCCCCGTATCAGGCTCCTTGCTCGGCGAGGCGTCTGCTTCTCCCTCTCTCTCTGCCTCTCCCCACAACTTGTGCACTCTCTCTTTCTCTGTCAATGAATAAATTTAAAAATCTTTAAAAAAAAAAAAGTTTGCCTCTTTTATTATCGCATATGAATGGAACCATACATATGTTTTTTTTCTTCCACATGTTTTTTGAAATACAAACATACAAAAATATGTAGCTGAGTTCGTTTTTACTGCTATATAGTACTCCAGGGCATGAACATACTACAATTTATGTAAATTTTTATCCTTCCAATTCTAAGAGAGTAAAAATCCCTCAGTAATCAGGATTTCCCTGGTTATTAATGAGTTTGAGCACCTTTTCAGATGTTCATGAACCATCAGCATTTCTTCTTCTCTAAAATGCTTACCATTGTTTCTGCCCGTTTTACTTTTGTCATTTTTTACTGATTCGTTGCTCTACTACTCTGTTTCTTACTGTATTCATTCACTTTATGCCTTTTTTCAATAAATAGGAATTCTTGATTTTAATGTGACTGGATTATAAATCTTTCCTTTTAAGGTTTCTACATTTTGCATGTTGTTTAAGAAATTTCTCCAACCCTGAGACCATGATATTTATAAGATTTTAAGTCTTTTAAGATTGCTATGGTTTGGCCTTTCATGTTTAATTCTTCAGTCCTTTGAGTATTGTTTGTGTATAGGATGATGTAGGGACCCAAAATTGTTTTTTTCTGTCATTAAACATTTAGTGTTCCATAATTTGCAGAAGGGTCGATCCTTTCCCCACTGATCTGCAATACCACTACATCGTATATCAAGGGTACACAGAAGCATCAGTGTCTTTCAATGTCTAAGTTCTCTATTCTGTTCCTGTGCCAATACCACATGACCATAATCCTTATAGCTTCATAATTATGAGAATTTCAGTTTCTTCCCATTAATAATCCCTTGAAATCTCATACAGTAAATCCATACTTTTTTTTTCTTCATTAGTGTTCTATTATTAACCCTTTGCTCTTACACATGAATTTTAGAATTTTTTTTTTAATTTTTATTTACTTATGATAGTCACAGAGAGAGAAAGAGAGGCAGAGACACAGGCAGAGAGAGAAGCAGGCTCCATGCACCGGGAGCCTGATGTGGGATTCGATCCCGGGTCTCCAGGATTGCGCCCTGGGCCAAAGGCAGGCGCCAAACCGCTGCGCCACCCAGGGATCCCTGAATTTTAGAATCATTTCCAAAACCCTCTGGGACTTTCATTTAACTTGCATTAAATTTATAGATAATTTTTAATACTTTATGATTCATGAGAGACACAGAAAGAGAGAGGCAGAGACACAGGCAGAGGGAGAAGCAGGCTCCATGCAGGGAGCACGATGTGGGACTCGATCCTGAAACTCCAGGATCACCCCCTGAGCCAAAGGCAGACACTCAACCACTGAGCCACCTAGGCATTCCCAAATTTATAGATAATTATATGTGAACCTGTCATCTTTACTATATTGAATCTTGCTACCTCTGAATATGGTAAACATGTATGTATGAATAATTTTAATATCCTCAAAGAAAGTTAATTTTTTTCCTACAGAACTTGAATATTTCTGTTGGACTTGTTTCTAGATTATACACATGATGTTATTCAGAAATGCAATGGGCTTCTTAAAAAACTTTTTACTGAAGCAGTATATACAGAAAAATCATAACTTACAACCCAGTGGATTATCACAAAATGACCTTGCCCATGTGACTACCACCTACATAAAAATAAAATAACAACAGTACCCAAGAAACCACCAGTACCAAAACCACTATCAACTTCCTCCCCAAGGATAAACACTTTTATCATCAATTTCTATCAACATTACCCTTGCCTGGTCCTCATGTTATATAAGGGAAGTCATATAGACTCCATTATTTTCTGCTTTCTCTAGTATCAGGATGTAAGATTCATCTCTGTTATTGCATGTAACTATAGTCCATTCTTTTTCATTTCTTTATAGTATTACACTGTGTGAATGTGTGAATATAATACAAGTTATCCTTTCTCGTGATACTGCATATTTCAAAAATATCCAGTTGTTGGTTATTACAAATAAAACCGCTGTGAACATTCTTGTATGTCTTTTGGTAAAATATACATACATACACATATACTTTTTTTGTATTTACCAACTGGTTAGGTATCCTACTTTTTTAAGTGTGTGTTCAAGCCATCTGCCCTTTTTTTAATCTTCAATTATCTGTCTTAATCTTACTAATTAGTAGTAATTCCTAGTGCTCTAGCTACATACCATTGTGGATATCTTTTTCCACTCAGTGGCATGCCTCTTTACTCACTAAGTTATATCTTATGATGAACAGGGCCTTAATTGTAATATTGGAAAACTTACCAATACTTTTCTTTATAACAAGCACTTTTTGTGTTCCCTTTTCAGAAATCACTCCCTACCCCAAGATCATGAAGATAATCTCCAATGTTATCTTCTAGAAGATTTACTGTTTTACCATTTATACTTAGAAATAGATTTTACCTAGAATTGACTTTTAAATGGCATGTGAAATAGGACTTGAGTTTTATTTTTCCCATACGGCTCTCTAATTAATTCAGAACCATTTATTTAAAAAACTGTCATAGTCCCACTGCTCTGCAGTGTCACACTTGCCATAAATTATAGGACGATGGTTGGTAGAACTTGTGTTTTGTTCCATTGAGCTACTTGCCCAGTCTTGCATTAAGTAAAGCACCATATGAATTAATTTGGGATTAAAATCAGTAATTGTATCTAGTAGTGTCTCCTAACTTTGTTGTCCTTCAGTATTGTCTTATATTTCTATATAAATTTTAAAAATCAACTTGTCAATCTACACACACAAACATACATACAACTTTGTGGGAATTCTGATTAAGATTGCACTGATCTGAGGCACCTGGGTGGCTCAGTTGGTTAAGTGGCCAACTCTTGATTCCAGCTCAGGTCATGATCTCAGCGTTGTGGGATCGAGGCCCCTGTTGGATTCTGAGCTCAGTGTGGAGTCTGCTTGTCCCTCTCCCTCTGCTCCCCCTCCTATTTGTGCGCTCTCTTTTTCTCTAAAATAAATAAAATCTTTGGAAAAATAAAAGATTGCACTGAATCTAAGGATTCACTGAGATGGAAGTAACATGATGGCAATAGTCTTCCAAACCACAAATGTATTATAACCCTTCTACTTAGATATTTTTAAACTTTTTCTGTAAACATTTATAGTTTTCTATGAAAAGCATCTACATTTCTTCCATTAAATTTACTCCTAGGTATTTGTTTGCTTGTTTTCCCAAATGGTATTGTTTTTCAATTTCATGTTCAAATTGTTGCTGGTATTTAGAAGCATGATGACCCTGTTTGATTGGCTTTGTCAATGTCAGTTATTAATTCTAAAAATTATCTGTAGATTGTTTTGAATTTTCCATGTATACAGTTGTCATCTGTGAAAAACAACAGTGTCTTTCTAGTCTTTATGCTTTTCCTTTCTTTCTCTTGTCTTATTTGTTGTAACTGTTTTCCATTTCAAGAAGGAAAATGGAAGTATAAAAAAGGAAATATGAAAAAAAGGTAGGTTTCTGTTCTGAAGTAATGTGAATAGGCTTTGAATATTTTGAAAGACCATTCTCATCCATTTTTTCTCCACTCATAATTAAAGATATCCAACGATACTTCCTGGCTAATATTTCAACCATTCCTCTAGGTACCTAATCTGGACTACTCCCTTGCCTGCTCCTCATGTTATATAAGAATAAGTATTTCTGGCATCTATAATTTTCCTCTTTGCTACATAAATATTTTTCTGGTAGAGGTTATGATAAGGTCACACATACACAGCAAGTGAGAATTTTAAAAATTAAAATAAAAATTAAAAAGACAAAGATTAGGATGCCTGGGTGGCTCAGTGGTTGAGCGCCTGCCTTTGGCTCAGGGCATGATCCCGGAGTTCCAGGATGGAGTCCCACATCAGGATCCCTGCATGGAACCTGCTTCTCCCTCTGCCTGTGTCTCTGCCTCTCTCTCTGTGTCTCTCATGAATAAATAAATAAAGTCTTTAAAAAATAAAATAAAAAGACAAAGATTATCTGGTGCTCTGCCAAACCCTGACTGAGTGAATTTGAAAAAAGCAACAGCTCTATTTTTTTCAATTTGATATAATAACATTGCCACTTACCTCAAAGAATTGTGTGAATTAATGCAATAAAATAATTTGAGGGCAGCCAGTGTGGCTCAGCGGTTTAGCGCCGCCTTCAGCCCAGGGCATGATCCTGGAGACCCAGAATTGAGTCCCACATTGGGCTCCCTGCGTGGGGCCTGCTTCTCCTTCTGCCTGTGTCTCAGCCTCTATCTCTCTGTGTTTCTCATGAATAAGTAAAATCTTTAAAAAGAATAAAATAAAATAAAATAATTTGAGTTCCTTCAAAATAGACTCTCAAAAATAAGTCATTTCACATGGTTCCATTAACTTTGGATCTCCTTATTTTAAAAAGAAAATATAAGAAGGGAACAAATGTATAGTTTATATTCTCATTACTTGTTATTAAGAAAATGATTATTTTGGATGCACATCTCTATATTACAATCTATTACTTCCATTTCTTGAGAAACAGCATTCAAAAATTAAGAATGTTTTTGCCCTAAGATTAAATGACAAGGAGACAAGCCATAAGAGACTCTTAACTACAGGAAAGAAACTGAGGGTTGCTGGCAGGGAGGTCGATGAGAGGATAGGGTAACTGGGTGAGGGGCATTAAAGAGGACACTTGATGTGATGAACACTGAGTGTTATATGCAATTTATAGATCACTAAACTTTACCTCTGAAACTAATTGCTATTCATTATTATTATATTATTATTATTATAACACTATGTTAAGTAATTGATTAATTGATTTTAAATAAACTGTTTAAAAATGTCTTTGCCTTTTGGCCCAGAAATTCTACCACTGTAAATTTTTACTAAGAAACATGTCAAAATATCAAAAAAACAAAATTTAAGCAAAAATATATTTATTGCAGCTTTACTAACACAGAAAAAAAAAACAACTAATGATCCATTAATGGATGAATATTTAAATAAATTGTTGTTTACATAATGAAACATCATTAAACACTTAAATATATGTGCTTTAAAAAGAATTTCACAATAAGAAGAGAGCTAAAAAAAAAATAAGAGAGCTTATATTATAAATGAATGTATGATAACTATACTGGAATTTTAAAACCTAATAAAAATAAATAAATAAAAATAAAATTAAATGAAAAAAAGACAATGGAATTGTTTATACACTCCATAGCTGTACACTTTGGTATAGAGCTCAACTATACCAAAAAAAAAAAAAAAAAAGGATTAAAATGAAAAAATGTTAACAATGCATACCTTAGAATGGTTGAGTTATAATTACACTATCCTTTTAATTTTTTGAATTATCATGAATTTTTATTATGTTTATAACAAGAAAACTGGAAATCATATTTTAGACAAAATGCTTTCAGGATACATTTTAAATTCAATGAATTGAGTTTACCAAGAAAGGGAAGCAAAGCAATGCATAAAACTCTGGTTCTAATAGATGGACACTACCAGCGGACAGCACTCATCAGCACTTTACACATTTTATTCATTCAGGAGTAAAATTAATAAACTAGTGGGCCTCGGGCAGCCCCAGTAGCCCAGCGGTTTAGCACCTCTTTCAGCCTGGGGTGTGATCCTGGAGACTCGGGATCGAGTCCCATGTCAGGCTCCCTGCATGGAGCCTTCTTCTCCCTCTGCCTGTGTCTCTGCCTCTCTCTCTCTCTCTCTCTCTCTCTCTCTTTCTGTCATGAATAAATAAATAAAATCTTTAAAAATAAATATAAATAAATAAATAAACTAGTGGGCCTCAGTATTGCAAGGTCCCATGATCTAGTACCACAAAAAACTCTGCAAAACAGTACTTAGCACACCCCAGCTCCACTGCTCACTTCATTGCTAACACTAGACCAGATACCTGGTTCATCTGGAGCACAGGCTCTGTTTATCAAAATTGGCCTAATGGGCAATTACTGCCCACTTCTGTGACATAGAGCTAAATTATTTTTCCTTCTAAAGTATACATGTAGATTATTTTAGTCCTGAGGCCACTAATAATTTATTCTGAGCATAAAACTGTGACAACTAACCACAGTGGCTAAGTTAACTTTTTGAGGACAACCTCTTCTCCTTGTTCATTCTTTTGCTTTGTTTAGTTTAGGACAGGCACAGGCTTTGCCCATCACAGGAGCCACAGCCTCAAAATGTCCATAAGCCATGATCCATAAGCCCCAAAATGTCTTCTGTTTTCAAGCAGGCTTTGTTCATCAGACATGAAGTGAGAAATGCTTGCTTGCTGACCTCAGCAAATGGGAGATACACAGAAACCTGACGTGAGCTTTTACATCTTCACTCCATGTTTTGTGGTCACCCTCAAGTCACACATCAGACAATCCTATGTGGTCCAAATCATGGCAGTCATTTACTTGTCCTACAACTTTGAGCAAGTTACTTGACCCATTGAGCCTTAATGTTTTCTTTTGTAAAATAATGGTAACCATTATTAACTTTTTCGTGTTTATAGAAAGATTACTTGATACAGGTAGAAGGCTTAACACAGTATTTGATATCAATATTCATGAAGTCATAGTCAAAGTAAATGTACAGATGCTAAAATAAAAAGTTCTTTTGGAACACTTCCTAAAATGAGGAACTAGAGCAGATCCAAAACTGTTCAAAGAATCCAAGGACCAGAGCAAAGATCCTGGATTGATAGGATTGAAGATGGGGTGGTGGAGATGAGGAAGGAGGAGGTTTATTGTATATTTTCAGCAACTGGATGATATCATTTGGACAATTTTTCTTTTTAATGAGCATTACTGGAGTCTAATACACAGAAAAGTTACAAAATGTAAACGTAATGCACAATGAGTTTTCATTAAGCCTCTATATTACACTCAACACCACAGGTCAAGAGACACATCACTGCTGACACCACAGAAACCCAGAGAGGGATTTTTAAAGAAAGATTTTCAGAGAACTGTCAACCCTTCACCTCAAGCCAAGAGGCAGAAGCTTTAAAGGAGGCAATGTCCTCAGCTGCTAGGAACTTAGGGGAAAGAAGCCAACTGAAGTAGTCTGTGCAGGAGAGTAACTGTTTTCTGGGGTTTATCAGTGCAAAGAATGTATGACTGTTTCTCTTGGATCCAACATAGGTCCCCTATAGGAGAGAGAATCCTATAGGGAATTTGAGATCCTAAGAGTGCCTGCAGGACAATAAACAAGCATCAACAGAAATAAGCAAGGGCTTTCATTCCTAGAGACAATGGAAGAAATGAGCAACTAGACTAAAGAAAAATGCATTTGCCTATGTCAGAGGAATTGTAACATAGGGATCATCTCTGAAAAACCCACGTGCACCCATGCAAGCAAGAATCAGCTTTAATGTCTACCATATCCAGAGCATGTCACCATCGCCTCCATGGTACCAGTCAAGCAAAATGCCCCCTGTCCTCTCCTTCCTCCCCACCCACCAACAAGTTAGCAAGGAGAGGAGGAATTAAAAGCTAGGCAGGCTTGAAAGCAAGAGACCATCACATAGCTACTGATATGCCACGTGTCTGGGGACACAAGTTTTCAAGAGGAGAAGCTTCAACTCTAAATCAAGTTGTGGCTTTTAATGAAAATTGATGCCCCTATAGGGGACTGGACATTTTGCTTTTTGAATTTAGATTCTTTGTATTAAGATTGTCCTGAAAGTTCTTTGAATTGCATATAGTTTCAGGGTCAAGAAAAGAACCAACTTCACTGAATAAACATAAAGGAACAATGAAATTTTTAAAAAGAAGTTATTTTCTGACTCTACCATTCAAGTGCTGTGTGTCCAATACACTAAGTTTATCATTCTTATTTTCATGGTAGGCTTCAAGCCATGTGTGGGAAACAGCCACATATCATCCAATGTTGGCATAAGTTAGACCTCCAGGCCCACCAGCAAGATATACAATTACACAAGAATATCTGCCCTGGTGAGGTAGCTGCCCCTGAATACATTTTTTAAGTGTTTTCAATCAAACAACTTTAGTTTTATATAGAAAGAGGAGAAAACATCCTCATACCTCCATGTTACTCACCTGAACTATACGGCATTTGTAGAGCAATAATGTGGAAGATCACCTGTGGACCAGGTCTCTAGGTTAGTGGTCAGACCCACAGCACATCCATCTGCTCCTCACTTTGGAGTGTTGCCAGACTATTTCATTGTACGACCTCAATGAAGCACACGATGGAAAGGTTGATTCAAGAAAGCATCTCTGCGACACTCTAATACTGTTTGCATCTGTCATAGTGACACTTAGAGCACTGCATCATATCAAAATGCACGATTGTCAACCAAAATGAAAAAATAATAAAAAATATAACTTTATTCCTCTGATTATCACCTATGACATAAAATTTAAAACTCAATGATTATAAAAGAAGTTTAAAATATCAAACCTCTGAAATATGCTGTCAATTAACTCCCACAAGCAATAAATTAAAATCGAGTTCTTAAATATCAAAGCTGATAACCTGGTTTATATTTAATAGAGTTTCACCATTCTAGAACTGAAAAACTGAATAAAAAACTCATTCCCTAGATCTTTGTATATTGACCAATAAATTAAAATTTAATTTTGCCATAGCTATGACCTGTTAGCCAAAATCTAGTTTCAACCTAATATTTTATGTACCTGTCTTCATTAAGAGTCTTAGTCCACAACCCAAAAGTATCAGAATTATTAAAAAAAAAAAAAAACAAACTTAAAAATCACATTATTCCTACGCCATTTTCTACACAGGGAAAACAACAACCCAGAGGGATAAAGTGACTTTTCTAGAATTGCCTAAGTAATTGATTATTAAGATGAGTCTAGAACTCCAACTAATATCCTTTGGGATCTCCAGAAAATGGTTAGCAATTTGCTGCTGACACGAGACCCATTCTCCTTTCCCTACTTCAAACTAAGCAACTCCACTGTAACTAGTTTCACCCATTGCCTTCCACATTAGATTTGATTTGAGCAATATGTTTGTCTAAAATCATTTGAAAAATCATTGCTTTCTATGAACACCAGTGAATTTATTTTTTTAAAAATGCCCTGTGAATAAAAAAAATAACCTTTATCATTTTGCTATGCTGTACAAAGTAAACCTGAATGGCTACTGGCCTTCAAAAAATAACAAATATCAATTAAACAGCCTTTAGATTGACACTCCCCTCCCAAAAGTGCTTTCTTGCAAATAAATAACTAATTGGCTGTTAGTTGGAACTGGACTAAATAACAAGTTTTAGCTACATCATACTTGTCTCTTCTTTTATTTCATTTCACAGAAGTAATCCACTCAAGAAAAATACCTTTAGGACAGGACTTCATGTGAGAGGTTAAAAAGATCAATATGTGTACAACAGGCATTTCCACAAAATGCAGACAAGTTATATCAGGGATACCAGCTGTAGTCATCATTTCAAAATTCTGTCATTTTTTAGAAACTGTGTCTCAGGATACCTTTATTTAGATATATCCACCCCCAATTAGTTGCACAAGAAGGAGCTCTCTTTAATACCAACAGAGAAAAAAAAAATCTATGCTATGGCAATGCCTAAAATATCCTACCATGTTAACTCCTTATCACTGATCATCATGTATTCACACAATTGTTTTTTAGTTAACTGAAACAAGATGATGGGTAGAATTAAAGAATAGGAAAAACAACCAAAAATGCAATTTTTTGGCATAAATTGTACTGATTCCTCCAAGAATAAGATGGAAATCACATAAGCCAAGATGAATTGAATCTGAATGGGTAATAAGTTAGTTTAAGGAGTTCAGTATATGTCTGAGGGCAAAGAGCTACCCTTTTTACTTTCTACATGATAATCTGACCCTAACTTTCTAGCTCTGCTCCCTTGGGAGCCCAAGAAAAGTTAGCATGTCGTATATTTTGCAACGCAACTTCACTTATAGTAAAATTGATCTCTGACTGGTAGTCTGCATCTGGCTGGAAGAACAATAAATACCTGATTGGGATCCCACCTATCGGGCCTGACTTGTTCCACTAGGCCTAATGTTTTCAAGGTTCATCCATGTTGTAGCATGCATCAGCTTTTCACTTTTTTTTTTTTAACAGCTTTATTGAGATAAAATTCCCACATCATGCAATTAAGTCACTTAGAGTATACAATCCAGGGAATAAAAGGCACAGCATAAGGAAGACAGTCAATGATAGTATAATAGCATTATATGGTAACAGATAGTAGCTATGCTTGTGAAGCAGAGCATAATTTACAGAGATGTTGAACTACTACGTTGTACCTGAAACTAGTTGTACACCTGAAACTAATATAACATTGTATCAACAATGCTCAAATTTTAAAAATTAAAATAAAGTGTACAATTAATTGGCTTTTAGTATTTGCAGTTATCCAAACATAATCACCTCCAAAGAAACCCTGTACCCTTTAACTATCACCCTCTTATCTGTCCACCTCCTCTAGCCCTAGGCAACTACTAATCTACTTTGTCTTTATGGAGTCACCTATTCTGGACTTCCCCACGATT
Organism: Canis lupus baileyi; assembly: GCF_048164855.1. Classification (NCBI taxonomy): domain Eukaryota; kingdom Metazoa; phylum Chordata; class Mammalia; order Carnivora; family Canidae; genus Canis; species Canis lupus. The sequence continues at coordinate 27,794,630 of NC_132862.1, forward strand.
GGAATCATATACTATTATGTGGTCTTTGGTAACTGGCTTCTTTTACTTAATATAATGTTTTCAAGGTTTATCCTCACTGTAACATATGTCAGTACTTCATTCTTTTTTATGGTTGAACAATGTTGCATTGAATGCATATATACCACAGTTTATCACTTGTCTACTGATTGACATTGGGTTGTTTCCACCTTTTGGCTATTATGAATTATGCTGCTGGAACATTTAGGTACATGTTTTCTTATGAACATACGTTTCCATTTCTCTTGAACATACAACCAACCACTTACTGAGTCATATTGTAACTCCATATTTAATCATTTGAGGAATCGCTAGACTTCCAAATTGGGTACATTATATTTTGGTGTACATTTATATTTTGGGTACCTTTATATTTTTACCAACAGTAAAAAACAGTAAGAATTAGGGTTATTTTCTATATCCTCCCCAACTCTTATCTGATATTTTTATTCTATATGCTTATTTTTAATAATCACCTTTTCCTTCTCTAAAGCCCTTACAAACTTTATTCAGGGATATTTTCAAGAACTTTGCCCAGGTTTTAGTTTGTAAAATTTTTCTTCCTATTTTTAAGAGGCACTATTAACAATTGCCTTTGTCAATCTCCTGCATTCAGTACCATCCTCCAAGCTTGCTCAAATATTGTCACTTCTCAAATACCACTTTGCATTAAGGGAAACAGAAGACTGCATATCTATTTGTGTCTTTTTCTTCAACACTGAGAAAATATTTTGCATAAAAACAATCGCAAAATATAGATGCTTTCTTTAAAAAAGCAAAAAAATTAATTTTGGTTATTTGGTACTATTTCATTTTTTTATTTCCCTATATTATTCCTATTTTGAATTACATAATAAGTAATGTCATGAAATATAAATCAGCATTATAAAAGATTATTTAACCACAGAGCTGGATAAAATATATTCAAATGATAAGTGAATACCTACAGTATTTTAAATGCAAGATATAACCCTTTTGAAAAACTCCATTGGTCTCAAAAAATAATTCTTTCTCCAAAAGTTTTTAATCAAATCCAGTTTTTAAATAGAAAGATTATTAACATCGTATTTTACTACCAAAATCTTATTTAATGATTCTGATTGTTTCAAAACAGATAGTATAACAAGGAATCTCATTATTATTCTAATCCAGTCTTATGATTTCATACAACCCAAACTGCAAAGACATTTTGAATCAGAACACTGAGTTACTCCCTTTCCTTTGCACGTAAACTGAGAACTAAACATTAAACAAACTTATAAAGAAATGAGATCAGGTTTAACTAATATGTCACATTGTTCTGGCAGCTAGCATGGTTGATCTTTGTCAAGTACGAAAAACAAAGAAGAATTATGAAATAAGCTCTAATTCCCTTGGGGATTAATATCATATGTATGTCTATTATTGAATATTCAAAACATATACAAACTTCTTTTATTACTGTAATTTTAAATTATCTTCCATCTTGGTTATCTAATTCAAACCTAAGCCTCTCCACATTTTAGCATGCTTAATTAAAATCTGTCTGTAAATCCAAATTATATCTGTTGGGATTCTCATATTTTCCAGGATGAGTAGTTAATATGTTTATGTTTAGACCAACGTACAAGCCTAACTTTGTCCACTTTATGTTTAGTTCAAGTCCTGTCTTGTCCTCTGATATTAATTCTCCAGAGAAAAAAGGGAAAAGCATCTGGTCAGTTCCAGGGTGCTAAAGCAGAGCAAGTAGAAAGGCTTTAAGAAGAGCAAATATCCCTCCAATTTTGTTGGCATCTTTTTAAAGCCTCTCAGGTAGAAGGGACATTTATACAGAGACATCTAGTGGCAAAGAGGAATCAATACAGTATTGGGTCTCTGACAGTATTGGAACTTTACCTCGGCTCAATCTTCATACATCAAGAGGAATAAATTCCTGAACTCTAGATAATGGCCATTTTGAGTACTTATGATAGTATCTTAACAAAAAAAAAAATGAAAATTGAAAGAATTTGAACTGAATCTTATTTTTTTCATGATAATGAAACTAAGCTTGTAGTCAAGTTGGATTTGTTCCCACCAGGTTTCTCTATTTTTTCAAGCCATAGTACTGTTAAGAAGTAAAGAATGATTTTACCAAAATTAATCTTTCCAGAAACATTGAAAGCCAAAATAAACCAATTCCCCTTTGTGTTGTAGAACATTAGTTTAATAGCATTATTTTATAAAGCAATATGACTATAATAAAAAAACTAATAGAAGACTAATGACCTATATTGCAATTAAAAATCATGAAAATAAAATAACAGCAAATCTTAAGTAAACCATTCAGCATCCTTAAGATATTTTCTTATGTGCCGCTTTTACAAACATCTTTTTGCTTCTGTTTTTAAAAATGAAATTAAAAATTAGGCAAAAACCTATTTCAATGCAAATAACAATTTTTCCATTAGCTTTCTTTCCTACTAAACAAGAAAAGTAACTGCTTTTCTGGTACTCCTGGAGAATTGTAGAGCAAAAGATAAAGAAAGAGTGAGCATTTAGATCTGGGTCTCAAAAGAAATGCGTTAGTAAGGACTAGAGGTAGAATGTTTTGATTTTAAATTAATACTGACCTTCATTTCAGTGACCAACTTGGAATCTTATTCAGGCTAAACTCCAAAATGGGCATTTAACTGGCAAGATGTTTTGTCTTCACCTTGCCTTCAACATAAGTTATCTTCTACCTGCAGGGAAAGTAGCCTGCAGCACTTCTGGCTTATCCATGTACTAGCTCTTCTACTATCAATGCCAGTCCTTTAATTTCTTCATAATTAACCATAATTTTCCCATTTTTACAGATAGAAGAGGGACTTTAACATTTTAATGGCCAAGTCTCATTCATATAAGTTAAAAATATTAAGGTTGTATTTGGAATTGTTAGCCGGTCATCGGGCAGAGCTGATATTTTCACTATTCTGGGTACCTTATTTCTGACTGCTTAAATACTTGCTGTCTTCCGTCTCAACTGCTTGGTATTTACCAGATTTAAAATGATTTGGCATTGATTTTTACTGAGGAATCCTACAACTGCTAAACATCTCATTTTACCTATTCCCGGATCATAAGTTGATCCTACTTTTACAGAACTCTGTCCTATATCATAAACAAATGATACATACTTATATATAAAATAAGCAAAGTAGTCAAAATTTAAGAGCATTGAGAAGCTTATCCTTAGCTTTAAAAACGCAGCAAAAGCATAAATAATGATTCTCTGAATTCAGATTGTATAAATAGGAAATAGTGTTAAATTATGAACTTTAACAAAAAGAATATGATAGTTATGAATACTTATCATATATTCACTTAATATTTAGTATACATTTCTTAACATATTCCCCTATGCCTTGCCCCAGGATGTCCTGCCCACAGCTTTTCTCAGACAATGGATACAATGCTTATTATGGAATTTTATTTTATTTTATTTTATTTTATTTTATTTTATTTTGCAACTGAAGATCAGACCAGACTTAGGGTACAGTTAGGCTGATAAAATCATCAGATATAAACTCACCCAAAGAGATAGATTAGGATATGATGAAGACTGGAACTGAAGGAATTGTGTGAACTTATAGTTTTGACACAGATTGATATTGATAGAGAAAAATAAATGTAGGTACAAATATGTATATTAGATGTATTTTTATTCCTTAGATCTGCCTATTCGAGGGCCTGGAAGCAATGACATCTCAATAACAATGAATACACCTAGAGTCCAGACCTTGGCTTCTAATTGCCATTCTCCATTAAAAGAAATTAGGGCTCTTCAGGGACATGGCTATTTATAAGCAAAATGAAAGCAAGGAAAAATATAAGATGCACCTGGAACATCTTATTATGCCAGAGAGCAAAGATGCATGCATGAATGATGAAGATATGCCAAAAGGACACAGAAACTAGCTTGAACAAATTTCTACTGGTTAAACTGGGGACAAGTTGAGCAACTTTTTTTTTTTTTAAGATTTTTATTTATTTATTCAGGAGAGAGAGAGAGAGAGAGAGAGAGAGGCAGAGACACAGGCAGAGGGAGAAGCAGGCTCCATGCAGGAAGCCTGAGGGGACTCGATCCCAAGTCTCCAGGATCACATCCTGGGCTGCAGGGGCGCTAAACCGCTGGGCCACCAGGGCTGCCTGAGCAACTTTTTCAATAAAGATAGCAATGGAGTATAACACACTGAATAATGGGAAGTAAATATATGTAATTAAATGGATAAATTGATAGTTTGAAGAAACAGAGATATTTTGTAATGATATTTTATAAAGTGCCTCCCTATAAAATACTTATTACAAAGGAAGTATTTCCACTTTATAGTGGAAAAGTGTGACAGAAACCATCTTAATAAAAAAATCAATGAAAGGAATTTAGCATCACTTCTGGTATGTTCCTGCCAAAATTCACAGTTGAGTCTAATCTTGAGGAAAGATCAGACAACCTAAATTAAGCGACATCCTTCAAAATAATTGGCCTTTTGTTTTCAAATGTGTCCAGACTGTGGGAGTCAAGAAGACTAACGAACTGTTCCAAAGTGAAGAAAGCTAAAGGGAAATAACAACTAAGTGCAACAAGTGATTCTACCGGATTTGGGAGGGTGGGGGAGGCCTACTATACGTGGCATTATTGGAACAACTGATGAAACTTGAATGGATTCTGAAAAATATACCAGAGTAATGTATCAATGTACATTTCCTCATTTGGTGGTTCAATTTAGTTAAATAGGAGAATATCCTTTAGCGTGAAATGCACATAAAAATATTCAGGAATAGGGCAGCCCCGGTGGCGCAGGGGTTTAGCGCTGCCTGCAGCCCAGGGCGTGATCCTGGAGACCCTGTATCAAGTCCCACATCAGGCTCTCTGTATGATGTCTGCTTCTCCCTGTGCCTGTGTCTCTGCCTCTCTCTCTCTCTGTCTCAATAAATAAATAAAAATAAAAATAAAAAAAATATTCAGGAATAAGTAACACCCTAGCAGATGATTCAGAAAAAAAAAATGGTTCTGGTATTGTACTTCTACCTTTCTGAAAGTTTATCTTATTTCATGGGACACCTGGGTGGTGCAGTAGGTTAAGCATCCAAGTTTTGGTTTTGGCCCAGGCAGTAATATCAGGATGGTGAGATTGAGCCCCGCATCAGGCTCAGTGTGGAGTCTGCTTGAAATTCTCTCTCTCCGTCTCCCTCTGCCCCACCTGCTCATGATCTCTCTCATTGCCTCACTAAAATAAATAAATAAATCTTTTTTTTAAGTTTATACTTATTTCAAAATTTTAGAAATCATATATGAAAATCTTCCTAAGTATTTGAGTAAACTCATTTTCAAAATATTCATATAAAATAAACTCAAATCCAACTTCCACATCTGTCCCATTAATTTACTATCTGACTGGGAAACATCACTCTATTTAGAAAGTGGTACAATCATTTTTTTCTATTTGACATGATTCATGCAATAAATCACCCCATGAGTCCATATTAAAGAAAGTAATAAAGTCACAGCAAAGAATAAAGTAGATACTTAGTCTTACTGAGTTTACATTCTGTGGAGGAGATGAACAATAAACAAGTAAACAATTTCAGATAGCAGTGGTGATCAGAAAATAAAACAAGGTGATATAAGAGACAGTAGATACGATAAGACAGGGTGGACTAGGGTCAGAGAGAGTTTCCCTGGGAAACTGATATCAAATAACGAGAACCAATCATGAGAAAATCTGGGCAAAGACAGTTGAGGCAAGGGAAACACTGGGCACAAAGGCCTGAGGCAAGAACTACAGGAAAAGAAGGGCAACCAGTGTGGCCAGAAAGCAACAAGCAAGGGGAGATGATAAGAAATGAGGTCCAAGATGAGTTGTAGGACAAAAGTCATGCTGGACTTTGTGGGCCATGCTGAGAAGTTAGGGTTTTGTTCAAAGACAGTGGATAACCATGAAAGGTTCTGGACTTTTAATAATCTCTCTTATGTTTAAAAGATCATTGTCCACAGTGCATGACAAATGGATTGGTTGCAGGAATGCAAGAAAAGTAGCAAAGTGATAACTTAGGAAATTATTACAGTACAAATGGCAATTGATTTGGTAAAACACACATACACGCAAACAAATAGAGTAACAGTTGAGACAAAAACAAGCAGACTGACTGGGAATGTATTTTGGACTTCATAATACAACACAGTTTTATAAGATATTATGTCTTTCTGATTGAGCAAATTCTATGTATTTGAATTAACTTTTGGCCATTTCAGTACTTAAGTCTCTAATTCCGGCATGCATAAAGTAATTAGGACCTTGTGAGCCTAGTAAGACTGAAAACAGAACAAATACAGGGCAAAATAAAAGTGCAGGAAAAAAGGACTCATTTCGATATGTGCTTCTTTCAATAAAATGTCTGTTCTTACACCTTATGTGAGAAGTGCTAAATAGCCCTAGTTTTTAAAAGAAGTGTTAACTTATACAAAAGAAGCACAAATTTGTCATTTGAAGCAAGGAGGGAGAATACATTTACAACTGGAAAAACAGAAAATGAGATGTTTGGAACTCCATAATCCTGAAGATGTGTGTGGTGAGTTGGAGGAAAGAAACAGAGTTTGAGAAAATCAGAATGTAAGACATGCACTCTGGAAATTTTGTCAGAGGATACAACACCATAACTAGCTAAGAAAGGGTCTATTAAACTATCAGATTTGCCTAAAACCTACAGAAACACATGCTTGGAGCCCACTCTAACCCACAAACTTTGCAATGTCAAATGGCCTACCCAAATTAACTTCCCTTCCTAAGGACGGTGATCTTTTAAAGTACAGAGATCCAGAACATACCACTGTGAAGAGGTCTTTGTTTTTTCTGAACTCCCTTTACCTGCCTAAAAGCAGAGCCTTCCAAAAAAATTCATCTGATATAAACCCTCTTCCGAGGACCTGCATAACCAGGGAAGAAAGACTCCTATCACCAGAGAAAAGAAGTTGGCACCAGCATAAGGAACTGCCTAATCAGACATTATCACAAAACTATCATATCTCCCATCTATTCTATAGATCCATTTATCTTTCCTGAAAGTCATTTGTTTTCCCATAAGGACCTTTCTCCATTAAGATGGTATATACGCTCTAAATTCTAACTGCCTCCTGAGTCACATTTTCTGTGAACACTCATGTACATTCACAAATTAAAAATCTGTCTTTTCTCTTGCTAATCTGTATTTCATCAGTTTAATTAGCAGACCTCCAATCAGCAACCTAAGAGGGTACAGGAAATATTTTTCCTTGCTAATGAAAGAATAAAAAGAATTTCTTTTATGAAAAAATATCCGGTCTCCTAGGTAAAGGACAAAACCCATTCCTCACCCAGTTGTTATTCTCACAATTTGTAATTTTTTACACTTTATAAATTTTAATAGATATTTTATACATCAACTAGATTTGGGAAAGAATTTTAAGCAACACACAAAAAACCCCACATCTAATAAAATAATTATTATTATCAATAATAATAATAAATCATTCCTGGGAAAATTTAAGACGTGTAGGGAGGGAGTAAAGAGAGTATTCAGATCATAAGTGTTTACATAATTCATTTTTCTAAGTTAGCCAGAGAGATAAGAAAATTATTATTGATTTTTTATTGTTAAAAAGAGAGAACCAAAGATACAATGGTTTGTCAGAGAAAGCAGGACTTTTCTTTGCACTTAAAACTAAATGGGAATTTTCACATGAGACTTACCTAATGGGGCACTGAGTCATGTTATAGGCAACTTCCTTAATAACATCTCCCTTAATAACATGCAAATGTGGTATCTGATTTCATAAGGATGTTTCTTGTAGCATTCTTCCAAGAAATGTAGGAATAACAGCTCAATGGAGGTAATACAAAAGGTCAAGGTGGACAAATTAGCTAATTAGCGTCTCCATTTGTCAAGCTTTCTTTTTTCTGTTTTACTAGTGTGACTCAGCTGTTTAAAGCTTTATCATCCCTGGTTTTACTGATCAACAGAGTTGGACAGAAGCCAGAGCAGGAGTTCCTCAGGTTCTCAGAACATGGCAATCTTGTATTTGGTACATTTCCAAAGATATATAGAAATGACAAGCCCTTTAAGAAGCATGATGCTTGAAGACACAGTTTTGTCCTTGACTAGAATCTACAATGATTAAAGAGCAATCAAGATGAGAGAGAGGTTGAAACTTAGCTGGAAATGGTCTAGGCTAAGATAGTGACTCCAGCTCTGGTTCTCTAAACACATAAGCTTTGAAAGTCATTTTTCTTCTGCACCCCATCCTTAAAGTATCTAAAATATGCTATGGGAAAAGTCATATTTATAGAAAGAAACATCAAGAACTAGAGGAAGTGTATTCCTTTCATCATTAGCCAGCACTAATCCACTACTTGGAGGAGCAAAGCTACATTCCTAACAGAGCAGAGCATGTGAACAATGGGCAACCAATTGAAGCAACTCATTTGAAAATTTGTCACTTCCTGGAGAGTGTTACAAGTACGAACTGGAGATTTAAAAAAGAAGAAGAAGAAGAAGAAGAAGAAGAAGAATGAATGAATGAATTTGTCCTTGAGACTCAATGAAGTATTTTCTAGGAGTATATAGTAAAGTCAAAAGTAAGGAATATGGAATGTTTAACAGATGGTTCTATTTTTTATTACAGGCAAAGTGAAAACATCTCAAGAATCAAGAAGTGAAAGAAATAAAATTTAACAGGTAATTTTGTCCACATGTTTAAAATAGAGCTGCAAAATTTATTTCTCTTTCTCTAATTGCTTCCAGGAAATTATTTCTCCTGGTTTGCCTTTTGGTAATGAGATACAGAAAACTGTGTCACTATCACTTTAAGACTGGTTGACTAGTTAGTTTGTATGTTTTTGTTTTTTTTTAATTTTTATTTATTTATGATAGTCACAGAGAGAGAGAGAGAGAGGCAGAGACACAGGCAGAGGGAGAAGCAGGCTCCACGCACCGGGAGCCCGACGTGGGATTCGATCCCGGGTCTCCAGGATCGCGCCCTGGGCCAAAGGCAGGCGCCAAACCGCTGCGCCACCCAGGGATCCCCAAGACTGGTTGACTAGTTAGTTGGTCAAACCAGTTACTGGTTCTAGAAAGAAAGAGATCTCTAAAAGGAAAACCAATTAAATAGGTTACTTCCCTTTGAAGGAAGATACTTGAGCATTGTGATTAAAAGTGTTGATCTGATTTAAAATACCTGGGTTTAAACACTGGCTTGGAAGATGACAAAAGAGCAATTTACTCACTTCTCTATACCTTTGTTTCCTTGTCTGCAAAATGGGTACAGTAACTACGAGCACATCATCAGGCCATTCTGAAGATTAAATATCATAATACACATAAAGTGTTTGAAGTAGGCTCTACCTTATAATAAGTGTTCATAAATATTCAGTGCAATGATTATACCTTTCGCAGAGTGACTTGGGTTTCTAAGCTAGGCATCTATCCCAAGAGGCTGCCCCATTAAGTAACTGCTGAGCAATATGAAAGGGGAATCTTATGCTGACATAGTCTAAATTAGACTCAGAAATTCAATTGTTTCCATTCCCAAACACTATTATTTTTTCTAAATAAGTTTTCTCCAAAAAATGTTTTACCCTCAGATGGCTATATGGCTCAGTTGGTTAAGTAGTTAAGCATCTGCCTTCAGGTCAGGTCATGATCCCAGGGTCCTGGGATTGAGCCCCACAACAGGTCTCCCTACTCAGAGGGTAGCCTGCTTCTCCTTCTCTCTTTCTCTTCCCCTCCCCCTGCTTGTGCAAACACTCACATGTGTGCACTCTCTCTCTCTCAAATAAAATCTTTTTAAAAAATTAAAATTAAAAAAAAGTTTTCCCCTCAAAAAATTCAACATTTCAAGTGTAGCTTAAATTTACTTTACTAAAGAACATTCCATCTGACATAAACAAATTTTTAAAATATAATTAAAAGAAACAATGAGATTCCATATGGGGAAAGAAGACAATGAAAATGTGTTCATGATCTGAACTTCATAGATTATAGCTGGAATGTTTGTACAGCTGCACTATATAATTGGGTTACTATCTTCCCAGAATTATGAGCAATACAAAGGGAAGATTGCTAAGCTGTTCTTTTTATCCTGTGGGAAGTCAGGGGAAAACTGTTGCAGGAGCAGCTTAGTTTAGAGACAGAGGCAACTGGTTTACCATGAATTTGGTTGAACTGAGGGAAAGAGAAGAAAGCTCTAGAACACAGAAGGCAGGAACCTTCACCTAGCCTATCAGATGTGGCTATTGTGTCCAGAAAATGAGCCAAAATGCACAAGATGAGACAATAAAAAGAATATAGAAATAAAATCAGAGTACCAACTCCCATCGATAGGTAATCTCGAGCCATTCAACCAGATTAAATTGTCCACAGAAACCCTAATCTCCCAAGATAAGACTTCCCTCCCTTGAACTCAACAGTTTTTTTTTAATTTATTTTTTATTGGTGTTCAATTTGCCAACATATAGAATAATACCCAGTGCTCATCCTATCAAGTGCTCCCCTCAGTGCCCATCACCCAGTCACCCCCACCCCCCGCCCACCTCCCTTTCTACCACCCCTTGTTCATTTCCCAGAGTTAGGAGTCTCTCATGTTCTGCCTCCCTTTCTGATATTTCCCACTCATTTTTTCTCCTTTCCCCTTTATTCCCTATCACTTTTTTTTTTATATTTCCCAAATGAATGAAACCATATAATGTTTGTCCTTCTCCAATTGACTTATTTCACTCAGCATAATACCCTCCAGTTCCATCCACGTCAAAGCAAATGGTGGGTATTTGTTGTTTCTATGGCTGGAACTCAACAGTTTCTATGTACCTCATCCACTTACAGATATAACAACAGAAACCCACAACTCCCCATGTAGAGTCAATTCAGGTGTATGCCAAGTCACTATTGCATCTGGGGAGAGTACAGCATTGCTTTTTCTGAATCCTTGTGCATGTGTGTGTGGGTGTGTGTGTGGGTGTGTGTGTGGGTGTCGATCTAAGGAAGAGCTAATGGAATTCCAAAACATAAAGACCATTCACAGCAAGAGGCATAGCAAAAAGGACACTGGATTTTCAATCTGAATATTGGGTTCAGTTCCTAGCTCAGTTACCAATTAGATCATCTTGGGCAAATAGTAAATCTTCCCTGATCCTCAATCTCCTCAGCTGTATAGTAGGTATAATAATACCCTGACCTAAGAGTTTCTTGAGAAGATAACAAGAGGTAATAGATGTTAAAAGTCTTTGTAAACTCAAATATGCTGCCAGAGTTTGTTACAATGGTTGTTTGGTACAGTTTCTAACAACTGTGGTTTATCCCCCTCAAAGATATTGTGACTTGCTTCTGAGAAGGTATTGCTTCCTCACCTCTTCTATACTTACCAATTTCTTCAGAGGTGTGCAGGAAGAACAGCGAACTGTAAACTTGGCTTTTCATTTCTTCCATGAATCATTTCAATCTCTCTGATTCCAATTTCCTTGACTTAGAAGTTTATTTTCTAACATAAATGGAGTCCAAAGGTAGGGCAAGTTTCAGGTTAACTGATTAAATCACTGAAGGATGACATCAGAGATCATATTCTCTGCTTTACCGTCCAAAGAATCACCTTCATCCTAAGACTGGTCATGAGATGACAGCCAGCAGTCACCAGAGCCACACGTTTCCTCGTTCACTTACTTGCCTTTAAATTTGAATATGCTTCCTTACCATAGGAAGTTCCCCAGTAACAGCCACCAGGGAAATTGTCCTAACACACTGATTGGCTGAAACTATAGTTCTCTATCACTACCATACTTTAGAACCAGTTAAGAAGTAATTTTTAAGTTCCCAGTTCCTTCAGAGATTCGGATTCAATATATGGGGTGGGAATGGAACATCTCTCTTTTTTTTAGCAGTATCTCACAGGATCCAGATATGTAGCCAGGGATGAGAAACACCACTTCAGAGTAATTAGGATGCTCCATAAAGCTGAGGATGGGGATGTTTAGAAGGCAACCAAGAAATGCATACTATAGTGGGTACAGACACATAGTATAATCCCTTGAAATGTCCAAAGTGTATACGTGCGTATTAAACATTCAACAGTAAATAAAGTGAATTAATGTTGTTTTTGCTAGCTACTTAATAAAGATCATAACAAACAGAACAAAAAGAAGAGCCTAACCATTGAATGAAGCACTAAGGACAAAATCCCCTTTACTAGTCTCAGACCAATATTCTCATAGGAATTCTGAAATAGACAAGACCAAAATAAAACAGGAGGTTCAAAAAGTCCAAACTTAAGGACTATATAGCACAGGGGTCAAGAGAAAGTTGTCATTTAGGAATCTAAAGAGCTCTAAAAAAAATGAGTATCAAGGGACCATGAGGTGACAATGATCTGAGGCAGAAGCTCTTTCTATTAAGAAAGTAACTGATTCCAGCAAATAGGCAACTCAGAACCCATGGAAGAGAACCACTGTAAAAATGTAATTACCTGGAAATGGTACAAAACAGGACAACAGCTGCAGAAGGACCCCCCAGGTCCAACTGGCTCTTCGTTTTATAGAAGCACAGAGAAGAGGAACTTTCCCAAAGTAACAGTGAGGCAGGCAGATGAACTATTTGAGACCTCTTAATAAGCAATACTTCTCATTATTGTGCCTTTGCAGTGTTTTTCTTGCCAAGGTGCAAGGCTCATGACCTGGCAAACCAAACATTTAGGTTCTAGCCAAAAGGGAATTAAAAGTACCAGAACACTAACAACTCAAAACCACCCCATCAAGCAAATATGTGGCAAATGAAGGATGTGGGGAAATGTAGTACAGACATTCCATTATGTGTCAAGAATAAGATATAAGACAAGCAATGATGTAAATGTTTTATCAAATGGCATTAGTAAGGTCATTAATGATGTCTGAATATTGGCAACTCGGAGAGTCTTGGGTATGCAAGCAGAATCACACAGGACACAGTCCTGGCAAAGTTACAAATAGGAAGCACTTGTGCAAACATTATGTGACAATGTCGCTTTGGGAAAGGCATGAGTGTAGTCCAAAAAGAAATGTTTGTCCAGTCTAAAGAAGCAGTTAGCTTATTCCTGACCACTTGTACCACAACAGTTTCAGAGTCAAATCACCAACAGATTCTATCTGGCAGCCACTGACAGAACAACCTTTTAACCTATATAACTTAAACACAAATGAGCATCAGGAAGCCATTCTGTCTGAATTGAACTTTCTATCTTTCACAAGCGTGAGTCTCCTGTCTCAGAACTGCTTTTCATCCAAATCTCAGAAAGGTTGTCAGAAATGCCTCCTACTCTTCTCATTCTCATTAACAGCTCAATGTTACATATTTTTCCTCTTCGCAAGGGGAGGAGTAGAGGGAGTTTGTAATGAGAAAGTTTGATTAATAAAAATAATGTAGCTTCGAAAACAAGAAAGAGAATTTAAGACAAAAATGAGACAATCTTTCACTGTAATTCATCCAACCAGGATCTGTAAAAGCCTCTGATAAGCCAGACACCATGATAAGGGCTAAGATCATGAAAGTATTCTGTTGACCAACAGCAAAAGGGGTGACAAATAGGAATTTGTGGGCCAAAGCTTGGGGTGGTGATGGTGGGAAGGCATTTAAGCTGCAATGACAGTTCATGAAAATGCTGGCAGTGGTGCTGCGATGGATTGGATAAATGAAGGAGTGGAAAAGGGTGATGAATTACTTGTGCCTGTAAATTTAAGATAACACATGTACTATTTGCTCCTTCCAAAATTTTAAATGATCTTCAAATTTGTAAATCTATGCACTTTAAGTTAATATATCCAATGGCATTAAGCCACAGGAACATATGTCAAAGACTGGTTCCAAATTTATGTCTTTCAAGAAGTCTTCCCTTCTCTGATCACTCTGCAGCTATCCCCCAATGCCCATTTATACTATTTTGTACCATGTGATAGATGTATTGCAAAGGGTTAAGCCCACGTACTCAGACAAGTTGTGCTCATATCCTGGCTCGAAAACCTACAAGCTGTGTGATCCTAGGTTTTCTCCATGAAAGATTTCGTAAAAGCCCTTGTCATGGCTCGTGTCACAGGAAAAATGGACTGTAAATGTTAGGTATTAATATTTATAGTTTCTTTGTTGCTTCACATTTGTCTTGATTCATTTCATATATGTATATTTGGTCTCAATAAATATCTGTTAAATAATTGCTCTCATAAATAAATTCCAATGCGTGAAAATACATAGATCAAACCCAAATATCTTAACTTAAAAGACTATATGTCAGAAAATTCAGAGCATTATTCTTATAATGTGTCAGAACTTTTGAGAATTTCTCTTATATTTTGCTGGGTTAGTAAGATTAGAGAATTATATTGGCCTAATGATCACATGTGCCTCAATCTACAAACTTTAAGATCTGACATGCTCAGGCTCACAGAAAAACCCAGAGAGCAATGATGACTCTAACCATCCAATATCCACAATTTTATCCCTAATAAGATACAAGAAATGAAGGAAAACTTCTTGATAACCATTTTAGGGAGAGAGCTAAGAAGACTATTAAATATAAAGTACATAAGGTTTTGGTACTCTAATCAAGCTCTGTCCCTAGAGGGACAGAGGATGGAAGCCAGCCACTTGTGTAGAGGTGCACATCTATAGAGCTCCCTCAGAGCTATGGATGAAGGCCCAGGGCTCCAGTCTATCTGTGGTTCACATTGGATCCTGAGATATTTGAATAAAGCCAACATAAGATTTTCTAAAGTCAGAAAACTATATGGATGACTTCAGGGTTCTGGGGACATTGCTTGGTGAGTCCATGGCTCTGTAGCTGAGAATCCCTGAAGTGTGAATATCAGCAATTACAGTAACAATCACATCAGCAAGGATGCAGGGTTCCATCTCTCAGGAAAGGCCTTCTACTGTTTTACTTAACTCCCCATAGAAGACTCCCCCGCCCCAAACAATAATATCTGATACCTGAGCTTTTTGGAGATTTAACAGAATTTTCAACTAAAAATATATATTACTTAGCAATCCTGCTATGAAATATGATAGCTATATACAGAAAATCATTTCTTTTCCCTTCATCATGGTTCTAATGAAAATAAAGACACACTTGATAATAAGGTACTACTGAGTCAAGCACGGGGTTGTTTTTGTTTGTGGAGGTGGTGGTATTTAGAAGAGGGGAATTTTTTTTAAATACCACAATACTTTGCAGTCACTAACTCATTCCATTTAATCCACCTTGGGTCCCCTGAGGTTTAGCACAAGATTCTTTAAAATCTGTGGTAACTGCCAAAGTAATTTAGGTTTAACAGATTATACCCTGACAGGGCTGAGAAGGGGGAGAAATGCTGTGGGGGGTGGGGGGGCTGCAGGGGATGATAAGCATTAAGGTACAAATAGCTCTTCATAAAAACAGAGGTTACCTGCAATGAAATTCAAATGGCACACCCTGTTTTCTCTCTATACATCTTTTTAAAACATTGATTCAATAGATTTTCTTGCTTGCTTTCTTATATTTTTCTTTTTAGAGAGTGAAATTATGGTACACTCTAAAGATATGTTGTCATTGGCACATATTTTACTTTTATTAAACAAATACAGTGGTGGCATTTTAAATTACAATGTATGCTGAAGAGGAGGTGATGAATAGTCCTTCCATTATGAATCACCCACAATCTCTCTGGAGACACTCTTTTCACATAACGTTGAAGGGAAAAACCTCTAGGTCTTCCCAGGCATTTTTTTTTAAACAAATTATTTCATAAAAAAGCCCAAACATGTTTTTTAGGCAGTAATGTGTTGATAAATGTTATCAATCAGCTATCATTTGTAGTCTTCACCCTTCCTTTTAAGTACTCCCACAGTGGCTAATCTCAAGCTACCAACATGATGCCCCCACCACGGTGTTGAAAAGTGATGCACACAGCTGCCTCTCAGAAGCTTGGATGAACCCACTCCAATACACCCGAATACAGCCACCGACACTGATGGAGAAGATGAAGCACATCCCAAGGTTCAGCTGTTTTACCAACAATTGGGAAGGAAGGAGGGAATCTAACATGTTTGGGGTTTTTTTTCCCCAGCTCTGCCTCACTGGGAAGTTTTCTAGTAGTAGACATTTTATCTCAGATCCTGGTCTAGGAGATCTATCAAGAACAACTTTAAAAAGAGGGAGGGGAGGTGCTCAGTAGTCCACGTGACATCTTAATAGCCCTTATTAGTATTATTACTAACTAGGAAAAAAAAAAGCACTTAGCACAAATTATCCCTGGGAATTCTCAAGGATCCCTGAGGAGTAAGTAGGCAGTAAGTGTGAATTCCATTTTATAGGAAGCTCAGAGTTTCTGAGAAGATAAGAAATCAAGTTGGGCAATAGAACCATTAAACAGCAGTAATCCTTTTCAGCAGCAGACTAGAAGAGGCCCACTCCTCTGGAGAAAAAATAACTAATCTTTATTCCCTCATACACTCCAGTCTTACTTCAGTTGTTCCACTTAAACTCAACCTATTTTTCACCCAGCAGGTGCTTGAGGACCCGGTTAGTATAAACTAGAAGCAGCAGACTCTGTGAATTTGAATTTTCTTTTTGCCTCCTCAGATATTGTCACCAATCCTAAAATGTTTGGTTAGAATAAAATGTAGCCTCATGAAATATGCCTTATTATTGAGAAGTTAAAATCTGTCTTATCCTTCTTGCTGAACATTCATTGGCCAAAAAAATTTTTTAAAAAAATTATCTTCTCCTAGATCTACCTTTGTATTCTCCATGCCCTGGGAAGGAAAGGAACCAGTTTTGGTTCAGATCCACTGGTATAGAATAAGCTCTATGGTCTCAGAGGTGAGTAGCTTGGAGGGTTTTGCCCCAGAAGACCCTGAAGAGAGCTGGATATCCCTGGACTGGAGGCTTAGGGGTGATGATGTCAAGCGAAGGTGAGAGGTCAAGAGTAGAAGACACCTGCACGCTGGTCTCTCAAAACACTGAGAAGCCACAGTGCTTGAGTGTGAAGGCCTGGATGTGGCACTTTGGAAAGCTCAGGGGCCATGTTCATGTCCCAAGTGAAGAGTAATGGGGAGCCAGTCTCAAATGGGTCACACAAGCCTCAACAGCAAACCCTCAGCAACTATCAACCAAGACAGAACATAGAGACCCCTTGTCCAATTTTTCTGGTTGATTTCAACCCCCTTGGCTCTTTTGTTGTTCTAAGTAAGGTAAGAGCAAGGAGAAGAAGGTCTCATGAAAAAAAAAATAGCTTGAGTTTGGTCGTCCTGCTAGGTAGGTGACTGGAGCCATACATATTTGATTGATTCAGAAGAGAGAAAGAAATATTTTTTGCATCTCAGTGTCATACTGAAAAATTTGAAGTTCCCGTACTGTGGCAGGAAGGGCTTTTTACAGTCTCCCCTTGCCTCAGGCTAATTGGAAACCCTACCCTATTAATCCTGTACTCCTTTTCTATGAATGCTCTTTGGCTTCACAAATACCTCCAATGCAAATGAAATAACTGAAGTTAAGCTTACTTCACTGGCTACGGGTTTTAACATTTTATACCTGAAACATGTAGGTTACCCTAGGTTTTGGGATGGCCCTCTTTGGTTAGATTAAATTTGATTAGATGTACACAGCCCTCTTCAAGTTAGTAATAGCCAAGAGCAAAGTTTGCCATACCTTTCTGCCTGATTTGGACACAGATATACCTCAAGTACACTTCTAGAATCTTAGCTACATCGTGCAGAAATTTTGTGAAGCAAAACAGAAGTGGACAAAGCATGGCAAACCCATCAATCTCTACCAGTAAATCCAGTAGCCAAAGCTTCACTCTCTTCCATGCCATTAGAGAATAGCAGAGAAATATGCAATTATAGAGCATTAAGTTATTGTGCCACTTTGGTGAGAAGAAGGGTGAGGTCCATTTTCTGCTTTTACTTGAAAGTATCTCTACCTTCATATTGAACAAATTATTTAACCTCTGTGGACCATGGGTTTCCTTACCTAAAAGTCTGTGTATTCAACTAGATGATCTCTAAGATTCCTTGCAGCACTAAAATTCCATAATTCTAGTATATTATGAAATCCCAAAAACAAAGGAAGAGAGAAACATTGTTCTCATTCTATTGTCCACCCAGCTGAATTTATCAGATTACGATTGTGAGTTATAAATAAAGGAAGAAAAGACACTGATACAATATAGAACTTCTATCTCTAGGAAGTATACTTTTCATCCATCTGGATCTTAATTCTTTCACATGCTAACAAATAATTGAACAGACTATCTATAGAAACGATTTTATCCATTCATCCACTTTGCTCTATAACAGTAAAAATAACTTTATTGTTATAAAACTGCTCAAATAAAAATAGAGAAATGCAATCCTCAACAGTTTCTGACATCTAGCTGCATGAAGTCTCCATGAGCCCCAACAGCTCTTCACATACACACCAAGGTAAGAGTGCCATCTGCTGGCCCAAGCTGTCTAATCGTGTCTTTCTAACTTGATACAATAAAAAAGTTACTCTCCAGATAACTTACAACTGGAATCCACATCCTGCTTGGTGAAAACTCTGAACTTTCTATAACATGATGTATAGAGCCTAAAGAGAAAAATTATTTGTCCTGATATCCAAAATACACAAAACATGAACAAAGTATTACTCCTGAATTACATAAGTACTTATTTTAATCATATCCTACAATATTCACATCAAAAAGCTATAAACTTAGGTTTGAAAGTAAGTAGTGTCTTTCTTTAAAAGCTTTTAAGAGAGCTAGGCTATCTTGAGTGTTTATACAGTAGGATACAGTGTCAAATGTCAAAAGTTTCATCAATTTGATAGCAACAAACTAAATTGGCAGGGAGTAGCTCTCTTAACATGTTCAAACAAAGAAAAAAGAAAACACGGTTAGGTTGAAGAGTCATCTATCACAGAGAACCATCATTTCGTGGTTCCATACTAGTATCAGTGGGCAGATGAAGGCCAGAATGAAGCACTTACTCTCTCTTTTATGAGGTGCTGTGATGTTAACATCAGAGCCACCAAAATTCGCTCTTATTCATCTTAATCCCACCAACATCTCTCTCAGAATATATTCTCTTTTAATGCAACCTCTTACAGCAATGGAGGTGCTCAGAGAATGTTTCACAGAAAAATGAAACATTTCAATTACTTATACCAGTAATGGTGTAAGATCCCAGGAGAACTTATTCCATTGCCTAAAATGTTGGATAACTACTTAGCACAATCCTAAAATCATCTAAGTAGTCGTATGAGGTGACTGGAACACTTTTTATTCAAAAAAGTACACCAAACTTCTTATACACAAAGCTTTAACCAAAAGAAAACAATCGTTCTAACTAAATGAGATTATCAAGAAGTATTACCAAGAAGCCAAGAGATGAACTAGAAAGGGTCCTAAGCATCCTGAGCATTCCTCTTATTTTTCTGTCTTATCTGTATGGTAAAGATTATCTCATAACAATTCACTGATTTTGGGTATTAAAGGTGTTTTATTTTCTCATTATGCCATTCTGTGAGGTTGTTTGGAAAAGGCCAATTATTAAAATATTAAATCAAGTAACTAATATATTTTAAATGAATTTAGTCATGGACATAAAATATGTGTTAAAAACCAATATACCCACTGATCTTTTGCTGAAAGATGATGTTAATCATGTTGTTTCCTCCATGTATGAATATGAACGGATGTAAGTAAACTACACCAGATTACTCACAGTTTGTATTTGGATCAAAACGATTCCAGGATCAAAGTTAGTGTTGGTGACCTATCTTCACACGGTTTTCATCATTGGTACCAAGGTCTAAGAACACGGCTGCCTGAAGTCACATACTGCTTCTGGTTCTCTGACAATGTCTTTAGATCAGTTTGTGAGTGACCACCAAACTTGCCAAAGTACTAATGTTAGAGTTCTGAAACCACATCCACAAGAGTGCAGGAAACCAATCATGAGTTTACACCAAGTTAATGACAATAGACAACCTGGAGAAAATTACTTCCTATAACACATGCCACTCCTCATATTTAATGTTGAAAGCTACCACAGATCAACTACAGTGACAATATCAGACCAGGAGCGACCACATTCCATAACAAATATTTCCTCAAGTACTATTTCGTTTGTTTTTTAAAGACACCCTCTGAGATAGGCAAACTATTTTTATAAATCACCTGAAGTCATTTATTCAATTTTTCAGTAAACAGCAACAGGTTTTCTCCACTTGAATAATGTTTACCATAAGACTAAAACCAAAAACCCAGTAGAGCTTGTCAACAATAGGCTAGTAAACACTAAACCCTAAACTACAGATTGACATAACCCAGCGAAGCATAATGGTGGTGTCTGCTGGAACTATCACATTCTCTGTTGATGGAATTCATCTATCAAATAGCCACATGGCTGACACTGCCACATATAGCAAGAAATGTCAATGAACAGGTGCCCAAAGTAGCCATTCCCTCTGGACTGGAGGATGTTGGTAAGGAGCGACAAAAATTGAATGACACCAATCAAATCTTTGTTTTTTTGAATATATCAAACTGATTTATCAGCATAAAAATATATTTGAAATTATCTAGATGAAGAAAGAGACCCCAAAAGGTCATGGTCTATCAAGTTCACAGAGTTAGTTAGCCGAGTCAAGACTGGAACTTGGCTCTACTGTGAGTCCAGAAATTAGAGTTGCAGATTGAAACAATGTGAAAGAATACAGGATAATGCATTAAAATGATTTTTTTAATGTGGCCAATACATTAGTAGCCAACGAATTAGTAAAAGCATGAGGAAACTGACTACTTACATCAACAGCTGGTGGGAAAGTAAAGTGATCCAACATTTAACTTTAGATATAAAGATTTAGATATAGGTGATACAGAGATATATTCTTAAAAATA
Organism: Canis lupus baileyi; assembly: GCF_048164855.1. Lineage (NCBI taxonomy): Eukaryota > Metazoa > Chordata > Mammalia > Carnivora > Canidae > Canis > Canis lupus. The sequence continues at coordinate 27,815,563 of NC_132862.1, forward strand.
TATAAATATCCACACCCTTTCATCCAATAATCCCATTTCAAAGATGAATGCAGATTTATAAGGCTATTTCTCTCAAAGTTAATTGCAACAGACAATGAAAATAGTATAAATGTCTATCTCTACTAAATTAATAAAATTAAAATTAATGTTTGTCTCTCATTGCAATGGAGTACTATGTAACCAAGAAAAATTGTGTTTCAGAAAAATAGTGCATGAGATGGGAAAATGCTTTAGCTATATTTTGATGTCTTAGCGTATGTTTTTGATATATTTTGGTATTAAAAGTATCTATAAACTATATGATAGCTATGATTCTAGTTAAGGCAATATTTGTGAATAAGCATATTCAGCAAATATACAGTCAATAACACATATACAAAAAGACACTGAAGGACATGTAATAATACCAATTATCCTTGGATTAAAAATTATGGATTTTTCATCTTATGCTTTTTTATATTTTCTGCTGTGAATACACATTTGGTCTTTAACACAAAAAAATAATTGTATTTAAACTAACACAATGCAAGCTGAAACACAGGAATAAACTAGGACTTTGAGTTATTAGCAGCTGCAGGACTTCCAGGCACCTCAGTTGGTCAAGGATTAGTGCTTGGGCAATTTATCTGGCTCTTAATTTTCTAGAGGTTAGGCAAAAATAGAGTAGGAAGTTCCAATTTCTATCAATAGAAACACATTATTCACAGTCCTTTTTTCCTGGAACTATAGCTAAACAGGAATTTAGCATCATTCAAACTCTTACATAAAAGACCTCATGACATATATTGAGCAGGAACTTAACTGTGATCTTAAAACTCAGTAGCTTTCTTTTGACAACTTTCAGGCATCGATTCTCTGATAAATCATATCCTACTATGTGAAATTAAATATAAATACAATTAAATTCAAGATCTGCACAATCTCTGGCAAGATCTGGCTCCTTATAACTGTGTGTTTTGGTAGCAAGTGTTTTTAGTAAAACCATAATAATCTATCTTATAATGCTCTAATCTAGAGGATCCATGTCACTGGTTGTGACAAAGTCTGAGTTAGAATCAGAATGCTTCCTTTTATTTAAAAAGAATGTCCTGGCAAATTGAACACCAATAAAAAATAAATTTATAAAAAATGTCCTTAATATCCCAATATACTTAATTAAAACAAACATTTCAATCATTTCCCAAAGGGATAATAGGTAGTCTATGTGCTTTTGTGTGTTACGTACTGGAACATGTAATGTGCTCTGAATCACATCAAAACCTTTTTACGGAGGAGGAGCAAGACGGTGGAAGAGTAGGGTCCCCAAATCACCTGTCTCCACCAAATTACCTAGAAAACCTTCCAATCATCCTGAAAATCTATGAATTCGGCCTGAGAATTAAAGAGAGACCAGCTGGAATGCTACAGTGAGAAGAGTTCGCGCATCTATCAAGGTAGGAAGACGGGGAAAAAGAAGTAAAGAAACAAAGGCCTCCAAGGGGGAGGGGCCCGCGAGGAGCCGGGCTGAGGCCGGGGCGAGTGTCCCCAGGACAGGAGAGCCCCGTCCCGGAGACGCAGGAGCTGCACCGACCTTCCCGGGCGGAAAGGGGCTCGCGGGGAGTTGGAGCAGGACCCAGGAGGGCGGGGATGCCCTCGGGCTCCGGGGACACTAACAGACACCTGCGCCCCGGGAGAGTGCGCCGAGCTCCCTAAGGGCTGCAGCGCGCACGGGGGACCCGGCGGGACCCGGAGCAGCTGAAGGGGCTCGGGCGGCGGCTCCGCGGAGGGGGCTGCGCGGCCCCGGGAGCAGCTCGGAGGGGCTCGGGCAGAGGAAGAGTCTCCGTGCGGAGGGGGCTGCGCGGTTCCAGGAGCAGCTCGGAGGGGCTCGGGCGGCGGCTCCGCGGAGGGGGCTGCGGAGCGGGAGCGCGAATCCAACAGCGCAGGCCCCAGAGCACAGGGCGCCGGGACACAGCCCAGGATCCGGCCTCCCCCGGGACAGGCAGAGGCCGGGAGGGCCCAGGACAGCGAGGACGCTCCTGCCCCAGCTGAGCAGATCAGCGGCCCCGCCCCGGAGCCTCTAGGCCCTGCAGACGGAGAGCTCCGGAGTTCCTGCCGGAGCTGAAGAGCTGCCCCGCCACTGGGGCTGTTCCTCCTGCGGCCTCACGGGGTAAACAACCCCCACTGAGCCCTGCACCAGGCAGGGGCACAGCAGCTCCCCCAACTGCTAACACCTGAAAATCAGCACAACAGGCCCCTCCCCCAGAAGACCAGCTACACGGACCAGTTCCAGGGGAAGTCAAGGGACTTAAAGTACACAGAATCAGAAGATACTCCCCCGTGGTTCTTTTTTTGTTTTGTTTTGTTTTGTTTTGCTTTTTGATTTGTTTCCTTCCCCCACCCCCTTTTTTTTCTCCTTTCTTTTTCTTCTCTTTTTTTTTTTTTTTCGTTTTTTTTCTTCCCTTTTTTTTCTCTTTCTCTTTTCTTTCCTTCTTTCTCTCCTCTCTTTTTCTCTTTTTCCCAATACAACTTGCTTTTGGCCACTCTGCACTGAGCAAAATGACTAGAAGGAAAACCTCACCTCAAAAGAAAGAATCAGAAACAGTCCTCTCTCCCACAGAGTTACAAAATCTGGATTACAATTCAATGTCAGAAAGCCAATTCAGAAGCACTATTATACAGCTACTGGTGGCTCTAGAAAAAAGCATAAAGGACTCAAGAGACTTCATGACTGCAGAATTTAGAGCTAATCAGGCAGAAATTAAAAATCAATTGAAAGAGATGCAATCCAAACTAGAAGTCCTAACGACGAGGGTTAACGAGGTGGAAGAACGAGTGAGTGACATAGAAGACAAGTTGATAGCAAAGAGGGAAACTGAGGAAAAAAGAGACAAACAATTAAAAGACCATGAGGATAGATTAAGGGAAATAAACGACAGCCTGAGAAAGAAAAACCTACGTTTAATTGGGGTTCCCGAGGGCGCCGAAAGGGACAGAGGGCCAGAATATGTATTTGAACAAATTCTAGCTGAAAACTTTCCTAATCTGGGAAGGGAAACAGGCATTCAGATCCAGGAAATAGAGAGATCCCCCCCTAAAATCAATAAAAACCGTTCAACACCTCGACATTTAATAGTGAAGCTTGCAAATTCCAAAGACAAAGAAAAGATCCTTAAAGCAGCAAGAGACAAGAAATGCCTGACTTTTATGGGGAGGAGTATTAGGGTAACAGCAGACCTCTCCACAGAGACCTGGCAGGCCAGAAAGGGCTGGCAGGATATATTCAGGGTCCTAAATGAGAAGAACATGCAACCAAGAATACTTTATCCAGCAAGGCTCTCATTCAAAATGGAAGGAGAGATAAAGAGCTTCCAAGACAGGCAGCAACTAAAAGAATATGTGACCTCCAAACCAGCTCTGCAAGAAATTTTAAGGGGGACTCTTAAAATTCCCCTTTAAGAAAAAGTTCAGTGGAACAATCCACAAAAACAAGGACTGAATAGATATCATGGTGACACTAAACTCATATCTCTCAATAGTAACTCTGAATGTGAACGGGCTTAATGACCCCATCAAAAGGCGCAGGGTTTCAGACTGGATAAAAAAGCAGGACCCATCTATTTGCTGTCTACAAGAGACTCATTTTACACAGAAGGACACCTACAGCCTGAAAATAAAAGGTTGGAGAACCATTTACCATTCGAATGGTCCTCAAAAGAAAGCAGGGGTAGCCATCCTTATATCAGATAAACTAAAATTTACCCCAAAGACTGTAGTGAGAGATGAAGAGGGACACTATATCATACTTAAAGGATCTATTCAACAAGAGGACTTAACAATCCTCAATATATATGCTCCGAATGTGGGAGCTGCCAAATATATCAATCAATTAATAACCAAAGTGAAGAAATACTTAGATAATAATACACTTATACTTGGTGACTTCAATCTAGCTCTTTCTATACTCGATAGGTCTTCTAAGCACAACATCTCCATAGAAACGAGAGCTTTAAATGATACACTGGACCAGATGGATTTCACAGATATCTACAGAACTTTACATCCAAACTCAACTGAATACACATTCTTCTCAAGCGCACATGGAACTTTCTCCAGAATAGACCACATATTGGGTCACAAATTGGGTCTGAACTGATATCAAAAGATTGGGATTGTCCCCTGCATATTCTCAGACCATAATGCCTTGAAATTAGAACTAAATCACAACAAGAAGTTTGGAAGGACCTCAAACACGTGGAGGTTAAGGACCATCCTGCTAAAAGATAAAAGGGTCAACCAGGAAATTAAGGAAGAATTAAAAAGATTCATGGAAACTAATGAGAATGAAGATACAACCATTCAAAATCTTTGGGATGCAGCAAAAGCAGTCCTAAGGGGGAAATACATCGCAATACAAGCATCCATTCAAAAACTGGAAAGAACTCAAATACAAAAGCTAACCTTACACATAAAGGAGCTAGAGAAAAAACAGCAAATAGATCCTACACCCAAGAGAAGAAGGGAGTTAATAAAGATTCGAGCAGAACTCAACGAAATCGAGACCAGAAGAACTGTGGAACAGATCAACAGAACCAGGAGTTGGTTCTTTGAAAGAATTAATAAGATAGATAAACCATTAGCCAGCCTTATTAAAAAGAAGAGAGAGAAGACTCAAATTAATAAAATCATGAATGAGAAAGGAGAGATCACTACCAACACCAAGGAAATACAAACGATTTTAAAAACATATTATGAACAGCTATACGCCAATAAATTAGGCAATCTAGAAGAAATGGACGCATTCCTGGAAAGCCACAAACTACCAAAACTGGAACAGGAAGAAATAGAAAACCTGAACAGGCCAATAACCAGGGAGGAAATTGAAGCAGTCATCAATAACCTCCCAAGACACAAGAGTCCAGGGCCAGATGGCTTCCCAGGGGATTTTATCAAACGTTTAAAGAAGAAACCATACCTATTCTCCTAAAGCTGTTTGGAAAGATAGAAAGAGATGGAGTACTTCCAAATTCGTTCTATGAGGCCAGCATCACCTTAATTCCAAAACCAGAGAAAGACCCCACCAAAAAGGAGAATTACAGACCAATATCCCTGATGAACATGGATGCAAAAATTCTCAACAAGATACTGGCCAATAGGATCCAACAGTACATTAAAAAAATTATTCACCATGACCAAGTAGGATTTATCCCTGGGACACAAGGCTGGTTCAACACCCGTAAAACAATCAATGTGATTCATCATATCAGCAAGAGAAAAACCAAGAACCATATGATCCTCTCATTGGATGCAGAGAAAGCATTTGACAAAATACAGCATCCATTCCTGATCAAAACTCTTCAGAGTGTAGGGATAGAGGGAATATTCCTCGACATCTTAAAAGCCATCTATGAAAAGCCCACAGCAAATATCATTCTCAATGGGGAAGCACTGGGAGCCTTTCCCCTAAGATCAGGAACAAGACAGGGATGTCCACTCTCACCATTGCTATTCAACATAGTACTGGAAGTCCTAGCCTCAGCAATCAGACAACAAAAAGACATTAAAGGCATTCAAATTGGCAAAGAAGAAGTCAAACTCTCCCTCTTCGCCAATGACATGATACTCTACGTAGAAAACCCAAAAGTCTCCACCCCAAGATTGCTAGAACTCATACAGCAATTCGGTAGCGTGGCAGGATACAAAATCAATGCCCAGAAGTCAGTGGCATTTCTATACACTAACAATGAGACTGAAGAAAGAGAAATTAAGGAGTCAATCCCATTTACAATTGCACCCAAAAGCATACGATACCTAGGAATAAACCTAACCAAAGATGTAAAGGATCTATACCCTCAAAACTATAGAACACTTCTGAAAGAAATTGAGGAAGACACAAAGAGATGGAAAAATATTCCATGCTCATGGATTGGCAGAATTAATATTGTGAAAATGTCAATGTTACCCAGGGCAATATACACGTTTAATGCAATCCCTATCAAAATACCATGGACTTTCTTCAGAGAGTTAGAACAAATTATTTTAAGATTTGTGTGGAATCAGAAAAGACCCCGAATAGCCAGGGGAATTTTAAAAAAGAAAACCATATCTGGGGGCATCACAATGCCAGATTTCAGGTTGTACTACAAAGCTGTGGTCATCAAGACAGTGTGGTACTGGCACAAAAACAGACACATAGATCACTGGAACAGAATAGAGAATCCAGAAGTGGACCCTGAACTTTATGGGCAACTAATATTCGATAAAGGAGGAAAGACTATCCATTGGAAGAAGAACAGTCTCTTCAATAGATGGTGCTGGGAAAATTGGACATCCACATGCAGAAGAATGAAACTAGACCACTCCCTTTCACCATACACAAAGATAAACTCAAAATGGATGAAAGATCTAAATGTGAGACAAGATTCCATCAAAATCCTAGAGAAGAACACAGGCAACACCCTTTTTGAACTCGGCCATAGTAACTTCTTGCAAGATACATCCACGAAGGCAAAAGAAACAAAAGCAAAAATGAACTATTGGGACTTCATCAAGATAAGAAGCTTTTGCACAGCAAAGGATACAGTCAACAAAACTAAAAGACAACCTACAGAATGGGAGAAGAGATTTGCAAATGACATATCAGATAAAGGGCTAGTTTCCAAGATCTATAAAGAACTTCTTAAACTCAACACCAAAGAAACAAACAATCCAATCATGAAATGGGCAAAAGACATGAACAGAAATCTCACAGAGGAAGACATAGACATGGCCAACATGCACATGAGAAAATGCTCTGCATCACTTGCCATCAGGGAAATACAAATCAAAACCACAATGAGATACCACCTCACACCAGTGAGAATGGGGAAAATTCACAAGGCAGGAAACAACAAATGTTGGAGAGGATGTGGAGAAAAGGGAACCCTCATACACTGTTGGTGGGAATGTGAACTGGTGCAGCCACTCTGGAAAACTGTGTGGAGGTTCCTCAAACAGTTAAAAATAGACCTGCCCTACGACCCAGCAATTGCACTGTTGGGGATTTACCCCAAAGATACAGATGCAGTGAAACGCCGGGACACCTGCACCCCGATGTTTATAGCAGCAATGGCCACGATAGCCAAACTGTGGAAGGAGCCTCGGTGTCCAACGAAAGATGAATGGATAAAGAAGATGTGGTTTATGTATACAATGGAATATTACTCAGCTATTAGAAATGACAAATACCCACCATTTGCTTCAACGTGGATGGAACTGGAGGGTATTATGCTGAGTGAAGTAAGCCAGTCGGAGAAGGACAAACATTATATGTTCTCATTCATTTGGGGAATATAAATAATAGTGAAAGGGAATATAAGGGAAGGGGGAAGAAATGTGTGGGAAATATCAGAAAGGGAGACAGAACGTAAAGACTGCTAACTCTGGGAAACGAACTAGGGGTGTTGGAAGGGGAGGAGGGCGGGGGGTGGGAGTGAATGGGTGACGGGCACTGGGGGTTATTCTGTATGTTAGTAAATTGAACACCAATAAAAAATAAATAAATAAATAAAATAAAATAAAAAAAACCTTTTTACTACAAATTTGAAAAGGTGTTATAGTATGCGACTGCATTCTTAGAAATGGCATAAAGAAAATTTTCTAGAATATTGAGTAATCATGTCAACTTTACCCTAGTGTTCAGTAACCATTCCACCAGTCATCCAAATCAAAGCAAAACAAAACCAAGCACTGAGTCTTTCTCTTGGCCAGCCTAGATATGCCAACCTCTCCTTCACCTAAACCCTGTCATACAGTGTAGTTGCCCTCACTTCGCCTTTCTCCTATCCATGGCCAATTCACTGTCTCCCACCAACTATAACACCAAAGATATGTTTGGGAAGAGCATTGGTCATAATTATATCTGCTCCCAAAAAGTTATGAGCATACCCAAACATTCCTGTTTGCAATCGGATACTATTATTTTATTCAGCAAACATCCTTTTACCATACACTACTACTGGATAATATATGATGCAGATAGGTGGAGAAATATGTGGAACACAGTGTCATAATTGCTATGGTAGCATTATGCACACAGTTCAACGAAGAGCAAAGGAGAAAACTGTCAAGTTTATCCACCTACGAGTTGCAGTTTCAATTCTGTAAACTATGTGTTCATATTCATCTCTTAATGATCTTCAAAGTGTTTTTGAAGTGTTGTTATTCTGACATTTGGGGATTTAAGGAGCAAGTGAACAGTTTGACCATTTTTCTATCTTTGATTATCAGTCTCAGCACTCTCGATATAACCTAAAACATAGACCACATATTCATATTGCAGTATTTGATTAATACAGTTAATAGATACAAAATAGCATTAATTAAATGATTGGTATACAAAGGTGCTAACACTCTTCTACCACTTTGGGGAGTCCAGTGAATATTTGTCATGTTTGTGGCAGGCAATCCAGCATCTTTTGTACATTCTTCTTTTCTGTCTGAACATTTTCACACATCCTGAGTCCCAGCTCTTCAACATAGAAGCCAGAACTCCAAGCTAGCTTGCAGCTGGGTAAAAGCATGTGATACACCCACACAGGACTTCAGTCTGGGAAGCTGGTGACATGAGAAAGCAGATGCAGATGTAATCCATCTTTCAGTGAGCATGGCAGCAGATATATCTGGCTCTCCAGGGTCAGAAGTCCCAGAACTTCTGGGGCCCAGTCCAATATCACCAGTGAAGTTGCAATATCCAGGACAAACTGCAATGTCTGCACTCAGTGGTGGCAGCACTGGTGCCTTTGCTAGAGTAGCCACTAAAATCTGTTTTGGGCATTGTTTCTAGTAGTTAAGTGGCTGAGCCAGACATCTCAAGTCTTTTGGGAGATGCTTTGATGGGCCAAATATATTTGAATAAGCTTCTTTCCTGCACAATTAAGCTAAGGTGGATTTTATTGCTTGGAACCATGACACACTTCCAATGGCTACTGATCAGGGAGGGAGCCTTCCCATTAAGGATATCTGAATCTAAACCTCCCTAATGATCACGGAGCAATGCCCTTGGAGTGCTCCACTTCCTAGCCCTCAGGAATACAGACGATGCATGAGGAGTTGCAAACTCCCTTAGCAGCTTACTGCCCTACTTACATGTAGCTCAACAACCAGAGTCTGCTTTTGGAAACAGACTACATTTCTTTGCTTCTTGGTATGTACACCCTTTCACTCCCCTCCTCCAAATCTTAGTACACAACACTATTAATTTTCTTTACCTAAAGAGGTGTCTGTTTCTTCCTCCTATTTCCCTTCAACCTGTAAGCCACTTGTCTCTACATCATAAACATTTTTTCCAGTTCTACAGCGGCTAATATGTTAGCCGCATTCTATATTTTTAAAAGATTTTATTTATTTACTCATGAGAGACAGAGAGAGGCGTCCCAATAGCTGCATTCGAAAATATTTTCAAATTGTTTTTGAAAGTCTTTGTGAAGAATTTACACTTTCCCTTTACCTATTAATAGACCTGGTAATTTCATTCAGAAAAAAAATTCTCATAGGGAACTCAAATCACATTTCCCTAACAGACTTATCCTGTTAAAGTGTTTATTCATTGAGTCTATCCACTAATATAGATCCCACAAGCCTATCTGACATCCAACTGGTTCCTTCTGGAATACTAGCTTTAGTGGCTTGTTTCTGTACAATATATTTTTTAAAAATAAAAGGAGTTTATTAGCGTTTTCATCTACAAAGACGTCTCCACAGATGGTCACTTTTTAAGTATATGTATGCATATGCAGAAGCACACAAATACTAATATTTACTCTGAACTCTTAGAATTTATCAAGTTCATCAGGACAGGGCTGAAACTTGCTTTCATGAAATATATGAAAGTCGGTGTTACTGGCCAAGTGTAGTATAAACAAAATGGAGGAAGGAGCGAATCATACAAATTAAGAAAACAAATTATTCTGAAGCCCTTGAACAGCTGCTCTTCACATATAAAATACTTACCATTCAAGCCTATGACATCTCAAACCACATCAAGAGGGCATATGGGATTGTAGGAACCCATTCTGATATTTTGTATTACGTTTTATAATACAAGCATTATTTCGTGGATATTTACTTAAAATATCTTGTAGGCTGACCAATTAAAATCTGTTTTTCTATTTGAGGTCGCCATGAGTTCGAATTTTAAAAATGAAACCTAGAGGGACGCCTCTAGGTAGCTCAGTGGTTGAGCATCTGCCTTTGACTCAGGGCATGATTCCGGGGTCAAGGATCAAGTCCCACATCGGGCTCCCTGCATGGAGGCTGCTTCTCCCTCTGCCTATGTCACTCCCATTCTCTCTCTCTCTCTCTCTCTCTCGAATAAATAAAATCTTTAAAAAAAATAAAAATTAATAAAAATTTAAATGAAACCTAGAAAAAAATTCATGTAAGAATTAAGCAGGACATTTAGAAAAAGATATATTCCTCTGCTAGCCATAAATACTCCCTTTTGGGTGAAAGCTAAAAGTTGTGTTCTACAACGGACATAGGGATTACAAATACTAAGAAGCATTAACCAAAGCACACATGGGGGAATCTTAGCACTAACTCTTTTTTATGTTAACTGATATGAATGTAGGTCAGTATGATTTCTGCTGCATGGGGGAAAATGAAGTTTAGCTTGGAAAAAGGAACAACACTGCTATTTGGCCTCAAGAGTATAAAAGAATAATAGCAATAATTGACTGTTTATGACATGCTAAGCATTTTTCAAGAAATGTATAGGTATTACCTCATTTAATCCTGTAACAACACTAAGATACACCTTTATAACCCTTTCACAAATGAGGTACAGAGAGGTTAATTAACTCTGCCAAGGTCACACAGTGCCACTGAATTTGGGACTCAAACTAAGGCAATCTAAGCTCAGACTTGTGCTTTATATGATTTACTATATTGCCCTATTTTCTCTCCTCGGTCCTTGAAATTATCTGATACTCCACATTGTAGATTTCTAAGTATGTGATTAAAGATGTGGGGACAAGGACACTTGGATGGTTGGTGGAGTGTCTGACTCTCCTCAGGTCTTGATCTCAGAGTCATGAGTTCAAGCCCTACATTGGGTGTGGAGCCTACTATTAAAAAAAAAAAAAAAAGATGTTGGAAGGAAGGAAATTCTTAGAAAAATCTCAAGCATAAAGATTCCTCCTCTAGGACTTGAGTATTACCTTCAGTAAAAAAAAAAAAAACTTTTTTAATTTAAAATTTAAAATTGTGAGGCAATATTACTCAAATGTTGGTAAATACATATCCTGGCAAAATATGCTTCCAGCTGTTCAAGCTAATTGCTTTCTTTCTTTCTTCTTCTTCTTTTTTTTTTTTTGACTCGCTTGTTCAGATCATTAGTGATATTTTTAGCTGTGTTTTCCATTTGCATTATCAACAGAGATTGAAGAGGCCATTGCTTTAATAATCAACCACGTCTCAATAATTAGCCACTTACTTCAACATACAATGTATTTCACCTGCAGGATATAGAATTGCAACTCTCTAAATTGTGCTTGCAAGGATCATCAAGCTGCCCTGTGCCACAATAACATGCACGTGCACATGCACTTGATCCTTTATACGTTTCACATAATACATGTATTCTCTGCAGATTTTTTTCCTCATCACTACAGTCCATGGAGTAGCTACAACTATGAAGAAAGCACCTCCACCAAGGCAAACTTCCTGAAATAAGGAAAACAGATCACTTCCAAAAGTTGGGTTCCTTGTCATCATTAATTCAACAAATGTGTATTGAGTGCCTACTTTGTGGTACCAGGGATAGAGACACAGTATGAATAAAGACCCTGTCCCCAAAGAGTTCAGTCTAATTTATAGACTAGGCAAGAAAATCAAATATTATGATACACAGATAAATATTATAATCAAGAAAGCAAAAGACATTATGAGAGCCCAGTAGAGGCATTTAGATGGAGAATAAAGAGAGTATATGATGCACACCCTTGGGTTAGATATTTCCAAAATAAAGGGCACTGGAACCAAATTTTAGACAGTGTGAGATTTTTAGCTAAGGTGAAGGTAATTCCAAGCCCAGAGAAAACTGTATCAAAACTGTACAAGTAGGTTGGTGTGATTGAATGACAGTGTGCATGTGGACGTATGGCAAATGACAGAACTGAAAATATTCCAAAAGCCACTTGCCCTGAAAAATATATGATGTGATTTATTCTCTGACACTTGCATATCCTCTCAAAGACAAATAAATATATGCCAAAGAGCATAATTAGAAAACCATTGCATGGGTTCTGACTAAACAAGTAGACTAAACAAAGAGAAGGCTGAATAAATGAAACCCCACTAGGATAAATAGTTAATAAAAAGAATGATCTATAAAACAAGGATAGAATGGATACAACAGCAAATGAGAGATGTTATAAAAATTTTAAGAAGATGGAAAGAAAATGGATGGATGGTAATGACTTAATAGATATGAGAAAGTTGAGTGCATTCAGAGGATAAACAAAATGACCACTTACTTGCACTGCAGAATCCAAGAAAAACTTATGAATTAGAGGCAAAGATTAGCTAAGAAAGTGGGTATAAAGGCTACAGCAAGTAGCACTCATGCACCTTAGAAAAAGAAGGGAATTCTACTATGGAGAATGTAAACCAAAAAGGCTCTGAAAAGGCAGAGCAAAGAGAGAAGAATACTATACGAATAAAGGGATGAGTTATACTCCCAAACACAAGTTAAAAGGATTCCTTTTGGAGAAATTATCCAGAGCAAGAAGGATCTGATGTTTATAGTGAGCACTAAAAAGACAGGTACATCTTTGAGTATCATGAACAGGACATCCCAGGCAAAAGATATAGCTTGTGGAGATACACAGTCATGAAGGAATGTGGCAAGTCTGAGGAGTGGCAAGAAGCTCAGTCTGTTTAACAAATGGCATGTGCCAGCTGGCGAAGAGTGAAAAATCACACTGGGGAGAAGTTCAAGATCCACCCATTAAAGGCCATATATGTTAGAGAGAATGCATTGCCCATTATATACAAGAAGGGAGTTTCCAAAGGAGAATGACATGGTCAGATTTAGAAAGACAAATCTGGTTGGGGTGTAAAAGATAACCAGGATTGAAAATATAGGAATGAAAATCCAACTAGACTCCAGCTGGATTTTATCTCTCTGAGAAAAATGAGAGACTGAAGTAAGGCAATGGTAATGGGAAAGAGGAGAGTCGGGATTCCAGAGATGTTTCTAAGGTAGGATGGGTGGAATGTTTTTATCAAATCGATGTAAGGGGGGAGGGGAAGCGAAGGAGGCAAAGATGAAGCTTAGGTTTCTAGCCTAGGAATGACAGTGGCACAATAACCAAAGGAGGGAACATTATAGAAAATTCTTCAGCTTATTTTTGTACCATTAGCTTTTCCCATCACCATATTCTTGCTCCCTTCCACCACTGGCTTTTGCAGGTGCTATCTTCCATCCTGAGCACTCCTGCCTTTAGTCTTTACCTTGAAAACTCCTACTAATCTTCTAGGTCTCAGGCTTAATGTCATTTCCACTTCCAGTAAACCTCCCATGAATGCTCAGATGTCATCACAGCACCACATACCTTCCCTATATAGCATTTATCAATGCAGTAATTTCATATATGTCTATGAGTTCTGTTGTTTTAAGAACTGCCTCTCCTATTAGATACTAAGCTCCATGAGTTCAGAAAAAGACACGTTTCCTTGGTTTTCCCAATTCCCAGCTTCATATTTGGCACATAGTAGGCACTCAATAAATATTTATTTAATCTGGTTGGCTTTTGTGACCTAAATATTTTTTAAAGATTTTATTTATTTATTTATTTATTTACTTACTTACTTACTTACTTACCTACTTACTTACTTACTTACTTATTTATTTACTAGAGAGAAAGTCAGAGAGCACAAGTGGGGGGGGGGGGCGGAATAGCAGAGGGAGAGAGAGAAGTAGGCCTCCCACTAAGCAGGAAGCCCAATGTAGGGTTGACCCCAGGATCCTGGGGTCATGACCTGAGTCAAAGGCACTTAACCGACTGAGTCACCCAGGCACCTCATGGTGATCTAAATTTTGACAACACACTATATACTCCTGGAAAATATGCCTAAATAAGGCATTTGCTAAGAATTTACTTTTACTTTAAAATGAGTTAATAGACAAGAAATAACAGCAAATAGTATGACATATATTTCAGTAGCTATTTTTATTTCATCAGAATTATTCCATCATTTCCCAGCAAACATGCAAAGTATTACTGACTAATCACATCACTTCCTGAAATTACATGTAGCTGGAAATCCTGCTAGTTCCCAAAATAAGAAAATGCGAAATCTTTTCTCGTCCTTCATTAGATTTTCAGGCTGCTTTTCAAAAATATTACAAGCCTTATTGTCCTCAGTATTGTCTCAACAGTCATTAAGAATCATTTTCTCATTTAGTTTAGCTAGCTGTGTGGAACACCTCTTACTTCCCACCTCCAAGATATCTTCTTTATAATAGGTTTGAAATTAAGACCACGAAGCTATACTGACAGCTTAGATGAAGCAACAACATTCATAAAACACCATTTGCTCCATTTCTTGCCTTAATTCCTCTTTAAGTGAAAGAGGGACACTGTAGAGAAGTGGGTACTTTCATGGTGATACATGATTGGGTGCATCCTCTTAGATAATGAATAATGCACAGTACTGGCCATCTAATGCATTTCCAGCTCAACCTCACAGCAGAATTATCTGGTGCCCCAGGAAATGAAAGCACTAAATAAATTGAGTCTTTTAGCAGCCAAATCCAAAGAGAAAACACAAGTTTCACCTGGGTGCTATATTTCTGTAGTTAAAATGACAATTTTTAGATATGAATTGTGCTTTAGGCAAAGCTGTGAAACATGCATGGGCACATACACACACACATGCACACCCAGTTCTTATATGTTAGCTGAAGCTCCTTAGCATTCTGTCTACCTCTTCACCCCCATCGACCCAGGCCTTGGCCGGCTATCCTTGCAGAAGAAAGAAATAGCTTCAGTCAAAACAACCTACCTGCCCCAACTCTACTTTCTTGGTATATGTTCCAGAATTGGGCCCCTCTAGCCATGACTGTTCACTGAAATAACAATGACAAGTTATTAGATTATGTGTTTCCCATATCATAAACATTTGAAGCTTATTAGGGGGAGCTAGAAATTAGTGTCTCCAGCTCGGTAACCACTGGTGGGAATTTGGAGGAAAGAAAAATCACTGGCATAAGTCAGCTTTGGAGTTGGTTATACATCTATCCTACCCATGCATACATATTCACCTTTTCAAACATTCACTAAGGAGAAAATAAGGGATGTCAAATAAGAGTAAATTCTGGTTATTTGAATTCCATCCGATACAGTACTTTAATGTCATAGTCCCTGGATATGGTCCCTAGTTTCCAGGATCTTACAGTTCTGTGGGGCCCAGCTCTATGTCAGTCTCGAAGTCAAAGGTTGTATAACTTATTACCCCTAGCATACAACCTCTATTAGAGTCAGAATCTCTTTTTGACAACTATAAACTCCATGTCTAACACTGAGTTCAGTAAATATTTGGTGGATGAATGGATACTAGTACTACAGTCTGGTAAATAGCAAACTCTTTTACTCGATTTTCTTTTCTACAAAATAAGAATGACAATATCCACTTCATAAAACTTGTGTGGAGATTAAGTGACATATGTAGAAAGCTCCTAACAGACACCACCTCACACCAGTGAGAATGGTGAAAATTAACAAGACGGGAAACAAGAAATGTTGGAGAGGATGTGGAGAAAGGGGAATCCTCTTGCACTGTTGGTGGGAATGTGAATTGGTGCAGCCACTCTAGAAAACTGTATGGAGGTTGCTCAAAGAGTTAAAAATAGAACTGCCCTACCTTATGACCCAACCGTTGCACTGCTGGGGATTTACCCCAAAGATACAGATGCAGTGAAATGCCAGAACACCTACACCCCAATGTTTATAGCAGCAGTGTCCACAATAGCCAAACGGTGGAAGGAACCTTGGTGTCTATTGAAAGATGAATGGATGAAGAAGATGTGGTGTATGTGTACAATGGAATATTACTCAGCCATTAGAAATGACAAATACCCACCATTTGCTTCAATGTGGATAGAACTGGAGGGTATTATGCTGAATGAAGTAAGTCAGTCAGAGAAGGACAAACATTATATGGTCTCATTCATTTGGGGAATATAAAAAATAGTGAAAGGGATTATAAGGGAAAGGAGAGAAAATGAGTGGGAAATATCAGTGACGGTGACAAAACATGAGACTCCTAACTCAGGGAAACGAACAAGGGGTAGGGGAAGGGGAGGTGGGTGGGGGGTTGGGGTGATTGGGTGACGGGCACTGAGGGGAGCACTTGACAGGATGAGCACTGAGTGTTAATACTATATGTTGGCAAATTGAACTCCAATAAATAAAATATACAAATAAAATTTAATGTAATATATGGGAGGTGAAAAAAACAAAAAAGAATGCTCCTGACAAACCTTCAGTAAACAATAAGTACTGTTTTTTTTTTTAATTAGGTAGACTAATTGCTATTACAACAACAAAAGATGTAACAGAGGGCAAACAAGTCAACCCTCAAGCATTCCTAACAGAGATGAGTTCCATGCACAGAGAGCTTACAACAAATAGATAATCTGGGCCCTACATACATCAACTAGGATAGAAAAACTAGGAGTGGAACAGCAGACTTGGAATAATCTACTTTGAGAGAACTATTAATTAACTATATTCTCATTAAATAGCTAACCAGGGAGGTGGTAAGAAAGTGAAGGACTTGGTCTTAAATTCTAGATATTCCACTACAATCCCACTATGGTAATTCAGCATTGCATGGTATTTGATAATACAGTATTCCTGAGGGCCCACAACACTGTTTTGTCCCCTGCTCTCACAACACTAACAAATCATTCATCAGTTCTGTGTCCTGGTATCATTAAAGCAGTTCTAATAAACTGAAGAGTTGTTTAGACAGTAAATGTGAAACATGAAAAACAGAAATGAAATGAAAATGATTCTCCAGGGCTGTGCCTAACTTCAAAATACGTCTATGTTGTTACCATATGCCATAAGTATCCCTCTCCAGTAAAGACCCGTGCAAGTAAGATTTCATTTTCAAGGCAATTTAATAGTTGGTGAATATGCTGTTTTATTAGATACTAGGTCATAAAATAAATTGTTATTTTGTTTGAGTCATTATCTTACATAATCTAGTCCTTTGTTCAAAGTCCCTCCCTTTAATATATATTTTAAATTCTTTCTCCAATCGGAGTAAAAAATTGTACTGAGTTACTACTTTCTTTCAACCAGTCCACTTTGGGAATGTGTAAAACACTGAATCAGGACATGGTGGTGCAGTCAGTACCCCAGAAGAGCATTTTCTCCCCAAATGACAGACTATTTCATGGAAAGAACAAACCTCATTAAGCGCCAGAGTTGAAACTTGTGGTTAGTGGTTGAACCCATTAGATTTACGACTTTGAAACATGTTGCTAGTTTTCATCTTGAAAACTGAGAACAGAAGGAACATATTTTAGCATAATACCTACTGTTTGACCTTTCAGTCTTCCTTCTGGTTCTTTAATTGCAGCCCATAGAATATGGTACACAAACCAAAGCTATCTGGTTCATCATAAAATAGAGCCATTTGATCATTCAACACACATTAATTAAGTACCTATTATGTCCAGGAACTAGAATAGTACAAAGATGAATAAGATAAGATTTGTGTGAGAGACTAACATGAAAACAACTGATCTCCAGCATTCAAAGTATGACCATTATCGAATAAAGTGGGATGGAAACAGAGAGAAACCATGAGGGAAGGAAACTAATCCCAAAAGCAGTGGCAATTGAGCTGAATATTAAAAGAATCAATGACTCTTTCTCAGACACATAGGACAGTTATTCCAGTCAGTAAGGAAAATATTTCAAAGGCATGTATTGAGATAACCAAACTAATTCTGGAAACAGTGAGCAGCCACCTGTCCCCAGTAGGTAGAGCTAGGGGAGACAGGTAACTGGAAAGGAAAATTATAAATAAAAAGTGAAGGTAAAAACCAAATCATAAATGTCCATTATTAATTCATAACCAAATACTTTGAGAGCACTTAACTATGTGAGAAATCATCCCAGGCGAAGAGGCACAGCAAGGAACATGGCAGACAAGATCCTGCCCCAGATTCTAGTATACACCAGGCTAATGTATTTGGACTTTAGTCTACAAGCATCAGAGCTAAGCAGGAAAAGCAGCACAAACAGATTTAGAAAGGTAATTCTTCTGACAGTATAAAAAATGGCCCAGAACAAAACAAACTAGACATCACAAGAGGAGTCAGAAGGCTACTTCAAAAGACCAGATGAGTCCTGCTTCTGCTCTGTCTTCCATGAAATATTATGGTCTCCTCACTTATGCATCTTCATCAAGAATTTGTAGAGGATATGCATTCCAAAATATCATTATTACGTGACTCATTTTTCACAAAAGAAGTGTTTGTTCTCAAATCTTAACAAATTTCTACATCAAGAATATATTTTTTTTGGATCCAGATCATGTTAGGCCACTAGCTACTCTCAATCATTCTGACTCATTTCCTGAACTTTCAGTCATTCCAAGGGAACTCAAGAGACAAAGCCAAACAGACTAAAGCCACCTATATGGCCCCAGGGAATTTTCAAGTTCCAGAGGACTTCCAAAATAACAGATGAGCCAAGACTCCTAGAAGCTACAAAAAAGAAACCAAACCCATTCCCCTCCTCTATGCCACACTTCCCCGGGTAATTAGGACCTCTAGGATCTATGATCTTCCAGATATTACCATCCATTTCATATGTATCCCAGAGTGTCAAGAATTGCCAAAGCCTTAAAATTCATGTGAGAGGGCCCCTGAAATTTATTCTTTTTCATATGGAGCTTCACACATTTATATCTATCACTTGCTCCCAGTAACAAGCAAAGAAATACAGCAAATCATATATAAACAAACTAATTGTAAAGATGAAGAAATTAAACCAAAAGAGAGCAAGACTTTTACCCAAAGGTATGTGCTGGTAAACAGTAGAGTCAAAACCAGAATCCAGAGCTTTTGACTCCTACACCATGTTCTTGGTTTTACCTTCATCCTGTCTCTTCAGCCATCCATCATTCCCTCTCCCACTATACCTACACAGGTGCATAACAACCCCTTGCTCTCCTGAGGTTAATCAGATAATCTCCTTTAGGTTAAACCAGACTTCATGAAAGCAACCACCCTTTCTTTCTAAAGCCCAGGCAAGGCTTTATGTTTTCTGTTACCTTCTAAAATAAAATATCTTTTTCTTTAATGATTCCTTTCATCTTCCTCTCCCAACCTCCTCAGAGTTGCAGAGAATTGGAGCCCTGGTAAACCCACAATGACCCCAGTAGGATTCAAGCTATTTTTAGATCAAGACTGAAATATTCAGGCAGCAAAAAGAGCCAGTGAGACGCCAAACTCAGTATCCACCCTGGAAATGAACAAAAATGGGAAGCAAGCTGGCTGGTGCAGCGTCCCTTCATATTTATAATAAATTGTCTGAGAAACCTTGGTGAATTAGCAATGACTCCATGCCAGGAATTCTGTGCCTCAGCCAATACTGGAGCTTACTCTGCTAAACCTAGGCCACCTGAGGTTTTTCAAAAATATTGCTTTCACATGAAGTCCACACAGCTCGGCCAATGCAGCCAAGAAAAAGGCCTAGAGAGCACACTGGTAAGCTTGGTGCTAGTCTCACTATAGTCATATGAGGCAAGAGGCAGCATATAAAGAAGGAAAAACCTCCTAAGCAGGGATCAGAAAACCTAGATTCCTTACTACTTATGGAAGTGATGTTGAGAAAGTCACGAGGAAGCTCACCTGGCCCCAGCTGTAGAGTGTGAAGCCTTCACTGTCAGCCTCTTCAGGGACTGTCTCTGCCTCGGCCACAGAGGCCCCTTCCAGAAGCAGTCTGCATACAAAGACGGATCAAGGCATAAGGGCCTGGAAATCGTAGCCCAGCATGAGACATCCTGACAGGCCAGAGCTCCCCACGGGGTCAGCAGAGGCTGCTGGGCTAGGCCTACAGCAAAATTGCACTCCTCCACCCAACCCCCGCTTCTCCCACCTCTCTTTCACAGATCTGGACCCAAGGATACTCCCCTTAACCAGCAATACTGTCTCAAGAGCGTGCATCCCAGGAGAATGAAACGTGCAACCAAAAAAGACATGTCTGACATTATTATGACTCCTCAAATAAAAACCTTTGGAAAATAAAATAATAATAATAAATAAAAAATAAATAAAAATCTTCAGAAAATAGAGTTCTGCTATTTAGGCTGAGAAATGTTTCCAAGCCAGGCAAAGTCATACTAGTGTTGTAAGGTTAGACAAGATCTCTGCTGAGCTCCTAAGGACAAAAACACCAATGATCACAACAATATACTAATAGAGCTGTTTGCTTCCATTTTTTCACAATTAAACAGAAGCAAACCAAGATGCACTCATGGAATCGGAAAAGGGTTTCCTCTCCCTCAGCTTTACCTTTCTCTGTAACTGCATCACGTGCAGTCCTGTGCTTCCTTTAGCGCCTAGTGCCACCCTGCTTGGATTCCTTCTTTCACATTAATGGGAAAATTAAATGATGCCAAAAGCCTGAAACTGTCTTGAACATATTCTTAAAATTATGTTTGTTAGTAGATTATTTCTGTGGGTTCTGTGAAAAGCACTCAGAACCCCTTTTAGGACTGAAGGGCTCACACTTCAGTGGCTGGGAATGTTACTGGCAGATGGTTCTCAGCTCTTGGTTCTCTCCAGGAACTGACTTCAGCTGAAGACAGCTGCATCACCCATGAACACAAGCCCATCAGATGACTGGTCCATGCACAAGTTTAATGGCCTATTCCCTCCAACTAAGGACTCCTGGGAAGGGCCACCCTGCCTTCTGAGCTCCCTGTGAAGTTGGCTGAAGCTGTGTGTAGACTGCAGCAGAGCCTTGACTGCAGCTGCTACACCAGACAGGCTATCTGCTGAAGCAGATTAACATGTCTCAAGCACCTGCTTTGCAGCCATGGATCTGGTGAATATGTTCTCTTTGTCTTTATTGGAAAGAGAGTAAGAAGTTCTTCTCATTGGCTCAGAATTAATATCAGTGCATTTACTGTCTTGTCCCAGAGCTAGATAGAAATGGTACACTCAGGACTGGGCACAGTAGGGCCAGTGGACACAGTACTTGTGCCCCTGCTTCTCCTATCATTCACCTATTTACTGAAACTTCAGTTCACCCTATGGCTGTGTGATTGTCCATTAAAACCATTGATGGAGGAATAAAACTTGAGCCAGGTTCGCAGATGATCAGTTCACTATGTGGAAACACGTAAAAAATATATATATACATATAGGATACAGGTGCACCACAAGGTGATCTTGAAATAGAGCAGTGTAAAGAAATCCTAATGAGCAGAGCTGCAGAAAGCAGGCCTGGTCACACACTTTATGCAGAAACAAAAGTGGGCAGTGGCAAATGGCTTGGCCAGTTGGTAAAATGACTGAAAGCAGAAAAACTGAACAATCAGGGAACGGGAGGTCAAGGGAAAAGGTATATGGCTAAATCTATGGGAATGGGCAAGAACTATGATATACTTGCATTTTATGTCATGCCCTCCAGAGAACATCCAACATAGAAGAGATCATTCAACAACTAATTAGAGAAAATTAGTTAACCAGTTAATGTCAACCAGCCTGTTACTGGTCAGCTCATGCTGAATTGAATTATAAACGAAGTGGCCCTGGTGGCAAAGATGTAAACTATGAAGGTCCCAACACATGACTGCCATTCCTGAAAGCTTTCCTACCTATTGGCACCGCAGAAGGTACAACCTTCCATCAATATTGAACCCCATTCCTCAAAGAAACAACCATTTGATAGCAAGTTGACCATATTGAACCCCTTCTACTTTGGAAGGAGCAGTGACCTATCTTGAGCAGAATAGACACATAACAAGAGTGTGGGTTTGACTGCTCTATGGGGCATCAGCCAGTACTAGTATATGAAGATCTTCAGAGTATTTGACCTTCCCATCCCCAACGTGCACATAAAGTGCAGACCAGGAGACCTATTTTATAGCAAACAAGGTGTGGCAATGGTACCCATCACACTATCACATACTACACCACCCAGAAGATGCCAGTCCAATAAAGTAACCAAACAGGCTGTTAAAGTGATAGATGAACTTCCAGTTCAGAGATAATACCCTGTAAGGATGGTGTGCCATCTGTGAGGATATTTAAAGTCAATGACCATTATATGGTGCTGGTCTCCAAAAGGAAAAACCTACAAGTCTCAAACCAAAGGGCTGAGGCAGGAGTGTCTCCACTTATCCCTACTTCCAGTGACCTATTTCTAGAATTTGCTATCTTCCTATCCCTGCAGCTCTGGTTTCTGTCAATTGAGAGAGGTCTTGGTTCCCAAAGAAGACCCAGTAATTTTTCAACCTATGGTTGATGCTCAAGTACTTTGGTTCCCTTTGTCAGGAAAGGATGCAAGAACAATTATTATCCTGTCAAGAACTGATTCTGATCATCAGAAGGAGGTAGGGCAGGGAGGAACATATCTGGCATCCAAGTGATCTACCTGGTGATCTCTGGGTATCCTTTTGCCCACGTAAATTGATGAGTGCAGCAGCCATAGCCTGAAATGGTGATCAGAGCCTCAAATATCTCAGAGATGAAGATCTGGGTACCTCAGAAAATAAGCCACCTAGACCAAAAAAAGATGCAAGCTGACAATGAGGGGGACATATCATGGATAAAGAGGAGGGAGTTAATGACTATCTTAAGCCTAGCTTAGTACTAGGGACCATGATTTATCTCACCTACTGTCCTCTTATGAGACTCTCTCATAGAAAGTGGTCCAAAAGAATCGTGGAGGACTCACTCCCAGAAGTTCTATGAAAAAGCAGATTTAAGTAGCAGAAGGGGTTGACTGAAGTAGATATTGTGATGTGGAGTCTAGTCCCCTCAGGATTTAAGACTTACCTCCTTTGCTACAGAAGTACTGTCAGCTAAAAACCCTCAGCTGTCAGGACTTTCTAGAAATTGTGCTCAGCTAAAGACAACCTGTTTACCTAACGTCACATCCCCTTACCAGGGGCTGTCTGCATCAGTGACAGATCAACATAGAGTTATAGCAGCTGGCTCCCTCACATCAGTGCAGAACAGCTCTGCAGGGCACCCACCTTATAGAGTTAGCAGTGGCCTTGCTAGGACTGTATCAAAGCCTATAAGCTCTTTTTGCCCAATCCTGTATCCTTGTCTTTCCCCATAGGTGTTGATCCCCAGAGCACTCCTCCAATAAACTTCCTGTTTATAAATTTCTACCTCAGAATTTGTTCTCTGGGCAACCTGACCTGCAACATTTATAATTACACAATAATGGAAATAAATTTCAGAAAACACTGCATCTTATGCTTTATCCATAATGTTCTTTCAGCTCATCTCTCAATTCTGCTAACTTATCTTTTAATCATTCATGACTAACTTATTATCAAACATCCCCAAAGGAAGTTTGATAACTTTTCCTACATTTTTCAAGCCTCTGAAAGTGTACTCACACTATCTTCAGTGTCAATAATGATGTTACTTCACTGAAATCAAGGCTAAACATTATTTCCCTTTACCTCCTTCCTCCAGCTCCTAAATTTATGTGCTCACATGTATTTTTCTTCCTTTCTCAAATAATAAAGTGACTCTTTCTATATCAAGGTTACTTTTTACTACTTAGTTCTTTGCGTTATGATTTTGTGACTTCCACACAATATTTCTTTCATTAAAGTCTTTAATCTCTCCATCTGAAAGTTTCCTTCCTTTGAATTTATTAATATCCAAAACATTATTCCATCAAAGTCTTTAATCCCTCTATACAAAAGTTTCTTTCCTTTTTGTCTATAAATACCATTGCTTACTTAAAAAACAAAAACAAAACCTCAAAGTCTATTTTTTTCTTTAATGTCCATCTTGTTTCTCTCCTATTCTTTACAAACAAGGTGGAGAAATGTATACTCACTATATCTATCCCCATTTTGAATCCATACGTAATGAACTATAATCTGTATTCCATCCGTAACTCTCTACTGAAATACCTCTCTGAAAAGTCAACAATGATTTCCTAATAGTCAAATCCAATGACTTTTCCTTACTCTTTTTCGTTTTCAACCATTCTATGGCATTTTACATTATTTGGTCTTGTCTTAATCTTAAAATTCTTTCCTCATTACATTTTCCAAGAAGCTGTAATGTCCAAGTTCTCAATCAAACTTTTTAACCACATGTCCTCAGTTCCTACCCACCCATTGCAGGCACTCCCAAAGTACTGTTTTGATTCTTTTCTCT
The DNA here is from genome assembly GCF_048164855.1 of Canis lupus baileyi. Classification (NCBI taxonomy): domain Eukaryota; kingdom Metazoa; phylum Chordata; class Mammalia; order Carnivora; family Canidae; genus Canis; species Canis lupus. The sequence continues at coordinate 27,839,966 of NC_132862.1, forward strand.
TCCAACTCTGATCCCGCTCTCTTTTAGTGATCCCGTTTTTCCCTACCTTGGACTATAAAAACTATGATTCTGAAAATGAAATCACCAGGAGAGGTTGGGAAGATGGCAGAGCAGGAAAACACTAAGCTTACCTCATCTCACGGACACATCTAGGTAACAGCCACATCAGTTTAACTAATCAAAAAAACCAAACTGAAGACTGGCAAAGCAGTTAATCATAAAACAGAGGCCAAATCAAATAGGGTAGGAGACCAGAAACTTGGTCAGTCAGGAACCAAATTATTGATGAGACTAACCACAAACAGGAGGGGCACCACAAGCAGAGAGAAGGGAGAGGTACAGATCCCACACCAAGCACCCCAGACACAGGGATACTGCATAACAAGTCCCCATAACATTTGGCTTTGAGAACCACTGGGGCTTGGGGCACCTGGGTGGTTCAGTGGTTGATCGTCTGCCTTCAGCTCAGGTCATGAATCCAGGGTCCTGGGATCAAGTCCTACACCAGGATCCCCATGGGGAGCCTGCTTCTCCCTCTGCCTGTGTCTCTGCCTCTCTCTGTGTGTCTCTCATGAATAAATAAATAAAATTATTTTTAAAAAAAAGAAAAAGAAAACCACTGAGGCTTAACTTTGTGAGTTTTTATAACCAGCAGGGCTTAACTCCAGATACTTTAAAAATCAGTGGGCTTAGCTCTGGAAAAGCTGGAGGGCAATAGGGAATTGAATCCTCACTCTTAAAGAAACCACAAAACAAACAATCCAGCATAGAAGCACCATTTTGAAAAAGTCTAGGATATAAATGAAAATTTATTTACTAATCTCAGAACATGTGCTGGAGGGGCAGGGATCTTTAGGATACTTCTCTAAGAACAAATAGGTGGTGGCCTTCATTTCTCTCCCTCACCAGCCTAGATAGCAGGACAGTGCAAACCAGGGTGAACACTCTCCACCTATCTCGCTAAAGTACACCCCACCCCTACAGTCTTCTGCAGATCTGCCCATCCAACCCATTCCACTTGTCAGAAGTACCTCCAAAGTGGCTCCTGCCATATCTCATCCTGCAAGCAGCCCCAGGAGGGACCAGCACCACTCCCAAGTGACACCTGTCCTGGGGAGAAGAGAGGCTAATGACACACCAGTTTGACTGAAATCACAGCAGCTGAACCTTATAACTGGAAGAACAGAGAGAGTGCCCTGCCAATCAGCGCATCTGCAGTCCCAGGAGACACACTGAGGGCAGAAATCTGATCTGACTGCCAGCCCTGCCACCAACCAAAACTTCTCAGGAGGCAGCACAGGCAGAGATCCCTGCAGTTTGGGGTCACTGCAGCCCCAGCAGGCATCTGGTCTGACTGCTGACACCACCCAACTGCAGGCCCACAGCAACCCTAGACTGTACCCATAACAGCACAAGGACCAAATATGACCCAAAACAGGCAAATTTGGGACACTAGACAAGGCAAATGAGGCTCAATGACAACAGCAGGGTCCACACAGCCCACACAGGAGACATCCCTGAAGCACAAGGTTCTGGTGAACAAGGGACATTATAGTGCAGGGTATTAGACACTTCTTTAAAAGGCCACTATTTTCAGGATCAGGAGACAGAATGGACTTTCTCAACACACAGAAACAGAAAAGGAAAGTTAGACAAAATGAAGAGACAGGAATATGTACCAAATGAAAGAATATGACAAAACCACAGCAAAAGAGCTAAATGAAATTAAAATAAGCAATATCCCGATTGAGAATTTAAAGAGTCATAAAGATACTTACTGAACTTGAGTAAAGAATGTAGGATCTCAGTGAGACTTTCAACAAAGAGACACAATACATAAAAAGAACCAATCATGGATGAAGAATGCAATAACTAAAATTTAAAACACAGTAGAAAAGGGGTGCCTGGGTGGCTCAGTAAGTTCAGTGCCTGACTCGATTTTAGGTCATGATCTTAGGGCCATGAGATCGAGCCCCTTATCGAGTTCCACACTGGGCATAGAGCCTGCTTGAGATTCTCTCTCTTCCCCCTCCTCCCAACTAGCTACTCATGATCTCTCTCTCTCTCAAATTTAATTAATTAAAATAAAAAAACTTAAAATGGGCAGAAGACCTGAATAGACATTTTTCCAAAGAAGATATGCGGGTGGAAAACAGACACATGAAAAGATGCTCATTGGTAATCACAATGCAAATTATACCATAAAGAGATATCACTTTATCTCTTTCAAATGGCTAGTATTTGAAAAAACACAAAGAATAACAAGTGTTGGCAAGGATATGGATAAGACAGCATCCTCATGCACTGCTTATAGGAATACAATTGGCATAACCACTATGGAAAACAGTATAGAGGTTCCTCTAAAAATTGAAAATTACCATATGATGCAGTAATTCCACTACTGGGTATATACCCAAAGAAAATGAAAACACTCATCTGAAAAGCTATATGCACTTCTATGTTTACTGTAGCATTATCTACAATAGTCAAGATAGGGAAGCAATCCAACTGTCCATCTATAGATGAATGGATAAAAAAGAGGTGGTATATAAATACAATGGAATATTACCCAACCATAAAAAGGAATAAGTTCTTGCCATTTGGAAGAACATAGATGGAACTAGAGAGTATAATGTTAAGTGTAATAAGTCAGAGAAATACAAATATCATATGATTTCACTCATGTGAAATTTAAGAAACAAATGAACAAACAAAAAAACCAAATTCTTAAATACAGAGAACTGATAGTTGCCAGAGGGGAGGTGGTTGGGGGGATAGACGAAGCAGATAAAAAATATTCACTTATCTTTTTGCAATTTTATTTAAATTAAATTTGCCCAAATATACTATAACACTCAGTATTAATCTCATCATGAAGAATACATTTCTCTTGATAAGCACTGAGAAATATATCCAATTGTTGAATCATTATATTGTACACCTGAAACTAATATAAACCTGTTTACTATACTTGAATTTTTTTTTTAATCACCAATTTAACACTTTCTCTTTAGCACTAAGCCCAGGTTTTTTACAATAAAATATATTAATTATTGATTTCATAACAACTATAATTTATTATGTTGTGAATGTTTCTATTTCCAACTTACTAAGTGTTTATGCTAAAAGTGTTGTATAAAGTTGATACCTTCACAGGATTTATTGAGATGATCATATAGACTTTATCCTTTGACATCCTATAAGATTTTCTGAAAGCCAACTATCTATGTTCCTGAAATAAATCCTACTCTAAAATGTTACTTTTTAAACACACTGCTTGATAGCATTTTATTCAAGATTCCTAAATCAATATGTACAAGTGAGTCTGACCTACAAATTTCACTGAAACTATCTTTATTGGGTTTTATGTTAGAGTTATTATTTTCCTATGCTCTAGAAATTTTTATAAAACAGAAGAAATTATCAGTTCATAACAGTCCAAGTACTCACCCATAAAATCTTCTGAGTCTAGTATTCATTTTTTAAGGTAGTTTTTTAAAACATTACATTTCTTGCATGGTTTCTCATCTATTCAGATTTTTTATTTCTTCCGTGTCAACTTTAGTTAGATAGAATGCAAACCATCTTGAGGTGCCTGGATGGCTCAGTTGGTTAAGCATCTGACTCTTGGTTTCAGTTCAGATCATGATCTTAGGATCTTGAGTTGGAGCCCCATATGAGGCTCCATGTTCAGCAGGGAATCTGCTTGAGATTCTCTTCCTTTTTCTCTCTCCCCCACTCTGCTCACACCTACCCTCTCTCTCAAATAATCTTTTTAAAAAGAAAAAAAAGAATGCAAATCATCTTTCTTTTTTTTTTTTTTTTTTTTTTTTTAATGCAGGGCTCAAACTCACGACCCTGAGATCAAGACCTGAGTTGAGATCATGAGTCAGGTGCTTAGCTGAGCCACCCAGGTAGCCCCAAACCATCTTTTAAAATACATGACTAAAAAATAAAAAATAAAAATAAAAATAAAAAATAAAATACATGACCAAGCTAAACCAAACAAACAAAAAGAAAGTTCCTAAGAAGCCAAAACTCATATGAAAGTTGGAATCCAGCTGGATTACTCCATGGTAGCCTGAAGACTGGATTTTAATGGACTCATAGACAAGTGAAAGAACACAAAGCCCAGATTCTTTACAAAGTAGAGAATCAGACCAAAGAATCTTACATAAAGGCATGAATGAGTAAAGCAGGGGAAGAGCATTACAGGGAGATATAATAGGTATAATCCTATAGCCTTGGCTCTGAGAGAAGGGGGATAGAATTTATTATGTTAGGCCTTCCTTTGGGTAGGATCACTATGGAAATTCTTAATACCTCTGTCACTGGAAAATCTCCAAATTGAAATTGGTCCTATGTATAACCTTAAAGTAGTCCTAGGTCAGTTGTGGCTCCAGGCTCCCGTCAAAAGTAAATACACCTGAGTGGCTCAGTCAGTTAAGCATCTGCCTTCAGTTCAGGTCATGATCTCAGGATCCTGGGATGGAGCCTAGCATTAGGCTCCCTGCTCTGCAGACAGGGAGCCTGCTTCTCCCTCTCCTCCCTGCTCATGTTTTCTTTCTCTGTCGCTATTTCTGTATTTCTCAAATAAATGAATAAAATCTTAAAAAAGAAAAAGTAAACACATGTTATCCCTGGAGAAACACATTTAAACCCACTTCTCAAATAATTTCCCAAACTAAAACTCCAAGTTCAGGAGCTAAACAATGAAGACAATTGGAAAAGAGAGAGAGAGAGAGAGAGAGACGTGCAACTAGGAGCAAAAATCAGCAAAATCCAAAAGATAAAGGATCACACATACAACAATTACATATATTACATATATTAAATAATCAGATACTGAATAGCTATATAATGTTATAGTATAAATAACATTTTGATATATTATTATATAAATAATAAAACAGTGCACTGAAAGTATAAATGAAGAAATAAGAGACTATCAAAATTGATCATGCACGTTTGACGATAGAATCAAATAAAATGCCTAAATATGAAAACATAATTGAAATTAGAAACTTAATGTTGCCTTAAGTATATGAAGTTGAAGGGCACTTGGGTGGCTCATTCAGGCCTCTGACTCTTGATTTCAGCTCAGGTTGTAATCTCAGGGTGGGGGGGGACCAAACCCCATGATGGGCTCTGCACTCAGCACAGAGCCTGCTAGAGATTATCTCCCTCTACCCTTCTAATATTCTTGAAGAAGTTATTCAAAAGAAACTTCTTAGAAAATATGAAAAAAAAGATTTAAGAGCTAAGAAAACATAATGAAAGAATACAATGAATATATCACAACAGAGACCATGAGACGGAAAATAAAAAAAGAGCTTAAGAGGCAGTGTGTAAGATGATATAATCAGAGTTTCAAGAGGCACTAGAGAGAACAGGAAAAGCAATATTTAAATAGATAAGACTGATAATTTTCTAGAATTTATTTGTAAAGTAAAAAATAAAGGGTATAAATCCCCAAAATTAGGAGGCAACAAACCCAAGGAGAGTAAATAAAAAGAAATCCACAGTCAAACACACTGTTGTGAAACTAAAGAAGACTAAAGACAAAAAGATCTTATAAGCCACCAGGAAGAAAAAACAGATTCCCCACAACAGAATGGCAGACTGATGACTCATCTCTCAAAAACAACAATGAAAGCTACAAAAATTGTGGAGTATCTTCAAAATGGTAAGTGATTTTCAGATAGAATTGTATTTTCATCAACTGTTTTTCAAGAATCAAGTTGAAATAAGGACATTTATAAAATAACAAAAATTCAAAAAGTTTATTACCAACAGACATCTCTAGAGACATGTGTAAAGTACTTTGTGAAAAAAGATAAATTCCTAGGGAGGTGCTAAGATGCAAGATATGCCAGCAACCAAAGGAAATGATAAACATGAAATGAACTGAAAAAAAGCATTGCATAAACCAGTAATAACATCTAATGTAGTGGTTAAAATATTAAAATAGAACTAAAGTACTGATTAAAATTTGAGCATTCTAAGTCTTTATGTTGTCCAAGAGAAGGATAACTGCTAAAAGATTAGAATGTATATATCCTTATTAGAAGGGAAGAAATAAGAATGAAGAAAAGCATCTTAGACAAGAACAGAGAAGGAAAAAAGTTTAAAAAGGAAGCTAAATAAAAAGTCAAAAAAAGGTAAAAATGAATTCAAATGTACTAGGAATTATAAGTGTAAAGAGAATTATTTATTCTATTAAAAGAAAATCAGCCATTTATACTTCATATTAAAAATATTATAATAATATAAAATAGAAATCATATTTCTAGTGATTAGGTTATGGGATTAAAAATTAATGGAGAAACAAAATTTGGCATAAACTAGACTATTACTTGGAAGAAAATTGATAGAAAACATGAATGAGGGGTGCCTGGGTGGCCCAGTTGGTTAAACATCTGCCTTCAGCTCAGGTCATGATCTCAAGGTCTTGGGATCAAGCTCTGTGTTTGGCTTCCTGCTCAGAGAGTCTCCCTCCCCTTCTCCCCACTCCGTCCTCCCCCACCCCCCAACTCATGCTCACTCATCTCTCAAATAAAATCTTTTTTAAAAATGAAACAAAACATGAATGATCCTGCAATCATTAAACATATTAAATCAATAAAAGAAGGCAAGCATGTACCCCACCTTTGTTATATAATTATACTTCAGGATAATCAAAAAATTACCAAGGAACCATTCCTTTTTATAAAAGTATTCTAGCCTGTAAGGAGAAAATAATTTCAAAATAAACTTATCAAAAAAAAAAAAATGCTTCCCAGAGAGAGAGAAAAAAATGCTGGAGGACTACGGGACCCTAATTTGATCTGGCCCCTGAAACTCAGCTAGATAGCTATGAAATCATTCTAAATACCTTCTAACTCAACCAGAGATCTAAGAAAAGAATTGCTGCAATTATATAAATAAAAAAGCAACCACTTTTTGCAAGGCAGGTACGGAGACATGAATATGAGGGGATATATGGGAAGATAAACTGTGGGCTGAGGGAGCCTCCCACAGTAAGCTGCCAGAAAGTGATATAGCAGTGGAGTACAAAATCAGAACTTTTAGAAGTCTGCTTGGGTGAGAGACCTCCCTGCCTGAAAGGTGCTCAGGAAGGCAAAGTGGAACTCCAGGTAGACAGTGCAGTCTTAGGACCCCCAGGGTCACAGAAAGAATGGGGTACCTGAGTGCAAAAAGTTCCCAAGTATCCGAGCAGGGAAGCTGACTGCAAATGGAGTCTAGGCACCAGCTTTTTGCTCAGTGTTGCCATAAACCATGAACAACTGCACAGCTGCAAGAGCACTCTCCAAGAAGGGGCCCAGCAAGTAGCAGGACCACAGTATGACTCCCCTCCCCACGCCAGGAGGAGTGGTGCATGTGTGCACCACAGGAGTCTGTAAAGTTGAAAAAATCCAAACGGGGTCACATGCCTGAGATAAAAATGCCCAGTCACAGGCTGAATGAACACAGAGTGAGGAACAAAAACAGAGAGATAAGAATGACTGCTTTTCTGTGAGGATGCATTGAAGAGTGGGGAGGCCTGAACATTCAGCTTCAAGGATGGAGATGGGGCATTACCATTTTCATCCACCAAAATGGTGCTGAAAGCCTTCAGGGAACAAAAGCCATATAGAGCAATCCAGAGCCACTTACACTCAGTCCCCTAGCAAGGAGGGTGCAATTCCACCCAGGGAAAGACACCTGAAAATTAGCACAACAGGCCCCCTGCCCGAAAGATTGGTAGGAACATCCAGATAATACCAAGTTCACCATGTCATACAGAACTACAAAATTTCAGGACTAGGGAAAAATAATATATAGAATTTGTGGGGTTTTCTCATGATTCTTTAGTCTTTCAATTTTAATTTTTTTTTCCTTTGTGGCTATTTTCTTATTTTATCAACTCTTTTTTTAAGTCTTTTTTAATTTTCATTTTTACATTTTATATGTATTTTTTAATTTTTGGCTTCCTTTCATTGTATTCAATTTTATTTTGTGTATGTATAAGTTTTTCTTTATTTATAATTTGGGGATCTAGTTTCTTCTAAAAAAAAGAGACCAAATTACACACAGGATCAAGTTTATTGCTCTGTTTGGATCATCTTCTGTTTGGCTTTATTCTCTTTCTCTTTCTTTTTCTTTTTTGGTTTTTGATCTCTTCTGATTTGTTCAATACATATTTTTCTGATGTTGTTACAATTTATGTATTTTGTTCTATCATCTATTCTTCTCTGGAGATAATAACAAGGTACAAGAACTCACCCCCAAAAAAGAGAACAAGAAGTACTACTCACTGCCAAGGATTTAATCAATATGAATATAGGTTAAGATGTCAGAACTAGAATTCAAAATGATCATAACGATATTAGCTGGGCTTGAAAAAAGCATAGAAGACACTAGAGAATCCCTTACAAGGAGAAATAAAATAACTAAAATCTAATCAGACCAAAATCAAAAAGGCTATTATTGAGATGCAATAAAATATGGGGGCTCTAACTCTAGAATAAATGAGGCAGAAGAGAGAGTCAGTGATAAAGAAGACAAAATGATGGAGAATAAAGAAACAGAAAAAGAAAGATAATAAACTAGTGGATCACGAGGGGAGAATTCAAGAGATAAGTGATACAATATAGTGAAACAATATTAGAATAATTAGGGTCCCAGAGGAAGAGGAAAGAGAGAAGGGGGCATGCACAACGTTTCTTTGAGCAAATTATAGCTGAGAATTTCCCTAATCAGGGGAAGGAAACAGACATTCAAGTCCAGAAGGTATTCAAGTCCAGAGAACCCCCTTCAAAATCAATAAAAATAGGTCAGCACCCCAACATATAATAGTGAAGCTTGCAAATTTCAGAGACAAAGAGAAAATCCTGAAAGCAACTTGGGACAAGAGGTCCTTAACCTACACAGGTAGAAAAATACAGCTGGTAGTATACCTATCTACAGAGATCTAGCAGGCCAGAAAGGACTGACACAATATATTCAGGGTGCTAAATGAGAAAAAATATGCAGCTAAGAATACTTTATCCAGCAAGGTTGTCATTCAGAATGGAAGGAGAGATAAAGAACTTCCAGGACAAACACAAACTAAAAGAATTAGTGATTTGTGATCACAAAACCAGCCCTGCAAGAAACATTAAAGGTGATCCCTTAAAGGAAAAAAGAGCCCAAAAATAACATGGACTAGAAAAGAACAGAGACAATAAACAGAAACAGTGACTTTACAGGTAATACAATGGCACTAAATTCATTTCTTCCAATAATTACTTTGACTGTAAATGGGCTAAATGCTCTAACCAAAAGACAGAGGGTATCAGATTGGATAAAAAAGCAAGACCCATCTATATATTCATGGAGAAAACTCATTTTAGACTCAAAGGCACCTCTTGATTGAAAGTGAGGGAGTGGAGAACCACTTATCATGCTAATGGACATTAAAAGAAAGCTAGAATAGCAATCCTTATAACAGACAAATTAGATTTTAAACCAGAGACCATAATAAGAAATGAAGAAGGACTCTATATCATAATTAAAGGGTCTATTCAACAAGATGATCTAACAATTTTAAATATTTATGCCTCTAATATGGGAACAGCCAATTATATAAACCAATTAATAATAAAATTAAAGAAACCCATTGATACTAATATAATAATAGTAGGGGACTTTAACACCCCACTCACTGAAATGGACACATCACCTAGCAGAAGATCAACAAGGAAACAAAGGCTTTGAATGACACACCAGACCAGAAGAACTTCACAGATAAATTCAGAACATTCCATCCTAAAGCAACAGAATACACATTTTTCTTGGGTGCACATAGAACATTTTCTAGAATACATCGCATACTGGGTCACAAATCAGGTCTCAACTGGTACAAAAAGACTAAAATTAATCCTTGCATATTTTCAGACCATAATGCTTTAAAACTTGAACTCAATCACAAGAGGAAAATTGGAAAGAAAACAAACACATGAAGGTTAAAAAGCATCCTATTAAGGAATGAATGGGTCAATCAGGAAATTAAAGATTTTTAAAAATTCATAGAAACAAATGAAAATGAAAACACAACTGTTCAAAACCTTTGGGATGCAGCAAAGGAGGTCCTAAGAGGGAAGTACGTAACAATACAAGCCTTTCTCAAGAAACAAGAAAAGTCCCAAATATACAGTCTAACCTTCTCCAAAGGAGCTAGAGAAAGAACAGCAAATAAAGCCTAAATCTATCAAGGGAAGAGAATTAATAAAGAGTAAAGAAGAAATCAATGAAATAGAAACCAAAAGAATAGTAGAACAGATCAACGAAAATAGGAGCTGACTCTCCGAAAGAATTAATAAAATTGATAAACCCCTAGCCAGTCTTACCAAAATAAAAGAGAAAGGACCCAAATAAAATTGTGAATGAAAGAAGAGAGATCACAACCAACATCACAGAAATATAAACAATTCTAAGAACATATTATGATAAGCAACTATATTCCAACAAATTAGGCAACCCATAAATAATGGATACATTCCTAGAAACATAAACTACCAAAACTGAAACAGGAAGAAATAGAAAACCTGAACAGACCCATAACCAGCAAAGAAAATGAAGTGGTAATAAAAAATCTCCCAACGAACAAGAGTTGAAGGCTAGATGGCTTCCCAGGGGAATTCTACCAAACATTTAAAGAAGAATTATTATCTATTCTCTTGAAGCTATTTCAAAAAATAGAAATGGAAAGAAAACTCCCAAACTCATTCTGAGACCAGCATTACCTTGTTCCCAAAACCAGACAAAGACCCGACCAAAAAGAATTACAGACCAATATCCCTCATGAACATGAAGGCCAAAATTCTCACCAAGGTACAGCCAATAGGATCCAACAGTACATTAAAAGAATTATTCTCCATGACCAAGTGGGATTTATTCATGGGCTGCAAGGGTGGTTCAACAACTACAAATCAATGTAATATACTACACTAATAAGAGAAAGGATAAGAACTATATGATCCTCTCAATAGATGCAGAGAAAGCATTTGACAAAATACAGCATCTTTTCTTAATTAAAACTCTCCACAGTGTAGGGACAGAGGGAACATACTTCAATATCCTAAAAGCTATATACAAAAAGCCCACAGTAAATATCATTCTCAATGGGGAAAAAGTGAGAGCTTTTCCCCTAAGGTCAGGAACAAAACAGGAACATCCACTCTCACTACTGTTGTTGAAGTCCTAGCCCTGGCAATGAGACAACAAAAAGAAAAGAAAAAAGGCATCCAAATCCACAAAGAAGAAGTTGAACTCTCACTCTTCATAGATGACATGATACTCTCTGTGGAAACCCAAAAGATTCCACTCCAAAATTGCTGAAACTCATACAGGAATTCAGCAACGTGACAGCATATAAAATCAATGCACAGTAATCAGCTGCATTTCTACACACTAACAATGAGACAGAAGAAAGAGAAATTAAGGAATCTATTCCATTTACAATTGCATCAAAAACCACGTTACCTATGAATAAACCTAACCAAAGAGGTAAAGGATCTATACTCTGAAAACTATAGAACACTTCTGAAAAAAACTGAGAAAGACACAAAGTAACATAAAAATATTCCATGCTCATGGATTGGCAGAATTAATATTGTGAAAATGTCAATGTTACCCAGGGCAATATACACGTTTAATGCAATCCCTATCAAAATACCATGGACTTTCTTCAAAGAGTTAGAACAAATTATTTTAAGATTTGTGTGGAATCAGAAAAGACCCCGAATAGCCAGGGGAATTTTAAAAAAGAAAACCATATCTGGGGGCATCACAATGCCAGATTTCAGGTTGTACTACAAAGCTGTGGTCATCAAGACAGTGTGGTACTGGCACAAAAACAGACACATAGATCAATGGAACAGAATAGAGAACCCAGAAGTGGACCCTGAACTTTATGGGCAACTAATATTCGATAAAGGAGGAAAGACTATCCATTGGAAGAAAGACAGTCTCTTCAATAAATGGTGCTGGGAAAATTGGACATCCACATGCAGAAGAATGAAACTAGACCACTCCCTTTCACCATACACAAAGATAAACTCAAAATGGATGAAAGATCTAAATGTGAGACAAGATTCCATCAAAATCCTAGAGAAGAACACAGGCAACACCCTTTTTGAACTCGGCCATAGTAACTTCTTGCAAGATACATCCACGAAGGCAAAAGAAACAAAAGCAAAAATGAACTATTGGGACTTCATCAAGATAAGAAGCTTTTGCACAGCAAAGGATACAGTCAACAAAACTAAAAGACAACCTACAGAATGGGAGAAGAGATTTGCAAATGACATATCAGATAAAGGGCTAGTTTCCAAGATCTATAAAGAACTTACTAAACTCAACACCAAAGAAACAAACAATCCAATCATGAAATGGGCAAAAGACATGAACAGAAATCTCACAGAGGAAGACATAGACATGGCCAACATGCATATGAGAAAATGCTCTGCATCACTTGCCATCAGGGAAATACAAATCAAAACCACAATGAGATACCACCTCACACCAGTGAGAATGGGGAAAATTAACAAGGCAGGAAACAACAAATGTTGGAGAGGATGCGGAGAAAAGGGAACCCTCTTACACTGTTGGTGGGAATGTGAACTGGTGCAGCCACTCTGGAAAACTGTGTGGAGGTTCCTCAAACAGTTAAAAATAGACCTGCCCTATGACCCAGCAATTGCACTGTCGGGGATTTACCCCAAAGATACAAATGCAATGAAACGCCGGGACACCTGCACCCCGATGTTTATAGCAGCAATGGCCACGATAGCCAAACTGTGGAAGGAGCCTCGGTGTCCAACGAAAGATGAATGGATAAAGAAGATGTGGTTTATGTATACAATGGAATATTACTCAGCTATTAGAAATGACAAATACCCACCATTTGCTTCAACGTGGATGGAACTGGAGGGTATTATGCTGAGTGAAGTAAGTCAGTCAGAGAAGGACAAACATTATATGTTCTCATTCATTTGGGGAATATAAATAATAGTGAAAGGGAATATAAGGGAAGGGAGAAGAAATGTGTGGGAAATATCAGAAAGGGAGACAGAACGTAAAGACTGCTAACTCTGGGAAACGAACTAGGGGTGGTAGAAGAGGAGGAGGGCAGGGGGTGGGAGTGAATGGGTGACGGCACTGGGGGTTATTCTGTATGTTAGTAAATTGAACACCAATAAAAAATAAATTAAAAAAAAATATTCCATGCTCATGGATTAGAAGAACAAATGCTGTTAAAATGTCTGTGCTACCCAGAGCAATCTACATATTCAATGTTATCCTTATCAAAAGGATTATCAAAATGCCATCAACATTTTTCACAAAGCTAGAACAAATAATCCTAAAATTTGTATGGAACCAGAAAAGACCCTGAATAGCCAAAGGAATGTTGAAAAAGAAAACCAAAGCTTGTGGCATCACAATTATGGACTTCAAGTTCTATTACAAAGCTGTAATCGTCAAGACATTATGGTCCTGGCACAAAAACAGATACACAGATCAATGGAACAGAATAGAGAACCCAGAAATGGACCCTCAACTCGATGGGCAACTAATCTCCCACAAAGCTGGAAAAAAAGACAGTCTCTTCAACAAATGGTGTTGGGAAAATTGGACAGTCACATGCAGAATGAAACTGGACCATTTTCTTACACCAAACACGAAAATAAATTCAAAATGGATGAAAGACCTAAATGTGAGACAGGAATCCATCAAAATCCTAGAGGAGAACACAGGCAACACCCTTTTTGAACGTGGCCACAGCAACTTCTTGCTAGACACATCTCCAATGGCAAGGGAAACAAAGGCAAAAATAAACTATTGGGACTTCATCAAGATAAAAAGTTTTGCACAGCACAGTCAACAGAACCAAAGACAGCAATATATCTATAGGAAAAATAACAGGAAGTGGAATCAGAATGTGACAGAGAGTCAAATTATAAGCAACTGGTTGGATGGAATTTATTATCAATTGAATGGGGGAATACTTGGTGAAGCAGGTTTACTGGATGAAACCAGGAGTTTAGTATTGAAAATGTTAAGTTTAAGATGCTTATAGAAAATCCAAGCGAAGCTGTCATATACACAATTGGATATATAAACCTGGAATTGTGGACCAGTGACAAAAACATGGGAATCATCAGCATGTAGGTGGTATTTACAGCCAGCTAACTACAATGAGATCACTAAGGGAAGGAGATTGACAGAAAAATGAAGCCAACTGGGACTGTTTTGGAGAGTGATCCAGGAGAAGACACCACTTTCTATTTTCTTATATACTATATAATTCATAATATATTGTGTTTATTTTTTATAAACTTGAAGAATGTAAAATCCCATTCAAGTAGAGATTTTTGTCTTTTCTGTTCCATCCATTGATACAACACAAATACACAGAGTAGTGCCTGGCTTTCATAGGCATTCAATAAACATTTGTTGATGAGAATGTAAGAATTATGCTTTTTATATTTGTTTTAGAAATTCTTCCATACATTGAGGTCAGAAAGATAGCCTTTCTTTTCATTAAATATATTACATATTTCCCTTTCATATTGACTCCATAACCCATATTGAACTGAATAGTGTAAAGTAAGGATCTAATTTCATTTTCATACATATTTTCATTTCTCTAGAATGAAGTACAAAATTGTTAGCATAACATTCAAGGCACTTCATAATCCAAATCTACGTTATGTACCCCATGTTACCTCTCACTGCCGGCCTACACAATCCTAGTTCAACTACATTAAATCCCTTCTAATTCTTGAGCACTGGACAATGCAATATGATATGCTAAAGGAATAAGAAGAGAATGTGAAATTATGAAAAGGTAAATATTGACATTTGTGGGTAATATAATTGTATACCTAGAAAAATCAAAATATCATTTGAAAAACATAAAATTAATAAAAAATTAGAATAGTTAAAATATTTGTGAGGTGCCTGGGCGGCTCAATCATTTGCCTTCAGCTCAGGTCACAATCCTGTGGATCAAGCCCTGAGACAGGCTCCCTGCTCAGCAGGGGGTCTGCTTCTCCCTCTCCTCTCCCTCTGCCACTCCCCACAGCTTATGTTTTCTCTCTTGCTATCTCAAATAAATAAATAAAATCTTTAAAAAGAAAAAAGAACAGTTAAAATATTTATGCCCATTAAAATGTTTTTGTAAAAATATCAAATTACATGAGACATGCTCATAATATAATATTAACTTATAAAAACAGAATTCTAAATCATTCCTACCATAATATTTATTCTAGGTTTAGAAAAATTAAATATGGAATAAGTAATTTAAGAAGCATACTAAAATTTTAATGGTCATTGTGTTTTTAGGGTTGAATTTTTCCCTATATACTAAGTATACAAGTTAATTTTATAATGAAAAACTAATAAAAACATTTTATATCTTATCCCTGATCAGAGAAGTTCTACCAAATTTCAAATAAGTCCTTGAAAAATGAGGATCTCAGCTGAAATTTTACATCAGTCATAACTACCAAAAAAATTGAAACATCCATTTATGCTAGAAAATAAATCTTCACTGTCACTAAGATTAGTAAGCCTAAATAACACAGATTTGGAGATGAAATATCTAGTCTAGTAACTTCACAACATGGATATTATCATCTCCAATAGTTGTTAAAAGCATGGATCCATGGCTTTTCATCTACATGTAGTAGAACCAACAAAATAGCTTTGCTAGTAAATCCTAAAATTCAAAAAAAAAAAAATTCCTAAAATTCAGATGGTATGAGATTCTATTTTACAACTGGAAGTGTCCTTGAAAGTCAACTATCCCAACATTTTAGAGATAGAATTCCAATACTTAAGAAGAAAAGAGATTTACTGATGATCACACATCTAGGTGATG
Source organism: Canis lupus baileyi (assembly GCF_048164855.1). NCBI lineage: Eukaryota > Metazoa > Chordata > Mammalia > Carnivora > Canidae > Canis > Canis lupus. Next base: position 27,855,876 of record NC_132862.1, read on the forward strand.
GGAATGACATCAATACCAGAATTATCACTTTACCATTCTTCCTACAGTAACACACTTCAATTCCTAATCACTGAACTCAAATCAAAATGATTGAATATTTGCCTTCAAAAATTTCCCTAATGCATTCCTCCCCAAATGGTTTCTTTGCTGAGAAGAAAAATATATAAATATTATATATAATGTGTATTTGTTACATATTATAAATGTTATACATATATGTATATATATATGTGTGTGTGTGTATGTATGTGTATACACTTACATGCCCATTCACGTAATTCTGAACATTGGAGCCCTTTAAGGAGAATGTTTTGAAGCCACATACTGATAGACCATCTGCTGTTCGGAAACATCCACAGAATAATTCCTTTGAATAAGCAGCATTGCTTTTCAATATATAAATTCTCTATTAAAATGTTTATAATGCAATTCTCCCTTTTGTTATAGTAAATGAAAACACTATATCTTCTGTAAAAAATTCATTAAGAAATGCCATTCATAAAAAGATTCAATTAAGTATATGAAACTTTATCCCACTGTGACCTATATTGAGTTGTTCTATAAGACAATATAATCTTATTTTTGTTCTGAGCTCATCTCTGGAGCAAAGATTGAATTTCATTAAGAAAAACAGCTCTGCCCTTCCAATTAGAGTCCCAGAGGAATCTGACTGTGAACTTTCCAAGGCATAGGGTGGGCGAAAGATGCATGCTGCATCTCTCTCTCTCTCTCTTGCTCTCTCTCTCTCTCTATCTCACACACACACACACACACACACACACACACAACACTCCTATTATCCCTTCCATCTGAGACTGACCAGAGTTAATTTTTTTGTTTTTAACAGACAGGGAAAATACCACAGCATTTATTCATTTTTGACTAGAAACCCAGCAAAGGTCAGGCCCTAATCCAAACCAAACACTCAGGATTTATTTTAGCAATCCCTCTGAAATTGTCCTTTCTTTCCTCTGAAGATACAAATTCCTCATCTGCTTCTTGCATGACAGACACTTCTAGACTATCCAGCTAAACTTACTTCTCTGTGGAGAAAGCCCCACAGCAGAAACAACAGGCCATTCTCCGCTTGAATAGCTTCAGATGATGGAAAACTATTCCTGCAGTAAACTGAGCTGGGGGGTGGGCAGGGCAGCTCTAGCTCTAATACTGGTCACAGAGAGTCTGGTAATGTCCACCTAAATGTCCCATGGGTTATCAGACATGTGCACCTTCACAGAGTAGTAATCATTAACTCCTATGTAGATGACAGATTTGTCCTCTCATTCATCTCATTTACCCAGAACTTTCTACATGTTCTCATATTCTGTACAACCTTGATTATCAGTCATTAAAAATAAATACAGCAAAATTAGGGCATTGGTATTTGAGATAATTTTTTGTCATCTAAAAATAAACCATTTTTTTCTTGGTTAGTCATTTTTAAGTGCTGATCTATAGACTGGTTTCATCAGAATTACTAGCGAAATATTTTTTTAATCCTAAAGATTATGATCCAAGAGATTATGATATAGATCTCAAGTGTAGGACCCACTGGTCTAAATAATTTCTGAAGTCTCTAGAGTCTCTCTACTCTTCTACAACTCAGAATTACTACCGCATGCAATATTAACACCCACTGTGTATGCTGATTGTGATTACCACTCCACACTATGAGAATAAGCCTTCTCAAATCCCCACTGTTTCAGGTTGGATTCCATGGGAAACAGGGTCTAAATCAGAGATTAGTATTCAGAAAGTTTACTGGGGAGTGGCAGCCATGGGCAAGGAAATGAAGCAGGATTGGGCAGTGAGAAATTGGATTGAGATATCAACTCAAGAAAGACTTCAGCTGATGCACAGGGACCTCTGAGGCTGATTCATGCTCTTCAGAGTTGTTTAGAGCTGGGATGAGGGGCTTGGGTCTTTACACCTGGTATGAACATGTCACTGCACGCTATCCCCCCAGGAAAGGATCATGAACTTGGCAAGATGGCTTTCTTCACCAAAGGGCAGCTGATGACTGAATAGCTTCTCAGTCCTCAAGTGGAATCTGGCATCTATCACTCATCCATTTCACTGACCTTCACTACAAACAAAACAAAACAAAACAAAAAAGATGGGGAGAGTTAAGCCAGAATATTTCTCAGTAGAGAATCAATAGTTTTTAAGTTAAGGGGGGGAGAAACCCACAACATTATTGTCTCTCACTTCCTCCCATTTCAAGCACTGGATATTTATGTAATGATTCATCACTAAAATGAAGCATGAATTTCTATGTAGAATTATATCTAGTCCTTTAAATGGCACTTCTTAGGATTTCTTCATGTTTAGAGTTTCATCAATCAGAATAAACTGCTTCCAAACAATTGGTTATTTTTGTCTGTTTAAAAAATTTGTAATTAATACATGTATTTTTCCCTTAATAATGTTTCTTTGGAAAAACAAAAGAGAATTCTTGACTCTTGTGACAATCTCACACTGCACATGGCCTTTTCACAGAGGGTTGTAATGAATAATCACCACTGCAAATTCTCAGGAGCCCAAGAAATGTGGGCCCTTTTCCCCAACTTGCCTCATTTAATAGGAATATTGGACAGATAATGTGAGATCATACCTCAGCATCTCCAAACCAGATGGGGTTCCCAAGAGTGTATAAAATCAATCCAGCTAATAGATGGAGAGGTAGATGAAGCTGTAGAAGGAATGCTAATACTACCCTTAGAGTCAAATATCCTTGGCCTGAGCTCTGTCTCTGCTGCTTTTAACTTCTGATACTGAAAATGTCACTAAATCTCTAAGCCCTAGTTCTCTTGTCTAGTAAAATGGGAGCGAGTTCACCTCCATCAAAACTGACATAATGACACAGAAAGATATAACTGAAAAAGCTGTGTACACACAGGCAAAGTCACTGCCGCTGTCCTGGAGTCCTCTATCATTTCCTTGCTCTATACTATCTTCAAAACTAACACATAAGCTACTTGAGGCAGGCATTTCCTTAAATGTGATTCAGACACATGACAAATCTTGCATAAAATAAAAACTACTACTTACTGTGTGCCATGCATAATTATTTAATTTAATTCTTCCAACAACTCTATAAAGTGGTTTCTTTCTTATTCCCATTTTGCAAGTGAAGAATTTGGAGCTTAGTGAGCTGTGAGACATTCCTACCATCATACAGTGAGTAAAAGGAAAGCCTTTACAGCCCCTCACTCTGCTTCCTCTTTTTTAGTTTTAAGACTTTATTTGGGGTGGCCTGGGTGGCTCAGCAGTTTAGTGCCGCCTTCAGCCCAGGGCCTGATCCTGGAGACCCAGGATCAAGTCCCGCGTCGGGCTCCCTGCATGGGGCCTACTTTTACTGCCTATTTCTCTGCCTCTCTGTGTGTGTGTCTCTCATTAATAAATAAATAAAAAATATATTTTTTAAAAAAAAGACTGTTTGAAAGAGAGAGTGAAAGAGAGAGCATGAGTAGTGGGGAGGGGAAGTAAGAGAGGGAGAAGCAGGCTCCCCTCTGAGCAGAAAGCTGGATGTGAGACTCAAACCCAAAACCCTGGGATCATGACCTGAGCCTAAGGCAGTCACTTAACCCACTGAGCCACCCAGGTGCCCCTCCCTTCCTCTTCTTCAAATAATCCAAAGAGTAGAGACTGGAGAGAGAACATTTCTGAAACTCTCTGATATATTTGATCTTAAAAGCTATTCATAGGAATGTAATTTTTTTAGAGATTTTATTTATTTATTTATGAGAGACACAGAGAGAGAGGCAGAGACATAGGCAGAGGGAGAACCAAGCTACCTGCAGGGAGCCTGACAGGACTTGATCCTGGGACTCCTGGATCACGCCCTGGGCCGAAGGTAGATGCTCAACCACTGAGCCACCCAGGTACCCCATAAGAATGTAATTTTTAATTACTTGTTAATTTTTAACACTTTTTTAGTTTAGTCTGCAGATATATTTTATACTGGTTTTGGTGCAAATAACAGGGATTTCCTTCACACAGAATAGGAAAAGAATTAATTTCTGCCTCAGGTAAAAAGGAAGAGAAGACACAAAGTTATAGTTATAAAGAACTGGTCGACAGTAGGTCACAAAAAGGCTATCAATATGTAACAGGCAACAGCTGCAAGTTGTAGCAGCTTTTAAAAGATCTGGGCAACCATGCACAGACCTAGGGATCTTCCTACCATTAAAGACCTTTCAAAAGAGCACCTGAAAAAGAAAAAAAAAAAAAAGAGAAAGCACCTGTTGTATGATTTTGCTCAAAGCAGAATAAGAACCATAATTAAACTAGCCAAAGGCTGAAAATAGTTCAAAATTTTAGGTGTTGTTCTAATTATTACCTTTTAAATATGCATGTTATTAACAATTAGTATTTGATATTAGAAGTAAATAATTAATAATTATTCTATATTAAATATCTACCATTCCAAAAAAAGCATGACCAGATAATATAATCGCTCCATTCTTTCTCAAACATCCACATTAGGGTAAAAGTCTAGCCAAATGATACAGCCAGGTACCACCCTTAACCTGATAGCAGCTTCCAGAATTTCAGACCTCATAAAGGATATAAACACTCTGAAGACAACTTTGCACAGACTATCTAGAATCTTAGAAATAATTTTTTTTAATTTCATGTGGGACTAGAAATGGCAAATGTTCCCTGGTTATCAAAGAGAACACACCGAATTATACCTATCAATAGAAAAATTCCTACCGAAGAACTGAGGGCTGACTGAACAGCTACTGAGCAACCAAAGATAGAGAGAACAGCAAGAGAGATGCATACACAGCAACAAAGGGAACCTCTTCCACTGGGGCTGCAAATGCAGTGGAGAGGGACAGTACTGAGAGGTACCAGGAACAGATCTCTCTGTGCTTGCACACAGAAAAAAGCCAAGGTTTAAAAGAGCAACTACTTATAAAAGAGACAACTCTAGGGCTGCCTCAGTGGTTCAGTTGGTTAAGCATCTGCTTTCAGCTCAGGTCATGATCCCAGAGTTCTGGGATCAAGCCCCACATCAGGCTCCCTGCTCAGCAGGAAGTCTGCTTCCCCCTCTCCCAAAGCCCCTCCCCTCTGCTCATGCTCTCTCTCTCTCTCTTTCTCTCAAATAAATAAATATCTTTAAAAAATATTTTTTTAAAATAGGGGCACCTGGATGGCCCAGTCAGTTCAGCATATACCTTCAGCTCTGGTCATGATCTCAGGGGTCCTGGGAATGAGCCCCATGTCAGGCTCCCTGCTCAGCACGGTATCTGCTTCTCCCTCTGCCTGCACCTTCCCCTGCTTGTGTTCTCGCTCGCTGTCTCTCTCTCTGTGTCAAATAAATAAGTAAAATCTTTAGACAACTCTAGAACTCTGTCAAGCAGCAGAGGAGCCACAGGAAAGCTCTCCAGAACAAAGGGACTGGAAAACAATGTGGTTTATATTTCCACCTCACCTTAGAAGCCTATCCCAGGGCAGGGTCCAGACACCATAAACGGTGAGTCTAGTCATCTCAGTGAGCTTGCAACTCCAGTGATCCCAAGGTCCATAAGCCCACACCAGACCTAATCACTCTGGGGAACAGAAAAAGAAGTGGAGGTTTAAAAGAGCCAAGGAACTACGGGAATATTCTCTCCCTCTTTACTTTAAAAAGCCCAGTCTGGAACAGGGTCTGGTCCACAGTGAGCTTGGGACTTCAGCAAGGCCAGGGTCTGCAAGCCCACACCAGCTGCCTGTGGTGCCAAAGCACAGAAACAAAGCCGCAGTTTTGTGCTTTTGGGTTTGGGGTTGTTTTGTTTTTCCTTTTTAATATTTTGTCTTGTCTTTTTTTTTCTTTTTTGTTTTGTTCTTTTCTTTTTTCTTTTCCTTTTTCTTTATCTTCTCTTTTATTATTGTTTATTTTGTTATTTTTTTCTTAATTCTTTCTACAAAATGCCACCGTTTAAAAGAGTAACTAGCATATACAGCCACAGCTCTGGTCAGCCAGGCAGCAAAAGTTACCAAGCACACAGTCTACATAGGAGACACCATATACATGGATCAGTCTTTCAAAATTAAGAAAGGTAGCTATTTCATCAAATCCATAGAAACAGACACAGAAAGTAAAGCAAAATGGAAAAACAGAGAAATATGCTCCAAAAGAAAGATTAAGAAATAAAAAAACTTAAAAATTAAAAAATGATACAAAGATAAGTAATTTAAAGTAATACCCACTGGATTGGAAAAAAGAATGAGAACTCAATGAAAGAAAAAAAAAGAGAACTCAATGAGACCTTCAATAAAGAGAGACAAAATATTTAAAAGAACTAATCAGAGTTGAAGAACACAATAATTGAAATTAAAAACAACACTAGAGGGAATCAACAGATTAGAGGACGAAGCAGAACAGATTAATCATCTAAAAGACAGGCTAATGGAAAGCACAAAAGCTGAATTACAAAGGAAGAAAGTAATTTTTTAAAATAAGGATATATTAAGAGATCACTTGGACAACATCAAGCAAACAAATATTCATATTATAAGAGGAAGAAGTGAGAAAGGTGTAGAAAACTTATTTGAAGAAATTGTAACTGAAAACTCCCCCAACCTTGGAAGGGAAACAGATATCCAAGTCCAAGAAGTACAGAGTTCTAAACAAGATGAACCCATAGAGATCCACACCACAGTACATAGTAATTAAAATGTCAAAGGTTAAAGATAATCTTAAGCTGCAACAAAGAAAAAAGTTACCTACAAGGGGAAACCTATAAGGCTATCAGTTGACTTTTCTGCAGAGATTTTGCAAGCCAAAAGGGAGTGGCTTGATACATTCAAAGTGCCAAAAGAAAAAAACTTACACCCAAGAACATTCTGTCCACCAATATCATCATTCAGATTTGAAGGAAGGCAAAGAGTTTCCCAAACAAAATATAAAGGACTTTATCACCACTAAACCAGCCTTACAAGAAATATTAAAGGGACTTCTTTTTTTTTAAGATTTTATTTATATACTCACAAGAGATGCAGAGAGAGGCAGGGACATAGGACGAGAGAGAGAAGCAGGCTCCATGCAGGGAGCCTGATGTGGGACTCGATCCTGGGACTCCAGGATCATGCCCTGGGCCAAAGGCAGGCGCTCAACCGCTGAGCCACCCAGGCATCCCAAAGGGACTTCTTTAAGTGGAAAAAAAAAAAAAGGTCATAATTAGACATAAGAAAAATATGAATTAAAAGATGCAAAGCATGACAACATATACATAAAATGTGGAAAAGAGAATTAAATAGAGGGAAAAAGAAAATTCTTTTTTTAAGAATATGTTTGAACTTAAATCACCATCAAATTAATATGGACTGCTATTTACTTATGATGTTATATGTGAACAACATGGTAACCACAAACCCAAAACTTATGACAGATGTGCAAAAAATAAAGTGAATGAACGCCAAATGAAATATTATAGATACTTATCAATCACAAAGAAAGAGAGCAAGAGAAGAGGAAAGGAACAATGAAGGACTACAAAAACAACCAGAAAACAAATTATTAAAGTGGTAATAAGTACATACCTATCAATAATTATTTTAAATGTAAATAGCCTAAATGGTCCAATCAAAAGATACAGAGTGTTAGAATGGATTAAAAAAAAAAAGCCCCATATACAGGCTACCTGAGACCTAAAGACACATACAGACTGAAAGTGAAGGGATGAAAAAACTTTCGTTTTACCCTGCAAATGGAAAAAAAAAAAAAAGGGTAGCAACACTCAACACTCATATCAGACAAAATAGACTTGAAAACAAAGGCTGTAACAAGGAACAAAGAAAGGCATTCCATAATGACAAAGGGATTGATCCAACAAGAGGATGTAACATGATCATCATCTCAAGAAATGCAAAAAAGTATTTGACAAGATTCAACTTCCATCTATTCATGACAAAAATTCTCAACAAAATGGGGTTAGAAGGAATATACCTCAACATAATAAAAGCCATATAGTAAAAATCCACAGCTAACATCATCTCATTGTTGAAAAACAGAGCTTTCCTAAGGTCAAGATAAGATAAGAATGTCCACTCTCACCACTTTAGTTCAACATATTAGAAGTTCCAGCCATAAGCAATTAGACAAGAGAAAGAAATAAGAGCCATCCATATAGGTAAAGAAGAAGTTTAACTGTCACTATGTGCAGATGACATGATGCTATATATATAAAATTCTAAAGATTCCACAAAAAAACTACTAACAGTAATAAACTAATTCAGTAATGTGGCAAGACACAAAATTCATACCAAGAAATCAGTCGTGTTTCTATACACTAACAACAAAGTCTCAGAGAGAAAATTTTAAAACAACACCATTTACAACTGGACCAAAAAGCAGAAAATATCTAGTAATAAACTTAACCAAAAAGGTGAAAGATATGTACTCTGAAAACTATAAAACATTAATGAAAGAAATTGAAGAGCATACAAAAAATCGAAAGATATTCCATGCTCATGGATTGAAAGAATATTATCAAAATGTCCATATTACCCAAAGCAGTCAGAAGATTCAATGCAATCCCTATCAAAATACCAACAGTATTTTTCACAAAACAAATAATACCAAAATTTGTATGGGCTCACAAAAGACCTCAAATAGCCAAAGAAATTCTAATAATAACAAAGCTGGAATTATCACAGTTTCAGATTTTGAAATATACTACAGAGGTGCAGTATGGTACAGGCATAAAAACAGACACAAAGATCAAAAAAAAAAAAAAAAAAAAAAAAACAGAATAGAGACCCCAGAAATAAATCCCCACATTCATATGGTCAATTAATCTATGATAAAGGAGCAGGGAAATACAATGGAGAAAAGAGTCTTTTCAATAAATGGTGCTGGGACAGGGCGCCGGGACACAGCCCAGGATCCCGCCTCCCCGGGACAGGCAGAGGCCGGGAGGGCCCAGGACAGCGAGGACGCTCCTGCCCCAGCTGAGCAGATCAGCGGCCCCGCCCCGGAGCCTCCAGGCCCTGCAGACGGAGTTCCTGCCGGAGCTGAATCCAGGTTTCCAGAGCTGCCCCGCCACTGGGGCTGTTCCTCCTGCGGCCTCACGGGGTAAACAACCCCCACTGGGCCCTGCACCAGGCAGGGGCACAGCAGCTCCCCCAACTGCTAACACCTGAAAATCAGCACAACAGGCCCCTCCCCCAGAACACCAGCTGGACGGACAAGTTCCAGGAGAAGCCAAGGGACTTAAAGTACACAGAATCAGAAGATACTCCCCGGTGGTTCTTTTTTTGTTTGTTTGTTTTTGTTTTTGTTTTTGTTTTTGTTTTGTTTTGCTTTTTGATTGGTTTCCTTCCCCCACCCCCTTTTTTTTCTCCTTTCTTTTTCTTTCTCTTTTTCTTCTTTTTTTTTTTCTTCTTTCGTTTTTTTTTCTCTTCCCTTTTTTTTCTCTTTCTCTTTTCTTTCCTTCTTTCTCTCCTCTCTTTTTCTCTTTTTCCCAATACAACTTGCTTTTGGCCACTCTGCACTGAGCAAAATGACTAGAAGGAAAACCTCACCTCAAAAGAAAGAATCAGAAACAGTCCTCTCTCCCACAGAGTTACAAAATCTGGATTACAATTCAATGTCAGAAAGCCAATTCAGAAGCACTATTATACAGCTACTGGTGGCTCTAGAAAAAAGTATAAAGGACTCAAGAGACTTCATGACTGCAGAATTTAGAGCTAATCAGGCAGAAATTAAAAATCAATTGAATGAGATGCAATCCAAACTAGAAGTCCTAACGACGAGGGTTAACGAGGTGGAAGAACGAGTGAGTGACATAGAAGACAAGTTGATAGCAAAGAGGGAAACTGAGGAAAAAAGAGACAAACAATTAAAAGACCATGAAGATAGATTAAGGGAAATAAACGACAGCCTGAGGAAGAAAAACCTACGTTTAATTGGGGTTCCCGAGGGCGCCGAAAGGGACAGAGGGCCAGAATATGTATTTGAACAAATTCTAGCTGAAAACTTTCCTAATCTGGGAAGGGAAACAGGCATTCAGATCCAGGAAATAGAGAGATCCCCCCCCTAAAATCAATAAAAACCGTTCAACACCTCGACATTTAATTGTGAAGCTTGCAAATTCCAAAGATAAGGAGAAGATCCTTAAAGCAGCAAGAGACAAGAAATCCCTGACTTTTATGGGGAGGAGTATTAGGGTAACAGCAGACCTCTCCACAGAGACCTGGCAGGCCAGAAAGGGCTGGCAGGATATATTCAGGGTCCTAAATGAGAAGAACATGCAACCAAGAATACTTTATCCAGCAAGGCTCTCATTCAAAATGGAAGGAGAGATAAAGAGCTTCCAAGACAGGCAGCAACTAAAAGAATATGTGACCTCCAAACCAGCTCTGCAAGAAATTTTAAGGGGGACTCTTAAAATTCCCCTTTAAGAAGAAGTTCAGTGGAACAGTCCACAAAAACAAAGACTGAATAGATATCATGATGACACTAAACTCATATCTCTCAATAGTAACTCTGAATGTGAACGGGCTTAATGACCCCATCAAAAGGCGCAGGGTTTCAGACTGGATAAAAAAGCAGGACCCATCTATTTGCTGTCTACAAGAGACTCATTTTAGACAGAAGGACACCTACAGCCTGAAAATAAAAGGTTGGAGAACCATTTACCATTCGAATGGTCCTCAAAAGAAAGCAGGGGTAGCCATCCTTATATCAGATAAACTAAAATTTACCCCAAAGACTGTAGTGAGAGATGAAGAGGGACACTATCTCATACTTAAAGGATCTATTCAACAAGAGGACTTAACAATCCTCAATATATATGCCCCGAATGTGGGAGCTGCCAAATATATCAATCAATTATTAACCAAAGTGAAGAAATACTTAGATAATAATACACTTATACTTGGTGACTTCAATCTAGCTCTTTCTATACTCGATAGGTCTTCTAAGCACAACATCTCCAAAGAAACGAGAGCTTTAAATGATACACTGGACCAGATGGATTTCACAGATATCTACAGAACTTTACATCCAAACTCAACTGAATACACATTCTTCTCAAGCGCACATGGAACTTTCTCCAGAATAGACCACATATTGGGACACAAATCGGGTCTGAACCGAAACCAAAAGATTGGGATTGTCCCCTGCATATTCTCGGACCATAATGCCTTGAAATTAGAACTAAATCACAACAAGAAGTTTGGAAGGACCTCAAACACGTGGAGGTTAAGGACCATCCTGCTAAAAGATAAAAGGGTCAACCAGGAAATTAAGGAAGAATTAAAAAGATTCATGGAAACTAATGAGAATGAAGATACAACCGTTCAAAATCTTTGGGATGCAGCAAAAGCAGTCCTAAGGGGGAAATACATCGCAATACAAGCATCCATTCAAAAACTGGAAAGAACTCAAATACAAAAGCTAACCTTACACATAAAGGAGCTAGAGAAAAAACAGCAAATAGATCCTACACCCAAGAGAAGAAGGGAGTTAATAAAGATTCGAGCAGAACTCAACGAAATCGAGACCAGAAGAACTGTGGAACAGATCAACAGAACCAGAAGTTGGTTCTTTGAAAGAATTAATAAGATAGATAAACCATTAGCCAGCCTTATTAAAAAGAAGAGAGAGAAGACTCAAATTAATAAAATCATGAATGAGAAAGGAGAGATCACTACCAACACCAAGGAAATACAAACGATTTTAAAAACATATTATGAACAGCTATATGCCAATAAATTAGGCAATCTAGAAGAAATGGACGCATTCCTGGAAAGCCACAAACTACCAAAACTGGAGCAGGAAGAAATAGAAAACCTGAACAGGCCAATCACCAGGGAGGAAATTGAAGCAGTCATCAAAAACCTCCCAAGACACAAGAGTCCAGGGCCAGATGGCTTCCCAGGGGAATTTTATCAAACGTTTAAAGAAGAAATCATACCTATTCTCCTAAAGCTGTTTGGAAAGATAGAAAGAGATGGAGTACTTCCAAATTCGTTCTATGAAGCCAGCATCACCTTAATTCCAAAGCCAGACAAAGACCCCACCAAAAAGGAGAATTACAGACCAATATCCCTGATGAACATGGATGCAAAAATTCTCAACAAGATACTGGCCAATAGGATCCAACAGTACATTAAGAAAATTATTCACCATGACCAAGTAGGATTTATCCCTGGGACACAAGGCTGGTTCAACACCCGTAAAACAATCAATGTGATTCATCATATCAGCAAGAGAAAAACCAAGAACCATATGATCCTCTCATTGGATGCAGAGAAAGCATTTGACAAAATACAGCATCCATTCCTGATCAAAACTCTTCAGAGTGTAGGGATAGAGGGAACATTCCTCGACATCTTAAAAGCCATCTATGAAAAGCCCACAGCAAATATCAGTCTCAATGGGGAAGCACTAGGAGCCTTTCCCCTAAGATCAGGAACAAGACAGGGATGTCCACTCTCACCACTGCTGTTCAACATAGTACTGGAAGTCCTAGCCTCAGCAATCAGACAACAAAAAGACATTAAAGGCATTCAAATTGGCAAAGAAGAAGTCAAACTCTCCCTCTTCGCCGATGACATGATACTCTACGTAGAAAACCCAAAAGTCTCCACCCCAAGATTGCTAGAACTCATACAGCAATTCGGTAGCGTGGCAGGATACAAAATCAATGCCCAGAAGTCAGTGACATTTCTATACACTAACAATGAGACTGAAGAAAGAGAAATTAAGGAGTCAATCCCATTTACAATTGCACCCAAAAGCATAAGATACCTAGGAATAAACCTAACCAAAGATGTAAAGGATCTATACCCTCAAAACTCTAGAACACTTCTGAAAGAAATTGAGGAAGACACAAAGAGATGGAAAAATATTCCATGCTCATGGATTGGCAGAATTAATATTGTGAAAATGTCAATGTTACCCAGGGCAATATACACGTTTAATGCAATCCCTATCAAAATACCATGGACTTTCTTCAGAGAGTTAGAACAAATTATTTTAAGATTTGTGTGGAATCAGAAAAGACCCCGAATAGCCAGGGGAATTTTAAAAAAGAAAACCATATCTGGGGGCATCACAATGCCAGATTTCAGGTTGTACTACAAAGCTGTGGTCATCAAGACAGTGTGGTACTGGCACAAAAACAGACACATAGATCAGTGGAACAGAATAGAGAATCCAGAAGTGGACCCTGAACTTTATGGGCAACTAATATTCGATAAAGGAGGAAAGACTATCCATTGGAAGAAAGACAGTCTCTTCAATAAATGGTGCTGGGAAAATTGGACATCCACATGCAGAAGAATGAATCTAGACCACTCTCTTTCACCATACACAAAGATAAACTCAAAATGGATGAAAGATCTAAATGTGAGCCAAGATTCCATCAAAATCCTAGAGAAGAACACAGGCAACACCCTTTTTGAACTCGGCCATAGTAACTTCTTGCAAGATACATCCACGAAGGCAAAAGAAACAAAAGCAAAAATGAACTATTGGGACTTCATCAAGATAAGAAGCTTTTGCACAGCAAAGGATACAGTCAACAAAACTCAAAGACAACCTACAGAATGGGAGAAGATATTTGCAAATGACATATCAGATAAAGGGCTAGTTTCCAAGATCTATAAAGAACGTATTAAACTCAACACCAAAGAAACAAACAATCCAATCATGCAATGGGCAAAAGACATGAACAGAAATCTCACAGAGGAAGACATAGACATGGCCAACATGCACATGAGAAAATGTTCTGCTTCACTTGCCATCAGGGAAATACAAATCAAAACTACAATGAGATACCACCTCACACCAGTGAGAATGGGGAAAATTAACAAGGCAGGAAACAACAAATGTTGGAGAGGATGCGGAGAAAGGGGAGCCCTCTTACACTGTTGGTGGGAATGTGAACTGGTGCAGCCACTCTGGAAAACTGTGTGGAGGTTCCTCAAACAGTTAAAAATAGACCTGCCCTACGACCCAGCAATTGCACTGTTGGGGATTTACCCCAAAGATACAAATGCAATGAAACGCCGGGACACCTGCACCCCGATGTTTATAGCAGCAATGGCCACGATAGCCAAACTGTGGAAGGAGCCTCGGTGTCCAACGAAAGATGAATGGATAAAGAAGATGTGGTTTATGTATACAATGGAATATTACTCAGCTATTAGAAATGACAAATACCCACCATTTGCTTCAACGTGGATGGAACTGGAGGGTATTATGCTGAGTGAAGTAAGCCAGTCGGAGAAGGACAAACATTATATGTTCTCATTCATTTGGGGAATATAAATAATAGTGAAAGGGAATATAAGGGAAGGGGGAAGAAATGTGTGGGAAATATCAGAAAGGGAGACAGAACGTAAAGACTGCTAACTCTGGGAAACGAACTAGGGGTGGTAGAAGGGGAGGAGGGCGGGGGGTGGGAGTGAATGGGTGACGGGCACTGGGGGTTATTCTGTATGTTAGTAAATTGAACACCAATAAAAAATAAATTAAAAAAATAAAAATAAAATAAAATAAAATAAAATTTAAAAAAAGAGGAAAAAAAATGGTGCTGGGAAAACTGGACAGGGTATGTAAAGTAATAAACTGGACCATTTTCTAACACCGCACAAAAATAAACTCAAAATGGATTAAGGACCTAAATGTGAGACCTGAAACCATAAAACCCTATAAGAGAACACAGGCAGTAATTTCTCTGATATCAGCCATTGCAACATTTTTCTAAATGTGTCTCCTGGGCAGCCCTGGTGGCTCAGCGGTTTAGCGCCGCTGCAGCCCGGGGCGTGGTCCTGGAGACCCGGAATCAGTCCCACGTCGGGCTCCCTGCATGGAGCCTGCTTCTCCCTCTGCCTGCGTCTCTGCCTCTCTGTGTCTCTCATGAATAAATAAATAAAATCTTGTTTTAAAATTTTTTAAATTAAATTAAATTTTAAAAAAAGACACATACATACACACATAATATGCAATGGAATACTATTCTGCCACAAAAAAAAGAATGAAATCTTGCCATGTGCAACAACATAAATAGACTGAGGGTATTATGTTACATGAAAGAAATCAGACAAAGACAGGTACTGTGTATGGTCTCACTTATATGTGAAATCATTAAAACAAAAACAAAAACAAAAAAAGTTTGTGAATACAGAGAACCCACTGGTGATTGCCAGAGAAGGGAGTGGGAGTGGGAGAAATGAGTGAAAGGGTCAAAAGGTACAAACTTCCAATTATAAAATAAATAATTCATGGAGATGTACTATACAGCATGGTGACTACAGTTAATAATACTGTATTGCATATCTGAAAGTTGCTAAGAGAGTAAAACTTAAATGTTCTCATCACAAGAAAGGAAAAATAAATTTTGTAACTATGTAAGGTAATAGACATTAACATAACATAACATAACAAAAAAATAGACATTAACATAACATAAAAAACATAAAATACATAAAAAATTAACATAATAAACATTTATATATATATATATAACATAATAGACATCTACATAAAACCTTTCTAGACTTACAGGAAGCATATTTAATATAATTTCAAAAGCTTTTCCCCTTGAGATAAAAGAAATAAGAAACTTGTTATTACCATTTCTATTCAACATTATACTGAGGTGCCTGGACCTGGTTAGTTCAAAAAAGGCAAGAAAACAATAATAGGTAAAAGATAAAAGGAATGAATATTTGAAAGAAAGAAATAAAATTGTAAATCTTTCATTATTGGCTGATAACATATATGTGCAAAATCCAAAAAATTACAAATTACTGGAATTTAACAAAATCTCTAGATACAAAACCAATATACAAAAATCAATTGCAATTGTATACACTGGCATCAAACAAACAGAAAATGAAATGTTTTAAATAGCATTTAAAAAACATCAACTACTTAGGAATAAATCTGTGATGTGTAACACTTATAGTCTAAAATTACAAAATTAATGGCATGGAAGATTCAATGCTACAAAAATAACGAATCCTCCAAAATTGATCTACAGGTTTAAAGTAACCTCAATCAAAACCTCAGCTGGATATTTTTAAAGAAACTTCACAATCTGATTCAAGTATTCAAAGAACCCACTTGAGTTATGACAAAGATAACATACAAGGAGTTAGGGAAAGAATGGGTTTGGGGTGCGTGGGTGGCTCAGTTGGTTAAGCTTCTGACTCTTGATTTTGGCTCAGATCATGATCCCAGAGTCATGAGATCAAGCCCAGCATTGGACTCTGTGCTCAGCGGGGACTCTAGGTGAGAGTCTCTCTCTCCCTCTTTCTTCCCCTTCTCCTGCCCAAGTGTGTGATCTTTCTCTCTCTAAATAAATAAATGTATAAAATCTCTTTTATAAAAAATATATAAAATCTTTTTTTTTAATTAAAAATACATTTTTAAAAAGGAAAAGAATGGGTTTCTCATATGAGTGAAACCATATAGTTGTCCTTCTCCAATTAACTTACCTCACTCATCATAATACCCTCCAGTTCCATCCACGTCAAAGCAAATGGTGGGTATAGAGAAAGGGAGGGAAAATGAGTGGGAAAAATTAGAGAGGGTGACAAAACATGAGAGACTCCTACCTCTGGGAAACAAGGGGTAGTGGAAGGGGAAGTGGGGAGGAGGATGGGGTGACTGGGTGACGGGCACTGAGGAGGGCACTTGACGGGATGAGCACTGGGTGTCATACTATATGTTGGCAAATCGAACTTCAATTTCAAAAAAGGGGGGGAAAAGAAAGAAAATAAAATAAAAGGAAAAAAGGAAAAAAGAAAAGAATGGGTTTTTAGTCATTGTCACTGGGTCAGTTGTATACCCACATATAAAAACTTTGAATCTTCAACCTCTACCTTACACCATGTGCCAATATCAGTTCCAGATATATTGTAAATCTAAATGTGAAAGATAAAACATTACAGCTTGTGAAAGAAATCATATATGAGTATTTGATGACATTTGGATAAGTAAAGATCTCTTCAACAGAATACAAAAAGTACTGACCATAAGTGTAATGACAAATGCTAAATTGTTTTATATGAAAATTAAGAATGTCTATCTTTCAAAGACATGATTAAGAAGTGAAAAATAAAGCCCCATGGTGGAAGAAGATGTTTGCAACATCTTCTTAACAAAAGATCCAGAATTTCTAAAATCAGTGAGAAAAAGACAATCCAATAGAAAAAATGGGCAAGAAACTTGAGCAGGCACTCTGCAAAGAGGATTATCTGAAGGGTTGATAAACATATCTAAAGGTACTCAACTTTTTTTTTTTAAATGAATTTCATTATTTATTTAGATGCTTAAGCTCTCGCACTAGATTTTTACAAGCTGGTGAACACTGACAAATTATTTCTCCCACAGAACTATAACCACACATTCCCAGACAGTATAAATATATGGTTGAACTAACATTAATACACATCACCATTTTATCAATTACATAATAAAACAAATTATCAAGTATCCAAATATTAAGTTACACAGCTCAAAAGGCATATAAAATATTAGATGTCTGCTCAATTCATTAGCAGAAACCCACTTTTTTTTTTTTTTTTTTTTTTTGCAAGAGAGGTTGGGAAGAGAAAAAAAATCACACTTCAAACAAAAATAAGTTGGTAAACAACTTCAGATAAGAAAAAAAAATACAAGAATTTCAGAAATGTTATGATTAAGAATTGTTTTAGCTACAATAACAAAGCATCTCTACATTTTAAAAAAATATTTACTATATTAAAGAGCATATTCTACATGTTCTGCACAAGACAAAGGCAACATTTACTAAAAATACTTAATAGCCCCCCCACTCTTTTTTTCAGGCCCTCCCTGTAAGTTGCACCCCAAAGTGCAAACATTAAAATTAACTGTAAGGCTTTTTTGTCTGGAGACATTAAAGACATGTGCTTCTGTACAACGTAGATTTTCAAAATGGAGGTTTTCCATAACAGCATAAAATGAAGTTTGTAGAAAGACATGAAATCATCATTTTAAGACTTAGAAAAAATCCCCCCACCCCCAAAAAAAGGGGAAAAAAAAGAGTTGAGCAAACCTGATGTATACTGGTATAAATGTGGGAGATGTAAACATAAAGTGAGCAGGCAAATAACCATATAGGCCCTAATTTCTATGTTTGAAATGACTGAAGGAATAAACCACATAAGGTCCAGAGTGTTCATAGTTCCTGGGATTTTAGTTCTGTATGATACTAAAAATATACAACAAGTATTGTGCTGGGTATTTTGGCACCTAATCTTTCTAAATTTCTTATATATTGATAAGATTCTGGCATGGGAATAGACTTAAAGACATAACTCAATACTGCATGATTTCAGGAAAGGTCAATTGGTACAAGTGATAAGCACATTTTAAATGCTGTAAAGCAAGAAATTTTTGCTAAGTGTCCAAATAGTTTGATCGTAACCCAAACATAGAGGTTGCAATTCCAACAAACTTGTGGCCTGATAAAACCGCTTTCCAATACTCCTATGGAAGCTTCATTAGACTTAATCACCAAGCCAACATATTGGCTAATATGTATATATGACAAATTAGGTCCTGTTTCAAGTTCCACTTCCAAGGCAATGACATCAGGCACCCCAGTTTTATTGAATGCAACAGTTGTTTCTATGACCATTGGAGTCTTGGAAGCGCAGCCACATTTTAGGACGATACTTCTCCAAATACAAAAGTTGCTTGCTGTTAAAAGCTCCACGCCGCTTTTGTCTTATGAACTGTACTGCATCTTCATATTTCATTCCACCTTCAATTAATGCTAGGGCAACAAGCACTGGAGCTCTCCCAAGGCCTGCGACACAATGGGCAGCAATACAACAACCAGGTTCTTCACGAAACTTAATTTTTACAAGACTTACCCAGTCATCAACAATCTGGTTGGATGGTGGTGCACCATCATCAAAAGGCCAATCGAGAACACGGATGCCTTCTTTCTCCACAAGAGTAGTGTCATAAGTTGCTTCACATACTCTAACTATTGTTGTAACTCCATACTTCTTAAGTTCCTCTATAAATTTGTTTAAGGTCGCATTGGTTGGATTGTGTGTAATAAGAAATCTCATGTTCTTGTATGTGACTTCCACAGGAGCTGGGCGGTTCATTCGAGCCATGTTAATTAAATTAGAAAACACTCAATAGGGTTATGAAAGAATTTTAAAAAATTGAATACAGAAATGATGCAAAGAAACTGAGTCTACTTTGATATACTCCACTTGAAATTCTCAGTGCTTTGAGTATGAAGTTGGGAGTAATGGGAAATGAAATGAACCTCCTAACAATTCTTCAATCCAGTAATACTGAGGCAATAGAAAGGAAATGCACTGAGGTTTACCCCAAGCAGGTCAGAACTCTTGTAACATGCTCTGTGGATTTCAATTCAACACTTCTGGGTCCAGGTTAACCACTCTTATGGGGGCTTCTTGGTGGAGTAGTAATGAATTTCTACAGTTCACTTGTCTGCACAGAGGTCGTGCTGTGCCTGGCAGTAATCTCCACTGCCCTTCAGAAACTCCATAAATGTGTGACCAAGAACACCACAGAACTGAGGAATATGTTTACTCATTGAAAATTGTGGCCTAATCATACAGCCGGTCCCGAGGCGGCAGCTTCGCAGGCGGTGGTGGGGGCACCAGGCTCTACCATGCAGTGAGCGGCTCTGGTACTCAACTTTTTAAATCAAAATACAAATTAAAACCACCATGAGGTACTACTACTATCTGCCATTATGGCTAAAAATAAAAATGACTAATAATACCAAGAGTCGGAAAGGATGAGAACCAAATGAAATGGAACTCTTTCAGAAACCACTTTAGAATAACTATTGAGGAGGGGCACCTGGCTGGCTCAGTTGGGGGAGCATGCAACTCCTGAGCTTGGGGTTGTGAGTTCGAACCCCATGTTAGGTGCACAGATTACTCAAAAATGAAATCTAAAAAAAACAAAAACAAAAACTATTGATCGGTTTCCACTAAAAACAATTACCACATGCCCCCAGGAGTTCCACTCCTGATTATATACAAAAAGAAATATGCACTGTTCCCCGTAAGAACACTTAGAAGAATGTTCATAGCAGCAGTGACAGCAGCATTAGGCAAAAACTGGGGGCTTTTCATAAAATAGAATACTACGGAGAACTGAGAATGAACAAAGCACTGTTATATGGAAGAACAGGGATAAATCTCACTAACAGAACATTCAGCCAACAGACAGGAAGTACAGCTTCTGTAATCATATTAACATAAATTTCAGAAGCAGACAAAACTATTCTATGGCTTAGAAGTCAGAGTGGTGATTACATTTAGGACAACAGTGATCAGGGGAGTTTATGGGTTTCTGGTAATAGTCTGTTTCTTGTTCTAGGTACAGCTGCCTTCACTTTGTGGAAATTGAGCTATACATTACAATCTGTGCATTTCTCTGTATGTGTGTTATACTTCAATAAAACATTTTTTTAATTCCCATAGAAACATTCATTTCGCTTTGCCCCTAACAAATAAGAGGTATCAAGAACTCCTAGCTCAGGTATGAAGCCAACTAAACCATTGCCCATTCACAAATGAGAGATGTCTCAGGCTTAAATTTTCCTAAGACTAATTTATTCACAAGATTCAGCTGTCCCACTTATGAGTATTTTCCCATTCTGGCTGGTCTTTCTTTGATACCATCCTTTTAAAACTTTTGTTTTCACTCTCTGTAGTATGGCTCTGAAGCTGATGAGACCAGATTTTGTTGGTTCTCAGAAATTCATTTTCCATTACTTAATCACAATGGTGGCCATAACACAATTGCAGAAACGCAATTTGCCATCCAAATCTACCAAGAAAACACAAAAATTAATCATTTAGACACTAGCCCATCTGTATTATTTAAAAATTTTAGCATGGTTTTACTTTGATTCCTGCATTCTCACTTTAAATTCCTGTTGATTTGCATTGTGTAATTTAGTATTTTGGGAAAAAAACAACAAATTTTTATTCCTATTGCAAATTGGAATAATTGTTAGATATTTATCTCTTTATTCTTCATACTCCATTTTCAAGGTCAAAACCAGCATTAACTCAACTTCATATTTTATTAAATGTTATGTTGATGTTTCAAATCCCCTGTGGCCCCAATTCTAATTCTTCTCCCACTTTTGATAGTCTATTCTGTCAGAATCACAGCAACTAAAATTGCCTCAGAAGAAAGGAGAAAGAATTAGAATTTAGTTATTGACTTTTCCAAAGGGCATAGTAATGAATACATAAAACAATCAGGTGGAAAATAATCACTGGTGCAAAATGAGCAATGCAAATGACTTCCTATTTAGAGTTTTTAAGCTTTCTCTATGATTAAACTATAGTAAAGAGCAGTGCCTAGCAATTATAATTTCTAATAACAAATATGGCTTAAGCAACTTATTGCTTTCATTGAGCTCTCCAGACTTAAGTCTCTATTTTTGATAGTTAATACAACTAACCCATAAATATGTACATTTGTCATCTTCTTTAAAACCCATGCAATTCTGAGATTAAATTTTGTTTTACCAAGATTAAAATTTACATATAGAAAACAAAAACTCATTAGCCACAAATTATAATTTCATTCAGAAAAAGAAAAAAAATGGAAAAGAATACTTCTAATATAAAATAATACTAAATACCTGGATTAATTCTCTCCCCTACCAAAAAATTTTTACCAATGGAAATACGCATACTTGTAATATATTTAGGGCACAATAAAAGCATTATAAAATCATAGACAAATAAAAAATATAAGGGCATGCCAACAACTGTTTTTATTACTGACAATTGAGTAAAGAAAAAACCCTTGCAAGTCTGACCAGTCCTTTGGAAATGACAGTGACTCTAAAGCAACATTTTCTTCCTCTACATGTAAGTGATTTCCATGGCAACTCTCCATCTGTTTCCCACTATTTTCACAGGCTATTTAAAATTAAGTTTACATATGTCAATGTTCCAAGATAATCTCTGTGTTTGCATAAACCATATGCCTCCTTGACAAAGTTGGTTATGCCAGTAACATTAGAGAAGTGTTTAAATGTCACATCTGTTTTGTAAGGGAAAAAAATGGGGGTAAAATGGGAATGAAGCTGGAATGGGAAGCACTACTTCTACAAATTTAATGGTAATCAATCCTTAAGCCAATGATTATAGAGTTCTCTTTAGTATCTAAATCAGAAAATTACTTACAATCTAGTAAGAAAGAATTCTAAGTAAAATATACCTGAGTTTATCTAATACTTAAAACCTATAGGAAATATACAAATTTCCCAACATAACTTTATATTAAGCAGCCTTCGTTATATGAACTATATATATGTTATTAAGGATTGTATAAAGGGGCAAGGTATCCCTTTAAAAATATAAAATTGGGGATCCATGGGTGGCGCAGCGGTTTAGCGCCTGCCTTTGGCCCAGGGCGCGATCCTGGAGACCCGGAATCGAATCCCACGTCGGGCTCCCGGTGCATGGAGCCTGCTTCTCCTTCTGCCTATGTCTCTGCCTCTCTCTCTCTCTCTCTCTCTCTCTCTGTGTGTGTTACTATCATAAATAAATAAAATAAATAAAAAATAAAAAAATAAAAAATATATATATAAAATTTAGCAGGTGGGAAGTATAAATCAAACAAATTTGGAACTTCTTTTCTCACTACCAAATCTTTCCCATAATGTTACTAGAAGTCTGCTTCAGAAATAATTAGGTCCCTGAGAAGCATCCAGAATGAGTTTTTTTTTTTTTTTTAAGTAAACTTTCACCTGAGATTTATTCTTCAATCATATGTAGCAGAAACTTCTGGTCACAAGCTCTTACAGAAAAGAAAAACCAACAGAACTTCTTAACCCTTAATCCCTGAAACTTTGGTCCTAAGAAATGCAGTTATACTAATGGATACATTTCCTACTGAAATTAATTAATTAACTAATTAATAAATAATTTTAAAGAGACATTCTTGAAGATGCAAAATAAGTAGTAGACAATACTAAATGGATGTTTCCTGTTTTGATTTTGAGTAGGCTGATCTGTCTTGCATGTAGAAAGTGTGTACATTCTGTGACCTACAAGAGCTGAGAACAGCTTCTCTGTCACCATCTTTTTCACCACCGTAATTTGCTCTTATGTCTCAAATCTCCACTACTTGCTTTCCTCGGCTTCCATCACTGAAATTCCCTGTGGAAATATTCGTAGATGAGAAAGGCAAGCCATTACATCTGCACTCAATTCATTTTCATTTCCCTAACAAAGAGCATTTCTGAGAAAATGGGACAAGTATATTTTCAAAAGACAGAATGGTAGTGTCTCTACTGGGACTCTATCTAGGAAAAGTAGACTGGAAAGGGCAGCTACAGAGCATGACTCTTAAAAGTTGGGGCAGAGAGACGAATGTTATAAGAATATTAATTATCTGGAGTAAGGATAATTACTCCAGATTATTCCAATTCGCATGGAGAAAAAGACAAATTTAACTTATCCCAAGTTTGTTTAGGGTTAGGTTTGCCCTAATGCAGGTAGATATCAAATCCCTTTGAGAATGTGATATAAAGCTTCAAACTTTCCCCAAATTTGCCCTTAAAACATGGCTATAACCCATGTTGTGGCATATGTCAGGATTCCTTTTTTATGGTGAATAATATCCCATTGTATATATTTGTGTGTGTATCATTTCTACTCATCCATCAATGGACATGTGGGTTGTTTCTACCTCTTGGCTACTGAGAATGCTGAAACCAACATAGAAGGGCAAAAATCTCTTTGAGATCCTGACTTCAATTCTTTTGAATAAATAATCAGAAGTGGGATTGCTGGATCATACAGTAGCTCTATTTCTAATTTTTTCAGAAATCTATACCATTTTCCATAGCAGCAGATGCTATGCTAAGTGAAATAAGCCAGTTACAGAAGGACAAATACTGTATGATTGCACTTATATGAGCTATCCAAAGCAGTCAAACTCCTAGAAACTGAAAGTAGAATGGTAGTTGGCAGGGACTATGAAGAGAAAGAAATGGGTAGCTGCTGTTCAGTGGGGACAGAGCATAAATCATGCAAGATGAAAAAGTTCTAAAGATTTGCTTTACAACACTGTGCTTATAGGTCACAATACTGTACTATACACTTAAAAATTTGTTAAGAATGTACAAAAAAATGTTAAGAATGTAGATCTCATGTTACTTTTTAAGACAATAAAAAAAAGTTTGAAAAAAAAAACATAGCTACATTTTCATGGAGTTCAAGTCCTTTCTGACACACCAGGTTGAGTCTCTGATCTAGCAGATCCTCCGACCCAAGGACGTAACCCTGTCCTGCGACGACTCAGGAAGATGGGCTTACCTGACAAGACAAGACCTGTCCAAAAAGTCAAGATAGTGGTGTCAATCCTCCAATGTAGCCAATAGGATTCCATCTATAACAACTTAAAACAACTAGTGCATTTCTTAATAAGAGAAAAAATAAGCCTATTTGTAACCTTGTCAGTTATCAAACCCTATTCTGAGTCCTGCATCATGGGATGAGGAGCTGCTACAATAGCTCTTTGGAATTATTTTAAATGACTGTGACTTCATAAAGAAGTCTTACTTACTGATATGAAAGAGAAGATAAAGAAAGTGCAAGAGAGGGAGAAAGGAAGGGAAAAAGACTTAACTCCCTAGAAGCTATACTATCTATGACTAACAGATCTGTATATAGATACTATATATACACACATTATATATAATACATGTGTAATACAATAGTAACCCGTATTCATTGACTTACAACTATAAACCAGCTAAGTATTTTACATACATTGTTTTTACATCACAGAGCTAATACTAGGAATTAAGCATAATTATTCTAATTTTATAAATTAGATAACTGAAGCTCAATGATATTAAATAACCTTATTAACCTCAACTTAAAACAATCTGAAACTGGGGGACAAATTAGAACAAACCTTTTTCTGGGGTTTGGGGGTGTTTCCTATATCACTTTGCACAGAACTGGGAAAAGCATAAATATTTTAAAACTCTAGCTTAGAAGTCATATAAATTCATAAAAAGTCTCTATCTTTGCATTGAAATACATGTTAGGATCATTATTCTTTAAGATGGTCCCATAATGTAAAAGTGCTGTGTATCTATTAGCTTTTTGTTCATCATGGCCAGTCCGATGATCACAACTGAAGTCAATCAAAGTCTGCAAAATAGCACCAGCAGCCACTTCCACCTCAGTGTATGATAATGTACTGACTACACTGCTGGGACTCAGTAAATGTCAAATAACAGCTTTAGAGCAACATTATTAAATCTCTTTTGAAGCTCTTCATTCAGTTATGTGGGAGCACAGTAATTACACTGACAGGCAGCTTAATCTGTCTGTCATATTTCAGAACTGTCTAGAATCCATTAGTATCAACCACAGGACTTCAGAGTATCCTCAATCAAAATATTGCTGGGGAATCCTTGCTCCACTATTTTTGAGCTGTGTAACTAGATTAGCTGTATTTTCTTATTTTCTATATCCTTGATGCT
The DNA here is from genome assembly GCF_048164855.1 of Canis lupus baileyi. Lineage (NCBI taxonomy): Eukaryota > Metazoa > Chordata > Mammalia > Carnivora > Canidae > Canis > Canis lupus. The sequence goes on from NC_132862.1 coordinate 27,881,381, forward strand.
CCAGTACCTATGACCTAAAATGAGAGAGACTGACCATCTCAAGACTAGCCAATTCAAGTGTACCTTTTATATGAAAATCAACTAACCCAGTGTCCATGCTGGGAATTAACCCCTCTATCTGGCTCTAACACTGCAAGGGGTAATATTCCTCTGCCCTAATCATCTCATGACCAAGTACCAGAAAACTAGGCAAAGTCCCTATGCCCCAGAGCCCACTGAAATTATTCAAACTACTCAATCCTAAACTTGCTTACCCTGCCTTTCCCATTCCTTCCCACAGACACAATAAAGGCTCTTTGCCATGCTTTCCCCCTGCCCCCAGTGGACCCCTGGTTCTTCCCCCACATGATGCAATGTGATGTGCTGTGCCTCCTATTTCTTGGAAGCTATGAATAAAAACTTCTTCCTCATGACAATCATTTCCATGTCTGCACTTCTTATCATAGCTGATTAAAACAAATCCCAGGTACATTTTAAAACTGTGACCTTGGAATTTCTAAACCTCCCTATAACTCAAGCTCCTTTAAAATTTTTTTTTATTTATTCATTCATAAGAGACATAGAGGAGAGGCAGAGACATAGGCAGAGGGGGAAGCAGACTCCCTGCAGGGAGCCTGATGCAGGACTCAATCCCAGGATACTGGGATCACACCCTGAGCCGAAGGCAGATGCTCAACCACTTTGCCACCCAGGTGCCCTTCAAGCTACTTATATACAATGAAATAACATTACCTACCTCAAAAAATTGTTATGAAATTTAAGTAATTAATACACAGAGAACATTAAGACCAGTACTCCATATACAGAGTACATTAAATAGCTGTTAGCTCTTATTATTGCGATTAATGCTAAGTCAAGAGTAATTGATTCTAAAATTAGCATTCTAAACCAGCATACTTTGCCAACTCTGTATTACTTTCAGTTTTGACATTCAGGGATTTAGCATACATGGATTTAACTGTATGTAAAAAATACTGATGCTTCATTACAACTTAGTAATGTCTAATTTTGCAAAGGTAAGAATTAAATTAAATGCAAAGTGAATATGATTTTAGTGACTGGCCATAGAAAATGGCCCAAAATCCACAGATCAACATGGCCTCCTATAGTCTGCTCTCTGGAATTATTCTTGTTAAGTCAAAAAACTTTGATTCTCTGTGGAAAATGCCCTCCCACTTGCCCTGCCTCCCTCCTCAGAAAAACAAAGTCGGCTGATGATGTAAAAGAAGATAAAGTAAATGATTCAAGAAAGAGAGAGAGAGAGAGTTGAAAGCCAGAGAATGTAAGTTTTGAATAAAGGGTGAAATGAGTTCAACAACAGCCAGGATAGATGATATAAAGTTCCCCATATGCCCTATACATAAACAAGAAAAAAGCAATCCGTTAGACTGCTTCAAGGAGTTTTCCAGCCAAGAGCAAAATGATTGATGTATATGAGAAGTCGAACTGTGCTAAAATAAGAGGTCAACTTATAAAATGAAGAGATGCATTTAAAAAAAAAAAAAAAGATGACCTTTGAAATAAACATGATTAGAAAAAAACCCAGAAGCCTCTAAAGAAAAAAAAAAGAGTTCCAGTGTAGCAATAGAAAACAAGGGCAATAGACTGAACTTAGCTATGAATAAAGGTGTATTCAAAGTGTTAACAAAGGGGCAGCCCAGGTGACTCAATGGTTTAGTGCTGCCTTCCACCCAGGTTGTGATCCTGGAGACCCAGGATAGAGTCCCACATCGGGGTCCCTGCATGGAGTCTCCTCCTCTCTCTGCCTCTCTCTCTCTCTCTCACTCTGTGTCTCTCATAAATAAATAAATAAAATCTTTTTAAAAAACGTGTTAACAAAGCATTTTCCCCCAAAATATTAGGTAAAGTAAGATACAGCTTTAACTGAACATGTTGCTATGGAAGAATTTTCTCCAGTGCCAAAGAACACATTGGGTTATATATTGCCACAAATATTCACTGCAGACAAAAAAAAATCACAATCATGAAAAGAGAATGATAGTGGATTTCCAGATCCACATGTAAGGAGGTTGTAAACTGTCACTGTGTTCTAACAACAAGGAAAAAGCTGAACAGGCTAAAAAATCAACAACTCTTTTTGGATCCATTAAAGAGGGGAAGACTTAGGGTAACCCTGTGTTCTAATGCTGGAGAGATAGGCAAATACAGGGAGTCACATCTTCAAGAGCAGAGACTCACTAGCAGAAACCAGTGTGGGATCCAGTGGGGGGTAAGTAAACCTGAACTGCAATTGATGAATTCTCAGGATCCCAGTGTCCACAAGTCTAAGTTAAAAATTTCAGGGGAAGTCAGTCACAGAGTGACCCCCACAACACTTCAAATTTAACCTCAGGAGTATGCCTGGGTGGCTCAGTGGTTGAGCATCTGCCTTTGGCTCAGGTTGTGATCTTGAAGTCCCAGGATCGAGTCCCACATAGGGCTCCCAGCAGGGAGCCTGCATCTCCCTCTGCTTGTGTCTCTGCCTCTCTCTGTGTGTCTCTAATGAAATAAATAAAACCTTTTTAAAAATTTACTTCAGGATCTTGACCACATTCCCACAATAAATATGTGAGAAGAATCTCTTACTTCTGGCAGAGGGAGGGGGAAAAGAACCATTCTTAAGTACACAAAAGCCTGCCCTCAGGAGAAACTAGTTACCTACAGCCTAACCTCCTGAAATATTATGAGAACAGAACTGACCGGGAAGAAGGAAATATCTCAATTCTAAGTGATTCTAATTTCCACATCAGAGAAGGAAAATACCCAACTCCAGCCTATTCTAACCATTTTGCTCCACCAAGGGAGGGGAAAAGACTGAGAAACATTGTTAAGTTCACAGTCTAGAGGCAAAGGTGCACTAAAAGATTGAGACGCCCTCCTCCCAAAGGTTACAGCCACTAAAGGACTATTTACAATAGTTCCTTTTAAATGGTACCTCACATTCAGCTCTCAAGAAAAAATTACAAGACATACCAAAAGGCAAAAACACATAATTTGAAGAGACAGAGCAAATGTCATAACCAGATATGGCAGAAATGTTGGAATTACCAGACTGAGAACTTAAAACATCCATGATTAATATGCTCAATATTCTAATGTATAGACGATATGCAAGAACAGACAGGCAATATAAGAGATGGAAATCCTAAGAAAGAACTTAAAAGAAATGCTAGAGATTAAAAAAATATTGTAAAAGAAATAAAGAATAACTTTGATGGGCTTATTAGGTAATTGGACACAGCTTAGTAAAAAATCTCTGAGCTAGAGGATTTAAAAAAAAAACTTTTATTTTTGTCTTACTCTTAATTGGTCTAACATAACAGTTTGTTCAAAATAATAGTAATAATGTGTTCAATCACAAAAAAACTCGGACGCCTGGACAACTCATTCAGTTAAGCATCCAACTCTTGGTTTCAGTTCATGTCATGATCTCAAAGGTAATGAGATGGAGCCCCAAATGGGGCCCCAAGCTCAGTGGGGAGTCTACTTAAAGATTCTCCCATTCTGCCCCACCCCCACACACACACTCTCTTTATCTTTAAAATAAATAAATCTTTTTAAAAACAAAATCACACACACACACACACACACACAAACAGAAAGAGTGGAAGACAAATAAGAACAACAAATAGAAAACAGTAACAAAAATGGTAGATATTAATCCAATATATCAATATTTACTTTGAATTTCAATGGTCTAAATACACCAATCAAAAAACTAAGATTATAAGAATGGATCAAAAAATATGATCTAACTGGAATGCACAGCTGGCTCAGTAAGTAGAGCATGCAACTCAGTCTCAGAATCATGAGTTTAAGTCCCATGTTGGTACTAGAGTTTACTTTGAAAAATAAAAATTAAATTAAATTTTTAAAAATATATGATCCAACTATATGTTGTCTATAAGAAGCTCATTTGAAATATAAGGATATATATAAATTAAAAATCAGTTGATGGAGAAAAATATACCACGTTAAACTAATCAAAAGAAAGCAGGAGTAGCTATGTCAATTTCAGACAGAACAGACTTGAAAGTAAGGAAAGTTATCAGAGATAAATAAGGGCATTACTTAATGATAAATGGGTCAATTCTCCAAGAAGATTTAACAATTCTTAATGTATATGCATCTGACAACAGAGCATCAAACTTTGTGAGGCAAAAAGTGATAGAAAAGAATGGACAATTACATGAATCCACTATGGTAGTTGGAGACTTAAACACTCCTCTCTTAGAAATGGAAAGAACCAACAGGTAGAAAATAAGTAAGGACATAGTTGAATTCAACAACACCATGGATCAAGTGAATATAACTGATATCTACAGAATATTTCATTTAATAACATCATAAGACACATTTTTCTCAAGTTGACGAGGGACAGAAATTATATAATGTCTGCTCTTCGATTTCAGCAAAATTGAAGTAGGAATCCTTACTAACAGATAGAGCTGTAAAATGTCAAAGTACATGGAGACTGTACAATACACTTCTAAATAACACAGGGTCAAAACTCAAGAGAAATCTTTAAATATTTTGAACTAAATGAAAAATGAAAACACAACTTAGCAAAATTTGTGAGACGCAGAAAAAGCAGTGCTTAGAGGGAAATGTATAGCATTGAATGCATACATTAGAAAAGAAGATATAAAATCAATCATCTCAGTTTCCACCTAAGAAACTAGAAAGAGGGATCCCTGGGTGGCGCAGCAGTTTGGCGCCTGCCTTTGGCCCAGGGCGCGATCCTGGAGACCCGGGATCGAATCCCACGTCGGGCTCCCGGTGCATGGAGCCTGCTTCTCCCTCTGCCTGTGTCTCTGCCTCTCTCTCTCTCTCTTTGTGACTATCATAAATTAAAATTAAAAAAAAAGAACTGCTTTAAAAAAAAAAGAAAGAAAGAAACTAGAAAGAAAAGAGCTAATTAATCTAAAATAAGCACAAGGAAAAAATAAAAAGAGCAGAAATCAATGAAATTGAAAACAGACCAATAATGACACCACCAAAAGCTGGTTCTTTGAAAACATAAATAAAATTGACAAGCCTCTAGCCAGGCTAACTCAAGGGATTGAGAGAGGAGACACAAAGTACTAATATCAGAGATTAAAAAGGGGATATCCCCTACAGACCCCTTAAAATTAAGAAGATAAAAAGAAATAGTATGAAGAACTGTGCACATATATTTGATAACCTAGATGAAAGTAACAATCTACAAAATTCACACACACAAAAATCTGGAAGGCCTATATCTATTAAAGAAATTGAATCAATAATTAATAACCTTCTAAAACAGAAAGCACCAAGCTCAGGTTGTTTCTTTGATTAATTCTATCAAGCATTTAAGGTACAAATTACATCAATTCTCTATAACTCTTTCAGATGGAAACAGAGGGAATACTTCAGAATTCATTTGATGAGGCTAGCATTACCAGAAAAGCCATCACAAGAAAACTAAAGACCAATATTTCTCATGAACAAAGCTCTAAATTTCCTTTCTAGAACACTAACATATCAAATCCATTTTAAAAAGACCTGTGCACCATAACCAAGTGGGATTCTTCCAGGAATGGTTCAACATTTAAAAATCAATTAATGTAATCCATTGCATCAACAAGCTAAAAAGGAAAAATCACATGAACATATCAATAGAAATGCAGAAAAAGTATCTGACAACAACCAACATACATTCACGATAAAAACTCAGCAAATCAGGAACAGAGATTAATTTCCTCAATTTGATAAAGAATATCTACAAAAAACCTATAGCCAGTATCATACTTAATGATGAGAAACTCAAAGCTTTCCCACTAAAATCACAAGGCAAGATGTCCACTCTGTATGCCTTTTCAACATCATACTATAAGTTCTTATAATGCAGTAACATAAGAAAAGGAAGTAAAAGTATACAGACTGGGAAAAAAGACATAAAATTGTTTTTGTTCACAGGTGATATGATCTATGTAGAAAATCTAAAAGAGTCAAAAATAACTTTTAAAAAAACCCTCTGGGAACTATTAAGCAATTTTAGCAAGGCTGCAGGTTACAAGACTAATACGTGAAAGTCAGCTGCTTTCCTATGCACCAACAAGGAACAAGTAGAATTTGAAATTAAAAACAATATCATTCACATTAGCACCAACAAAAAGAAATACTTAGTGGTGCCTAGATGTCTCAGTCAGTTAAGCATCCAAATCTTGATTTCAGCTCAGGTCATGATCTCAGGGTCATGGGATCAAGCACCAAGTCAAGTTTCATGCTCAGCAGAGAGTTTACTTCTCTCCTTCTCTCTGCCCTCCCTCTTCACTCTCTCTCTCTCTCTTCCTCCCTCTCTCTCAAATAAATAAATGAATCTTTAAAAAAAAAAAAAAAAGCCTTAGCAGCACCTGGGTAGTGCATTTAGTTAAGTCTCTGACTTTTGGTTTCGGCTCAGGTCATGATTTTAGGGTCCCTGAAATCACTGCCTGCTTAGGGAGGGTCTGCTTGTCTCCCTCTCTCTCTGCCCTTCCCCCATCACACTCTCAAATAAATAAATCTTTTTTTTTAAAAATCTCAGAAAACATGTACAAGATCTATATGAGAAGAACTACAAAATTCTGATAAATAAAATTAAAGAAAACTAATAAATAGAGATTCCATATTCATGGCTAGAAAAGTTCAATATTATCAAGCTGTCATTTCTTCCCAACTTCAGTTATAGATCCAGTGCAACCCCAATCAAAATATCTGCAAATTATTTTATAGATAATGACAAATTAATTACAAAGTTTATATAGAGAGGCAAAAGACTCAGACCAGGTAACACAATACTGAAGAAGAACAAGGTTGGAGAATGAGGCTACCTGATTATAAGACTTGAAATAAAGTTACAGTAATCATGACTGTATCGTATTGATAAAAGAAAAGACAAATGCGTTAATGGAACAGAATTGAGGACCCAGAAAAAGATCTTCACAGAGTCAATTGATCTTCGACAGAGGAGTAAAGCCTGCAGAGTAGAGAAAAGACAGTCTCTTCAACAAATGGTACTAGACATATAAAAAAGGTCAATCTATACACAGACCTTATACCTTTCACAAAAATTAACTCAAAATGGACCATATACCTAAGCGTAACATGCAAAACTATCAAATTTCTAGAAGATGATATAGCAGAAAAGTTAGATGACCTTGGATACAGTGATGTCCTCTTTGATATAATACCAAACATACAAAACCAAAGATGTCTTTTAGACACAATGCCAATTCTAATAAACTGAACTTCATTAAAATTAAAACTTTTGTTCTGTGAAAGACACTGTCCAGAGAATAAAAAGACAAGCCACAGACTAGGAGAAAATATTTGTGAAACGTACATCTGATAAGGAATTCTTATCCAGTGAAATATATAAAGAACTCTTAAAATTCAACAATTAAAAAAAACAATTAAAAATGGGCTAAAGACCTTATAAATATCTCAACAAAGAAAATATAAGGATAACGAGTAGGCACATGAAAAGAATGCTCCACATCATGTATCATCAGGAAATGTAAACTAAAATATCAATGAGACACCACTAAACACCTATTAAAATGACCAAAATCCCAAATATTGACAATACCAAATACCATATGCTGACAAAGATGTAGAGCAGCAAAAATTCTCATCCATTGCTACTGGGAATATAAAACCGTACACTCACTTTGGAATATAGTTTGGCAGTTTCTTACAAAACTAAACATACTCTTACCATATGAATGGCAATCACATGCTTGTTATTTACCTGAAGGAATTGAAAACACATGTCCACACAAAAACCTGGACACATGTTAAAGCAGCTTGATTCATAACTGCCAAAACTTGGAAGCAATCAAGATGTCTCTCAGTAGGTAAGTGAATATATAACCTGTGGTATATCAAGCAATGGAAAATTACTCAGCATTAAAATAAAACAAGCTATCAAGCCATGAAAGAACATAGAAGAAACTTAAATGTCTTTGTTACTAAGGGAAAAGGCTACATATGGTAAGATTCCAACTATATGACATTCTGGAAAGGGCAAAACTATGGAGACAATTAAAAAATCCCTGCCAGAGGTGGCACAGAGGCATATAGAGCAGAGAGTTCTAGGGCAGTGAAAATACTCTGTATGATATTACAATGATGGGTACATGTCATTCGGTACATGTTTGTGCAAAGGTACAACACCAGGAATGAACCCTGAGGGAAACTATGGGCTCTGGGGTGATTTTGATGTGTCAATGTAGGTTCAGTTTTTGCAAAAAATGTGCCATCCCAGTGAGCAGTATCGATAATGGAGGAAGCTATGCATGTGTAAGGGCATGGAGTGAATGGGGAAATCTCTGTATCTTCCTCTCAGTTTTGTTGTAAACCTAAAAAAAAACAAAACAAAACAAAACAAAAACACTCCTTTCTTTAAAAAAAAAAAAAAGAGGACAATATTTTTAGATATAAAGCCAATGTACTTTCACACCAATAATATCTAGTTTCCAGTTTTCCCAAGGCCCCCCTCATATTAAATCAATGGTATTATTAAAAGGAGTCAACTTTAAGTTTCAGATAATATTTAGATACAACTAAGATAATCTGCTTTGACAAATTTTTATTATTTTTTTATTTTTTTGACAAATTTTTAAATCCTAAAATCTTTCTTATCCTGTTAACACAGTCTTAAGTCCTGAATACAGAATTTTACTATAAGACATAAGGTGGAAAGAATGTAGGTTATGACATAAAAACAGATTTCTTATGCACAGACCAGAAAATAAAATTTCAAGTAGCCAGTGAAAGGTAAAAAACTTAGAAGCTTAAAGACTAAGGCAACATGTTGTCTGGGACCCAAAGAAAGAAATCAGGGTCCATATACCACCCTCCTGGGTAAACTTAATAGGAATACTAGGGGAAAAAATAGTGGGAGAAAAATGCAAGAACATCCCAACTGACACTCCTGTGCCCCTCATGTCCCATTAATTAAATGAACCAAAGATACTATTTCTGGTTGCCCACAATCCGTTGTGCATGGCATACAAGGGATCAAGAACTTGCATATGCATCCATGGGAAGCATGCAAATTCTGGGATGAACAATAAATCTATTAAAGGGAAAATTTACTTTTTTGAAAGTATAATAATGACTCTCCCACAAATATAAACACTCAAATGAGGCTGTGTCTAATTCATCAACTAATGAGAAAACCAGTAAGACGGTATGACTGCTTCAAAGGAGAATTCAAATATTTTTTAAAGATTTTATTTATTTTTTATTTGAGAGAGAGATTGAGCAAGATAGAGAGAAAGTGAGTATGCACATGAGCAGGGGCTGAGGGAGAGGGAGAAGTAGACTCTCCTTTTTTTAATTTTTTTTTTTTTTTTTTTTATTTATGATAGTCACAGAGAGAGAGAGAGAGGCAGAGACACAGGCAGAGGGAGAAGCAGGCTCCATGCACCCGGAGCCTGATGTGGGATTCGATCCCGGGTCTCCAGGATCGCGCCCTGGGCCAAAGGCAGGCGCCAAACCACTGCGCCACCCAGGGATCCCGAAGTAGACTCTCCTACTGAACAGGGAGCCTGACACATGGCTCAATCCCAGGACCTGAAGGAGTTGATAACACATGTCCACACAAAAACCTGACCTGAGCTGAAGGCAGATACTTAATAGACTGAGCCACCCAGGTGCCCCTAAGAGAATTTTTCAAATTTTATATGTGTATTTAACACACATATACAAACACACACATATATTATAGCAACAAGGTCATATACCCATACTGTGGACTTTAGTTAATGTGGCACCGTGTATTTTGATAGCTTTATAAATTACTTTAATCTGCTACTTATGCCAGCACTAGAGATCCATGAAGGTCACTGACATTGTGTTTTAATTTATTGAGTTCTGTAAGGGAAATTATATTATCTAGTAGTATTTCTGAACTTGAAATTTACAGAAGGGTTTGGGATATCTCTTTTTGAAATGTTAGAAAACAATCTTCATATACGTGGTGACACTCTTTCCTGCCAGGGGACAAAGCCATCATAGGCATCAGACCAGGGCTGTCAAATAGCAAATTGGAACAATAAAACAATTACTTAAACTGCAAGTAAAAATTTCACATCAATTTAAAATTATCCTCATCTTCCTGTTAAGTTTCTGTTTTTCAAAGTTCCAAGAAAATGGGGCACCTGGGTGGCTCGGTCATTGAGCATCTGCCTTCAGCTCAAGTAGTGATCCCAGGATCTAGGGATCAAGTCCCATATCAGGCTCCCCACAGGAAGCCTGCTTCTCCCTCTACCTAAGTCTCTGCCTCTCTCTGTGTGTCTCTCATGAATAAATAAAATGTTTTTTAAAAAAAATGTTCCAAGAAACTATTTTGATGAGCAATTCCTGAAAGAAATTATTTTTCAACACATCTAGAAGCTAATATTGTGTGCATTAAAGGAAATGCCCAGAGAAAAGATGGACAGAATGAACCCAAGCCAAGTGAAAACCAGTAATGCCAAATTCTGTCTCTCACTGCAAAAAGCTCCTCTTAGTTTCATGCCATCCAAACCATGACTTAGCATTTTGAAACAAGTGTGCATGGTCAGTTCCAGGACAGAAAAAGAGAACTACTGAATAGATAGCAGACAACAAGATTAAAGCATTCTCAAGTCACTTTTTGCTTCATTTAGTTATTTATTTATTCATTCATTTAACAAATACTTAGCGATGATGTACCTGATAGAAGAACTGTGTGTTGTATATTTATGTTGGTTCCAAACTTCAGGAGTTCCCTAGGAGAAATCTGAAATTGGTCCCTGGACAGGACAGGTAAGGAGAGATTAAACAAAGAGGCAGGCCACTCCAGATTGGCAGGTGGCAGATGTAATAAGCAAGGGAACTTACACAGCTTGTCTTGGGCAGCTACATCTCCCCACCATAATCTTGAGAGTTTATGAACAGAGGCCTTAGCTGGGTTCAGTCACGTATACCATCTAGGGGTCTCAAGGACCCCTTACTCTCTCAAGGTCATGTCCTTCAAAAGGCTCCTGCTGTGGGCACAGTGGGCAGAAGATACATTCCCAGGGCAGATGAGGGTCTAAGGAGACGCTGACTGCCTGGGTCCAGCTTTTGGGTCAACTAACAGTCATGTCCTCTTAACGACGCCCTCCAACAAGTTGGCATGTAACAAGACTGAAAAAGATAGTCCAAATTCTCAGGGTTACTTAAGGTTCCATGAGGCTAAAAACTAAGTGGTAAGTATGAGGCTTTTCCTAAATGATTTGGGTGGGGAAAGTTTTTCTGGAAAACAATACTAAACTGGCATCTGAGGAATAAAGTTTTCACCCTAGTGATTGCTAGGAAAAAAACCCACGAACTTTGACTTGAATAAAGGTATATGCAGGCAAAAATGTCTGGTGTAGAAACAGTACTATGCTAACCTCAACAAGAAAAAAATAAAAAACAAAACACAAAAACTGCATTTCCAAATTTAGTCAGCTAGGGACATTGAGTCAGGTCACTTAAAACAGGCACAAAGTTTCATCATTCCAAGGAGTTGAGTATTGTGCCTCTTATCTACTAATCTAAAATTAAATTTCCCATTTAGCTTTGACATAAAGACTATTTATAGACATTTTTAAAAAGAAGAAGAAGAAAACTAAAAAGCTTAAACCCTGGGCGTAGTTCCTAAACCAAAAGCAATAAGAAGAAAGCGACATCTAATGGTTCAAAACATCTCCAGTTGCTCTTCAAAACTCAAGGGAATAGAAAAGACAGATTTTGACACAAACCATCAGACAAAGACAGCCTCAAAAGTCATCCTAAAAAGTCAAAAATGTCATCCAACCATCTGGGAAACGAACTCAATGCATTCAATCTCATGTCGTGCTGAGCTGTGGAAAGTTTAACCAAAAAGAATTCCAAAGATTAACCATAAACAGCTTAAATGCTTTTAGACTTCTTGTAGGATTTTTTCTCTTGTGAGAAAATAATAACACTTGTGTAGTGCAAACATGTACCAGATCCTCTCCTAAGTGCCTCATGTATATTAAGTCATTTAAAGATTGTTTTTACACAATCCACTTTTATGCAAATGAATAAACTGTAAGTTCTGCTAGAACCATTAAGGTCAAAGTAGGAATAAATTAATGTTGTGCAAAGACAAAAGTATTAAATGGACTTAATTACTTCTTAGAACAGAACCACAAAGGAACTTAAGACGTCAAAGTTTATATTTCGGTCCTCAGGAGTTGTTGAAAAATCCATCCCATGAGAGGAAATGCAGCACTTTTACTTATTTTTACTTATTCCTTAATTTTTTCTGTCCTGTTCTTTGCTTTTTTTTTTCTTTTATTTATTTTTTTAATCAGAGTTCAATTTGCCAACATATAGCATATCATCCAATGCTCATCCTGTCAAGTGCCCCCCTCAGTGCCCGTCACCCAGTCACCCCAACCCCCCCGCCCACCTCCCATTCCACTACCCCTTGTTCGTTTCTCAGAGTTAGGAGTCTCTCATGTTCAGTCATCCTCACTGATATTTTCACTCATTTTCTCTCCTTTCCCCTTTATTCCCTTTTACTATTTTTTAATATTCTCCAAATGAATGAGACCATACAATGTTTGTCTTTCTCTGATTGACTTATTTCACTCAGCATAATACCCTCCAATTCTTTGCTTTATCTTGCTCATCTGTGGAAAGTATTTTTTCCCTAGCTTCTTTCTTCCATTACTGAATTTTGCCAGTACTTATGGGCTTATAAAGGTATAATCCCAAATAGTTTATCTTTCTAAACATCATTCCTCCAATTCGAGAAAGAGTCACCAAGTTAATGGTATACCTGGCTTAAGCCTGGTAGGTCAAAAAGCCAGGCCAACACCAAGAAAAGATACATGAATCACAATATATGTTTCTTCTTTAGAAAAATGTCTTCATACAAAAAACGAGATTTTAAGTATTGCTCTGTGTTGCCTACTGAGGGAAGATTTTTTAAAATGTGTTAATCACCGTAACTAGGTAAATATCAATACTAAACAATAAATATAAACTCCTGCCAAATCCAAATGTCCTTTTATTTCTCACGGAATGGTAGAAATCGTGTTTGTTTTCACCTACAGTTTTATCAGTCATGTGGTCTCTTGCCTACACATAAATTCAGCCTGAGAGACAGCCTCAGGATGTGACCTCATTACAGGACATTTTTGGCAATTAGCCATTCCTTTGTAACTAACAAAAAAGATACTAATTTATCTCTTAAGGATCCATAATTTGTTCTGAAGCATCTCTTGTTACATAGACCATCTTCAGACTTGAAGACTGGATAGGTAGAAGTGCTGTTGACTGGTCTCCTGGTTTGGGAATGCATCTTTGCTATATGTGGAAGCTTTTTGTCTCTTTTGTGGTGGTCAGAACGGAGAAGCATTATATGACTTTATCAAAATGCATTTTTTTATTATGTTCTTTCTAATCAAGATAAGTTTCTTTTAGGAACCAAAATTCTGCATGCCCAAGTGTCTTTCCTTAAAAACTCAATATTTTATGAATGAGATACTTTGCACAGAATACATGAAGATTATCCACTAACCAACCTGGTAACCTCCAGCTCCTTCCAAATCTCTTAAGGGGGTTGGTGATTTTGTAGTCCTCAGAACAAGAGAAGCACACATTTTAGACATATAGTCCAGAAAAAAATTGATGATCAGGTTCCCCTGATGAATAAATAAAGCTCTGAACCATATTACTTTTTATTGGCTTGTGACTTTCAAGAGCATGAGCAGTGATACTTTTCCATTATTTCTCTCAACGAGGAAGAATTGGGGGGAAATAATCTAGCTTTTCTAAGTAAGCTCTACACCCAGTGTGGGACTTGAATGCATGACCCCAAGATCAAGAGTTTAATGTTCCACTGACTGAGCCAGCCCGGTGCCCTTATAGCTTTTCTTACTACACCAATTAAGAAGAAATGTCTCAGTGAAGCTTCTGGAAAAAATGACATGTTCCAGCAAAAAATTTAATGATGAACCCCACAAAATTTTCCTTCCCGAGGGTCCCCAAACTTCTTCACAATTCCAGACCCTGTGATATACATGCCTCAATTTCTTCCCAAATGTCCTTTTCGACCTTCCTCAGGAAGCTCCATCTCTCAGCCTTCACTCCTAGCATTGTTCCAGTATCTAAAAGACTGCTTGCTTGCATTTACTTGCATATATTAACTCCTCAATAAATGGTTTTTGACTGTTTCTTGAGCTAATTATAAGCATCGCTGTAAGTTCCTTCCCAAATCCTTTCACAGTCTCTGGAGACAGCCAGCCTGTAAATGCGGTCATTTCAAGTTCACAGTGATATTTCTGGAGGCATGGAGGAAAGCAATACCGTTTCAGCAAACTAACAACTGAGTCAGGTCTTGCGTCAGGGAAAAGGGAAATCAGAGTGACTAAGACAATTCCCCTAAGACAAGATATAGTAGGGTCTAAAGAGGATTAAACAATTTAGTGGCTTAACCAATACAAATTTATTACCTTGCAGTTCTGGAGGTCAGAAGTTCAAATGGCATCTTGCTGGACTAAAATCAAGGCATTGGCAGGGCTTCATCCTTTTGAAGAAGAATCCATTTCTTTGACTTTTCTAATTTCTAGGAGCCACCAACATTCCTTGGCTTATGGCCCCTTTCTTCCACCTTCAAAACTATCAAGGGATGGTTCAGTGGTTTAGCACCTGCCTTCGGCCCACGGTATGATCCTGGAGCCCTGGGATCGAGTCCCACATCCGGCTCCTTGCATGGAGCCTGCTTCTCCCTCTGCCTGTGTCTCTGCCTCTCTCCCTGTGTCTCTCATGAATACATAAATAAAATCTTAAAAAAAATATCAAGATTAAATTGAGTCTTTCTCACATCAAATCATTCTGATCTCTTTTTCTGTCTCCCTCTTGCATTCTAAATGATCATTTTGATTACAAAGTGCTCACCTGGATAATCCTGGGCAACCTCCTTATTTTAAGATCCTTTATCTGATTAGCATTCTTAATTCTAACTGCATTAATTCCCATTTGACTTATAAAGTAGCATATTCAAAATTTCTGGGATGAAGACATGGACATCAGGATGAGCACTGGGTGTTATGCTATATGTTGGCAAACTGAGCTTCAATAAAAAATAGATAGATGATGATAGATAGATAGATAGATAGATAGATAGATAGATAGATAGATAAAAGAAGACATGGACATCTTTGAAGAGCCCATTATTTTACCTACTACACAAAACTATAAGAAAACCTGTCCTTTGTTACAGGAAATAAAAATCTCTGTCTTCCAAGGCTGTTAGCTATACAAGCATCCTTGAAAAGACAGCCCAGAACAAAGGGCAGTCAGAGCTTTCCTTCACAAGACATGCAGAAATCTGAGTCTTGGAGGACACGAGAAAGTATCCTCCAAGACTCGTCATCACTTGATACCCTCATATATTTGCATAGGAAACTGAGTAAAGATTTCTAATTATTTTAAATTATATATTTTCTCTAATACAGCTTTACTTATGCAAAAACGAAAGCCTCTGATGACCAGTCAAGTTACTGCTTTTGGATTTTTTGTTTTGTTTTGTTTTGTTTTTATGACACTGACAGAATCTGGATCACAAGACTATATTTGTTTATATGGGTTAAAATGGATAGATAATTCCATATAGAAATTAAATCCGTTCCTAGAAATTATAACTAGATCTTTCTAGCATAATTTTCCTAGTTTAGTCAAAGACTAAATATATAATCAAACTTCATCAACTTGAAGAGATCAATGAATACTTAGAGGAAAGAAAGCAGTTTAAATAACCCGATAAATTTGGTTTGGGTGGCTAGCTTTGTGGGGAGGATTTTTGATATTTCATTACAGTGCTAAAGAATTTTCTATGTTAGGAAGTTCTTCATACTTAACCTTAAATCTTGCTATTTGCAGCTTTAACTCATCTCCTCTTAATCTGTCCTCTGGGATCTCTCTGTCACATGATCCTTTGTGCCTTCCAGAAGGAACAAAAATAAAAGACTCTCATGACACTCCTCCCTGATAAATTATACTAAAAGAAATTTGCCCTGTTCCTACAAATAAATCCATAAGGAAGACTCCTTGGTAAATTTTAGTTTTCTAGTGAAAATAAGTTCTGTCTACGCAAAATTTTTCTCACTGAAGTGAAATGAAAGGTGCTGATCACCTTTGGAGAAATATTTGCATTTTATATTTTATTTATATAACAAAGTTAAAAGAGAAGTTCCAACTAAAGTACCAAGATAAAAATAAATGAAAAAAGTAGTATGATACACATGCAAAACTTACAAAGGAGTAAGCCAAAAACCTGTTACATGACTCTTAAAATTCTTTATGAACATCACGATTATAAAAGGTCAAACAATGGGGCACCTGGCTGGTTCAGTCAGTAGAATATGCAACTCTTGATCTCAGGATCATGAGTTCAAGCCTCATGTTGAGACTAAAGCTTACTTTAAAAAAAAAAAAAAAGCCAGATAGTTAGATAATGGTGAAATTTTATGAAGATTTCTATGGAGGTAGCTGTTGCTCCTCTGAATCCCAATCTTCAGTGTCCCAATGAGTTTGGGGGGAAGGCAGACCCTCACCTCATGTCAAGAGGGAGCTTCAAGAAGACTATTCTTAGAGTAAACAATCCTAGGATTTGGCAGCAGGCCAAAAATAGCTTGAGGCCATGCTAGAATCAGCCTTCATTTTCAGAATTTAAGCAAAGAATATTTCCATATGTGAGCCTAGAGCCACCATATATAGTGTTCTGATTATGTGCTAACAAGAGTACATCACCTATTGGGGGGAGAGGGGTATTGGGAGGAATTCATTTATATGGGAACACAGGAATATTTATTTTCTGGCACAGGGCAGTAGAGGGTCTTGTTCTAACAAAACCAGTATATATGGCCACAGTTTCCCAACAGGTAGAAACAAAGTGCCTTAGGAAACATGCACTTCTTTCTAATAAACACAAAAGCATCATATGAGCAAGCAATGGCGCTATGTGGGCTCTATATGTATGTGACTGCGAGGGAGCACCCACACAGGGACTCAATATGGCTGCCTGCAGAGGTTCATGAGACCTCAGTAAACAAAAGCCACAGGTGGACTACCAAACCACAAGAGTCTGAAGAGGGCATGAGCAAGAGCATGTTCAACTGGAACAAGAGAACTACAGATGAGGAACCTCCAACCCTGAGGCAAAATGGATGCCAACAGAACAAAAGAAAGGGTTCATTTTGAATATTGGCAGATCCCTTTCTAGGAGATGTCAATCAAGAACCTCCTTGCCCCTTCCCCAATTTTTCTTCCCTCCTTCCTGTTTCAACTGCCAGGGTCAGTAACATTGGCAACATGGAAAGGGCAAAGAAAGCACGCATATAATGTGCTATCACAGAGCGACTGGGAAGTCCTAGAGGAATGCTAGTCCTCAAACTTTTCTCTCATACCTTCAGACTTCTTATGCTTGACTGATTCCTGCACAATTTCAAAATCAATTTCACACACTGAAATCCTAAGTTATAATGTTCCTTCCATCTCTAAAATTTGGCACGTTTTGACATTATTTTTATGCTTTAATTTTGCTAGCATTTTTTTAAAGATTTTATTTATTTATTCATGAGAGACAGACAGAGATAGAGAGAGGCAGAGACACAGGCAGAGGGAGAAGCAGGCTCCTTGCCGGGAGCTGACGCGAGACTCAATCCTGGGTCTCCAGGATCAGGCCCTGGGCTGAAGGCAGTGCCAAATCGCTGAGCCACCTGGGCTGCCCTTTTGCTAGCATTTAGAAAAATCATGAGCTAGGACAACTTAAAATCTGAGAAGGAAATGTGAGAAGTAATTAAACCTCAAAGAACAAAGACCAAAGGGTAAATAGGAATAAAGCAGGATACACAGAAACAGGCAGAAGCAGACAAAGGAGCCAGATTTTCAAGTAGGACAATAAAGTATTTTTTAACTTAATTGAGACCTCATGAGAAAGTCAATGAAAGCAAGATGACTGACAGGTGGACTAAAGTCCCACCTCCAGCATCTATCCAGCACCCCTAAGGTGATCATCACTGCTGTGCCTTTCTGTAATGTGTATAACGAAAGATCAAGCTGTCAAGTGACAAAGCAAGGAAGCTAAGGAAACTGCTGGGATAGGAGACCTGAAAAAGAAAAGAGATCAAGGACACAGACCCAGGATGGACACTGAATCCAAAGATTAGAGTGAAGCGATAGGCCTAAATTAACACAAACCAGGGAAAACAAGCAGAAACCAAAGTTCTGACATATTCGCTAAATCCAAACCAGGTCAGCCACCAACATATTTGAGAGAAACAGGACACTTAAAAAACCAAATAGGAAGCCGTCTTCCAAAGAGGGCACTCTTGCCCTCAAGGCATGTGAAGATTTTCAAATTGGTGCAAGTTCACATTTTTAAAGGAACCTGTTTGCAGATCCCCTACACTTAGAGGTACTTTTTCTATAACTGATACAATACACTCTTCTCAAAGTCACTTTTTTCCCTATGTGTCGAAGAAAAGTTTACCTCTCACCCATCCCAAACCTTAAAATGTTCCAGAACCAGAGAGAATTCATCAATTCCTTTCATCAAAGCCTCAGAAACAGCTTCACATGCATACTTCTCAACAAGTCTAACTAAAAGATGCACTTCTCATCTATTTTCCCTTCTTAAAAAATCAAATATTTTAATATATCTGTGCCATTCTGAGCAGCTGTAAACCATTAATAATCATAGTGATAATTCAACACCACAGAACTATTTGAACATAATAACCTTAGGGTCACAGGAAAACATGTAATTTTTTACTTCAATTTACATAGTTTTTGTTGCTATTGCCATTAAATTTACTAAGGTGAACCTATCAGTGAGAGTTCTCAAGAGAAACAGGACCAATAGGAGACAGAAGAACTGGCTAGTGATTGTGGAGGCTGGCCAGTTTGAAACCTGTTCAGGGATCATATAGGCATGAAAACAGGCTCTTGGGCAATTACATGTAGCTGTTTATAAATTAAGGACTCAGATTATACTAGACATACATATTAGCTTTGTGAACTTGGACAATTACTTAAATGGGGTTCCTTGGCCTGGGGGTTGTTGTTTTTATATGTCATATTAAGCACTTACTTCATCCAGTTTAGGACAAGATTAACTGAGATAACATTTGCAAACCACTTAGGATCATTTCTGACACACAGTAAATCTTCAACAAATGCTATTATTATTAAGCAACAGGTATCATTTGCAGATCGTAACCCACCAATGCAGGAGGAACTCTCAAAATCTGCCAGACTCCTCTCTCTCTCTAATCCTCCTTTCAGATCAATCCCCAGGGTTCTATACGTAGGCAAGAAAACACTGATCCTTAATCCCAACCTCAGTTCATAATGGACAGCATCTCCAATTATTCTCTAGAAAGTGTCCTAGCACTGGATCCCCCACATTGCTTAAGCGTACATTAGACATTAGCTCTCTCTTTTCTACTGAGCATGCATCCCAGACAAGCCTCTTCCTAATGGTAGCTCTGGTTCCTTAAGGGATCTCTAATAAGCCTGGATCTCAGAGTTCCTTTGCTGATCTACTCAATTATGAGATAGCTTTCACAGTTTAAAAACAATTTTTTTCCAGACCAAAGGATTTTGTTTGTGTAGAGGAGCTATTAATGCTTTCAGGTAGCATGGGGTAAAAAATCACTCTGCTTTGACTATAATCTTTGCAGACTGGGTATGCCCACTTTCCTGATTCCTTTGGAGGGGTTTCCTGGTCTTCCTCCTTTTATTAAGATTTTATTTATTTATTCATGAAAGACACATACACAGAAAGAGGGAGAGAGAGAGGCAGAGACATAGGCAGAGAGAGAAGCAGGCTCCCTGCAAGGAGCCCCATGTGAGATTCGATCCTGAGACTCCAGGGTCATGCCCTGAGCCGAAGGCAGACGCTCAACTACTGAGCCACTCAGACATCCCTCCTGAACTTCTTCATATGCACTGTTCTCTTCTAAACCCTTCTGCTTCTTAGCCAAAATGCAGTTCTCTGAATTTCCTAAGGCTGCTTCTCCCCCACAGGCTAAATTATCTCTCCTAAGCCTTCTATCTGTAAAAGTCAGAAATTATTGAACTATCCAAGTGTTTTCCACAATTTTGCCTATTCATCCGAATGGTCACTTTTAATCATTTTAATTTATTTCTCCAAATTTAAGCCTTTGCATTTTGTCAAGTTGAGTCCAGGAAATAGGCCTCTTCAAAGAGGGAAAACACAAAATATCATATTACTCTTTCAACACAATTTTGATTTGATCAAAGATTTCCTTCAATTTCATCTTCACAAAGCATGGATTTTCCAGCTGAACCTTGCTCGTTCCCCATTTAAATTAAAAAATCATTTAAAAAAACATTTCAGTAATAATGGACTTTGAAGACACTTCAGAGAAAGAGAACAAAGAAGAAAAAAATACCACATTTCCATCACCCAAAGACAACCACTGTCAACATTTCTGGATCTTTTCTCTGAGCCAAAAAAAGAAAAAGTGCCTTTCCCACTACATGCACGCGTGCGCACGTGCATACACACACACACACACACACACACACACGTATATTAAAGGAAAGAAGAAAAAAAAAACAGATACAAGTGATTTCCTGACTTTAAATCTTGTACAGACATTTGTGCTAATTTCCCAACAACCTTCATTTCCTTAAGTCACCAGATAGAACAAGAGGTTTCTGCGCAGGCCGAGCGGGTCTTCCTGCCCCACTACCCATCAATTTTCCAATCTTAGTTCCCTCACTTTTGCAAACCTAACAGGCTTCCTACCACTTCTGTCCTTTAGATGGCAGCATGGTCTCTAGCACTTTGCTGCCTCTTTCCCAAGTAGTACAGTTCTCTCAATCAAAAGGAATGTTAAGGTTGAATTATCTGACAGAGTGCTGAGGAGTAGAAGTTGAGAGGGGAACGAAGAGTCACTGAGAGTGAACATGTGGAACATGGAGAAGCCAGAAGTTGTCTGCAGAATCACAGGCTTCCAGCTACCACATCTCTGCCATTGACAGTACACATGACAGCTGTCATCACCACAGCCCACTCCCTGTTACTGCAAGAGTCTGAACGACAAAACGTGTCTGTTCGTTCACTCATTCCTTCAAAATGTATTTACAGACCTCTTACAGTGTGTCAGAAAAGTAGGGTGGCAGCCAGGACTGGACAAGAGTGCTGTCTACTAGCAAGGTGGCAGACAGGAGACATTGGGACACAGGCGGATAAAACACCATTCTGTACCATTTATCCCACCCTCACTGATCATATATTCTAGTGGAGGAGACAGATGACAAGTATACAATATAAATTGAGGTAATGATAAGCACTCTGAGGAAAAATAAAACAGGGCAAAGGAGTTAGAAAGGGTATAAGGAAAAAAATAAGAATTTTTAGGGTTTTTAAAGGGTATAAGGAATGGCCGCTTCACACAGGATTGTTGAGGAAGGTTTCTCTCAGGAGGTGATATTCAAGCAAAGACCTGATGAAGCAAGCAAGGGAGAGTTACTCAGATACCTGAGGGGAAAAAAGGCTAAAGCCATGTTATTCAGACAGTCTTGGTTTGTTCAAGGAAAAGATGAAAGCCAGTGTGACTGAAGAAAGGTAAGCAAACCAACAGGCAACCAGAGAGATGAGACCTTGTAGGGCCTTGCAGGCCATGGAAAAGGCTCTGGAATTTATCATAAAGGTCAAGAAAAGCCTTTTGGCAGGAGGGAGGTTTGAACAGAGGGGTAATAAGATCTAATTTCAGTTTTAAATCCAAATTATGCCAGCTGCTGTACAGAGTACAGGTTGGATTTGGGGTAAGGAGAGGCAGTAGCGAAGTCAGTCAAGTGGCTATTGCAAAGCCAACGGAGAGATGGTGGTGGCCTATTGTGGATGAGGAATAGAGAGCAAGACTTGGGGGTGGGTGGTAAGAGGGGAGTTGTTTGCCGGGGGATTAGGGAGGGGTCAACAGTTTCCTGTGGGGCAGTTGGATTTGAATAGAATAGAATCACATTCTATTACAGATGCCAAATAGGCAAATGGATACACAAATCCAAAGCCAATGGAAAGATCAGAACTGGAGAAAACTTGAAAGTCCTGTGTATTTCTAATATTTATAACCAATCAGCTGAATAAGATCACCTTGGAAGCAAGTGAGAGCCTAAGCCCTGGGACATGCCAACATTTAGAGGGGCCAGCAAACTAAAAAAGAAAACCACAAAAAAAAAAAAAAGAAAAAGAAAAAGAAAACCACAGTAGTTGGGTGTTCCAGAAGATGATGTTTCAATAAGAAGTGATGAACTTTGTCCATAGCTTCCAAGAATTCAAGTAAATGCGTATCAAGAAGTGGCCACTGGATTGAGCAAGATGAGAGTCACCGCTTATGTGGGCGAGTGCACTCTTGGCAGATGTGGGGAAAGGGGTTGGCTGGAGTGAAAGAGAAACATGGTGGAAGGACACAGAGCACAGACATCCTGCTGAGTGTCAGTGTAAAGAGAAACAGAAAAATGAAACAAAAACTATTTATGCTCGTGTTCCTCCTTAAATCACTATTTCCCACAGTTAACTATTATTTTCTTTAAGAAGAGTCTGATATTAGTCCCTGTTCCAAAACTCTGAGAGCCAAGTGTTTCTCCGTTTCCCTTCTGCTTTGCCAGTCTCCTTGAAGGGCACATGTCCCAAACAGCATAGCTACAAGGTGAAGAAAGATTACCCCATATCAGACTTTACCACGCAAGAGGTAAGCACACTTTGTCACTAGGATTTGGGGATCGCAGCTGGCATAAATCATCTCAATGCTCTACCTCTGTTTATAGGCTAAAATCCTTTTCATCTCTTCCCATCCATGGTTTCTGGCTACACAAGTCCTCTCATCCTCAAAGGTAGTATTTCTCAAATTTGGTAAGTAGGTTGCCTGCTTCATGATGAAACTGTGCTTAAGTCAAGGAGAAGAGAAAAAGGATAATGTAATGAGATCCCATAAAAGCAAATATGGTGAATTTAAAGCACTGTCCTTGGATAGGGATAAATCCTCTCATCTTTAAGTGTCTCCTTTTATAAAATAGTGGTGATATTAGATGACAGAAGGGGTTCCCCCCTCATTATTTAGCAAAAATAAAGTCAGGTTTCTGTACCTTTGCTTCCAATGCTGTTTTCTAGATACTATCACTTTGTAATATCCACAAGTCTAACAACCATTGCTTTAAAGCATAACTCGACTGGCACCTTGGCCAGGAAGACTTCCATTATGTGCCCAAATCCAAAGTGACTTCTGATGTTGTTTATTTTGCTTTGATCCGTTGGCCTTTGAATATATTTCTCTCTCCTCCTGGAGACCAAATTCCTTCAGTTAAGTGATTCTTTCCTATTATCCATACTAAGAAGCTCAGAAAAATATATTCTTATACAAATGAGAAAACTGAGATCTAGAGAAATTAAATTACCTATAAATTATAATCACTAATATTTACTGAGCACTTACTATGTGCTGGACATTCTTATAAGCATTTCACATATATTTATTTATTTTGCCCTCACAACAAGCCTATAAGGTAGGCTACTATCACCATACTAATTTTGCAGAAAGATTCAGCAACCTGCCCAAGGTCAAAGAGGTAGTAGGAAATAGTCACTCTAAGGTGGAAATCCCAGTAGCCTGGCTCCAGAGTCCATGAAGTTAACACTACAGTACAGGTGAAAAGGGGCGTGACTTTTCACAATACAAGCTGTTCTTGTATTGTGAAAATAGTTCTTGGCTGGCATTCTTTTCTAGAAGGCTATGATTGCAAAATCACCTTTTCTTCAACATGTTTTTTAAAGTATTTATAATTTCAAGTCTATTTATCAAAAGAATCAATCCCTTTTATAATGTCCAGCCAGTACTTCAGTATAATTATCTCAGATTTCCCATCCCATATTCTAATTGTCTACATACATCTGCTTAGCTATAAGGTCTTGCTAATTCTGTCTGAATTTCTTTCCCAACTGTCCCCCAGAAAGAAAGAAAGAAAATTAAGTCATCAAATATTGTTCAAGCAACTGTGACCAGAAACTCAATAAGGTAGGAAATGAGCCAATAACATCAAGCATCCTTTCATTAACATTTTTCAGTACCTATTTGGTCCATCTTAAATAAAGCTGGCTTCACCTGAGAACACCAGATTTAAATGTGGTGAGTACCCCTACAGGTTGAATCCTTTGGGTGGCAGATATTTCATCTCACACTTTAAAATTCTGAAGAGAATTCTATACCTCAAACCCAAGGAAAATATCAGTGGTACCAAAAAAAATCAAGGACAGAGTGGCTGTCCTGTCAAAAAGGCCCATATGATTTTATTCTAAGAGAGTTTCATATTTTATTTGGCTGAAAAAACCCTCTTAGAAATCACAGAAAAAGTTTATCTTTGTACAGCCCCAGTAGGATATTACTTTCCTAAATAATGATCATAGTGTTAATATGTATCAAAAATACATTTTTAGAAGAAAAAAATTTTTAAAAAAGAAGAAAAAATTAACAAAAGGTTATGGAAGTCCTAAATTTACACACCTTCTCAATGTCAATGTGGTAAATACCCTTATTTCCCCACATCAGTGACAATCCCGAGACCGAAGTTCTTATCACAACAGAAAGTATCCCCTACTCCTACACTATCCCAGCAGACTTCTGCTAAAAATCCCACTCCAAGTTCTTCCTCCTAGGACTCATTTTGCAGCACCAATGACTTGCCCCAGGCATAGCAGGAGATGCCTCAGACCTCTCGTGTTCTCCATCCAGGAGTACAACCCTGACAAGTGTGTCTACAACCTTAACAGTGAAGTAAGTCTCTCTTGAGACCTTTTGGCCCTGTTTATTCATCAGTTGCTCCTGAATGCCAGAGACTCACATGGAATTTGAGACCTAGGGTCTCCTCCCATAGTACACATCACTTTTCTGAAAAACTCCCCTTGCCCCCAAATACAGATGATCCAAAAGCATTCATAATTTGCCGAGTGGAGAACAGACCTCATCACAACCCTAGTAGCCTTCCTGCCTCTCAATGAGATTGTTGAACATCTCATAAGAAATATGTTCTTATACCACCTAGGGAGTTGGGGTAACCCATCACATATTTAGCAACAATTTCTGGAAATATACAGAAAAACTCCTAGAAATACACATACAGGGGTACCTGGGTGGCTCAGTCAGCTGAGCCTCCAACTCTTGATTTTGGTTCCGGTCATGATCTCAGGGTCCTAAAATCAAGCTCTGAGTCAGGCTCCATGCTCAGATTCTCTTTTCCACTCCCTTTGCCCCATCCCCTGCTCATGCTAAGTCTCTATCAAAAAAAAAAAAAAAAAACAGAGAGAGAGAGAAAAGAAATACACACAGTATCCCACACACAAACACACAGTAAATATAACTGTATTTACTAAAAACAGATAACTCTTATCATTTTTCAAGTCATCACAAAGCATTTATAAAATTCAACTATATGTTTTGAGATTTTTCATATGTTCATGAAATACTACTGTAGGTTTTAAAAATACAATAAAAATATACATTAAAAAATTCAACTATATGGTCAGTGAAAAAGAAAACCTCATAAAGTACAAAATTCAACAAATAATCCAGGGCACAGTTGTTGACCATAATACAATAAAGTACAAATAACCAAAGTGTAAGCAAAAAAGACTTGTCAATTATAAAGCAATCACACAAATAACTTTCAGGTAATAATAACGTTTTTAATTACAACCTCAGAAAAGGTTTTTGGTGTGTGTTTTTGAGGTTAAAGCCTACATTTCCGACGTAAACTTTTTAACACCAACATTACTATTTACATTCAAGTATCACTATGCCTAGCCATAGACTTTCCCAGGGTTTAATTATTCCTGCTAAGATTAGTTTGGTTTCTGTAGAAATCTCAAACAGCTGACCCTTTAGAAAAGCTTGTGGGGGACATATTATTGCAGACCTTGGGTACATTCAGGATGAACCTAAAATATAAAATCAGACCCTGGGGTAAGTTTTATTACAAACTCATGACCTCTTTTTTAAAGTGTGTGTTTAAAAGATGATGAATCTTCAAGTAACTTCATACTAACTCAAACCATTTCTCCCAAATGGCATTTAAGATTTTAAAAATTGCAGACTTGCCTCTAACTTACTCTAATTTCCCTAAAGCATGTTCTTCTAAGAGCCAAGAAACTCATTTAGGCTGTTAATTAAATCTGTCCCCCAAAGATGAAACAGAGAACATGAAGTTACAAATCTAAATATACCCAACACCTACAACATTTTAACATTTGTAAAAGATGTATCTACACAGGATCAACTAAAGATTCAAAAGAATTCCTTATTCCTACACTGAACAGGCCTCCAGAATTGCACATAGGACCCTTAGAGGAACCATGACACACCAAAATAGAGGGGAAGAAAAGTGTATGATTTCAGAGTCAAATAAAATTATTCCATGGGCACTTAAAAACTCAGGCATTTTCATGAGGCTAAGAGATTATTTTTTATAAAAGGAAACATATGTTATCCATAGAGATCTTTTCATTAAACCCCAAAGTCTCATCTATTTGCTGGTTATAAAAATTCTACATATGGAAAATAACTGTAAAACCACTGAACTTGAAATTCAATGTATGTGCATATAGACATTGCACATAATTTCCTGGGTGTATAACTTTTAAGCAGCATGTAAAATACCTTTGTGAGTCTTGCTCTGTTTTACTTTTTTTCAGTGTTAAGTGATACCAAGTTTCAGAGTAACAGTGTTATGTCTGGGTTTATACTTGAACAGGGCTTCTTATTTTCTCTGGCCACACACAGTTAGAGGAAATTAAATTTGGCCCTAAGAGTCTACACACGAAGCACTAGGTGTTTTATTTACCTCTCAAAGAAACTGTGCCATGAAACAGTTAATCATCTGTCCATCCCTCTATATCAAGAAATTAGGTCCCTTAATAGATTACGTGGTAGAGGGAAAAGACCCACAGAAATTGAAATCAAGTAGCTCTACCACTTAGCAAGCAGCTCTGTGATTTAAGACTCCTCGGGATATCAAATGATACCTCGTCTATATTAAATGAGAGTAAAGATTTCTTTCCTGTCGACCCTACAGTATGTTTCAGGAGAAGGTATGAGAAAATGAATGTGCAACATTCAACAAGCACAGGATCCCTGTTGGGCACTGGGGAAGCAGTGGTAAGACACGGCCTTACCTTGTAAGTTTGTAAAGAGCACCCCACATCAACCACTTACCCCCAGTACAAGGGTAATGCTCCTCCCCCAACAACAGTCAGACTCTCACAGTTGGGATCATTAGGTCTGAAAAGCTTTTCTCCAGAATTCCTCAGAGCTCACTGCCTCATTAATTTAGTACATGTTTAAGATGTTATAATTTTTTTAACTTTTTATTGTGGAGCTTTTCAAACAAATACAGAGAAAAAGGTTAATAAATCCCTACATACCTGTCACTCTGCTTCCACACTCAACTCATAGCCTCCTTGTTCCAACTGGACTCCTTTCTGATGCCCCCTGCCCATTTCTGGATTATGTTAAAGCAAATCTCAAGACATTCTTTCATCTATACACCTCAGTATACTTCATTGTAATGTGTTTATATACATTTCCACATGATAAAGGCTCTTTTTTTTTTTTAACAAAATCACAATTACAGCATCACAACTAAACCTGACATTTTACTTAAAATTACAAATCCTGGGGCACCTGGGTAGCTCATTCGATTATGTACCCAATGATTTCAGCTCAGGTCATGATCACAAGGTTGAGGGGTTGAGCTCTGAGTCTAGCTTAGCCTGGAGTCTGCTTAAGATTCTCTCCCTCTCCTGTTGCTCTCCCCTCACCAGGCTCACTCTCTCAAAAAAAAAAAATTAAAATTAAAATTACAAACCCCCGGTGCTTTCTTTCCCTACTTATTCTCTATTGCCTTAATTGCTATCTGACTTACTCTACGGTTTGCCTATTTACTCATTGTCTATCTCATCCACTAGAATGTAAGCTCCCTGAAAGCAGGTATTTTTGTCTGTTTTGTTCTCTACTGTATTCCTAGTATCTAGAATTGTGCAAACATTGAAGGCACTCAGTAATTTGTTTCTGAATAAAAGAATCCATTGAAGTCATAAGAAAAGATTGGATGGGGGCACCAGGGTGGCTCAGTCAGTTAAGCATCCAACTCTTAATCTCAGCTCAGGACTTCATCTCAGAGTCCTGAGTTCAAGCCCAGCACTTGAACAGATTGCATTCATATGATAACCTTAAGACAAAACCCTACCCTAGCCTTAAATGCCAGCTAAGCTTTTGATCAGAGCAAAACAGCAGACTTTTCAAATTTATTCTTTCCAAGAAAACCTGAAGTCCTGTATTCCTATTTAATTGCTCAAGGGTGTACTCAGATGACAAGATAGAATGTTAAGGAAACAAAGAGACCTAAGAATTATTACCACCTTGACAGAAAGCAATTTTAATTCTGTTCAAAAGTTCTTAGTCCTTGGAAACACTGAGGAGCAGACCATTATTTCTGCAACTTCAATTCCTACTTCCTATTTATTAATAGTCTAGGAACAGGCATACGCTAAGAGTAAAATTTCCAGATTCTATTTTGAATAAATAATAATAGCTAACTTTGGTAGAGCGCTTATTATGCACAAGGCATCTTCTAAGTGTTTTACCCATATTACTTCATTTTATCATCATAATGACTCTACAATGTAGATAAAATTATCCTGTTAATAGATGAGGTTGAATGAGACACAGAGTAAGAACTCTCCATAACAGAGTAGAGTACAGTCAACATCCCTCCACTGGAAAGTAAGAGCTCATGACCTGAGCCCAGGAGTTCTTGGTCCACAACCTGCACTCTGAATCCCTGTGCTATCCCCAAAATATCACACATCAGCGAGCTGCCATGCTGCATTCTCCATGAGGAAACCAGTAGTGCAGCACCTAAGAGCAAAATCTTGGGAATCAATCTGACATGGATTAGTATCTAAGCTCTTCTAGTTATATGACCCTTAGTAAA
The DNA here is from genome assembly GCF_048164855.1 of Canis lupus baileyi. Lineage (NCBI taxonomy): Eukaryota > Metazoa > Chordata > Mammalia > Carnivora > Canidae > Canis > Canis lupus. The sequence continues at coordinate 27,910,427 of NC_132862.1, forward strand.
TTAACCTAAGGTTCAGTTTCTTCATTTCTAAAATAGAAATTATAAGGACACCTAGAAGACTCAGTTGGTCAAGCGTCTGCCTTTGGCTCAGGTCATAATCTCAGGGTCCTCAGACCAAGTTCCACATCGGGCTCCCTGCTCAGCGGGGAGTCTGCTTTGCCCTGTGCCCCTCCCCCATACTCATTTTCTCTCTCTCTCAAATAAATAAAAATCTTTTAAAAATAAGGAATAAAATAGGCATTATAATAAAACATACCTCACATAATTAATGAAAGCGTTAAATGAGAGAATCTATGTAAAGTATTCAGTTCAATTTCTGTCATTTTGTGGATGTCAATGCCACAGAGCAATTAAGAGCAATCTGTGAAGTCAGAACGCCTGGGCTGGAATCTCAGTAATGCCATTCACTCTAACCTTGGGCAAGTTATTTAACTCCTCTGTACCTTTATTTCCTCATCTATAAAATAGGGAAAATATCAGTACCTACCTCACAGGGTTATGACAGTTAAGAGTGTTACTCCATATAACAGCTCAGAACAGCACCTAACACATTATAAATTCTCAATAAATGTTAACTATTTTTTTTAATTATAACTATCTGTTATTCCTCCTTCTTCCCAACATATTTCCAAGCCAGCTTTCCATATCCCACACTCCCAGATGTTACACACTTAACAGAAAATTAAAATTAACATTTCCCCAGAGATCCCAAGAACTAACAATTATAAAACTTCAAAGAAAGGTGCCAGCTGATCATGTCCAAAATTTACAAATGCAAGGTCTCAGACCTGGTTTCCCACAAGGCAGAGAGCCAGCTTTAAACATCTGTCAGGCCTGGAGAGAGTGAAACTATCCCATCACAGAAACTCCTTAGCTTCTAATGGGGTCAAAACGGCATCCAGAGAGTGGGCGAGGATGGAGAGTAAGAGAAGAACCTGACCTTGCTTCCCATTTAGACATCCTTGGTTCCCTCCAGAGATGCTCCAGAGGAAATTACAGTGGAGAAAAAAGCCCATAAGAGACCCTGGTTATATGGTGGATAAAGAAGAGTTGTACTGTCTGAAGACAGAAATGTTAATTAATACACTGAGCTGTATACACTTGTAAATATAGAATTGGGACTGTGTGTATGCAATCTAAAGTAGGGTAGTCAAGTCCCTAGAATTCAAGAAGAATTCTCTGCTTCTCCCCCACTAAATAAATTATACAAGGTCAGTAGGAGACAAATATAAATTGTGAATTTTTTGACATCTTACATATTTTACTCATGTAACATACAAGCTGTCTTCAGTTGCCTCCTGTGCCCCAACTCCCCCACTACCAGCTTAGGAACACCCCAGGGACACTCACCTATCTCCACACTCTCAACCTCCTATCTCTGCCTAACGCCAGCAGATTTTAGATTCACCTTAGGTCACGTCCACCATAAAGCTCTAGCCACCCAAACCTCCTCACTGTTCCAACAGAAGTCAGATGTGTACACAAGCTGCTGTTTTCTGTACATAACCAATCCCTCTGCTTACAATATCCTTCCCCCCTCTTCTGCACCTGGTGAACACCTGCAAGACATCATCAACGATGGCATCACCTGGGGATCCTTGGGTGGTTCAGCGGTTTAGCACCTGCCTTTGGCCCAGGGCGCGATCCTGGAGTCCCGGGATCGAGTCCCACGTCGGGCTCCCAGCATGGAGCCTGTTTCTCCCTCTGCCTGTGTCTCTGCCTCTCTCTCTCTCTCTCTCTCTCTATCATAAATAAATAAATCTTTAAAAAAAAACGGCATCACCCTAGTAGATACTTTCCCAATCTTCTTTAAATACATTCACCCCTGCCTCCAAGTGGCACACTGTATGCAACCCCATTATACACTTTTTATAGTGTACTGAGTGGTGTAATTACTTCACTGTGCTGAAGGATACATTGGGGCAGGGTCATCTTCATCTAGGTAAACTCTTTAGCAATGAAAAGAATCAATCTGTGTTTACTGAACTCAAGGCATTTTGTTTTATTCATAATGTTTATGTGGTTCTTTTCATAACCTTTCCAGTCAATTCTCCACCTTTAAAATTTCATATATATATATAAATCAAATATTTCTAAGTACAATAACATAACAATTGATTTTTAGATAAAGCACAAAAATCTCCTAAATCTATGAAAGTCTTTTACAAGAGACAGGTAACAGTAAAGAGTTCCAGCTCAGAAGATTATATCGTCCATCTATTTTCTCATGGCTGAGGAGGAGCTCCACCAATAAGGAGCTCCTGCCAATAAAAGTTTGACACGATGGTCCTTCCCATTTGGAAGACAGCACATGTTTCCCCCTTCTCTCAGAGTTTTGTCCAGATGCAACAAAGCAGATTGCTTTAGATACCGAAAATTTTCTCTGGCTTGTGCTGGGGCTCCCTGCACAGACTTCTCTTTCATCTGCCTTCAGAGCATTTTCTTGTCTGGCCTTAAAAACCCCTGGAGATACTTCATAAGACTCAACAGACACAGGCAAGATCGGCACATTCCAACTTGATTGAAGGAAGAGAACAGATGATGTGCACATTTTTCAAGGCCACATGTACCTCTTCTAGGCAAAAGGGGCACCAACAAGAGAAAGCTGGGCCTTTACTAAAAGTGGAGGGCTTCCATAAGTCCTGCTGGTAGTCAACTGATTAACTCCTACTTTGAAAGAACTCAAACACTACTACTTGCATGCTTTTCACACTGATTTTATCATTGTAGGCAAAAGAAATATTCACTAAGGACAGTTATATATTGGAGAAACAAATGTCATTTCAAGGGAATATTCAATATAACTAAGCAATTTCTATATCCTTAGCATGACTTCTACATTTTACATTTTCAGACAGGTTCCATCAATTTCATAGGAGGAAAATTCTCTCTGGTGCTGATAGTTAAGTAACCAAATCCACTCCTTTCCCAGGTCTACTATCTTATTATACAAGTGGGATCTGATGGGGCACTGACTGCCCTATAGACAGAAAGTTGGAGTTGGGGGTGACAGGAAGGCAGCAGGTGGACAAAGGGGATTGCACAGCCAGACATTATTGTTTGTTTGCTGCATGGTAACAATTCAGTAAATCTTTTCTGAATCTACCTGCAAGTTGAACAATATGGTAGTGAGTGATCTTAATTATTATAGAATACAGGCAGCGCGGGTGGCTCAGGGATTTAGCACTGCCTTCAGCCCAGGGCCTGATCCTGGAGACCCGGGATCGAGTCCCATGTCGGGCTCCCTGCATGGAGCCTGCTTCTCCTTCTGCCTGTGTCTCTGCCTCTCTCTCTCTCTCTCTCTCACGAATAAATAAAATCTTTTTAAAAATTATTACAGAATACTAAAGCCCAAGAGATGCATTGTTGTCAGATATTTCAAAATACTGCATAAATAACTATAAACATAAACTGGAAGTTAATTACTAGGACATCATTTATTGGCCCACATACTACCCCCAGGGCCATATGCCAGGGATTTGAACACAGATAGTCATGTTCAAGCCCTGATTAAATCATCAAACTTACCAGGAGTTCCAGCACAACTCAATGGCATGACTCCCTATGCTGGCTATCAAAAGCAGCACTATAGTCTCATGGTTTAGCCCAGTATTCAGAAATAATAATTTTTCTGTCTGCACTTCCCAAGACTCCACAGGGTTGCAGGAAGAAGGGAGACTACAGACTTCTATACTGACATGTTACCTGGTTTTCTACTCTAGGAGTAGACCATAGTTTCCACAAAGCACACTCATGCTGGTAGAAAAGGGTTGGTATGAAGGGGTTATGCAGATGGCCCATACAAGGACGAGCAGTGACACATCACTAGTTAAGGTATGCTTGTGACTTGCCACAGAAAACCCTCAATCCTTCTCTCTCTAGAGAAGTTCACCCCAAATGCCCTAACTACATCTCCCATGAAAGCTATAGCAGCCAGAAGAGCAAAAGTAAACTGAACCTAAGACTCAAATTTCTTTTCTTTCTCCAAAGGTACAATGTCTACCACTGGAGCTATGAATTAAGTACAAAGCGGATGGACATCAGTTCTGCCTCACCTATAAAGTAAATTCTCAGCAAGGTGATTTCTATTGTGATTTCTATAAACTCCACGGGGCAGCTAACTTCTTAAGGAGTTTTTCTGAACCTTACAAATGTAAATGCCATTTCTCTTGCTGCCGGTCATCTCCTCCCTTACCCTAATAATCTCTCATTACCCCTGTGTAAGTATGGCCACTTCAGAACAGGTTACAAACTCTGTAAAGCACCAAGTAACACATAAACTCTACCACCCCATCCCTATCTCCAGGGCAAAGCCCCACTCTGCCTTCACTTAGGGAATCACCTTCCAGAGCAGATGCCTTCCATTACGGCTGACACAGGCAAGGACAAGGAATGCCTGATAAGATGTTTTCAATATTACATTAACATATGCTAAGGGAATAAGTCAGTTAGAGGAAGACAAATACCGTATGATTTCACTCATATGTGGAATTTAAGAAACAAAACAGATGAACACAGAGGAAGGGAAGGAAAAATAAAATAAAAACAGAGAGGGGGGCAAACCATAGGAGACTTAACTATAGAAAACAAACTGAGAGTTGCTGAGGAGGGAGAGGTGATTGGGTGATGGGCATTAAGGAGGCACTTGATACAATGAGCACTGGATGATACGTGCAACTGATGAATCACTAAATTCTACCCCTAAAACTCTCTCTCTCTCTCTCTCTATATATATATATATATAGAGAGAGAGAGAGAGAGAGAGAGAGAATTTTATTTATTTATTCATGAAAGATACAGAGAGAAGCAGAGACATAGGCAGAGGGAGAAGCAGGCTCCCTGCAGGGAGCCCGATGTAGGACTCAATCCCAGGACCTTGGGATCATGCCCTGAGCCAAAGGCATATGCTCAAACACTGAGCCATCCAGGTGCCCCAGTAAAATCTTTTTTTTTAATTTCTTTTTATTGGACTTCAGTTTGCCAACATATAGCATAACACCCAGAGCTCATCACGCCAAGTGCCCCCCTCAGTGCCTGTCACCCAGTCACCCCAACTCCCCGCCCACCTCCCTTTCCACTACCCCTTGTTTGTTTCCCAGAGCTAGGTGTCTCCCATGTTTTGTCACCCTCACTGATATTTTCACTCATTTTCTCTCCTCTCCCCTTTATTCTCCCCCACTATTTTTTATATTCCCCAAATGAATGAGACCATATAATGTTTGTCCTTCTCCGATTGACTTACTTCACTCAGCATAATACCCTCCAGTTCCATCCACGTTGAAGCAAATGGTGGGTATTCGTCTCTTCTGATGGCTGAGTAATATTCCATTATATACATAGACCACAGCTTCTTTATCCATTCATCTTTCGGGGGACACCGAGGCTCCTTCCACAGTTTGGCTATTGTGGATATTGCTATTTAAAAAAAAAAAAAAAAAAAGTCCATGGGACGCCTGGGTGGTTCAGTGGTTGAGCATGAGCCTTTGGCTCAGGGCGTGGTCCTAGAGTCCCAGGATCAAGTCCCACATCGGGTTCCCTGCATGGAGCTGCTTCTCCCTCTGCCTGAGTCTCTCTGTGTGTCTCTCATGAATAAATAAACAAAATCTTTTTAAAAAACAAAAAAAGAATTTTAAGTTCTTATCATAAGACAAAGAAATTGGTAACTATGTGTGGACAATCATTATATGGTTTCACTCATACACGGAACAGAAGAAATAGTGAAAAGGATTATAAGGAAAGGAGAGGAACTGAATGGGGGAAAATTAGAGAGGGAGACAAGCCATGAGAGACTCCTAATTCTGAGAAACAAACAAAGGGTTGCGGAAGGGGAGGCGGGTGGGGGGATGAGGTAATTGGATGATGGGCATTAAAGAGTTCACTTGATGGGATGAGCACTGGGTGTTATACTGTATGTTGGCAAATTGAATTTAAATTTAAAAAATTAAAAAAAAGAAATTGGTAACTATGTGGTGATGGATGATATTAACTGGACTAATTGTGGTGATCATTTCATAATATACATAAATGTCAAAATATTACATTGTATATCTGAAATATAATGCTGTATGTCAGTTATATCTCAATAAAAATAGAAATTTTAAAATCTTTTAAAATAAAAATGAGGGTTTTTTTTAAACAATATCTTGTTAATCTTTTTTTTTTTTTAAAGATTTTATTTATTTATTCATGAAAGACACCGAGGGAGAGGGAGAGAGAGGCAGAGACACAGGCAGAGGGAGAAGCAGGCTCCATGCAGGGATCCCGATGTGGGACTCAATCCCGGGTCTCCATGATCACACCCTGGGCCTAAGGCGGCACTAAACCACTGAGCCATCCAGGGATGCCCAATGAGGGTTTTTTTTAAGTAACTTTCTCAAAGAAAGGAATACCACATTCAAGTATTGCCTTACATATTGGGCCAGTTTAAATCCTAAACACCAAGCACAAACATCTTTGTGCTTCTCTTCACTACACCATCTTCCCAAGCCTAAACTAGGCCTAACACTTTGCTTTTTTTTTTCTTTAATGATTTTATTTATTTATTTTAGAGCGAGTGCAAGCAAAAGGGGGCAGAGAGAGAGAGAGACAGGCAGACGGCGCTGAGTGCAGAGCCCAATGCAGGGCTTGATCCCACCACCCTGAGATCATGACCTGAGCTGGAACCAAGAGCTGGAAGCTTAACTGACTAAGTCACCCCAGGCCTAAGATTCTTCTATTCTTTGTCAGATTCTTGAGGATGTAAAACAATCACTTTTAGACACCAAGTGGAGTAAATCTTAAATAAAGCGGTATTGCTTTTATCTTTACTCCCTTTTTGCTGAACACTTACAAGAAAGTTTAATTCTTTGGTGTTCAGGACCACACTTCATGTTCTATAACTAAAAGGACGCACTATATTTGTAAACTAACTAGGGCATGGCATTCAATCCAGATTTGCAGCAAATCTTCACCCATATTGCAAACCAGATGGAGAATTTAACTATTTTATAGCAACTAGCAGCTGTCTTCTTTTGGTGTTTATATGCCTAGAGTCAAAATCCATAGCCTGCTGTATGTCCCTAGTGAAGTAAGAAGCTTAGAAATGAGATCTTTCTAAGTTTTCCTCTGTTTCCCTTCTAAAATATTTTTAAAACATTAACCAGCTTGATAGTACCCCAAATAAGCCAACAGAAAGAAATCCTTTCCAAATGTAGCCTTGCATCTATGCAGGAGGTACCTCATTTTACCACATGGTGTATCTACAAATGTTTTTCTATATAGTTTGTACACAAACTGGAAATAAAGATCAATGAACTGCTCTCCTATATAACTTATTGCTCAATAGTGGCCATCATAAAAGATTGGCAACTAATCCTTACTGGCCAGAAAGACCTACATATGGTTCATCTCTTTCTGGTATACACTAAATCAGAGCCTTAAAGAGAAGTAGGTAGGGAAGTTCAATTTAATGCTCTCATTACACAAGACAAATGGTGAAGCAGATGGTAGTATATAAAGCAATTCCAGCTCTTTATCACTTTGGTTCTTCCAGATTTAAACATTTAGACCACAATAATTTTTAAATATATCCATGAAAAAGCAGGAAAAACAGAAAATGCATGCAAATTTTCCTGGAATGCAAGCCACAGTCATGGAGATGGAATTCGTCTGGACCTCAATAAAATGAGAGTGTGAAGACTGATCTTTTAATACAAAATTAACATACGACCCAAAGCTCTCTGGTGCCTTCTGGTACTCAAACAGAAACTCTTTTAGCAAGTAAGGCTTTTTTTTTTTTTTTTTTTTTTTAAGGCTGACTGAACCCTCAGCTGGATGGCAATCTTCAATTCATGTCATACACTTGACCAATTGTTTTAATGCTCATTTTGATAGTAACGGCCAAGAGCAGCTGTAGATTTAACAGACTGTGAAGCCCTCAGATTCGATTTCACTGTGAAATGTAGTCAGGGATCTGTGTGCAGAAAGACATTAACCAGTATGACTCCAGTCTCTGCCTGAAGACTCAACAAAAATAGAGAGAAGGCCAATGGAGAGGAAGGAGAGAATGAGTGGGAGAAGGCAGGGAAGCAAAGAAACACTTGGATCTTGGGTGCCCTAAATCATTACAGTGAATGAACCTGATAACATACTCATAGGAAGAACAGTAGCATAATATAAATACAAAGTGTACCAGCCTGGCATTCATACACAGTTCCTGCTGCAACATAATTAACGTGATAGTAAATTATTTCTTTATTTAAGCAAGAGCAACATCAAGTCATTACAAAAGTGAACAAATTGGGGATCCCTGGGTGGCTCGGTGGTTTGGCACCTGCCTTCGGCCCAGGGCATAATCCTGGAGTCCTGGGATCAAGTCCCACATCAGGCTCCCTGCATGGAGTCTGCTTCTCCCTCTGCCTGTGTCTCTGCGTCTCTCTGTCTCTCATGAATAAATAAAATCTTTTTTTAAAACGTGACAAATTTTTTTAAGATTTTATTTATTTATTCATGAGAGACCCAGAGAGAGAGAGAGGGGGGCAGAGACACAGGCAGAGGGAGAAATGGGCTCCATGCTGGGAGCCTGACATGGGACTGGATCCCAGGTCTCCAGGATCACGCCCTAAGCTGAAGGCAGGCGCCAAACTGCTGCGCCACACAGGCTGCCCCAAAAGTGAATAAATTTTAAATGAAATAGAAAATCATGCCACAGTCTTAAGGACCTGAAAGGTCTGACGTAATAGTAATGGCAAATTGAAGCCCTACGCCCCAATAGTATATGTTCCAGGGGGCTCCTCTGCAGTGGCTTCAATACATAAAGAACAGCATTCCCTCAAAAGACTACACTGGACAAGAATGCTCAGCCTTTCTGACACCACGTTGCTCAATCCTACTGTCTCAGAAGGGGTGGAGGATTCCGAGAGAAACAAATTTGGAGGCAGTTGTAATGTTCTCTCCACCAAGTTCCAGAAGAAATAAGAGATTAGGAAATCTTGAGGGAAAAAAAGGTTTAGTTTTTATTCCACACTTAGGGACAAATTGAGGTGAATTTTGGAAGAGGAAAAGCTTATATTCTGGGCCCCACTGCTTTTGTTTCCTTTCAACAAAGCAAAACAGAGAGGCTCTTAGGTATGGGACAAAATGTTGTATTTAGAGTCAGAAACACTTAACTCTGACACTTCATCCATCCAATTACTTAATCTCTTCACTATGTTACTAAGGTACAATTCAAGAAGAGACATAAACTTCATTTATTCTGCCCCTGACCTCTAACAATGACACCATAGACGCTAAATTCCAAGAGAAATCATCCCTCCTCTTATATTAGCTGTGGGGTTTAGGATGGGTGCATGTGTACATGCCTGAAACAAAGGCATGCTTTTTAAGAGCAAGGGAGCAATGTGGCAATATGGAAACAGATGTGAAAAGCAAACATGTCCTACAATAAAATTTAAAGAAATTTGGAGCTCGTATAAGACACATTTAGGAAGGGTAAAGCTAAGGGTTCCAAGCTGGAAGTCACCTTCCATCACAGAGAACCTTACCTCACCCTACTGCCCAATCTCATTCCAAAGGATGCTGTTCCCAGAGAGGTGCCACTCTCCTCCCTTAGTATTAGCAAAGTCTTTAAGGTGTTCTTCCCTTGGTGTTCACCTGTATGTAGTCAAAGTTCTCGAACTTTAATAGCTCACTCACAAAGTCTAAAAACCTACTACATACATCTCAAAGGAATGAATCTCTAATCATTAAATTTCAGAAAAGATCACAAAGCCTTGAAGTTTATGAGATTGGGGTGTCTGTGTATTCAGAATACCTCTCACATCATACTCCGTGGATAATTATATTCTTTTTCTACTCATTATACTAGAACCACTGCCCTTGCACTTTGAGATAAAGCATCTTGAAGGGCTGCTTTAACCTGAAAATCTCCAAAGAAAGGGTAAATCTTTACATAGAGAGCTGTTTACTTTTTAATTACTTATACCAAGCTTGCCTAAATTATAAATTATTTTCTGTTTGCAAAAAGCCTAACATGGTACCTTGCACATATTTATGAGATTGGTCAAAAAAATGTATTAACTTAAGTTTTTAGCCCTAGCTTTTCAAATCAATTCAAGAAAACAATTTCTACCTCTAACTAATGAACTAAGGGATATGGCATTACAGTTACAACCTCGAGCTTCTATAGAGCTCTGTCAATTTTTGTGAAAGGGTCATTTTCTAGAAAGGTAGAACCAGTAGCTCAATCGTACCACTATAATTCTTGGCATGTTGCTCCATAGAACAGGAAACACTCTCAAAGCACAAGGGGGGACGCCTGGGTGGCTCAGGGTTTGAGCATCTGCCTTCAGCTCAGAGCGTGATCCCGCGGTCAGGGGATCGAGTCCCACATCGGGCTCCCTGCATGGAGCCTGCTTCTCCCTCTGCCTGTGTCTCTGCCTCTCTCTCTGTCTCCCATGAATAAATAAATAAAATCTTAAGAATTAAAAAAAAAACACAAGGGCAGTTGTTCTACTATAGTGGTTTAAAACAAGGTTTGGACTTGGAACAGTGTTCAAACCTCAACTCTCACTTTCTGATTGTATGACCTTGGTCAAGTTATCTAGCTCTGCTAAAATCAGCTCCTCTATCTATAACTATAAAATAAAGCTAATATGCACCCATCTTATGTGTATGTGAAGCTTTTCCTTGTTCACTATACACAAACTTTTGGAATCTTCTATTATAATCCTCTATGGACATTATGGACTACAACTCATTGAAGCACCCAGGAACTTACAAAGTAAAACCACAAAAGACTAAGCTGGGAAATTAACCCAAGGACTCACTGACTTACTTTTTACGAACGTTCTAACAGCAATACCTACAATGGGAGTTATATCATTGGAAATGATAGTCGGAAATTCGAGATTAAATTTTTTCCAAGACTCAAATCTAAACTGTTTGACTCAATGACATTGGACTACAAATAATTTCAAACTTTCTATTAACTAGAAAAGGTGGTGAATCATTGCCAAGGCTTCACATTGCATCTGGTCAGAGAGAATAATTCATCCCTAAACAGCAGATAGCCACTTGGCCCTCCAAGGCAAATCCAAATAAACCTGGACAGGTTTTCTTGACCTCTGTTTGGTAATATGAAATCACAGCTTTGAGGCATTCTACAAAGTCTTACGCTCTTAGTGTTTGTGCACATCGCAGCTGCCACATATAAACTATCCAGCTTTAAGTGCTGCTCTATAGCCACTGTCAAGTCAGTTGACCCAACAAAAGAGCTACAGCCAGACCTGAATCCAACTCCAAACTGGTATTTCTGAGATGAAGGTGTCATCTAGAAATCACAACAGTGGTGGTGATCAAGAGTGACTGTTGCTATAGCCAACCCTCCACCCTGGCCAGAAGATAGCTAGAGGGAGCGTGTGGAAGTAGAAAGCCAGAACCACCACCCCCATCAGTTACGCCACTACAAATGCAGAATGTCTTGCAATTTGAGTAACACTTCCTTCTTCCCTCCCAAACCTCGCCTTCCTTGTGGCTACCTTTACCCTAAGTAATAAAGCAATCCAACAACTTTCCCAAGCTTCTGACATTTAATCCTAAGAATCTGAACCTAAATTTTAAGTAATAAAAACCATGCACTAATGAGAAGTCTTTGCAGAATAATCTGTGTTTATCTGTGTAGGGTAAAGTGTAAGCAGATTTGCTTGTAGCCCACTATGAAATAATGGGTTCCTAAACTCTCCATTGTCAAAGATTAGAGCCTCAGCTGGGGCACACCCCAACTGCATAGACAATATCCACATGGGCTGCTCCACATCACCCTTGTGGGACTTGGGAGGACAAGAATTATGTGAACATGAAGCTCACATTGTTTGTTGTGCCATGATTAATAAAGTCCTTTGTCTTCGACCCAGGAATCTCGTGTCTTCTTCCAGCATCTATGAAACTGTGACAAGCTAACTCATTAGCTGACAAGGAGGGCAAAATCTCAGACCCCTTACCAGGGATAGCTTGCATTCAATGATGGGGTACCAAGGCTTGAGCCATTGCCTCAATTCAAAATATAACCAAATGGCCACTCTAAATCCATGGTTACCCACTGGATTAGCAAGGCCACCATTAAAACTCTCTCATATAAAATACATAACGAACTTATATCATCAACACCAAAATCATCATCATCATCCAATTAAGAAATGGGCAGACAACATAAACAGACATTTCTCCAAGGAAGACATCCAGATGGCCAACAGACACATGAAAAGATGCTCAACATCACTCATTGTCAGGGAAATGTAAATCAAAACCACAATGAGCTATCACCTCACACCTGTCAGAATGGCTAAAATCAAAAATTCAAACAACTAGCATTGGCGAGGCTGTGGGGGGAAAGGAAGCACTGTTGATGGGAATGCAAACTGGTGCAGGAAAACAGTATAGAGGTTCCTCATGAAATTAAAATTAGAATTACCCTACAATCCAGGAATCACACTACAGGTTATTTACCAAAGCAGCCCAAATGTCCATTGATAAATGAATGGATAAAGAAGATGTGGTATAAAAAAAAAATGATGTGGTAAATACACACACACAATGGAATATTATCCCGCCATAACAAAAGAATGAAATCTTGCCATTTGCACAACATGGCTAGAAATAGAGAATACAATGCTAAGCTAAATAAGACAATGAGAGAAAAACAAATACCATATGATTTCACTGACATGAGGAATTTAAGAAACAAAACAAAGGCAGGAAAAAAGAGACAAACCAAAAACAGACTTTTAACTATAGGGAACAAACTGATGGTTACCAGAGGGGAGGTGGGTGGGGGGATGGATGAAATAGATGAAGGGGAGGAAGGAGTACACTTATCTTGATGAGCACTAAGTAATATATGGAAGTGAATCATTCTATTATACATCTGAAACTAATATAACCCTGTATCTTAACTATACTGGAATTAAAATTTAAAAACAAGAAAAAAGAGAGAGGGAGGGAAAGAGGGTAGGAGGGAGAAAGGAAGAAAGAAAACTAGATAATAAACCTCTACTTCGCATTTTAAAAAATATATATTAAAAAAAGAAATACAAAAAAAATTTTTAACTATCATGGTTGAACTCCTCTCTCTGCCCTTCCCTGCTTCCTTCACTTCCCTATAGTCATTCACAAGAATATCATCCAACAAATCTCCTGCATGGAAATCTCAGAGTCTCAGAGCTAGTTCTCAGAAACCTGACCTGAGCTGGGGAAAGCCTTTGCTTCTGTACATTCACAGGATTCTCACCAGCACTTTGTGATGGAGCCTAGACCTAAGTCTTCTGCTATTTACAACTTCCTTCCTCATTTCACTCCTGCATATGCTCAAATTTCAGACTAATCCATTAATGATCATTCACCATTAGGAATTTCTTATTTAAGTCACTAAAGGGCACATAAACAGTTACTTGAGATCAGTCTCTTGAAAGACTTCCTGGAGGGAGATGGAACATCACAGGATTTCAACTCAAGGCAAATTTAAGTAAAGATTTTGCACGAGTTTAAATTTCCTGAACTGTGTACATTTTCTGAAATGATGGTCTGCTTCTAAGAGAATTGACTAAAAGTTATCCAGGCACTAGCACCAGCAAATAAGGAGAGAGGGAAAGAGTTGAACAGTTCTGGCCAGCACAACCGTAATAAGCAGCCAATACAATTTGGCCTTCCTTTCATTTTTGTTTTCTCTTATACTGAAGAATTTTTTTTAATAGAAACAGAGTTCCTTTGCCTGAAAGCTTTGAATGCTGGGACTCTGGCCACTTCAGCTAAAATCGTTAATTACCTGGGTATTTTTTTTTTTAATTCCAAAATGCTACATTTGGAAAAGCATTTTGAAAGGAATATAGAAAACACTTGTCAGTGTTCATTTCCTGAAAGATTTTGCTTTACTAAAACAGGAACTGGGTTTCTACCTTTCTACTAACAGCTAACAGAGCTGGAAAATCAAAAGGCACTAGGGTAATTATGTTCCCTAAAAAACAAAAGTAAAAGCACCAACTCTTCAGCCTCAGAGCAAAAAAATCTGCTTACTATCAGAAACAAAAGTTCACCCAAAGGTAAATCAGAGTCAAGTGCCGGTCTCTTCAGGCAGAAGAACGAACAAATGCATCAGTTGCTGGCCTTGTTACAACACAGTGTTTATAAAACATTTAATGCAGCATTTCCTTGCCAATTAAAAGTGAGTGTAGGATTTACCTTTCAGTTTTAATATCTTTCCTGACTTTTATACTAGCAACATGAGCCAAAGGGATTAAGGAAACTATTGAATACATATTTCCACAAAACTGTCTTCGCTGGAAAGTATCTTCAGGGTAAAAGGAAACAATACAAGAGCCCTGAAAGTAAGGACAGACTGAATTTCCTTTGGATATAATTGGTACAACTGGAAATTTATTTGTATATTTAATGTAAAAGCCTGATTGTCTGGCCATCCCAGGGATTCTGTGAGCTTCCTAATACCCTTTAATAAAGCCTTTTCTGTTATAACTAGCAATAGAGGATTCAAACTAAAAACAGTAAGCCACAGAGCAACTGGTACCAAAGGCTTTGCAGTCCACATACTCTTAAAAAAACAGAAATCTTCCATTTTCTTCCTGGGTTGGGTGCAAAGGCAATAAAGATCTTATGACCTTTAAAGGACTGGCAGCTCACTTTACATGGAGAAGAGGTGGCACTTGCCTGGTCACCTGTTATAACCCAGAATGCAGCACCTATCACTGGCAACACGGCACCAGCCTGCTTCCTTAAAAAAAAAAAAAAAGAAAAGAAAAAAGAAAAGAAAGAAAAGAAAGAAAAGAAAAGGCCAAGCTCAATTTAAAATTCTTGGCTTCCAGCCTAATTCTCAAATAAAGAGTTTTCTGCAACTACCCTAAAAAAAGAGCTTCCTATATCTTACAGTTGCTTGGCTGAGATCACTTGAAAGTCAGACACAGAGTGTGACCTTACATTGCACAATTGCAAGGTACATTCATTTCGTGGGTCTTCTCTTAAGTACAAGTTAGGGAACTGACTAAGAAAGAAGGCCCTAAGAACTAGAATGGAGTCCACTGGTACCCCGAAACCTTCAAAAACATTAATCCTCCAGGGGTGCCTGGCTGGCTCAGTTAGTTAAGCATCTGCCTTCAGCTCAGGTCATGACCTCAGGGTCCTGGGATCAAGCCTTGGGTCAGGCTCCCCAGTCTGCTGGAAGTCTACTTGTCCCTCTGCCTCTCCTCCTGCTGATACTCTCTCTCTCTGTCTCAAATAAGTAAATTTTTTTAAAAAAAATTTTAACGATTTTATTTATTTATTTGAGAGAGAGAAAGCCAGAGATAGAGCATGAGCAAAGCTGGAGAGGCAGAAGAAGGCTCCCCACTGAACAGAGACCCTGACCTGGGGCTCTATGCCAGGACCCTGGGATCATGACCTGAGCCAAAGGCAGACCTTTAGCCAACTGAGCCACTCAGGGACCCCAGTAAATAAAATCTTAAAAAAAAAAAAAAATACAACTAAAAACTAAAAACCACTAATCCTCCCTTCTAGATGAAGTACTTCTCTCTTCCATTAAATCTGTTCCTGACTTGCTACAGAAGCCTTGACTATAAATGACTCATCACCAAATGCAGTCACTTCTCAATTTTCCCATTGTTGCATTCTTTGTGCTTCTGTACCTAAAGGTAGAGATATAGTCCACCATGCCCTTTGAGGTAAATTACAAAGTCAAACCATGAATCTACATCAAGAAACACTGTAACAAGTGGTTGATTTCTATTACCAGAAATCTGGAGAATAAATATGAAAATAAAATCTGAGAATGTTAGAAGGAAAAGAACATAACTTTATATTTACTAAGGTTATGAATATGGAAATAAATGCCAAAATGCGGGACCCAATGCACTAGTTCTAGAAAACCCCACTTGCTTCCAACTGTTTTCTTGGAAACCGTTTCTTTCTGAACTCAAATGTGGACTTGATGGGGGTTTATGCTGAAGGATGCTGAGATACCAGATTATATAATGTAGTAGAAAAAATTACAAAGAGCCAGAAAGTCAGGAATAATAAACTAAAATTATTATATACACTTATATATGTATCCCAAATTATGTCTCCCAAGAAGGCCCAAGGTCTTTACCACAGCACTGAAAAGTATTTAAATGTTGAGGTCTTTAAAAAGCACTATAATGGTTGAACCCTATGAATCAAGATAAGTGGGAAAACCACCTTTGGAATAGGTCCCATTATTTCAATAAAGATTATAGAATCCCAGGGAGGAAGAGGCCAACAGAGTCACTTAATCACAAGAGACAGGACTGGCTTGCTAACCATAATAAGCAGTAATGATAGAGTGGACAAGAATTTAATTTGCTTAATAGAGTTTACTCCAAAAACTATTTTATTAATGCAAGGCCCTCAAAGTCTACAGAAGTCTGACTAATATGTGTATATTCATGTATACGAAGTCAACACATCTACAGAATGAACAGCTGTGGAATTAGAACACCAAAATCACTGTGAAGGAGTCAGTTGTCCAGAATATGAGAGACAGCACAAGCAACAATTTCCCCCAAAGGGCAGCGACAAGCTGGCTTGCTATGTCTATTGACCTAAAACTAGATAGGACTATGTCAAGCATTCAGGCATTTTTTAATGATCACTATTACAGATTATCTTTAAAATTATTCTGAGGGGGAAGTCGAATCAAGAATCTCAGAAAGACCTCCAAATATACCTAACTCTTCTTTAAGAAACTGTGGTGCCACTCATTGAGCCAGAGATTGTTACTCCAGAAGGAGTCCGTTGATTTCAAAATTATAATCATAAATTGTGTGAAAAGTAACAAAAAGAGGCTACTTGAGGCCAAAACCCATGAGCCACAGGTAAAGCTATACTCAAAGCCAAAATATACCATTAAATGCCTTAATATATGTTAATATTAAAAATGAAATAAGTACTAAATGTAAGAAATTAAAACTATAACATCAAAAAATAACAAACCAAAGGAAATAATTATTAGCACCCAAAATTTAAATTTTGATCCAAATGCAATAATAAGAGGAAACATAGAAAACTGTTTCTCTGCAAGTATTTTTTTCTGCAAATATTCTTTAAAATACATAAACCACTGGCAAGCCTGATTAATGGAAAAAGACAAAAACAAGAATATACAACCTTGAGATGTAAAAAAGGTGATTGCCAAGATTTTTTTTTTTTGATTGTGATAAAACCACAGATTTTTTAAGTGATCTAAAAATCATAAAAGAATATAGATGCAAACCTATGGAAATTTGTTCAGACACACTTCAAGGATTACCTCAGATTCTCAAGACCGCACCTGTTTCCTGGAGCCCTCAGCCACACAGATGCCACTGTTGCCACCACCACCGCCACTTCATCTGCTGGCATCCTTGATCTCGTTCTCTCCTGAGGTAAGAACCAGGTCTGGAGACATGGCTTCCCTCACCCCTTCCCATCATGACAGAAACCACAGGACTTAAATATTAGCATTCCACAAGAGTAGGATCCAGCTTCCACAGCAAAGAGGCCAGGTGATGTAGGCTGGAAGGGCAGGGAGTAAACTCCCAATGGGGCAAACACTGGCCAATGAGAGAAGGGAGGTGGGAGGGAGTTGGCAGATAAATCCACCTCTCTTTCTCTCTCCGACCCACTATTCCAAAGCTTATTTTCCATACAACCTGTTTGGAGATGCCCTTCATCCTTCAGGAAGCACTGGGCATCTTGGTAATGCACCAACTTGCATCTGCTTCCCATCTCTCCCTGGTTCCCATCTCCCTCTCTTTCACTGTCACAGGACTGCACCTCCCAATAAAACAGCACTAAAGCCTTGCTTTAGCCTCTGTGTTCTGGGGATCTCAAGCTAAGACAGTGATAAATATGAAAATTTGGATGCATACTGATTTTCAACCAAAATAAAAATTACTACACTTGACCAAGTAGTAGATAGAAAGTTTGAAGAGATTAACAATCACAGGAAACACTGGATAGCAAAGTAAAGGTCCCATTTTTACAAGGACAGCTAGATAATATAACAGCTGAATTATATATAATTTTTAAGGTACAAATAATTCATATTTTATCTATTCTCAACCAAAGAATTCATCTTATTTTTTTATGCATTGTGGTGTTCTTATTAACATAAGTATATTCCAGAAAAAGAAAACTACAGACAAATTTTATTTAT
Source organism: Canis lupus baileyi (assembly GCF_048164855.1). Taxonomy (NCBI): domain Eukaryota; kingdom Metazoa; phylum Chordata; class Mammalia; order Carnivora; family Canidae; genus Canis; species Canis lupus. Next base: position 27,928,620 of record NC_132862.1, read on the forward strand.
AAATAAAGATGCAAACATTTTTAAATGATCTCAAAAAAATAAAAAAAAATAAAAAAATAAAAAATAAATGATCTCAAATAAATTCTGGCAGTGCATTAAAAGAACAACTCATCATAACCAATTTTCAACTCATTAGCAGATCACATCAATGTCCACATGTATGAGTAAACTCAATAACTTTCTCAATGTAACATAAGACACACCCCCAAGATCTCTCCCTCTCTCCCTCCCTCTCTCTTATACACACACACACACACACACACACACAAGCACACTGTGACCAGATGAATAAAACATACTAAAGATACATCTGGTTTCCTCCCAGAATCCTCTCCAGTTTTCCTTGTGCTTTCTCCTAGTCCTCATTCCAACAGAAGTAGAACTGGCTTTGGAGAAAGAGCACTCCATTCTGTGTAAGCCTGACTCAGGCATTGTAGGACTGATTATCATTTCTGACCCAGCACATTAAATTTCATAGCACTCCCAAATCACTGACAACCGAAAGCCCCTACATGTTCCCAAGTGTCCGTGAGGATAATCCATCCCTCATTAAGTAACATTGGGAGGAATTCCAGAGAGCTACCCCTGCCCCTGAATCCCAGCAACTACTGGGAACTCTCTCCTCCTCAGATGACTTACTACTAGCTTCTTTTGTGCCCCTCCATTCTAATCTCCCCTCTTCAGAAACTGAAGAGGACACCATCATTTTAGTTCTGTTGGCCTTTCCTATCTGAGTATGCTAGAATCAAGGCCCAGAAAATTCAGTAATATGCACCTCCACACAAAGTGCTCAAGAGAGGGATGGCTGGGTGGTTCAGCGGTTGAGCAACTGCCTTTGGCTTAGAGCATGATCCTGGTCCCGGGATCAAGTCCCACATCGGGCTCCCTGTGAGGAGCCTGTTTCTCCCTCTGCCTGTATCTCTGTCCCTCTCTGTGCGTCTCTCATGAATAAATAAATAAAATCTTTTTTTAAAAAGTGCTCAAAGGAGCAGCAATATCCACGCTGTATTCTATCATGCAGTTTTGTGGATCTATGTGAGCATTGAAACAACAGAATTTCCACAGAATCAAAAATATCAATCTACCACGACTCATTAGGTCAAAATATTTGCCACTCACTGGAGCTTCTTTCCTCCTCTGATGATCAGTATAACAAATGCTCATGGCCCAAGCTCTAGAGAGAGATGGGCATAAGTCCAAATTCCACTCTACATGCCCTTGGGCAATGTATTAACCCCTCTAAACTGAGTTTTCTTCATCTATAAAATGAAGGAAATAGTACCAATTTCATAGGTAAGATGTAGGATGCTCAGCACAGGGGCTACTATGCACTAAATGTTCAGTAAGTGTTGGCTGTTTTATTACCTCATTTAAACACCAAGCTAGCATATACTTCCACAAGCAGGTTTCCAAATTCATTCTGAATTCTAACCAGTTAATGCATTTTCAATGTTCCTTTTGCATATTTTAAGGAACTTTAGTTATACTTCAGTGTGATAAGAAACACACAATTCACTCTTGAGAGTTATGGTAAATAACCATCTCCTCAAAAAGCTCTGAGTACTGACAGCAGAAAAAGGATCACCACAATAAATCCAGCGCCCATCACACTGCAGACACAGAATAGCTACTTATTAAATCTGAAATGAATGAAAAAAGCTCACAATCATCTAGTGCCTTAGAATGGCACTCTGCTTAATATATTAAACGGATAACTTCTAACAGTCACTACTACTCTGAAAGTAGGCATGGTCACCAACTGGTCAGGTGTACCATGGCAGCAGAGATGCATCCTAAAAGCAGAGGTTGATGAGAAAAGTGAACAATAGAAACACTTATAGGACACACTAACATCCATGTAAATTAACAATAAATACGGCAGTTGTCAAAACTCATTGAATAGCATCCTTAAAAGTCAATCATTTATTTCTCTGTTTGTAAATGTTAACTAAACAAACTATAAACAGGGCAGCCCCGGTGGCCCAGTGGTTTAGCGCCACCTTCAGCCCAGGGTGTGATCCTGGAGACCCGGGATCCAGTCCCACATCGGGCTCCCTGCATGGAGCCTGCTTCTCCCTTTGCCTGTGTCTCTGCTTCTCTCTCGCTCTCTCTGTGTCTGTCGTGAATAAATAAATAAAATCTTTTTTAAAAAAATAAAAATAAACTGTAAACAAATAAATACATCATTAATCTTCATTTCTAGGTGCATTTCAAAGTGAATTGCAGACATCAATGCCTTTCTAAAACTTCAGCATGCTGTTATTAATTAGAGTTTTTTAAAGATTTTATTTATTCATGAGAGACACAGAGAGAGGCAGAGACGTAGGCAGAGGGAGCCTGATGCGGGACTTGATCCCTGGACCTCAGGATCACGCCCTGAGCCAAAGGCAGATGCCCAACCACTAAGCCACCTAGGTGTCCCTTAATTAGATTTTAATATGGACAGAGGGATGGAAAATGAATACCTAATACAGTAAATAAAGCAAAATGTTATTGGTAAAATCTAGATGGTGTTCACTGCACAATTCTTCAAACTTTTCTGTAATTTGATTTTTTTCACAATAAAATTTTGGGGGAAAATGTATGCAAAACCATGGTTATTTTCTAAGTATACAGACTGGAACAGGATATATACTGGACACACTAAACAACTACCTGGTGCACAGTGAGAATTTATTCATATTGTTGTAAGAGAACGTGTTCATGGATAAGAGGGGGAAAATGCAAGTGAAATGTGGAGGTAAAGGAATAAATAAATGAGGGGCACTTGGGTGACTCAGTCCAGTAAGTGTCTGACTCTTGGTTTTGGCTTAGGTCATGATTTCATGGGTCATGAGATGGAGCCCCAAGTCAGGAATCTGCACTCGGCATGGAGTCTGCTTAAAGATTCTCTCCCTCTGCACAGCCCCCTCTCTTAAATAATCTTTTCCAAAAAAAGAATGAATAAATGAAAAATAGAAAAGAAAACTCAAAGGATATATGACTAATTCCCATCTGCAAATAACTGCATTCCAACAATATTAAGAGTTTCAACTCAAATATATATATGAATTTCTTAAGAAATACACCCCATCTCAAAGAGGGCAATTATCTAAAGAAAACTGTCACCATCTCCATCTCTTCCCTCGCCCTTTCTTCCTCTCCCACCTATTTATTCATATCATTAAACTTCATTAATGTACTCTTTCAAATAACTAGCATAAACCTAGAATTGAGAGGAAAAAGAACTTTTCTTTTCAAAACATGGTTAACATTTCTTGCCAAAATATGGTTAATATTTTGTATGCAGGGTTTTTGCTGAATCTTCCATTCTTTTTTTATATGCATTTTCTAATTTGCTTTGACTCCAATTTGTCTTTCACCAGTTTTTCCATGATCCTTAGCCATACCGCTGGCCATAGTCCTTTGTAAGAAAGCAGTGTCCAACCCCTCTGTGAAAAGATTTCAATCTAAAATGGAATCAAGGCTAGAAAAGGAAAATCAAGGCTGTGTCCTCAGGAAAACAAACTTGAGGCCTGAGACACTAGTTTCCCATAAATGCCTAATTTACAGCCAACCAAAACTCATGGCTTAACCAATGAAGAGCTACCAAGAACCTCTCCTCATCCTCAAGCCAACGGACTTGCTGCTTGGACTCTTGCTAAACTCCCCCTTCTCTGCACTCCTGACCCATAAACATGGCCTACCCCAAACCCTCAGGTTTCACCTCTAGTGTGCTACAGATGGTGCCCCAAATTGCAATTCCTTTGCTATTCCCAAACAAAATCGGTTTCTGGTAGGTCGAGGCCCCTTCTTGCCTCTGTTTACCTCTTTATTTAGCTTGACACACACCTTAGGAACATTCATCCTCATCATATTTCACTTCGGGAATTACAAAAAAAGACACATACTCAGCTGTGTGGCAGATAGCGAGGCAGCCTGTCCTAGAGAGCGCATCACCAGGTTGGCTCAGAGTTCTGATGTCACCTTCACTGACTAGATGATCTTAGGTCATTTAGTCTGACGTTTGTTTTTCTTTTCTTTTTTTTTTAACTTTGTTTTTTCTAATCAAAAAATTGGAATAATAATGGCTATTTCACAGAGCTGTGATAAAAACGAAAAAGACAATGAGGCTATAAATATCCTATGCATGTGGTTACAAATTACCCCTGGGCTCGCTTTCATTCTCCACAAAATTTTAATTTTCTCCATGTTCTCCTGGATACTTTCTTTCATGTATATATGGAAGTCATTAAAACAGTTCCTGAGAGAAAGTTTCAGAACCTCACAATTGTTGTCGGGATGGAGTCTCATGCACAGGGATTCAGTCTATATGCTGCACGTTAAAGGATCTCATTATTGTTTAGTTTTGTATCTTTAATCTTCTCAAGTTACTTCATTGTATCAATTCTCTCTTTAGAATGAAGCATGTCCAAAAACTTTAATTCTTAACATGTGCTCTTGAAAATCAGCCAGGGATTGGGACCAGAGAAAATGAGTTACAGAACACATGACAAGATTTCATACATTCTTGATCTATCTAGTCCGCTATTGATATTTTCTTTTGTTCTTTAAAACAGCAATTTCCAGTGAGTGTTGCACATAATCCAGGGAATAAACCAAACAACTCATTTATGGGACAAAGAAAAGAAGAAAATATGAGAAAAGCTATTTGTATTTCTGCCTCATTCTTAGGAATTTCAATTTTTGTGTATAGCACTAATATATTAGTAGAGTATGTATTAATCAAAAAAGTTTTGAGGGGAACCTGGGTGGCTCAGTCTGTTGAGCATCTGATTCTTGGTTTTGATTTGGATCATGGTCTCAGGGTCATGGGATTGAGACCCACATCAGGCTCGCGTTCAGCGAGGAGTCTGCTTCAGTCTTTACTCCTCCCTCTCTCTCTGCCCTTCCCCCTGCCACTCACACACACTCTCTCTCTAAGATAGATAGATAAATAAATAAATAAATAAATAAATAAATAAATAAATAAATCTTTTTTTTTTAAAGTTTAGAAGCTACTATTTTGAACTTACAATGCATTAGGAAGTCCTAAGTTCCTTTTGCTCTTTGATTTATAAAATGAAGTTTTCATAATAACAATCTACACAGTCAAAAGAATTTCAAATATAGAAAATAATCATTCCATTCACTCAGCAGTAAGTGTTTTCTAGGACTGAAGTCATGATTTTCTTGACAAATAGCAGTAGCCAGTATTCTCTATCAAGTTCTTCACAAGAGATACTAAAGACAAATTAGATTTTTCTAACCCACAAGTCAGAGAAATGCTTGTGAAACTCAGGACCATAACACTTTGGGGTTCTCTCTGTTGGAAATAAGCAGAATCACTTGATTAAAAGGTCTAAGGTCACTAAGAAGTAGTAGAATTGCACCTTCAGCCCCCATCTTCTCATTCCCAAATCTATTGTTTCAATTTATGCTACAGCTACATCTTTCCAGGTATCTGAAAACTCCATTAAAGCATGGGGGCAATGTGGCATAGAGTTAATGTGGTTTGGGGGAAGGGGCGGGACTAGAGAGCTTCAGAAGCTAGAGTTTTAATCCTGCTTCCACTACTTAGCTCATGAGTGACCTTAGAGAATTATTTTAATCTCTCCAAACCTCAATTCCCTCATTCTATAAAGAGGACACAGTAATCCCTGTCATGCCTACCTCAAAGGTCTGTCAACATGCAATGATGAAAAGTATGTCAATGTAGGGGGTGCCTCGGTGGCTTAGTTGGTTAAGTCTCTAACTAACAATTTCTGCTCAGGTCATGATCTCAGGTCATGACATCAAGCCCTACACTGGGCTCTGTGCTGGGCATGGAGCCTGCTTGAGATTCTCTCTCTCCCTCTCCCTCTGCTCCTCCCTACTCTCCACTCCCTATTCTCTCTCAAAAAAATAAAAAATAAAAATAAAATAAAATAAAGCATGTCAATGTAACTTACAAAGTCAGACACTGTTTTTTATGAACTTCCATTCAGCAATTGCATTGGGGAGGCATGGAGCCAGTCCTGGATATTTCCTATCTATACAGTAAAAGGTACTGATACTCAACTCGAGCAAATTTAGACATCGTTTAACACAAAGCAATAGAACCTGCAGCTTCGCTAGCCACCAGCTGCAAAACACTGAATCTCTATCCAAATTTGGCTTAAGATTAACCCAAGCGAAGAATTTTAAAAAGGGCGCCTGGGCGGCTCAGTCGGTCAAGCCTCTGCCTTCGGCTCAGGTTATGAACCCTGCATTGGGCTCCCCATTCAGTGGGAAACCTGCTTCTCCCTCTCCCCTACCCAGCTCCTCTTGGACGCTCTCCTCTCTCAAATATATACAAAAAATCTTTAAAAAAAAAGAAGAATTTAAGAAAGATGCTAAGAGAAAGATGAGAGCCTTTAACCATCAGTAGCTATGGAAGGCAAATTACTATATGCCCTGAAATAAGAAGGAAAACAGAGATGAAAAAGTATTCAGTTTGGTATTCTTGGAGAAGTAACTGTGTATACAATTCAAAAGGAATTCATAAATCTTCCTGTTCCAAAATCACCATCTACTGGAAAGAAAACCAGAGTCATGTTGCTTCTTTCTAGACAAGCTCAGAAACTGTCACTACGTCTTTTTTGTGAGAAGTTATTGTAGCAAAAGAACTACTGAAGGAATACTAAAGGCTAATACATTCCTCAGAATCATTTAATTCTATAATATGCAGGTGGGAATTTTTATTTTAATAGCTATGTAGAGAATATTTGACCCTTTTTAATTTTTCCCTAGCCATTTTTGTACTCCTAGTTTGTGCCTCAGAAAAATGAAAAAATATGACTGGTAAAACTGACAGTAGAAAAAGAAAAACTTTCTCCATCATCCTCTGCTCAGCCTTTTTATTGCTCATGCAGATTGGCCTGAAGGGTTTAATAGCCAAGGAATTAATTAGAAATGTCTGTTGTGGCAGAAACATTGCTGCTATTGCTGTGGTTAGTGATTTCTCTTTTATCACAATTTTAAAAAGCTAAATGATCACCAAGTAGTAAAATGCTCTCTCAGTAGATTCTTCATTTTTCATATAAATTAACTGCAATTTCAGAGAGAGTTTGGGGCCATTTTTCCATTATGTTCAGTGGGTAAATGATCCAAAAGAGCTCCTAATATTTCTAAAAGTCCTGACAAGCAACTCCTTCCAAAGTTGAGACCACACACTAAGATGGATATTGAGATTTCTTACCTTCAAGATTAAGACAAATGATGAATAAGCCAAACAAAATAAGATGAAATGACCACTTTCAGGATATAATCACCATAAAGTTATTTAACACTCCCCAGACAGTGACCTGGCATTTCTTATGAGGAGAAAACCACCTCAGAATAACAACTATGGGAAAAAGCGTATGTAGTCCAAGGGATCAATAAGCATAGAGAGAAAGTCAATGACAATGAATATAGTGACATAGGAAATTGACCAAATTGGAATCATAATGAACTGTTCTGAAAAAAAGTCTGTCATTAGATGCAGCATCTTCAGAATCAGTACGACTGGCACAAATTAGGCACTTGATAATAATCGAATATATAGGATGAAAGGTTTAACCATTCTCCAAAGTTATCCAAGGCTTATTTTTCTCTAGAAATTTAATTTTTAATCCTTAGCCTTAATGGCTAGAAAAAGCTGCTCATATTCCTCAAGAACATAATAACAAAGTCCAGGCCTCTGACACAGACCATAATTGGCAAGGCCTACTGAGCAAAACATCAACTTCCATTGCTTTGAATGGCCCTTAGCACAGTGACATATGCATCTAGAATTTATTAAATACATTTCAGTGACATTAAAATATTCCGATATAAGAAATGCTACATCGAAGCACTCAAAAATACTATTTTCAACTCTCTAGCTACTGAAAGAAGCAAACCTGGAGACATATATATAAAGTAACAAAAATACATGCTTTCTGGGCCTTGTTGTCAGCAAATAAAGCAGAGAACTAGATAGCTGAATGCCTATAAAGTTTTTTGTTATGAGTCAGAATTAAATCTCACAGGATTTTGTGTTTTCTTTTTCCTTTTCAAAATGAGTTAGCATTCCTTTTCCATAGTGTGTTATTTGATCTCATGTGTGCTACTAATAACTATTTTTGTTCCTTTAGATGACAAACCTTTATCTCCTCCCTCCTTGATGTCTAGCATCGTCCATTCAAGTCATTGTGAAAACAGACTACATGAAAAAAGACAGAACCCTAGACTAATGCCATCCTAAGAGGAAAGTAAATGAGAGCAATGAGGCAAGGATTAAACTTCTCACTTGAATAACAGTGGGGACAGTTTTTATTCATCATGAGGGGGTATACAGGATCATCTGGGGGATTTTAAGACCTACCTTAAGATCAACCACTGAAATCTGCATACTAATGACTCTTATATTTCTATCTCTAGTCTAACCCTGTACCTGGACACCTGATTATCTTGCCCTGTCCCAGCGCCACCACACTTGACCCCATTTCTATCTTCTTGAGTAACCAATTAGTATGACAATTTCTGACATTGTTTAAAAGATGATAATTCATTTAGGCCTGGAAACTTGAAAAAAAAAAAACTTAGTGAGGCTAAAATCATTAGGAAACCCTTATACAGCATGTGTTCTGAGGTTTTTACATACATTAATTCATTTAATCCTCATACCTCCATGAGGTAGATACTGTCATCCATGTTTTTGCAGATCATGGAATTAAGACAGAGAGGTTAAGCATTTGGCTTAAGAACACACAGCCAACAATCAGTGGAGCTGGAATCTGAACCGAGGCAATCTGATTCCAAAACATATACTCTAATTGTGGTCCTAAAAATAAGCAAGCAAGCAAACAAAAATGCAAGATGCTGAGTTATCTCTTAACCCCTTACCTACCTGACATCGATTCTTTTTGGAATTTTGCAATCCCTTCCAGTTTGTTCTCCACTTGTTGAAAAAGATGCACAAAACAAGAGGTGAGCAGAATAAAGCCTACCAATGGCAACAGTCAATACAATCAGGCTGAAGGAATGACTGAATGAAATCCTGGGACCCTCTGTTTTCTCACAGGCATCAGTTAACAAGAGATCACTCTCAGCCAAAAGGCCTAATGCTTCCCTATTGTGCGCCTGGCTCTGCACACGGCGGGTTTTTCAGCGACCTCTTTCTAGCCCCAGCACTCAGTGTGATGAACCTAGAGATAATCTGGCCTTTCCCTCGTGTGCTTTCTTCTCTTGTCCACCTGCTCTTTTGCTGCACTCCCTGCAGATTCTCTCATGAAGCCATGATGGTGAAATATTGTTTTGGTGAAATATTGTATGCATATCCAAATGAAACAGACATCACTCAACTAAAAAAATAAAAAATAAAAAGGAGTGCTGAAACAGAAGCACCTGTAAGACCTGCTTGATGCTTTTTCGTTCCCTTCTCTGAGTTAACCACTATCCTGAATCTGGATAGTAGGCTCCACAGCTAACGTGGGGCTCAGACGCACCACCCTGAGATCAAGAGTCACGTGCTCCACTGAAATGAGCCAGCCAGGTGCCCCTTGGGGTACATTTTATAATTTTAATATGAATCTAGAAACAGCTAGATCCATATGATTTCTTTTTTTTCCCAGTTCTATATAATGTTAAACTTTATAGAAATGATATCACATTGTACATATACTATTCCCCTGGCCTTATTATTATTTATTTTAATAATAGTTGTAACAGCAAAAATAAACAACTTTGTCCCCACCAGACAGCTTAAGTAAAAGAACATTTACATTACCACGGGCGCCCCTTGATTCCATCCTCCTCCTCAACTCCCAGAGGTAATTCCTATCCTGACTTTTGTAATATTTCTCTACTTGTTTTATAGTTCCTACCACTTACACATGCATCCCTAAGACAAGTATTACTCCATTTTGCCAGTTGATTTTCTTATATAATGTTTGTATATGTTCTCCTGTGACTTGCCTCCTCCACTCACTATTTTGGAAATTCTCCCACACTGGCTCATACTCCCTTCACGTTTACCAGTCTACAGTGCAGGCTACAGTATATGGCCATGATGCACTGATGGAAGTTTATTTTGTTGTTTTAACCTTTTATATATCATACTTGACTACACCTGAGATATACACCTGAAAAAAAATCCATCTATTATTTTCTGTGACTCAAGTTTTCTGGAGAGTAACTTCAGTCACTTCGTATTTTCTCAACTTAGACTTGAACTCAGTCAATTCAGGATTTTGGTCTCTGATTTTATTCATTGAAGGGGTAAAATCTAGTCCATGTGGCATTATGAGGAGTCATAATTTTATATGGCAGGAAGGCTCTGGTCCAGTCATACTCTGTCTTCCACTGGCGTCCTTTAGGATGGATCTCCCCCTGGTTTTGTTACTTCTGTCATTGTTTTGGTTTTGGCAATTTGGCCTGGTGGCATCCTCTGAGAGATGTCATAGATGCTTCCTAAGAGGAAAAAAAAAAAAAAAAACACTTTCCAGATGCTTCCAGCACCACTCTATGGCACAAACAACTGAAATGCTACCCTAGGCCCTTTCTTCCTCCATTCACATTGGCCAAGAAACTTTGCCACAAGTTTTTGTCTCCCCTGACTTATCAGGAAAAGAGACTTGGAATCTCTTTGGATGGATGGGGCACTGAGCAGAAACAATAGAAATATGAACAAAGTATTAGGCTATAGAGAAATTTCAGTCTATCCTGAAGGCCTGAAGGATTAGGTTAATTCTTCTGATTACCTGAAAAGCAAAGGAAAGACTGTTCCCTCTTGGGGAATAAACTAGTAAAATAATCCAAAGGCTGAGTCTCCATCCCATAAACACACCACCAACATGGTACCCACTGGCCATGTGTGTAAACTTAAAGTGTGAATAATTAAAATTAAACAGAATTTAAACTTACATTAGCCACATTTTGAGCACTCAAATAGGCTAGAGGCTATTGGAGAACACACACATAGAACATTTCCATCATCACAGAAAATTCTATTGGATGGTATGGTCTTAGAGGATGCTTATATAAGAGAGAGCCAAGAGGATATTCTAAATAAAAAGCATTAGAGTCCCAAAGAGCAGGACTGTTGATTTTGACAGCAGGTGTCCAGATTTGCAAACGAGAGTAACTACATTTGACCTCAGCATCCAGGACAGCTAAAAGGCAGAAGGGCTCTTTCTAAGGACAACAGGCAGTTTTTGAGAGACCTCAGGAATCACTCCTTCCCTTGAACTAGATGGAGAGAATCTTGGGCGGGTTCTATTGTCACAGCTCATCACAGGTTGATTTGGGCTACAATGGAATGAGACCTCATAGTCTTTCACCCTGGCTGTTCCTCACACAGCTGACACCTGTTACAAAATGAAGGGAGGAAAATTGCCCTCTGGGAAACGTGTACTGTTTAATAGTATAATATAGGCCCATTTCACCAAGTCTAAGTAATATGAAGTGAAAACGTCCATGTTTTAAATATTTGTATTCCTTTTATTTGCCATTCTATACACTTTGTTGTTTAACTAGTCCGTCACTGAATGTTGGTATATTCTAACTGCAAATTTAAACCCCTCTTCCTCTAAGATTCCCTTCTAAACAACTTTATAAAAAGAACTTTGTGTAGTTCTGGGTTATTTGGTTAAGTCTGTATTTTTCTCTTTCATTGCATCAAAGCTTGAACCTGTGAGCCCTCAGGGGCCCTCCCTTTCCTGTTCCCTGGCCTGCTCTATATAGCAAGGGGGCTGAGCCCTACAGGCTACATTTCCAAGGCTTCCCTATAGTTGGAAGATCTGAGATCAGCCAGGGAGGGGACAGGAAGGAGCCCAGGGACCTAGAGGGAAGAGAACCCAGGGCACTTCCTTCCTCATCCATCCATCTTCAGGAGGATCTCCAACAGGGGCTCTTCTTTTCCCTCCATGGTGCCAGCTCAGACCAGCCAGGCCTACCGCTGCTGCATTTTTCCATAGGGTGCCTGGTCTCCAGGCTCCAGTAACACTACTTCTGCCCTCTGTCACGCCGGTCCACAAGTCACACTAGCTTCCTACTACTGCTAATATCAGGATCAGTTCACCACCTCCTGTGTGACTTCTCCATAATTCCATCTCCTGTGTAACCAATTCCTGCATTCAATGTCTCTCACTACCCAGAGAGGTTTCGGTGCTCCTGCTAGGATCTGACACATCTCTTCAAACTCTGTTCAAGCTCACATGGGAAAGCTGGCAAGTATCTGCCCCAGTTACTACAAAGTGCTCCCAGCCCTCCCAAGAGTGTATGTCTGCCTATGGAAGCCAAGTTCACAAAATTAAATCCACCCCCTAAATTGCATGCACATATGGTGGCATGTGCTATATCCTATTTTGTTTGGTTTTTTTAACTGTGATCTTCCAAAGCAAGACTTACAAAAACCTACCCCCAGCAGGCTACCATGGTTAATGATTCACGCTATGCTCCGTAGACTCCCCTGGCAGGGGCCACTGTAACAGACTGCTCCAATCTCACCGTCTGACTACCAGGCCTTGTGCCCTGCCCAGGGCTCATCTGGCTCACCTAGAAGGATGCTTTTTTCTGACTGGTCTTGGCTGAAGACTGGAGAGGCACATTTTGCCATTTATCTGTCAAGAAGGGGTTTTTCTTTCTAATTTGCAAAAGGTAATTTGTGCTTGACCTGGACCTCTACCTGTGTATCTATTTTCCTATTCAGATATACATAGTACTCCAGAGCTGAGGTCATCTAATTGTGTAAACTTGTAATGAGGAGCACAAGGGGGTCTGGGGATCTTATGTTAGGAGGGTCCCTCAATCCTCTAAGTCCATAGCAAATTTTACATTCCAGATCACAGTGCATTATAATTATGGGTCCATCTGCCATCCCCATAGATTGTTAGCTCCCCAAAGGCAAGGACTTTCAGCTCTGCATCTGCAAGGCTTACCAAAGTGCCTTGCACTTAGCAGTGCTAAATATGTCTTTACCAAATGAACACTGAATTATATTTTACAATTTACAGAACACTTATACATTTATCACCTTTAGTGCTCACAGAAATACTATGAGGCAATCTCGGTGATTTTGTGAATGAGGAAAATCAGAGAAGGAAAGGCCACATTCACTGTTAGTAATGCAGCAAGTACTTAAACTTGGGTCTACATATTTCTAGACCAATTTTCTATCACACCTATCCAATGACACCCCTGGTCTTCCTTTGTACTATCTCCAAACAATATTTTGAATAAATTAGGGGAAAGCGTACCCTCTGGGTGGGTGAATTACAAAAACTTTCCTCTGAGTCAACAAATCAGAAAAAAAACTGGTCCTGGCCAAGTGATTCTGTGTGAAGCACATCCCACCCAATCACACATGGGCATCCCGGAAGAAGGGCAATTTGTTATAATCCATCTGGGAAAATGAAGTTCAGAGATCCCTTTTGATTTTACCTATAAGTGACACAGGGCTCCCTTTATTAACTCTACTACACATTTATGCCATAAAAATGCTTTTCGTGGCTTTGTTTTCAACTTTTTATAACATACTAAAACTCAAAGCATTACTGAGGAAGCTTCTGATGGCAGCAATGTTTTACCCATATCCCAATAAAATAGGTATTTTATGTTAGTTACTTTCTTATCCTTTCTATCACAATCATCTTCAAATGCTTATAGTACTGTGCCAGATAATTTTGAGTACATCTACGACCTCTTTCCCGTAAGTCTTCCCTCTCACCTCAAAAGGTAGATTTCCCAGCTTTGCCTCAGTTGTTTTTTGTTTTTCACCAAGTTGAATTACAGTTCTACTAAAACAGATATGAGTAGACAGTCTTTTATCAGCTGTCAATTTTCCATAATTTTTCTTATGAGATCTTTAATTCTCTTATTTTCAAATAGAGGCTATACCAGACCCAACCATTTAGAAAGCAAACCTTATCCATAAACCGCACATTATGCCATACCAGGCCTACTCTGCTTCTTGTTCCAGGATCATTGTGCAGATGTCAGAGAGTGCCTTTCCAGACTCATGAAAATGGTGGTGGCTCTCTTGATATTAAACCGACCCCAAAAAAGGCAACTCTGAAAATTTTTTTCTTTCTTTGGTCTTCCCCTGAACTTCAAAAAAGAACCACATCATTCCCTATTTTTTTCCCTCTCCTTTACAATATCAATTGGGGTTCCTTTCCTTACATCTTTTTAGTGAACTGTTACAGACACTTCTGGGATTTATAAAATAATTTCCTTCACATTAATGCAAAAATTCTGTTACTTCTCCACTCAACAGAAACCAAAGTTATGACTCCAATTTTATTTTTCTCTCTTCTCTTCCTAATCTTTACCTCATGTTCCTTTTATCTTACCTTTTCAATTTCTAAGCCTTAAGATCAATCTTTTTGATCTATTTCTCCATACCACCCTGTAACCCTTGCACAAAACAGGAATCCGGTAATTTCAAACAGGGTCATGAGCACACACAATTCTCTCTTCTGTCTACCTTCTCTCATGGACACTTGGTGAGCACTGCTCTCTCCTTCACAGTTTAGAACGATCTTTAAAAATTATACATTACTAACACCTTTAGCCACTGAATGATACAACATTGATCTGCTGATGTTGACACTAATCTGCTAAGATCTGTGTATTTTTCCCAGTTTACCTGAGATATAATTGGCATATATCACTGTACGAGTTTTAGCTGTACAGCATAAAGGTTTGACTCACACAGATTGTAAAATGATTACCACAGTAAGTTTAGTTAACATCCGTCATGTCATGCAGATACAATAGAAAGAAATGGGAGGGGGGAAAAGGACAAAAATATTTTCTCCTTGTAATAAGAACTCTTAGGATTTTCTCTCAACAACTTTTTTTAAAAAGATTTTATTTAGGGATCCCTGGATGGCTCAGCGGTTTAGTGCCTGCCTTTGGACCAGGGTGTAGTCCTGGAGTCCCGGGATCGAGTCCCGGGATCCCGGGATTGAGTCCCACATCGGGCTCCCTGTGTGGAGCCTGCTTCTCTCTCTGCCTCTCTCTCTCTCTCTCTCTCTCTCTCCCATAAATAAATAAATAAATATTTTAAAAAAAGATTTTATTTATTTATTCATGAAAGACACAGAGAGAGACAGAGAGGCAGAGACACAGGCAGAGGGAGAAGCAGGCTCCATGCAGGGAGCCTGACATGGGACTCGATCCCAGGACTCCAGGATCACATCCCCGGCTGAAGGCAGTGCTAAACCACTGAGCCACCCGGGCTGCCCTCTCAACAACTTTCATATCATATGGCAGTGATAACTGGACTCATCATGCTGTCCATTACATCACTGTGGTCATCAACAGATGATGGGTAAAGAAAGATAAGAGAGTAGTTGGAGACCAAACTGGGAGTAATTGCACTGGTCCACAGAGAATATCATCAGGGACAAATGAGGAAGGAGCAGAAGCAACTGGAAAAACATGGAGTTAAGAGACCCTACGTGGCAAAACTACCAGAACTCCAGCCAGGATGTGGGGGTTGAGGGAAGACACAGAGGATGACTTGTGAGTTGGGCTTCAGTAGCTAGGCAATGTTGTCCTTTATGAGACAAGATGACAGGAAGAAGGGCAAGTTTTGATGTAAACACGATGCATTCAGTTTGGGTAAAATATTCTTCATCTGGAAAACAGTGCTTTGCTTCTGTTTTATTCGATTTGAAGTTGACATGTAGTATTTTTTAGGTACAGTAAGTGTGGGGAAACTGATTTATGCCTAGAAGTTAATTTTCTGTGTTTGCTTTTGATATCTAAACAGAAATACAAGCCTGGTACTCTCAAGAAAGATTCCAGGATATAAATATATCTTTTGAATATATTTTATTTATACAAAACATTTTTTAAAAAATTATGTATACGCTTTGTGCCATTTTTTAGCTATTGCCTCTCAACTCTAAAACCAATTCTGTACTGTTTTGTGATGCTGGGACACAGATTCTTCAAAATACATTTCCCAGACTCCTTTGCCAATTGGCTTCCTGTTAAGTCTCGCACCAGAGGGAGACTGGGAGGCAGATCAGCAAACAAGCAACTCTCTCCCTCCTTTTGCTTGGTGTTCCTGTCAGGGGCATTTTGTCCCAGCTACAACACCTAGTTCCCACTGCAAGTACCGTTGGCACCATTACCAACCTCTCTCAAGCCATCACTTACTAGCTGCGACCCAATCATAACCCCCCTCAGAGGCCTGAGCCCCAACTTTGCAGGTCCCCTATTCTGAGTTCTAGCTTTCGATGGTCCCAACCTCATCCCTGCTGTCTCCCTAAGACCAGGATTGTAGCAGCTACTTTGGTAATTATCTTCATGTTAGTTCAGTGCTCCCTTTTGTTTTTTCCTATGGAAAAAAGCACCTATGGAAACTACTCCCTATATTAAATTCTCTCTGTTGAAATCTTTAGTACAGTCTCTATTTTCTGACTGGACAGTGACTAATATACTTTGGGTATATAAAAATGAATAAGAAACTTTCCTACCTTCCAGGAGCTCATAAACCAGTTAGGAGATGAAAACAGCCGATAAATGTAGTTGTTTCTCTTCAAAATAGGGGACAGGCCATCTTTCTTTCCTCTTCATCCCAAAGTTAGGAGGTAGATTTATAACTGATGAAGTAAGGGAAAGAAAACCTGGAATACACATAGAGAGGACTGCGGATACGAATGGAGCTTGTCTGCCCAGCAGAGCCCCGAAAGGGCTAGGAACTAGAAACCTTGATTACCATGGAAGGCAAAAATGAGGGACCAGGCTGAACTAAATGTGCATAGACTGGCTTCTTCTCCATCCCATCCCCAGAAGTAGAGTGCTCAGCAGCCAGTCAACCCTTACCCCCCACCTCCAGGAACATAAAAATGATTTATCTCCAATGAAATAAGATTAACACAGGGAGTGAACCAGAATAGCCAGTGGCAATGTTGTTGCCCCACCACAAATTCTTCTGGAACTTAGAGATCCCAGCTTAAAAACAGGGTCCCTGGCCACACGCTCTAAGATGAAGCCTGTCAATAAAGAGGCCTCACTCACCTCCACTGAAATCAAATTTTCTATTGCATTAGTCTTCATTAAAAAAAAAAAACAGTCACATGTTCAGAATCAAAAATCAAATAATATATAAAAAGAATATAGTTCAAATACTCTCACTTTTCCCCACCCGCCCTGGTCTCACCTATTCTCATCCCAAAGATAACCTCTCTGATTAGTTTCTTGGGTATCCTTCTAGAGTTTTCACATAAACACAAGAAAATGTATTTGTATATTCCATTTCTCATTAAAATTAGTATATGATACATACTGGTCATTATTTTTTCAATATTAGCTATTCCGATAAGTATGTAGTAGTATTTCATTCTGGTATTAAGTTGCACTTCTGTCATGTCTAATGATGTTGAGCATCTTTTCACATACTTTTTGCCATCTGTATCAGTCCCTTATGGCTGATGTTGTGCATTACCACAAACTTGGTAACATAAAACAACAGAATTTTATTCTCTCCTAGTTCTGGAGGCCAGGAGTCCAAAATCGGTATCACTGAGCCAAAATTAAGGTTCAGCATGGCTGTGTTACCTTGGGAGGCTCTAGTAGAGAACCCTTTCCTGGCCCTTTCCAGCTTCTGGAGCTGCATTCCTTATATTCCTTGCCTCCTGGCCTTTCCTCCATCTTCAAAGCACGTGGGTAGTATCTCCTGACTCTTTCCTTCTACTTCCATCACATGTGAATGAATAAAACAGAACTTGACAACATTTTTATAATACATCCTTAGAAGTTACATAATATCACTTCCACAGTATTCTGCTGGTCAAGGCAGTCAAAAGGCCCTCTTCAACGAAGACATACAGATCACCAGCAGGTACATGAAAAGGTGCTCAACACCATCAATCACCAAGGAAATGCAAATCAAAACTATAAAGAGGTATCGACTCACACCTGCTAGCATGACTATTATAAAAAAAAAAATTAGAGATAAGTCCTCAAAGATGTGGAAAAGAGGGAACACTTGTGCACTGTTGGTGGGAATGTAAATTGGTACAGTCACTATGGTGAGCAGTATGGAAGTTCCTCAAAAAATTGGAAATAGAATTACCATATGATCCAGCAATCCTACTTATGTGTATATATCCAAAAGAAATGAAATCAGAATCTTGAAGAGATCTGCACTTCCATATTTATTGCTGTATGATTCACAATATTCAAGGTATGGAAACAACCTCAGGGTCTGTTAGCAGATGAATAGATGAAGAAGAAATTACACATACACACACACACACACACACAAAAAAAAAAAAAAACACTGGAATTTTACTCAGCCCAAGTATGAAACCTTGCCATTTGCAACAACATGGATGGACTTTGAGGGCATTATGCTAAGTGAAGTAAGTAAGAGAGAAAGACAAATTACAGTATGTTCTCACTTATATGTGTCATCTAAAAATAAATTTAACTCACAGAAACAAAAAGTAGAATAATGGTTACCAGGGAACTAGGAGTGGAAAAATGAGATATTGGTCAAAGGATACAAACTTCAGTTATAAGATGATTATGTTCTGTGGATTTAATGTATGACATGGTGACTAATCAGTTAATACTGTACTATATACCAGGAAGTTGCTAAGAGAATAGATTTAGATAGATAGATAGATAGATAGATAGATAGATAGATAGATAGATATAGATATATCTCCATCCTGAGGCCTACTATAAATTCACTCCCAGATATATACCCAACAGAAATATATATATATATCCCAAAAGGCATGCCAAAGAATGCTCAATGCTGCATTATTTGTAATAGCCCAAAGCTGGAAACAATCCAACTATTTTTTAACAGTAGAAAAGGCACATGTATGTACCATGATAGATGTAGCTGATTGAAGACAGAAGTATAAAATGAGTCAATTGCAACTATATGCCTCAACATGGATGAAACGGACAAACATACACACTGTACAACTGTATTTCTATGACGTTCAAAAACTTTAGTTTTGAAATCTAAATTACAGTGTTAAGAGTATTTTATTGTTTCCCATGTGTAAGGCACTATGGCTATAAAACTGAATAGACTGTGTTGTTAGAATTAGGATAGTGTGGGCAGCCCTGGTGGTCCAGCGGTTTAGCGCCGCCTGCAGCCTTGGGTGTGATCCTGGAGACCTGGGATCGAGTCCCACGTCGGGCTCCCTGCATGAAGCCTGCTTCTCCCTCTGCCTGTGTCTCTGCCTGTCTCTCTCTCTCTCTCTCTGCGTCTCTCATGAATAAATAAATAAAATCTTTAAAAAAAAAAAAGAATTAGGATAGTGTTTACCTTTGAAGAGAAAAATGGGTATTGATGACAGGGAGCTCTGGGGAGGCTCCTGGGTTGCTGATAATGTTATTTCTTGATCTGAATTGTGGCTACAAAGACTTAGTTGCTCTGGAGTAATTTACTGATTTTATTATGTACTTTTTTACACGTAAAACAACAAGCAAATATTTGTTAAGCACCCAATGTGTGCATATAAGATTGTGTTGGGCACTGTGTTCTTTTACTTATTTTGTTGGCATCACCCTACTGGAAGGAGCCCATTCTTACTAACTAGCTCAAGGGACAGTACAGCCAATGAGTACAGTCAGGCTCTGCAAGTCCATTCTGAGAGTGGAAAGTAGAGCCCAATCAGGCATAGCCAGAGATTCAATCCCTTTGATTGCCAGAATCCATGTTAGTACTTCCCAGTTCATGAGAACTCTTCTGTGCCACACTGAAATTTCCAGAGATAACCGTACTGCTTAGGGCCAGGATACCCCTGCTCCAAAGCTTGAGTGACTCTTGTTGCCTCAAGTATCTGACTGCGTCGTCTGGAAGCAGCAGCTGATAGGTGAAAGGAGAGCTTGCTGCAACCCCACCATGCTTAGGTGGGTAGGAGGCAGAGCCAAGTCTGAACCTGCAGAGAACTGTATTCTGGTTACATACCCACTACATTACTCATTTTCTCAACTATAAAGCTGTAAGAACACATCTATTAGTATTTGAAAAGGACTTATTTGCATAATTAAAATTTAAGGACATCAGTGTACATGACAGTCTTGCCTAAATCTAGACGGAAATTTCAGTTATAAATGTAAAGAAGTAAAAATATTTTGATTTAGGGATCCCTGGGTGGCGCAGCGGTTTGGTGCCTGCCTTTGGTCCAGGGCGTGATCCTGGAGACCCAGGATCGAATCCCACGTCGGGCTCCCGGTGCATGGAGCCTGCTTCTCCCTCTGCCTGTGTCTCTGCCTCTCTCTCTCTCTCTCTCTCTCTCTGTGTGACTATCATAAATGAATTAAAAAAAAAAGTATTAAAAAAAATATATTTTGATTTGAGGGGGAAAAAATAAAGCCCTTCAAACTTCAAGAGGAGGAGACAGAAACTCTACCTCTTGATAGGAGAATGGCAAGTTTCTAGAAAGTTATGTGACTTGAGGAAATGCTAAGTAAAATATGCCAGGCACAGAAAGACAAGTACTACATAATTCCACTTATATGAAGTACCTAAAATAGTCAAATCCATAGCATCAAAGACTGTAGTGGTGGTTCCCACAGCATGAGAGGAGGAGAACACAAGGAGTTGTTAATCAAAGGATATGCAGTTTCAGTCAAGCAAGATGAATAAGCTCCAAAGATCTGTATCCACATATCAACAATAGTATAACTGTATACTTGAAAACTTAAGAGGGTAAACTTCATGTTGTGTTCTTTTCATAATAAAAAAAAAATTTTTAAAGAAAGTTATGTGAGACAGGAGACACTCTCTTGATCATCTTCAGAAAATAAAATCTGGGGGCACCTGGCTGGCTAAGTTGGTTAAGCATCATCTGCCTTTGGCTCAGGTCATGATCCCAGGGTGCTGGGATCAAGCCCCCCATTGGACTACGTGCTTCCATTCCCCCTGTTTGTGCACTTTCCTCTCTCTCTCTCTCTCTCTCTCTCTGTCTCTGTCAAATAAATATTTTTAATGATGGGGATCCCTGGGTGGCTCAGCGGTTTAGCACCTGCCTTCAGCCCAGGGCGTGATCCTGGAGACCCGGGATCGAGTCCCACGTCGGGCTCCCTTCATGGAGCCTGCTTCTCCCTCTGCCTGTGTCTCTGCCTCTCTCTCTCTGTCTCTCATGAATAAATAAATAAAATATTTTTTAAAAATTTATAATGATTTTTAAAAATAAAAATTAATAAAAATTTAAAAAAGAAAATATAATCTGCTACAGTGACCTTAGTATTTTGAAGATATTAAGATAACCATCAAAAGAGCTAAATACAGTATCAGTTTAAAAGAATTAAAATAGATTAATTCTAGGGGATAGAACTGGGGCTGATCAACAGTAGGACAGGGACCATGATTTCTACCTTATGCCTTCTGTAATACTTTTTAGTCAAGTGCATGTATTAGTTTGATAAATTCTTTTAATATTGTATTGAGAGGGGCACCCTGCTGGCTCAGGTGGTAAGGCATACAACTCTTGATCTCGGGGATTGTGAGTTCGAGCCCCATGTTGGGTGTAGAAATCAGTTAAAAAAATTAAAAACCTTTTTAAAACATTGTATTTAAAAATATATGTAGTTAAAATGAGCTGTTCTTTGACTTATACAAGCTACCACTTCTGGTCTCACATCAGCCAGCGCTTAGAATGCAGCTTCTTCACTGGTTTCCTTTAAAAAAAATTTTTTTTAATTAAAATTTTTAAAAAATCATTCCAAATTTGGTGATTATTTAACATCTTTATGGAGATTTATAGGACCATGGAAAAGGATCATATCACATAAAATCAATTGTTAGACTGAAGTTTTCTTAAATATGTTTTTTTAAAAATTTATCAAACATGAATTTGATTTTTTTTTTTATGAATTTGATTTTTAAAGTTCAAACACTACTGGCTTGTGGTGAAAAGCAATTGCCTTGCCCCACTTGCTTTCCATTCCCAGTCTATTCTGAAGAGCCAACCTCTTTTCATTCTTCTCAATTAATTCTGCATTTATTTTCTTCTGGTGGTTTTTACTTGAAAGTCCTCCATTTGAAATTTCTGTCCTCCTTCCATGTCTCCTCTCTCTGTCTTCTCAATTTTACCTGCCCCCTCTTGCCCAAGAGGAACCGTGCCAAGACTTCTCTGGGTCTCTGAGTCCTGGAACAACTGCCTTCTCAGTCCTGAGGGCTCAGCCGCAGCTCTGGAGCAAGCTTACCAAATTACCCCTCTTCGAAGGTTTGGACCTCCCCACAAGGAATTTGATAGCTGCTGCTCGTAAAGGGAAGTTTCTCCTTATTTTACACAAATTAGTAAGATATATAGTATAATCAATCATGGAAATACATTCAATGCTCAGAAAAAACTCCAAGAATGGTTAACTCTAATCTTGAAATCAAGATAACACTTTCCGGAAGGGAAAAAATAGTTTGGTAAGCGGGGAAGGTTTTTCAGATAGACAGAAAAGACTGGAAATGGTAAAATCACACAGTGTCTTAAGGGAACCTATATTTTTGCAGCATAAAATTCAAGAGGAGAAAATGTGAGAAATGAGCCTAAAAAAGTTAATAAGAGTCAGATGGTCCTTATATGTGAGTGAGGCTAAGGAGCTGGACTTGGGCCCACAATCCAGGAGTTGAAAATTTAAATGCCTATAAATGCCAAACAGATCGTGTAAATGAGTAAAATGAAATGATGTAAATGAAAAAAAAGACAGGAAGTGTACGATCCTGTGGGAAACTAGGGAAACTGTGCCCTTCCAAATGGAACAGTTTAATTATTTTTACACAAAATAGAAGGGTAGTGTTGCCAGAGCTTCCAGCGTTTTAGTAATAGCAGAATATCCAGATTTTTTTGTCAAATTCTCCAATTTTTAAATGTTGGCAACTATTACATGGTTTTTCTTTTATCAGGCTCAAAGGACATGGTAAAAAAAATATTATATATATATATACATGTATGTAAAGTATTATATATGAATTTAATAATAGCAGAATATTCAGATTTTTCTATCAAATTCTCCAATTTTTAAATATTGGCAACTATTACATAGTTTTTCTTTTTTCAGGCTCAAAGTATGTGGTCAAAAAATATAGATATAACATTTTTCGTATGTATATATATATATATATATGCTTGAAAGCTGGTTCTAGCTAACGGACCACAAGTTTTTACCTATTTTAGAAGCAATAAGAGAACGACCATTATAAAACTTTAAGACAGGGTGGAGCCATGGTCAGTTTGACAGTTTTAAAGATCACCCTGGTGGAAGAATGTAGAATGGATTGATTGGGAGAGTGAGAAATTGAAACTGAACATAGAGAGTCAAGTGTGAAGGCTTTTACAAGCCATCATTGATAGTAGATGTGCTGAAAGTTTAAGGCATCATGTTTACATAATCAATTGTTACTTTTCAATGCAAGTAGTGAAACAGTCCTGAGCATTCCACCAGAATTAGACCCCAAATGATCACGGAGAACCTTATTTCTGTAAATCTTGGGTGTTATACTTCCAGAGACAGAATGGATTTATCTCTTCATTAGTTTCCAGGATGGCTTCTTTTTTTCTCCCTCTCTTAAAGATATTTGCCAATAGTAATAAAAGAAAAGATTGTACATCTGGCTTTAGAAAGACAGCTTGTTGAACCTCTACCCTCTGCTTCTGTATTATATCAATCGCAGAAGCAGATATTTTCTGCACACGGTTCCCATGTGCCCACATCTCTGAATGTAAAATAAACAGTACAGGCCATGAAAACAGAGTGTTTTAAACAGAGCATTCCAGCTGGGAAAACTGTCTAAACATAATCTTTATTTTTATAGTCATTTAAAGCTGTCCTTTATCTATTAAATTAACTTTAAAAAAGGAGAAAATGGGGAAGTAAGAGGGGTGGAGGAAAAAGAAAGAGCTTGCTTATTCATCTGTTTTTCTGTGACACCTAATATTTCCATTGCTTTATGCTTAGATGTTAATATATATATTTCCAGAACAAAATTATTATATCTAGGCAAAGACAGAAAAATTTTAGCCACTTTCAGTATATTTTTAAGATCTTTTTAAATCCAATCTGCTCAAGACAGATCAAATGCTATCTTTGTCTCATGTTCTAACCAATTTATTGAATCAGTAAGAACCAACATTCCCTAGTTCTTTCTTTTTTAACCAATGTTCCCTAGTCATGTAGATAGAACCTTTCAGGTACTGGCCAAGCTTTAGCCCCACTCTATGTCATGAGTTTGCAGGGTATGCCCAGGCATCAAGTCCAGTTCACTTGTCCCAGAATGAAAAGGAAAGGAGATACCCCATCAGTATCACATTGCTTGCCCAGCAAGCTTTGAAGATAGCCTAGGCTTTAGTGACGTTATCAACTATTTGGCCCCTAAGCAGCATGTGAAGAAGTCAAGGGTTCATACACAGGAAGAGAGCTCTGGCCTGCTTTCCCACCAAATCCTGAGTTCTGGGCTCTGTTCCCACTTTTTTTTCTAAGCTGTTTTATGTCTCATAAAGACATGTATGGATAGGACCCTGGCATCAGAGACCCTACTCTCACCACTGTAAAATTCCCTTTCTCCACGGAGAAAAAATCAACACTGCCACCCACTTATTCCTGCATCTATCCGTGGAGTTTCAGCTTAAAGAGAGTATAGTTCATTCCCATCTTTGAGTTCAGAATAGAGAGAAAATTCCTGTGAATCTTTCTGGAGTTATGACAAAGGGAGATGTGTTCCAGATATCCTGAGTTGAAAACTGGAATGCATTTTCTCATAGAAACAATCATTAGCTTCCCAGGCCAGTTCATAAAATCCTACTTAATCTATTATGTTCTCAGAATATTCCAGAACTTTCTATGTAACCCATCTGCTCTGTTCTCAGTTTATTTTTCTTTTTTAACTGAGTAGCATGAATAAAACCCTGCTTTGCCAAATCCTCCAAGCTTCTCCACTCAAATTTACAAAGTTCCATGTGTGCAACCCACCAGATATTAAAAACCTATGCAGGCTCAGCTGATGAGTTTTGCAGTCCCAGTTTTGCCTGCCCTACCTCAGGCCAGCAACAAAGTGTAGGTATGTTCAACAGCTCTTTCCTTTCCTTCTGTCCTTCAGCTGTCGTGGAAAATGCAAGAAAGTTTGAGGCCTGTTATTTTAGATGGTAGCCTGCCAGAGACAGGCCCACTTATATATGTAAATTTTATATGTGTTATCAATTTATTAACGGGAAAAGAATGGATTGCTGGTGGAGATGAGAAAACCATTCACTGTATGGAAAAAAAAAAAAACATCATTCTTCTGGATTTTAAGATTCCTCTCCCTCATGTCACTAGAGAGAAGAGGGAAAAATAGAGAGGAGTACTGGACCCTCGTAATGTATAGACTGGACAATTTGAACAGAGCTTATCAAAGTCTCCATATGGACCAGTGACCTCCTGGTGTATAATCCACAGCTGGCACACATGAAGGGTGATGAATGATCTACAAGGATCAGCTTGGCTTCCATTGGCTCCTTCAACACAGCCACCGGGATCCCTGGGTGGTGCAGCGGTTTGGCGCCTGCCTTTGGCCCAGGGCGCGATACTGGAGACCCAGGATCGAATCGGTCTCCCGGTGCATGGAGTCTGCTTCTCCCTCTGCCTGTGTCTCTGCCTCTCTCTCTCTCTTTGTGTGACTATCATAAATAAATTTTTTAAAAAATTAAAAAAAAAAAAAAAAACACAGCCACCAGTGAAAGTCAACATGCTCCTAAAGCTGACCCCCCAGATGAGGACTTCTTATCCTCCCGCTCTGATCTCCTACAAGGAAGACTCCACCCCTCTGGGCCTACATATCCTCCGTTGATCTTCTCAGGGGTGCAGATGAGAGGATCTCATTATTCTCTAGTTTCCTGCTAATTGTCTAACAACAGTATCAAATCTATGTCTCCTCCTCACGGGTCCTGTCTTTTGACTCTCAAAACCCCATTTTGAGGAAGAAAGTTTTTTTTTTAAACCTAAGATTCTGTTATTTCTTGCTCTCTTCTTCTCAAGGCAATGAGGACCACTTTAGAGTAACGAGTGGATATAACATAAGGAAGTGGAAAGCAAAGAACATGAAAATGATTGTTTCTAGAAATCAAATGGTTGCACGTCAGTAATCCACCACTATCCTTAAATGATCAGAGAAAAGAGAGGTCGAGCTCCCCTTATTTAAAAAATAGATAGATAAATAAATAAATAGATAAATAGATAAATAGATAGATAGATAGATAGATAAATAAATAAATAAATAAATAAATAAATAAATAAATAAATAAATGGCTGGTAAAGTCTCTGATTGGTCCAACTAAATTCTCCCATCCCTGTGCAAGCACTGGCTAGGTAAATGAGGTACTCTGAGAAGCCAACCCTGTGGAAGGGAGAGCCTTACCAAAAATCATATATTTAGTCAAAGGAATTACCAACAGTTCTCTCCAAAAGAAGGTGTAAGCACTTTTCAAATCAAGTAAAAGTGCTTACTACACAGAAGACTATTCTCTAAGTTCACTTCCTAGAGGTGTTTATTTTTTTTTTTTTTTTTTTTTTTTTTTTTTCCTAGAGGTGTTTAAACAAATGCTTGAAGCAAGATACTTGGAATGTCTTCCTCAACTGGAGAGAACACAAGCCTACCAAAATATACATTAGATATACATTTTATGTATAATGTGTATATATACAAAAAAAATTGTGTGTACATATATAATGTGTGTGTGTGTATATATATATATATAGAGAGAGAGAGAGAGACCCCCTGTGCTATATAAGTGAGATCATTCTTGAGGAAGTTTCTCGAGAATGATTCCAGCTCTCAGTGTCCCCGGCAGCCGCGTAGATCTGTCCCCTGCTTCAACAGTAGACGGAAAAGACTCCGTGACACCCCCTCTTCCAGCCTCTGACCACCCCCCAACCTCCTTCCCAGGCTCAACCTCCAGGACCACCTTCTCTGCCATCCTCTGCCCCCAGGGCAGCCCGAGGCCTTTTTTTTAAAATTTTTATTTATTTATGATAGTCACACAGAGAGAGAGAGAGAGAGGCAGAGACACAGGCAGAGGGAGAAGCAGGCTCCATGCACCGGGAGCTCGACGTGGGATTCGATCCCCGGTCTCCAGGATCGCGCCCTGGGCCAAAGGCAGGCGCTAAACCGCTGCGCCACCCAGGGACCCTGGCCCGAGGCCTTCCTGAGCAACCTCCAGGAGCCCTCCTCTGCAGGCGGGGGGTCCCGGCCGCGCACCTGCCTCGCGGGGCTTCTACCTGCGGGGAGACCCTGAGGCTCGGCGCCGGCCGCCCCCGCAGGTCCACGGACCAGCTGCACCAGCGCATCACCGGCCGCGGCCTCTCGCCGCAGGTGGAGGAGCCGCCCCAGGGCCGCGGGGTAAAGCCCTGACCTCCTCGGACCCTGCCAGGGCCCCGGAGGAGGACGGAGCCCGTCCCTTCTGCTCTGCGTGGCCGGCTTCTGTCCACGCAGACGCCTCTGCGGGTCGCGGCGACTTCCTGGAGGCCGCTTCCTGGGTGCGGAGGTGAAACTCACCCAGGTGGCGACCACCTGACTCCCCTCCGCAGGCCGGTGGGGGGCTCTGCCTCCTGGGGAGCCTCCGGAGCCCGGCGGCCTCTGAGGGGCCCCTGAGGCATCACCCTGGTGCAGGCCTTGTGCCCGAGCCTCTCCCTGCAGCCCAGAGGCAGCATTTGCCCCACGCTGGGGCCCTCCTCTCAGCAATGCGGAAACAAACAAGGCTGTTAGTAGGCAGAAAGGCTTGCAAACTATTTGCATCCAGACATTCCCCTCTACACACTATAGAATTCGAAATACAAGGATTCCGGCACGTTTAGTGACTCCATGACCACATGTAGACCATTTGTTGCCCACAGCCAGAGAAGGTACCAGAATTAAAAAGAATCAATCCACTTGGGTCTTAAAGTCCCTTAAAATGCAGGTCAGCTTCACAAATAACCAGAGAGGCCTTGGGCACCCTAGGATTGGAAGGATTCTTGGGCCGAACTTATTTCCTGATAAAGAGATACCTGAAGCCAAAAGAACCAGCATATTTTCTTCTTAATAAAGAAAGCCAAATAAAAAAATAAAATAATAAAATAAAATAAAATAAAATAAAATAAATAAAATAATAAAATAAAAAAATAAAATAAAATATAAAATAAAATATGGGCAGCCCTGGTGACTCAGTGGTTTAGCGCCGCCTTCAGCACAGGGTGTGATCCTGGAGTCCCAGGATGGAGTCCCACGTCAGGCTCCCTGCACGGAACCTGCTTCTCCCTCTGCCTGTGTCTCTGCCTCTCTCTGTGTGTGTCTCTCATGAATAAATAAATAAAATCTTAAAAAAATAAAATAAATAAAATAAAATAAAGAAAGCCCAAAGACCCTTTTCCATTGTCCATTAAATTAGACAATGTATCTGCTTTAGAGGAGTCTCTAAATGTTCATGATTCTATTAACATCTTTACTAGTAAAACTAGCATTTAATTCCCATGATTAACAACCAGTTAAACAGGGGCACATGGCTGGCTCAGTTGGTTGGGTGACTGCCTTCAGCTGGGGTTATAATCCCAGAGTCCTCAGATGGAGCCCCTCCTAGGTCTCCCTGCTCAACCGGGAGTCGGCTTCTCCCTCTGCCTCTGTGTGCTGCTCCCTCTGCTTGTGTGCTCTGTGTGCGTGTGTGTCAAATGAATAAATAAAATCTTTAAAAAAATTAAAAAACAACCAATAAATAATTATTCTTCAGAAGTTGATTCAAGGTCTTCCTACCAGTTCTTGAAGAAACAAGATCAAGTATTTGTAGCATTAGTGACATAAGAAAAAGGAATTTGAGGATAGACTTAAGATTCATAACTATATGCATCTCTAGTAAGACTTGAAAGAATTTACAGAGCTCTAGGACTATTCGACATAGGTAGTTTATTTATTTATTTTTTTTTTTAAAGATTTTATTTTTTTATGATAGTCACAGAGAGAGAGAGAGAGAGGCAGAGACACAGGCAGAGGGAGAAGCAGGCTCCATGCACCGGGATCCTGATGTGGGATTCGATCCTGGGTCTCCAGGATCGCGCCCTGGGCCAAAGGCAGGCGCCAAACCGCTGCGCCACCCAGGGATCCCCGACATAGGTAGTTTAGCTGAGACTTCAAAAGGTCTTGTGTAAACAACATAAGAAGTACAGTAAATTACAAAAGAAATGTTTTTCCTCCAACCGAAAGGTAGAGTCTATTTGTTTACTCTTGAATCTGGGTAGGTTATACCATTTGCTTTGGCCAATGTGATGCAAGCAAAAACTTAAAAAGTACTTTCACTCTGGAGTTTGTCACCTGCTGCTCTTGGAACTCTGCCACCATGAGAACAAACATGGATTATTTTGCCAGAGGATAAAAGATATATGACCCAGTCACCTCAGATAGACAGCCAACTCACCAAGTGACACATGAGTGAACCCAGCCAAGACCACCAGAAGAACCACCTAGTTGAGCCCAGCCCAGACTGCAAACAATGGAATCAATGAGCTAAATAAATGAAGCCATGAAGCCACAAAGTCACAAAGTTTAGTATGCATCAAATGCTAATTGATAGAAAAGAGGTATTTATATACTCTCTTTAATTGAGAGGTCACATTTGTAGGAATTAGTTAAAGGGCCACCTATGGGAGGATCATGGGGTCACTATGGTTTAGTATGCAAGGCACAAGCTGAATATGAGTCTCTATTCACTCTATTCACAGAATACTCTTATACAGTAATTTTTAAATTTCAATAATATTATTTATAACAATATTTACTGATAATTTACCATGTGTCCTAATCTATGCTAAGCAGTTAGTACATATTATTTCCTGTGATGTTCATAGCAAACTTCTGAGATAGGTATTCCCATTCAAGGTGAGGTAACAGAGGCTTAGAAAAGTTAGGACCCAGTGTGACTCTTGATTTCAGCTCAGCTCATCTTGACATCAAGCCCCATATCAGGCTCCAGGCTGAGTATGGAAACTGCTTAAAAATTCTCTCTCTCACTCCACCTCTCCCTGCTCAAATTCTCAAATTCTCTCTCTCTCTCTCTCAAAAAAAAAAAAAAAAAAAAAAGTTAAGATCTTTGCCCAAAGAGATGCAAATGGGAGGTGGTAGACTTGGTCTTAATCCAGGTCAGCCTGAGTCCAGAATTCTAGCTCTCAACCACTACGGCATACTAGTTCCATTTTAAACTGTTTTCAGGGATCCCTGGGTGGCGCAGCGGTTTGGCGCTTGCCCTTGGCCCAGGGCGCGAACCTGGAGACCCAGGATCGAATCCCACATCGGGCTCCCGGTGCATGGAGCCTGCTTCTCCCTCTGCCTGTGTCTCTGCCTCTCTCTCTCTGTGTGACTATCATAAATAAATAATTAAAAAAAAAAAAACTGTTTTCATATCCATTATTCAGACTGGAATACAGAAAGAACAATAACCTCCTGGAGTATGAAAGCACAGAGACGCAAAAATGATTATGTAGACAAGTAGAACCAACAGATTGTGCCGAAAATTCTTGAATCCTTGTTCAATTAAATCCAACCTCTTCAGCCCAGGATTCCAAGTCTTCCAAAATTCACTCAACCCTCCACTTCCAATCATATATCTCATTACACTTCACTATCATCACCACCACACCATCCACACCAAAGAAGCCCCTACGTTCCATCACTAGCCTCTCTTCCTCATCACATCAATCCTCTCTCTTCTGTTTTCTCTGCCTGAAGTACCCCTCCATCCCTCTTCTTGGGTGTGTCCAAAGCCAATGCTGCCTTTTCCAGGAAGCCTGCTTGATCTTCTTTCTCCCTCATATGCCCCAGCATTTTGAACTTGTATTAGAGATAGACTCTTCCTTGTTTTTTCTTTTTATTTTTCCTCTACACTTCTGGTTCCTCCTGTTTGATTTTAGATTTCAAGAAGGGGAGGAAATTGGCAATATGTGCTTAACCAAAAGGTTAAGTGATTTAAGAAGGTTAAGTGATTTAAGGCCTCAGCTTCCTCATCTGTAAAATGGAGATGATAATACTGCCAGCAAAATGCAGCTTCAGGGGAAAGCTCAGGTCAAGAGTGTGGCTAGAGCAAGGACATGGACGCAGCAAGAGAAAACTATGCTAAATGAGGTAAGTTAGTCCAAGAAAGACAAGTCCCATAGGATTTCACTCATATGTGGATTGAAGAAACAAAACAAATTAACATAGGAAAAAAAAGAGAGAGACAAACCAAAAAACAGACTCTTAACTCTAGAGAACAAACTGAGGGTTGCTAGAGGGGAGATCGGTTGGCGAAGGCAAGAAATGGGTGATGAAGATAAAGGAGTGCACGTGTGCTGTGTGTCTTATAATAAGTGAGGAATCACTAAATTCTACACCAGAAACCAATATTACACTGCACGTTAAATAATGGATTTAAATAAAGATTTGGAAAATTAACTAAGTAATTACTAAAATTTTTGAGAAATAAATATGTATATTTCATTTCATTCTTAAAAAATCAAAGTTTAGTATTTTGGCTATGTGGGTTAGATTTATTTTTCAAACATTTAAATACATTTGTATTCAAATTCTGAAGGTTGAATGGGAAATTACTTAGAAGCTGACATTTTGCAAATAGAGATTCACATTGAGAAAAAAAAAGAGTGAAGGTGGAAGAGGGGGAGAGAAAGACAAAACAAGAAACAGACTCTTAACTGTAGAGAACAAACGATGGTTACCACAGGGGAGGGTGGGGTGGAGAAAATAAATGATGGGGAATAGGGATTGCACTTGTCATGATGAGTACTTGGTGATGTATGGAAGCATTGGATCACATATGGTACACTTGGAACTCATATAACACTGTAGATTAACTACACTGGAATTAAAATAAAATAACATAAAATAAAATAAAAATGTCGCTATAAGACCTTTTGTTAAACCTCAGAAATAAGCTGTTGATAGATCCTCCACAGTACCCTGTGTCTCAGCACAAGGTAGAAGGGCATTGACAAGTGTGGCTTTTATCTAAAGGAGCACATCCTAACTTGATACACAACTTACATAGGAAGTATGTAGGAAGCTATGAAATCTTTGAAAGCTTGGGTTAAATGGATCAAAAACACTTCAAAATAAGAAGAGGCTTCTGAACAGAAATCAAGCTACTCAAATGCAAGCCCATGCCATTTCTTGTGGGGAAAAAAAAAGTGTGACTCAGAACCCAGAAGGCAGAACCAAGAGCCACGGGAAACTACTTTCAGTAGCAGAACTGAACCCTAATTAAAGAATATTTCCTGTTCTCGGAGTGGGGAGACATGGTGGCACGTGGCCAGCTTGGTTCTAAAACTGCTACCTGCCTCCTTTCACCCCTTTTTGAACAAGGCTGTGACTATGGTTATCCTATCCCTATGCCACTAGTATTTGCTGGACAACCTTTTTTTTTTTTTTTTTTTTTTTTTTTTTACATGGCTTTCCTTCTAAGGAACTACAGCAAGGAATCCCAACCACACTTTGTCTTAGCTCAGGCTCCTATAACAAACACCATAAACTAGGTAGCTTATGAACAACAGAAATTTATTTCTTAAAGTTCCAGAGGCTGGAGGCCACAATCAGGATGCCAGCATGATCGGGTCCTGGTGAGGGCCCTCTTCTGGGTTTCAGACAACTGGCTTCTCATTGTGTCCTCCCATGGCAGAATGAGAGCAAGCTAGCTCTCTGGCCTCTTCTTATAGAGCCACTAATCCGATTCATGAGGATTCCACTCTCATGACTTCATTACCTCCCAAATGCCCCAGCTCCAAATACCATCACATGAGGGACTGTATTTCAATCTAGGAATTTGGAGGACACACATTCAGTCCATAGCACATTTGAACCTAATCAAATAAAGAAATACTAAAATCTAAGCCAATGCTGTAATAAGATTGAGGGATACCGGACTCCAACATCAAAACCCAACAAGGGGCACCTAGGTGGCTCAGTGGTTGAGCGTCTGCCTTTGGCTCGGGTCGTGATTCCTGGGGTCCTGGGGATCGAGTCCCACATCAGGCTCCAAGTAGGGAGCCTGCTTCTCCCTCTGCCTACATCTCTGCCTCTCTCTCTGTGTCTCTCATGAATAAATAAATAAAACCTTTAAAAAAAAAAAAAAACACCACCTGATCATGACACTCCAGGAGAGAAAACGTAGGCCACACAGTAATAAAGAGATCCATTCTAAAACCAATTTCTCCTGCCTTACTAATCTGTTGAAGCCTTCAAACAAAATCGTTAAACAGACCTGTGTTCTCCAAATCACAGTTACATTTCAGAATTACTCTTGAACATGATATAAAATCCTGTTTTATTCTTTTGAAAAAGAGTAGAGGCAGCAGTTTCCTAGATGTTAATACAGACTTTCTGAGAAGACATATCTATGACTATGTGGCATAAATTTATTCAGACGAATGATTTAGAGAATGTCTCTCTTCATATAAAACTTCAGAAGAGAAAAAGGCTGATGGAGGAGAAAGAAATGTTCATTTAAAAAAATTCTATAAAGAACAGGAAAGGGACACCTGGGTGGCTCAGCGGTTGAGCGTCTGCCTTTGGCTCAGGGCATGATCCTGGTCCCGGGATCAAGTCCCACATCGGGCTCCCTATGGGGAGCCTGCTTCTCCCTCTGCCTATGTCTCTTTCTCTCTCTGTGTGTCTCTTATGAATAAATAAATAAAATCTTTAAAAAAAAAAAAAAGAACAGGAAAGATCTGGCTGTTGTTCACAGGTGGAGACCATATGTTGTTTTACTCATGGAAAGTGAAGCCTTAAAATAGCTATACTGTGAATCACAATCTAAACTAACACTTCCCAACATGGACATGTCTAGGAAATCATCCCTTTGCCCTTTGAAGGACCCTGAAAGAGGCATTCATTTTCTCAAAAATTTTTGATGATTGATTCTCAAGCAGATACGCAAATATGCCATCATCCGCTCGTCTCGATTTCTGTGACAACTGCCTTATCATTTGGAAGCACAAACACGATGATTTGTAGTCTTTTAACTGAATTGTTGTCTTTTAAAATGAACATGTATAGGGACAGCTGGATGGCTCAGTTAAGCATCCAACTCTCTCTTGATCTCAGCTCAGGTCTTTTTTTTTTCTTTTAAGATTTTATTTATTTATTCATGACAGACACAGAGAGAGAGGCAGAGACATAGGCAGAGGGAGAAGCAGGCTCATGCAGGGAGCCCAATGTGAGACTCGATCCCAGGACTCCTGGGTTATCCCTGAGCCAAAGGCAGAGACGCTCAACCACCCAGGCATCCATCAGCTCAGATCTTGATCAGATCTTGATCTCAGGGTCATGATTCAAGCCCTGTGTTGGACTCTATGCTGGGTGTGAAGCCTACTTATTTTTTTACTTTACTTATTTTTTTTACTTTATTTATTTATTTATTTATTATAAATAAATACTAAAATCTTAAGAGGAAAAACACTTGACAACAAAAGTTTGATTTCATTTTACATGAGTAAGTGGGACATAAAAGGTTGAAACATGAACTTTTCACTGTCATACCATTATAAATTTGGTGTTTTGGTTTTTTTTTAATATTTATTTATTTATTTATTTGAGAGAGAGTGCAGTGGGGAGAGGAAGAAGGAGAGGGAGAGAGAGTCTGAAGCAGACTCCGCTCTGAGCATGGAGCATGATGCCAGGCTCAATCTCATAACCCTGAGATCACAACCTGAGCCAAAACAAAGAGTTGGTCACCCAACCAACTGTGCCAACTACATGTCCCCATTACAAGTTCTTAAACAAACTTAATGAAATTCAATATTTTCAGTTTAAATGTCACCATGTGTCATATTACACAAATATTAAATTTACTTACTCAGTGTTGACTGTCAAAGTATCAAAACTTAGGGAAAATATGAATGTTTAAAGGGATGATACAACCATCTTTGGTAATTATGTTACCATTATTTGCACCATTGTAAAAAAACTATGAGCTTTGACCAAACTGCATGTTTTGCCTTGGCGCCTTGCCTTGGAAAAGAAAAAAAGCAAATGTTCGGTATTGATTGCTAATTAAGCCAAAATTAAGACCCAATTCACCTCTTTAAATGGCCTTGAAAGGGAATTCCTGGGTGGTGCAGCGGTTTGGCGCCTGCCTTTGGCCCAGGGCGCGATCCTGGAGACCCGGGATCGAATCCCATATCAGGCTCCCGGTGCATGGAGCCTGCTTCTCCCTCCTCCTGTGTCTCTGCCTCTCTCTCTCTGTGACTATCATAAGTAAATAAATAAAAATTTAAAAAAAAATGGCCTTGAAAAACCTACCCCTTCATTCTTCATAGGCCTTAATGAATTGTGTTTATAACTTCTATTTTTCTTTGTTTCAGGATTTTAGAATCTCTTTTCACAGGAGACCTACTTATATAACTCATTCTGACCCTTTTTTCTTCATAAAAACGGAATAAACTTGTAACTAGAACATTCTGCCTTTACAAAGTGTCACAGTATTTTTTATCAGTATGAAAGGGGGGCATGGTTTTCCCAACTAGAGTCATAAGAAGTTTAATTGTGATTTCTGTCAGCAAAACATGAAAACACTGAATATCTAATACGTGAGATGCATGGACACAGAACTAAATTTTCCAAATCAGCATTCTTATGAATTAAAAGATGAATCTGAGGTTTGGATGAACTTTTCTCTGAAATATGCATGGATTAAACAAAAGGAAAAAGAATTAAATGGAAGCATTTTAGGTTTTGTTCACTATTTGGGCAGCTATTTGATAAGAGACTATCTTTTGACATCATAATACCTATTTATTCTTCTCAAGAAAGAAAATTTTTCCTTCAATTTAACCTTTTAAAAATATGCATTAATATCAAAGTAATAAATCTTTTTAATGACAGTTTTATTATTATAATTTCTTTTTAAAAATTATACTGATAACCAATTTATGTAAGCCCTACTGATTACATTTTATGATCTTTTCAAAATGTATTGTTTTTACATAAACAATCTTTATTGATAAAAATTATCTTTTCATTTTTTTACTTAGAATTCTTTTGCTACATACATACAAGCCTTTTGTTCTTTGTATACAAAACATATACAGGGGCACCTAGCTGGCTCTGTTGGTGGAGCATCTTACTCTTGATCTCAGGGTTATAAGTTTTGAGCTCTTATTTCATGTAGATTGCTTAAAAATAAAATCTTTTTTTAAAATTTTATTTATTTATTCATGATAGACACAGAGAGAGAGAGGCAGAGACACAGAGGGAGGAGCAGGCTCCCAGCAAGGAGCCCTTGTAGAACTAGATCCCAGGACCCTAGGATCATGCCCTGACCCAAAGGCAGACACTGAACTGCTGAGCCACCCAGGTGCCCCTAAAAGTAAAATCTGAAAAAAAAAAAAATACAGTCTTCATAACTATTACTTCTAATGATTGCAAAATAGTCCATTAAGTCAGCAGAATATAAATTTTTAAGTTTCCTCCTTTTTTTTTTTTAATTTTTAAGCAATCTCTACATACAACATAGGGACAGAACTGACAATCCTGAGATCCAGAGTTGTATGCTCCACAGATTGAGCCAAATACCCCCATCCTATTTGATGTAGAATTTATTTCTATAATAAATAGAGAGACTAAGATAATCTCTCCAAGCATAGTTCATGTATTCTTTGGAATTATTTCTGTAGAATAAATTCTCAGAATTACAATTACTGGGAAAAGAAAGTCTAAAATTTTATGGCTCATTATCGCCAAATTGCTCTTCAAGAAGGCTGAACCAATTAATAGTGCTCCCAAGAAATGGTGACTTTCCAGTTTCTCCAAAGTATTATCAATAAATTTTTTAACTTTTGTCTATATTATTCTTATCTTGCTTTCCTCTCAACAATTTATAAATGTTAAATTAATATTTATATATCATTTTATGTGATTTTCTCTACTATCACAGCCATCCTCCATTTTTCCATTGTGAACTTAATAATTTCTTTAAAAATATATTTCATTAGGAGTGCCTGGGTGGCTCAGTTACTTGAGCATCCAACTCTCTCTGTTTTTTTATTTTAAAATTTCATATATTAAAAAAATAATAATAAAATAAAATTTCATATATTTATATGACAGAGAGAGAGAGCACAAGCAGGGGGAGCAGCAGGCAGAAGGCATAGGGAGAGGAAGAAGCAGACTCCGGCTGAGCAGGGAGCCTGGCATGGGGCTCCATTCCAGAACTCTGAGATCATGACCCAAGCCAAAGGCAGACACTTAACTGACTGAGCCACCCAAGTACCCCTAAGCATCCAACTCTTGATTTCAGGTCCAGTCATGATCTTGGGGATGTGGGATTGAGCCCCATGACAGGCTCCATGCTCAACGTGGAGTCTGTTTGAGATTCTGTCTCTCCCTCTCCCTCTGCCTCTCCCCCCACTCACATGTGCACATGCTCTCTAAATAAATAAATAAATAAATTTGGGGGAAATATTTTTCTTTATAAATATTTTTGATATTAGACTTTAATCTATCACCATATCTATTTGCCATTTTGTTTCTTCTACTTTCATTGTACAAAAGTTTTACCTGTGCCCGTGAAGGAAAGAATCTCACATTGAAATAAACACTCCACTTTAATTTTTTATGAATTTTCTTTAAATAGTTAACACTCTAATTATTGGGTTACCTATTAAACAATGGTTTAACATACATGTAACAAATTTTTCTCACCAATTCTTTTCCCATTATGTTAGAGAAGTATTCTTCCATATTTGTGCTTTGTATAAGTTCCTGGCTGCAGGGCAAACTGTATATAATGGAAACGTTAAGCAATTAGGTGGACATATAGGTCTGAAGCTCAGGAGAAATGGAATTTTTGACATAAGGATAATATGTGAAACTATACAGTGGATGAAAATTTTGAGGGGAAATGTGAAGTGTGTCAGGAAGAGAGTCCCAGATAGAACCCTAAAAATTATCGATATTTAAAGAATGAAGGAAAAAAAAAACAAAAAAAAAATAAAAATAAATAAATAAATAAATAAATAAATAAATAAATAAATAAATAAAAGAATGAAGAAAGATTAGCCCACAGGGCTCGGATAGATGGGCCAGAAAGACAGGAGGAAACCTAGAAGGGGAGAGGGTCATAAAAACAATAGAAGGGAGCATTTGAAGAAGAAAGTAATTAATAGTGTCAAATACTAATAATCTACCAATAAAGACTGATAAAACTTGGACTTAGAACATAGAGTTCACAGTACACTCGTGGGCTAGAAGTTAAACTAGAATCCAATGAAGTGGGGAGAGTATGTGGAAACAGTGAATGAAGTCAACTCTTAATTATTTTATGAACATTGGCCATGAAGGGTATAAAGGAGCTCAGTACATGGGTAACTAAATTTTTATCAAGTTAAGAAACACAGAGTTCCTGGGTGGTTCATGTCAGTTAGGTGTCCAACTTTTGATTTCAAGTCAGGTCATGATCTCAGGGTCATGAGGTGGAGCCCTAAGATGGGCTCTGTCCTGGGCATGGAGCCTGCTTAAGATTCTCTATCTCTTCCTCTGCCGCACCCCAGTCCCTGCTCACTCGAGCACATGTGCACACACTCTCTCTAAAAAGAAAGAAAAAAAGCAAACAACTGAATATTATTATTTTAGATGATTGCCTGGAGATAGTTAAGAGAGAATGGGATGAGAGGATGCATACACAATGATTATAAACAACCCTTTGTTTATAAGAAGGTTAGACACAATGAATTGAGAAAATGAGGAAACAGAAGAGAGACCCATGGGGTCAACCAATGGGAGACACTTAGGCAGTTTATGTGCTGACAGAATTGTTCTGGAAGGACAAGCAGTTTATGTGCAGGAAAGTCCATGGGAAGATGAGAGGGACAAGAATCCAGAATTCAGGTGGAGGACTTGGCTGGGACAGGAGCAGAGACATTAAAAAGTGAGGAAAGGCAGAGATTGCAGGAACAGATGGAGGACTGGTAGATTTGAATTGAAGTTAGGAAGATGAAGGAATTCCTCTAGGATTTCCCCAAGAATATTTCTCTCTTATTTGAAACTTCAAGTAGATTCTTGTATCGTAAGAGACATTTCCTCACTCCTGAGGATGGTGAAACAATATTCACACATCCATCTGAATCTGAACCCCACTCTGGGTCTTCTGAAACAGCACAGGTTTGTACAAAAGTTTTTACTGTGGAATCTCTTCCCTCATCAGGACCTTTTTCCTTTTTGCAAATTCCCCAAATTTTCTTTTAGTCAGAGATTGAGATCACCTATGTAGTACACTTTTTATCTGAATTATTAGCCAGAGTAGCTTTTCCATGTTGCCTACTTAAGAAAAGGGCTATATGGGTGTTTCCTAAAACTTCCTTAGATCCTACCAGTCATGACCTTTTCCCTCTATGTCATATTGAATGTTACATCCATCAGGTCAAGTTCATCTCACCTAACACAAGTATAACATAATAAGAATTATATATTTGATCTCTGTTCCCAGTTCCTGACCCAGAGCTCCTAAAACTTTTGGAGTTTACTGAGTGATAGGAGTGGAACATCTTTTGTTCTAGTGAGGTGATGCTCGGTGGGCCCATGGATAAATTCAGGATGGGAGCTAGTTGTCAGAAAGAGCAGGGCATTATTAGAGGACTGTGATTTTCAGCCCAAGCCCCATCTTATGGAGAGGAGAGAGACGCTGGAGAATAAGTTAATAATTGATCATGCCTACATGATGAAACTTCCATAAAACCCCCAGAATTACAGAGAGAGGCTTAGTCGGTAAAGCATATGACTCTTGATCTCCAAGTCATGAGTTCAAGCCCCATATTGGGCATAAAGATTACTTAAAGAAAGAAAGAAGAAAGAAAGAAGAAAGAAAGAAAGAAAGAAAGAAAGAAAGAAAGAAAGAAAGAAAGAAAGAAAGAAAGAAAGAAAGAGAGAAAGAAAGTCCCCAAACTACACGGCTCAGAGAGCTTCTGAGTTAATGAACACATCTGTGTGCCAGGAAAGGTGGCACACCCCCAACTTCAAGGGGAAAGAAGCCCTCATGCTCAGGATCCGTCTAGACTTTGCCCTATGTACCCCTTCATCTGGCTGTTCACCTATATCCTTTATTATATGCTTCATAATAAACCAGTAAGCATGTTTCCCTGAGTTGTGTGAGTCAATATAGCAAATTATTGAACCGAAGAGGGAGCTGTAGAAACTCCTGATTTATAGCCTGTTGGTCAGAAGTACAAACAACAATTTGGGACTTGCTATTGGCCTCTGAAGCGGGGCAGTCTTGTGGAAATGGGCACTTGACTTGGAGGGGGGTGTCTCTGCATATCCGGGTAGCGTCAATTGAAGTGTAGGATACCCAGTTGGTTTTGAGAGATTTAGAGAATTGGCTGGTGTGGGAAACTCCTCCCACACACACATGTGGTGTGAGAAGTGTTCTGTAGGGGTGCCTGGGTGGCTAAATCAGTTAATCATCCGACTTTTGATTTCACCTCAGCTCATCATCTCATGGTCATTAGATAGAGCCTCACATTGGGCTCTGAGCTCAGCAAGGAGTCTGCTTGAGATACTCTCCCTCTGCCCCTCCCACTATCACCCCTCCCCCCCAGCTCAAGCATGTGCTCACTCTCTAAATAAATAAATAAATCTTTAAAAAAATAACTGTTCTGTGAGTAGGGCACTTTTTTTCCCTCTTGACAAGATTCTTGCTCCCCTTATTCTAACTTTTCTTTAATTTCTCTTCTCCTTCCTTCTTTCCTTCAGACCACCAATTCTCATTTCTCTTTAAGAAAGTCTCACTATTACCAGTGTTTAAGGGGATGACAGGTGACTCTGTCCTGCTTGTGTTAATCTTTGACAAATCAAAGAATAATTGTCATCATCGATCAGCAATTGGAAAACTGAAGAATTTCTTTGAAGGAACTTTAAACATCTAGCCAAACTTTTCCAAGAAATTTCAAGGAAGAAGAAATGGTTGATTTTTAAGGTGATAATTTTGGAGTTCACTGTATTTGTTTAATTTGTGTTGCATGATGATATTTCAAAGTATTAATAGTGCACTCTTTCCCACCTGCTCAGTAAAATAGCTGATCCTCTCACAGCATAATTTTTTCTACACAATAGGGAGGGGAAAAGGGACTGCATTCTTCATGTCTAAGGTCACAAGGAAATTGCCTCCCCCACCCTTGCCCAGATAAGACAAAATACTACAAAAAATAGATATAAACCAGGAGAACAGATTTTTCACCTGTCCCTCCACCCCTTGCCACAAATAGATCCAAAAAAATCTCTCAACAGGAGATAGGAAAAGGAGAGCTTTGGAGAAGCATAGTGACAGTCAGGGAGTGTGGGTGAGGGGTCAGTCACCAGAGAACACTTTATGGAAAACCTTTAATTGAGAAATCTCAAAGTAAATAGAACATGTGTTCAGCTCCAAATGTGGAGTATTTTGAAAGTCACAGCATACAAAGCACTCTGGGTTCTAAGGAAGCAAGACAGTAGAGAAGGCAACCAGCAAAGAGAAGCTAGAACAAACCCCTGGGTTTCCCTCCTAAGGGGATTGGAGAAGATTTAGAAGTTTCCATGGGCCTCATGTGGGTGGGCATAGATGTCCACCTGTGTGGAAGCCACTTGCAGGCCAAAGGAACACACATTACAAAGCTAAGGCATGAGGGCACCTGGCTGGCTCAGTTGGAAGAGCTTGCAACTCTTGATCTCAGGGTCATGAGTTTGAGCCCCATGTTGGGTTTAGAGATTACTTAAATAAATAAAACTACGACAAACAAAGCTAAGGCATAAGCCTCCTGACATAAGTAAAAGAGAACACAGGAAATAAGAGAGCCATCATTTTTGCCAAGTTGTTTGGTGGGAATTAAATAAACACAGGCAAACTTGCCATTCACCCCCCAGTAAAACAAGCCAAGGAAAGACCAAGAAATGAAGTGTCCCCTCCTCCACAATCTCAAATGGAGATTGTGTAGACCCCGGGAGTTTATAATTGGGACCTGGATGTGGGGAAATGAAAAAATCTTGAGAAGGGCCTATGCCTCCCTCAGAATTGTTTAAACGAGGCTGACATAGAAATGATAAGATGGGACTGAGGAAAACGAAAAGGATGAAACTAGCTTGGACTAGACCAAACAAGACCATTAGGAGGCTGAGATCCCATCAGGTACAAACACCATTATACATTGTAACTATTTTTAAAGTGTCATTAAAAACACCAATTTTGAAAACACTGGGACCTATCATATTAACTTGTACTCAGGTTTCTTCACTTTTATGCAGATCTTGAGCTATATATAGCTTTTTATTAAGCCATCTTTGGGATATAAATAATACCCTGAATAGGTAGTAATCCTGCACGAGTCTTTTTTTTTTTAAGTCAGACTTGCACATGACCTCTTCCATACAATCATACAGGGAAGTAGACTTACCCCAGAACACATTAATCCAATTCATCAAATGCCTGATGAGACTCAGATGCTTCTCCTCGGTGCTTGCTCTTGTCAGAAAGCTTCAGAAAGCCACAGTAGGTCATGCAGCAAACAAGTGAAATATGTCATGATAATTATTTGAGTTTACATGGGATGCCTGGGTGCTCAGCAGTTGAGTGCCTGCCTGCCTTCGGCTCAGGGTGTGATCCTGGAGGCCTGGGATCGAGTCCCACATCAGGCTCCCTGCATGGAACCTGCTTCTCCCTCTGCCTGTGTCTCTGCCTCTGTGTGTGTGTGTGTGTGTGTGTGTGTGTGTGTGTGTCTCATGAATAAATAAATAAAATATTTTTTTTAAAAACTATTTGAGCTTATAGCTCATGGTAAGTTTTGGGTACTTTAAATCTTTAAAAAAAATTTTTCTAGTGACAATTACCTTTACAAGTAGACATGAGTCATTAGTTAGAAATTGTAATATGATGATAAATAAATAAGATTACGTCTCATTGCAAAAAGAGCCAATTTGAAACCAAGTGATATTCAACTAATAGTCAATGAAATGAAAGCAAGTGCCTATACATGTTTCACATGAAATCTTGTGAAGACAAGAAAGTACAATGAGAGCGCTCACCTGGTCTCATTTTAGTGTGACTAAAATTGCTCAACTTCTTGTAATTCATGCAGTGAAATCTTCTGATTTTAGTCCCCCTAAATCATATAATTTTGCAAGAAAACACAAACATTCCAAAAAATAAACAATTTGGACATTTGAACTAATTGCGAACTAACTGCCTAATTGAACTACTTAGAGACATCAACTAAATTTTATATTAACAAAATTGAAATCTGACAATGAAATCTCCTTAATAGGCCCATCCAAAGTTACAAGTGAGGAAAAGACAAATTCTACCAAAAAAGAGCTTGCTAAAGTTGGGGTTATGTTACAACAGCAGATATTTACAAAAACATAATCACTCTTCTGCTGACATTTAAGGTGAGACAAGTGCAAATCACTTAGCATCATTGGCTCCAGGAAACCTGATGCCAGGTGTGCCATTAGGTATTGAGACAACCAAAAATGCCCCCATATATTTCCAAATACCTTTGAGGGTCCATACCATGTTGGTTACCATCACTGAT
Organism: Canis lupus baileyi; assembly: GCF_048164855.1. Classification (NCBI taxonomy): domain Eukaryota; kingdom Metazoa; phylum Chordata; class Mammalia; order Carnivora; family Canidae; genus Canis; species Canis lupus. The sequence continues at coordinate 27,972,105 of NC_132862.1, forward strand.
CTAACCTCGAAATGCACAAAATACATATCTAGTGAATTCCTTCAAAGTCTAGGTTTTATGATTCAGATACATGAAAATAAAGATTTTCAGTTGTCTGTGTTTTGCTTGTTTTTATACAGAGTTACACAAATGAACACAAGTAATACCTTAAAAACAGGGGCACCTGGCTGGCTCAAGTCAGTGAAGCATGCATGTGATTCTTGATCTCAGGGTTGTGAGTTTGAGCCCCACGTTGGGAGATTACTTTTTTTAAAAGATTTTATTTATTTATTCATGACAGAGGGAGAGGCAGAGACACAGCAGAGGAAGGAGCAGGCTCCCTGAGGGGAGCCTGATGCGGGACTCAATCCCAAAACCCCGGGATCACACCTTGAGCCAAAGGCAGACACTCAACCACTAAGACACCCAGGTGCCCTGAGAGGAGTAATTACTTTTTTTTTTTTTAAGATTTTATTTATTTATTCATGAGACACACACACACAGAGGGAGGCAGAGGCATAGGCAGAGAGAGAAGCAGGCTCCATGCAGGGAGCCTGACGTGGAATTCAATCCCAGGTCTCCAGGATCACGCCCTGGGCTGAAGGGTGGCGCTAAACCGCTGAGCCACCCAGGCTGCCTGAGTAATTCCTTTTTTAAAAAAATGAACACAACCTCCCTCTGCCTATGTCTCTGCCTCTCTCTATGTGTCTCTTGTGAATAAATAAATTTTAAAAAAAATTTTTTAAAGGGGGACACCTGGGTGGCTCAGCAGTTAAGCAGCTTCCTTCAGCTCTGGGCTTGCTCCTGGGGTCCCGGGATTGAGTTTTGCATCAGGCTCCCTGCATGGAGCCTGCTTCTCCGCCCTCCCTCTGCCTATGTCTCTGCCTCTCTCTCTGTGTCTCTTGCGAATAATTTTTAAAAAATATTTTTTTTTTAAAATGAACACAAAGGAGACTTACTAGATAAAATACAACTTGAGAAAAAAAATTAGGTTTTTAGATTAGATTATAATATACCACTGAATAACTTGTCAAAAATGTATCATGTCTATTCTGATATAAAAGGAATTGCTCAGATAAAAGCAGTTGCTGAGACATGCTTGCTGTGGTCTTATGTGTGTCAAATAGTTGTCTCCACAGCATTGTGAAAGAAGTTGGATAAGCTGTAAAAATTGTCAAATTTATTAAGGCATTAGTCTTTCAACTGGAGACTTTTCAGTTATTTTAATGATAAGAGTGGTAAACTCCAGAATGCATGTTTTTACATTAAAGTTTTTTAGGAGTTCCAAGATAAGGTTCTGCTACAGATATTTCAAATTAAAATGTAAATGTAAATAACTTTTTAAAAAAACTCTATTAATTAAACATCTCTCCAATGCAATTTAGTTGTAACCAGCTGGAGTATCTAGATGCGATTTTTAACCAGCTGAATGGGTTCATTCTGGCAGTTCAGGGTCCCCAGTTCATGCTCACAACAGCAGAAAAAGTGTCAGCAACAAAACTGAAACCAAATTTAGACTCAGAATACAAAGTAACATTATTTTTACTCTTTTGCAATTTTAAGGGAATGTCAGACAGAACTTGCCACTAACAAGATGCTTTGAAATGGCATCACTGAGTAACTCATGGTTTTATGACATTTGAAAACATAGTGTCAGCCAGATACACTGATGGTTTAAGCGACCTCAGGAATCCAATCATTAAATCCTTTTAAAAAGTGCACCCTCGTTAGTTAAGGAAGATGAGTCTTTATTAGGATACTGTCAGTAATTTAATGTTGCTATGTAAATTTCCTAACATGGCATTTTGAGACCTCTGGATCAGTTTTAGTGAAGAGATAGAGATCAGGATTGCAAGGTGACATGTTAAATATATATATTTATTTATAATAAATATATATATTTATTTTATTTATTATAAATAAATATATTTATTATAAATAAATAAATATTTATTATAAATAAATAAATATTTATTATAAATAAATAAATATTTATTATAAATATATATATATATAATTAGTTTGCCTCAGGCCATGGAGGGCCAAGAGGCTACCAGATGCTGCAAGAGGCAAGGAAGGATCCTGCCCTGGAGACTTCAGTGGGAGTGTGGGCCTGCCAGCACCTTGATTTTGGACTTCTAGCCTCCAGAGCTGTATGAGAATAAATTTCTGTTGTTTAAAGCCACTGGTAGTGGTAGTTTCAGACAGCAGCACCAGGAACCTATTACAACTCCCATTTCAATCATCTATGAACACGAAAATGGCATCTTCGTCGCCCCACTTTTTAACAAAGGTTGTAATTAAGAATTCATAAGTTATCTAATAAAATATAGCTATTATGTATATAATTAAGAATTCGTAAATTATCTAATAAAATATAGCTATTATGTATATTACGTACTAGAGTTTACGTAAGATTACATTGGAAAAGAGGAAATGGTTAGGGATGCCTGGTTGATTCACTCAGTTAAGCGACTGCCTTTGGCTCAGTTCATGATCCCAGGGTCCTGGAATCAAGTCTGCATGGGGCTCCCTGCTCAGTGGGGAATCTGCTGCTTCTTCTTCCCTTTCTCCCTCCTCGTGATATCTTTCAATCTCTTTCAATCAAATAAATAAAATATTTTTTTAAAAAAAGAAGAAAAAGTAAAAAGAAAGGAGGATACCGCTGTGAAAAACATTAAAAAAGAAAGCTCAAGTTCACTGCCTCAGTTTGACCACACCATTCCACTCATCAGTCCACCAAGATGTAGAGGGAGAGAAAAATGACATGCTCAAGATGACAAAGCAAATCCGCAGCAGAGACCCAACTATGGCTTTTACATCTCTTGATTTCTAACCCAGTCTTTTTCTCCTGCCCCTCTGGATGAGACTTCACTCTGCAGGGCTGAAAGCCAAGAATGATTTGAAAAAGACAGCCTTCCAGCATAAAAATATTTAAAGAGCATGGTTCCCACACAATGCTCTCAAGGGATTGCCTTTCATATTGAAATAAATACACATTCTTTACCATAGGCAGGTCTTGGGTTTGTCATAAATCTACAAACAATTCTCATGTGTTGGGAAGAGGGCCGAATTCTGCCCTTTATGAAGGCAAAAGCAAACAAACTTCAAACCGTTGTGTTCTATCGAGTCAGAAAAAGAAAAAAGAACAAGAGAAAGGAGGACTTAGCATGGCTACCACTTCCAATGTGAACAAAATAATTATTTTTTCCACCCTAGGAGATTCCTAGTAAAAAAGAAAAAAAAAAGTAGTAACATACTCATGTTGCCCTTCATGCTCGTGTTGCCGAGGGGAGTAACTTTTAGGGGTTATTTGGGCCCTTATTTGGGAAGATAGACACCCTTATATCGTGTTGCATACACTCTTCGCAAGTTTGATCCAGTTTTATTTCTTGGCTGAGTCCTTGCCTTGGTTGAATTCTCTCCAAAGGCTGAGGTCAGAGAGGCCTCACAAACAGGCAGCCATCTCTCCAAAAGGAGAAAAGACCCACATTGGAAGAAAGAATGCAGAGGCAGCGGTGCCTTCTTTGTGTCTGCAAATCATCAGTGATATAGAAGGTCAAGCGAGCAGGGCTGAGATGGAAACAGTGTGTTTCCATGTTAGAGAGGAATGTTCTCGGGATGGGAAAAACTTGCACATATGAAGACCAGAAGGGTTTTACTGAGCCTCGGGAGCAGAAGGGTGAAGGTTTGGGTGCTCCCAGCAGCATCAAGGTGTCCTAAGCAAAGCATGACTTTTAAATGGGACCACTGGTAAAGAAAAAGTTACCGAGCCAAACGCAACAAAGAAAAGAAGTTCAGTCCTTGGTTGTAGAGGAAACAAAAACCTCCAAAGAAGCCTGTTTCCCTCATTGCTGAACTGCCTACCTTTGCAGCTCTGAACTCGAACATCACTACCCTGAGAGGCACTGGCTGGTTTTGCCCAGCCCAGGACTACTTACACCTCATTTTTCCAAATGTGCTATGTCTCTAGTCAGAGCTAGAACTTGCCATAAATCTAAAAATCATCACCACACCTGAAAACTATCCAAATTAGCCAGAGTGGGTTTTGCACACCATTTTGGTTGCACAAAAGAAGAGCTGCTGAGGTTGAGTTTGTGTTTTGAGACCGGCTTTGCGAACTCCATATGAAAGGTTGAGGGTGACGGCCGCGAACAAAACCCTAAGTTATTTCATTCTTCCTTCAAGCTTCCAGAAAAAGCTTGCCACCAGATTTGTTTAAAAGGATTCCATCTCACGTGAGTTATTTCTTGGCATGAAGAACCTTTCCTTTCATGTTATATTAAGAGCGTGTGCACCACATTCCTTCAAAGGCAAGTCTTCCTTTCACAAACACAAAATGAAGTCACGGAACCTGTGGCAATCCTAAACCAAACTACATGTGGGTATTCCAACCCTCTAGCCTTAGGAAAGCCTGAAGTAGATCTTCCTTGCTTGGCCCGAATCAGTATTTTGTAATGGTAATTTTTCTTCTTTTTCTTTTTCTTTTTCTTTCTTTCTTTCTTTCTTTCTTTCTTTCTTTCTTTCTTTCATCTTTCTTCTTTGTCTTTTTTTTGGCAAAAAAGTAAACAATCTTCTTTGCTTCTGGGTGCTAAAATCATAAATGGGCTTTCTCGCTGCATTGGAAACTATGACTATGACACTAAAAACTATGTTTACTGCCCAGCAAGCACGCCTGCCCCAATACTCTGGAGAAGAAGTCAAAGGCACTTCACTGCGTCCACTGCCTGCAGCTGGAATCTCTCTCCTGGCAAACAAAAACACAGAGCCGGACCTCAAGCAGTATTCTGTTGACATGGAGCAAGATGATTTGTGAGAGGGAATAAAAATTGCTATCTTGCCCCACACCACAGGTCGTATTCCCTGTCTGCTCACCTACTTGATGATGAGCACTGAGATCCAGGTAAATCAGCAGCCGGCTCACAGCCACGCAGATGCATCCCTTTCCTGTTTTTCCACCTGAAGTCATTTGTGGGCTTTTGAGGCCAAATGAAAGATTTGATGCAAAATGTGGAGCAATGCAGCTCTCCAGGGATTTTTCAGACTCAGTGGTTTGAAATTAATTTTACTCCTTCACTAAAGATTCTGAGGCAAATGGGTCTATTATTCCGTTTGTTGTATCGGGTATGGACAGAGAAGTGAAACATTTTTATTTAGGAACTTCTGCTGTCTACTCTCTACCTCCTTTTTCCACAAGAAGCCTTACTACATGAAGTACATAAGTAACCAGATCATGTTTCACTTTTTAAATGTACGCCAAAAATGAAGTGTAAGATTATCAAGGACGTCAAAGTGTAAGATCTTGCACCCTCTGTTTTTAGGAAAAAAGAAGTAGAAAAATAGGGGACTTGTTAGATGGGACAGGGCTCAAATCATGGCTCACTCACAGACTTGGTGAGCTATCACAGACATGCTACCCAAACTCCAGAGACTTCTCTGTAAAATGGGTCTGGCACCCCCTTCCTTTCAAGGTTGTTGCAAGAATTAGAAATAATGCGTATGTAAAATGCCTATTACATTATTCTTGTGATTATTGCCCAAACTACTAATGCCTAATAAAAATTACATGCTAAAAATATATTTCTTGCAGATGAATGAATAAACAAATATTTACGAATGCTCCTGCATTGAGCCACTCAATCGTCTGTGATGTAATTAATATCTTAAAGCAGTGCCTATCGTACTTTAAGGGATCTACCAGTCACCAGGAAATCCTGTTAAAATGTACATTCTGGGTCAGTAAGTCTAAGGTGGAATCTGAAACTCTGCATTTCCAACAAGCTCCCAGTCCATGCTGACATTTTGACTTCTAAATTCCTAGATAATTCAGGCCACCTGGGTGGCTCCTTGGTTGAGCTTCTGCCTTGGGCTCAGGGTGTGATCCTGGGCTCCTGGGATGGAGTCCCACATTGGGCTCCCCACAGGGAGCCTTTTTTCTCCTTCTCCCTATGTCTCTACCTCTCTCTCGCTCTCTCTCTGTCTCTCATGAATAAATAAAAATCTTAAAAAAATAAATTCCCAGACAATTTCATTACTGAGGAATAGACCAACCAGTTCTTTAAATACTCACATGACACCAAAATACATTCTATCCAAATAAAAACTCAACACCAATTAGACACCATTGTTTTTTCCCATCACGGCAACTAATAATGGATTCTCAACAGTATTATCATCTCAGCTCAAGTTAATCAGGGGGTTCAGCTCCAGTTCTCTTATCAATGAACTTCTCACAGGGGATGACCTAAGAATCAAATTGTAGCCCATCCTTCTTAACAAAAGTTGGGTCACACCTACCCCCAGCTTTGGCTTGGAAGCCAGAAAACATCTGCTATTGTTCGTGGTAACTAGAAGCTGAGTTTTGAATGTCTCCATAACAAAAGCCAAGAATACATGTGAGAATGACATTATTTGTAACTCCACATCAGTTTTCTTTGTGTCCATTAGGTAGTTAGCATAGTTACTGTTGGAATTTCTTTGTGGTGGTGTCTGTCTGGACACACTTCCTAAAAACAGACCACTTTTCCCTAACTAGCATTGGTTTTGGTCTGCCTTATGAGTTTTGTTTTGAACTAGTGTAACACACGGCTGGTTTTAATGTATCTTTTCCACTTATTATAGTTAATATTCCTACAGTACAATTTTAAAATCTTGTCTTTTTATATTATATTTATGCTTCTGTTTTATGATTTGTTCAAGCTGTTATATTAGTTGTAACCAATAGTATACACATTGAATCTCATTTTTCATCCCTTGAAAAAAAAACCTACTAGATAATAAACTTGGCTAGACTTTGGGGAATTTTACAAGACATCTGTAGCAATTAGATTTTCTTTTTCTACATTGAAAATATAAACTGTTTTCTTCCTTCCAATAAGCTATTGATCTCTTAGCTGTTATAATCTATTCTTAGGATCTGTATAAGCCCTGAATGAACTTTCTTTATTCAATAACATTAAATTTTTTGGCTTCTTAAAAATAAATAAATAAATAAAAATAAACGTAACATAAACATTGGAATGGGGGAGGGGGAGGATGAGAGAAATAAGGTTCCTGGTTCCATGGAACTGACAGTCTAGCCAAAGAAGACACAGTGACACCAGTGTAGACAAATATGATCAGTATTCTGGTGCTCCAGGACCCTAAGCTAAAACAGGGAAGCCTAAGAGAGCTAGAGGGGCACCAAGGGAGGCTGCTCTGAGGAAGTGATGCTCAAGCTACAATCAAAAGGATGAGTGATCAAAGCCGGGTATTCAAGAGGAAAGGTGTGGACAGTGTTCCACACAGAAGGAACACCATGTTTAAAGGCACAAAAGCACAAGAGGGCAGGGAGTGCTGGAAGCACAGAAATCAGTCCAAAATGGCTTCTCTTCACCAGTGAAATATTCACACAGGACAAAAGGGTGGAGAAGCGAGAATCTCCACATAACCCATATGCCAAGACCTGTCAGATTTTTAACAAGCTGTTATTTATAAATGCTTCTTAGCTTTTTATATAATAGGTGCTATAAAAGTGCAAATAAGCAAATAAATAAATACATAAATGCATTGCTGGTAGGCTTCATTATGCCAGGGCACTTGAGATCACCTGGCAAATGAACATGACAGAGAGACCTCTCTGTCCAAAGATAGAGGGGAAAAAAAACATAGACCAGAATAATCTGGTTTCACATAAGCCTGGAAATTACTGAATGATTACATTATATACCTGGGAGTGGGATTTTTTTTTTCTTACAGAGAGTGAGAGAAAGTAATTAATCATTAAAAAATAATACTTCAAAAGCGAAGCGCTTTGTAAAACATTGTTTGCAAGGCAGTTTTTCATTTGACTCCCATAGGTTTTAATTATAAAGAGGTGAGTAGGTATAAATTTGCTTCATGAGGCTCAGTAATAACACTTAAAGTTTCATTTTTTAATTTTTAAAAATCAAATTATTTTGGTTTTGGTCCCAACCTACCCTTCACCTAGTAGAATTAATGGAAAATTCAGTGTAACATGGTTTAGAGGGAAGGCAGGTATTTGGGGTAAGGTCTTTCCACCTGTTTCCCTAAGATCATACAAGAATTCCTAGAGAGGATACAGTGCTTGGAAAATGAGAAGAGGGGCTCAAAAGCCCATAGTGGTTGTTGTGGTAACCATATTCCTTCTACACTGAAGATGAGACAAACTGGTCACCATCACCTCCAGGCAGCTCTGAGATGCAAATCCCAGCTGTCCTTTCCTCTTAGGCTTACCTGGAGAGATACTCAGTAATCAAGGGCCTCACTCTCTGATCTCCACACACTTCCTGCAGCCACCCTCTTATACGCAGTCATGGGTGCTGCAGGCTGACTTCCCAAAGTCAAGGAAGTTTCTTCCTAGAATCAGCCTTCAACCAACCCTGCCACCCTCCTCTTATTCTCTGAGTTATCCAGTTTTTCCCCTATTGATGGCCCTAAAATACAAAAACCAGGGCGCCTGGGGGGCACAGTCGGGTGAGTACTCAACTCTTGGCTTGGGCTCAGGTCATGATCTCAGGATCACGGGATTGAGCCCCTCACCAGGCTCCATGTTCAGTGGGAAGTCTGCCTGAGATTCTCTCTCCCTCTCCCCCTACTGCTTCCCAATCCATGCACACACTTTCTCTTTCACACTCTCTCACTCCCAAATAAAAAAAAAAAAAATCTTAAAAAAAAAAAAAAAACTCAACACTTTCCCTATTTGGGCTGTGAAATAAAAGCAAGTTGTAGAACCACTCAGACCTTTAAGAAACAATACTAAGCTCATCTTCTGGGGTAGGAGTAGTAACAGGAGATACTTTGTGCTTCCTGGCAGCAGGATTAAAACTCAAGGCATCAATTAATTTTTTTAATAATTCACAACTGTGATAGAAGTATTTACAAGGGATCCCTGGGTGGCGCAGCGGTTTGGCGCCTGCCTTTGGCCCGGGGCGCGATCCTGGAGACCCGGGATCGAATCCCACATCAGGCTCCCTGCATGGAGCCTGCTTCTCCCTCTGCCTGTGTCTCTGCCTCTCTGTCTCTCTCTCTGTGTGACTATCATGAATAAATAAATAAAATCTTTAAAAAAAAAAAAAAGAAGTATTTACAAAATTTTTCTACCAAATAACTTCTCTACAAACCAAAGTATATTTCCACAAATACAGTCACATGTTAGTTCAACATAAACATTCACTCATTTTCATTCCCTCTCCATCTCAGCTGCCACGGCTATTGTACTCAATTCTTCCCACTGGCACCTCATTTGAGCAGATTTCATTACTCCTTTGAGATTTCTCTCCAGATGCCTTCAGGAGTCCTGTTTTGATGCAGGGATCTCATTTCTAACCCCCTGACTCACCTAGGCTAAGCCTTCATCTCCTACACCCTTAATAGATGGGAGAAATCAAGTGTCCTGTCTAAATTATCAAGAGCAACTCACATCCCATCCCACTTCCCCCATCCCCAAACATACATACAACAGAAACCCCCACTACTATCTCTCTCTGGAGCAATATCAACTTAATGCTGAGAAAGATATTCAGATGCAGCTAAATTGTCATAATGCTGGAACCAATATTCACTTTCTCTACTCCCTTAACTGATACATGAGACCCATTTAGTTGGAGGAAAGTGGGACCTCCTATATTTCTTAAGAAATAACCACTCAGGCAGGAGATCAAAACCCAAAATTCTGTAAGATGAAATCCTGACAATTGTGAACGGAAAAGAAATAGAAGAAGAAAACACAGGCACTTAAAAACCACAAACTTTGATCCCAAGAGAGGAGGGCTTTGACTAACTAGGAATTAAAAGATTTCTTAGAAGAGGTAGCCTTTCTTACAAAGATGGGCAGTTTTGCAAAAACTTCTAGGGGCAGACAGCTTTAAAGACAGGGACTGGGTGGTCCTGGCCTACGTGAGAGGAACACTGGTTTTTCCTGGCTAGCTCTCACGCTCAATCTCTCCAAATTTCCACAATTCCTCCATCAGTAGCAGCTCAAGAGTTGTTATAAGAGAGATTTAGGAACAGCAATGTGATTGGTAAAGAGGCTAAAAGAATGATCTTGAGCTTGAATTTGGACAGAATCTCACAATTCATACTTAGATTGTAGGTTATGGGGGAAGGGCAGGATGGCGGAAGAGTAGGGTCCCCAAATCACCTGTCTCCACCAAATTACCTAGAAAACCTTCAAATTATCCTGAAAATCTATGAATTCGGCCTGAGAATTAAAGAGAGACCAGCTGGAATGCAACAGTGAGAAGAGTTCGCGCTTCTATCGAGGTAGGAAGACGGGGAAAAAGAAATAAAGAAACAAAAGGCCTCCAAGGGGGAGGGGCCCGCGAGGAGCCGGGCTGAGGCCGGGGCGAGTGTCCCCAGGACAGGAGAGCCCCGTCCCGGAGGAGCAGGAGCTGCACCGACCTTCCCGGGGGAAAGGGGCTCGCAGGGAGGTGGAGCAGGACCCAGGAGGGCGAGGATGCCCTCTGGCTCCCCGGGACAGTAACAGCAACTGCGCGCCCAGGAGAGTGCGCCGAGCTCCCTAAGGGCTGCAGCGCGCACGGCGGGACCCGGCGGGACCCGGAGCAGCTCGGGGGGGCTCAGGGGCGGCTCCGCGGAGGGGGCTGCGGGGCGGGAGCGTGACTCCAACTGCGCAGGCTCCGGAGCACAGGGCGCCAGGACACAGCCCAGGATCTGGCCTCCCCCAGAGACAGGCAGAGGCCGGGAGGGCCCAGGACAGCGAGGACGCTCCTGCCCCAGGTGAGCAGATCAGCGGCCCCGCCCCGGAGCCTCCAGGCCCTGCAGACGGAGAGCTCCGGAGTTCCTGCGGGACCCATCTATTTGCTGTCTACAAGAGACTCATTTTAGACAGAAGGACACCTACAGCCTGAAAATAAAAGGTTGGAGAACCATTTACCATTCGAATGGTCCTCAAAAGAAAGCAGGGGTAGCCATCCTTATATCAGATAAATTAAAATTTACCCCGAAGACTGTAGTGAGAGATGAAGAGGGACACTATATGATACTTAAAGGATCTATCCAACAAGAGGACTTAACAATCCTCAATATATATGCCCCGAATGTGGGAGCTGCCAAATATATAAATCAATTATTAACCAAAGTGAAGAAATACTTAGATAATAATACACTTATACTTGGTGACTTCAATCTAGCTCTTTCTATACTCGATAGGTCTTCTAAGCACAACATCTCCAAAGAAACGAGAGCTTTAAATGATACACTGGACCAGATGGATTTCACAGATATCTACAGAACTTTACATCCAAACTCAACTGAATACACATTCTTCTCAAGTGCACATGGAACTTTCTCCAGAATAGACCACATACTGGGTCACAAATCGGGTCTGAGCCAATACCAAAAGATTGGGATCGTCCCCTGCATATTCTCAGACCATAATGCCTTGAAATTAGAACTAAATCACAACAAGAAGTTTGGAAGGACCTCAAACACGTGGAGGTTAAGGACCATCCTGCTAAAAGATGAAAGGGTCAACCAGGAGATTAGGGAAGAATTAAAAAGATTCATGGAAACTAATGAGAATGAAGATACAACCGTTCAAAATCTTTGGGATGCAGCAAAAGCAGTCCTGAGGGGGAAATACATCGCAATACAAGCATCCATTCAAAAACTGGAAAGAACTCAAATACAAAAGCTAACCTTACACATAAAGGAGCTAGAGAAAAAACAGCAAATAGATCCTACACCCAGGAGAAGGAGAGAGTTAATAAAGATTCGAGCAGAACTCAACGAAATCGAGACCAGTAGAACTGTGGAACAGATCGACAGAACCAGGAGTTGGTTCTTTGAAAGAATTAATAAGATAGATAAACCATTAGCCAGCCTTATTAAAAAGAAGAGAGAGAAGACTCAAATTAATAAAATCGTGAATGAGAAAGGAGAGATCACTACCAACACCAAGGAAATACAAACGATTTTAAAAACATATTATGAACAGCTATACGCCAATAAATTAGGCAATCTAGGAGAAATGGACGCATTCCTGGAAAGCCACAAACTACCAAAACTGGAACAGGAAGAAATAGAAAACCTTAACAGGCCAATAACCAGGGAGGAAACTGAAGCAGTCATCAAAAACCTCCCAAGACACAAGAGTCCAGGGCCAGATGGCTTCCCAGGGGAATTCTATCAAACGTTTAAAGAAGAAACCATACCTATTCTCCTAAAGCTGTTTGGAAAGATAGAAAGAGATGGAGTACTTCCAAATTCGTTCTATGAGGCCAGCATCACCTTAATTCCAAAACCAGACAAAGACCCCACCAAAAAGGAGAATTACAGACCAATATCCCTGAGGAACATGGATGCAAAAATTCTCAACAAGATACTGGCCAATAGGATCCAACAGTACATTAAGAAAATTATTCATCATGACCAAGTAGGATTTATCCCTGGGACACAAGGCTGGTTCAACACCTGTAAAACAATCAATGTGATTCATCATATCAGCAAGAGAAAAACCAAGAACCATATGATCCTCTCATTAGATGCAGAGAAAGCATTTGACAAAATACAGCATCCATTCCTGATCAAAACTCTTCAGAGTGTAGGGATAGAGGGAACATTCCTCGACATCTTAAAAGCCATCTACGAAAAGCCCACAGCAAATATCATTCTCAATGGGGAAGCACTGGGAGCCTTTCCCCTAAGATCAGGAACAAGACAGGGATGTCCACTCTCACCACTGCTGTTCAACATAGTACTGGAAGTCCTAGCCTCGGCAATCAGACAACAAAAAGACATTAAAGGCATTCAAATTGGCAAAGAAGAAGTCAAACTCTCCCTCTTCGCCGATGACATGATACTCTACATAGAAAACCCAAAAGTCTCCACCCCAAGATTGCTAGAACTCATACAGCAAATTGGGTAGCGTGGCAGGATACAAAATCAATGCCCAGAAATCAGTGGCATTTCTATACACTAACAATGAGACTGAAGAAAGAGAAATTAAGGAGTCAATCCCATTTACAATTGCACCCAAAAGCATAAGATACCTAGGAATAAACCTAACCAAAGATGTAAAGGAGCTATTCCCTCAAAACTATAGAACACTTCTGAAAGAAATTGAGGAAGACACAAAGAGATGGAAAAATATTCCATGCTCATGGATTGGCAGAATTAATATTGTGAAAATGTCAATGTTACCCAGGGCAATATACATGTTTAATGCAATCCCTATCAAACTACCATGGACTTTCTTCAGAGAGTTAGAACAAATTATTTTAAGATTTGTGTGGAATCAGAAAAGACCCCGAATAGCCAGGGGAATTTTAAAAAAGAAAACCATATCTGGGGGCATCACAATGCCAGATTTCAGGTTGTACTAAAAAGCTGTGGTCATCAAGACAGTGTGGTACTGGCACAAAAACAGACACATAGATCAATGGAACAGAATAGAGAACCCAGAAGTGGACCCTCAACTTTATGGTCAACTAATATTCGATAAAGGAGGAAAGACTATCCACTGGAAGAAAGACAGTCTCTTCGATAGATGGTGCTGGGAAAATTGGACATCCACATGCAGAAGAATGAAACTAGACCACTCCCTTTCACCATACACAAAGATAAACTCAAAATGGATGAAAGATCTAAACGTGAGACAAGATTCCATCAAAATCCTAGAGGAGAACACAGGCAACACCCTTTTTGAACTTGGCCACAGTAACTTCTTGCAAGATACATCCACGAAGGCAAAAGAAACAAAAGCAAAAATGAACTATTGGGACTTCATCAAGATAAGAAGCTTTTGCACAGCAAAGGATACAGTCAACAAAACTCAAAGACAACCTACAGAATGGGAGAAGAGATTTGCAAATGACGTATCAGATAAAGGGCTAGTTTCCAAGATCTATAAAGAACTTATTAAACTCAACACCGAAGAAACAAACAATCCAATCATGAAATGGGCAAAAGACATGAACAGAAATCTCACAGAGGAAGACATAGACATGGCCAACATGCACATGAGAAAATGCTCTGCATCACTTGCCATCAGGGAAATACAAATCAAAACCACAATGAGATACCACCTCACACCAGTGACAATGGGGCAAATTAACAAGGCAGGAAACAACAAATGTTGGAGAGGATGCGGAGAAAAGGGAACCCTCTTATACTGTTGGTGGGAATGTGAACTGGTGCAGCCACTCTGGAAAACTGTGTGGAGGTTCCTCAAAGAGTTAAAAATAGACCTGCCCTAAGACCCAGCAGTTGCACTGTTGGGGATTTACCCCAAAGATACAGATGCAATGAAATGCCGGGACACCTGCACCCCGATGTTTCTAGCAGCAATGGCCACAATAGCCAAACTGTGGAAGGAGCCTCGGTGTCCATCGAAAGATGAATGGATAAAGAAGATGTGGTTTATGTATACAATGGAATATTCCTCAGCCATTAGAAACGACAAATACCCACCATTTGCTTCAACGTGGATGGAACTGGAGGGTATTATGCTGAGTGAAGTAAGTCAGTCGGAGAAGGACAAACATTATACGTTCTCATTCATGTGGGGACTATAAATAATAGTGAAAGGGAATATAAGGGAAGGGAGAAGAAATGTGTGGGAAATATCAGAAAGGGAGACAGAAAGTAAAGACTGCTAACTCTGGGAAACGAACTAGGGGTGGTAGAAGGGGAGGAGGGCGGGGGGTGGGAGTGATTGGGTGATGGGCACTGGGGGTTATTCTGTATGTTGGTAATTTGAGCACCAATAAAAAAAAAAGAAAAAGAAAAAGAAAATTGAATTAACCAAAATACGCTGAAAAAAAAAAAGATTGTAGGTTATGTGTCTATTCAAGTGACAAAGCTATTTAAAGGTATTTTCATTTAGAATGCACATTTGTTTCAAAAAATTTCCATTATCCTAGTCAACTATGTAATTTTTTAAAATATGAAGTAGTTTTAGGGGTGAGGATGGATGGATTTGGAAAGAGCTGTTCCAGTTTCACTTCTACCTTCAACCTCAGCAGATGACTTCACCTTCAACTTCTAAGATATAGTGAATTCATAGGTCAAGAACTTCTTTAGTTTCCTCAACTGTAAAATGAGAATAAGAATATCTATCACATAGGAGGAAGATTGAACAAGTTATAATTTGTGAAGCGCTTGGATCAGCAACTAGGGTGGAAAGCATTAAATGTTAACAACTATAATTATTATCCCTCAAGCTCTCCCAGCAGATCTATAAACCTACCTGTATCTGCACCTACCAATTTTCCTTTCCTTTTCCTGTTACAAGAAAAGTAATGTCCCTCCTATCTAAACCACTTGTGCGCTGGTGATTCCATGTTTTCCAGCCTTCTAACGGACATATTAGCAATTATTTTCCCTCATTTCTGAATCTTTAGCCTTGTCCTTTCCATAGATTCCCTCCCATCACAAGAAACTAAACTTTAAACTCATTAACAGGGGCAGCCAGGGTGGCTCAGCGGTTTAGTGCCGCCTTCAGCCCAGGGTGTGATCCTGGAGACCCGGGCTTGAGTCCCACGTCAGGCTCCCTGCATGGAGCCTGCTTCTCCCTCTGCCTGTGTCTCTGTCTCTGTCTCTGTCTCTCTCTCTCTCCTTGTGTGTGTCTCATGAATAAATAAATAAAATCTTAAAAATAAAATAAACTCATTAACATTTCCACTGCAATAAATCCATATTATAATACCTTTTTCACTGTTTAGGCAGATTGTTGCTAATTGCTAGTTCTGGCCCCAAACTGAACCCATGATCTCCACATCTATCTGTTCCCGGAGACCCTTGGTTCAGGTTCTCTGAGGCCCCCAATCTCCAATATCTACCATGAAATTAATACATTTCTCCTGTGTTAGTCAGGAAAAAGTAGGTTACCTTGCAGCAAGGAACAACCCCTACTGTCGGTAGCTTAAAACGATTAAGATTTCTTTCTTATTCAAATTGTATATCCACTGCCTGTCACTGGGGCCTCTGATCCATGCTTCCTCAGTCAGGGACCCAGAGTGAAAACCTGCTAGTCACCACAGCAGTGGAAAGAAGAGAAAAAGGGAAATTTTGCTCCAGCTTTTAAATGTTTCCTTGAAACATCGCCTTAAATGTTTACTTGAAAGTATATGTTATTTCCACTCAAATTTCATATACCTGTAATTCAAAGGGATGAAATATAATCCACCATGCACTCACTCAGGAGGACAGGAGAGACAGTGATGCATAGCCATATGTCTACAAAATTGGAAATGATGAGCCACCCATATGTCTATGACATCTCCTTGTGGCTAACAAAGAGGAAAATAACTGCTGTTGTCTTTTGACCTTATCCAACTTTTACTAATATTCCCCTGAAAGACAAGTTACATATACATTATACCTGCAGAGACTACATTCCAAGATCCCCAGGAAATGCCTGAAATTGTGGATAGCACCGAACTCTATATATACCATGTTTTGTCCTATACATATGTATCTACGATCTAGTTTAATTACTAATTAGGCAAAGTAAGAGATTAACAGTGATCAGGGGCACCTGGGTGGCTCAGTGGTTGAGTGTCTGCCTTTGGCTCAGGTCATGATCTCTGGGTTCTGGAATGAAGCCCTGCATGGCGGCGGGGGGGGGGGGGGGGGGGGGGGGGGGGGGGGGTTCCTGCTCAGTGGGGAGCCTGCTTCTCCCTCTCCGTCTGCCTGCTGCTCCCCCTGCTTGTGCTCTCTCTCTCTCTCTGTCAAATAAATAAATAAAATCTTTAAAAAATCATTTATAACTGCATCAAAAACATGAAATACTTAGAGATAATTTTTTTAGCTTTTATTTATATTTGTATATTTTTTATTGGAGTTTGATTTGCCAACATATAGTACAACACCCAGTGCTCATTCCATCAAGTGCCCCCCACCCCAGTGCCTGCCAGCCAGCCACCCCAACCTCCCCACCCACCCCCCTTTCTACTACCCTTAGGGATAAATTTAAACATATACATAACTTAGCCAAAGAAAACCATAAAATACAACCAAAAGAAATTTTTTTTTAAAAAGAGAGAGAGAGAAAGATGTTGTATGTATCAGTAAGAAGCCAATATTGTTAACTGGTTAATATTGATCTACAGATTCAAGACTACCCCAATCAAAATCATAACAAGTCTGTTTAAACTAACAAGTTTGTTCTCAAGCAAACTAACTCTCTCTCTCTAAAATGTATATGGAAATACAAAACAAACAAAACAAAACACACAAAAAAATAAGAATAGCCAAAAACAATCTTGAAAAAAAGGAACAAAGTTGAAAGACTTCCACCACCTGATTTCAAAATTTACTCTAAAGTTACTGTGATCAAGAGAATAAGGTATTGGAATAGGGATAAACAATAAAATCAATATGATAGAACAGAGTACAGTAATAAATTCACTCATACAAGATCAATCGATCTTTGACAAAGGGGTCAAGGCAATCCAATGGAGGAAAATAGTGTCTTCAACAATTGATACTAGAACAATTGGGTATTAAATAGAAAAAAATGAACTCAGACTTCATGCTATACACAAAACTTAACTTGAAATGGCATGCATGTAAAATGTAAATGTAAAAGCCAAAACTATAAAACTTTAGAAGAAAACATAGGAAAAAAATCTTTAATACCCTGAGGTAGGCAAAAATATTTTTGACTAGGACACAAAACACAAACCATTAAAAAAAAAAGAGCAAATACATTGGATTTCAAAAAAATTAAAAACTCATTTTTCAAAAGATATTATAAAAAAAATTAAAAAGCAAATTGCGCTACATATATATACATCTACCTGACCAAAAAGAAAGTGTGTCTAAGATATATAGTAAACTCTTACAAGATAATAATTAAGAAACAGACAAAAAAGCTAATTTAAAAATAAGCAAAAACTTTGAACACAAACTTTAAAGAAGCATACAAGTGGCTACTACATATATGAAAAGATGCTCAATATCATTCGTCATCAGGGAAGTACAAAATAAAAGTGCAGAGATAATACAACACTACACACTAGACACCAGTTAAAATGGTTAAATTAAAAATGCAAACAAGGGGCAGCCTGGGTGGCTCAGTGGTTTAGCGCCTGCCTTCAGCCCAGGGCGTGATCCTGGAGACCCGGAATCAAGTCCCACATTGGCTCCAGGCGTGAAGCCTGCTTCTTCCTCTGCCTCTCTCTCTCTCTCTCTCTCTCTCTCTCTCTCTGTGTCTCTCTTTCTCTGCCTCTCATGAATAAATAAATAAAATCTTAAAAAAAAAAAAAGAAAAGAAAACTTCTTGGGATGATGGGAACATTCTGCACCCAGGCCTAGATCTTGGTTTCTAAGTATTCTCTCCTTTAAAAGGAAGCAGAGCTCCTTGGAAAAATACTCAGGGAAAGTGCAAAGTGAACAAAGAAAGTATAAGTTGAGTCTTGAACAATTCCTTGTGCCAGAAAGGAAGTACTCACCAAATGGGGACATGTCAAAAAAGAAAGATAAGAGACAGAAGAATGCCAACAAATAAATATATAAAGATGACAGAAATAGAGAACTATCATTTTGTAACTACCATATTCATAAGTGACTCAGGCTATAATTATGAATGGATATTAAAACCACTGGATTGGGCAGCCCTGGTGGCCCAGCAGTTTAGCGCCATCTTCAGCCCAGATTGTGATCCTGGAGACCCGGGATCAAGTCCCAGGTTGGGCTTCCTGCGTGGAGCCTGCTTCTCCCTCTGCCTGTGTCTCTGCCTCTCTCTCTCTGTGTCTCTCATGAATAAATAAATAAAATCTTAAAAAAAAAAAAACACTTGGATAAAAAACAGATAGAAAACAGAATTTAAAGAAACACAGCAGACAATAGCTTGCTGAATGATTAACATCAATAATAACTGGACAAACTGCTATCATGTACTTCCTTGTATATCACACTGAAATGGCCAAAACATCACCTATGTATTACTGTACATATTGCTGTGGGTAAATGCTCCTGCTGAATCTAAAGAAAGCTGTTGGACAAATCTAAATTGAGGGATATTCTATAAAATAACTGGCCTGGACACTTCAAAACCTGTCAGTGTCATGAAAGACAAAAAGTAGTAGTAATAATAATAATAATAATAAAGCTACCAAACTATACTGTCTAGCCTAAAGGGGATTTAAAGAGACATAACAGGGGGTGCCTGGGTGGCTCAGTCAGGCACCAAACTCTTGATTTCAGCTCGGGTTATGTTCTCAAGGTTGTGGGATCAAGCCCTGTGTCAGGCTCCACTCCATACTTGGGGCAGAGTCTACTTGGGTTTCTGTCTTTCCCGCTCCCTCTGCCACTCCTTCTGTTTGCATGTGTGTTCTCTCTCAATTATCAAATAAATAAATAAATAAATAAATAAATAAATAAATCTTTAAAAATAAATAAACAAAAATAAAGAGCCATAACAAGTAAATGTACTGCTTGCTTCTTGGTTGGGTCCTTCTTTTATAATAGCTATAAATGTCCCTAGGACAACTGGGGGATATTGAACAGGATTAGATAATATTGTTGCACTAATATTAAATTTCTTGAATGTAATTAATTTATCTTCTTAGGAGATACAGTCTGAAATATTTAGGGGTGATGCCTACAAATAGCACTCAAATAGCTCAGCAAAATTTATGTATATGAAACCAGGGAAGAACAGAGAAGCAAGTGGGACAAAATGAAAAAAAAAAAAAGTGAAGAAAAAAACAAAACTTCATTGTGAGAAACAAAAGAACATTTAAATAAATGAAAAAGATACAACATGTCCCTGGGTAGGAAAATTCACTATTGTCAAGATGTGAATCCTGCACAAATTAATATATTTATTTCAGTTCCAATTAAAATACTAATGGGGGATGCTTGTATGGCTCAGTGGGTGATCCTTCAGTTCAGGGTGTGATCCAGGGGTCCTGAGATCAGGTCTCGCATCAGGCTCCCCACGGGGAGCCCACTTCTCCCTCTGCCTATGTCTCTGCCTCTCTCTCTGTGTCTCTCATGAATAAATAAATAAAATCTTTAATTAAAAAAAAACAATGGATTTTTTTCATAGTAAAAATACTGTATTTCTCTATTAATTTGAAATGTCACTTTTCTTATATAATACTTTCTATATGATAAAAGTGGCACTTCAATGAAGAATTTAAGTTTATAATTTAAATAGTACTGGTTAACTGTCAAAAGCAGGGGACAAGAGATGGACCCCAGCTTCAAAATATATATTTTAAAAATATCAATTGCATTACAGAGTGAAAAAAAATTTTTTAGACTTTATTTATTTATTTATTTGTGTATTTTAGAGCACACCAGCAGGAGGAAAAGCAGATGGGGAGGAAGAGGGAGACAGAATCTGAAGCAGAGTCCACACTGAGCACAGAACCCATCTCGAGGCTCAATGCCAAAACCAAGAATCAGACGCTTACCTGACTGAGCTACCAGGTGCCTCCAGAGTCAAAAATTTTAAAGCCATTTCTTCAACAAAAAATAAGGGGAGGAAGGAAACAGAAGATATGGAGGGCAAATCTACAGATTAAAAGAAACTTTAATTTGTAACAAACAAAAGCAATGTATGGATCTTACTAGATTCCTAATTTCAAACTTTTGAAAATAATTATAATTAGGAAAATGACACTGAATGATGGATATTAGGATTCTTTACCTAAATTCTTTACTTGTGATAATGGTCTTGTGGTTATGTGTTAAAAAAATGAAACCCTTATGGGCAGCCCAGGTGGCTCAGCGGTTTAGCACCACCTTCAGCCCAGGGCCTGATCCTGGAGACCGGGGATGGAGTCCCACATTGGGCTCCCTGTGTGAAGCCTGCTTCTCCCTCTGCCTGTGTCTCTGCCTCTCTCTCTCTCTCTCTCTCTCTCTCTCTCTGGGTCTCTCCTGAATAAATAAAATCTTAAAAAAAAAAAAAAAGAAACCCTTATCTTTTAGAGATACATCCCTAAATATCAACAGATTAAATGATATTCAGATTCTGAAATTTGCTTCAAAATGTCCCAAGAAAAAAAAACAAAAAACAAAACAAAACAAAAAAAAATGTCCCAAGAGGGTCTGGAAGCAGACATTCATAGAATAAGATTGGCCACATATTGATATATACTAAAGCTGAGTGATGGGTACCACAGATTCACTATGCTTCTCTCCGTACTCTTAAATATGCTTGAAATCTTACATAATTTTTTTTCAAAATGAAACCAAGAAATAACCTGTAGTAAACTTACTGATATCGGATGGGAAAGCACTTTCTACATATTAACAAGAAAAGACCCATGATGAAAAAGATTGAGATATGATTTAAAATCTGCATAAAAATAACAGAAGTTAGATAAACATTTCCTGCAGCATACAAGAGAAAAGGATGAATATTCTTACATAGATGAATAATAAAATAAGAATTACAACTGGTCAATAAGCACAATAATATACCCAAGCTTTTTTTTTTTTTTTTTTTTTTTTATTTATTTATGATAGTCACAGAGAGAGAGAGAGGCAGAGACACAGGCAGAGGGAGAAGCAGGCTCCATGCACCGGGAGCCCGACGTGGGATTCGATCCCGGGTCTCCAGGATCGCGCCCTGGGCCAAAGGCAGGCGCCAAACCGCTGCGCCACCCAGGGATCCCTATACCCAAGCTTTATTGAAGTAAAATAAATATAAATTAAAGCAATGAGCTGCCCTTTATACTTATTTTTTTTATTTTAATGACAATATTCAGGATGGGAAGGGTATTTAAAAAACAATGCTACATACCATTTCTAGAATGCAAATAACAAAAAACACTAAAACTAAAATATGTTATCTACTCTTTGAGAAAATAATTCCCATTATAAGAATTTAATTTAGGGAAGTAACCAAATACATACTCAAAGTTTTCAGTTCAAAGATGTTTCATGGAAGTAGTATTTATACTGGTGAGACACTGAAACTAAAATAACAACAGGGACCTGCACACACTAACAATGGAGTATCACATCAATACTAAGAGCTCATTGATGTGAAGGTGCTCAACATATCCACGATCCTTTATTAACCTAATGTGGAAAAATAAAATCTGTGTAGATACATCTAAACATCCTCATAAATTGATATCTAACATATTAACAAAACATGATTAGGGGGTGCCTGGGTGGCTCAGTCGGTTAAGCATCTGACTCTTGATTTCAGCTCAGGTCATGATCTCAGGGTCCTTAGATAGAGCCCCATGTTGCACTCTATGCGGAGCATGGAGCTTGCTTAAGATTCTCTCCCTAAAAAAAATAATTAATTAATTAATTAATTAATTAATTTAAAAGATTCTCTCCCTATCTCTCTGTCCCTCCCTCTTTTTTAAATTTAATTTTTTAGACATGATTATATTATAAATTTTTGCTTATTTTTGTCTGTATTTCCTAAATTCTCTACATTGAATATATTACTTCCATATTTAGAAATTTTCAAGAAAATTACTTCATACTTTGGAAAATGTACTTGATTGGCTAGGAATTATTCTAGTTTTTTGTTCTTTTACCAAGGGGCTCAAATAAAAAGAAATATAGGGCAGCCCCAGTGGCTCAGTGGTTTGGCGCCACCTTCAGCCCAGGGTATGATCCTGGAGACTGGGGATCGAGTCCCACGTCGGGCTCCCTGCATGAAGCCTGCTTCTCCCTTTGCCTATGTCTCTGCCTCTCTCTCTCTCTCATGATGAATAAATAAAAAAAAAAAGAAAGAAAGAAATATAAATGAACACTACTGAAAATGAAGTCACCATTTTTTCTTGTTATTTTAAGTAAAAATTTAACTATTTGGAGTGTTACCATTTTTCTGAAATGTGGGCCTGTTTTCTCCCCTCAAAGTATAATCTACACAACTTAATTTCAGATTTGATATTTATTTCCTCTTTATGAATTAGATAATCCTATAAACCAAGAAGGAAATCCTTCACACATGATATACTGTCTCCTATTGGGTCAATCAGCCTGGCTGGGTCATGTCCCTGAAACGATCATTGATTAAGGACCAAAACCTTCCTCTTCAATACTCTGTACATATGAGGCTGCAAATAACTTAAGAGGTCTCCACCAAATTCCCAAATCTTATCCTAAGTTTTCTTCTTACTTTCCTCTGCCTTACCTGGGTGAAAAACACAAGCTATCCTAATTTCTCCCCTTAATCATGGCCAACAGAACATTTCTCAGCTAGTTGTACGGCACCTAGCAAAAATTAGTTTAGGTGTTTCTCATTAGATAAAAAAAGGAAATCTACAAACACAAAATTGAAGCAGTTTGCACAAACTGTGGCTGTTTATGGAAGTTGTTTAAGCCAAGGAGGCAAGTAAGATTTGTCAAAAATAATAGCCTTCCAAAGCCAGCTGTACTCCAGTGCTTTCTCACAGTTGAATTGTCTCCATTCTTGATCACTAATGCCCTTAACGGGTTCTTAGATTTGTAAATTTTAAAAGAACTCTAGAGATAAAGTCTAACATTATCACAGCACCATCATTCGCTTAACAAATACTTCTGAGCATTTGCTATGGGCCACACACTATCAGGAGAAAGAGTACTTGTAGATAAAGGATTTTTTTTCTTGCTGCCCCTTCTAAATATTCTATAAACTCAATATACCTCTGTATATACTCTAGGCCTTGACCTAATCTTGAATTGATTTTTTATAGAAATAAATAGATACCACTACATTTTTAATGAAAAGTGAGCATCATGATTTAGAGGATACTCCTGGGAGATCTCTGGGTGGCTCAGCGGTTTAGCGCCTGCCTTTGGCCCAGGGCGCGATCCTAGAGTCCCAGGATCGAGTCCCGCGTTGGGCTCCCTGCATGGAGCCTGCTTCTCCCTCTGCCTGGGTCTCTGCCTCTCTCTCCCCCTATGTCTATCATGAATAAATAAATAAATAATCTTAAAAAAAATAGAGGATACTCCTTTACACATTACCTTTTAGGAACTACTGAAAAAAAAACAAGAAATACCTATGTCAGACTATGAAATTCTTCAAAGAGGAAAGATCAAATTGCAAACCTTACCAGAAATGAATTCATTTTCCTGCCTCCTTCTGACCCAGCTGAGTTTTAAATAAGCCTGATAATATCTTACTTTAAATAGACTTCAGCTGGGGCACCTGGGTGGCTCAGTTAAGCATCCGACTTGATTTCAGCTCAGACCATGATCACAGGGTTATGAGATGGAGTCCTCCCTCAGGCTCAGTGCTGAGCATGGAGTCTGCTTAAGATTTTCTTTCCCTCTGCCCCTCCTGTCCTGCTCACACTCTCTCTCTTTCTCAGAAAAGAAAAGAAAAGAAAAAGATTATATATATATATATATATATATATATATATATATATATATATACTTTAGTTATAACACACATTAGTTGTTCAGTATTACAGATTACAAAATTATTTTTCTTAAAGATTTTATTTATTTATTCATGATAGACACAGAGAGAGAGAGGCAGACACACAGGCAGAGGGAGAAGCAGGCTCCATGCAGGGAGCCTGATGTGGGACTCGACCCCAGGGCCCCGGGATCACTCCTTGAGCTGAAGGCAGACACTTAACCAATGAGCCACTCAGGTGCCCCAGATTACAAAATTCTTATTAACAGAAAGAAAGACTCCCACCACATGCACGCATGTGCTTTCTCTCTCTCTCTCTAAAATATATAAATCTTTTAAAAAATTATAATGCCTCATACTTTAAGCAAAATATGCAGAATAACAACCACTATTTTCAATTTTCATCATGAATTTAAATAAAGGGCAAAAAATTGCTTCTTAAAAAGTTGATTTGAGGAAGTCTTCTATACTCCTTCAATAACAATTTATTAAACATCTTTTAAAATATATATTATGCTAGAAACTGAAAAAGACATAAATATAACACAAGTCAGCAATAATAACATTAGCATATTAGCATATTTATGACTTTGGCCTTCTGACTTTGTTGACAATTTTATGACTGTGTCACTGAAGAATGTTCTGGATCAATGTATTCATTAAACTCCCACATGAAGAGGGCCACCTGGATGGCTCAGTGGTTGAGCATCTGCCTTCTGCCCAGAGTGTAATCCTGGAAGTCCCAGGATCAAGTCCTGCATTGGGCTCCCTGCTTAGAGTCTGCTTCTCCCTCTGCCTGTCTCTGCCTCTCTCTCTGTGTCTCTCATGAATAAATAAATAAAATCTTATTTAAAAAAAGAAAAAGAACCTCAGGCATAAAGTGAGTAATGCTCAAAGACAATCACTGCACCAGAAGGAAACTTCCATTCTTTCCCTTCCTAGCCCCTTATGTACTATTGTGCTAGTCACTGACCCATCAGTACAAACAGAAGGAGACAGACACCAGAGGGGTAAACTGATGGCGCTAAGTCACAAAGCTGACAGGAATTAGCAGTTACAACTATCTTCTGGCTCACTCCCCATCATTCACATTCACTGAAGGGTCTGCACTTGCCTCAAAACGTAGTCTTGGTCTGCACTGCTACTCTTCATGATCATTCTGATTCCAAAGTGCAGGTAAGGGATTAGTGATTAGTGGCACACTCTAGCCTCTCAGTTACCCAACTTTCTCACATCCAGGGATCACATCTTCACTCTCACCTCAATCACCCACTCTCAGAGTGATTGGTTGGATATTTAATGTAGCAATTGATGGATCGGGAGCAAGGTCTTAATTTCAAGCATCCCTCTGACGAAACTCCTGCCTTTCCAGTTCATTTCCACTAGAGGCAATGAGTCCAATAGTTCTTCAACCTCACCAAAACCTATGATCTCTGGACTTTTCACTCCCTACTCAAATTGGATTCCATAGACTACATATTTTCCTAGGAATCTCTTCCTCCATCCTACCTGCCTAATAAAATCCAAGTTCAAGTTAAAACCAACCCTCCACTAATTCCATACCTGTACCCACATAGCTCTCCATGGCTGGAAAATGTACACAATAATGGGATCTGCTCTCACTTCAAAGTTAGGATGACAAACCCCATGTTATTTCAGTGCTATCTAGCATTTCTATTACATTTCCTTATTTCATTCACTCTTCCAGATAATTTTCAGACCTTGACTTCTCTTCCTGAAAGAGAGAAGAATGGAAAACATCCAACTGTCTACTCACTACTGGCACTTGGATGTCTAACAAAGTTAACCAAACTCAATTTCTCCACCGAAACTCATTCTTGTTAAGTCTTCCCCAACCGTTTACTCAGTTGCTCAAATAGCCTTAGAGTCACCCCTACACACACACACACACACACACACACTCTCTCTCTCTCTCTTTCTCTCTCTCTCTCTCTCTCTTCATCTCATGCCCATTCTTGTCAACCTCTGTTGAAGCCATCATTTCTTTCCTCAACTCATACAAAACCCCCAGTAGCTCTCCCTGCTTCCACTCTTGTGTGAATAATACACTTTGAGGACACCTGGGTGGCTCAGCGGTTTAGCACCTACCTTCAACCCAGGACGTGATCCTGGAGTTCTGGGATCGAGTCCCACATCGGGCTCCCTGCATGGAGCCTGCTTCTCCCTCTGCCTATGTCTCTGCCTCTCTACCTCTCTCTGTGTTTCTCATAAATAAATAAATAAAAATCTTTAAACACACACACACACACACACTTTGTTTCCCATGAAGCAACCAGTAATCCTTTTAAGGTTAAGTCCTATCACTTTATTCGCCTGCTCAACACCCTCCAGTGACTCTGGTCATATTGAGAATAAAACTCACAGCACTCTCTAATGGCTTATGAGGCCCTAAATTAACAGTTAGCAAACTAGGGCCAATGTGAAAAATCTGGCCGATGGCATGTTTTTGTTAAAAAAAGGCTTTTCTGGAATACACCCAGGCCCATTTGTGTATGTAACACTTTTGGCTGCTTTTCTGCTACAAGGTCAAATATTAGCAGCTATGACAGAGACCTGAAAGCACCCAAATATCTTTAAGAAAAAAGTCTGATGTGCCTCTGGTCTCCCCTCATTCGTTATGTTCCTGCCACACTGGCCGGCTCTCCCCACACAGCTGGCCAAGCCCACTCTCACTACAGCCCTAGGTACATACAGCCTCTGCCCAGAACATGCTTCTCCCACATGTGCCATGTTAGGCCTCTCTGCTCAAACATCACTGCTGTAAAGAGAACTCCCCTGACAGTGCTAATGAAAACAGCACCCTACCTTTCTAGCTCCTCCTTCAGCTTTACTTCTCTTCATAGCCCTCATCATTGGCCTCATATATGTTATTGTCTTATACCTTACTTCCCCATACAATATTAAGTTCCACGAGGGCAGATTTTCTGTTCTATTCATTCCGGTATCCCCAGAACACTGCACATAGTAGGAATTCAGTAAGTACTGAACAACTGGATTTTCTTGATCCTCATTTGATCCTTCCTTTTTGCTCATTTGATTCTCTTTTCTTTGAGTTCCTCTACTTTGACTAGATTGTAGAAGAAAAAGAAAACTCATTAAAAAAAATCATAAAATCATAAAAATGAGACTACTGTACTTTAATTTTGCCCAAGAATGCTTAATGTAAAACGATATAAATTACATAACACACAAACTGAAAATATATCCCTGACCCTTCTATATACTTAACTCTCTTGTACGGTAATGATGCCAAAGCAATGGATAAATCGATAGCAGATTACTATTTATTTCTAACTGTTTGAACTTCCGGTTTCTATTCTGGCATGTAAGGAGTTTGGAAGTCATCACTCTGTCCTAACAAGTAAAAAAGCTGAATTGTAAATCAACAACTCTTCTTAGATCCATCAGAGAAGTGAGATCACAGAAGCCACTGCTCCCAAAAATGTAGAGAAAGACCTGTAGACAGAGAGAATCACAACTTAAGTGGAACAGAAACCTCCAAGGGAACCAGTACTGGGGTAGAAAAATCTAAACCGTAATTGGCAAATTGCTAAGGCTCAGCGTGGACAAGTCTGAGAGATAAAAACTCCAAGGGGACCCAGTCTTAGGGAAGCCCCTCCCACAGTTTTCTAAGTTTTACCTCCAGGAGTTCTAACAGATTCTCAGAGTGAAAACAGAGAAAAGTCCTCTCCTGCTGTTGGCAGGAGGAGGGGGAAAGTAGACATTTTGAAATATACCCAAAGCATTTTTCAATTCTTCTTTTATTTATTTTTTTTAAAGATTTTTATTTATTTATTCATGAGAGACAGAGAGAGAGGCAGAGACAGAGGCAGAGGAAGAAGCAGGCTCCATGCAGGGAGCCCGATGCGGGACTTGATCCATCTCCAGGATCAGGCTGTGGGCTGAAGGCAGCGCTAAACCACTGAACCACCTGGGCTGTCCTCAATTCTTCTTTTAAAAGAAAAATATTAAAAAAAAAAAAAGAAAAAAAAATTTTTTTATTTGAGAAAGAGAGACAGCAGAGCAGTGAGGAGGGATAGAGGGAGAAGCAGACCCCCTGTGGAGCAGGGAGCCCAAAATAGAGCACAATCCTAGGCCCTAAGATCGTAACCTGAGCCAAAGGCAGACACTTTACCGACTGAACCACTCAGGCACCCCAGCAGTGTTCAATTCTTAACAAGACCTGTCCTCAAGGGAAATTATTTTACCAGAGCCGAAACGTACAAAGTTTTACAAGAACCTAACTGATCTGGGAGACATCTTCCAGGTGGGATAAGGTCAATACCCAACTCCAGCCTCCTCCAGCCTTCCTGCCCCACCTGAGGAAGGAGAAACACGAAGTACTTGTGAAGGTCATAGCCTAGGGCACATGTCACCTAAGCGATTGGTCTATAACACACTTCCCCCTTCCCTGCATACCTCACTACCATGTTGCTGATGCCTATTCACCACAGTTCTTTGTACCAGGCACATCATGTCCAGCTTTCAACAATTACATGGACACTAAAAGGCAAAAAGCACATCTTAAAGAGACAGAACAAGCATCAGAACCAGACTCATCAGATACAGAAAGCATGTTGGAATTATTTGATTGGGAAATCTAAAAAAGTAATACATATTAATATGCTAATGAAAAAAGTAGACAACATTCAAGAAGACATGGGTAAAGTAGGAGGAGATGGAAATTAACAGAATCAAGAAGAAATGCTAGAAATCAAAAACACTATAAAAGAAATGCTGAGAGACTTTGATGGGCTCATTAGCAGACTGGACACAGTTGAGGAAAGCATCTGTGAGCCTGGGGATATGTCAATAGAAATTTCCAAAAGTGAAATGTAAAGGAAAAAAGAAAAGAAAAAGGGAATAGAATTTCCAAGGACTGTGAGACAACTACAAAGGCATAGTATACATGTAATGGGAATATAAGAAGAGAGAGAAAAAAACAGAAGAAATATGTGAGGCAATGGAGACTGAGAATTTCCTAACATTAATGTCAGACAGCAAAGCACAGATACAGGCAACTCAAAGGACAAGTAGGATAAATGCCCAAAAAATTTATAACCAGGCATATCATATTCAAACTGTGGAAAATCAAAGATAAAGGAATGTTCTGGAGAGAAGCCCCGTACAAAAGAATACCTTCACTATAGAGGAGCAGGATAAGAGTAACATTAGACATTTCCTCAGAAGCCACACAATTAAGGAAAGTAGAATGAAATATTTAAAGTGTTGAGAGAAAAAAATAATATTAAAAGTATTGGGAGGAAAAAAAAAAGCTAGAATTCTATATAATCTCAAACTATCCTTCAAAAGTGAAGGAGACAAATACCAGATGATTTCACTTGAGATGTGAAATCTAAAAAACAAAATAAATGAACAAAATAGAAACAGACTCCTAGATACAGAGAACAATCTGGTTGCCAGAAGGGAAGGTGGGGTGGGATGGGCAAAATAGAGGGCAAAATAGATTAAGAAGTACAAACTTCTAGTTATAAAGTAAGTAAGTGACAGGGGTGCAATGTCCAGCAAAGAGAATGCAATTTAACAATATGGTAACAATTTTGTGTGGTGACATACAGTGGCTAGATTTACCATGGTGATCACTTCATAATGTATACATATATGTTGAAGCACTGTGTCATATACCTGATACTAATATAATATTATATGTCAACTACACTTCAATTTAAAAAAAAAAAAAAAAAACAGGGGCCCCTGAGTGGCTCAGTGGTTGAGCATCTTGCCTTTGGCTCAGGTCATGATCCCGGGGTCCTGGGATCAAGTCCTACATCAGGTTCCACACTGGAAGCCTGCTTCGCCCTCTGCCTATCTCTCTGCCTCTCTCTCTGTGTCTCTCATGAATAAATAAAATCCTTTAAAAAAATAAAGTTGAAATGCCTTCTTTTTTTTTTTTAATTTATTTATGATAGTCATACAGAGAGAGAGAGAGAGAGAGAGGCAGAGACATAGGCAGAGGGAGAAGCAGGCTCCATGCACCAGGAGCCTGACGTGGGATTCGATCCCGGGTCTCCAGGATCGCGCCCTGGGCCAAAGGCAGGCGCCAAACTGCTGCGCCACCCAGGGATCCCTGAAATGCCTTCTCAGGCAAACAAAACTTGAGGGAATTTGTGGGCAGTAATGTGCTTTGCAAGAAATATTAAAAATTATTCAAGGGGCACCTGGCTGGCTCAGGTGATTGAGTGTGTGACTCTTGATCTTGGGGTTGTGAGTTTGAGCTGCACAGTGGGTGCAGAGCTTAACGTAAAAATAAATAACATATTAGGAAAAAAAGTTCTTCAGATAAAAAGAAATGATATAGATCAGAAACTCAGATCTGCATAAAGGAAGAACATTAGAGAAGTAATAAGTGAAGAAAAAAATACTTCCACTTTTTTTTAACCATTTTTAGCTTGTTATATATCATGAATTAAAGGTAACTTCAAAAAAATGTTTTTAAGTAATTTCAATCCTTAGGCGATCAGAGTTGCATTAGTAAGTGGAAATAGTTTAGAAGCAGACAAGAAGACGAGGAAAACTTGGTTAAGATTTCCTTGACGCCAATTTTTTTTTCTGAGATGCTTATTTAAGGCTTTAATAGAGCTTTGACAAATACACTCAAATAATTAACCACTTATCAAAAAGGCTTAGTAATGGGGCACCTGGGTGGCTCAGTCAGTTAAGCGCCCAACTCTTGATTTCAGCTCCGGTCATGATCTCAGGGTCATGAGACTGCATGTCAGGCTCCATGCTGAGCATGGAACCTGCTTAAGAGTCTCTCTCTCGAGACATCTGGGTGGCTCAATGGTTGAGCATCTGCCTTTGGCTCAGGGTGTGATCCCGGACTCCTGGGATTGAGTCCCACATCGGGCTCCCTGCATGGAGCCTGCTTTTCCCTCTGCCTGTGTCTCTGCCTCTCTCTGTGTGTGTCTCTCATGAATAAATAAATACAATCTTTAAAAAAAAAAAAAAAAAAAGAGATAGGGCAGCACCTGGGTGGCTCAGTCAGTTAGGCAGTTGACCCTTGACTCTTGATTTTGGCTCAGGTCATGATCTCTTGGTTTCAAAATGGAGCCCCAAGTCAGGCTCAGAGCTGGGCTTGGAGCCTGCATAAGATTCTCTCTCCCTCTCCTCCCACCCCTCCTCCCCCCACCCGCCACCTCCCCCACAGCTCACACACAAGCACACCAACTCTCTCTCTCTAAAAATAAATAAATAGATAGTAAGTAAAACATTAGAACTAAAAGGGTAAAGAACAAATGATTAGTTTTTTATTTTCTCCAAGGGATGGATGAAATGATCCTAGAAGTGCATTTTAAAAGTGCTTCAAGGGGATCCCTGGGTGGTGCAGTGGTTTAGCGCCTGCCTTTGGCCCAGGGCGGGATCCTGGAGACCCGGGATCTAATCCCACGTTGGGCTCCCGGTGCATGGAGCCTGCTTCTCCCTCTGCCTGTGTCTCTGCCTCTCTCTCTCTCTCTCTGTGTGACTATCATAAATAAATTAAAAAAAAAAATTAAAAGTACTTCAACCTCCAATCTCATAATATGGCATCTAGGTTGACTCACTGGCCCATATTCCCAGTCCCAGGAAATGCCTACTACACATATCTTTGTTGCTATGATTCACTTCTGTATTTTCCTTTTCCCATTTTTTTTCCTAGCAAAGATGGTAAAATTTGAACTGATATTAACTAAATTTGCTTTGAATTTCTGACTCATGTTCAAATTTCCTTATAAACTATAAATATCAACTACCTTCTCTGTACTAAATATTGTCCTCTATTTTAGGAAATATTCTCTATGTTGCTAAATTCCTAAGTGATTTGCACAATGTCAAAAATAAGTCATAATGCTGAAGGCAAGAAACAATTTTTGGCTCTGTCCCATGGTAATGAGGCTATATTTTTCCCTATTTGGAAATACAACTAGGTAGGACTTGTCTGCCTATGGACATACCATAAGGAAAAGACCACTTAAAAAAATGTAATTTGTTTTAGAGAGAGAGAGTATGCACAGGGATGGAGATGAGCACAGGAGAGAGAGAGAGAGAATCTCAAGCAGACTCCCCACTGAGCATGAAGCCCAATAAGGGGCTCAATCTCACAATCTGAGATCACAACTTGAGCCTAAGTCAAGAGTCGGACATTCAACCAACTGAGCCACCCTGCCTTCCCCAAGGCAAGGCCACTTTTAAGTGCTTTAAGGACATTTTTGATGTTTTACCTCTCACATAGATAAAATGAGCAATGTACTGTACTGTATCACTATATTATTTTTTACATCCCATTTTAAAATGATAAATGACCAGCTTTTCATGTGTCTGTTGGTCGTGTGTGTGTGTGTGTGTGTTTGGAAAATTTTCAAATTTTTGAATTTGAAATGGAGTGTTATAATCAGGTCATCACAGAGCTAAAAAGAATACTTGTTCTAGCCCCTTACCTCACTCCAAAACAAGTCTGAATTTATTTGATTACAACCTGATATTAACTTTCCTGGTAATGAATTCTATTATTTTCAAATGTTGGAAAATTAATTTTCAGTAAAATTTAAACATCTCTGAAAATTATTTACTCCTTTTCTCATTTTCCACTCTGGAAAAGAAGGCAGAGCAGCAGCCTTTGGACTAGTCTTCCCATCGCCACTCCACCAGGCCCAGCCTCTCATCGACTACTAAGCATGGTGGCCAAAACAAATCTTAGGTTGTCTTCCTACAACCTTAAATTGTTCCCATCAATCTTTCACATAAAGCCCAAACTGTGACACATGGAGATAAGGTCCTCACCAGGAGATCCTCCCTACCTCTGCAGACTTCCACCCCCGACTCTCGACTCCAGGCCGTTCCTTGCTGTGGCACATGCAGATCCTCCGCTGTTACACCACTCCATCTCCCCCTCCATTCTCCAACAGTAAGTCAGTCATAATTTTTAAAAGGTAACTCTGAATGCTCCTCTGAGGGGAGCCAGCTCTGATGCTCCAGGACTGGCCAAATGCTGTCTGTGCTTCCACAACACTCCAGGCATAGCTCCAACACGGCACTTCATACCATACAGACATTAGGTTACTGCCATCTTCCTACTCTCAAGTCTTCAAAATATAAACAGAAAATATTAACTTTTGTTCAAAGTAGTATGTGTTGGATACTATTTACACAATTATACTAAACTCTTTATCCCCTTTGAACATGTCATTTCCTCTGGCAAATTTCAAATTTTTCTAAGTCCAGTTTGAAAGTCATTTCCTCTGGGATAGCGTTCACAAATTTTTCAAGAAATTTCTCCAAATATTTACTATCTATGGGATCTTGGAAACCTCTTTTAACCTCTCTGCACCTGTTTCCTCCACCATAAAATGGAGTAATACCAACTTTACAGAGTTATTGTAAGGATTAAAGGAGTTAGGGCAGCCCGGGTGGCTCAGCGGTTTAGCGCCGCCTTCAGCCCAGGGCCTGATCCTGGAGACCTGGGATCGAGTCCCACGTCAGGCTCCCTGCATGGAGCCTGCTTCTCTGCTGTGTCTCTGCTGTGCTCTCATTAATAAAATAAAAAAAATTTTAAAAAAGGATTAAAGGAGTTAATGTATCTGAAGAACTCAGTACAGAGTCTGGGACTTGGTGTTTGAGAAATGTTCACTATTCCTATTACTCCAAGTGGTAGTGTTAATGCCTACTTAACCCATATTATTAAGTAAAAGATTTGAGATGATTTGCTTAACTGCAAATGATATAAGGGGTTAATATCCAAAATATATAAAAATCTCATACAACTAAAAAAATAATAATCCAATTTAAAAATGGCAGATGGGAGCACCTGGGTGGCTCAGTTGGTTAAGCATCTGCCTTCAGCTCAGGTCATTATCCCTGGTCCCTGGATTGAGCACTGCACTGGGCTCCCTGTTCAGCAGGGAGTCAGTCTACTTCTTCCTCTCCCTCTGCCCCTCTCCCTACTCGTGCTCTCACTTGCTCACTCTCTCAAATAGATAAGATCTTTAAATATATATATATATATATATATATATATATATATATATATATATAATGAATGGCAGAGGACCTGAATAGAAGTTTTTCCAAAGACACACACACATGACCAACAGACATATGAAAAGCTGCTAATTTATCACTAATCATCAGGGAAATGCACATCAAAACCGTCATGCGGTATACCACCTCTCATCAGTTGCAATACCTACTATCAAAAAAATAGTAACAAGTTTGGTGAAGATTTGGAGAAAAGGGAACCTTTGTGCATTGTTGGTGGGAATGCAAACTGGTGCAGCTACTGTGGAAAACAGTATGGAGGTTCCTCAAAAAATTAAAAATAGAAATACCATATGACCCAGTAATTCCATTGCTAGGTATTTAAACCAAGGAAAACAAAACCACTAACTCAAAAAGATATATGCATCTCTATGTTTATTGTTTATTTACAATAGCCAAGATATAGAAACAACTATATCAAGTGTCCATCAGTAGAAAAATGAAGCAGGGGTGTGTATGGGCACATATCTTTAGTATATATATACTTATACGTAAAAATACGGAATATTACTCAGCCATTCATGTTGTTGGGCCAAGGGACTTTATTACACTAAGTGAAATAAGTTAGAGAAAGACAAAAGTCACAGGGATGAAAAAGTACAACATAGAGAATATAGCATTACATAATGTACAGAATTGCTGAACCATTATGTTGTGTACCTAAAACTAGTGTAACATTGTATGTCAACTAAAAATTGAAATTTTTTGAAAAATCTCTGGCTGAAATGCAAAATAAAAAATAAAACATCCCGGAGCACATCTGTGGCTCTATCAGTTGAGCGTCCAACTATTGACTTCAGTTCAGGTCGTGATTTTGGGGTGGTGGGATCAAGCCCGGAAGTCTAGCTCCACACTCAATGGGAGTCTGCTTCTCTCCCCCCTCTAAAATAAACAGATAAATCTTTAGAAAAATAAAAATAAAATAGGGGCGCCTGGGCAGCTCAGTGAGCTTAGTGTCTGCCTTCGGCTCAGGTTGTGATCCTGGAGTCCTGGAATCCAAGCCCTGATTCGGGCTCAGGGGGGCGTCTGCTTCTCCTTCTCCCTCTGCCTGTCCCCCCCAACTTGTGCTCACACTCTCTCTAAATAAATAAGTAAAATCATAAAAAAAATAAAGGAGCACCTGGGTGGCTCAGTGTTTGAGCCTCTGCCTTTGGCTCAGGTCATGATCCCGGAGTCCTGGGATTGAGTCCCACATTGGGCTCCCTGCAGGAAGTCTTCTCCCTCTGCCTGTGTCTGTGTGTCTCTCATGTATAAATAAATAAAACATTTAAAAATAAAATGAACCATTCCCATGTTGGTTTTTTTAAAAAAGGACTCATTTGTTTGGTACATAGGATGTAAAAGATAAGCAAGCAATTGTTTTACTATACCTAAATTTCTTACCACAAGCAACTTGAGCCATTGATCATTCTTTTCCCACCATTTGGCAGCTGAAAAGCGTTATCAAATAGTATGTTTCTACTAGGTCTTAGGTTGAGTCACTGTAGCCTGATGCTTGCTCAGAAGTGTCCAGGGTCCTGCTCTTGCTCAAGCCCAGACTCTCAAGGAATTGATAAACTCTTTATTGGATGTGTGTTACTTCACCTAGATTTCAAAGAAAGTATGTAAATTGCATTCACTGGTCTTCTACCTTAAATCATTTCCACTATAAATTCCTCTAACTCGGGGCACCTGGGTGGCTCAGTTGGTAAAGCGTCCGACTGACTCTTGGTTTCAGCTCAGGTCATGATCTCAGGGTCCTGAGATAGAGCCCTGTGTCAGGCTCATCACTCAGTATGGAGTCTGCTTGTCCCTCTCCCTCTACTCCAACCCCTGCATGCTCTCTCTCTCATAAATAAGATCTTTTCCAAAAAATAGCAAAATAATAAATTCCTCTAACTCCTAACACCTCTGCTTTGGATATCTAATAAGCACCCCAATATAAGCCATTCAAAGCTTAACTCAACTCTCCCCACACCCTGTTCATATTGCAGTCTTTCCCATGGCTACTGAGATTGGTAGTTCTATCCGACCAGTATTTCACACCAAAAAAACTTGGGAGTCATTCTTAACTACATCTGAACTCTCAGGAAATCTACCTTCAAATGAATTTCCAAGTTCTGACTTCTTACTACCATGCATTCTGGTTGCAGATTGTATATATGGTCTTTATTTTAAATGCTCTTCCAGCCTCTGCCTTTGCTCCCTTTTAGTCAGTTCTTCAGTCATTAGAATGACCCTTTAAAAACAATTCAGAACATAACTTTTCTCTGCTTTAATCACTCCAATGGCTTCCCATGTCCTCAAAGATAAAATTACTTTTACATGTTTTGTTAAATGCAGCAACACCAATACCTGGAATCATGCTAGGACAATGTAAGAAACTAACGTCTATGGAAATAAGTGATCTTGACTCAAGGGTTTTCATATTTGCGGTTCTCTGCCAGGAGTCCTCATCTCTCTGATACCTGTGTGACTTCCCACTCAGCTCCCTCCAGGCTTTGTCACCTATCGATAAGATCTTATGAACTACTCTACTTAAATTGCATCACAAATTCTCTATCCCTCCCTCCATTTTATTTCCCTTCACAGAACTCACAACTTCACCCTCTCTGTATTTACTCATTTAAATATTGCCTGTCATCTCCCATTCATACTTTTAAGTTCCATGAGATCAAGAATATTTTGTATATTGCTGAATCCCTAGGATCCAGGGCAGTGCCTTGCACTTTGCAGATGCTCTACGATTCTGCATTCCATTAATATTTTATTAAAATTGAAAGCTAACAGTTAACTTCAGGACATCCTAAGTACAACAAATTTCTTTGCTAGAAATACTTCCTCTAACATCTCCAGTATAATTACCTAAAAGACTTCCATCTTAAGTCACATAACTACCTTAAAAACTGACAATAAACTGATTAAAGATAACAGATTTTTTAAAACTGCCTTAAAAATATCTCTACACCGCCTAATCACATCCCAGAAGTCTTTTGTATTTAGTAAATCTGAAGTAATGATCAGAAATAATCATCCGATGTCAGAAGAGTTCATATAATTTTGTGCCCCCACTTACCTACTTACAATACAAATAGAAAAGAGAAAGAAATGTTATCAGTAGAGGCAGAAAATGTGTATATATTATTTATTGTTCCATTTCAAAACCATTATGCCGAGTGAAAGCCAAACACAGTAGAGTACATTCTGTATGATTCTATTTATTTAAATTTTAGAAAATGCAAACCAATCTACATTAAGAAATTATAGCTCAGTGGGTGCCTGGGCTGGGCTGTCGACAAGGACATACTACAGACAAGAATTATGGGCGGCAATGGAGATGTTCTGTGTCTTAATTGTTGTTGATTTCATGGTGATGTACATCTGTCAAAACTCACCTAATTGTACAATTAAAATTAGGGGCGCCTGGCTGGCTCAGTGGATTAAACGTCTGCCTTTGACTCAGGTCATGATCCTGGGCTCCTGGCAGAGTGTCTGCTTCTCCCTCTCCCTGCCTGCTCCTCCCCCTGCTTGTGCTCTCAAATATGAATGAATGAATGAATGAATGAATGATTAGGAATATAAAATACTTAATATGACGAAAATGAAAATATTATTTTTGTGAATACACATACTGGAGAGCTCTTTATTCCCCAAGAATAATCAGAAAGACGAAGGAACGTACACGGAGATTTCTTTCAATGACAAGAAAAGATCCTATCTATAGTGGCTTTAAAGGGATATGTAGATATATGGGTGTCTAGGTGGGTTAGTTGGTTAAGCCTCGGACTCTTATTTCAGCTCAAGGTCATGATCTCAGGGTCCTAGGATCTCAAGCCCCATGCCAGGCATCATGCTCAGCAGGGAGTCCACTTGTATCCCTCTCTCTTTGCCCCTCCTGCCACTCGTTTGCCCGCTCTAAAATAAAATCTTTATATAAAAAAAGTTTTATTTATTTATTCATGAGACACACAGAGAGAGGCAGAGACACAGGCAGAGGGAGAAGTAGGCTCCCTGCAGGGAGCCCAATGTGGGACTCATCCCAGATCCCGGGATCACGCCCTGAGCTGAAGTCAGACGCTCAACTGCTGGGCCATCCAGGTGTCCCTAAAACAAAATCTTTAAAAGGGGGGTGGGGGGGGATAAGAAGATAGAATGATTAAGACTCTACTTTCAAACCATGCTCATCAAAACAAGGACTATACAAATCCTATCAAGTAATAGCAGCATGCCATTTACAAACAATAAAACAGGCACAAGTTCAACAGGTTCAATTTCCCCAAAACCACAAAATCAGTTTTCAGTTGAAAGAAGAATCAAACCCAGGCAATTCTTTTTTTTTTTTTTTTCCAGGCAATTCTTTTAACTCACTTTTCCATCTTTGACTAAAATGTAAAGGTTGATAATATCTAAGTATTGGAATTAGTGCAGGGAAAAAAGCATTCACATCCAATTGATGGGAGTTTATGTTGGTAGCACCTTTTCAGGAAAACATTTTGCAATACCAAAACTTTAAAACAGATACAACTCACAAGGTCAGCTGACAGTCCCTCCCAGGAGGCTACAGTATAGAAATCTTCCCAACAAGTTTTTTTTTTTTTTAAAGATTTCATTTATTTATCCATGAGACACGGGGGGAGGGGGGCAGAGACACAGGCAGAGGGAGAAGCAGGCTCCATGCAGGGAGCCTGATGTGGGACTTGATCCTGGGTCTCCAGGATCACACCCTGGGCGGAAGGCAGGAGCCAAACTGCTGAGCCATCCAGGGATCCTATTATGAGGTTTTTAAAAGTTAATCAAGTATTAAGATAATCAATTAGGCTCTAATTTATGAAATTCAACAAGATACAACCTAGGAATCTTCTGACCTACTCCTCTGCAATGCTAGATGATGTTTATACTAAACTATCTACACTGGGCCCAGCTATCAAGAGTAACTGCTCATGTTTTATGATTATTCCCTTGCTTCATACTCTCCAAAAAAATTTTGTTTTTCTAAAAGGTAAAGGCCCAAAATGTAATAATCTTATGCAAGACCTATTAGGAATATATGAATTCCTGAAATGGTTTTAATAGGAACATATAAATCCTTGTCAGTTTCTTAATAAATTCATAAGATTTGTAACACATAGGTTTTTCTCTAGCAGAGGCATATAAATATTGAAAAGGAAAATAGATCCTTTGGGGGACAATGCCCTGGGACCTTGACAAAATACTTAAGAAATCAAATACTGGGTAACTCCTTCAAAATAGTGTTACTATTTAAAAATGTTACTCATATCATAAATACGATTGAGGTCTCAAAAAAAAAAAAAAAAGTAGTCCTACCAAAAACTAAATTGAGCCTCTTTTTAATAAAATTCAATAAACCAGAAATGGTTACAACTGAATATGTAAAAATATAACATCAATAATCCCTTACAATGAAAACATTTAGACAAACTATAGTTCCTTTTGTAGGTTCATAAAATAAAGGCAAACATTATCACAGTGTGGTGTAAAGCAAAGTTGCTTCAACCCTACTAGTATTTTATGGACATGACTCTCCAAAATATATTCCTGTAACAAGTACTCACCTATAATGGTCTTTCAACAAATAGACTATTTTGCAGACTATTTTGTGCCACATGTCATGCTAGGGATTTGGCTATAGCAGAAACGCTGAAAACAACTTTACAGTGGTATTACAATGTACATTTATTTCCTCTCTCACATTGTTTGGTATGGTGAAAATAATACTGACCTAGAAAAAAATGTGGGTTGCAATTCCTGCTGTAGCCACTTACAACTCCTTTTTAATTTTCAGAGTAAGAGAACCATAATACCATGCAAATCTGATTAAGAAAATAAATTGGACTAATGTAAATATTTAAAATTTTTTTAATTAAAAATACAGCATTTCATTACATTTTTAAGGCTCTGAGGCTCATAAGCATTAGAAATTACAAAATACTCTAGCCTAAAAAGAACTCTGTAGACCCTTATTTAGTAAAGCTGTTGGGATGCCTGGTTGGCTCTGTCAGTTAAGCATCCAACTCTTGGTTTCAGCTCAGGTCGTGATCAGAGTCATGAGATCAAGCCCCATAGAGCCTATTTCAGACTCTCTCTTCCGCCTCCTACCCCTACCCTCCTCAAATAAATAAGTAAATCTTAAAAATAATAATTAATGACAATAAACCTATAGTGCTGGAATTATAAAATCCTCCACCAGGTCACAAATTCTTTAAGAATTAAAAAGAGAAAAATATGTATGGAATTTTCTAACAGATTTTATACTTTTAAGAAATAGTCTTTACATTTTGTACAAGAGTATCTTTTTCATTTTCAAAACATACTGTTAGCTCTCCCAAAAAATTGAAAACATTCAGGGTGCCTGGCTAGCTCAGTTAGTGGAGCATGAAACCCTTGATCACACGACTGTGAGTTCAAGCTCCACATTGGGTATAGAGATTACTTAAAAAATATGTTTTTCAAACTGAGAATCTGCCATAACTAGGAATTTGTGTTTGCTTTTTAAAGAATAATGTGAAGGTATTAAATACTTTAAAAAATTAAGTATATAGGAAGTCCCCACTATTTTACAGACTTCAACCACATTTACCCATTTTAAATTTTATCTGAATATCTATTTCTGTTACTCATATATTATTAAAACAAGAATTCACATAGCAAACAATAAAAAATGTTTTAAATAATTATGGCAAATTCTATCCTTTTAAAAGGACTTGTATATTTAAAACATTTTATTAAGGTGTGAAAGGGAAAAAAGTTTTACAGGCAAAAATTTACTGACATGATTATCAATGCTTTTAATCAGAGTAAAACAAATCTTAAAATATGCTTTAAGAGTTACTGTTCCTCTTAATTTCTTTTCATCTGAAATTCAGAAGTAATGTGTGTTCACTTTAGGGAAGATTTAGATAGGAAAAAATTTATTAGAAAAATAAACAACTTTAAGTTTTACAGTATTTTCCACTTCCAAAATTCTTTTATATAGAGCAGATGTGCCTTATGGTTTAAACATAATCTTATTTACAAAATCCCATTTAGTCCTAAGGATACATAAACACAAATGGTGAAATGTTGGTAACTATTAAGTAGTTCAATGTAAAAAAATTTTTCAAACCACCATTTGTTGCAGATACCTAATATGACAATATGTACTGAAAAGTATAAATGATTTTCACTGAAATTTACTGTACTGGCTTATTGTCAAAATTCAACACTATCAGATTAAAATGTACATTAAAATTTGTGTAACCTAGGTTTATTTTTCCAAAACTTTTATCAACTATATTAGGAACTGGCAAATTTTCTTCCTTAAAAGGTCAGAGAGTAAATATTTTAAGTTTGCAGGCCTTAAGATCTTACTACACAACCATGCCACTACAGGGAGAAAAGCAGTCCCAGACAACACATACATGAATGGATACTCCTGTGGGCTGCAGTTTGCCTGCTGTTGAACTATGCCATGGATGCTGAACGAGAGACTGATAAAATTCAGGTGCCATATTACAAATAAGCCATATACGGAGGTTAGGAGGAACAGTATAAATGGTAAACATCACTATATGAACTATTTTTAGTTAGAATTTTCACACTTATTTCCCAAATTTAATTGCATGTGTATACATGTATATATACAAGTTATAAAACTATTTCATCTCAATTCCATATACTTTTTGGTGTGTTAATATAATATCAGACCAAAGTCAGATAAGCAGCAAAGTACCACAAGTGACTGAGCACTCAGAAGCTAGTTAATCAATAACCATGAAGTTTGGTTTTGACATCTAAATATTTCCAAACAATAAAAACACTAATTTATTTGCTGTGCCCTTAAAGAAAATATGAGATGTATATTTCAGAAGTCGTTTTAAAATTTAATTGAATTGTTACAATTTTGAAGCTAAATGTGATTTGCTTTGTTTTATTAGAAAAAATACTCAGGCAAGGTCTACAATCATCGGTCAATTAAGAATGACTTACAAGAACATGAGGCAATAAAATAAAAAATACAGGTACAAACTATATATCTGAAACACTTCTATTTGGCAATTTTATAACAAATCAAAATTTTAAAAGAACAAAGGAGATCGCAGATTACTTCGTAGATACAGAATAAAGCAATTGATGAAGTGCTTAAGCAAAAGAAAACAAAAAAAAAGTAAAACACACTGCTTTTCTTTTCTTTTTAAAAATAAAATCACATTTGCTACAGATCAAATGGATAATACCCTTATTAAACAACCATTCCAGAATGTCTTATAGTAGCAGTGCTTTTATTTGCACTTCATTTAATTTTATATGACTCATTTCATGTATATAGCTCTTTACCCCACTGTTAACGAATAAAGTCTCCCATAATTTTTATTATTTTTAAAATTTTTTAAAGTAAATGAGAAATGATTTATGTATCATGGAACCTTTCCCATTTTGGAACCAAAGGCTTAATTCTATATTTTTGTCTATTCTTTTCTTTAAAAAATTTAGTGTAAAAACTGCTGGTTTTTATATCACTGTAGTAAAGTGAAAACTCCTCAATCAGGAGTATTTTCTGCAGTTTGACTGCATATAACCACATATACTTTACAATATGTCCTTCCAACAGTAAGGAAATAATTGATTTCACGGTCACTGTCAGAAATGAGTGCCATAATTCTATTATGGGTATAGGTCCTCCCTCAAAGACTTTCTGGAAGGATGTTCAATGTGTTTTGTTCTTATAGATATTAACAGTAGTACATAGTCCCTTAAGTCTGCAAAGACATTTATTGTTAAAGAAGGTGCTTTATTAACAATTCCTCTGGCAGCACTAGTGAATTACAATATCCTTCAATATTATTTCTACCCATAATATATACATTTAACTTTCATGCCTCTAGAAAAACATCTACAGTACATTTCATAATATAAAAATATATTACAAATCTGCTGAATTATTTACAAGCAATGTTCTATTATCTCTATGCAACATTTGTTTAATACAATACTAACAAGTTACACATATTTCCATTTCTGTAAGTTAAAAAAAATCCATATGGCTTCTTGCTTACCAAGCAAGAAAGTGATTTATTTTCCTTTTCAAAACCAACTTTGGTGCATAAAGGATTCAGTTTGAAGATATTAAAAAAAAAAAAAAGTACAATTTTTCTTACGTTAAGAAAAAACAACTCAGAAACCAAATGCTTTCCTCAGGAAAAAAAAAAATTAGAGGCTTATATAGGTTAAAATGAAAATATGAGGATTATTCAAATAATTTGAAATAGAGGTTTTTCAAAAACCGTTAACAGATTAGTTATATAGGTAAATATTAACATACTGTACTCCATGAGAAAACCCTAGTCCTGAAAAGGGAGCCACCAGACATACTGCAACACTCTTTAACAGAAATTTTCAGCCCTAATTCGATAGACGAATTTTTAGTTGATTGCAAATGTCGTTCACTGTTTGCTTAAATACAAATTGAACACTTTTCTTATCAGAGTTCTGCAAAAGAACACAAATGGCAACCAATCACATCTATTTATCATAATTGAAAGGTAAATTATCTCTTGATAATTTTCATTGTCTAAATATTTCCTAATATGACTTCAAATCAATAGACACTGTCAAGACAAATATCCTTACAGTGCTTTAGGTATTTTTAAGGGCACATGTTGTAATTGTTTTCTTTCCAATATAAACTACTATAATCACTAAAGGGGGAAAAAAAGCAGCTTAAAGCAGCAAGCATGCAAAGCCTTTAAGAAGCTGTTTCACTAAGTTGCCAGAAGAGTGTTTGCTCAGTCTCCCACAGTACCATTCCATGAAAATGTGGATATACAGTAATATATTAATATATTCCACAGAAGAGCCTACTTCATTCACAGAATGTTTACACTAAGCATAAATATTATTCTAAATACTGGATTTAAGAAAAAAAAAAGGAAGGGGGTTGACTCTAATGTGCAACTTTTACTAAACCCATTGTCAGTGACTAAGACTGCAGGTGTCCCCGCTTGTTTGCTTTTTATGTATTTATTTATTTTTTACCTCTTCAACCTCTTCTGCGGCATTGTTCTAGAAAAAGAGAAAAAGGAATATTCTTTTATTCAACTGAATAAAAAACACGTTATTTCAAGAGACATTAAAAGCATTAATAAGATATAGGCAATGTGATAATCATTGATCACTAAAATTTATTTCCAAAGCATTCCTACTTTAATGGATACAAATTCAGTTACATAATGCAGGTTTTTAATAAATTCTTTTTATGTAGCCTAATGTGATTCTAAAAGAGAATCTCATGCCTAACACATGCATTTCAACTAACTAGGACTTTAAAACTGATGTTTAAATCTTGAATAAATACATTCTAAATTTTAGTTTCATTTAATATATTTTTTGGAAACTCTGTCATGCTTTCATCATTTTGAGATGTGTATAAGCCACAAAATGTTTCTCTAAAAAAAGTTAGAATAATTGCTTTTATACTTAATTTCACAAGTGTTCCAAATCAAAATCCAGGCCTCGCTATCATGTTACACCACAGCAAATGTACCAGTTCTATTAATCTGTACCACTTTAGGAAAGACTCAATTCTAATTTCCAGAACAGTAGAAGCATCAAAGTTTAGACTCAAAATTACAGGTTAAGACCAAGGCGGGAGTGGGGGAGGTGAAATACAGTTAAAGAAAATTAATTCCACAGAT
Organism: Canis lupus baileyi; assembly: GCF_048164855.1. Taxonomy (NCBI): domain Eukaryota; kingdom Metazoa; phylum Chordata; class Mammalia; order Carnivora; family Canidae; genus Canis; species Canis lupus. The sequence goes on from NC_132862.1 coordinate 28,017,102, forward strand.
GCATTTAATATGTCTTAAGAACAAACATGTTCATTACCCAAGACTGAAATCAGTAAGAACTGTAGACGTACACTATTGAAAGCAGGCAATGTAATTGCTCTTTTGGACAGTACTTCTGCACCTCAATGTTTTTTTTAAGTCGCTTTTGCTATAAATTTGCTTCCTAAATACACAAGATTTACAAAAATAAGCTGGTGTGTGAAAAAGGAAGACTCTTAGGGGGAAACAACACAGGGCAGAAACAACAGAAGTTAGTCTGAATCTTATAATTAGGAGATTCATGCCCCTTTGTCAACTCTCTGCCTAAGGGATGTTTACAACCAGTTCTAATAGCAGGGTGACTTTCCCAAAATACCACTCTTTTAGAATGCTAATTTTAATTACTCCCTTCAAAGCGTAAGCAGAAATAAACCCTAAATTAAGTAACAGTAAATAAAGAATATTCATTTATTTTTCTTATAAAGAGAAAGGTAAACTGTGACTTTCTCATATTTTTGGTGATGGATTTCCCTCAATCTTCTCCTTTAAGGTAATTTCACTGTTTACTATGCTACTTAATTTCTTGATAACGTAGCTTATTCCACCACAAAAAAACAAGTTTTTATGGTACTTATTATTAGCACTTTCACCAAAAGATATTTAAAATAAATTTGGGGGGAGGAGGGTCAACTCAAGAGTCTCGGTGTTTCCACGAGGCAAGTCCCATTATGTTTGAATTTCATTCTCAGACGGTATCTTCAATTATAAGAAATCCTATTATACCGAATAACATTCCAAAAAGTTGAATCATAGAATGAACAGAACCTTCAAAGTGTTTAACTGCTTCAGAATTTGGCATAGGACACACTCTCTTGATGATAGCTAAAATTCACATTTGGTATTATTAATTATTATGTTATCTTATTCAACCTATTCTTATGCAAAATACATATCAAATTAAAATTGATTTTAAAAACATAGAAAGTTTGCTGATGAAGAGTGCCTTTTAAGCATTTTCACCATTTTTTTTTTCATTTTTTTTTTTTTTCACCACTTTTTGAATCACCCTAGTATATGTCATTTGGATGAGGCAGTACTGTCACATACTATCTGTGTAACCTTGGGCAAGCTATTTCAACTCTTGCTTCAGTTTTCCAATCTGTAAAAACAGAGATAGGAACACCTACTCCACAGGCTGCTGTGAGGATGTAAAGCACCTAGCAAAGTGACTCAGCATATAGTCAGAAATGCTGGTATCTTCTCTTTCCCCCCCATACCTTCATAAGCACAGCACACTAAAACAAAGGTCAGATCAGAAAATTATTAGCATTGTGAACACTGAGCTACCTCTTAAACACAATATTTAAACTACTATTCTAAAAATGTTTGGGTAGATTATAAGTTCAAAAATTCAACCATTTTTGGGGGGCATTTTAGGGCATATGTGATATATTCCCAGACCCACAAAAGTCTGATATTATACTTAAACATAAGGCACTTATTTTCCACATACTATATGCATTACAATTTAAGCTACATAAGATAAATCTGGAATTAAATTGGCAAATAAACTTTACCAAAACATTATCTTTCTGGATCCTACAATGTAGAAACCTTTATGATGGAATCTCCACATACAAAGCTCCAGAAAGCAAGCTATGCTTGGTACTGAAACTCAATACTTAAAAAGAAGTCCTAACCTTATATCCAAAATTTAGGGAGATTTAAGATTACAATAATCAAATCAAGAATTAAATTACCTGTATATGTTTGGATCCAAAAGCAAGGCAGTATCTTTGGGTAGCTTTGATAAATGAACTACTTTAGTTTTTAATTGATGTCGTTCACTTTCATTCACCCACACGTCAGGCAGACTATGAGTTTAAAAAAAAAAGTCATAAATGAAATAACATCTATCTTAAACTTATTCACATACTTCAAATTACATAGACTTTTCTGCTGGTGTGACTGAGCCACCTAGGTTAACAAGCTTTTCAGAAGCAAAGGAACAGCAATGGGATGCAGAGTCCCAGCTAAAAATGGCACTGAAATTTCAGGCATGAATTTGGGAATTAATTAGGAATTATTTTGGTGGCAAAGCCACTTAGAAACACACATTATACAAACACTCCTTGACTTTTAGTTCACTGAGTAAAATTCATACTCGAGCCTGACTTGGAAATTTGACAATGAATTTATTTTTATTTTTTTATTGAAGTATAATTGATTTCCAGTGTTGTATTTGTTTCAGGTGTACTACATAGTAATTCAACAATTCTAGACATTACTCTGTCACTCTATCATATTATTATAGTACGACTGACTATATTCCTTATGCTGACACCAAGTTTTTTAATGAAGAAATAAGTAAACACCCCACCAGATAAAGCCCCACTTAAAAAAAAATGCACATGTCACCAACTCTTGAATTCAAAGAAATCTAATCCTACTGGGAAATTCAAATAAAAGCATTTTGATATCTGGACTGATCAATTTCCAAAACACTAAGAGTATACATATATTTCAACATCTTAAAGGAACTATGTTTTTTTTTTTTTTTAAATTTTTATTTATTTATGATAGTCACAGAGAGAGAAAGAGAGGCAGAGACACAGGCAGAGGGAGAAGCAGGCTCCATGCACCAGGAGCCCGATGTGGGATTCGATCCCGGGTCTCCAGGATCACGCCCTGAGCCAAAGGCAGGCGCCAAACCGCTGCGCCACCCAGGGATCCCAGGAACTATGTTTATAACCTCTATATATAAAAAGAGCTCTTACAGTATGAAACAGGTGAATGCTCATTGAAGAAAAAGGGATAGGAGAGACAAAGGACACAAACCAACAGTTTACAGAGAGTGTAAACTCTCTCTGTGTCTCTCATGAATAAATAAAATCTTCTTTAAAAATTAAAATTAAAAGAACTCTAACATTCTGCAGTTTGTGTATTGATTTTAACAGCTATTAATAGTAGAGAAAAATGGCAACTTTAATGTTTCAGCAAAAAAGGAGCTCATTAAGTTTTACACAGCCATTTCAAAATACTTCATAGCATTATAAATATATATGTATTTGCAATAGCATTTCCACAAAACCTGGATGGGGAGGGGAAAGTGATGGAAAATATGTTCTATGTTAATGCAATTTGATAGTCACAGAATTAAAAGATAGATTTCTTTACCAATATGCTAAGCATATATTGTAAACTCTCAATCTATTTAACAACTCTTAATTCATGGGGCACCTGTGACACCCAACATGGAACCTGCTTAAGATATTCTCTCTCTTCCCATCTCTTTTAAAAAAAAAAAAAAAAAGACTCTTACATCACATTCATTAACATATCACAATGAGAAATATTACAGAAAAATATTTAATAACAAAGACAAATGTTAAGCACATACTATTAATTTCTGAAAATTCAAGTATACCCAATGAGATTCCATCCACTTAAGTTTATTCTGTTCTTGGCATTTTTAAACTTTGTCTAAAATTTCTATAATACATCTTTATTACCTTTACTAACAAGAAGGAACATTTTAATTAAAAGATAAAAGGAAAATTAAACATGAAATGTTTAATTAAGGAGCATCTGGGTCAGAAAAACATAATGGTGCTAGAAAACCAGCCAACTCAAAAAAAGAAAAAGAAAAAGAAAAGAAAACCAGCCAACTGATTTTTTAATTTATTTATTCATGAGAGACACAGAGACAGGCAGAGACACAGGCAGAGGAAGAAGCAAGCTCCCCAAGGGGAGGTCCAATTCCAGGACCCCGGGATCATGACCGGAGCGAAAGGCAGATGCTCAACCACTGACTGAGCCACCCAGTGCCCCGCCAACTGATTTTTCTATAAAATATCATTGTGGCTAGAAAATGTTTAGAAATTTTTTAAATGATGCAAACAAAGGCATAACTAAGGTTGCTTGCGTATTACCTAAGGGTCTTTTAAAGTCCTAAAAATAATCACATCCTAAAAACGATTAAAAATTGCTATAACAAGTTTTATTAAAAATAAGCAAGTTTTAAAGCTTATACCTTGAGCCAGGTACTATACAAGCTTTCAGAGATTATCCTTTTAATCCTGACAAGTCAAAATGTTTTGCAGCTTAATTTCTATAATTCTTTTCTAACATTCAAATCCAATTACTTAAATAATTTTTGATTATAAGATTTTTAATAAAAATAAGAGTCTATTAATTATACATAGCATTCCAAATACTTACATGTCTTCAGGCATCCAATGAAGCAAAAGTTTTATCTTTCCAGAATCTTCTTTTCTCTTAGCTATTACCTAGTGATGAAATAAGAGATCATAAAAATGATTCACAGAACATTATTTTAATATATCAATAAAAAGCACTTTTGATCCTAATCAAGAATTTTTAAATGTTCATATCCCCAGACCAGATATTACCACAGTATTTTGTTCTGACCAGCTTTGTAGCAGCTTTACCTCTGAGCATGTATTTTCACAAAAAAAAAAAAAAAAGAAAGAAAGAAAGAAAGAAAGAAAGAAAGAAAGAAAGAAAAGAAAAGAAAAAAAAAAAAAACCCAAAACAGAAAAAAGAAGTTGAAGAAGTTCTGCAAAGCCAAATACTAATACCATATTAACTTTATTAAGGGCCTGAAAATGTTACTTATTTTACTATCAAAGTCTGAAGATTCACTAGATTTCCAACAAAAAATCCATACTGGTTGGAATATTTTTAAAGAATAAAACAGTAAGGAAAAGAAGTAACAGCTGAGATCTCTAATTTATGACTAAGATATTTATGTTTGCTTGGATGTTTTTGTTTGCTGGTTGGTTTCTGTTATTTTAAATGAAACATTAGCCAATGAGTGTTTAGGTTCAGTTTTAAGGAGTCTACAGATCTAAGTTAAAAGGTGGATCAACCTGAATAAAAAGACCAACCTAAAATGTAAAAAAGGCAATATGCTTGTCATTCGTTACCAGATTCTGAAAACTAAGGAAATGCTTATATAACTGACCAAAATTGCATTTTGTATCTCTTACAACTTCCATATTAACAAAATTTGCACTTTAGTGTTCTCATAACCTAAATCTCAGTATTTTTACCTAGTTTAAGCTGCAAACAGCCACCTCAAAATATGTTAGAACTAAGTAAAAACATCACTTTATATAAAAATAAAATACTTTCTATTCTCGTTACATAAAAACCAGTAGTTCTTTAATTCTAGACTTGGCAAAATAAAATACATTCTATTCTCATTATGTAAAAAAAACCAATAGTTCTCTAATTCTAGACTTGGCAATGTGATTAATTTAAAAGCCCAAAGACAGATATGAAGGTGCTGAAACAAAATACCACTCCAAAAAAAGTAAGACATAAAAAACAATGCAAACCAACCAAGCACAGCTAACCAACTGACTGGTAACTAGGATTCTGCTGACCTCTTCTGGAGAAGGCTCGAAAGAAAATGTTTCAATTAAAGACAAATTAGGCCAACTGCATAGTATGTACATCACACATAGATTTTTCTGCAAACTGTTTCATTACCAGTATGGTTATTGACTGTAACTGCTTATTTGATTTCTAGGAAACCTAAATTTGCAGTTTGTATTGGATAGTCTGATTACTAAAAAAACTGATTCTCTTTAACACATACCACACCTCCATCCAAACCTAGTCATGGAACTTGGGAGGTCTACCTAACTCCTTTTTTTTTCTATTGTGTCCAATGAAGTAAGTACCTTTTCTCATATTTGATGTCTCTTCCTTCCACTTTCCTCAGGAAAAAGCACTCCTCAGATTATACTCTACCTCTGTGGCTCTTTCTCAGTCAAGGTACTCCTACCCCTCTGATGTCACCTGGAGGTGCAAATCACTAATGACACTAAGGAGTCATTAGTTTCTTAGTGTACGGCAAACGAAGTATCATTCTTAAAACTTGTCAGATGTTTTCTACAGCTAAAAACTTATTTTCATCTTTATACATGATTTTAAGAGTGAATTAAAAAAAAATTTCCAGACTCCTAATATCACCACTATTTTTAGTTCCTTCATTTTTTGATCAGATCTATTCCTCCCATGGTGAACCTAAGCATTTCATCACAAGAAGCTGCTCTAATGAAAGCATGTGAACATTGGTGCTTCATTTTTTAAAATACAACCGTATTTATCATCATCACCACTATTCCCTAAGATGTAGAGATACCTGCTCATTACTAAGCCATTTCATCAGGTTTATTGCCCTGTAAATTCAGTGATTAGTCTCCAAACCTCACTCCTTATATTTATGCTTATTTCCTAGGTATAAATCCAATCTGATTCCTTTAAATACCTTTAAGTATGCTGACAATATCTCTGTATCTATACCCATACCTCTCCTCTGGGCTCAAACTCTTCCATCCAAGTAAATGAGGCAATACATTCTGTATTGAATATGTCAAAAATTACAGCTCTTGACACTCAACTCTCCCCCAATCTACTCTCCCCAAATCCTCTATTAAATGGTAACTCCATTCTTTTGCCCAGTCGCCCAGACCAAAAACACCAGAGTCATCCTTTACTTTCATTATCAAACCAGACATGTGATCCATCCATAATTCTGGTCAGTACTACTTTCAAAAGATATCCAGAATATAACACTTCTTAGCATCTCCACTCTAACAATTATAGCCTCTTCTCACCTCAGATACTAAAAAGACTGATCCTCTTTTCCCCCATCCTGACCTACATTCTGTTCTCAACACAGAAACCTAAGTGAGCATATTAAAATCCACAAGAGAAAATAGATCAGTGAGTTCTCTAGGACAGGGGATGCGGGCAGAGATGAACTACAAAATTACACTAGAAAACTTCTGAGTGATGGGAATATTCTGTATCTTATCTGTGGTGGCAGTGGTGGTTTCATTGGTGAATACAACTGTTAAAACTCATAAAATTGTATACTTTAAATGGATGCAGTTTTTATTTATCATCTCAATAAAAATTATTATGGAAAGAAAACAACATTAGACCATGGCTACCCAAATTTCTTCAATGGCTCCCCATCAGACAAAGAATAAAAACCAAAGCCTTAAGTTCAACAACGTTCTCCCTCATTACCTTTCTGAATTAACTCCTACTCTCTCTGCCTTCTTGCATACTTGGTATATTTTCAAACATATGTGGCATATTCCCACTTGGTCATTTTATATTTGATTTTCCCTCTAGCTATGATGTCCATCCCTCTAGTATCTGAATGGCTCATAACCTCACTTCTTGTCAGTTTTTACAATTCTACTATTTCATCTTGTTTATCATGTCTCTTCCACTAGCCACAGTCTATTGTTTTAATGGTTTTGTTCACTGTTGCATCATGCTCAATATTTAAGCAAATGAACGAATGAGTACTAATGCCACACTCTGGGTCGAGTGACCACATCTCACTTATTGATCTTCGAAAAAAAGAACAATTATAGACCTACCAAATCATAAACCTATGTTATCAAATGTCAAAGAAGGACTTCAACCATCACTGCTGAACAAGACCCTAATCTTGCTGAATCCAAAAAGAATTCCCAGTACAGCCATTTTAACTTTGTCTTCACAAACTTTAATTTTCCTTTCAACTCTTTCATTCTTATTTAGATAACTATATTTCCAATGTTTTTTTTCTTAAATCCAATGTTCTTTAAAAGCAAATAAATTATGGTGCACCTTTCCTCAAACCCAAAGTTGCATCATGTGCTCCAATCTCAGAAAAGGTTGCCTTGCTTTCTGTCTAATCTTCTACCTTTCTTGCTTTCAATTCTGGCAATCACAATCAAAATTGGGAATTTTTCACTGGAAATGTACATAAAAGAAAAAGTAAAAATGCAATGCAATAAATAAAACCTCAATGTTATAGGAGATAGAAAAAATAGATATTCAAACCAGTAGATAAACTGGTATCAATATTGATCTTTTGTATTTAATTCTCATGCATTCTGATGGACATAAAAAATAAAACCTAAATTTAGTATATTTTATATTTTAACTCTCAAAATTAAATAATCTCTTTCTCTAGGGATTCAAATCACCAAGGTGTGGTCTAAAATTTACCTCTACTCATTTACCTATACCAAAATATACCAATTTAAGGATGACTGGATAATAAAATGGCAAGGAGCATGGGAACAAAGAATAACTCTGTTACCTCCTAACCAAAAATGAAATATTTATTGCTTTTTAAAATTTGATACTATAGTCACTCATCCAACAAATACATACACTGTCTATTATGTATCAGGCACAATTACAGAAATTTGGGATACTTCAGTAGAATAAACAAAAACTCCCTCCTTCATAAATCTTTAATTTAATGGCCGTTATCCTATTTCTGTTTAATACCAACGTTAGATGTGTTTTGGGAGTGAGGGGCGAGCATGTAAGCACTTAGTGGCAGGGAGTTAAAAAGAATTTAATATTCTCATTCTATTAAAGAAAAAACCAGAAAAGAGAACTAGTTTAAGGTTACAGCTTGATCCTCAAATGCCTACAAGCCCAAACATCACCCCGATACTCCTAAATAGCTCAAAATAAAAGCTGAAATATTCAATCATCAAAATGTTGAACTGTGAGAAATATAATTGACTCTTGAACAATGTAGAGATTAGGGCTGCCAATCACCTACACTGTCACAAATCCACATTTAACTCCCCAAAAATTTTTCAATAGCCTACTGATGATCAGAAGCCTTACTGATAACATAAACAGTCAATTAACACTTATTTTATACTTTATATGTATTGTAAACCATATTCTTACAATAAAATAAACTAGAAGAAAATATTAAGAAAATTTTAAGGAAGAAAAATACATTTACAGTGATTTATCGAAAAAATTAAGTGGACCTGTGCAGTTCAAGTTCATATTAAGAGTTAACTGTATTTGTTTTAGAACCAAGAATACATGTAATTTTAAAATACTGATAAAGCAGAACTTGTGATCTTGTTAAAATATATTTTCATAGACTTTGAACAGTTTAGAATTAGGATTGTGAAAGTCAAAATACATGTTCTTATAAACCTACACAAGTAATTTGAAAAAAAACAATAACAAATACTTACAGTACTATGAAAAACAACACTGTGTCCCTTCCCTAAACTTTCTATATGAGCTGAGAGGTTAAAGCATATGGCTCGATGTCTTATCGCATCCAGTGTTTGTGCATCGAAGAAATCATGTGGTCGTGCTAAAAGTCAATATAAAAGAGGTAAAGAATATTTAGAAAAATGTAACAATCTGCCAAGTAGCCAGTCTATTTTCTACAAAAATACATAATAAGAAGGATCTTGAAACAATTAACATAAGTTTCTATCTGGTATTTAAACAAAAAATTTTAGTTTGCTTTTAGAACATGGGGTTTAGCTGGCAAGGATACACAAAAGCAGACTTCCAGCTAATGAGTGAATGAGGGGCCTAACTGTGCCTGTTGGTGTGTGAGGTTCTAACCTTCAACCTCATGATTCCACAGTGCAACTACTATCTTTTCCATATAATTTCCTATTTTACTCCAGCATCTCTCCTGAGCACGAGTCCTGTATTTTCAACAATCTGATGAGTATCTACCCTATTGCTATACTGAGATTTAATTCACCACACCCAAATATATAAACTATATGCCATGAATATTCTATATTAACATGGAATCAAAAAATTTCCAGATTTGGGGGATCTGACTGGCTCAACTGGAGGAGCATGTGACTCTTGATCTCAGGACAGTGATTTCAATACCCATGTTGAGTATTTACTTAAATACATTTTTAAAAAATTATTTTTCCAAATTTGACAAACCTTAATATTATTTTAGAGTTTTAACAAGTATTTTCTTAATTATAAATAACTCTTCTAGGGCGCCTAGGTGGTGTCCAACTTGGTTTCAGCTCAGGTCCTGATCTCAGAGTCCTGAGACCTAGTTCTGCATGAGCTCCACACTTAGCAGGGAGTCTGCTTGGGATTTGCTCTCCTCCTCTGCCCCTTCCCCTTCTGCTCTCTCTTTCAATAAAATCTTTAAAGAAAAAAAAAATAACTCTAACAACAATCTAAGAAAATTATAAATACACTTTTCCTTTTTTTTTTTTTTAAAGATTTTATCTATTTATTCATGAGAGACACAGAGAGAGAAAGAGGCAGACACACAGGCAGAGGGAGAAGCAAGCTCCATGCAGGGGGCCTGACGTGGGACTCAATCCCAGGTCTCCAGAATCATGCCCTGGGCCAAAGGCGGCACTAAACCGCTGAGTCACCCAGGGATCCCCTAAATACACTTTTCAATGCCAATGAGTCTACCAAAATTCTTACTCCCAACTCCCCCAGTTATTAGCTGTGTTGACTTTAGGCAAACTCCTTAATCTACTTAACCTGTTTCCTTATTTGTGAAATGGAAATACAATGGCTATTAAGTAAAACAAATGTATATAGAAATGCCTTTAAGTCACAAAGCAGTCTGTATTATTAAGCTTACATTATTTTGAAATAAACTTACAAACCTGGAGTAAGTGATCTCTTAGTGTAATCACAACAAAACTATACACTGAAGATTTAATTTGATAAGAACATTTTTTTAAATTTCTATTTTCATCCCACTAGTATTATAAATTGTGCTGTTTTTTATTCCTAATTAGAATGTTACTCAAGGAAAATGAATTTCTTATTTTACAATTGTGGAGCTTACTAATACATGAAATTTTTCAGTATCAACTATAATTAAGAATTAAATTTTACTGACAATAAATGAAATGGCTTGATTTCCTGGTACAGCATATCCTGAATTACATGTATGCTGATTCACTACACAATTCATATTTTAATACTATGTGAAGTGAATTTTCCTCTACTAATCATGGAGTCCTCAGAACATCTACACAAATCCACCAGAGTTTTTGTGGAGAAATGTTTTCACCAGTTGGCATAGACAATAAAACAACCTAAATAGCTATTTTTTTCATTGGACTTTTCTTCAAAGGAAAATAAATAAAACAACATCAAGTAATAAACTAACAGAACCCACAGGACTAGGAATGCAAAGGGAAATCAGAAAAAACATGTTTGATGTTTACAGGAGAAAAAAGTCAAAAGGAAAAACAAATCCCATTCCCATTAGATTTGTGGCTATGGGGGGGGGGGGGGGGGAGGGGTTACTCTACTCTGTCCATGCTCTCCAAATATGCTTTCTCCTCAGCAGGATAAGCACTTAGAGAAAAGAGAAACTAGAATTAATCTCTCAAGTAGGTCTGTGTCATGATCCATTAGGGTAAGGAAAGAAATTACTATCACTATTTTCATTTTTCATCAATGTTTTTCAATATATCTTTCTTGGTAACAGTTTTATAATGTGCACCAGCACTGTATTATATAAGCACACATGTTGAGAATAGGTGCCCAAGCGTTTTTTTTTTTTAACTGATGAGCTACATAATCAAAAATCTTTGGAGACCACAAAAATTGAGACTCTACTTTCCTGTGGCTCAAAATTATACATATTATCTGATATCTTTTTGCCCTTTTAGTATGGTATTATGGGTATATCCCCAAGAATGGTATTATGGCCTTGTAAAAGAATATCTTTATTCTTAGGAGATGCATTCTTAGAGTATATTGGAATCAGGACCAAAAGAGTATGTATGTATGGAGATAAAGTAAATGCATATTCTTTAAATGAAGGACATACAAGTATTTATTATACTATTCTTTCCACTTTATTTTCAAAAATATCAAAATAGAAAAGCTTTAAAATAAATTTTAAAAATTCTAACAAAAAATGACTTAAGCTGCAGTTCTGCCATTTATTAATGTACTTTTCACCCAGTTAAGTGAAAACGACCTCTCTGAATTAAATGAGGAAGGTACTAGAGCAAAGAGATCATTTAGTGCACTGCTTTAAACATGTCTATTTTTAAGGAAAGAATGAACTACAATGGCAGCAGCTCTGCCATTCAAATAACGGCACTTAACAGTAGCTGCTCACAGTGAAAGAGCTTAGATTTTTTTAAAGTTCATATACTCAGGATTATCCTCATCCTCTTCCCTTCAAAGAGGAAAGAAAAAGATTTTTTTTTTCACCCACTACACAACCTCCCTCTCCCCACCACTTTCCCTACATACCCCTTTTTTCTCTATACTGGAAAAAACATTCTCAAAAGAAGCCTTGACTTAATCAGACACCAGTCCCTCCATTTCTAAGCAAGGCCTGGATATTTAACTGAACCATTCTCTTTAAGAGAACAAGCACACTGTATAGACACTACACCAAGCAAATAATGTAAAAAAAAGTCAGAAGTTTAAATGATTACTATATATAAACTGAGAAGAAAATAATGAGGCTATTAAGTGGAATGGGTAGGAAAGTTATTCTCAGTTTTGAATACCATAATATATATTTAGCAATCTTCTGTGTGTGATTGCAAGCTACCCAAGATCATCAGTCAAGTAAAAAAAAAAACTGATGTCATTTCTGTTTTTATAAATGGAGTCAAAAGGAAAATGGATCCATAATCTAAATTCAATAGCCAACTTTGAAAAATGCATGTTTATTTCAACAATAAGAAGCCTAAGAGTTTAGAAAAATTTGTCACCTATGATTTGTTCCTTTGTCCACTGTAGCTTTGTGATAACAAAAATTTTAACATTTTAGAGACAAGTTTTCCAATCTGGATTAGTGTTTGGAGTCTCTTCTGCACTCTAATCAAATCCCAAGGGAAAGGGTATAGTGATCTCCTTTTTTCTTTCTAGTTCAACCCTTGCATTGGACTCCCTTTCAATGACAGCTGCCGTCAATCATATTTCTTCACTTTGGATATATTTAATTAGCCAGCTGACACCAAGACCAGGGCCAGTGCTAGGCTCTGGAGTTTCTAAGTCAAGTCCTGCTCCCCACATTTATAAACCTCATCGTCCGTGTTCTATCCTAAATATTGAGGATATACTTCAAAATCTGGTAATTTGGCATATAACATGTATTTCAATAGAATTAAGGACTGAGACACTGTAAACAGTTTTACTATTCACATATACTACCACTTTGGAGCAGACTGGTTACTTTTACTTCATTATTACCTTTAACATGTTCAAATTTTCTAAAATATCAACATTGCCACATTTTAAATCTTATTTTAGAACAGAATCAAAGGAGCCCTCAAAATGTTATTTCTATACAGATTTCATATTCTAGGGCCACATATACTTACCCCTCCCTTAACTACTAATTAGGATAAAATATACATTAATGAACTCTTACACTGACACCCAAGAGATCCTATCTGTTTATTACTGTTAACAAAAATACACAGAGTTAAAGAACAGTAAAATCTGAATTTGCATGAAAACCCAAGATATAAACAAAAGCTATCTAATACATACAGATTTTTAGTGAAACACTTACGTAATGAACGTCGTCTTTTGTTCTTTAATTTTCTCCTTTTGTTCATCCCAGCTTTAGAAGGAGATTCTTCTTTGGCCTTTGGCTGGCTAGAAACTTTTGAGGAGTTCTGCTGACTGAAGTGTGTGGGTACATGGCGAGCTAGCCCTCCCTGAGAAGCAAAGCTGGCATTGCAGCCACCAACAACACACTAAATAAAAATAAAAAGGATGTCAGGGATGCCATGTAGGGCACAATAATATGAATGAGTGAATATTTTATATTTTTGGAAGTAAATCAGTAACACTATGGAACTATCCCAGATAGAAATTGTAAGAGACTACTACACCCCTTCTTGTTATAAATTGCCCAAAATATTACACATTAGGCATTGGCAGAGATGTAAAATAAAACTCTAGTTCCACAACTCTCCAGTTTACTGCTCTTCCCACTACATGCAAGGGAAAAATAGTGAGATCTTCTTTCCAGAAAACTTGGGTTTTGAATTTAACACCTTCCTAAGAAAAACAGTAACTTGTTTTTAAATCAAAGAATCAGATATCATCCTAGGGTGCCTGTGTGGCTCAGCTGGTTGAGTGTCATGACTGGCTCAGGTCATGATCTCATAGGTAGTGGCTCATGATCTTATGTCAGCTCAGATCATGATCTAATGGGTAGTGGGATCAAGCCCCATGTCCGCTCAGCAAGGAATCTGCTTGGGATTCTCTCTCCCTCTGCCTCTGCCCTTCCTGCCAAACACGTGCTCTTTCTCTCTAAAATAAATAAAGCTTAAAGAAAAATTAAATATCCTTAACAATTACTTAGGACTCCTAGATTTTTAAAATTATTTTTATTGTTAACAATATATACTGCTTCAAGACCATCAGTCGCCTCCCTACTTTCTATGCTGTTAGAACAAATAGAGAAGATATACAGTGATACTGACTTTTAATTATTAGATCCAGTTGCTTAGAGAAGACTTATGTTCAGGGTTGATCTTACACAACTCTATAAATTCTACTAAGTACTGCCTTCTTTAGCCTTCTGGACTTGCCAGATTGAGAAAATGAAAGGTTAACTACCCAAGTCACCTGGAAGATCTGCTACTCCAACAGTGAATGCAGAATGTTTGGATATTACTAAAATTATAATACAAAAATTAGCTATAGTACAAGTGTGTGACTTTTTTAAAAGATTTATTCATGATAGACACGGAGACAGAGAGAGGCAGAGACACAGGCAGAGGGAGAAGCAGGCTCCATGCAGGGAGCCTGATATGGGACTCGATCCCGGGTCTCCAGGATCACGCTGAAGGTGGTGCTAAACCGCTGAGCCACTGGGGTTGCCCAAGTGTGTGACTGCTAACAAATCAATGTTACTAATTAAAACAAACACCATTTTCAAAATGATCCCCAAACAGCAAAATCTACAGCTGAATTTCCAGTGGCTTCTCTAGTAGTAACTTATCTAATATACTTGGTTTCTGGCTTGACAACCAAACTCCAAGCATAGAAATCTGTCATGTTGAATACCAAATAAATCATCACATTAGTCCTAGGTGGTTCAACTTAGCGTTTATCTAGAGAATACCACAAAAAATTTAAATTTTCAGGCTCTTTCTTTTAATCCAGGGAACTTTATCATTTTAAACTTCTAAAAACACAAAACAACTCTGTTAGTAAAGATCGCAACTTGGTTTACAAAGTTCCTCTAAATCTATGCAAATTTTTAATCTTCTGGGACGCCTGGGTGGCTCAGCGGTTAAGTGTCTGCCTTTGTCTGCCTTTGGCTCAGGGTGTGATCCTGGGGTCCGGGGATCGAGTCCCACAACGAGCTACCTGCAGGAAGCCTGCTTCTCCCTCTCTGCCTATGTCTCTGCCTCTCTCTGTATCTCTCATGAATAAATAAATAAAAATCTTAAAAAAACTAACTAATCTTCCAAACTAACTAATCTTCCTTTAAGGACATGACACTTTCACTGCTTATTTAGATACTTATCCCAATTCATCCTTTCCCTATATATACTGAAGAACATACTTTTATGAATATATATATACACACATACATGCATGCATGTATATATATCCAGAAGCACCTTACTAATCATAGCTATTTCTAAATATACCTGAAAACTAAACTACTTACAGATTCTAATAAAAGTGATGCCGGCTGAAACATTTTACAGCAATCTCCTTATATAGTGCCATTCATAATCTATTTGTTTTGATACAAAAGAGACTTTTTATGGGCTCTAATGGTACTCAGCATTACTAATAAAAATCTTTGCCCATTTTAAGGTGTACATTAAGAGGCAGAGGAATGATCCAAGGTTTTAGTTCAAATATTTATATATTCAAAGTGCTATGTAAGATGCTAAAAGCATAAGGATGAATGCTTATACTTAAGTATAATTTACACTTAATTATACTTAATTTCCCACCCTTAAAGAGCTTACATATAGTCAGGAGACATATAAAATGACAACTTCAAAGTTGGCAGTAAGGGACAAAATGCTATGGGAACCCTGAAAAGGAGCAATCAGCCATATCCAGTGCTTTAAAATTAATATTTAATTCTTAAAATGACCTTATCAATAGTGTGGTCCTCAGAGTGCCTGCATCAAATGTTCAGCTATATATTATGACAATGGCAAGTTTAGCATCTAATGGTTACTGAATTCTCAAAATTTAAAAATTTACTAGGTAGATTTTGAGTGCCAAGAAAAAAATAATGCTTTTTAAAAGTTTCCATCTCTTGGGGTGCCTGGGTGGTTCAAATGGTTGAGCATCTGTATGTGGCTCAGGTCGTAGTCCCAGGGTCTTGGGGTTGAGCCTGAGGTGGGGGTAGAGGGGTGGTCCTTGCTCAGCAGGGGGTCTGCTTCTCCCTCTACCCCACATAACCCCACTCATGCTTTCTCTTTCTCAAATAAATTAAATCTTGAAAGAAATAATGAAAGTTTTATGTCCTATGGATTACCAATAGTATACTATCCAGTACAAAATCCATTATTAACAATTAAAGACTACTGTAACCAAGAAACAAACTTTAATTTTATTTAATTTTTATTAATTGAGGTGAAATTCATATAACATGCCATTTTAAAGTATACAATTCAGTGGTCTTTAGTGCATTCACAATGTTGTATAATCATTAGCTAGCTCCATATCCTTGCCAACATTTGTTATTTTCAGTTTATTTTATTAAAATCATCCTAGTATGAAGTAGTACCTCATTGTGGCTTTTATTAGTATTTCCTTAACTGCCATCTATATTTTTTACAAAGGTAGTGTCTTTTACTATAATAATAAAACTAGCCCTTCCATTTTAATTTTCAGTTAATTATCTGATACTTAATTTCACTACTAAAAAACTTTTAGTATCTAAAATAGCTTGGTATGTGAATCTACCTCTCCAATTGCTAATTTTGTGAAATCTAAATAAAGATCAAAGGCTTAGCATCTGAACTGAGAGTACTTAAGTAGAATCACCCTAATGGATTAGTTTTACACTGTCCAATACATTTTAGGCATCAGACACATATAGTTACTGAGCACCTGAAATGTGACTATCCAAACTGAAAAGACTTATAAGTATAAAATACACACTGGGGGTGCCTAGGTGACTAAGTAGGTTAAGTGTTTGCTTTCGGCTCAAGTCATGATCCTGGGGTCCTGGGACTGAGCCTCAGGTCCATCAGGGTCCCTGCTCAGCTGAATTGGCCTCTCCTTCTCCTTCTTCCTCTGCCCCTCCCCCTCACTTGTGCGCTCTCTCTCAAAATAAAATATTTAAGAAAAGTAAATAAAATACATACTGAATTTTGAAGATTCAGTACCCAAAAAAGCAAAAAATTTCATTAATTTTGTATACTGCTAAGATGTTGAAATAATAATATAATAAGTTAAGTCAAAGATGTTTAAATTATTTTCATCTGTTTCAATTATTTTAATGAAGCACTGGAGAATTTAAAATTATCTATTTGGTTCATGTATATTTCTATTACACAGTACTGCCATAGAATAAAGCCATAAGGTATTTATTTTCCTTACTTTTCAATTTTAGAAGATATTACTCCTATATTTCCTAATATCTACTTTAAAAACATTGTCTTTTGCAGCCCTTGTGTCAGGGACTTTAAGGAATACAATAAACTATTTGTCTTTGGGACATCTGGGTGTCTCAGTGGTTGAGCATCTGCTTTTGGCTTGGGTCATGATCCTGGGGTCCAGGGATCAAGTCCCACATTGGGCTCCCTGCAAGGAGCCTGCTTCTCCCTCTGCCTGTGTCTCTGCCTCTCTCTGTGTGTCTCTCATGAATAAATAAAATCTTTAAAAAAAAAAAAAAAAAAGAGAAGTCTTTGCCTCAGAATTCCCAGGTTTTTTTTTTTTTTAAGATTTTATTTATTTATTCATGAGACACAGAGACACAGGCAGAGGGAGAAGCAGGCTCCATGTAGGGAGACTGATGTAGGACTCAATCCCAGGACTCCAGGATCACACCCTGGGCCAAAGGCGGCGCTAAACCACTGAGCCACCCAGGGATCTCCAGGAATTCCCAGTTTAATATAGGTTATTCAAACAAATTTGTTGAAAAACTCTGTATTTCAAATTTTAAAAAAGCTACTTGACTACAATTAAGGTAGAGAGGACTTTAACAGTTCGTATCCAAGCCCTCGCGCTTAAATTCAGAAGGACTTTATGATAGAACTCCACCTAGGATTACCCTTAATTATAAGAATCCTAGTAGGCTAGCAGATTCATTTTGTCCTAGAACCCTTCAAGACTTCAACAAATAGGCCCTGACATCATCTAAAACTGAGTAAATTTCACAAGTGTATTTTAATGAGCAATGCTTCAACGTTCTGAACATAAATAATGAGAATTCTAATAGAAAAAAAGTTTTATCTTGGATTTTGATCATTTATCCACCAAGAATCATAAACAAATCTGAAAAAGAAAGCCCAAAAGTACAATGAGAATTTAGAATGAGAAATTACTTTAAAAAAAAAGAAACAGGGCAGCCCGGGTGGCTCAGTGGTTTAGCACCGCCTTCGGTCTAGGGTGTGATCCTGGAGACCCAGGATCAAGCCCCATGTCAGGCTCCCAGCATGGTGGGGCATGGGGAATGCCTACGTGGTTCAGCTAAGCATCTGCCTTCAGCTCAGGTCATGATCACAGGGTTCTGGGATCGAGGCCTGCATCAGGCTCCCTGCTCAGCTTGGAGTCTTTTTCCTCTGCCTATTTCTCCTCTGCCTGCTTCTCCATCTGCCTGCCGCTCCCCTTGCTTGTGCTCTCTTTCTCTGTCAAATGAATACATAACATCTTTAAAAAAAGAAAAAAAGATGATGATGGTAAATCAAAGATAAAAGAGTAGAAAGAGAAGCAGTAGTCATATTCAAAATATACTGAGGGTCAAATTGAGATGATTTGCTAAGGCATTTATGGAAGTACAGGAGAAGGGGCAGCCCCGGTGGCACAGCAGTTTAGCGCCGCCTGCAGCCTGGGGTGTGATCCTGGAGACCCAGGATGGAGTCCCACATCGGGCTTCCGGCATGGAGCCTGCTTCTCCCTCTGCCTGTGTCTCTTGCCTCTCTCTTCGCTCTCTCTGAATGAATAAATAAATCTTTAAAAATATATAATAATAATAATAATAATAATAATAAAAAGGAAGTACAGGAGAAGTTAAGAGAGGAATCAAGAATGATGCAGGGTTCTTAAAGTGAGAGCCTTTGACAATCTTACTATTTACTGAGTCTAAAGTAGAACCACATTTGAAATAAAAAACCTTAAGATTTTCTACATATTAAGTTCAAAATACTCTAATTAGACATCAAAGCGAAATATTCCATTCTAGAATACAAGAGGGAATATTGGTAGGGCTAGAGATAAACAACTGAGAGTAATCGGAATATACAGTATTTTATAGTATTTAAAACCAAAGGACACCTAGGGTAAGACCTTCAAGAGAGCACTTTCCAACACCTAGAAGTCAGGTAGAGCAGAGGCCAGCAAAGGTGACTAGAGAGAGCAGCCAATGAGTTCGGAAATAGGAGTGGGAAGGATGAAGAACAGGCAAGTGTGGTATCAAGGAAGCCTAGAAAAGAAAGTTTATATCAACAAAAACAAGATCCAAAATGCAACAAGCACACAGTACACAGCATAGCTCTTTTTCTCCTCTTTTATCTTTTGCAAAGACCACTGAACTGATAGTCACATTTATCAAAGAAATGCTATTTAGTATAGGGTACCCCATAAGAGAAATACCTTGTAGAACAATGGTTCTTAAGCCTAGATGCACATCCAAGTCACCCAATTTTTTAAAATTATAGCAAAATGCCTGGCTGCATGCCCCAATTCTAATTTAATTGGTCATAGTTGCAACTCAAGCACCAGGATTTGGACACCCAGTGGCACAATTCATATCATAAAGGAAGAACTACTTGATTCTTACCAGTTTCCAAATAATAAGATCCCTATCATCCTCTTATGGTGACCAATTAGTTTTCTTTGGGGGAAGAAAGGGAATCATTTTTTGGTCTTTTAGTATCATGATGATCACTGCAGTTATTATCCTTATGTATAGTCAAACATTATGTGTTAGGTCAGCAGGAGCATCCTAAACACTGGCTGCCGAGGCTAAGGAACATGAGAGCTTCAAATACACACAGACACACTAAATATCAAATTAAAGACAGCAGAACAAGGTATTTAATGCTTTGTGTTACTACAGAGAACGTCTATTGAAAAGATTCTAAAAAAAAAAAAAAAAAGATGTATATATGAGGTGATGGATGGGTTCATTAACTAGATGGAGAACATCCTTTCACAACTATATACACATACCAAATCATCATTACGTATAATTTAATTAAATATTTTAAAATTTTATTTTTCAATTATACCTCTAAAAGTTGGGGGTAGGGATGCCTGGCTGGCTGGGGGCAGGGACACCTGGGTGGCTCAGCAGCTGAATGTCTGTCTTTGGCTCAGGGCGTGATCCCAGATTCCTGGGATCAAGTCCCGTCAGGCTCCTTGCATGGAGCCTGCTTCTCCTCCCTCTGCATGTGTGTTTCTGCCTCTCTTTCTGTGTCTCTCATGAATAAATAAAATCTTAAAAAAAAAAAAAAAGTTGGGGGGGGACGGTGACTGAGCAGTTTGGGGCCTGCCTTTGGCCCAGGGCGTGATCCTGGAGTCCTGGGACCAAGTCCCACATCGGGCTCCCTGCATGAAGCCTGCTTCTCCCCATGCCTGTGTCTCTGCCTCTCTATCTCTCATGAATAAATAAAATCTTTATGAAAAAAAATGTTGGGGTTAAAAAGCAAATGATATAAAAATTATCAGCATCAGAGCTGGCAGGATGGGCCGGGGCTCAGGCAGTATGTATGTATGTATGTATGAATGAATAAATAAAATTATCAGCCTCAACTACCATTACAAAAAAAGTCATAAAGGAGAAGAAAATTATTTCATCATCCATCACAGTGAATGACACAGTAATGGTACCATTCACTGTGTAACAAATTACCAGAATTTGCCTGTATGTACAACTATAAGGAAATCGTAGTTTGGTTTGACAAGATTTCTTTTTTCTTTATCAACAATTTAGGATGGGGTCTTGATTCCAAAACACCTAAAAAGATAGGCTATTTTATGTACCAGCCCTGGAAGAAGTTTTGAGTTATTCAAACACTACTCTAACACAATGAGAAGTTATTCACGTATGTCAATATTGTGAATGGAGTCGATCATGCTGAGCTATAGGTGACTAGTTGCTGAGAAAAAGTTACAATAAATAAATTAACCCAAAACAAGTAAATGACTATACTATGCTCAAAGTAAACAAATACTGGAGTAGGAGAGAAATGTATGTGCAAAGTAAAAGCACCTATTACTAATAAGCTTATCTGATAGGGACGCCTGGGTGGCTCAGTGGTTGAGCATCTGGCCACTGGCTTAGGTCATGATTGCAGAGTCCTGGATTCTGGGATTGCAAGTCCCATGGGGAGCCTGCTTCTCCCTCTGCCTGTGTCTCTACCTCTCTCTATGTCTCTCATGAAAAAATAAAATATTAAAAAAAATAAGCTTATCTAATAAAAAGTACAACTACATAATTTTTAACACATACATATCTATCAAGACAAACCACTGCCTCATCAGCAGTAAAGTAAGCAAATCTAAACAATCACCACTCTATATCTAACTACTTTTTCTTTTCTTCAGTTAAGTAATATATATATTTCTAAGCATGGTAGGATTAAGCCACTTAACTATCATAAAACATAAATCATAAATACCAGATAATTAACAAGAATCAAAATTAAAATTGAAAAGGAAAAAAAAAGGCTAAAAATAGTTTAAAATATTACCACATCCTACTACTGTAAACATGTAATTTTTTTTCTTTTAAGTAATCTCTACACCCAATGTGGGACCTGAACTTACAACCTGAAGATCAAGAGTCCCACCCCCTCTACCAACTGAGCCAGGCAGGCATCCCCCAAAACATGGAATGTTTTACAAACCCTTAACAATGTTTCACTACATGTATTAGCAGAACAGCAGCAGCAACTCCACCTTCCCACAAATCTTCAATGTATAAGGCAGATATATATACATGACAAAGTGAAGAGTGGAGGCACAATGTTATCTAGTAATGATCTCTGCACTTTAATTATCAAAGATAAATATTATTAAAAAAAAAAACCTTGGTGGGCACCTGGGTGCCTCAGTGATTAAGCATCTACCTCCAGCTTAGGTCATAACCCCAGGGTCCTGGGATAGTGTCTCAAATTGGCTGCCCTGCTTCGCAAGGAGTCTGGTTCTCCCTCTCCCTCTGCCCCACTTCCCTGCTCATGCTCTCTCTCTAAAATAAAAAAATTAAAATAAAATAAAATAAAATAAAATAAAATAAAATAAAATAAATAAAATAAAATAAAATAAAATAAAATAAAATAAAATAAAATAAAATAAAATAATAAAATAAATATAATATAATATATATAATATAAATAAAATTCAATTAATTAATTAATTAATTGATTAATAAAACAAACCCTTGGCAAAGAAGATGTATTTATATTTTAGGGATATGCTGATTTTACAAAACTAAAATTTCATAATAAGCTAACATGATCAATTATTTTCATATGATACATATGAAGGCAAATTCCACCTTCATCAAGTGATCTAGGTAACATCATCTATGACAAACAAATTGTCATCAGGTATCCCTTAACATGATACAGTGAGAATTTTATTCTATTTTCTCCAAAAATGCATAAACCAAATCTGATCATTACAAAAACAACAAACAACCCCAAAATGGGGAATATACAAAATAAAAGATTTATACTCTTCAAAAATACCAGCGACATGAAAGATAAAAAAATGTTGAGGAAACATTAAGATTAAAGGAGTCACAAAACTAAAAGCAATGCATGATCCCCAACTGGATTCTAAGTAGAGAAAAAAAAACTGCTATGAAGGACATTATTGGGACAATTAGTACAACTTCAATACTTAATAGTATCAATATTAAATTTCTGGGTCTTGATAATTATTCTAAAGTTATGAATACCCTTGTTCTTAGGAAATGCACACAGTGAAGTATCTAGGGATTATGCTAGAATTTTCAAAAAATGTGTGAAGGTGGTAGGGAAGAAGAAAGAGGGAGAGATGGGAGTAGGAAAGACGACAGAGATAGATGATGGATGGATGGATGGATATAGAACAAATGTAGCACAAAGATAATTAGTGAATCCATGTTAGGGAATTTATACATTCATGTGTGACAGAGAAAGGGTATAGGAGTTTTCCATCTTCTCTATTGAAATTATTTCAAAATTAAGTTTAAAAACTCTGCCTTTTGGAAAAAAAGTCAAGAAAAACATCAAAATGGAGAAAATATTGAACTCCTATCACAGCAAGGAAATCATGTTTTTCATCATTTAAAGATGAAAGATGAGTAGGTTAACAAAATTTCCATCCTCTAAATACAAAATTTGGGGCACCTGTGTGGCTAAGTAACTCAAGCATCTGACTCTTGATTTTGGCTCAGATGATGATCCTATGAGATAGAGCCCCACAGTGCGCTCCAAGCTCAGCATGGAGTCGGCTTGAAATTCTCTCTCTTTCTCCCTCTGCCCTTCCCCATGGCTCACATTCTCAAATAAATAAATAAATAAATAAATAAATAAATAAAATCTTTTAAAGATAAATATACAAAAATATAGGAAAAGGGTAATGCAAATATATAAAAAATATGTTTACATTGTGTTTACATTTCATGTATCTATACAAGTATATATATAGAAATTATGGGAATATCAATACAGAGAAACTTCTTGATAGAACAAACAGAAGTTTATGGGGCAACCCGGGTGGCTCAGCGATTTAGTGCTGCCTTCAGCCCAGGGCCTGATCCTGGAGACCCGGGATCGAGTCCCATGTCAGGCTCCTTGCGTGGAGCCTGCTTCTCCCTCTGCCTGTGTCTCTGCCCCTCTCTCTCTCTCTGTCTCTGTGTCTCCCATGAATGAATAAATAAAATCTTAAAAAAAAAAAAAAAAGTTTACGAGAAATGACAAACCAAAGTATCTGTTACATGCAGAAAATATGTACATTTAATTTAAAGTTATATAAATAAGAAAAAATTCAATAGAAGGGCAAAGTAACCAAATAATCAATTTAGAGAAAAAAAATAACCAATAGCCAGAACATTAGAGATATTCAAATCTTGCTAGTAATAAAAAAAAAAATGTGTTTGGCAAAGATAAAACAATGCCAATTATTAATGTCAATAATTATTGCCAAGCTTCAAGGAGACTGGGGAAACAGCACTATATTATATATAGGTTGGACTATGAATTGTTAGTTTTCCAGAGGGGGGTTTAATAATACCTATAAAAAGCAAACCTAAATATCTACTCTTTGAACTAGTGAAATAGCTTCTAGGAATTTATATTAGCTCCCAAAAGCAGTTTATAAAAATATGTTCATTGATTACATTGTCCTTTATGTTGGGGATAATTGGACCAAAAAAGATACATCAAGAAAGCACTAGTTAAGGGCACCTGAGTGGCTCAGTTAAGTCTCAGACTTAATTTCACCTCAGGTCATGATCTCAGGGCCATGAGATCAATGCCCACATTGGGCACCTTGGTCCGTGGGGAATCTGCTTCAGATTCTTTCTCTCTCCTTCTCCATCTGCCCCTCCCCCCAACTTTCTGACAAATCTTAAAAAAAAAAAAGGACTGATTAAGTAAGATAAACTATCACATAAGAATAATAAACAACCAGTAGTGCCTGGGTGGTTCAGTCAGTTAAGCATCTGCCTTCAAGCTCAGGTCATGATCCAAAGGTTCTGAGAGTGAGTCCCACATCAGGCTTCCTGCTAAGCAGGGAGTATGCTTCTCCCTTTGTTCCTCATCCTGCTCATGCTTGCTCTTGCTAGCTCATACTCTCTCTCAAATAAATTTTTTTTTAAAGGAATAGTGGGGGGATCCCTGGGTGGCTCAGTGGTTTAGCGCCTGTCTTTGGCCCGGGACATGATCCTGGAGTCCTGGGATTGAGTCCCTCATCAGGCTCCCAGCATGGAGCCTGCTTCTCCCTCTGCCTTGTGTCTCTGCCCGCCCCCCTCTCTCAGTCTATCATGAATAAATAAATAAAATCTTTTTAAAAAAAGTTTAAAATTTAAAAAAAAGGAATAGTGTAGAACCATTAAGAAGTAATAAGCTTATTGACATGAAACACTGCCCAATATAGAACTGAAAAAGCAAGCTACATTTAGGTGCAAAATGATTCAATTTATTTTGTACTTATGTTAAGAAATCCAATATGTACAGAAGAATAACGATTTTCTGAAGGTGTTATAGTTCCATTATCTTCTTGAAGCTTTTTAGTTTCAAATTCTTAAAATAGTAACAGGTATTACATTTCTAACATACTTATTTCCATGTGACCAAGTGGAGGAAGATCAAGACCCTACTAGAAATTAAGAAAAAACTTTGTTGGCTGTGAAATTTCAAAGTCTGTCATAATTAGGCAACATTAGGTGCTATACTAAGCCCTTCCTTTCCCTCTTCTCAATCCCTCTTCTTTATTCATACTTCATCCTGAAGAATTAACAACTTCAAATATTTTCAGTAAAGACAGTGCACGTTTTAGGAAATTCATCTAGATGATTTTATCAATTATCCACACAAAGACACCAACAATAGAGCAGCCACATTGATATTTTTTTAAGGTATGAATAAAACTGAACTCTTTAGTGAATGTTTGAAGAATATTGTAAAAAAAATGAAAAAGGCCAAAAAATACAATGCAAACTCCATAGCATAATCAAATTGCAGGCTAACATATAGTAAAAGATAATAACAGTAATCTAGACACAATATACAATATACATATTGCACAGGGGCTGTTCTACATTATAAATTATCAAGAGGCACCAGAGCACAAGTGGTTAAGGACAAAGACTGAATTTATACTGCCTCTGAAGCCTTCCATCTGCTACTAACTGCCCATAACCTTAGAAAATATTTCATCTCTTCTTACCTCGGTCTCCTCATATCTAAACTGAGAGCAACAACAGTAATTACTTCAAAGAACTTCTTTAAGAATTAAATTAGTTAAAATAGGTAATGTAATAAAATATGTAGGTAACCTGCAAGGCACAAAATAGCATTATTAAAGCCTTTGCTAATCATGACTATTTCTGACCCCTACCTTCACTTGTTCATTATACAACAAATACTAGAACAGCCAATACAAAAAACTTTTTGAAATCAACTGCTTATGTATTTAATTTCCAAACAGTCTAAGCTCACCAATCTACAGAAATAGTTCTAAAAATCTTTCAAATTGCCACAATAAAGTATCACCCAAGATATATATATTCATGGAGAATCTGGGTAGCTCAGTTAGGAGGCCGGCAATTGGTTTCAGCTCTGATTGTGATCTCAGGATCACGGGATTTATCCCCCAACGTGGGGGGGGGGGGGGGTCTTCACGCTCAGTGGGGAGTCAGCTTGAGATTCTCTCTCTCTCTTTCCTTCCACCCTTGCCCCCACATGCTCTTGCTCTCTCAAGTAAATCATATAAAAAAAAAAATGCTACTCCCTACTCATTCTTTTATATGCCTCCTTTTCTTTCTCTTAGAAGCACTTATTTCTATAATTAAATAGTGGTGATGGTTGCAGAACGCTATGAACACACTAAAAAACTACTGAAAACCTTGGTAAACCTTATAGTATGCAAAATATATTTAAATATATGCCTGAAATGATCTCCTTACAAACATAAGACAAAACTTAGGTTTTCAATAAGACACTCCTCACCTTCTTATACTAAGGGTAGGCAAAAACTTCTTAGAATACAAAAAGTACTATCAAAGAAAGTTGATAAATGAGATTTCACTGAAATTAAAAATATTCAAAAGATCCCATTAGGAAACCAAAGACAGAAAAGTGCCTGGTGACTTAGTTGGTGGAGCATGTGACTCTCAAACTCTGAGTTGTGAGTTTGAGCCCATTAGGTGTAGAAATTACTTAAACAATAAAATCTTAACAACAACAAAAAAGGGACATCATAGAGTCTGGAAGAAAGTATCTGCAATATATATATATATATTCAAATAGCCATAAGCACATGAAAATGAGCTCAACCTCATTTCTCATCAGGGAAATAAAAATTAAAGCCAAAATGAAATACCACTAAAAATCTAAATCTACTAGAATAGCTAAAATTAAAAGACTGATAATACCAAGATATACAGCAACTAAATTCTAATTCACTGCTGGTGGGAATATAAAATGATACAATCAACTTGGGTAAGAGTTTATAGTTTCCAAAGCTAAAAAATGCCCTATTCTATGACTCAGCAACTCCATTCATAGGTAAACAGCCAAGAGAAGTTAGGTTAAATAAAATGCTATAGCTGGAACTAAGCCAAGATGACTGAAATTGTAATATGGCAAGGGGAGAATAGAGGACAGGATAATAGACTGGAAAGGGATATTAAATTCTGTTTTATTAAGAATATTTTCATCAGGGTGGTGATGGCACAGCTGCATACAAACATATGAAACAATCTTTAAACTGCTAAACACTTAAGCATACTTTAGAAACTTTATTGTACATTACAACTAAAAATTTTTTTAAAAGACTCCCTAAAACATCATCACCTCACGACCTTCTCTCTATAGCTGACTCCCATTTACTTCCTACTACTCCTTCTCAGTCATTATATACTTTTGACTTATCCCTAGTCCATGTTCCCAGAAACCTTTCATAGGTCACTATTAAAGCATTTAAAACATTTCATTACTTACATCTATTTAGATCTGTACACACCTAAAGAATGTTAAGTTCCCTGAAGAGCTGAGGCCTGGCTTTCTTATTCACCTTGCTTCCAAAGTACCTAGCACACTGCCATGTACTGTAGACATCAATAAATGTTTTCTGGATTTCAAGGATTCCTATGACTTCTAGAACAATGCCTCACTAAATCATACCCCTTAATTTTTGTCTTTTAAAGATAATTTCTTTCCCCCTCTCCAATGGGAATCTTCTACAGTTTCCAAAAAGAGGATCTGGGAGAAAAATGCATTTGACAGGCTTTGAAATGAATCTGCACATCATAATCAACCAGCAGAATTGCTGCCCTAAAGAAAAATAAATGGAAATACACACAATGAGAAAGTAAATGATTCTCTTAGTTTAACAACAATAAGCTCTTACATTTATTGGATACATACTGTGCAATTCTAGGGGGTAACTATTCTTAAAACAGCTACATCTTAGATGGGGAGTTTATTTTATTTTTTAGATGGGGAGTTTAAAAACTGTTTATAAAACTACTTAAATAGCAGCTGAATAATGTGCTTTAAAAAAAATTGTATTAAAAAGAAAAAATTTGTATTCCAGGACACCCAGGTGCCAGGTTGAGCATCTGCCTTCAGCTCAGGGCATGACCCTGGAGTCCTGGGATCGAGTCCCACATCAGGCTCCCTGCAAGGAGCCTGCTTCTCTCTCTGCCTCTCTGTGTCACTCATGAATAAATAAAGAAAATCTTTAATGATTAAATAAAACTTTCACAGTATGAATGAATGAATGAATGAATGAATGAATGAATGAAGAGGGAGACCTAGCTGACTCAGTCAGTATAGCATGCAAATCTTGATCTCAGGGTCGTGAGTTCAAGGCTCACATTGGGCACAGAGCTGGCTTAATATAAATAAGTAAATTTTTAAAAATAAAAAATAGAATTTAAAACAAAGAAAAACCCGAATGTTAAGCATATGAAAAGATGCAAAAAGAAAAGCAAACTAAAACACAGTAGGATACAACTCATCTATTAGACTGGCAAAAATTCAAAAGTTTGATAACACCTTCTCAGCAAGGCTATTGAGAAGGCAGATGCTCTAACAATGATGATGAAGACACAACCCCTATGGAGGGCAATTTGGCAATATTTATCAAAATTACCAATACTTAGGCATCTGGATGGCCACTCAGTTAAGCGGCTACCTTCGGCTCAGGTCATGATCCCAGGGTCCTGGGATAGAGTCCCACATCAGGTTCCTTGCTCAGTGGGGAAAGTGCTTCTCCCTCTACCCTCCCCCTTTCCCCCACTCATGGTCTCTGTCACGCTTACACTCTCTCTCAAATAAAAATCTTTAAAAAAACAAAAAACAAAACAAAAAATCACCAATACTTCTATTATATAGCCTTTGATCTACCCTCTCATATGATTTTTGGGAATTTTTCCTACAAATATAATTATGCATGTACAAAATGACATTATGTTCAAAGATTTATCACTGCAGTACAATTTAAAATAGCCAAAGACTAGAAATAACCCAAGTATCTATACAAGTTTGGTTAAATAAACTAAAAGAATATTCTTATGATCAAATATAGAAGATCTTCATCATAAAGTAAGTTTAAAAAGCAAGGTACACATACATGCAGCAAAGATGTCAACAGTGGGAAAAAGTTGGTATAGGGTGTAAGGGAACCCTCTATAATCTTTCTAATATTATTGTAAATCTAAAACTGCTCTAAAATAAAAAGCTCAGGGCACCTGGGTGGCATCAGTTAGGCATCTGCCTTTGGCTTGTGACCCTGGGGGTCCTGAGATCAAGTCCTGAGTTGGGTTCCCTGTTCAGCAGGGAGTCTGCTTCTCCTTCTCCCTCTGTCCCTCCCCAACACTCATGCTAATATAAATAAATAAAATCTTAAAATAAAAAGCTCATTTAAAAAATAAGGCATTGAGAGTATATAGTTTACTGAATTATGTGTAAGAAAAGTGAATGAAACTACAGATCTACTTGCTTATACTTTCATAAATACTAGAAGAATTCACTAGAAACTAGTAATAGTGGGACACCTGGTTGGCTCAGCGGTTGAGCGTCTGCCTTTGGCTCAAGGGATGATCCCGGATTCCCAGGGTTTGAGTCCCACATCGGGCTCCTTGCATGGAGACTGCTTCTCCCTCTACCTGTGTCTTTGCCCACCGCCCCCCGTGTCTCTCTCATGAATAAATAAATAAAACCTTAAAAAAAGAAACTAATAATAGTGATTACGTATTTGGAGAAGGAACAAGGAAAGAAAAAAAGGAGCAAGATATCTCAATGTAAAAATTTTTTTTAACTTGTTAAAGATGGTCTTTTCAAAAAACTGGGTAATTTTTAAAAAGCAGCTCCACAAGAATTATCTCCTTCTCTAATGAAACCCAAGGGAAGTTTCTGGCACAGTATTTACATACCAGAAGATTATGGGTTTAACTACTATTAAACCTCTAAACACAAATTTTAACCTCTATGGTATATGCTTTCCATAATTAAAAACCAAAATATTTTAATTTTTAATGAAGATAAATAGAAAAATAGCTTTTATAGACACTTGTTCTTTATACAATTTTTCAGAACACATCATTTGACATAATTTACCAAAGCTCAGTAATATGACCTCAAAACTGAGTGAAAACAATCAAACCCCTCAATATTGTACAATTTCACTTTTTTGTATAATAATCAGTTATTTGCTAATAAGAAGGCTGAAAACTATGGCAGTGAGAAAAAAAAAAAGCACAAGGTATTAAAAGCCACCAATTTTAAAGACATGTATGTATTCATACCAGTCTGTTCATTAGCTATTTTCAAGACCCTACACCTCAGTAGTTTTCTTTCTGTTTTCCAAATTTTAAAAATTGGGTATTATTTTCATCTCCATCTATTTTTTTAAATTCCATGCATCCACAGGAATGCTAAAACAAGTTTTTTTTTTTTTGAACTATTTTTAGAAGTGGGGGGGGGC
Source organism: Canis lupus baileyi (assembly GCF_048164855.1). Taxonomy (NCBI): domain Eukaryota; kingdom Metazoa; phylum Chordata; class Mammalia; order Carnivora; family Canidae; genus Canis; species Canis lupus. The sequence goes on from NC_132862.1 coordinate 28,047,735, forward strand.
ACCTGGGTGGCTGAGTCAGTTAAGTATCTGCCTTCAGCTGGGGTCATGATTCCAGGGTCCCAGGAAGAGCCCTGCATCTGGTTCCTTGTTCAGCAGGGAATCAGCTTCTCCCTCTTTCTCTCTCTGCTCCTCCCCCAACTCATGCTCCTGCTCTCTCTCTCTCTCTCACCTTCGAATAAATAAAATCTTAAAATAAAAAAAATTTTTAGAAGGGCAAAAGTATGCCCATTAAGAAATATACAACCAAAAGTCAAATAACGCACATATGCTTACTTACCTTGAAAGGTTTGTCTCCACTATGTGTCAGCATATGCCTCTGTAACCAACTCTGACTGGTTGACGGAGTGTTATATACTTTACAACCTTTCCATAAGCAAACAAATACCTGTTAAAAGAAGAGCCATAATAATTTTCATCACTTATTTCAACAGAGTTTTATTCCTCGTAAGTTCAAATGAACATGTTGCAAGTCTTAACAAAAAGAACCATTAATGTATGAATCAATCAAAAAGGCTTAATAGTTAAACTTTCTGAACTTCCGGTATATGAGAGATATGGTTTTAAACCCTTTCCCTGTAAGGCCACTGTCCAATTCCTTCAATGAGAACGACAAACCAATCCCAAGATGTCATTCAGAAGGAAATATACAAAATATTAACAACATATCCCTAAGAGCTAGGACTATACATAATTATTTTTAGAACAAGCATTATTAATTAGAAATACCAGGAAAATATAAGGGTATAAAGAAACAATGAAAATAAATCAAAATAATCAAATATTAATTGAAGATGGAACTTCAAAAAATGAGTAAAGCTATTAAATTACCACATTAAATTTTTCTGCTCTTGATTCCTTATTCTCACATGCATACTAATACTTATTTTTACATTGTTCTATTCATTAAAAATTATTTCCACTTATCTTCATTATAAAGCAAAATCTAATACAAAATGTTAAATTAAACAAACGCAAAAGCAAATGGGCATAAACTGCTCTATAATCATGAAAGACCCACATACTTGGATTCACATAATTAAGTATGATTGGGATTAGAAAGTACTAATCTAACAACTAACAATCTAATCTTTATCATCTTCTTACTAATAAAATACCAATTTTCTAACATTATATTTCCATCAAACTGAACATTGAAAACTGTACCCGAACATCAGTAAAAGTATGAATCCACTGTAATCATAATCTTCAAAGAATCATTAATAGGCTCTGCTCTTTTCTAAGGAAGAGCAATTATAAATAGAGCCACACTTTGAAGACTACACATCTAATAGAATGAACTTGGACACAGAACTGAAAAACAATCATTAAAGAGTTTAAAATACACTTTTTTTTTTGGAGGGGGGAGAGGAGTGCCTGGGTAGTTCAGTGACTAAGCATCTGCCTTCAGCTCAGGGCATGATCCCAGGGTCCAGGGATTGAGTCCCGCATTGGGCTCCCCAGGGGGAGCCTGCTTCTCCCTCTGCCTATGTCTCTGCGTCTCTGTGTCTCTCATGAGTAAATAAATAAAATTTTAAGGGGAAAAAAAAAAAATCGAGGGCAGTAGCCCGGGTGGCTCAGGGGTTTAGCGCCGCCTTCAGCCCAGCTCCCTGCATGGAGCCTGCTTCTCCCTCTGCCTGTGTCTCTGCCTCTCTGTTTCTCAAATAAATAAAATCTTAAAAAAAAAATATATATATATATATATATATGGGGGCGGGGGGCTGCCTGGGTGGCTTAGCGATTTAGCGCTGCCTTCAGCCCAGCGCAGGATCCTGGGGACCTGGGATTGAGTCCCAGGTCAGGCTCCCTGCATGGGGCCTGCTTCTCCCTCTGCCTGTGTCTCTGCCTCCCTCTCTCTCTGTCTCTCATGAATAAATAAAATCTTTAAAAGAAAAAAAGAAAAAGAAAAAAAAATCTTTTAAAAATAAACGTTTTTTTTAAAGTCTAGAAAAATCAGCTATCTTAAAAATAACTGAGTTTTTAGTGATAACTAAAACCATTTTATATCAGGTCTAACAAGGCAATACTGTTATTGCTGTTTGACACGACTATTTAGAGTTATCACATATCCTGATTTTTGTACAGACTAGCTCATTTCTTTTAGTAAGCAGATACAGAAATCATAACCTTTCCTCCTTCACACTTCAAATCCCTGAGCCTAATGTATGTTTACAAAACGATTCCTCAAGTTACCAGAATTAAAAGCTATTTTTAAAATAAATGCAAAAAAAAAAAAAAGAAAAGAAAAGAAAGTTCTTAAAACTACTCATGTACTCATGTTATGTTGTGGAAATTAGTTCAGTAATGTTTAAAAATCACATACAAATGATTAGTGCTATCTATTTCCTGACTCAAGACTACTAGACTCTGGGATCCCCAGGTGGCTCAGCGGTTTAGCGCCTGCCTTTGGCCCAGGGCGCGATCCTGGAGTCCCGGGATCGAGTCCCGCACCGGGCTCCCGGCATGGAGCCTGCTTCTCCCTCCTCCTGTGTCTCTGCCTCTCTCTCTCTCTATCATGAATAAATAAATAAATCTTAAAAAAAAAAAAAAAAGACTACTAGACTCTGAGTCTTAAATATTCAATTCTCGGGAATCAGAGGTTGATTTAAAATTTCCTAAAAAAAAATAAAAATAAAATTTCCTCAACAAGCCATACCACATTAAAAAAAAAAAAAAAGCCTTAAAAAGTAACTGGAAACAAAATTAACGTCATTCATGTAATAATTTCTATAACAGTGAAGAGTTCTGCTGTCTTAACTCTTTTTTTAGTATATGTGCTGCCGAAGCGAGCACAGCTGTCTTAACTCTTAAATAACATCTGTGAATTATTCTCAAAGAAACAATTAAGGTAAATACTCCAACACTGCCCCTACCTAACATTAGCCAACCATTGTATTTGAGAGAAAACAACAATCTCTGACTTTTAATTTTTTTCCTAGGAATAAATATGAATATGGAGATAATGGCACACTAATTTCACTGGATAATAGCCTTCACTATGAGTAGGTACGGTCTAGACTCTAGATGGAATAATGTCTAGTAACACTATTAGAGCAACACCTTCAGGTTCAAAGAAAAACCGTAACTTTCAACCTAATGAATTTTATAGGAAATGAAGTAAGTGTAAAGAGACTGAAGCTAACTATGTTCAGCTATAATGGAGTGAAATATTTGGAAAATAATTCCCAAGGGCAAGGGCAGGGGAAGAGGAAGCACTAACCTTGCACAAGGATAAAAGAGGCACCAGAACTCCACACCAAGGATCCACAAAAACCACAAAACTGTTTAAAAGCTGAATTTATTTTCCTAATCTATGTTAAAAAGACACTTGATAAAAAAGAGTTCAAACTCTGGCAAAAGGATCATCTTCAAACTTGAGAGTTTTTAGAGGCACAATATGTGAAAAATTGTTTTCATACCCAATTTTTAGAAACTGTCTCATTATAAAAATTAACCCTGAAAACTGACCAAACACCACTGGAATCCAATCCAAATGTGAAAGGAATTATTCAAGAATAAAATCTGTCGGGACGTCTGTGTAGCTCAGCAGTTTAGCATGCCTTCGGCCAGGGCGTGATCCCAGAGTTCTGAGCTCGAGTCCCACATCCAGCTCCCTGCAAGGAGCCTGCTTCTCCCTCTGCCTGTGTTTCTGCCTCTGTGTCACTCATGAATAAATATAAAAAAAATAAATAAAATCTGTCATTCCTCTATATTATCTTAAAATGAATTAAGCTTTAGCAATACTAATCAGAATGCTGAGGCACAGAGGTTCATAGTGTACCCTCTCGTGATAGATTTATATTAGATTTGTAATAAGAGGTAACAAAATTAGGGGTGCCTGGGTGGCTTAGTCAGTTAAGTGTCTGTTCATGACCTCAGGGTGCTAAGATCGAGTCTGGGGGTAGAGCTCTGTGCAGAATCTATTTGAGAGATTCTCACTTTCCTCTCCATCCTCCCTCCTCCTCCTGCTTATGTGCTCTCTCATAAATAAATAAAACCTTAAAAAAAAGTATAGAAATAGCATGAAAGTAAATGATCTGAACTCTAACCCAGAGCTTTCACACTTTGCAGTGATGTAATCATGGAAGATACTTATCTAAGCCTTTATTTCCTTTTTCATCAAACACTGTGAGCACACATTTGCTAACTCCAAAATATGATGAAATGCAAGATGATATATTCTCTCAGTAGGACTATTTAACAGAAAAATTGGGTTTATGTTAATAATTGGAGGTCCCTTCTCAAAATTAATTGCCACCAAATTTTTCTGCCTGTCTGTCTTAAAGAAAAGAGAGAGGAGAGAAGATGTAGTTATTAAAAGAATCTTTAAATGTGTAACAATCTAACTTACAAAGATGTAGCGGTCTAAATTTCAATGTACAAGGAAGTTTGGGCTTTCAATCGAGAAGCCCTATAGAAAACCTTTCTCATTACTGTCAGAATAGGTCAATTTTATTTTAAGGGAAGTCCTCCAAAATGCCCCAAATGAAAAAGACTGATACAACCCTGGGAACCAAGGCCAGTGTAAGTCTCCCTATCTAGTTACTAACATCTCACTCTTGGAAGTATACAAATGAATCCAACAAAATTTTAAGTAAATTGTAAAATCTACTGCAAACTTGACAAAATCTAAGTATGTATAAGGAAAATTCAGTTAGTAGTAAGGTAAATTAAAATCACCAAGTATATTCTAAGTAGAGCTAGTAGGCAACATAATTTACAAGTAGGCATGGGGAAAGGGGCTGGTTTTACCAAAGAATTTTTGTATGAATTAAAATCATACAAAAAGATTTTATATAAAGCAAGAGATACACCATCTAAATTCAAGAAGGTGTTGGATGATCCCTTAAGCTTTAATATTTCTTAGAAAAAAAACCATCTCACTCTTTTACAAAATGTTTGAACAAAACATTTTAATATGTAATTATTTTGTCTCAAATCAGTTTGCTCTTCTAAGACCTAAAATGACAGTTATAATTCTGTATCCTACTATTCTGAGTCACATTGAGTATTTTCAATTTTCTGTTAAAGCATATTTACTAAAACAGAGAACAAAAATATTTAATAGAACACTCAAATTACATGAATTAAGCATTTCTCCTTTATTACAAAATATATAACCAATTTCATGTTGTGTTCAGGAGACACCAGATAGGCAATCAAAACTCAATGTGAGGGGCACCTGGGTGGCTCAGTGAGTTAAGTGTCTGCCTTTGGCTCAGGTCATAATCCTGGAGTCCTGGGACCAAGCCCTGTATCAGATTCCCTGCTCAGCTGGGAGTCTGCTTCTGCCTCTACTCCTCACCCCACTCATGCTAAGAGATGAATAAAATCTTAAAAAACAAAACAAAACAGCCTTAGTGTGACCTCCTAAGACTGATTTCACTTTCTAGTAACATTCCAATTTAACCCTGAGTGTCTACAAATGTCATTTTATATGGCATATAAAAGTAAGTGACTTCATTCAAGTCTTTGAATATCAGCCCTCTCCCCAAATCTTCCTTGGGCCCTCTGCCCTCAAACACCATAGAATATATATAAAAATGAACTTAATAAAATGACATGTGCAAAATAATTCCTGCATCAAGAAACACATTTTTTTCTGACAACTGTTTTTAAAGTGAGAAATAGTTAAAACAGAAAGAACAGAACACTAATGGATTGTTACTGAACCACTGAAATCCTACAAGACGAAGTTTCCTGCCTACCAAGTCCTCAGTGTAAATTAAGAGGACACGGGGATTTGAGATTTGATTAGTAAAATAGCTCAGCCTAGGTTTTGAAATCCAGTCATGCATGCAAGTATGGACCCAAGAACACAATTCTACTATACCTAACAAAAAAGGTTAAAAAAATTTTTTTGCTTCTTTCTCCTTATATTTTTAAATAGTAGAAAACACTTTCAGGAGTCTTCTTTAAAAAGGTACATTCAGGGGTACCTGGGTGGCATAATCGGTTAAAAGTGTCTGACTCCTGGTTTTGGCTCAGGTCATGATCTCAGGGTGGTGAGATCAAGGCCCTCATCAGGCTCTGTGCTCAGCACGGAGTCAGCTTGAGACTCTCTTCCTCTTTCTGTGCCCCTCCCCCCCCAAATAAATCTTTAAAAAAGTAAAAGTTACATTCACAATTGGTACTTAAATGGTTAGTTTAAATTTTGAAATAGAAGATTCTACCCATTTTAATACATAAAAAGGTCAGAAAAAGGTAACCTATCCAATTTCAGCCTCTAAATGTAATTATAGTCCATGTGACATGGCAACATAAAAAGCTTAAAGAGGGGGAAAGAAGTTTTTCTAAGCTGTTACATGATGGTTTTGTTTTCCCACTGTGACTATCATAGTGGGATGAGAATAAGAACAGGAATTAATATAGTATTTAGATCTTACTAACTTACTGCTCCAATAAAACTGTCATCTTTTAATAATATGCTTTAAGAAGCATAAAATCCGGGATCCCTGGGTGGCGCAGCGGTTTGGCGCCTGCCTTTGGCCCAGGACGTGATCCTGGAGACCCGGGATCGAATCCCACATCAAGTTCCCGGTGCATGGAGCCTGGAGCCTGCTTCTTCCTCTGCCTATGTCTCTGCCTCTCTCTCTCTCTCTCTCTCTCTCTCTCTGTGACTATCATAAATTAAAAAAAAAAAAAAAAAAAAAAAAGGAAGAAGCATAAAATCCTCTAGAGGTACCAATATTTTCCTCATTTGTTTCTGTTCCATCAAGACAGTTTAACACTTGGGGTAGAAGTAATAAGAAGAAATCTTAAGAAGAAGAGATAAAAGAAATCTTTAAAAAATTGTCTTGAAATTAGCTGTTTTCCACATATATGAGATATCTACAACAGTCAAAGTTACGAAAACAGAAAGTAGAATAGTGGTTACTAGGTGCTGGGGAGAATTAGGAAGTTATTGTTGAATGGGCAGATTTCAGTTTAGAGATATTGAAAAAATTCTAGAGATGGACACAGATGATAGTTGTACAACAATGTGAATGTACTTAATGCCACTGAACTGTACACTTAAAAACATTTACAATTTTTTTAAAATTTTCTTTAAAGAGGCCATTAAAAAAAAAAAATGTCCAAACAACACCCACTCTATTTTAAGCACAAAACCAGATCAAGATTTCCTGTTACATAGCCGTGTAGAGTTTTCAGAGTTTCATTCATACTTTCGTTCTGAAAGCTTAGTCTATATACCAATGACTGGTATGTAAAAAAAATCTGAATGTATTTTCTCCATTCCTCTGATTCTTTAACATTTGTAGTTCAGCAACTAATGTCCTTCAAAGATCAGGCCTTCTTTCTGTGGTCAAAACAGCATTAATCTTAAAATTAGCTAGACAATCTTACTATTCATAATAAAATAATTTTATGAATAAGTATAAAGCAAGAAATGACATGAGGGGGACAGGTTCATATCAGCAAGTTTATACTTATTGTAAAAATACCAAGACTTCATGCCTAGCTCTTTGATATCTATAAGGTAAACATAGCAGCAGTGATTACAGGATACATTCAGTCTGTACCTCCATTTTTTTCTACAGATCCTTAAAGGGCTGAAAACATTCTCATAAGGCTGTGTACTCCTCAACATGTAGGATCCAACGCTTAGAAATATGAAATTCTCTAACGCCTACCAGAGATGCCCAATAATCTATACAGTTCATGACCCTATATACAGCTAAATCAAGGGACTAAAAAAGCATCATGCCATGGCTCAAAAGGCTATCTTAGTGATACATACCTAGTGACATCAAGCACTGCCTCACAAAAGGCAACTCTGTGATAACTAGGAAACCGACTTGGTTAAGATAGTTCACACAAAATCTGATACATGTGGTAAGGGAAAAGACTATTACAAAAGTAACCTAACCATTGAGCAGGGCTGGGTTAGGAGGTAAAAATAACATATGATGGGCAAAGTTCATTAATACACCATCTGTCGTCAAAATCAAATCTAGTAAGTCAAATCTTACCAAATTTAAGTAATCAAAAGATTGCTGACACATTACAACATATTGTGACAATGGCAAAGTTTTCTAAAAAGAAACTTCAATGCACAAATAACACTAGTTAAAATATTAGAGGTGTTTATATGGCTGCGTGTTTTGTTTTGTTTTTTTAAAGAAGATCAATAATGCAACCTAAATATCAATGCAACCTTGGAAATAGTTACCCACTCACTTAAACCATAATGATCTTAACCATTTTAGTATCAGTTTATCTCAATAGTGGTGGCAGGCTGATAGGAAATATGTGGCCTAAGAATTATGTGTACTTACAATGTGACGTTAATTTCTGGAAAATGCACTAACGTGGTAACTATTCAAGACAAACCTAGTGAAGTCGAAAAAAATTATAACCTTATAATACTTTGATCCATTACACTGACTCACCTAATCTACTTAGCTCTTAATTCACTATCCAATAAAAATTATATAAACTGACACATTAAAATGTATTCCCAAAAGGATATAGGTCAATACTCACTAATCATAACTTTCTGTCTAAGCCAGCTCTGTTAAGACCTGGGAAAAGGTGATCAATTCACTTTCACAAATAATGAGTACAAGCTGTCATTTCACAGAACTGTATATATTAATCCTGGTACCAACAATCTCTCCAGTTAATTTCACCATCAGGGATAATTTAAGACCACTCTAAACAAGAGAAATCCTAGCTGTCCTCAACTCAAAACATCACAAACTTGGAATAGGCTGTATTCATTTATTATATTCCCACTATATTTTAGGAAGTCTAATTTCTTCTAAAAGCAAATTAAAATCCAACACACAATATGTTCTATTTAATTCCATCAAGTATGTGGGAAATAAATACAAAAGCTTTTTAAAAAATAGAGCCTGTGTAAAAACAATCCCAAATTACTTTGAGAAAGAAAGCCTAACTAGCATGAATAAATTAATAAAACTAATGAAAACAGGGAGTGAAAAAAAGAAATGACAAAACCAACCCCTCCTCGCTGACCATCTACATGTATGGAACGGATGTGATCGGCCAGGTCTGGGCTAGAGTTGAAGCAAGCCTGGCACTGGTCCCAACAACAATTATAGGCAATATTTTTGCTTGAAGAAGTAGTGCTTCCTTGTCCATTCATCATTGCTGGAGTTGAACGCCCACTGGAAATTGTGCTGTCTACATCCATTATAGTACTGCTTATGCTACAAAAGAAGAAAAAAGGCTGTGTTATTCCTAGAAATTCACTAACATGAATATGATCTTATAAATATTCAATTAAGATTACTACTTGACATTATGCTCCATATAAAGCATACTGACCATATTTTCTATTAGAAAACAACATGGTTTTGAGATGATTGTTGGCAATAAAGTGCAAATCAAGGGAAAAGCCTCAAAACAGGGAAGAGATAATTTAAGCAACTTTGGCAGACATGAACTCCCCAATGCTACAATCTACAGAAAACAAACCAAACACAAACACACACACACAGCTCAACACATTTCATCCCTTCCATAGTTCTAAGCAGCACAATAAACCAACGGAGTAACAGTTTCCAGCTATAAATAATTCAGAATCAAGAGTACCTTTACAGTATAAGTCACTTGTTAATCCAAATCTTTTCTTCTATTCACTAATCTGAGGCTACAACTTCTTGTCTTATCCTACCTCTTTCTTCTATTCACTAATCTGAGGCTACAACTTCTTGTCTTATCCTACCTCTTTCTACCTCAAGTAAGTTTGGGAAACTGTGTATTTTCCCTTCTAAATAAAAAAACAGAACAGACAAAACAGTACAATAAAGTTTTCCTGATTTTGCTAAGTCCAAATAAAATATCTTTTTCTGGCCCTCAACTTTTTTAAACTCACAATCCACAAAAGAGGTCTGAAAAGCCAATCAATCAACTCTTTTTATTTTTTTTATTTACTAAACAAATTATTATATATTAGTTATCCTTTTATTAAGAAAATTATATATTAATAGAAATAGAAGTAATTCTGAATGCTCAAAATTTCAAATCTTAGTAAAATGTAACACACTTTTCCTTTTCAAAGTAATTCATTTAGGGGCACCTTGCTGGCTCAGTTAGTAGAGTATGTGACTTGACCTCCCGGTTGTAGGTTACAGCCCCACACTGGGTGTAGAGATTACTTAAAAATAAAATCTTTAGAGGTGTCTGGTTGGCTCAATTGGTTAAGTGTCCAACTTAGCTCAGGTCATCCTAATTTTTTTTAATCAAAAACAATTCATTAAAAAAATTCTTTTCAGTATCTTCCCAATACAGAAATTACAGGGAAGTAGCTTCAACCACGGAGGGGTTAACAGTCAACAACAAGAATGTTTGCAGGCTAAATCCGTCAAAAGCAATGTATCTGTTTACAATTTAAGTAATTTTTGAAAACTGTATTAACTTTTAAGAAATATGCTTCCCTACTCCCAAGCTTTTATTACAGAAAGCTTAACAATTTACATTTTGTCCTATTTGTTGTAATTTGTTTTTCTCAATTATCTGCAAATTGCAAACATGATACTTCAACCACAATTATTTCAGCATATAGCTTCTAAAAATAAGAACATTTACCTATAACCACAACCTTATTTGCTCATACATAAAAGCCAAAATAAATTTTAACTTATTGGGGTGTCTGGGTGGCTCAGTCAGTTAAGCATTTGCTTTGGGCTCAGGTCATGATCCCAAGGTTCTGGGATCGAGCTCCACATTGGGTTTTCTGCTCCACGGGGAGTCTGCTTCTCCCTCTCCCTCTGCCACTCCTCCTGCTTGTGCTCTCTCATGCTTTCTAACAAATAAAATCTTTTAAAAAAATCTTTAACTTATTAAGTGTTTTGTTTTTCCCTCCCCCACTTATTAAGTATGCTTAATAATGATTTGAGTTCTAACATCCAAAGCACATATTTTAAAAAACTAGCAAAAATGTTTTCATGTGATATTTTAGACATAAAAAATGTCTAAGATTTTCCTTTAAAGAATATTCACATAAGTTTATCTGGCTACCAGTCAACATGTAAGTTCTAAATTTAAACTCTGTGGGGCAGCCCGGGTGACTCAGTGGGTTAGCACCGCCTTCAGCCCAGGGCATGATCCTAGAGACCTGGGATCGAGTCCCACATCAGGCTCCCTGCATGGAGCCTGCTTCTCCCTCTGCCTGTGTCTCTGCCCCCACCCCGGGTCTCTCATGAATAAATAAAATCTTAAAAAAAAAAAAAAAAAAAAAAACTCTAAAGCTTTGGGGCAACTGGGTGACTCAGTGGTTGAGCATCTGCTTTGGGCTCAGGTCATGATCCTGGGGTCCTGGGATTGAGTCCCATATCAGGCTCCCTTTGGGAAGCCTGCCTCTCTCCCTCTGCCTATGTCTCTGATGAATAAATAAATCTTTCAAAAGTAAAAAATAAAATAAACTAAAACTTTGTAAACTTGGGGCACCTGGTTGGCTCATTCAGTAGAGCATGAAATTCCTTTAAAAAAAAAAAAGATTTTATTTATTCAGAGAGAGAAAGAGAGACAGAAACACAGGCAGAGGCAGAAGCAGGCTTCATGCAGGAAGCCTGACGTGGGACTCAATCCCAGGTCTCCAGGATCACACCCTGGGCTGCAGGTGGCGCTAAACTGCTGTGCCACCGGGGCTGCCCAAATTCCTTTTTTTTTTTTTCTTAAAGATTTTATTTATTCATGAGAGACAGAGAGAGACAAAGAGAGGCAGAGACACAGGCAAAGGGAGAAGCAGGCTCCATGCAGAGAGCCTGACGTGGGACTCCATCCCAGGTCTCAAGGATCACACCCCAGGCTGAAGGCAGCACTAAACCGCTGAGCCACCCAGGCTGCCTGGGCATGAAATTCTTGATCTCAGGGTTGTTACTTCAAGCCCTACACTGGATGTAGACATTTTTTTTTCTTTTGTAATTTCCATTGAACTCTCAAATGCAAATCAGCTCTTGAATCGCTGAATATTTATTCATATTTATTTTGGCAGGAATAAATTGTGAGTATGGCAGTTTTTCTATACTGAAATGCATATTTTCATTTGAGCCTTAGAAATTCCAAGTTTCATGAGGCCCTTAACCATGAAATGGTTGGTTATCTATTTTCCTTATCCCTTGTTTCATATATTTTAAAACATTTTAACTATAAATCTCATACTTTTGTAAACTATACCAATTAACTCTAAAGGCAAATAAAATTTTAAGTTTTAAGTGAACAACCAACCACATTCAAATTATAAACAATCTTAGGGGATGCCTGGGTGGCTCAGTGGTTGAGCGTGTGCTTTCGGTTCGGAGCATGATCCCAGGGTCCCCAGATCTTAGGAAAAGAGATAAATCTCAATGACCTATTGTGATACAATCTCTAAGGTACAGCAAAGTATTAAAAAAAAAAAAAAAAACATATACACACACAAATGCAGGGTAGTAATGCTCCAATTTCCATACCTAGATCAGGGAGAGAGACAATATAGACACAACTATCATCTAAAGAAAAAGCTTCTTTTGAAAGATACACAAAACACTGTCCATGTTTTTTTGGATGGGGGAACAGAGGGTCAGTAGGAGAGAAACATTCACTATATACATCTTTCATTTAATTTTTAATAGGATACCTGTATTGCTACAGGTAGTAAGTCCAAAATTAGTTGAAAATGAAACTAATTTTCTCCTTAGACAAAGTAAAGGTCAAGAGACTTCTACTTGTAATAGATCCAACTAGCAATATACACAATTGTATATAAACTAGCAATTGGGGGCAGCCCGGGTGGCTCAGCAGTTTAGCGCCGCCTTCAGCCCAGGGCCTGATCCTGGAGACCCGAGATCGAGTCCCACATCGGGCTCCCTGCATGGACCCTGCTTCTCCCTCTGCCCCTGTCTCTGCCTCTCCCTCTCTGTGTCTCTCATGAATAAATAAATAAAATCTTTAAAAAAATAAAACATAAACTAGCAATTGTTATACACAATGCTTAATGTACTTTTGCTTATTAATTTTACTACAGAAGGGGAACCTTGTAAGTCCAAATACCCTTAAACACTAATAAGCACACTTGAAACACAGTACTTCAGGTAAATACAGATCCTCATAAAAAGAAAGCACAATGCTGATATTAAGAACATGAATTGTCGATCATTGGCAACTAAGCTGCAAATATGGTGAAAGAAGACTAAGACATTGGTCCCATGACCTAGAAGACTCAAGAGACCTTTGCAGATGTGTGTATCCAAAGAGCCTCCCATTCCCTAGCAGGGCCAACTGGAGCCCTGTCACATATAGACCCTCTTAGGTTCCTCCAACTTCTAAAAAGTGCCCAAATCCTACATCCCCAGGCTCCCTCTGGCCCCAGACACATTTGTAATCCATGGTTCCTTCCATTCCTAAGACTGATAAAGACAAAAGACAACAGTTCTGATGCAGAAGAGCACAGGAGACAAGGTGTAGCTAATTTTTATTTTGACAGGACACTGAGCTAGCTATAGATCTCGTAAGAAAGCAGTGCCCTCCTCCTTCTTCCTATAACAGGAAGATAACAAGATGATCTGAACTAGAAAGGGACATTCCACTTGATCCTGTAATATTCCTAGGATCATACGTGTTAAAATTTTTCACTCAATTAGGTCTTCCCAGTGAACACCTATTGATTCTGTAAAATGTGAACAAAAGCAGCCTAGTATTTGGACAAAAACAGAAGCCAGACAAAGCACTCTTACTATTCAGATAACTACAATAATGTAAGCAGTACTTCTCAATGTTATATGAATCACCTGGAATCTTACTAAGTGCAGATACTGATTTGGGAGATTTGGAGTAGGGGGTAGGACCTGAGATACTTATTTTAAAAATACCTACTTGTTGATACTACTGCTACAATGATGTTAGTAGCAAGACTCTAAGAAGATCTTTTATTACCCAAGTAAGACTGATTAGACTATCTAAGAAGTATCTCATATCGCAAAATGATAAACTAAAAGCACACACACAAAACACATTCATAGACACACACGCGCGCACTCCCAGTGACAACAGAAAATTCTTAAATTTAAAAAAAAATACATGTTGTTAGAAATTCAAATGCAATATTTAGGAGAGTACAGGAGACATTTTCAACATAACATTCCATTTTCCCTCTTTTCCATGGGTCATTTTCCTCTTGTTAAGAAACTACCTGACACACCAGACTTTTCTACCCCAACATCTAAAGTACATAGATTTTATGAAAATGACTTCCTCTTAAGAATTCAAGGGCCAACTCACTCATACATATATAACAGAACCTTCTTTGAGAACTCAGATTACTGTCAAGCAAAACATCTGTGTGGTGGATGTGACAAGAGCCGACAGGGTTGCCAACACTGAAAAGTAAAGAGCAGCTTGCTAAATGACAAGATACAGGAAAAGAGGAAGCAATCCATGGATGCTGTATTATCATCATAGAGGACAAGACCATGATCTTCATGTAACATCATCATAGAGGACAAGACCATGATCTTCATGTAACAGAATAAGAAAAGTTCACTGATACGGTTTAGATTCCACATTGCAAACACTATTAAAAAAACTATTCTTTGTCAAGTTTGGGTATTATTATCAAATAGTTACACAATTAACCTAAAAAGGCTATTAAAATACTCCTTCTTCTGGAACGCCTGCGTGGCTCAGCAGTTCAGCATCTGCCTTCGGCTCAGGGAATGATCCCGGGATCCCAGGATCGAGTCCCACATGGGGCTCCCTGCGTGAAGCCTGCTTCTCCCTCTGCCTATGTCTCTGCCTTTCTCTCTCTCTCATGAGTAAATAAATGAAAACTTAAAAAAAAATAAAACACTCCTTTTTCCAACTAAGTATCTGTATGAGGCCAGATAGTCTTCACATGGTTCAACCAAACAATTCATTGCAACAGACTGCAGAATTAGAAATGGAAAACTAGCTGTTAAGACAGGTATTAAAGACATTAGGGCAGCCCGGGTGGCTCAGCGGTTCAGCGCCATCTTCGGCCCAGGGTGTGATCCTGAAGACCCGGGATCGAGTCCCACATCGGGCTCCCTGCATGGAGTCTACTTCTCCCTCTGCCTGTGACTCTGCCTCTCTCTCTCTCTATCTCTTTCTCTTTCTCTCTCTCTCTGTGTCTCTCATGAAAAAATAAATAAAATCTTAAAAAAAAAATCTTTAAAGACATTAAATATAAAACATCACTTTTCAATTTTTTTTAACTGGAAATGTTATTCTAAACATTAAGAAAAATCCTGTTTAGAGGTGCCTGGCTGGCTCAGGTGTACCAAGCATGTGACCCTTAATCTCAGGGTCATGGGCACTGGAGCCCACTTAAAATAAAAAAAGACAGAAAATAGTGTTACATATAATTGGCTTATTTGTAAATTAATACTTCTAAAGTTCTTGGTCTTAATTTCCATTCCTAGAATAGTGATAAATATAACTCACATAAACTTAACAGCTTTACTGAGATCTAAGTTATATTCAATATTTAAGAAAGCAAAGAGTTTTTAAAAGCAAAATGTAGGATGCCTGGGTGGCTCGGTGGTTGAGCATCTGCCTTTGGCTCAGGTCGTGATCCCAGGCCCCCCACCCCACCCCACCCCGCAGCATGGAGCCTGCTTCTCCCTCTGCCTGTCTCTGCCTCTCATGAATAAATAAACAAAATACTTTAAAAATAAAAATAAAAAATAAAACAGATTGGAAAGAGCATGTTTCTGAGCTGGAACATTTTTATTTTATTTGAAATGTATTGCTGAATTTGACATTGAATCTGAGGTCCAATGAACAGAAGCCTTATCAGGAATCTTCTTTTCAGTTACTTACAAGGAAATTCATTTGTACTGTGGATTTTCCTTGGTAGCTATGGATACTTTTCTTCTCCTTAATTTCTAGATTACTGAAATGTCTAACTTTATTTTTTTTAAGATTTTATTTATTTATTCATGAGAGACACACAGAGAGGGAGGCAGAGACAGAGGCAAAGGGAGAAGCAGGCTCCATGCAGGGAGCCCAATGTGGGACTCAGTCCCAGGACCGCGGGATCACACCCTGAGCTGAAGGCAGATGCTCACTTGCTGAGCCATCCAGGTGCCCAAAATGTCTAACTGTAAATGAGCACTGAGAATAGGGGCCTGAAGGTATATGTGTATATAATCTGAATTCAAGTTTAATTTATACTCTTGTCACTCACAAAATTTTTAAGAATTTTTTTTTTAATTTTATTTATTTATTCTTGAGAGACACAGAGAAAGAGGCAGAGACACAGGCAGAGGGGGAAGCAGGTCCCACACAGGGAGCCTGATGTGGGACTCCAGGATCACGCCCTGAGCCAAAAGCAGGCACTTAACCACCGAGCCACCCAGGCATCCCTCAAAAAATTTTAAATATCAGAATTTCCTATGTCACTGATTAGCAAAGTTGCAGAATCTGATTTAGGCCTCCACGTGTCTATTTATATAAAATTAGATGTGCAAGGGATGCCTGAGTGGCTCAGCGGTTGAGTGTCTGCCTTTGGCTCAGGGCATGATCCCAGAGAGTCCCAGGATCGAGTCCCACATCGGGCTCCCTACATGGAGTCTGCTTCTCCCTCTCTCCATGTCTCTCATGAATAAATAAAATCTTTTTTTAAATAAATAAATAAATAAATAAATAAACAAACAAACAAACAAATAAATATTAGATCTGCAAAACACGCCCTCCCTTATGCTTTCCCCATTAAACACCTTTCAAGACTTGCAGTTACTTGCTACATGCTCTCCTCTCCTAGGGCGCTGATAACAAATTATAGGGCTAACATAAAACAATACTAAGAGGGCACCTGGGTGGTTCAGTGGTTGAGCGTCTGCCTTTGGTTCAGGTCGTGATCCCAGGGTCCAGGGATCAAGTTTCATATCAAGCTCCCTGCAGGGAGCCTACTTCTCTCCTTCTGCCTATTTTTTTCTGCTTCTCTGTGTCTCCTATGATTAAATAAATAAAATCTTTAAAAAAAAAAAGTTTTACTGCTGAAGTTTGAGGTTCTAGTGACTTGTGCATTTGTGATATAAACACAATTAAGATCTTTAAGTATCATTGGTATTTTTCAAACAAATTTCCATCCTAGTAATCCTCTTTCATAGCTATCAGGAGAACAAAATGTAGTCTATGAAGACTGAAAAACAAGGTGCCCATATCTGCAAGTCAAATTTTCAAGACTAAGCTGCCAAAATAGAACAAGGAAATTTTGTTTGAATACTAAAACTGACATAAACTGGGCGCCTGAGTGGCTCAGTCGGTTGAGCATCTGCCTTTGGCTCAGGTCATGATCGCAGGGTCCCAGGACTGAGTCTGGCATTGGGCTCCTTGCTCAGCAGGGAGTCTGCTTCACCCTCTCCCTATGCCCCATCCCCCCACTTGTGCTCTTCTCTTTCTCAAATAAATGAAATTTTTAGAGAAGGGAAAAAAAAAAAAAAACTTGTTCACAAATCCTACTTCAAATTTATTCTTTTTTTAAAGATTTTGTTTATTTATTCATGAGAGACAGAGAGAGAGAGAGAGGGAGAGAAACAGGCAGAGGGAGAAGCAGGCTCCATGCAGGGAGCCTGGCGTGGGACTTGATCCCAAGTCTCCAGGATCAGGCCCTGGGCTGAAGGCGGCGCTAAACCGCTGGGCCATCCGGGCTGCCCCCTACTTCAAATTTAAATTCACTTAAAAGTTTTACTGTTCTGATTCAATTTATAAATTAATGCAAAACTTTTGAACTTATAAAAAGTAAGTACTAATAAAATATCATTTTAATATGTCTTAGGGACTGGGGTTCTGCACAAAAATTCATTTGGGGAAAAAAATGAAAATTGTTTTTAGATTCTTTATTTCCTTTTTTTTTTTTTTTTAATTTTTTTAATTTTTATTTATTTATGATAGTCACACAGAGAGAGAGAGAGGCAGAGACACAGGCAGAGGGAGAAGCAGGCTCCATGCACCGGGAGCCCGACGTGGGATTCGATCCCGGTTCTCCAGGATCGCGCCCTGGGCCAAAGGCAGGCACCAAACCGCTGCGCCACCCAGGGATCCCTAGATTCTTTATTTCCTCAAGAACAGACCTCAAAATTGTTAAACTACTAGCTGTGAAATGGAGAATAGTTTTACATTAAAAAGTTAGAAACAAACCAAAAAAAAGTTAGAAAACATGGAGCTGTATTATGAAGTAAGTGACAGAAAGGATAAAAAGTGCCATAAACTTATAGATGTAGTTAGGGGACGCATGGGTGGCTCAGTAGTTGAGCACCTGCCTTCCGCCCAGCATGTGATCCTGGAGTCTCAGGATCAAGTCCTGCATCGGACTCCCTGCATGAAGCCTGCTTCTCTCTCTTCCTCTCTCTGTGTCTCTCGTGAATAAATAAATAAATAAAATCTTAAAAAAAAACAACAACAACAATGTAGTTGGAAGGGGCGTCTGACTGGTTCAGTCCGTGGATCGTGCAACTCTTGACCTGGAGATGCAAATTCAAGCTCCACCTTGAGTGCAGAGATTACTCAAAAATAAAATCTTAAAAATGAAAAGAATATAGTAGGAAAAAGAGGATGATCTAACCACTTCCTTCAGGATTTGGAAGTTACTGATTGAGGTTCCACAAAAGAACCTCCTTAATCTCTGAAGAATCCAAGATGTTTTATTTTTTTCCTTCAATGAAAACCATATCATCTTTATAAAGTCTTAGGTTCATAAGCTTCTATCTGGCTTACTATAAAACAAATAATTCTATAATTCTTATTTTTAAAGAATGGAACATGGTCCTCCACATGTACTGAAGAAAGTGGTATGAGACAAAAGCAAACACAAATTCTACTCATTTATGTTACATTTAACAGGGTCAGAGCAAGCATTATACACTTAGCTTATTAACTCTGTAACTGGTAATAGCTTTTCACAGAAATAAGTATACTGCACTTAGTTTCAAAGTATTTATCAAATTGTAGGTAAACAACATTATACCCACACATCAGGGATTCCTAATCTAATCACAAAACAGGTAAGTTGTTATTTGCTTAACAGATGATATTCTTATCCCTGAAATTGACACTCACTACTAGAATGATTACTCTGTGTCTCTCCCATACTTATAATCAAAATTATAATAAGGCTAAAACTCAAAAGAGTGCCAAGCATTTCAGACAAGCCTGTATTCTTGAAAAGTGTGAAGCTGTATACCTGATATTATATGGATAATATACAACTTTAAGAGTGAAACTCTACTGTTCCTCACCTCCATTTGTTGGACTGGACTGTAATTTTGTGCCCTGCTCCTTATTTTAGACATTGACAATGGGACTGAAAGCCAAAACTAAACCAGTTACAAGAAACAGGCACTTCAAGAAAATTATAAACTGCCTACCTGTTATATTTTATGGCTTTCTCTCAAGGAAAAAAATAAAAGTATCATGTAACTTAACAAAATTTGCATCACAAAAGTAAGATACTCTAAACCTCAGCTCCTATTTTTTATCATAACAGCTAACACTTACTGAATGTATTTCCCAAAAATAGCTACACCATATACACTGTCCCACATCTTTTTCTTACAAGAGGGCATCAAGGTGCTGGAGGGTCATTATTACTATCCCCTTGAATCTCAACAAGCCTGAAACTACTGCAAAAGTGACACTGCTAGATTTACAAGACGAGGTCATAAAAGGCAATAGCACAGCTTCAACCTAACTTTGGGACACACAGCTTGGGAGACCAGGACTACCAAGGAAAAACCAGAACTACCACAGCTTCAGAAACTTCCCTAGCTACCATGCAGAAAAGATCTTGTGAAAAGTACACAGAGCTAGAGAAAGATGCCAGGGAGTCTTAGCTGTATCAGTTTTCATAGTCCAGGCACCACGCATGTGACAGACCTGTGAGTGGTTAAGGGAGTTTTCTGGTGATGAGAGTCCCTAACCTTTTCTAAACTGTTCACTTGTAGTTCTAAACTGACACTAAATGGAGCAAGAATGACCTACCCCTACCCAGCCCTGCTCAGATCTTAGATCTGTAAGCAAAATAATTGTTTAAAACCATTAATGTAAAAAATAAAAAAATAAAAAAAAATAAAACCATTAATGTTGGAGTTGGTTGTCATGCAGCCATAGTAACTGAAAGCATGCTTGACATGTATTAACTCATTTAATCAAAAAAGTTGATTAAACCACATGAGGTAGGTACTATCAGTACCCTCATCTTAACAGATAAAAGAGACTGAAATATAGAAATTATATGACTTGCCCAAAGTCACACAAATACAACACAAATGCCAAACAACTCAGCAGACACATTTATACATAGGAAATATTTGAGCAAATCAGATTTGAGAAATACTGAAATACAGCCTGTATCACGTCAAAGTAACTGACAGGTTCACTTGGTGTGCACATACAAAAAGTTGTTTCTTTGTTTTTGTACATCTATAACATTCATAACACAAAAGATATTTAACATTCATATATAATTTGATTAATTTAGGCAGACAGAATCACTTCTCAGCCTTTTGGCTAAGATCAAGTGTTTTTAGGCAGATAGATAGTTTTGCTAACAAGTTTCCTGGGGTGCCTGGGTGGCTCAGTTAAGCGTTCCACTCTTGATTTCAGCTCAGGTTACAATCTAAGGCTTGTGAGATCAAGCTTGGCATCTGGTTCCATGCTGGATATGGATCTTAAGATTCTCCCTCTCCCCTTCCCTCTGCCCCTCCTCTTTCTTTAAAAAAAAAAAAAAAAAAAAAAATTCCTACAAGCCAATTAGCTTTATAAAAAAAAATAATTCAAGGTCATAGAAAGCAACACTATCCTCAAGTAGAACTTGTCCCAAATTTAGAACTTAAGCCACTAAAACAGATAGAAGCCTACAATGTCAACATAAAATCCAACTCCAAATATTCATTTGTCTAGGGATAAAGGGGCAGAGACTTTGGCTTTTCTTTATCAAGAACAAATAGTAAATGATGAAACTGATTTTAAATGGGATTAAAGAATTTAGATCACATCAGATTTCAGTAAGGCCACCTGGTTTTGCCTTCCAAACTGCTATGGTATTGCAGGCTTTTAGGTCTTTAAACTCAGAAGCAATTAGAAAAAACAAGTTAAAAATGAAAAAAAAAAGTAAAAGTCCTTATTTTATTTTTTTTTTTAAGATTTTATTTATTTATTCATGAGAGACAGAGAGAGAGAGAAAGGCAGAGACACAGGCAGAGGGAGAAGCAGGCTCCATGCAGGGAGCCTGACGTGGGACTCGATCCCCGGTCTCCAGGATCACGCCCCGGGCTGAAGGCGGCACTAAACTGCGGAGCCACCCGGGCTGCCCAAAGTGCTTGTTTGATTACATGCATTATATATCTCAAGTCACATATTCTTAAGGCCTTCCCTACTCCCCTAAGGTAGAAAGAATTCTGCTTCCTTCTGATCTGATTGATTGTACTATGAATCACCTGTAAGCCTCTCATTTAGAGTAAACTCCTAAACCTAAGCAGTATAGTGCCTTGCACACAGTAAATGCTCACATACTTTTAGTGACAAATTTAAGTAGCATTTTTAAGGCAAGTAAAATATATGGCTTTGTCATACTGAAATAATCATAAAAATTAATTGGAGGCACACTAAAAATCATTAGCCAAAACCAAGATATTATTATTACTATTGTTACTGTAATTACAAGCTATTATCACTGTAATTTAAAAAGCTAAAATGGGTTTTTCTAATCAAGAAAAAGACTACTTTCCATCCCTACAATTATTTCTCTGAATAAAAACAAAAGATTTTTTCCCCAAGACCCAGCAGCATTCACTAAATTGGTCAAAAGGGACTTTATGCAACAATGATGAAATATAGCCTATGGAAAACAAGTAGGCTGCATTCTTACATGCACATCATTTGAAATTTGCTTCTCATTTCTAGTCTATTGCTCTTTAAGATTACTCCACCACATTTTTCTCGCAGTTTAAGACCAGCTCAGCAAGCAATTACGTTCAAAAAGACTGTAATACTAAAAACATTCTATTTCAATGTAATTACATTATATAAGGAGTTAGCTTTTACCTTTTTTTTAATCTTTTACCTTCAAAAAGATTTCCAGGAAAATGCCTATATGCCAAGAAAGTTATGTAAAAAAAATCTGCTATGAAGAATAACACTCATTTTATACAGAAGCAATCACATTTGTTTTTTTTTAAGTTGGTGTAAAAGCATAAAAATAATTTTATCAGACGATTTCATACACACATTTCTGGCAAAAATGCCTACAGAACTCCTAAACACCTCAAAAGACATGTTCAAATGACTGTCAACATAAATGTAAAGCACTAAAAAATCTACTGCTGACTCATCCATTCTTGGTACTTTGACAAATACTTATAAAAAGTAATGACAAAAATTTTATAATTTAGAAATAAAATAGCAGGGACGCCTGGGTGGCTCAGCGATGGAGCATCTGCCTTTGGCTCAGGGCATGATCCTGGAGTCCTGGGATAGAGTCCCACAGCAGGCTCCCTGCATGGAGCCTGCTTCTCCCTCTGCCTATGTCTCTGCCTCTCTCTATGTCTCTCTCATGAATAAAAAAATCTTTAAAAGAAAAAAAAAAAAAAAAGAAAGAAAGAAAATGCTACTAAAGACTCTATTCCCCGGAAGACTGAGTAACTACAACACTTAAAAATCAACTTTTATACTTCATAGCCTTCAAAGGAATCTAGGCTATATTATAATTACCAATGAAAATCAGGCCCAGAAATGTAAACGAATTCAAGCTCCTAAGTTATTCTTTGTAAGAGAGGCTGAAATTTAAACTAGCCACTGACTTAATACTATTTTAATTAAACTCCCCTAGTCAAGGCTGGTTACAAGAGTCATACAGGCAGCATAAGAGCTTAAAGCACATCCGCCAGGACTGCCTACATTCTCCAGGAGCTATGCAACTCTGGGTAAGTTCTAATGTCTGCTTTCCTCGCTTCATCAGTTGTTTGTGAGGATGCAATGAATTGAACTTCATAAAATCCTTCCAATAAGCTCATGAGTCTCAGATTCATAAGCAAAGCACACACAATAGTTTTCACCTAAAATAGTATGTAAATTTATTTCTTTGTTCGGAAACAAAATATTAGTTGGGGATGTCTGCTTTTTAAATTACTCAAAAACCACAACTTTTTTCAAATACTGTTTCTAACTATGCTGTTAAAAAGAATTGGGAGAAGGGGTACCCAGTGGCTCTGTTACAAGAACACAAGACTCTTGATCCTGGAGGTTGTGAGTCTGAGCCCCACATTGGGTATAGAGATTACTTAAATGAGTAAATACACGGAAAAAAAAAAAAAGAAGAAGAAGAATTGAGGGAATGTATGAGGCACAGAATGGTTCTCCTTGTTTCATACAGTCATGATAGTGAGAAAGAAGAAATATGTATCAGGTACATCTACATTCAGCTGAATTCAACAAATTATTGAATTCTGAACATAGGCAGTGCAATAGGTGAATACAGCTGGTAAGCAATGCAAGTATAAAAAATAAACGGAGGGCAGCCCAAGTGGCTCAGCAGTTTGGTGCCACCTTTGGCCCAGGGCGTGATCCTGGAGACCCAGGATCGAGTCCGCATCGGGCTCCCTGCATGGAGCCTGCTTCTCCCTCTGCCTGTGTCTCTACCTCTCTGCCTCTCATGAATAAATAAATAAAATATTTAAATAAATAAATAAATAAAACCAGACTTTAATCCTTACAAATGTTATAGCCTAGAAAAAACAAACACAAACGGGTATTTTTTTTTTTTAAAGATTTTATTTATTTATTCATGATAGTCACAGAGAGAGAGAGAGAGAGGCAGAGACACAGGCAGAGGGAGAAGCAGGCTCCATGCACCGGGAGCCCGATGTGGGATTTGATCCTGGGTCTCCAGGATCGCGCCCTGGGCCAAAGGCAGGCGCCAAACCGCTGCGCCACCCAGGGATCCCACAAACAGGTATTTTAATACAATACCATAAATTATGGTGATTTTTGAAAGCAGAAGAACCTATCTAAACTATGTTTGAGATCCTGGCTATAACAAAGCCATGCTTGCAATACTCTGGGTTTGTCGAAAGGATAAAATCGAAAGGATAAAATAGAAAGCATTTGCCAAGTCTACTTCAGAATCATCACATTTGAGCTCCAAATTGTATCATTTAAATTCTCACTTTTAAGAAAAAAAAAACTAATCTGAAGTTCAGAGAAATAAAATGATTTGCAAGCCGTCTCCAGTAAAGCCAGTACTACAATATCATTCATTCTCACCCAAGTTTTCCTTCCACATCTATATGCATGAGAATGGAAGCATAAATGACTCTATGAATTAAATATAGCCCTGGGGGAAGCCTGGGAGGCTTAGCAGGTTAAGCGTCTGCCTTCAGCTCAGGTCATATCTCAAGGGTTCAGGATCCAGCCCAACACTGGGCTCCCTGCTCAGCAGGAAGCCTGCTTCTCCCTCTCCCTCTGCATTCCCCCTATTTGTGCTCTCTGACTCTATCTCTGTCAAATAAATAAATAAACAAATATATTTTTAAATAAATAAATACAACCCTAGGCCCTCTACATATTCCATCTCATTTAATCACAATACTAAAATATCCTATTTTACAGGTAAGGAAGCAAATTTTGAGAAGTAAATTGTAACTCCTAAGTTAAGGTTCATGCTCCTTCACTACCCAACTTTTCCTTGAGTTATTTCAGTGATGGATGTGTCTGGAAAAATAAGCAAGCTATTGTTCCAATGAAATCCTCAAGAAAAAAAACATTTTACTCAAAAATAATAACATAATATTTTTCTTATAAGCTATCCAGGAAATTAGTTTTTCTTTCCTTTGATTTAGTTTCCCAAGCATGACTTTTTCCCCAACTTCTACCCTAGCTCTAGTCTCTTCATTTCACACCTGTACTATTCCTACCACTTCCTAATTGGTCTCGCAGCTCCCATAATTTCCTCTCTACCTTTGCCACGTTTTCCTATAACACAGGAGATTCATCATTCATCCAAAATACATTTAAGAATACCTAAGGGGTGCCTGGTTGGCTCTGTAGGTAGAGAATGCAATCTTGATCTTGGGGTTGTAAATCTGAAACCCACACTGGGTGTAGAGATTACTGAAAAAATGTTAAAAGAAAAAAGAATCCCTAAAATAAGTATCAAGCACTGTGCCAGGTGCTGTGGATAGAACAATGATCAAAAGAGACAGGATTCCTATTCTCAAGGAGCATATATTCTAGCAGGAAAGAGAAACAGTAAATACTCAAACTGTAACAAGGGCAACAAAAAACTTGGGAGTGCTAGCAATGTGCCTCAACAAAGAATCAGGAATAGTCAGCCCGTGAAAATGATAAAACCTGAATGTGATTAGGAGTTACAAAGACAGAAGTTGGGGAGCAGCAAAAGAATCTGATTCACAAATCCACACTGACAAAATGCCTACATTTGTGTTGGCATAAGAAATCCCACTTTAGCCATTCTTATTTTCCAGTTCCAATGTGAATCCTCTGACCTAGAAAGAAGTCTCCTGAATATGGTAGGCTCTTTCCTATGCTTCATTTAGACTTTCTAAAAATTTCCCATCACTCACCTAACACTAAAATCCAGTACCCTCCCACCAAAATTTTAACCACTGACTACAATATTTGCCAGTTTTTATTTTAATGTAATATACTGTGTCACAAACACTTTACAGAAAAACTAGAAAACAACGGAACCATCTTTTTTAGTCTTGTCATTAAAAACGAAGTATCTGAGGGCACGTGGCTGGCTCAGTCTGTAGAGCATGCGACTCTTCATCTCACGGTAGTGAGGTTCAAGCCCCACATTGGGCATGGAGCCTATTTAAAAAATAAAAATAAAAACTGAGGAGGCATCATCACATTTCTTTCTTATCAGTAGAAAGAGCACCAAATTTTTTTTTAAAGATTTTATTTTATTTATTCATAGAGACAGAGAGAGAGAGAGGCAGAGACACAGGCAGAGGGAGAAGCAGGCACCACACAGAGAGCCTGACGTGGGACTCGATCCCAGGTCTCCAGGATCACACCCTGGGCTGCAGGCGGTGCTAAACCGCTGCGCTACCGGGACTGCCCAAAAGAGCACCAAATTAAGCATCAGAGTAAATGCTCAAAATGTGATTTTTTTTAAACATCCATACATCCCTCTGATCTCCTCTGATGCCCAAAATTGTCCATTTAGTTCCAAGACCAACATAACCGTGATTTGCACAAATGCATGCTAACAGTCATAAAAATGAACTCGACATGTGAGTAGATCACTGCAAGTCCATTACCAGTACTAGAAAATAAACTCCGAAGAGTTTTACTAATAGGTCAGTAGCTCACTTATATATTAAAAACTATTATGTGACCTTTTAGGTCGACCACTGAATAGATTATATATGTTAAAGGAAAGCTGATTAAAATGTAGATTTTGCAATGAAATATTTGGCCTGGCATATCCTTTTGCAAGTCTCTGTGGCACTCATTTACAGATACTTGCCACACAATTACCAGTTGGTCTA
Source organism: Canis lupus baileyi (assembly GCF_048164855.1). Classification (NCBI taxonomy): domain Eukaryota; kingdom Metazoa; phylum Chordata; class Mammalia; order Carnivora; family Canidae; genus Canis; species Canis lupus. The sequence goes on from NC_132862.1 coordinate 28,074,218, forward strand.
GTACTTTTTGGCATTCAGATCTGATACTGCTTCATTACAACAAAAGATCATTACCGGCTATTTCTAGCTCATTTGTGCAATTTGTCTCCCCAACTCATGAGGTCAGGGGGCTTTGTTTTACTCACTACTCTGTACCCTGTACCTAGAATACCACCTGGCACATAACAGAGGGATTCTATGTATACCCGTGGGCTAAATACCTATCACACAGTAAACATTTAAAATAGACTGTGTGCCAAATACTCTACATGTAATCCCCTTAACAATCTTATAGGATAGTTAACTATTATTGTCCCTTTTTTACAGAAGAGAAACCTGAACAGTAAGATGGTAAATAAATAACTGTCCCATAGTCACCCAGTTTAAGTGAAAACCAGAATTCAAACCACACATTCTGACTCAAATCACAGTCTTAAACCACTATTCTCCCTATACCTTCTCCCTCCTTAACTTCAAAATTTCCATTTAACTTTGATAAAATGTTATGCATTTTTATACAGTAAATGCTTCTTAACAATTATTTAGGGGGAAAAAAAACCTCTGGTGACTATCCATTTCAGACTTTCCATACTCACACTCATTTAAAAAATGTTTTTTACAGACATTAACAATTTCAGAATTGTCCTATCATTTTTGTTGGTAGAATTGTCCACAATCAGTTAGTTAATAAACAATTATTATGTATCTCTGGATCTCCTCTAAATTGGTAGTTTTTGTTTTATTCTAAGGTTTTACTTAATCATTTATATGAGAGAGAAGAGGGCACACGTGCGCAAGCCACGGGAGGGACAGAGAAGGAGAGAGAGAATATCATGCAGACTCCATACTTAGTGCTGAGCCCCATACAGGGCTCGATGCCACAACCCTGAAATCATGACCTGAGGAGAAACCAAGTCAGACTTTTAACCAACTGAGCCAACCAGGTGCCCCTTGTTCTTTTTGTTTTTTAAGGTAAACTCTACTCCTAACATGAGGCTTGAACTCATGACCCTGAGATCAAAAATCATATACTCTACCAGCTGACCAGCCAGGTGCCCCCAAACTAGTAGCTCTTAGACCAAATTCCTTTGAAAATCTGCTAGAAGTTGTCAACATCTTCTCAGAGAAATCACATAAAATTTTGCATAGGATCTCACTGGCTTTACTGGAGTACACTGACCCAATGACTAAACTTAGCAATATCAAATACAATGATCCAACCAAAGGCACTAAATCCTGGCCTTCAGTTTATAGTTCCCTTTATTTATATAAATTGTATTGTTATTTCAATTTAATGCTAATAATTAATTACTCACCATATCCAAGGTACTGTATTTAGACACTATAAAGATCTAAATGAGCTAAAACTGTTTCTGCTCTCAAAAACACCACTGTACAACAAAATGGATAAAGCAAGCATTCAAATAACATGGATTCTTCAGAAAGTTCACAGGACTCTACCAGAAATTCTTTTGCACTTTAGAACACCTTCATGGTAAAATCTAACCTTTTTACGTAGTTAGGGAACCAAGGCTCAAAGATATTACTTAAAATCATAATACAGGTAGCAAGACCAAGATCTAAATTGTGACCTTTGACTCAGATACACACTCTTTATACGAGCATTCTATTTTTTTTATACAAGCATTCTATATCCCACCACCTAGAATAAAGCCATAAGCAGGAAGGAAAAAAATACATCTATAGGAATTAAATGGAAAAAGAAATTAAAGCCAGAATTTGTTGTGGCATTTTGATGGGCCTTAAGTGAACAAAATCTGAAGTAATTATTGTGTAACAGGGAATAAATGAAAAAAGAAAATAGGAAAAACTTACCTGCTACATGAAAACGTAGGAAGAAGAAAAAATAAGTATATTTAGGTCATAAAATGACTTTGTGGCTTCTTCTGCCACTTGCTCTGAGGGGAAATAGCTGCTATGTCATGAGGATACACAGATTCTGACTTGGTGAGTAACTGAAGCATCCTGCCAAGAGCTACAATAAGTAAGCCATCTTGGAAACACATGTCTAGCCCCAGTCAAATCTTCAGATGACTGCAGTGCTGGCCAACCTTTTCACTACAATCTCATGAAACTCTGAGCCAGAACCACCCAGCTAAGCCTATCCACTTCTAACTCTCAGAAACCACTGTGTGATAACAAATGTCTGTTCCTTTAAAAGTTGCTAAATTTGAAAGAAATTTGCTACACAGCAATAAATAATAGCTAATACAACTGGCAAGGTGTAAAGTTTGACTCTGTTTATATAAGACTCAATAAAGTCTTGTGCTAGGAACATACACCTTGGAATTAAAAGTCTCACAGCAATACGCAAGATGGATGAAGCGGAAAGCATTTTTCTCTTCCCGTCTTCCACAATATTCAATAGAGTCCTGCACATAGTAAATACCTGTTTGGTTAGCAAATCAACTTACAGGATTCTCTGACTCAACATAGTAGCCTTAACTTTTCTTAAAAGTAAAATGACCCCCTAGAATCTCTCCATAAATTCAGTCCTGAAGTCTGTAGTTTTTTCATGATTTGTTTCATGCACAGAACCATGCCTTACTTAACTGGGAGTTACAGGTTATCAAAGAAAACGGAGACCTACTAAAAAGCTCTTTTCCCTAAACTTAATCAAAATAAAAGGTCATTGAAAAGAATGACTTTAGAGACTATGGACAGCTGCTTCAGAGTTGAAGAGGTAAATACTGAAAGGAGTTTATCATAAAGTATGAGCAAAAATTACTTTACATAAAAGTATTGCATTGCCTCAACCATAGAGATCCTTAATAAATCTTGATGATAACTTCAGCAAGCAGCCTTCTGGTATGAACAGGACTTAAAAATTTAGACTCCAAATTGGAAGATCTTCCCAGTCATACCACTGAGAATTTGGGCAATATAAGCCCGTTTTCCCAGCATCAGAGCAATGTCAGTTACACCTCAAAGTTTGCAACCCCCTAAGATTGGGATTACAAATCTTGATCCACAAAATGATAAGGGCCTGTGGCCTTTCCTGATCACTAAGTTTCATACTTTTATGTCTTTCCCTATTACCCCCATCCTTACACATGCACTTTCCACTTGGCATGGACTTACCCAGAAAGGTGGTAAAAGTGGCTGATGGTGGTCTTGGCTTTTCAAAACAAGTTATGGCTTCTATTCTATCTAGTTGGAGGGGGAAGGGGGAACACACATATACATATATATGTGTGTGTGTGTGTATAATACATTGTTATATATGTGTATATACATGTATATATTATATATAAATGACAAATATAATTTCTTTTTGTAGTTGTTTCATTCATATATTTGTTTGTGGTTTTATTCATATATATGTATACATGTATATATATATGAATGAAACAACTACAAAAGAAATTATCAATTCACTTACACAGAAAAGGTAATACTTCCAGTGTATAATTTGATTCAATAGCTAGAATTTGTGAACTTAAAAACTTTCAGAAGTATTTTAAATTCTAAAATTCTATTTAAAAGTTCGTCTCTGAAATTAACTTAAAAGATGGTAATTATTTTTTTAAAGTGATAATTTTTTAAAAAATACTTAAGCTTAGGTTTGAAGTAAAAGAAAAACTAGTTCATAGTGGTCTCAAACAGCTAAATATTCCCCTAAAGAAAATAAATTCGATATCAACATTAAGGTTTTCTAACTTTACCAAAATAAACACACTAATATGCTTATTCTGGTTTTGAATAACTTTCTCATGGGGAAAATAATCAATGTTTTTGTAGCAATTGTCATTTATTCATTTTATAAATCAGTCATTTTTCACCACACAACATTTCCACTAGATGTTTATAAACTGACACCTTGGATCTGAGCTTTAAATATCTAAGTCTTTATATCTAAATGTTTCTTAAAAAGAAGCACTTACAATTAAAAATACTTAAGATAGTTCAACAAATTCCAAGGTATGTTAAACTCAAAAGTATGATCTAATTTCAAAGTAAGAGAAAAATTGAACAGGTATTCTAGAACAGTAAATTTTAATAATAAAATTATTTTTATAGGAATGCCCAAATTTTTTAAAAGCACTTTAAAATCACGATATCCTTACATCAGTTACAAAAGTAATTACGGCCTCCTACCATGAAATCAATTTATAAAATCTACATAGATTAATGTAATCTGCAGAACAGTTCCTAAGAACTATGAATCCTTTCCAAATTTAAAAGGACCCTTAAGGGCAGCCCGGGTAGTTCGGCAGTTTAGCGCCGCCTTCCGCCCAGGGCGTGATCCTGGAGACGGGGGATCGAGTCCCACATGGGGCTCCCAGCGTGGAGCCTGCTTCTCCCTCTGCCTGTGTCTCTGCCTCTCTCTGTGACTCTCATGAATAAATAAATAAAAATCTTTAAAAATAAAAAAAAAAAGGACACTTAAGGAAAAAAAAACTTAAAGGCAACAAGGGGGCATTTAAGAATGAAGATTAAGACTACCGTATCCAGTTTCACTAGCAAAACCTTTTCGTACAAGTGATAATCTTTCACTCTGAAACAGTAAAAAGATTACAATATTTTGCACTCTCTAATGTTTAAGCATTAAGAAAAGCAAGTATGTTTGATTATGAAGCTTTAACCTTATTTGGACTTGTGGCACTAATATCTTAGTCCTTACTCTGAAATATGATGTAAAAATTAGATATTCCAGTGATTATCTTATAAATATGAAATGAAGCCAAAACTCCACTTCCTGAAATATTACTTGACCAATAATAGTTCATCTCCTAAATGGATGTAGCAAATAGTAACTTAAAAAAAAAAAAAAAAAATCCTGGCACATACAGCTTGTTATTTGAGTTGAGTATTCTAACTCTTGTGAAGTGGAAGTAGGAGGCTTGAGAACCTTTGTTCGGATCCAGCTCTTCCACTCCATACTTACTTTTTGAGTAAGACAATTTGCTTCACCTGTTAAATGGAAGTCAAAGTAATTCCTATCTTGCACCAGAATTGTGAGAATGAATAGAGACATTTAAATTGTGCAGTGCTAAACCTGTGTGTGCCCACACACGCTGGATAAATGGAAGAACTGTGCTAGATGTTAACTGTATAAACTGATGTCAACTTTCAAATATCTGCTGGTACCAATGGACGAGGATATACTAAAATGATAAATAACATATGCTTCATTGTGTGGGTCACATCAATTTTTAATCATCTTAAAGATTCTCCTTCCTGCCATACCTACATAGTTCAGCACAGTCTCTCTAGGGTTTGTACAGTCTACTTTACTCCATCCATCCATCCAAGGTATTTTCTTCTCTAAAGTAAATGTTGAACTGAATCTAGTGCTATATTTTCACGTTTTTTAGAGTTTTGTATTCCTTGTAACATTAACGATAAACCAAAGTGTTCGTTTTATTAGTTACCAATCCGAATTCCTAAAACCTCAGAATACTTAAACTTTTAAAGACCAATCAATACCGATGGTTAAAAATCCTACTGTTCATCAAAACATCAAAACATTAATAGATGGTCAAAATAAAGGCCAGGAGCAGTATAATAGGCATGACATGGTTGTCTCTGTGTTTAAAAAAAAAAAAAGTACATTAAAAACCAATTAGTTAAAATAGGAAGTTTTCCAAAGTGATGAGAAGTAATAACTGAAACACACTAATGCAATAAACTGTAATGTCTCCAAAAAATGAAGCGTATTTTTGACTGTATTCATGTTATTTCTTTTTTTTTTTTTTTTTAATTTTTATTTACTTATGATAGGCACACAGTGAGAGAGAGAGGCAGAGACACAGGCAGAGGGAGAGGCAGGCTCCATGCACCGGGAGCCCGACGTGGGATTCGATCCTGAATCTTCAGGATCGCGCCCTGGGCCAAAGGCAGGGGCCAAACCGCTGCGCCACCAGGGGATCCCTATTCATATTATTTCTAACAAGCTTTAGAAAAAGGCTACTTATTTCTTCAGAGATCTCTCCGATCCACGACTTTAATATCACCGTCTAAAAAATCATGACATTCCTGTTAAAGATTCTAAACCGCATACCAATATGGTGTGCCTTCCGGGCTGTACCTCATTACGATTCCCAATTCTTTGATCCCCTAAAATCATCTTAAAGGACATCAATCCATTATTCTCGTCTACAATTCCTACAAGTGTTTCTAAACTTTCTCCCCACGTTTAGTCACAAAGCAAAATACAAGTTAGCAAAATCACTTTGGAGAGCGTATATAATGACTACACGTGAGAAATTGTAGAAGCACTGACCAAATTACAAAAGGCCAGTCGTTTTCCTTCTAAGTGGCGAAAAGTGATAGTGGGGGGTGGGGGGGGGGGGGGGTCTCCTCCCTGAACAAGGAAGTTCTGTTAAATCCAGGCGAGACCAGCCATGTTGGAAAACACTTGTCAATTACAGTTCTGACAAGTGTTCGCGAACACGGTGGGGCCGAGCGAACCCTGTGTACCGGGGTGTGAGCATCGAGGCCCTCGGGAGCTCCGCCAGGGGATCGGGGCCTACTTTGAGGGCTGTTTCGGAGTTGGCGCTGTCCGTAGGTCCGTCCGGAGCGCAGAGCCGAGGGGGGAAAGAGGGCGGGGAAAGGAGAGTTGGGGGGGGGCGGTCGGAGAGTTGCGGGCGGCCATCCGCGGCGAGAGGGGCGCGGCGGGCAGGAGAGATTTCCGAGTTGGGAGCCGGGGGGAGGGGCCGCGGATCTGGGGCGCAGGGGGACCTCAGTTTAAAAAAAAAAAAAAAGCAAGTCCCCTCGTGCCCCCCTCGAGAGGCGCACGAGCGCAGAAAGGAGAAGGGAAGGGGACACCCTCCCGGGCACTGACCTGTCCTCCGAGTCCATGCGGCTCAGGGGTTCCCCGTCCGACGACATCTCCAAGCTGCCTCGCCGGCCCCCGGAGGTCGCGCTGCTTCCGCCGCCCCCGGTCCCGTAACCCTCGTCGCCGCCGCTGGAGACGACGCTGCTGCTGCTGCTGCCGCCCCCGCCGCCGCCCTGGCTGCCCCGGGGTCCCTTGGGCTCCTCCAGGCCCTCCTTGCCGTCCCCATCCCCGCTGCTGCTGCTGGCGGCGCCGGGGCTCAGCGAGCGCGTCTCGTCGCTGCTGCTCCCGCCGCTGCTGCTGCCCACCAGGCTCTCGGCGCTGCTCTCCTCCTCGCCCCCGCCGCTGCTGCTGCTCTCGTCCTCCTCCTCCTCGTCCTCCTCCTCGTCCTCGTCCTCGCCGGCCTGGCTGGCGCTCTCGGGGCTCGGCTCCGACATCGTCTCCGCCTCGCCGCCCCCCACTCCGCCGCCGCCGCCGCCGCCGCCGCCCCCGCCGCCGCCGTTCAGCAGCAGCGCCGCCACCGCCTCGGCCTCGGCCTCCTCCTCCTCCTCCTCTTCCTCCTCCTCCTCGGGGGGCTCAGCCCGGCCCCGCGCCGCCGGGCCGGGGCTGCCGGGGGGCAGAGGGCTCAGGCGAGAGAGCTCCTCCAGGTCGGCCATGTCGGTGATAGCGGCGGCCATGGCGGCGCCTGCTCCTCCTCCTCCTCCTCCTCCCCGCCGCCGCCTCCCTCTCCTGACTCTAGCTCCCTCGCTCGCCCCCTCCCAAACGCCCAAAACTCCGCCGCCGCCGCCGCCGCCGCCGCCGCCGAGCAGGAGGAGGGCCCGCGAGCTGCGTCAGCCTGCACACGCGCTACGGAGCCCGCGCGGGGACAGGCGCGCCGCTGCGCGCACTCACGCGGACACGGCTGCGCGCCTGCGCGGAGGCCCGAGGTGGCGCCGCCCCCGGCCGCCCCGCCCCGCCCCCGCCCCGCCCCGCCCCGCCCCCCCGCCGAGGGCTCAGACTTTCCTCGGGGTCTTCCCACGCCTGCTCCGCGCCTCGCGGCCGCCGGGACACGCAGAACGAAAGCTGGAGCGCTGGCCGGGGATTTTAACAGCCTTCCGAGTTCTCACGATAAAGTCATTCATTCCGGGGATGTTTGGGGAGCGTCCGCCCCCCCCACCCCCACCCCCACCCCCACCCCCACCCCCGTGTGCAGGCGACGAGCCAGGAATCCAACAAGTCCCTGCTCTTGCGCGGCCCAGAGGGGAGGTGCTGGCGACGGTGGAAACGGGGAACACGGGGCGAGCTGCTGCGCCCGCGCGCGCAACGTGGAGCCACAGGTTTGGGGCCAACCGTGATTCCAACGCCCCCCAAGAAATGGTTCAGCCGGCCTCCCTGCAGACTTGGGTTCTGCTCAGGATCTTCAGACTTTGTAGCTAACGAGTCCCCCAAATTCTGTACATCCTTCTGCAGTTGAAAAAGACATCTACATTTTTTTTCCCCCAACTGGTTATGAATATTTTATCATTGTCACTTTTAAATATAGCCGGCCAACTCCAAATATTGCAGTTTTGAGGCCCACCAAATCCACTTTTTTAAATACGGTTTCTTTGATACTTGGGCAATTTCCATCTTTCCTTTATCTTCCGTATTTACATTCCACATCCCTCCAGAATTTTATCCTAATAATAGACTTTTATGTCTGTTTTATTGATCATCTTCTAGTCCCTTGTAATAAAATGAAATAAATTGAAATTAAGGATCGTGTTTGAATCTCTTGTGATCGTAGAATTTAAAGCTTTATTATTTCGAATGACCAAAGCACGTTTTTTTAAATATTTATGTAAGAGGGGCGCTTGGGTGGCTGGCTATGTCCTTGACTTTTGGTTTCAGCTCAAGTCAGGATTTCAGGCCTCAGATTGAGGCCTAGGTAGGGCTCCTCACTCAGCTAGGAATCTCTCTTTCTTTCTCCCTCCCTTCTACCCCTCAGCGCTCCTGCCTGGACTCTCTCTCTCTCTAAAATAATAAATAAATCTTTAAATACTTACATAAGTATTAAACACAGAAGTAAAATGTTGTTGGAAATGCATCTTACAGAGATAGAACTGCTAGTTCCCACTACTTTTTTGTTTGTTTTTCAAGTAGGCTCCACACTCAGCATGGAGACCAAGGCAGGACTTGAACTCAAGACCCTGAGATCAAGACGTGAGTTGAGATCAAGAGTTGGACCTTTAACCAACTGAGCCACCCAGATGCCCCCAACTAGTTTATTTTATTGATGGATGAGTATCACCAGAATGAGAACAAGTTCAACATCCATTCTATTCCAAGTTTTCGATTCCATGGATGTACTCAGTGAGGAAACTTGTTCGCATAAATAAGTAGATGAAAATGAATGGAGTTTTTGGTAACTTGACTCTTTGAACTCCTTCCAAATTATATGCCAGAAGAATCACATAAAGATCTAACAATAAAAATTATTTTTAATGATCCATCAGCTGATAACCCTGATTAGGTTCTCTTTCAATTGTTGAAAGCAAGTTGTTGAAAACCATCTGACTTCTAAGGTTGTGTTATCCATTCTCATTCACCAATTGTTCCTTTTTTTGACATCCTGGAGATTTTTGTTTCACCCCTGGGGTATTGCACCTTGGTAGGATTTGGGGTGGAGAAGAATTATGCTTTTCTTTTTCTATAAGTAGGGAAGGGGCAACTGGGATAAGGAAGGCTGGAAAGAACTTTACACTCTGACACCAGAGGTGTATCTTCAGGCAGATCACTTTTAGGGACAGCCACCTAAGGGAAGTGCAGATCTGAGAACTGATTGCATTAAAACAGTCTCCTGTTAGGGGGCGCCTGGGTGGTTCAGTGGGTTAAACATCTGCCTTCAGCGCAGGTCATGATCCTAGGGGCCTGGGATAGAAGATCCTGGGATTGAGCCCTGTGTTGGACTCCCTGCTCTGTGGGGAGCTGCTTCTCCTCTCTCAGCTCATGCTCATGTACACTCACACCCTCTCTCTCTTTCTCTCTCTCAAATAGATAAATAAAATCTTTATAAAACAAAAACAGAGTCTCCTGCTTCATAGATTATGAGTACCCAAGTATTATACCCACTACCTTAGGCCTTTGGACAGCTGTTATATGTCCCATATGTTCCTCAAGGGAAAGCAAAAATTGAAAAAATAATAGTATGGGGCATTAGGGACACCTGGGTGGCTCAGTGGTTGAGCGTCTGCCTTTGACTCAGGGCCTGATCCTGGGGTCCTACGACGGAGTTCCGCATTGGGCTCCTCACAGGGAGCCTGCTTCTCCCTCTGCCTATGTCTCTGCCTCTCTGTGTCTCTCATAAATAAATAAATAAAAATCTTTTAAAAAAATAGTATTGGGCATTATGGTTTACAGTTAACTTTCCAAGCACATATAATGCAAGATATTCACCTCACACATTTCAACCTCAAAGCCACTATTTGAGATAGACCAGAAGTGTATTATCCTGTATTGTAAAGTAAGTGCTTTCAGAGAGTTTAACTGAAAAGTGTATGTGCCAAGCACTGTATCAAACCCTGGAAATTAGGGTTAACATTTAGCTGAGCTAATCAAGGAAAATTTCATGAAGAATGTAGGATTTGAACAAATTTATACAATAAAATATATAACTGTGTAAGTTTAACTTGAGCTGAATCTTGAAGAGTGAACAGAATTCTGCTTAAGGGGGAATTCTAGGACTGAGAAGAAATAACATGGAAAGGCATAAAAATGTATTCATAAAAAATAAATAAAATAAAAAATAAAAATGTATTCATGATAGTGTTAATCAGGTATGAGAACGCAATCTGGAAAACTAAAAAAGAGTTAAAGATCAGATCGCATAAAATCTTTTTTTTTTTTTTTTTAATTTTTTTTTTTAACTTTTATTTATTTATGATAGGCACACAGTGAGAGAGAGAGAGGCAGAGACACACAGGCAGAGGGAGAAGCAGGCTCCATGCACCGGGAGCCTGACATGGGATTCGATCCCGGATATCCAGGACCGCGCCCTGGGCCAAAGGCAGGCGCCAAACCGCTGCGCCACCCAGGGATCCCTGGATCGCATAAAATCTTGAATAAAAAATTTGATTTTGAAAGACAACTAGTGTGTACTGAGATATTTTCCAAAAGGTGTGATGAGGGGCACCTGGGTGGCTCAGTGGTTGAGCATCTGCCGTTGGCTTGGGTTATGATCCTGGGGTCTTGCATGGGGCTCACTGCAAGGAGCCTACTTCTCCCTCTGCCTATGTCTCTGCCTCTCTGTGTCTCTCATAAATAAATAAAAATCTTTAAAAAAAAAAAGGTATGATGATATGATTAAAGTTATTTGTAATGGTATGTAATGTATAGGACCTAGAAGAAAAATGTGAAGAGAGTGAAAGTGAATGGGGATTAAACGTGTAGAAGTGGCAAATATCAAAAACCAGAAGTTCTCTCCCTCCTCTCCAACCCCTCCCTCTCCCCTGTCCCTTCCTCTCCCTCTCTTCTAACTACACCTCTACCCCCCCCCCCCAACGTCTGTCTGTCTCTGGGCTTGGATTCAAGTGCAGAGGTCATTACTCTGCATGTATCTCCTTAGAACAAGGCCACTCTCCTACGTAACCACTCACTGAAGTGTGTGGCTAGAGGACAGACTTGTGGATGATGAACATGGCATGGCATCAAGTGAGAGGTAGGATGAAAACATGAATCGCAAGAAGCAGTGCCCACCAACCAGTGCACATGCATGAACACCCCCATAAACTGTTACCTGCCTGTAGCTAGACAAGTACTGAAATTAGCTTATGGAAACTTTTATAACACCTTGACAGAGTAATTTTATGCCTACTTGAATCTAAGAATAAACAATTGGGGCTCATATTTTGATGTCAGTTTTTTCTATTATTCTGGTAATTTACCTTTACAGTATTTTTTTTTTAGCTTTTATTTATTTATTCATGAGACACACAGCGAGAGGCAGAGATATAGGCAGAGGGAGAAGCAGGCTCCCTGCAGGGAGCACAATGCAGGCCTCAAAACCAGGACCCCAGAATCACAACCTGAGCAGAAGGCTGATGCTCAACCACTGAGCCACCCAGGCATCCCTACCTTTACTGTATTTAGCAAAAAGTATCAGTCCAGTGGAAGTTTTCAAAAAATAAAATACTGGTCCTCTACAGATTAAAAATCACTGTTGCAGAGTTCCCTGCTTCCCTGCACTAGGAGAGTGCATGATTCTATGCTTAATAACACATCACTGCCTAAGAACTATTTGATTAGAAATAGTATTCAAACTCATCGACCACAGTACTAATGGGGTCAGATTAGCAATAATGACTTGAATTTCCCCTGCTTTTCTGCCTACCAGGCCTACTAAGGAAGTGAGGACACCTCTAGCTTTCCGGGAGCCTCTGGGATGTGAGATCTCTAGTACATTCACTCCTGGTTGCCCCCCTCCCCTGCCCTGCCCTCCTAGGTGCTGTAGGCTCCTTCCCAGAATCTGTGATACAAGCAAAACAGCCACAGCCATGGGGTAGCCTGCAGAAATGGAGATCACGGTGTTGACCTCCTTTAGGGGAACCCCGAGGCAGATTGCTTGTGCCCGCTATCATGGAAGGTTCAGTGAAACAGCTCTTTATGTTTTTACTCAGAGCTCTTTTTCTCTTAGAAACCCAGACATGCTTTCATGGGCCTAGCTAGATTGGCGACAGATTTGAGTAACAGCTACCCCAAGCTGTATTTATTACTCCCCATCCAATGACTAAGTCTTTCTTATAGAGCTTCTCTGTCTAATTCTCTTCCACTAAAATGAATTCTATTCTAGGAAGCAGTCTCAGCCCCCAGGTCAGCAGGTTTCTTTCAGGCCTGCCTCACCAGTTTGTCAGACATGCCCAGACATGCTTGAACCCAGCAACAGACCCAGTTTAGAATCAAGCTGAGATTCCTGCTACACCATATGCAAGAGACTCCTGAACACAACGTCTCTAAAACCTGAAGCCAACGCACATTTTCCTCCTTTAGTTCAGGTTCCTCATTCTGCGCGTTGATACAGTCACAGTGAACAAGATCACTCAGCAGCACAGTGACCTCATTCTCTGGTGGACTTGGAGTCTAAAGAAAGTATGCATTAAAAGACAGAACATCATACAGAAAGATTGTAAAGCTGGAAAGAACTACAAATCTGATGAAGCTTCCCCCTACCTGTGGATTGTAATCCAACCAAAACACAACCAAATAATGATTATAGTTTGGGGTATAGTTTTATAGTTATATATACACATACAGATTACAGTTAAAATTTGTCAGTGTATCCATTTTGAGACATAACTGCTTTTGGCTGGCAACTTCCCACAATAAGGAGATCATATACGTGTCTGATAAATGTCTGGATGGTTCTTCATTTTGAATATAGTAAAAATGCTTCCCTATAAGCTATCAGTCAATGGGTAGGCAAAATGTGAAATCAACACCACATTTTTTGTCCTTTCAGGTATTTTACATCTGACTTGCTAACCAAATAACTTTTGTCAATGTTCAAAATGCTCTCGATTATTACATTTGAGTTTGCTGGATTAGTTACTGTAGCATACAGGTTACAGTACCAGTTAGTACTTTATCCATCAAATTTCTACGAAGCCAGGGGAAAATCTAAACAAAATATGTAATGGGTGAAATATTTAAAAAAGCAAATCAGCAGTTTGGATAAATCACCTTGACTTCAAGCCAAAAACAGGCATATCCACACCCTTCTTTTCCTGAAGAATGTATGGCATCTATTTTGACCACTAACCTTACTCATTCACTTTTTTCCCCATTTCTTTCTTCCTCTCTTATTTTATTACTTGTTTTTATATCTACTTTGTGGCTGTTTACACATCTTGGTAAATTATCTCATTTTTTTAAAAAAAATTAAACTCCACCCTCAACGTGAGGCTTGAACTCAGGACTCCAAGATCAAGAGTTGCATATTCAGGTGGGGGGGTGGGCTCAGCGGTTTGGCACTTGCCTTCAGGCCGAGGGTGTGATCCTGGAGACCCAGGATTGAGTCTTGGGTCGGGTTCCCTGCATGGAGCCTGCTTCTCCCTCTGCCCATGTCTCTGCCTCTCTTTCTCTCAGTGTCTCTTATGAATAAATAAATAAAATCTTAAAAAAAAAAAAAAAGAGTTGCATATTCCACTGACTGAGCCAGCCAGGCACCACCACCCCACCCCACCCCCCACAAATTAATTTTTAAAGCGAGGTTAGTCGGATTATTGTGTTTTTGTTTTTGCAGAACCTGCTAATCCTTCTCACCGCTCTTCCCACTGTGGGTATCTAGACCTCCCAGCAGCACATATAACTAGATCTGGCCATGTGACTAAGTTCTGACCAATGAGCATTGAACAGAGGAATCACATCCTCCTAAGGAAAGCTGGTGGCCCTCCCTCCTCTCACTCTTCCTGTGTCTTGTTTTTGGGCTGGGGCAGAGACTTGAATGTGGGGGTGATTCATGGATACAACTATGCATACCAGAACCACACCCTAGGATAACAGAGCCACAGAGAGAAGAGACCTAGGTCTCCAGATGAGGATGAAGGAATCAAGGTCTCATTTTACAAGGCCACCCACTCCCTTGGACTAATAACTTGGATTTTTTGTACTGAGAAAGAAATCTTTTATGTAGTTAGTGTGTTCTAAACCAGCCAAAAAAAAAATAAAAAAATAAAATAAAATAAACCAGCCAGATCTATATCCTAATTAATGCAGCTTAAATTAACAAATAGATAGTATTCTGAAGCACTTCCAGTTTCCAGTTTGGTGCTGCCTGACAAGAATCAATTTTGCTCAAATAAACTCTCAATTAAATTTTTGTTTGTTATAGAGAGAGGGAAGGGTCAGAGGGAAAGAGAGAGAGAGAATCTTAAGCAGGCCCCATGACCATTGTAGAGCCAAGGACTGTCCACGGGTCAGAGGCAGGCCAGAGTGGAGGTTGCCAATGACTATGGCCGGAGGCTGGAGGCTATGAGCCACAGACACAAAACTGAGTTCACAAACATCTCTACAAGGGAGAGATTCGAGCTGCTGCTTCTTCTTTTTTTTTTTTTTTTTTTTTTTAAGATTTATTTATTTATTTTAGAGAGAGAGAGAGTATGTGCAAGTGGTACGGAGAAGGGCAGAGGGAGAGAGAATCTCAAGCAGACTTTTCACTGAGCATGGAGCCTGACACGGGGCTCCATCTCACAACCCTGAGATCATAACCTTAGCTGAAACCAAGAGCCAGCGGCTTACCTGACTGAGCCAGGCACCCCCATGATCAAGTTTTTCCATTCTTACAAACCAAGTATGTCTTTCTTTTTCATTCAAATTCTAAAAATACTAACTATACTTTCTTGTTCCACTTTCTTACCTTCCATATACTGCCTTTCCATTACAAAATGATATCCATAAAAAAAAAAAAAATGATATCCATCCCCACATTTTTTAAGATGACATTCAGTAAAACCATTAACTAAATCTGGAGGGTACTCCTCGGTTCTGCATTTACAAACTTGCTATCACATTACAATGAAAATAAGTCTCAGGCCAAATTCTGCATTGTGCACTTTGCTGCATTTCCTCCTCTGCTCCATCCTCCTTTCCTCTCTTATTTCTACAACAACCACACCTTCTAGATTGCTGATATCTTTCATGGTTTCTTCTTTTTTTTTTTTTTTAAAGATTTTATTTATTTATTCATGAGAGACACAGAAAGAAAGAGAGGCAGAGAGACACAGGCAGAGGGAGAAGCAGGCTCCTCGCAGGGAGCCTGATGTGGGACTCGATCCCGGGTCTCCAGGATCAGGCCCTGGGCTGAAGGCGGCGCTAAACCGCTGAGCCACCCGGGCTACCCTCATGGTTTCTTCTTGATCTCTCTGTTTTTGAAATATTGGTTCCCAAGTCTACATCCTTGGCCCATTCCCTTTTTATTCTACAAAGTCTGCCTGGCAAATAACATCTGTCCTGCTAATTCTGATCTCAGACGAGCGCCTTCTGGATTCATCCTCCATACAGTTGGACAGCATTTATTCTGTCATGAGGTAGAAAACCCTTGATTTCTACTGGCACCAATATACAAAATGGTATGTGCTTCTGTCTCAATTTTCCCTGTGTTTTGCAAATTGATTTCAGTCCATTTGGCCTTTCAGCAACTGTCAGTTTCTCTTAGTAAATGCCAACAGGATCCATCGTTTGGACTAGCTGCAACCTAGATGTGCCCTCCTCCCAACATTAATATCAGAGGGTAGATCACAAGGAAAGACTTCATCCTAATTCTTCCAATGTATAAACTTTTATTGGCAAGTGGGCAAAAAAGTCACATAACATGTTGATATAAGGATCATGAAATCCTCACTCTTTGTCCTCAGGCTTGCCCAGAAGCATCTTGTATGAGAGGTTCACCGTGAGGTTGTGACAGCAATATCCAAACAGAGAATCAGCCAGCCTTCTATTCAGGGCTGTCAGCAGATAACTCCAAAAATTGAATAGAAGAAATAGAAGGGAGAGGTGGATAACACTGAATCAAATAAAACTTAGACCAAGAAGGTCGTAGATTGCTAGGCTTCCTACCAACTTGTTCACCATGTATTGAATATATTGACTGTCTATTATGTGTCTGGCACTGTTCTTAGCATTGGGTGTGTAGCTACAAATAAAGCCAATAAAATCCCTGCTCCTGTGAAACTTATACTCTGGTCAGGTGTGTTCTTGGTTTATTTGTTTGTTTGTTTTGTTTTGTTTTTTTGGTCAGGCGTCTTCTTATATCTCATTCACAGGAGTGACAGGGCTGAGAAATCTTTCTAGCCAGCCATATATCTGGGCCATCATTTATTTCACCAATGAAAATATATTTCTAACATCCCTTTAGCTAATTAATGAAACTTCTGATATAAATTTCAATAAAGATCCTTGAAATGCTTAAGTAGCCACCTAGGGAGTATGGATCCCTGATTAGGGCACTTCAGATTATAACTAACTTCCCCTAGAGTGTGAATTCCTAATAGGGTATAACTCTAATGATAACTAACCTTCCCTAGAGTGTAGATGAAAGCTCATTTACACACTAGGACATTATACTGTTTATAAGAAAGTGTTTTAAAGTAAATTATAACAGAAATAATATAATAACATGGCAAGAAGCATGGTTGTACAGAGCTCTCAAGTGTCACACACAGGTTTTAAAATACTGAAAGACACCATCTCTTTTAGGACCTCTGGGTTTTCCTCATGATCCGGCAACTATAAGAACAACACATGGTATATCAGGGGCTTCCAGACAATTGTAGTGTAACGTGGTATACAGTCATGATTATAAACTATCACTCTGAACGGCCAAAGCCCATACCATTCTAACCATTGAGTATGTTCAATAACACTCTTGCTCAAATTGTTACGCATGAAGAAATGGAGAAGACTCTGAATTTCAACTCCAAATACTTCAAGGAAGAAATCATAACTGTCTTAGTTTGGGTCTGAGATTCATGCCAAAATTGATTGGGATTGGTAAGGCTATAGGATCTTTACATTTTTCTTCAGTGGGATGATGGAGATGCTTGGAGAAATTCTTAGGAGTTGATGACAAGAGTATTGGATTGTTCTAGTATCAGGGTTTTGCCAGGAGAATAGATCAAAAGGGCAAAGAGGGATCCCTGGGTGGCGCAGCGGTTTGGCGCCTGCCTTTGGCCCAGGGCGCGATCCTGGAGACCCGGGATCGAATCCCACATCGGGCTCCCGGTGCATGGAGACTGCTTCTCCCTCTGCCTGTGTCTCTGCCTCTCTCTCTCTCTCTCTCTCTGTGACTATCATAAATAAATAAATAAGTAAATAAATAAATAAATAAATAAATAAATAAATAAATAAATAAAATTCAAAAGGGCAAAGAAACAAAAGAGTTAAAGATATAAGCAGGAGACTGAACAAGGAAATTTAAGTTGGGTAGAAAAAGAAGTAAAGGGGATCCCTGGGTGGCTTAGCAGTTTGGCACCTGCCTTCGGCCCAGGGCGTATTCCTGGAGACCCAGGATCGAGTCCTGCATCAGGCTCCCTGCAGAGAGCCTGCTTCTCCCTCTGCCTGTGTCTTTGCATCTCTCTCTCTCTCTCTCTCATGAGTAAATAAATAAAATCTTAAAAAAAAAAAAAAAAAGAAAAGGAAGTAAAAACAGACTTTGTGATGGTGCCTGGTGGGCTCAATTGATAATGTGTAACTCTTGATTTCAGGGTTGTGAATTCAAATCCCATGTAGGGTATAGAGATTATTTGAGGAAAAAAACAGGACTTTATTAAATAACTTGTAGTAGATAATATTATTTATATCAAAAGAGGTATCAATGTATACTTGAAATGCTATGTGTTCTGGTCCAGATATATAGATATACATAGTTCCACAGATGATCGGTAATATTAATAACTGCTACTTTAAAGCAATGACATTTTCCATATCTTATTATGATAATAATGAGAAATATATATTCTGGTGTTCATCCCTGACTCCTGGCCAAGAGGTCCTAAAACCTTTATAATTTCCTAAGAAATAGGGGCACCCGGGTGGCTCAGTGGCTGAGCCTTTGACTCAGGTCATGATCCTAGGGTCCTAGGATCGAGTCCTGCATCAGGCTTCCTGTGGGGAGTCTGCTTCTCCCTCTGCCTGTGTGTCTCTGCTTCTCTGTGTCTCTCATGAATAAATAAATAAACTCTTCAAAAATATTTTCCTAGGAAATAAAGGTGTTAAAGCATCTTTTGTTCTAAAATTTGGTCTTTAACCCCAGTTCCTGAACCAGAGTTCCTAAATACTTGGCATTTCCTGGGTGATAGAAGCATATTTTTTCTAATATTTTTTCTAATGAAGCAATGCTTGGTGGGCTCCATAAATTCAGGATGGGGCTTGGTCACCAAAGACCAAGCCATGATTAGAAGCCTGGAGCTTCCAGCCTCTGTCCCATCCTCTGGGGAGAAAAGAGGGAGTAGATATTGAGTTAGTAATTTATCATGCCTAGGTGATGAAGTCTCCATAAAAATGCCTGAACTATGGGTTGGTAAATACATCCATGTGCCAGAAGGATGGTGTACCCCAACTCTGCAGGGACAGATGCTGCAGCATTTGGGACCCTTCTGGACTTTGCCTTAGATGCTTCTTCATCTGGATGTTCTTCAGTATCTTTTTTTTTTTTTTTTTTTTTTTAAGATTTTATCTTTAAGGGTAGCCCGGGTGGCTCAGCGGTTTAGTGCCGCCTTGGGCCCAGGGTGTGATCCTGGAGACCCGGGATTGAGTCCCACGTCAGGCTCCTACATGGAGCCTGCTTCTCCCTCTGCCTGTGTCTCTGCCTCTCCCTCTCTGTGTGTGGCTCTCATGAATAAATAAATATTTAAAAATTTTTTTTAATTTTTATTTATTTATGATAGTCACAGAGAGAGAGAGGCGCAGAGACACAGGCAGAGGGAGAAGCAGGCTCCATGCACTGGGAACCCGATGTGGGATTCGATCCCGGGTCTCCAGGATTGTGCCCTGGGCCAAAGGCAGGCGCCAAACCGTTGCGCCACTCAGGGATCCCGAATAAATAAATATTTAAAAAAAAGATTTTATCTTTAAGTAATCTCTACATCCAATGTGGGTCTTGAACTCACAACTCCAAGATCAAGAGTTGCACACTCCACTGACTGAACCAGCCAGCCAGCTCTTATCAGCACCTTCTATCATATAATAAACTGGTAAATATAAGTTTATTTTCCTGAGCTGTTCTAGTTAATTACTGAACCTGAGAGGGGGTTATGGGAACACCAATTTGTAGTCAGTAGACCATAAGAACAGGTGACAGGCTGAAACTTGTGATTGACATCTGAGGTAGGGATAGTCTTATAGGACTGAGCCCTTAACTTATGGGATCTGAAGCTAACTTCAGGAAGATAGTGTCAGACCTGAATCAAATTGTAGGACACCCAGCTGATGTCAGAGAGCTGATTCACACATCTGGTGTCAAAAGTATGGTGAGTATGACAGTAAAGAAATCCAGAGTGTGATTTTCCTGGTCACTTATATGACAAGAGAAGTGAAACATGCATCCATCCTTGACATCAGCCTGTGGGGAAAATAGGTGATCAAGGACATCACGGGTTCATTAGTGTTTTCATTATGTCCAAAACTTCTTTTCAAAGAAAGTAAAGTTGTATATGGGGTAAGTTTAGAAGATTTAGATAATAGCTGAATAATCGTTTTAGCTGGAGTATATGATAAGTGAAAAAGACTAGTGGGGTATTGTTTTGAAAATACAGCTAAGGATGGGACGCCTGGGTGGCTCAGTGGTTGGGCATCTGCCTCTGGCTCAGGGTGTGATCCCAGAGTCCCGGGATTGAGTCCTGCATCACGCTCCTGTTAGGGAGCCTACTTCTCCCTCTACCTACGTCTCTGTCTGTGTATCTCTCAAAAATAAATGAATAAAATCTTTAAAAAAAAATAAAAATAAAGAAAATATAGCTAAGGAAACAGCATGTTTTTCAGAATATTTAAAATAGTGAAAAGTAGGGGTACCTGATTAGCTCAGTTGGTAAAGCATGGGACTCTTAATCCTGGGGTTGTACGTGTAGAGATTATTTAAAAATAAAAACCAAATGAAAAAGATAGACTTAAAAAAAAAAAGTTCAAGGTGCCTGGCTGGTTCAGTTGGTGGAGCATGTGACTCTTGATCTTGGGGTCATGCGTTCGAGCCCTGAATTTGGCATAGAGTTTACTTAAAATAATTTTTTAAAAAGAGTGAAAAGTTGGGATCCCTGGGTGGCGCAGCGGTTTGGCGCCTGCCTTTGGCCCAGGGCGCGATCCTGGAGACCCGGGATCGAATCCCACGTCGGGCTCCCGGTGCATGGAGCCTGCTTCTCCCTCTGCCTGTGTCTCTGCCTCTCTCTCTCTGTGTGTGACTATCATAAATAAATTAAAAAAAAAAAAAAAAGAGTGAAAAGTTCAAAATTAGGAAATGGAAGCAATGAGCAAATTTTGGAAACCCATTATGTGCAAGTCCTGTTCTTACAAATCGATCTGAGCCAATTAGGGTATGCACAACTTTTAGATTCTTTTTGGTAGAAACAAGTAGCCAAAAGGACTTCTCAAGTAAAAGCCAAGATTCCAGAGGGAAAATTGAGTCAGGTACCCAGAATCCTCTAACGTTTTGACCAGAGACCGACCCCTTGAAGGATTTAGCATAGGGTATCATTGCTAAGGATACAGACTACAAGCCTCCTGGGATTTGAACACCCTACTTATGCTAGGGCAGGGAGAGTCTCTGGAATATTTTTAGATAATCATGTATCTTGAATATCTTTTGTTTTGCCATAAAAACCCCTTCTTTTCCAGCATACATCATGTTGGTCAATAAGCCACTAGTTTTACCGGTAAAACCCATTTCTCACATTTCGTAGGCAAATTGTGAAGAATCCTTGTTTTATCGAGATTTAACAGAAGCATTTGTAAAAGCTAGCTCTGAATGCTAGAAAACTACCATTCTGCACTGTGAATTCCTTTTTTTCCCCTTTTAGCTTTTCAGTATTAACATTTTTATACATATGAAAAGTAGAGAGAATAATATAATGAACACCCAAACACTCATCACCTGGATTTAATAATTCTTATAATTTCCTAATATTTGCTCAAGTATTATATAGTTAATTATAGACATCATGACATTTCACCCTTAATTACTTTAGTATGCACTTCTAACCACCTAAATACATTTCCCCATGATCACACTTAATAAAATTAACAGTAATCCCCTAATATCCTCTAATGCCAGTCTGTACTCAGATTTCCACATTTGTCCCCAAAGTGTCTTTTACAGTTGATTTTTAAATACCACATCCAACAAGAGTCTTGCCTTCCATTTGGTTGTTAATGATTGTACCTTCTGGATTAGAGTCCTAGCAGCCTCTGGGTTATGGTTTAAGCCAAAGGGCACACCCATAGCAACACAATTTATATGCTAAAATATTTTGAGAAAAAAAAAATAAAGAAAATAAAATATTTTGAAGATAATGACAGATCTCACAATGACTTTACGAGGTATTTTCACCAACATTATCTTATCTATTTCTTCATATATACATATGAAGAAAGAATATATATATATATATATATATATATATCTTAAAATTTTTTTTTTTTTTTTTTTTTAGATAATGTCTATACCCAGCATGGAGCTCAAATTCATGACCCCAGGATCAAGAGAATCAGGCTCTGCTGACTGAGCCAGCCAGGCACTCTCTTACCTTTTCTTCCCCTAAGAGGAAGGTGTCCAAAGAACTCAGCCAGACTAACATGTATTCTCTATAGAAAAGACTTTTCTAATCAGTTTGGGAATTCTGAAGTTAAAAGCACAGATGAGGGTGCTTGGGTGGCTCAGTCGGTTAACTGTCCGCCTTCAGCTCAGGCCCTGATACCAGAGTTCTGGGATGAAACCCCAAGTTGGGCTCCCTACTCAGCAGGGAGTCTGTTCTCCCTCCCCCTCTGCCCCTCCCCCATCTCGTGCTCTCTCTCTCTCTCTCTCTCAAATAAATAAAATCTTTAAAAAAGAATAAATAAAAGCACAGATGATTCCAACACCACACTTTAAGAAAGTGACCCACGGTATAACATGCAAGCTCTCAGGAATGACTGTAAAAGCGCTCTAGGATTTGGCCTCAAATCACTTTTTTACTCTTTTGTACCTCCTAGGTCCCTTGTGCTCTTCCGTGTTTACTGACAAGGCGAGGGTTAGAGTGAGGACTGGTGCCTAGGACTAGAGAATGGAAGGAGGCAGTACTTTCATGTGCTAAGCACCCCCTTACCTGACCCCAAGAGTAACATTTGAGATGATACCAGTAATAATATTTATTAAGTCTTTACCTCTCCCGGGTACTGTTCTAAGAACTTACATGGAGTAACTCATTTAATGCTCCCAGCTCCATAAGGTCAGAATTTGCAAAATCCTGGGTTACAGATGCACAAGGGCCCTCACCAGAGCCCTGGGGATCCTTTGGCTTTGCAAGAGTGAAGAATTGCAAGCGGTTGAGGAATTTTTTTCTTAAAGCGGTCATCTTGTTTTTTTTTTTTTTTCAGGTGTCTAAATTTTTTTTTTTTTAATTGGAGTTTAATTTCTTCTCTAGTCCAGGTGGCTCTCCAGGCAGGCTGGCTCTCTTTGGTGTAGTGCATCAGTCAGGTCATACACACTGCCTGCCCACAGAGCTGCCGTGCTGAGATGGTGAGCTATGTCCTCTCCTTTGGCTGATCTCTAATACTATGAATTCTCAGATAAGCTGGGTAGTCCTTCTGACGTTCAAGGTAATAATGAGCACCAGGTCGTAAGATGATTTCCTTTATTTTTATTTATTTATTTTTTAAGATTTATTTATTTATTCATGAAAGACACAGGCAGAGGGAGAAGCAGACTATATGCAGGGAGCCCTACGAGGACCCGATCCCAGGACTCCAGGATCACGCCCTGGCCAAAGGCATGTGCTAACTACTGAGGCACCCAGGGATCCCTCTATTTAAAAAAAAAAAAAAAAATTTAAGGAAAATTATTATGAAAAAATTATTCATGAAAGACACACAGAGAGAGAAAGGCAGAGACACAGGCAGAGGGAGAAACAGGCTCCATGCAGGGAGCCCGTTGTGGGCCTCAATCCCTGGACCCCAGGATCATGCCCTGAGCTGAAGGCAGACATTCAACTGCTGAGCCACCCAGGCATCCCTGATTTCCTTTATTTTACAAAATATGAGGATAGGTTGATTTGTCTGTTTAGTGAACTTGAATACTTTCAGAATATCCAGTCCCAAACCTGAAAGACCGAGCTCCCACACCCAGACTTTTAATACTTTTGTTGACAGCTTTGCCAGTTCTTTAGTTTATCCGCCAGGAAAATGGGTGTGTTTCACACCTGACCTCCTAGAGAGCTTCCAGGGAACCTACTCCTGGCTGCTGCCACCCTCAACTTCTTCTCTGCCATTGATATGGGAGTTAACTCTAGTTTAAGTAACAAAAGGTAGTTTACCCAAAACAAACTGAATCTTAGCACTTGTAAACCAAGGTAAGCCTTCCCTCCACTGCCTGAAATGCAGCTATTCGCCGATTTTAGCATATCACTGACAGTTGTCTTCAAGCTCACAGCAATGAGGCACCTTTCAAATGCTTTCAGCCCCAAAATTCTTAGCTATCCAGATCCACCTGGGCAGAAACAGTCCTGATCTTTACCAGCAGTCTGGCAGACAGGTCACATATATGACAATAAGCTTATTTTTCTTTATTCAACAAATATGTCCTGAACACCTACTATGTGCCAGGATTTGTAAGGTCTCTGGCCAAGAATTCGGAACTCTTGTTTTGGTTGGCAAATGGGGTGGATAAAGCCTAGAAGCAGGAGAGCCGCAATCCTCCAGGCACCAAGAGGCTTTGCAGAGAGCGAGGCATTCGCATTGGCTCTCTCCGCTGGAGAAAACGTCTGTAAAGGACCAGACACAAAGCAGGTTCTGTCTCAAATATTTGAATCTATTCCATCTACACCATTTGGCTGGCAGGAAGTCCCTGCTCTCTGTGGATTTACTAATGGGAGACACAAACCTCTGACATAATGAAGTGGCAGGAGGTGTGTTTTACGCCAGTTTCCCTTGAAGAGCAAGAATAGCGGCAAAAGTTTCTCCGGTTAATCCCAGGGCGCACATTTCCGTGTGGGTGCGCGGGCTGGTGTGCAATCGTCTGGTAAACACAACAGGCTTCAGCCCTCCAAGAGAGAGTAAACTAATTCGTTTAGATTTTCGATCAATAAAAAAAAAAAAAAAAAAAAAAAGAGGAGGTTTAGCAGTGAAGTTGGGACACTGGGCCCTTTTTTATTTTTACTCTATTTTGGGGGGTGAGGCCCTAGTTTAGAAAGAGACAGTCTGATCCCTTAGAAGGGGGCTGCTTTCTTGCTTTCTGTTGTATTGCCCCGTGGGCCTTCGTTCTTGCCCCTATCTGACAAGGACAAAATCAAGCTACAGGCTGAAATCGGTTCCCTGGAGCATCCTGAGCCACCTATGAATCCAGGCGGTACTCTAGATTTTAGAAGGGTAACTCAGACAATGATCCAGAAAGTTTGCTTTTAAAGAGAGGGAATAGAAAGAACTATTGCTCAGAAGAAAATTTTAACGCACCCCAAAGATAATTAGCTGCAAAACCTAAATTAGATGCGGTACTTGCTAAATCGACTTTCTGTAACTGAGAAAAAAAGATTCCAAAGTAAAGCATACAATGTTATAATGAAAAAAGCCATCTACTAAGCCCACTCTGATTGACTTGGTCAAATGGTATATAAATTAAATCCATCTGAAGAATCTGATCTCCAAATGGGATTTTCATTTCCATAAGATTACAGTTTAAAAATGTACGTGAAGTAAGAAAGTAAGAGTAAAATCATTTCCCCCCACGGCTGGTGAACTTGGCAGCCCACGTGGAAAATGAGCCAGCTCTTCCCCTGCTGAACAAATCCATTCAAAATGATTTCATAGTTTTCCTTCCTCATCCTTGGGAATGTGGAAGCCATTTACCAAAGTTGTTTTTTTTTTTTTTAAATTCTGAATTTAACCCTTTGAAAGAAGATATTTATTTTCTTTTTGTTTATCCAAGGGTTATGGAGAATAATGTAATGGGGATTTTTTTTTTCCACAATGCTATAGGCAGGAAGTTGACTCCATCTTATTTAATTAGAACCCAAGGGAAATAGTTGTGCCTAATATAATGCAAAGTTCTGTAATTGAACTAATGTGATTTTGTAGCCACCTGCCAGGGAAATACCAATGCAGGTAGATTAAATGATACAGGAAAAAAAATGTCTTGCTTTGGCATGGCAAAATTAAATAAGCTAGTTAAAAATCAGTAGTTGAAGACTGCTAGCTTTTGTAGTCAGGTTGGATTGGTTTTGGGGTATCTGTCTTCCCTGGCCTAATTTCCTCATATCTTATGCCAAACTTGATTCCAGGCAAAAAAAAAAGATATTCACATATTTGCTTATATATGCATAAAACTTATCTTTTAGAAGAGAAACACACAAAAAACTTTACTTTTTGCATTTTTTTATATTTTCTTCTTTTTGGTTTTTTTTTTAATTTTTTTTTTTTTTTTTTTTTATGATAGAGAGAGAGAGAGAGAGAGAGAGAGGCAGAGACCTAGGCAGAGGGAGAAGCAGGCTCCATGCACCGGGAGCCTGACGTGGGATTCGATCCTGGGTCTCCAGGATCGCGCCCTGGGCCAAAGGCAGGCGCCAAACCGCTGCGCCACCCAGGGATCCCTATTTTCTTCTTTTTTGTATTGTTAAACTTAATTCACATATCGAGACCCACAAAATGGAGTCTGTGCCAGTGGTTCAGACCATGTCACAAATCTCAGACTAAGTCAGCCTGCACTTACAGGAAACACTTGTCAAGGAACCCTAACATACAGCACTCTCAATCTTTAACTCCGCTTTATCTAGCTTACCTTACTCTAGAAAATAGGAAATCCCAGACCTCCTAGCCAATCGTACCCTGTTTCCGGGTTGCCTCATCTAATGCTTTATAAAATTCTTTCTTGCCCAAAATCCCTCAGAAGAATGCTTGACTACTTGTGAGGCACTGTACTCTCCCAATCCATAGATTATCTTCCCTTGAATAAAGTATATCAGATTTGTTACTAAATTGGTTTTTTTTTTTTTAAGATTTTATTTATTTATTTGAGAGAGAGAGAGAGAGCACACAAACAGGGGCAGAGACAGAGAGGGAAGACTCCTCCCTGAACAGGGAGCCTGATGTGGGGCTTGATCCCAGGACCCTGGGATCATGACTTGAGTTGAAAGCAGACACTTAACCAATTGAGCCACCCAGGTGCCCCAATAAACTGTGTTTCTTCCTTTTTAAAGATTTACTTATTTGAGAGAGAGAGCACGAGCGCCTGAGTGTGTGGGGGGGTGGGAGGGGCACAGGGAAAGGGAGAAAGAATTTCCCTTCAGCAGACAAGAGTTGAAACTAAGAGTTGGATACTTAACTGACTATGCCACCCCAGTACCCCTACTAAACTTTTTGTTTAAGTTTTGTCATTTGGCAGTACATATTCATTCACATTAATCCAAATTGAGAATGGGTTTACAGTGTTGGGAAGCAAGAATATCCTGTCCCCTGCAAGATCCTTCTAACTGGACTAAGAATCAAATTGACCTGAGACAGATGAAGAACAAAAGAACATCAAATTCAATAGCATACACATGGAGAATCCACATAGACATTGAAATCCAAAAACAGACAGGCCAAATGAGTTATATATGCCATTCTGAACTAAGGAAAAGTGGGTAGGGGTCTGGGATTTCCAAGGGAAGGAATGTAATTCCCAGGGCAATAAGAAGACCTGATGTTTGGTAATTAGATGTTTGCCCTGCCAGGGAGATGGGTCACTCAGAAAAAATTTCTCTTTGGTAATAACCCTAATTCTGGGAAAGACTCCCAATTTAGATTATTCTATGTAGTTAAGGGAGGGGGAAATTTTCTTTTGAGCCCACAGGGTCTTGATTGTCTTCAGCTAAAACAATCTTCATGCCAAAGTGCCCATCTTGGGGCAGCAACAGGAAAAGTCTTTCCAACTCTACATCTTAGTTGCTCAATTTTCCTTTTTAAAACAACCAATGTTATAAGTTTCTTTTGGCTTTGTTTTTGTTACAGTGAGGAGTATAACTCTAAGACTTTTTTTTAAAGATTTATTTATTTATTTATTTATTTATTTATTTATTTATTTATGATAGACACAGAGAGAGAGAGAGAGAGGCAGAGACACAGGCAGAGGGAGAAGCAGGCACCATGCCGGGAGCCCGATGCGGGACTCGACCCTGGGACTCCAGGATCATGCCTTGGGCCAAAGGCAGGTGCCAAACCGCTGAGCTGCCCAGGGATCCCCAACTCTAAGACATTCATGGACATTTAAGTAACTACATATGTTTTTCCTAAACTCCAATCTTTATTTTCATACCAAGGCTAACATAGCAAACTTTTAACCTGCATCCTTTTTTTAACCCCCAAAATACATTCAACAAAGGAGCAAAATCTGAAACAACTGGGTATCCCAAACAACGAATTTGGGTGGCTCAGTGGTTGAGTGGCTACATTTGGCTCAGGTCATGATCCCAGGGTCCTGGGATCAAGTTCCGCATCAGGCCCCCTGGAGGGAGTCTGCTTCTCCCTCTGCCTATGTCTCTACCTCTCTCTCTGTCTTTCATGAATAAATAAATAAAATCTAAAAAAAAAAAAAAAAAAAAAGAATTTAGATACAGACCTTAGACCTTTCACAAAAATTAACTCAAAATGGATCATAGACCTAAATGTAAAATGCAAAAGTATCACACTCTTAGAACAGAACATAGGAGAAAACCTAGATGATCTTGGATTTGATGATGACCTTTTGGATACAACACCAAAGGCCAATTCATGAAAGAAATAATTAATAAGCTAGATTTCATTAAAATTAAAAACTCTGTTCCAAGAAATACACTGCCAAAAGGATAAAAAGACAAACCACTGACTGGAGAAAATATTTGCAAAAACATATCTGATAAAGGACTGTTATCCAAAATATACAAAGAACTCCTGAAACATGACAAGTGGGTATAACAACATACAACCTCTAAAATTCTTGGAATTTCCAAGAGTTTTAGTGACAAGAGTATCTTGTTATTCATAACTAGCCAATTTCCACCAGTTCTGAGTTTATGCTACTGGGGTGAGTCAGAGTAGGGGTGCTAAGAGAGCTATGACCCAGTGATTAGAGGGTTGGAACATTCAGCTCCACCCATAACCTGGAGGAGGAAAGGGAGGTTAGGGATTGAGCTCTATCACAACCCTCCACAAAGAGATTGGAAGAATTTCTGAGTTGGTAAACACATTAAAATGCTAGGAGGAAAAAAAAAAAAAATGCTAGGAGGGTGTGTGTCCAGAGTGGGTGTGAGAGTTCCACACCCGTCCCATCCCTATAGATTGCCCTAAGCATCTCTCCATTTGTCTGTTCCTGAGCTGTAGCCTTTGTAAGAAATGAGTAAACACAATGGAAGTGTTTTCCTGGGTTCTGTAAACTATTCTAGCAAATTACTAAATGCAAACGGGGTTCATGAGAACCCCTGAATTTGTAGTTGGTTAGGCAAAAGTGTAGGTAGCCTGAGCAACTCATTTGCAGTTGGCATCTGAAGTAAGGGCAGACTTTTGAGTCTGAGCCTTTTTTATCTGTGGCATCTGATACTAACTGTAGGTAGATCATGCCAGAATTTAATCAAATTGTTGGACACCCAGTTGGTCATGGAGAACTAGAGAATTGGAGAATTGATTGGTGTTGGAAAAGACACCATATATCTGGTTTCAGGACAAAAAAAACAACCCTCACAATAAGAAAACAAGTGACTTTCTCCCTGTGGAAGAAAGGAAGAAAGAAAAAAAGAAAGAAAGAAAGAAAGAAAGAAAGAAAGAAAGAAAGAAAGAAAGAAAGAAAGAAAGAAGAAAGAAAGAAAGAAGAAAGAAAGAAAGAAAGAAAGAAAGGAAGAAAGAAAGAAAGAAAGAAAGAAAGAAAGAAAGAAAGAAAGAAAGAAAGAAAAGAAAGAAAGAAAACGCCTGGGTGGCTTGGTGGTTGAGCAGCTGCCTTTGGCTCAGGGCGTGATCCTGGAGTCCTGGGATCGGGTCCCATGTCTGGCTCCCTGCGTGGAGCCTGCTTCTCCCTCTGCCTGTGTCTCTGCCTCTCTCTTTCTGTGTCTCTCATGAATAAATAAATAAAATCTTAAAAAAAAGAAAGAAAAAGAAGAAAGAAAGAAAAGAAGAAAGAAAGAAAGAAAGAAAGAAAGAAAGAAAGAAAGAAAGAAAGAAAGAAAAACAACTGATTTTAAAACACACAAAAGACTTGAATAGGCCCCTCACCAGAAAAAAATATACAGAGGGCAGGCAAGCACAGGCAAAGATGCTCAACATCATATGTCATTATGGAATTACACATTAAAACAACAATGAGATACATTAAATACCTATTATAATGACTAAAATCCCAAACTCTGACAATACCAAATCCTGGCAAAGATGAGGAAGAGGGGAAACTCTCATTTACTGCTTATAGAAATACAAAATGGTACAATTACTTTGGAAGACAGTTTGGCAGTTTCTTACAAAACTAAACCTATTCTTGCCATATAACCCAGTAAACATGCTCCTCGAAATTTACCCAAATGTGGGGCCACCTGGGTGGCTCAGTGATTGAGTGTCTACCTTTGGCTCAGGTCTTGGGACCTGGGATTGAGTCCCTCATCAGGCTCCCCGTGGGGAGCCTGCTTCTCCCTCTGCCTCTGCCTTTTTCTCTGTGTCTCTCATGAATAAATGGGTAAAATCTTAAAAAGGAAATTTACTCAAATGTGTTGAAAATTTATGTTAACACAAAAAGCTGTAGCCACATGTTTATAGCAATTTTTTTTTTAATTTTTATTTATTTATGATAGTCACACAGAGAGAGAGAGAGGCAGAGACACAGGCAGAGGGAGGAGCAGGCTCCATGCACCGGGAGCCCGATGTGGGATTCGATCCCCGGTCTCCAGGATCGCGCCCTGGGCCAAAGACAGGCGCTAAACCGCTGCGCCACCCAGGGATCCCTGTTTATAGCAATTTATTCATAATTGCCCAAATTTGAAAACAACCAAGATATCCAGTAGGTGGATGGGTAGACTGTGGTACATCCAAAGCAATAGCATATTATTCATCACGAAAAAGAAATGAGCTATTAAGCCATGAAAAGGCATGGAGGAAAAAAAAAAAAAAGGCATGGAGGAAAATGAAGTGCATATTACTAGGTAAAAGAAGCCAATCTGAAAAGGCTACATACTGCATGGTTTCGACTATAAGACAGTCTGGAAAAGGCAAAACTAGAGATACTGTAAAAATATCAGTGGTTCCCAGGTGTTGAACCCGCAGAGCACAGAGGATTTTAGGGCAATGAAACTATTCTGTATAGAAGGGTGGATACATCTTGCATATTTGTCCAAATCCACAGAATGTCCAACACCAAGAGTGAACCCCAATGTAAACTATGGACTTTGAGCAACCGTGTGTCAATATGGTTTTATCAATTGTTAACAAATGTACCACCTTAGTGTCAGATAGTGGGGGAGGCTGTCTGTGTGTTAGAGTAGGGAGTATATGGGAATACATTTTCCTCTCAGTTTGGCTGTGAAACTGAAAATGCTCTAGAAAGTGAAGTCTAGGGGTATCCAGGTGGCTCAGTTGGTTGGGCTTCTGACTCTTGGTTTTGGCTCAGGTAGTGATTTTAGGGTCCTGAGATAGAGCCCCATTGTTGGGCTCCACACTCAAGGTGGAGTCTGCATGCCCCTTTCTCTCTCCTCCTCCTCCAGCCCTCTCTATCTCTCATAAATAAGTACAATCTTTTATTTATTTATTTTTAAATATTTTATTTATTTATTCATGAGAGACACAGAGAGAGAGAGAGAGAGGCACAGACACAGGCAGAGGGAGAAGCAGGCTCCATGCAGGGAGCCGGATGTGGGACTCGATCTGGGGTCTCCAGGATTACACCCTGGGCTGAAGGCGGCGCTAAACCGCTGAGCCACCCAGGCTGCCCTAAGTACAATCTTTTAAAAAAGAAAAAAAGAAAAAAACGAAGTCTAGTTTTTGTTTTAAAAAAATAATAACCAAAAAATAATAATAATAATAATAATAATAATAACCAGGGATCCCTGGGTGGCGCAGCGGTTTGGCCCCTGCCTTTGGCCCAGGGCGTGATCCTGGAGACCCGGGATCGAATCCCACGTCGGGCTCCCGGTGCATGGAGCCTGCTTCTCCCTCTGCCTGTGTCTCTGCCTCGCTCTCTGTGTGTGTGTGTGACTATCATAAATAAATAAAAATTTAAAAAATAATAATAATAATAACCAAGAAAGTAATAGATACATATCTTGGAGACATTTCTATATTGGTATTTTGAGTTTTTTCAGTTTATTTGATAGTTTTATGGTATGGGTGTACTAGAATTTCCTTCCAACGGCCTTTTCAGTGTCTTCTAATCTTTTGCAGTTTTTACAAACCACAGTGTTGTAGTGTCTGTCATTTCACATGTGTACATGTGTATTTTTAGGATAAATAAGCATTTGTAATTTCTATAGGTGCCACCAAATCACCTCTATAGAGATTGTATCAATTTATATTCTCTTTTTTAAAGATTTTATTTTTAAGCAATCTCCACACCCAATATGGGGTTCAAACTTACAACATTGAGATCAAGACACAAGCTCTACCTACTGAGTCAGCCAGGCACCCCTCAATTTATATTCTTACCCACAAAATATGAATTTCTGTGTCTGTTTCTCACAACCTCACAACAGAATGTCTTAGCAAATATTTGGATCTTTGCCAATCTGACAGGCTTAAAAAATGTTATTCCAGGTCGTTTTTTAAAAAACTTTTTCATATGAGTAATTTATATTTTCTGCTTTTTTAAATATAGATTTTAATTTTTAGAAGATTAATCCATCTGGAGCAGTGTGAGGAAGATTACTATTTTTCCTTCAATATGATGAAATACCGAGATATTGTCTACTCTTTATTTATTTGAAAGGTTCCCTCTTTCTGGATGCTGTTCTTTTTTGTAGCTGTATTTTTTTATGCCCAATACCAATTTCTTAATGGTTTTTTAACAACTATGGCACCAGACTATGCTTCAGTATCTAACAGGGCAAGACTTTACTTACTCATCTTCCTTTTCTAAAATTGTTTTTCTATTCCTTGTCATTTATTCTACCAAATGAATTTAAGAATCAGTCTGTCAATGTATATAATGAAGTCTCTATAAGAAATGATGAGGATTTATACTGAATTTGTAGGGTGATTTCATGGGATGACTGGATTTCAATTTAGGAATGTGATTTGTCTTTCCACTTCAGCCTTCTTTTCCTTCCTTCACTAATGTTTTCTATTTCTTGTTAAGTTTATTCCTAAAGCACTCTAGCACCTCTTCTACATTTCTATGCCTCTC
Source organism: Canis lupus baileyi (assembly GCF_048164855.1). NCBI lineage: Eukaryota > Metazoa > Chordata > Mammalia > Carnivora > Canidae > Canis > Canis lupus. The sequence goes on from NC_132862.1 coordinate 28,107,007, forward strand.
AATTTGCAAACCCTAAGGCACTCTAGGGACTCTGTTGCTATACTGACTCAGATCTTTTATTTTTTTTTTTAATTAATCTCTATACCCAACTTGGTGCTTGAACTTACAACCCTAAGATCAAGAGTCACATGTTGTACTGAGAGCCAGCCAGGTCCCCCTCAGATCTTTTTTTTATTACATTTTTTTCCCGAACTTTTGCATGGTTATTCCTATTGTGTAGCATAACCCTTTTTAAATTTGTCTTTAATTTTATTTATTTTTTTAAAAAGATTATTTATTTATTTATTTATTCATGACAGACCCACAGAGAGAGGCAGAGACACAGGCAGAGGGAGAAGCAGGCTCCATGTACGGAGCCCGATGTGGGACTTGACCCCGGGACTCCAGGATCATGCCCTGGGCTCAAGGCAGGCACTAAACCGCTGAGCCACCCAGGGATCCCTAATTTCTATTTTTGTAATGAGATGTATCTTATATCTGGTGACTCTCTTTCAAAATGATTTGTATTATTTTTCCTAAATTGACACAAGATTTTGAACAGGAATGAAACCTAAAAAAAAAATTTTTTTTAAGATTATTTATTCATGAGAAACCCCCAGAGAGAGGCAGAGGCATAGGCAGAGGGAGAAGCAGGCTCCCTGCAGGGAACCCAATGCGGACAGGATCTTGGATCCCAGATCACGACCTGAGCTGAAGGCAGGCGCCCAACCGCTGAGCAACCCAGGCATCCTGAAACCTAAAATTTATTATGCAAGAAGAAATACTGTTTGCTGAGTACCTACTACTACTAACAATAGCTAATACTCATTTAGCACAACTATAAGCCACTCTTTCAAGTGTTTTGCATACTTTAATTCCTTTTTTTAAAAGATTTTAGGGCAGCCTGGGTGGCTCAGCAGTTTAAGGGAGCCTTCAGCCCAAGGCCTGATCCTGGAGACCCAGGATCCAGTCCCACATCAGGCTCCCTGCCTGGATGGAGCCTGCTTCTCCCTCTGCCTGTGTCTCTGCCTCTCTCTCTCTCTCTCTGTCTCTCATAAATAAATAAATAAATAAATAAATAAATAAATAAATCAATCTTAAGTAAAATAAAATTAAAAAAATAAAGATTTTATTTTTATTTATTCATGAGAGACACACAGAGAGAGGCAGAGACACAGGCAGAGGGAGAAGCAGGCTCCCTTTGGGGAGCCTGATGTAGGACATGATCCCAGGGGATCATGACCTGAGCCAAAGGCAGATGCTCAACTACTGAGCCACCCAGGTGCCCCCATGCTTTAATTCCTGACAACAGTCCTGTAAGGCAGTTTGTATTATTTTTATTTTATAGATGTATAAGCTAAGTCACAGAGAAGCAACTTGCTCAAAGTCACACAGCTAGAGAGTAGAAGAGCTAGGAGTGATAAACAATTTGGCTCCAGAGGCCTTCTTCTTAACCATTAGGCGATATTCACTACTAGTTGCCAAATCCTGAATTTTATTTATTTTTTTTTAAGATTTATTTATTTATTTGTAAAAGAGAGAGAGCATGAGGAAGGGGAAGAGCAGAGGCAGAGGGAAAAGCAGACTCCCTGCTGAACAGGGAGCCTAACACGGGGCTGGATCCCAGGACCCCAAGATCATGACCTGAGTAGAAATCATATGCTTAACCGACTGAGCCACCGAAGTGCCCCAAAATATTGAATTTTAAATGTATTATTTCATTTTTAAAAAGACTTTCTTTGAGAGAAAGAGTGAATGAGTGGAGGCAGGGGGAAGGGCAGAGGAGAGGGAGAAGCAGACTCCCTGCTGAGTGGGGAGCCTGAGGTGGGACTCCATTCCAGGACTCTGAGATCACGACCTGAGCTGAAGGCAGACACTTCAGTGGCTGAGCGACCCAGGTCCCCATATTATTTCATTTTTAATCTTTTTTTTTCATTTTTAATCTATATAGCTCCATCAGATTAAAAACTGTTAAACTCATTTTATATATGGGGAAATTTAGACTAAGAGAAATTAAGGAACATGCCCACAGTCACACTCCAGTCCTGGAGTTATTGGTAATCCGAAGTCAACCTGCTTTTCTTTGCTCTTTGGTACATCTCATTTTGTCTACAAAACTATCTTTTTATGTAGCCATTAATTTGTTCTTTAGTCAAAGGTTAATAAATCTTGCAATCACAGCTTCGGTGGAGGATGGGGTAATCAGAGATAACGTACTGACACATACCCTTTCAGTCAAAGCAAATGACCTGATATTTTATTTAATCCATGAGGCTCTTTAACAGGGAAATGTATTATTTTCTTTGTACTTCTAGAAAATGGCACAGAGGCCCTTTTTTCATTTCAGCATCTGGAAGGGCAGAGCTCACACTCTCACATAAAATAACTAGCAGGCTTTTCTCTTCAGTATACTATTAAACGCTATTAATTTAATATTTCTCACTCATTTGTAATAGAACAGGCACTATGCTAAGAGCTGGGCTAGAATGGTGAACAGAACAGACATGGTCTCTACCCTTATGGGAGCTTCTGTTCTAATGGGGAGGCATATATTAAGAAATAAATTATGAAGTGTGATCGTTGTTCTGATGAGAAATACAAAGTGATTCGAGAGTGTGTACCAGAGAACAGGTCTAGTCTTGGTGTGTGTTGGAGAGGGTATGAAAGACAAGTTCTTCAGGAAGCAAAATTTGAGCCAAGATATGCAGAAAAGGTGATCAAAGAGATGCTCAAGGGACTGAGAGGACTCCAAAAAGCCCAAAGAATTGGTGAGAGAGGAGAACATCACATGTGAAGGAGGAAGAAGCAAGTGTGACCCAGAGAGCATGCAGGGCTCTGTGGCACTTCAAGACATTTTGTTCTTTGGCCCCAAACTAATAGGAATCCTTTGAAGAGTTTCAGCAGTTTCTATTCATAACACTTTTGACAACGATGGAGTTTTTCTCATCCTGCCACCAAATACATGGTGTCTTCTAATACCACTTCTTCAACAATCTGACACCAACTGGATGTGCAACAATTCATTTCATCACTGACATTGTCTACCTGGAATTAGCATCAGCTTCCACAGATTAAAGGACTTCGTCCCCAGATGTCTGCTTCCACCACAGACACGATTACAAGTCTGGGTCACTCTTCTGACTGGCTGACCAGCTATGAATGGTAGGTTCCCACAACCCCCTCTTCGGGTTTGATAATTAGCTAGAATGATTCACAGAGCTCAGGAAAAGGGCTTTGCTTACTTATTATTGGCTTCTTATAAAAGTTAGAACTCAGGGGTCCCTGGCTGGCTCGGTTGGTGGAGCATGCAACCCTTGGTCTTGGGGTTGTTGGACATTACTTTAACATTTTAAAAGGGTGCCTGGGTGGCTCAGTTGGTTAAGCATCTGATCTCACCTTAGGTCTCGATCTCAGGGTCATGAGTTCAAGCCTTGCGTTGGGCTTCAAAAAAAAAAAAAGCCCTTTTTTTATTACTAAAAAAAAAAAATAAATAAACTTTAGGGGTGCCTGGGTAACTCAGTTGGAAAAGCACATGACTCTCAACACCAAGATCATGAGTTCAAGCCCCCTTTTGGGTGTAGAGATTACTAAAAAAAGTTAGAACTCAGAGCTAGCCAAATGGAAGAGATGCACAGGGCAAAGTGTGGGGGAGGACCTTGGCGGTTCCATGCCCTCGGTTGGGGATGCTCATCGACCCAGAGGTTCTCTTAGAGGTTTCACTGTGCAGGCATAATTGATGAAATCACCCAGCATGGGTGACTGAACTCACTCTCTGGCCCATCTCCCCTCCCTGGAGCTTGAGAGGGGAGCTGGAAGATCCAACTCTTTAACCACAGGGTTTGGTCTTTCTGGTGAGCAGCCACCATCCTGAGTAGCTAGGACCTCCCGGCCTCCAGTCACCTCAACAGCATATGAAAGACACTGTCATCACTCTAGAGATTGCAAGGGTTTTACGAGCTGTATACTAGGAACTGGGGACAAAGACTAAATATTTATCTTTTATAGCACCTTGGGTTTTCAGTGGAAGGATATGCTCAGGTTTTTGTTTTTGAAAATAGCCCTGGAAAATGGTATGGAAAATGGATTGGGGGGAGATAAATCAATGTGAGTGTTGATGGAAGCTCGATCCAGGGGATGGAGGAAGAGAGAGAGAAGAGCATACACAAGGGATATGAAAGTACAATAAATAGCAGGATGGGGGTGTGTCTTGGATGTGGAAGGTGAATCAGGAAGAGGCATGTCAGGGATAGCTCCTTGGGGTCTGTCTGTGCAGCTGGAAGAATAGGGATGAACGAGTCATGAGGTAAGAACTGGAGGAGGAGTAGGGCTAGAGTGAAAGTGTGTGAATTCAGTGTGCAGCACGTTCTATTAAAGGTGATTTTGAGACATTCAAGTGGAGATGTCAAATAAGCAGCTGGAGATATTCATTCACAGCAACGATATGCTTCCAGATAGCTCTGGCTACAGATATTCATAAGATCACCCAGGGACATAATACAAAGTGAGAAAAGCCAGACACTGAAGCACAGGCTGATTACCTAGTTCAGGAATTTGACCAAATTGTCCTCTCTTCCAGTCTTATCATTTGGTCCCTAATAGATACTGTATAAATGTTTTAAGAATAATATTTAAAAAATATTTTGGGGGCCCCTGGGTGACTCAGTCAGTTAAGCATCTGCCTTTGGCTCAGGTCATGATCCTGGGGTCCTGGGATTGAGCCCCATTTGGTCTCCCTGCTTGGGAGGGAGCCTGCTTCTCCTCACTGTCTCTTGCTTGTGTTCTCTCTCTCTCTCTTAGATAAATAAATGAAATATTAAAAAATAAATTAATTAAATAAAAATATTTGCAATGATTATTGGGGCGTCATCCTGGGCTGTCATAAGAGCAAGTAAATTATCACTTGTATACCTATCTCTCTTATTCCCTCTCAATTCTACAATTTTAGGGAGTAGAAAAGAGATAATGCCAGGAATTGTGGTGTTTTTTTGGTGTTTGGTTATAGCACAGTAGAAGAGAATCCTGACCAATATCAGACCACTAAGTTCCACTGCCATTTCCTCTGGGAAAACCTTTCCTTGGGGACGCTTGGGTGGCTCAGAGGTTGAGCATGTGCCTTCAGCTCAGGGCGTGATCCCGGGGTTCTGGGATCGAAGTCCCACATTGGGCTCCCTTGCATGGAGCCTGCTTCTCCCTCTGTCTATGTTTCTACCTCTCTCTCTGTGTCTCTCATGAATAAATAAATAAAATCTGAAAGAAAAAGAAAGAAAGAAAGAAAGAAAGAAAGAAAGAAAGAAAGAAAGAAAGAAAGAAACTGTCTGTCCTTTCCAACTCTTTTATGATTTGTAGGCTCAGTTTCAAATGTGTATGTGTGTGTGCATGTGTGTGTGGCGTGCCCCACCACCCCCAACACCAAGCAGTTTTTAGACAGCACCAGGGTATTCAAGAATTCAGTTTAATTCTGACTGTATCTACCTAGAAGTTGCTTCAGTCTTTGCAGGTTAATGGTTTGCTCCTACAGGGGGCAGCTGGCTGGCTATTAGGTAGGCATGTGACTCTTGATCTTGGGACTTTACGTTCTAAGCCCCACAATGGGTATAGAGATTACCTAAAAAGGAAATCTTAAAAAAAAAGCGTTCAGTCCTACCAGACTTCACCCCCACTTCAGACACCAGTCTCAAACCCTAGGCTGTTACCTATGCTTCGGAGCAACCAGCTATAGATTGGAGGTTACAACTACCTCCTCCTTATGTTCCATTAATTTGCTAGAGCAGCTCATAGAACTCAGGGAAACATATACCTATACCTATATTTATCAGTTTATTAAAAGGAGATAATAGGGGCGCCTGAGTGCCTTAGTCGGTTAAGCATCTACCTTCGCTCAGGGATCCTGGGATGGAGCCCCACATTGAGATCCCTGCTCAGCGGGGAGTTTGCTCCTCCCTGTCTCTGCCTGCTGCTCCCCCTGCTTGTGCTCTTCAAATAAGTAAAGGAAAAAAAATCCAATTTCTTTCATATCTTTTCATGGCTTGATAGCTCACTTCTTTTTAGCATTAAATAATATTCCATTGTTTAGAAGTACCATTGTTGACTTATCCACCCACCTACTGAAGAACATCTTGGTTACTTACGAGTTTTGGCAATCATGAATAAAGCCACCATAAATATCCATGTGTGGCTTTTTTATATGGACATAAAATTTCATTTATTTGGGTAAATGTCAAACAGTGTGAGTGTTGGATTGCATGGTAAGAGTATGTTTAGTTTTGTAAGAAACTGCCAAACTATTTTCCAAAGTGATAGTACCATTTTGCATTCCCACCAGGAAGGAATGAGAGCTCCTGTTGCTCCACATGCTTGCCAGCTCCACTACGTACTATTTGAGTGGCAAAAATACCTTAAATTTTTTTTCTACATAAATAGATTTATTGGTAAAGTGATGTAAAGCGGTTCAGAGGTAAATTACTTGGGAGTTTCCTTTGTAAGTGAGCCACAAACTTGAATTTCCAAAACTTTGTGAAAATTAGATTTATTTTTTTAAAGATTTTATTTATTTATTCATGAGAGATACAGAGAGAGAGGCAGAGGGAGAAGCAGGCTCCATGCAGGGAGCCTGAGGCGGGACTCAATCCCAGGACCCCGGGATCACAACGTGAGCCAAAGGCAGATACTCAACCACTGAGCCACCCAGGCGTCCCGAAAAATAGATTTAGAAATAAAATGTAGTTTAATTGATTTGGCTCCAACTAGTATGTGAAAATACTTTTTATTCTTATAACAAACATAATGTTGACAGATTAAGAAGGACAAGCAAGAACTAGGTTTTGAGTATACCTGTAGATGGAATAATGAAACATTTAAAGGAACATTTTGGGAAGTTTATTAGTCATTGTGGATTAAATGACAATGATTTGTTGGTCTACATCATTTGGGAAAAAATAGGACATTAGGTCGCTAATGTTTGCCTATTTGTAAGATGAGCCCAAGTCATAAGTTATGTCTACAATGCTGTCCTTACTCACTTGAAATGCCCTTTAATATCCTAGCAGGAAAGCTCCTATTCAATTACTTAAGAACATTTAAACTTCATAAATTATGAGCTGTTTGAACAGGTTGATTCAATTAAGCATATAAAAAAAAACCCATATAGCTATTGTCATAAAATTCCTTAAGATTATGTAAAAGCCACATGATCTTCCTGAGGTAGGACTGAAACACAAGCAGAGCTGTTTTCTTTCTACTGTGTGTTATTAAGTTTAATTGCTTCATTCTCGTGATTGCTTTTGAAAGAGAAGGAATCAATCAAGCTTTCACCAAAAGCGGATGCCATTGCATTATGTATGAGGTTGGCAAGGGAAGAGAGACCTGTGACCTAGAAGGAAATCAGGATCTAAAGCACTTACAAATGAGAGGCTCTCATGTGTCCACGTCTCCTTTGTCAAGGGCCATGCTGCCTTTGAACATGAACTTCAACATTATTCACTTCATATAAGTTTCTTGAGTTTTTTCTCTAAGGGCAGTCCCTTGAATGTGAAGATGATGCTACTGATACATGACAAAAATATAAAGACACACTTTCCCCAAGAGTGTTGAAAAGACCCTGTCTACACCGCCTCCTCATAGTCACTTGGGAATTCACAGCATTCCTTTTTGAGATGGCAAAGCAGGATTAAGAGTTGATGATGGAAGAAACTTATCCTCTGAAACTCCTAACTCCTGGGGGCAGGCTCTTAGTCTCATTCGTACTGGCTCCCAACAAGCTGAGTGAATTGGCCTAGATTCTTTTTTTTTTTTTTTTTCAGCTTGTTTTTTTAAAAATATTCTCTACACCAAATGTGGGGCTCAAACTCACAGCTCCAAGATCAAGTGTTACATGCTCTACCGACTAAGCCAGCCAGGTGCCCCTGCCATCGATGGAGTTTTAAAACCATGTTAGAACTCATCTTACCTCCAGCATAGTCCAGAGCAGTTTCTTACTTTGAAATCCATCCCATTCAACCTGCCAGCAAGACAGGATACATTAATGTGTCATTTGTCATCTTTGCAGGCACAGTTCAGCAGCCAGCAGAAACTTCAGCTGTGAAAGACAGGATATCTTAGGTGGAGGTGAATCTCTGGAGGAAAAATAAAGAATTTGGTAGAAAAATCATCTTTTATTTTTTAAAAGATTTATTTATTTAAGTGTGCACACGCACACGAGAGAGAGAGAGAGAGAGAGAGAGAGAGAGAGAGAGAGAGGAAGAGAATCTAAAGCAGACTCCCTGCTGAGTGCAGAGCTCCACACAGGGCTCAATGCCATGACTCTGAGATCATGACGTGAGCAGAAACCAAGAGCAGAAATCAAAGTTGGAGGCCTCACCGACTGAGCCATCCAGGTATTCTGAGAAAGCATTTTTAAAGGTTTTTTTTTTTTAATTTTTTTAATTTTTATTTATTTATGATAGGCACACAGTGAGAGAGAGAGAGGCAGAGACACAGGCAGAGGGAGAAGCAGGCTCCATGCACCGGGAGCCCGACGTGGGATTCAATCCCGGGTCTCCAGGATCGCGCCCTGGGCCAAAGGCAGGCGCCAAACCGCTGCGCCACCCAGGGATCCCGAGAAAGCATTTTTTAATGGAAATTTCTCTAGAGAAATCACATAGTCTACTGACTTGACCGAGATCTGACTCTAATCTTTACACTTCCATGGAAGCCACATGTCACTAACAAACAACTGAAAATGCATTTTTGTATAAAAGAGGCATCTTTGAAAAAAAAGAAAAAGAGGCATCTTTGCGGGGGGAGGGGGCAGGCACCTGGGTGGCTCAGTGGTTGAGCATCTGCCTTTGGCATCATCCCAGAGTCCTGGGATTGAGTCCCACACCGGGCTCCCCACAGGGAGTCTGCTTCTACCTCTGCCTTTGTCTCTGCCTTTATCTCTCATGAATAAATAAATAAAATCTTAAAAAAAAGGCATTTTTTTCTTAAGTGTCTAGTTCCACCCCCCCCCTTTTTTTTTTAATATTTATTTGAGAGAGAGAGAGAGAGAGAGAGAGTGCATGGAAGAGGCAGAGGGAGAAGTAGAGCAGGGAACCTGATGTGGGACCTGATTGCAGAATCGACTGAACCACCCAGGTACACACCCCCCTCCATTAATATTTAAAGCACGTGTTTAATGTCAGCTGTCACCAGTGCTTTAACAGATTTTGGTCATCATTTGAGTCCACTTTTTTATGCCAGGTAAGCATGTTGCTAGAACAGAAGGATAGGAGCAAGTGCTGGGTGGGGAGCTCCTCCTGCAATTCCGCTGAAAAATCTATTATTAATATCACATTAACAGCTCAGCATTTGGTTAATCTCTTAATTAGAAGGCACTAGGTGTTAAAGACAAGCTGACCCAAATAAGGTTGGCTGTCAGGTGCTGAATTATCTGCATCCACATGCTACAGAATTTCCCAGTGGTTGTCTCTGCTGGCTCGCGGGGTCTCTGCCAGTAAAGCGAGAAAGGCTTGTATGCTTCTGGTGCCACTCAGAAGGCAAGGGCAAGGGGAAGAATCTGTGGAGTGTGAGAGACTTCAGCAGTGCTGCGGGAGAGCAGTAAGGTTCCAAACAGATACCCTGCCTCTGGGGTCAGATGTCTTACTTGTTTTCTGAAGTCAGTAGAAGCATCAAAACTTGGGAACATGCCCTTTCTCTCTGTCCCATTTTTAGGAAGATGTGGAGGAGGACCTTTATTTTTTATTTTTATTTTTTTTAAATTTTATTTATATATTCATTAGAGACAGAGAGGCAGAGACATAGGCAAAGGGAGAAGCAGTCTCCATGCAGGGAGCCTGATGTGGGACTCGATCCCAGGACCCCAGGATCACACCCAAGCCAAAGGCAGATGTGCAACCCCCGAGCCAGCCAGGCGCCCCTAGAGGAAGACCTTTAGAAAGGATTCATTCTCCTTCTCTCTCTCTCTCTCTTTTAAAATATTTTATTTATTTATTTTAGGTGAGGGGAGGAACAGAGGGAGAGGAACTAGCAGACTCTGTTGAGTGCGGAGCCAGATGCGGGGCTCGACCTCACAACCCTGAGATCTTGACCTGAGCCAAAACCGAGAAGAGAGTCGGATGCTCAAACAACTGAGCCACCCGGGTGCCCCGCAAGAGTTCTCTTTTGCATGATTTTATATTGAACTGAATAAGTAAACTGAGCAACCAAGTTCCCCACAAAAACTTGCATACTACAGTTTGAGTCTTGTGTTACCATCACTTGTAACGAATGATCATGGATCAAGTGGCTTGCCAGGCATCCATTTGTCAGCCACAGTTCTCTAGGTCAGAAGTCCTGGGAGGCTTCAGGCCCAAATCAAGGGATCGGCCGGGCTGTGCTCTGATCTGGAGGCCCCAAGGAAGATTCTCTTTCCAGCTCTCTCAGATTGTTCACAGAATTCAGGTCCTTGCAGTTGTGGGACAAAGGGCCCCACTTCCTTGCTGGCTGTCAGCCAGGGGCTATACCAGTCTTGGAGGCCCTCTCTCCCTTCAAACCAGCAACTTGTGGCATCCATTCCTTGAGTTGTTGATCCCCCTGCCTTCTCGTGCTTCCTGATGGAGACATCTCTGTGATTTTAAAGGGCCCATTAGGGGGATTAGGTGCATCTGGATAATCCCCTGTTTCCATTTAGTGTAATCTGATCACAGGAGGGATGGCTCATCCCAGTCAGAACTCCAACCCATACTCAGAGGGGAGGGGGTGATCCTGGGGCGAGGTTCATGGCCGGTCCTAGAATTCTCCCTCCCCTAAGTGTCAAAACCTATTCTCTCTCAAAGGATGGTAAAGAGAAGAGACCAGTCAGGCACACCTTGCAGGGCATCAGTCCAGTACCTCCTTTTCAATCTTCTTGCTGTGAGGACTAGAAAAGGCGAGATGGATTATCTTGCCGGCCTAGGTGAAATACTCTACCTGGGGCTGAAGAGGCTGGTGGGTCTCATCTTCCCACTTGCTTGTGTTCCTCTCTTAAAACCAGGTCAGACTTTCAGAAAGTGAATGTATTTCCTGTTATTCTCTTTTCCCATCTGTGAGATCCCGCATTCCCGCATGTCCCTTGGGGGACAGGGAGAGAATAAAAATTTTTTTAAAGATTTTATTTATTTATTCATGAGACAGAGAGAGAGAGAGAGAGAGAGAAAGGCAGAGACACAGGCAGAGGAAGAAGCAGGCTCCATGCAGGGAGTCCGATGCGGGACTCGATCCTGGGACTCCAGGATCACACCCTGGGCCAAAGGCAGGCGCTCAACTGCTGAGCCACCCAGGCATCCCAAGAATAAAATTTGATTATTAAAAACCAGCAAACATTTATTACATACTTACTCATTCAGCGAAGCTTTACTATGTGCGAAGCACTCTGAGAAGTGCTGGGGATCGAGTGGTGACACGTGCAGCCACTGACCTCCCGAGGGTACTAAACGCAGTGATAGGGAGAAGCTAAAGCTGTGAGGGACATAAAAGAGGAATGTGTCATCCCCAGAGGGATGATGCAATCACAATATTCTTCTAGAGGTAGTGAGGTCTAGGGTGATGCAAGGGTAAGTGGGAATTTCTTAGATGAAGGCGAAGTGTGTGTGAGTGAGTGCTCGGGTGCCCACAGGGAGATTGTCGCCAGTAGAGGGAACAGCATGGCTTTGTGGTCAGCTTGGATCCCCATAGCCCATGAAGCATGAGCAAACCTAAGATTTGAGGTGACAAGGTAGTCAGAGATGTGTGGTAATTAAGTGCACAGACTCTGAAGCCTTTGCCTTTTTTTCTTTTTTGGAGGGAGAGGGTAGAAGAAGGCTGCGGAGAGAGAGAATCTCAAGCCGACTCCACCCAGCCCAGAGCCTGACTTGGGGCTTAATCTCAAAACCCTGAGATCACGACCTGAGCCGTATCAAAATGTGGATGCTTAATTGCCTGAGCCATTCAAGCATCTCACCTTCTGTCTTTTTGAAAAGTCGTGGTAAAATACATGTGACAAAAAAATTACCATTTTAGTTATTTAGAAGTGTTCAATTCAGGACCCTGGGTGGCTCAGTGGTTTGGTGCCGCCTTCAGCCCAGGGCGTGATCCTGGAGTCCAGGGATCGAGTCCCATATCAGGCTCCCTGCATGGAGCCTGCTTCTCCTTCCACCTGTGTCTCTACCTCTCTCTGTGTGTGTCTCTCATAAATAAATAAATAAAATCTTAAAAAAAATAAAGGTGTTCAATTCAGTGGCATTAAATACATCTGCAACTACTTAGTGTGCAAACAACACCACCATTGTTACAAACTTTTTCATCACCCAGATGGAAATCCCTGACCAATTAAGTAGTTGCTTCTTATCTCCCCCTCTCCCCAGCCTATGGCAACTGCTTATCTGCATTCCATTTCTGTGGATTTGCCTATTGTGGACATTTCTTATCAATGGAATCATACAATACATGGCCTTTTGTGTCTGCCTTTTTTTCACATCACTTAATTTTTTTAATGAATTAATTTTTTAAGTAATTTCTACATCCAGAGGGAGAGGGGGGCTCAAACTCACAACCCCGAGATCAAGAGTTGTACACTTCACTGACTGAGCCACCAGGTGCCCCACCTCACACAATTGTTTAAGGTTCATCTGTGGTGTAGCACTATTCCATTCCATTTTATGGCTGAATAATATTCCATTGTATGATATATCACAATTTGTTTACCCATTCGCCCACAGATGGATGAATCCAATGATTGTTTCCATCTTTTGGCTTTGTGAATAGTGCTGCCATAAACATTTGTGGACAGGTTCCTCCTCCCCCCGCCCCGGACACCTGTTCTCAATTCTTTTTTTATTTTTATTTTTTAGGATTTTATTTATTTAATCCATGAGACACAGAGAGAGAGAGAGAGACAGAGACAGAGACAGAGACACAGGGAGAAGAAGGCTCCATGCAGGAAGCCTGAGCCAAAGGCAGACGCTCAACTGCTAAGCCACCCAGGCGTCCCTGTTCTCAATTCTTTTGGGTATATACCTAGGAATAGAATTATTGGGGCATGTTTCACTTCTTGAGGAATCACCAAACTTTTGCCACAGCGACAGCACCGTTTTACATTCCCACCAACAATACCTGAGGGTTCCAATTGCTCCACAACCCTGTCTTTTTTTTTTTTTTTTAACCCTGTCTTTTTTGACCCTGGCTATACCACCCACAGTTATTAGACCTTGGCAAGTCCTTAACTTCTCTGTACCTCAGTTCTCTCATCTGTAAAAGGATGAAAACCATGGTGCGTCCTTTGCCAGGTTGCTGTGAGGACTTTTTTTAAAAAAAGATTTTATTTATTTATTTATTTATTTATTTATTTATTTATTTATTTATTCATGAGAGACACAGAGAAAGAGGCAGAGACATAGGGAGAGAGAGAAGCAGGTTCCCTGCAGGGAGCCCCACGCGGGACTCGATCCTAAGACCCCAGGATCACAACCCGAGCCAAAGGCAGATGCTCAACCACTGAGCCACCCAGGTGCTCCTGCTGTGAGGATTACACTTAGTCAATATGTATACATTTTGTTAATATATATATAGGTCAGGGTTTGGCATGAATTGGTTGAACCATGTGAAATTGCCAATTGGCTGCTAATTGGTGTAGAGAAAAGGTAATTTTACGCGACTTAAGCTAATAGCAAGTAGTGTATGGCAGTTTGTTTTAATCAAGTAAGGTCCAGGGAAACATAGTTCATCTTTTGCTTAAGACTAACAGGGCCCTCATTAAAGGGTTTCAAATAGGGCAGTAACATGATGACATACAGCAAATAGATTGAAAGGTTGGTGGGGGAAAATTGGGGGGAAAAAAGGAAGTGAAAGGTAACTGCATGCAGTCAGTTTGGAGGTTGGTGCAGGAATCTGGGTGAGCTGTAACAGTGAAACTAAGTGGATATAATCAAGAGAGCTTTAGAAGGTAAAATGGACAGGGAGGGTGTACTGATCAGATGTGAGCGTATACTGACTGCCTCTGTGGATTTTATTTCTGAAATGCAAATACTCTTACTCAAACATCGTTAGTTCGCTCCATCTCCCTTATCCTGTCAGCAGCCCAAAGCACCATCGTCTCTCAAGCAGCCTGCTGTAATGATCTCCTAATCAATTTTCCATATCGATTATTATTTGCATTCCCAGGTTTTTCTCCATTTTTTTCCCAATCCAATTTCCATATTGCAAAGTGTTATTAAGAAAATACTCAAGGGGGCACCTGGGTGGCTCAGGCAGTTGAGCATCTGCCTTTGGCTCAGGTCGTGATCTCAGGGTCCTGGGATTGAGCCCCTGCATCGGTCTCCCTGCTCAGGAGGTTGTCTGCTTCTCCCTCTCCCTCTGTCACTCTTCTTACCTGTGTGCTCTCTCTCAAATAAATAAACAAAATATTAAAAAAGAAAAAAGAAAGTGCATTGGGGTGCCTGAGCGGCTCATTCGGTTGGGTGTCCTACTCTTGATTTTGGTGGGGCTCCTGATCTCAGGATGCTGGGATCAAGCCCTGCATTGGGTTCCATGCTCAGCATGAAGTCTGCTTGTCCCTCTCCCTCTGCTCCTCCCCCTACTCATGCTCTGTCTCACTCTCTAAAATAAATAATAACAATTTTAAAAAAGTACTTCAGATATACAGGAAAGAAAAAGAATGACGTACATTCATGCATCTAGCTCATATATTAAAACTTAAAAATCCATATGTCTATGTCCCTCTTGTAACCCTCCCCAGACATATTCTTTTCTCCCCATTCCATCTGTAATTAAATGTTACAGATAGAGAGGTAACTACCACCCTGATTTTGGTATTTATCATTTTCTCACACCTGAATGCTTTTACATTTACATGTGTTCATATGTGTTTGCATAGATATTTTCTTGAATATTCTATTGCTTCAGGTAGAAGAAATCACATCGTGTGTATTCTTTTGTCACCGTCCCCCACCCCCACCCCACTTACACCCAAATCAGTGTGAAGTCTTCATGCTGAAACATGTTGTCCTACTGCATTGATTTTCAGTGCAGAGAAATCTTAATTGTATGAGTCTACAGAAATGACAGTTATCTATTCAAAAGGCAAATCCAATCATGTCAATCTCCTGCTTAAAATACCTCAGCAATTTTCTACTGCTCTGAGGCTGAAGACTACAATCAGGCCTGGCTTGATTTCAAGCTCCTTCTAGAGCCAGTGCCTCATCTTAAGCCTCTTGTTTTCCCCTTCTATTTACTAACTCCACTCATTCTTCACATCTCAGCTCAAATTTCCTTCCTTGAGAAAGTCTGCCCCACCATCTCCACCACACCTATAGATCCCTTCTCTTATATGCTTTCATAACACAGCAATGATTTCTCAGGACGCCTGCATGGCTCAGGCAGTTGAGCGTCTGCTTCTTGATTTAGGCTCAGGTCATGATCTCAGGGTCATGGGATGGAGCCCCATGTCAGACTTCCTGCTCAGTGGGGAGTCTGCTTGAGACTCTCTCTCCCTCTCCATCTGTCCCTGCCTCTGCTCTCTCTCAAATGAATAAATAATTCTTTTTTTTTTTTTTAATTTTTATTTTTTTATGATAGTCACAGAGAGAGAGAGAGGCAGAGACACAGGCAGAGGGAGAAGCAGGCTCCATGCACCAGGAGTCCGATGTGGGATTCGATCCCGGGTCTCCAGGATCGTGCCCTGGGCCAAAGGCAGGCGCTAAACCGCTGCGCCACCCAGGGATCCCGAATAAGTAATTCTTAAAAAAAAAAAAACAACCAAAACACAGTAATCTTTTCTTTATAGCACCTACCAGAAAAAATAATCATGATTTAATTAATATTAGTCTCTTCCACACCAAACTTCAAACTCATGGAAGCCATACCTATTTTTGCCCATAATTGCATCTCTAAGAGCCATGCAGAGTGCTTGGCACTTAGTAAGTGTTCAATAAAATTCGGCTAAATGAATGAGAAGAGAAATAGGTACTGGAAGTCTTTTCCTGCCTCGTAGGTATATTCTCCCATTTAATTCTACTAAATTAAAACTTATTAAATACTGCCAAAAGAAAAATTTTCCATGATTTGCTAATCTAGTAGGTTTTCATTCAGTGATGCATGAATTTGGGCAGCATCCAATCTAGCAGATAGAAAGGAGCTCTGAAGAGCCCTAGAATTGAGAGATTTTTATAGACCAAAGTAGAAAAGAACAGGAAATTATACTAGGCTCTTGCTGATTGGTTAAAGCACGACTACTTTGGGGGTGCCCGGCTGGCTCAGTTGGTGTGGTGGCACATGTGACTCTTGATCTCAGAGTTGTTAGTTCAAGACTCACTTTAGGTGTAGAGATTACTTAAAATAAAACCTTCGGAAGAAAAGAAGCAGGATAATTTTCCTTACATGGAGTAAAGGGAACTTTAGCACTGGGCTAGGTAACTGCTGAGCAGCTGAGCGCTCCTTGGTTGACCTGGGCCTCTCCTCCTGCAGAGCTGAGCATAGAAACTTACTAAGTTTCGCTTTCTCGCTAGAGGGCTTAGCATGAGCAACTCCATCGTGGACCTACTTTGCATTATTTTAACTACACATATTCCAGAATTTAATTTTAGACCATGACGGGGTAGCTGGAACTAGACACACCCTCCCTCTGTGAACAACTAGAAAACTGGACAAATTATTTAAAACAACTCTTTCTGACATTGAACAAACACTGCAGGACCGGGATCCCTGAGGGCAGGAAAACAAATGAGGTGAGTCCTACTCTGCCCCAGGGGGTATTTTTCTGGCTGATGGTGCCAGGAGGGAGATCCTAAGGCAGAGATGGCCCTGGACTCAAAAGAAGGAAAAAGAAAAAAGGTCCAAAGAACAGATAAGACAATAGTAAACAAACAGTAAGATGGTGGATTTAAACCATATTGATAATCACATTTAAATGCTGACCATCAGGGACGCCTGGGTGGCTCAGTGGTTGAGCATCTATCTGCCTTTGGCTCAGGGCATGATCCTGGGATCCTCAGATCGAGTCCTGCATTAGGCTCCTAACAGGGAGCCCGCTTCTCCTTCTGCCTATGTCTCTGCCTCTCTCTATGTGTCTCTCATGAATAAATAAATAAAAGCATTAAAAAAAGATTTTATTTATTTGATACAGAGAGATATAGAGAGAGAGAGCACAAGCAGAGGAGCAGCAGGCAGAAGGAGAGGGAGAAGCAGGCTACCTGTCCAGCAGAGAGTCCGATGTGAGGCTCCAATCCAGGGCCCTGGGATTATGACCTGAGCAGAAGGCAGGTTTTTTTTTTTTTTTTTCTCTACAATAGAATTAAATTAGAAATTAATTACAAAAGTTATCCTGAAAACCCCTAAATATCTGATAATTAAACAACATTCTTTTTCTTTTTTTAAATTGGGTCCACACCCAATGTGGGGCTCAAACTCAGGACTCCAAGATCAAGAGTTGCAGGCTCTACCAACTGAGCCAGCCAGACGTTCCAACAGCACACTTTTTCATAAAAGTCAGAGAGGAAGTTGCAAAGGCAATGAGAGAATATTTAGAAATGAAACACAGTATAGCAAACATAATCAACTAAATGGATAAACCTGTAATCAGACTGATTAAAAAAGAGGGACTATACAAATTACCAACATCAGGTATAAAAGAGGGTCATCTCTGAACATACCTGGAGGGCTAATAAGGAAGTAATATGAACAATTTTATACCAATCAATGAAATGAGTAAATCTGTTGAGGACATAAGTTACCAAAATTATCTCAAGAAGAAACGGAAAATTTGAAGAGTCTTATATCTATTAATTGCTTATTTTTAAAAGATTTTTTATTTATTCATTTGAGAGAGAGCGTGAGCAAGAGCATGAGCAGGGGGGAGGGCCCAGAAGGGGTGGGAGAAGCTGACTCCCTATTGAGCAGGGAGCATGATGCAGGGCTCCATCCCAGGACCACTGGGATCATGACCTGAGCTGAAGGCAGATGCTTAGCTGACTGAGCCACCCAGGTACCCCTTCTATCTATTAATTTTTTTTTAATATTTTTATTTTTTTTTTTAATTTTTATTTATCTATGATAGTCACACAGAGAGAGAGGCAGAGACACAGGCAGAGGGAGAAGCAGGCTCCATGCACCGGGACCCTGACATGGGATTCGATCCCGGGTCTCCAGGATCGTGCCCTGGGCCAAAGGCAGGCGCTAAACTGCTGTGCCACCCAGGGATCCCCTTCTATCTATTAATTTTTTTTTTAATTTTTATTTATTTATGATAGTCACAGAGAGAGAGAGAGAGAGAGGCAGAGACACAGGCAGAGGGAGAAGCAGGCTCCATGCACCGGGAGCCTGATGTGGGATTCGATCCCGGGTCTCCAGGATCACGCCCTGGGCCAAAGGCAGGCGCCAAACCGCTGCGCCACCCAGGGATCCCTCTATCTATTAATTAAATGGAATTTATATGTACATATTTTTCCATAAAGTGAACTTCAGTCTTATATGGATTCACTGGTGAATTCCATCAAACATTTAAGGAAGAAATGAAATACCAATTCTTTCAGAAAATAGAGGAAAGAACCCTTCCAACTCATTTTATGAAATCATTATCCACCAATAATGATAAAGTCATTATAGGAAAAGATTAATGTTTCTCATGAAGGATGGACACAAAAATCCTTAACATTAGCCAATCGAATCCTGAAACAGAAATGCAAAGACACAGATTAGCCAAAACAAACTTGAAAATAAAGAACAAAGATGAGAGGTCTGCACTGATTTGAAGACAGTTATCCAGGCAACATGGGACTTGAGAATCTATATGAAAACAAAAACAAAACCCCCAAAATGATTCTGTTAATCAGCTAAGTTCAAGAAATACGGTTTAGGCAACATGGATAGTCAAGCACATTTTAAGGGTTTTCTTTATTTTTACAATATTTTTAGTAATCTCTATACCCAACATGGGCTTGAACTCACCATCCTGAGATCAAGAGGCTCGTGTTCTTCCAACTGAGCCAGCCAGGTGCCTGAGGCACATTTTAAAATTTGATTTTAAACAGTATATTCTTTGGGTTTCACGGACATTTTACAAAGCTGCTAAGTGAACTCTGTCCTTGAGTGCCCTGGACCTTCGTTATTATTTTAGCCTTCACACTGATCCACCTTCCGGTCCTTGCTCCCTTCTGCCTCCAATCCTCATATTTATATTCTTATTATTGTTTCCAGAGTTTTACCTTCTTTACTTCCTTTTTCTTTTGGATTTCTTCTACTTTTTATTTTATTTTATTTTTTTTTTAATTTCTTCTACTTTTGTAAAAGGAGGTAAAGGGACCAGAGTTCCTACATTGTTTCCACAAAGTGTATGTGTTGATACTCCTCTTGGTTCAGTCACAGTAATCTTATGAGAATGGATTACTGTCACTTTGAAAGCAACCACAGACCTGTAAGTTTCCTGGAACGCTGGCCCAGATACTTAAGGTCGAAGCCTAGAGCCTCTTCAGACCTGAGGATTTGGGAACAAGATAGATTCGTGCTATTATCTTTTAAGAATTTGGTTAGTGTTGATTTAAAAATATAACTGCACAATGTCTATACTATGTCTTAAGAGGCGTCCCATCAGCAATCAAACTTTTTTTTTATATAAATTTTTATTTATGACAGTCACAGAGAGAGAGAGAGAGAGAGGCAGAGACACAGGCAGAGGGAGAAGCAGGCTCCATGCACCGGGAGCCCGATGTGGGATTCGATCCTGGGACTCCAGGATCGCGCCCTGGGCCAAAGGCAGGCGCCAAACCGCTGCGCCACCCAGGGATCCCCCATCAGCAATCAAATAAACCAAATCACTTGAAACTCCAAGGAGAACCTACCCTTTATGTTGCTGTTCCTGAGATTTCCTTGGAGATGATACACTGTGAAAACCCACTGGACCAATTTACAAATAACTTTCTACTTAGTGTCCTCAGCCATGACTTCTTTTTGGCACACTGATTAGCTTTCCTCTGAATCAGGTTCCTCACGATTTTGATCTGAGCCTGTCCCTGTAGTAATTACCACCTGGCTTCACTGACTAAGCTTTGGTCAGGCAACGGAGGGTGTGCTGGAGTTTGTCCTCTTAGAAGTAAAGTGAAACGTAACAGACCGCAAGTAACAGTATTTTCCAAAACGATTTATTTATGGTTCTTTATACTTGGCTTTGAGTCAATCTTGAGAACGTTTTATGGCTAAGACTTGGAGGTCACTTGGGGGCAGGAGGCCTCCTCAAGGTGCTCTTAACAGACTAGTTTATCTCCTGTTTCAGGTCCAATGAGAACTCGAAAATGGAAATTTATGTTCTGTTCTTTTTTTTATTATTATTTTTAAAATCTTTATTTATTTATGATAGTCACAGAGAGAGAGAGAGGCAGAGACACAGGCAGAGGGAGAAGCAGGCTCCATGCACCGGGAGCCCGACGTGGGATTCGATCCCGGGTCTCCAGGATCGCGCCCTGGGCCAAAGGCAGGTGCCAAACCGCTGCGCCACCCAGGGATCCTTATCTTCTGTTCTTTATTCTAAAACTAAGATGTGATTACCTGCCAAAGAAATTTCAGAGAATGTAGAATCTTTAAAGAATTTCCAGAATTAACATTACCATGCATATCAGGTTTTTCTGTGAGTATATAGTATCCTTATCTTTTTAGCAGAATGGGATCTTGTGAAACACATCATGCTCTTTTTACTAAATATACAGTGAACAGGATTACTGCACGATAAGTGGCTGCATAGTAGGGGTATTCTCTATTTTATTTAATCAATTCCCTAACAATAACAAACAACAATAACAACAAATCAATTTCGTACAGGTGGACGTGTAGGTCGTGGAGTATTTTTTGCAACTTGGCTCATTTATTTAACATTCACTTCAACTCCCTTTCACTGACTGCCCTGCTCTATTTTAAAAACAGGAAAGATAAACACATGCTTTCCCAGACACCCTTACGGGTCAGGTGGCCATATCATTTGGTTCTGGCCAATGAGATAGAAATGGAAGAGGTTGATACCACCTTCTGGGCTTCCTGCTTTGGACGTGGCCCACTTGAGGTAGTCACTACTCATGGCAGGGCAGGAAGAGGGGAATCGGACTCCCTCGCTGCCCTCCTGCCATGGGCTCCCTGCTGTCTGGTTGCTTATGGCATGAGATGAATTATTGAAAGCATTTATGAAACAAACGTTCAAGTGCCTCTGGATGCTCACGAGACTAGATTATTTCTCTAAAATATTCTCCCAGAAGTAGCATTGCTGGGTCAAAGCGTATGTGTCTTTAATGCTTCGTGTGAAAGCCTTTATCAACTGACACTCTCAACAACCCTATGTGAGTATATCATTTTCCCCCACCCTGCTAACTGTGGATATTATCACTTTTTAAAAAGAATCACAGCTTCATTGAGGTATCACTGATATACAAAGAAGTGAATGTATTTAATAGGCATAGTTTGATGAGTTTGGACATATGAACACCTGTGAAACCATCATCAATCAAAGTAATAAAGATACCTAATACCTCCCAGTGTCCTTGTGTCCTTGTTTTTTGTGTTTTGCTTTTTTTAGATTTTGTCTGACAGAGAGAGAGAGAGAGAGAGAGAAAGAGAGAGAGAGCAAGCGCACACACAGCGAGGGGAGCAGGAGAGGGAGAAGCATGCTCCTCACTAGGCAGGGAGCCCGACAAGGGGCTCGATCTCAGGACTCCAGGATCATGACCTGAGCCAAAGGTGGACATTTTACCAACTGAGTCATCCAGGCGCCCCACATCATGTTTTTTTTGTGTGTGCATGGTAGGAATACCTAACATGAGGTCTACCCTCAAACTTTTTTCCAGCTTTATAGAGATATAATTGACATAAAACACTGTAAGTTTATCTTCTAAATTTTGAAGTGAATAATATCATATTGCATTATCATTTTTTGGGACATGATTTCTGAACTATTGAGTAAAAAAGGATTTTTCATTGTTTTAATTTGTATGTCTTTTATTATCACTTTTAAGGAGCATCTGTCCATGTTTATTGAGTGCTTGTGTCTCTTTTATAAATTTCAAGATACATCAGGGCCTTCCTAGAAGACTTTGCTTCCCTTCTCCTTGTTCTTGGACAATTTCAGGGGATATGGCTAGGGGCCAATTTGTTTGAAATGCTAGCAACTCCCATTAAGTCCCTGTCACTTTCCAGTAGGGTCTTATAGGCATGAGCTCTGTCTCAGGCCTGCTCTTCCAGTTTGCAGATGCCTCTACAACCCCAACACAAGGATCTAGGTGAGATATATTACTTCTTTTTTTATTTTAAATTTAAAAAAATATTTATTTACTTATTTATTTATTTGAGAGAGAGAGAGAGAGGGAAGGAGAGACAGAGAGAAAGAGAGACAGCAAGGGCTAGGATGGACAGAAAATCTGAAGTAGACTCTCCGCTGAGAATGGTGCATAGCACAGGGCTCAATCTCATGACCCTGAGATCAGGACCTGAGCTGAAATCAAGAGTCTGATGCTTTACTGACTGAGCCACCCAGATGCACTAATACATTGCTTCTTAAAAAAAAAAAAACAAAACTCTGCAGATCTTTGAGCATCAGCTTAGGGCACATATCTAGCAAGTTTCTGGACAGCTTTAGTTGCTACTAAAAATACAAAGGAATGAAATCATTCATTTTCCTGTTAGGTAGAAGTGAACAGACTAAGAGGCAGATAGTAATAATTATAGCCTAATAGCAATTTCTTAAAAGTAATACAAATGTCTGTATATAAATCACACATTTTAAGTAATGTGGAAAATATCATGAATTTTTTCGTGGGTGCTCTCCACTGTGACATGGAATAACATGTCTTTGTTTACCCTTTTTTTAAAAAAAAGATTTTATTTTTAAGTAATCTCTATAGCCAATGTAGGGCTGTAAACCACAACCCTGAGATCAAGAGTCACATGCTCTACCATATGAGCCAGCCGAGTGACCCCAATATCCTTTTTATTTATTTATTTAAAAAAATTTATTTTATTTATTCATGAGAGGCAGAGAGAGAGAGAGAGAGAGGCAGAGACACAGGCAGAGGGTGAAGCAGGCTCCAAGCAGGGAGCCTGAAGCAGGACTCAATCCTGGGTCTCCAGGATCATGCCCTGGGCTGAAGGTGGCGCTAAACCGCTGGGCCACTGGGGCTGCCCCCAATATCCTTTTTTTTTTTTTTAAGATTTTATTTATTTATTTATTCATGAGAGACACACAGAGGAGAGAGAGAGGCAGAGATACAGAGGGAGAAGCAGGCCCCATGCAGGGAGCCTGACGTGGGACTTGATTCCGGGACTCCAGGATCACACCCTGGGCCAAAGGCAGGCGCTAAACCGCTGCCAATATCCTTTTTAAATAAAAAGCATTGCTTTCCAGTTTTGTAACTGTCCTCAATATCTGGATTAACAGAAGACAGCTGGATTTTCACATCTTCTTCTTCACTCAATCAGTTGAAATATCCTAGGTCAGACAGCCTTTGGGAAACTCTACTGTTCACTAACGACAGAATAAAAGTGAAAAAGGCAAATAACATCTTAGTGTTATCAACACAGTTTTGAATTTAAGGATCCCCTGGAAAGATCTTGAAAAACTCACCTGTATGCATTCCCAGCTACACCCAGAACAACTCTTGTGACCTCTGAATCTTCTGGGTTCAGCCAATGGGAGCCCAAGAGAGAACTGAGTGATAAGACAGTGAGTGCATTAGGGCATTGACCCCTATAGGGTTGCCTACATTGAGGCTGGCTTTGACTCTTGAAAAAGAGAGTAAGAGCTTCACTGAAGTTAACTCTCTTCTATGGATTCTAGTTACTTCTCCCCTCATCTCTTTGGGCCTTTGTGTGAAACATCTGAGTTACTGAGGGATCTCTCTTAGTTCTTCTGTTCACCTGTGTAAATAACTTAATTTATCCTAATACTCTGTACCACATATAAATGAAACGAAAATTCAAAACAACACAGAGCCTCATTATATGTCAGGGGTTTCTAAGGGGGGGTCCCTGGAACATCAGGATTTGCATGATCTGGGAACTTGTTAGAATTAGAATTCACATTTTTGGGCCACATTCCAGAGTGACTAAATTAGAAATTCTAGGGATGGGGCCCAGGAATCTGTGTTTTAACAAGCCTCTCAGGTGATTTTAATGTATGCTAAATTGAGACCCGATCTGAAAACACTGCTTAAATAAGGTAGTTAGTAGTGCTCTGGTAAATTTAGAAGCTGTAGTTAGATAAAGTTAGCCCTTAGTTAATAAAAGCTAATGGTAGCAAGCTTTTTACGTGGTGCCAGGCATGTGACATACGTCTTTGTAAAGACTCATTTAATCTTTACAACAATTCTAGTGTAATAACTATTAGACCAACTTTGGATTTGTGGAAAAAACTAGGCTTAGAGAGTGTAAAGCACTTTGGCAAAGGACATGTAGAAAGTGGCAGAGCTAGGTTCCAATCCAGACAATCTAGTGCCGGAGTGTGAGCTCCTAACTGCTACACAGTGAGGCCCCACAGTCATATCAAGGGGCTGGAGGGATTCGGGTTTCCTAGCAACAGAGTTGGTGGAAGGTCCCTTTAGCCATCCTGCCAACCTAGGATGATTGCTTGCACGTTTCCCAGCACTGGAGCAACGGAGATGAGCCCTTTCTAGAAAAGAGCTAGAATGAGCGAGTCTTCCTCAAGTAGACTGGATAGGCTTTTCTGAATATAACTAACAGAGGATGTAAGGGACTTTCCAGCAACTTTGTGAGGCACTAAGCTTATGAGAAACAGGGCTCTGGGGTTCTATCCTGTACTTACATGTGTTCCCAGGCATGGATTACATGAAATAGTTCTGCTGTATTCCCTCCCGCTTCTGACCCAGTCTTTCGTTTTAGGTTGACTTTTCATTGTCATTTTATTTATTTTTTAAAAGATTTTTATTTATTCATGAGAGACACACAGAGAGAGAGGCAGAGACATAGGCAGAGGGAGAAGCAGGCTCCCTGCAGGGAGCCCAATGTGGGACTCGATCCCCGGACCCGGGATCACGCTCTGAGCTGAAGGCAGACAACGGCTGAGCCACCCAGGCGTCCCTCATTGTCATTTTAAAATAAAAAAAAATAAAAGTTCCATTTCAAAATTTAAAGTTTCTGCTTTTATTTTTTATTTTTAAGATTTTATTTATTCATTCATGAGAGACACAGAGAGAGAGACAGAGAGAGAGGCAAAGACACAGGCAGAGGGAGAAGCAGGCTCCATGCAGGGAGCCCGATGCCGGACTCGATCCTGGGTCTCCAGGATCACGCCCTGGGCTGCAGGCAGCGCTAAACCCGGCTGCCCTAAAGTTTCTGCTTTTATAATACAAACCAAACACTTCAGAGATTTATTTTTAAATGACGGATGTAATCTGTTTTTCTGGAATAATTCTGGGAAAACTTTCCACATTACTTTAGCATAATAAAAAAGTTGTTTCTGCGTTCAGTTTATTCTCATACATAGCTCGAAATTGTTCAATAGTGAGTTTCTCTGCCATGCACTAAATCTGTATAAAACCATTCCTTTTTTTTTTTTTTTAAGATTTATTTATTCATGAGAGACAGAGAGGCAGAGAGAGAAGCAGAGAGAGAAGCAGGCTCCATGCAGGGAGCCCAACATGGGACTTGATCCCGGGTCTCCAGGATCACGCCCTGGGCTAAAGGCAGCGCTAAACCACTGGGCCACCGGGGCTGCTCTATATAAAACCTTTCTGTGGCTAAAGTGACCAAGTATAGAGACGCCTGGGTGGCTCAGCGGTTGAGCATCTGCCTTCGGTTCAGGGTGTGATCCTAGGATCTGGGATCGAGTCCTGCATCAGGCTCTGTGCAAGGAGCCTGCTTCTCCCTCTGTCTGTCTCTGCCTCTCTGTCTTTCATGAATAAATAATCTTAAAAAACAAACAAACAAAGTGACTAGGTGTGTATAAATCAATACACTTATGAATATTTTAATGGCCAAATAGTCTAGGACAGCATTCTTCTTTTTTTTTTTTAATTTTTATTTATTTATGATAGTCCCACAGAGAGAGAGAGAGAGAGAGAGAGAGAGAGAGAGAGAGGCAGAGACACAGGCAGAGGGAGAAGCAGGCTCCATGCACCGGGAGCCCGACGTGGGATTCGATCCCGGGTCTCTAGGATCGCACCTTGGGCCAAAGGCAGGCGCTACACCGCTGCGCCACCCAGGGATCCCGCATTCTTCAAATTAATACACAGAAACATTTCAAGGGTATGTGGGCAAGGACGACTTCAGTGGACTTGGTATCCAGAACTTTACCTTCCACACAAATTCGTGCCTAAAACATATCATCTCTTTGCCTCCTGAGATCAAGGCTCTTTTTTCACATGAGCTCCTTTCTCCTTCATACATGAAAATCCCACTTCTCTGAATCTTACTCTTATACTCAGAGTGTAAAATCCTCCAGGGTGTGAAAAAGGAACTACAATGGCTGAGTAACAAGATCTCACAGAAATGAATGGGATTAGAAATAATTAAAATAATTAAATTTTATGCATCCTAATTTGTTGTGATCAAGTATCATCAGGTAAGTAAAATGGAAATATAAATTCAAGGAGAAAAAGGAATGATGTAAACTTTCCTATTTAAAAAAAAAGCTTGTAGGGATCCCTGGGTGGCGCAGCGGTTTGGCACCTGCTTTTGGCCCGGGGCGTGATCCTAGAGACCCGGGATCGAATCCCACGTCGGGCTCCCGGTGCATGGAGCCTGCTTCTCCCTCTGCCTGTGTCTCTGCCTCTCTCTCTCTCTCTGTGTGTGACTATCATAAATAAAAAACAAAACAAAAGCTTGTAGGGCACTAGGCTGGCTCTGTGGGTAGAGTATGAGACTTTTGATCTTGGGGTGATGAGTTTGAGCCACACATTGGACATTGAGATTACATATAAAGAAAAAAATATTTATTTTATTATTTTTAAAAGGTTTTATTTATTTATGAGAGAGAGAGAGAGGCAGATACAAAGGCAAGGCAGAAGCAGGCTCCTCATGGGAGCCCCATGTGGGACTCAATCCCAGGACCCCGGGATACCACCTGAGCCAAAGGCAGATGCTCAATCACTGAGCCACCTAGGTGTCCCAAAAAAAAAAATATTTAAAAAAAAGTTGTTTGCATCTTTTAGTTTTTTGAATCTTTGTTTTAGCCCTAGGGGGGTTGCACTGTTTCTGGAGGTACTGCAGTATCAGGAGGTCAATGCATCAAGTGGACAGAACAAGCTCCTGTTTCCATCTCCCTGTTTCTGAAATCCACTTTATATGTTGTCCTTGGGTAGAGGACATATCAGATATTCTGGTGATAACAGAAACTATACTTGATCTTAGCCAAAAGGCCAGGAACGGAGGATTTTTTTTTTTAAAGTACAGCTCTACATTCAAGGTGGGGCTTAAAGTCACAAGCTCTATAGACTAAGCCAGTGGGGTGCCCTGGTTTGCATTTAAAAAAAGAAAAGGATAATGAAACAATCAAAACGGTAGTTTCTGTTAGATACAGGAAAAAAAATGATTTAACAGTTTTATCTTACAAAGTCAAATTGACAGTATGCTAAAAATTGCATCATTTCAACTATCTCAATTTTTGAAAAGCTATAGATGTCAAATTTAAAATATGCAAAGGGAAACATAATTTTTAAAATCCTTTTGTGCATATGCAAACAAAGATGTTTGCAGATTGCTTGTATATGATTAGATGTAATCTTTGACCACCAGGGGAATAGGACTGTCTACTTTCTGTAAGTTGGGGGCAGGTGCACATGGGGGACTTGCACATGGTGTCTGAGTAACCAGCCCAACAGGGTACACGTTAAACTTTGGGGCTTGCTTCTGTGCTGGAGGGTGGCATCCATAACCCTTCACCCACACCTCCACTGCCGACTTGTTAGCCACCCTCCTTACTTCCTGCTCTCCACACACCTCTCCAGTAAGACAGCAGGAGCTGAGAACGGTGAGCTTCAGGTGAGACTGAGAATAGTGATCTTGCTCTTATTTTCGGAGAATAGTCCCCTTTGTTACATCCTGTAACAAGTACCTGTGCTGACCTACTTTTTTTTTTTAAGATTTTATTTATTTATTCATGAGAGACACAGAGAGAGAGAGAGAGAGAGAGAGAGAGAGAGAGAGAGAGAGAGAGGGGCAGAGACACAGGCAGAGGGAGAAGCAGGCTCCATGCAGAGAGCCCGACATGGGACTTGATCCTGGGGTCTCCAGGATCATGCCCTGGGCTGAAGGCGGCGCTAAACCGCTGAGCCACCTGGGCTGCCCTATTATTTATATGTACATGATTTTCATCTGGCTCTCTGAAATGTTGACAAGAGTTATAACTACTCTCCAGTGTTTCGCCCAAATCCCCAGGCTTTCAGGTATTCGAGTATGGGACATTTTTCCTTCTTGAAATAGTTCACAAAATGTTCAAACACATACCACAGACAAAAACCCTCATCAAAAAATCCCAAGGAATAACCAAAGAATAACAGTAAATTTCCCTCCACACACTGATGGAAGATCTGTGACAATAGCTGTATGGTGATTAGAGGTAAATGATGATCTGTAGCCTATTTCCTTCGGAAGACTTTGCAGTGATATCTTTAGTATATGTGCTGCCGAAGCAAGCACTCGCAGTGTTATCTTTAAAGGCAGTATGTATGGGGATCTCTGGGTGGCTAAGTGGTTTAGCGCCTGCCTTCGGCCCAGGGTGTGATCCTGGAGTCCCAGGATTGAGTCCCACATCAGGCTCCCTGCATGGAGCCTGCTTCTCCCTCTGCCTGTGTCTCTGTCTCTCTCTGTGTCTCTCATGAATAAATAAATAAAATCTTAAAAAAAAAATAAAACAAAGGCAATATGTGTAAACATGTGTACATGGATACAGACAGCTAAACATTCTGCTTCCATCTTAACTTCTCTTCTCCTTCCCCTCCTACAATATAGACTGTATCTATTTGCATTTCATTTTGTGTTTCTGTTTGGAGCAGACGAATTTTTATACATCTGCATTTCGAATTAAATTTAAATCCTCTTTACTATAGCATGGGAAAAGAAAAAAAAAGACTGACCAGTGCCAATTTAGTTTCAGCCATTTCATATAGGAATCCAAAAGCATCAAATTTCCTTGTACTCTGGGAACAATATATAGCACGAACAAAAGGTTATAGCGGGAAGAAATGTAATTGATTCTGAAGAGCGTGAACATCTGCAAAGAATGTATTGTAAGAGAAAATGATCTCTGAGGGTCCTACTTCTGATGATGAAACGGTTTCTAGTTCCCCATGTCAGAGAAATAACCCTCTGCTCCACACACCCCTCCTTCAAGCCCAATCCACTGAGCGGAGACAGCAGATGTTTGCAGCTAGTTTCCACAACACAGAAACAAATAGAAATAAGTGCAAGAAGACTTCACGCAACTAAACCTGCCCGATGGTGTTGAGTTTTTCCTCAGAGGAAAAGTGGAACAAACTATATTCCAGTCCAAATTTTGTCATTAAACATAATGGGATTGTGGCCCAGTCAATTTATCTCCCCGGGCCTCATGTTTCTTGAGCTCTCACATGGGAGAGTCGGGCTGGACGGCAGAAAAAGTCTTTTCATGGTGTTGTCTATAGTGGAAAGATTAACAGACTATTGTTCTGTCGAGAAATTCCTTGTGTCTCAGACTTTCTATTTAATTTAATTAATTTATCTGTTTAAAGATTTATTTTTCTCAAGTAATCTCTACACCCAGTGTGGGGCTCGAACTCACAACTCTGAGATCAAGAGTCATATGTTCTACCCACTGAGCCAGCCAGGTACCCCACAGACTTTCCATTTTAGATGGGAAGAGCAAACATTGTAACACAAGTGATTTAAGAACATCAACATTTATTTAACATGATAAAAAAGAAATGAGATATGAACATTTGCATTTAAACAAGAGTAAGTAGCCTTTAATACTTACATGTGCTCATTGTATAATATATACACAATGAACATAATTACATTTGTACACAAACTAAGTACTGGATTTGAAAACCTGCTTATTGCTGTACACAACTATCCCAATTGAAGTATAAGCCCAGTACTTCAAAATACCTACATTTTAAGTTGTATTTTTAAGAAAAAGTAAGCGGTAACATTTGTGTTTAAGCTGACAAGAGTGTGGCAGTAACTGCTGACATTGCAATCTGACTGAGAAATAATTATAGCAGAAAACAGGACATACTTCACTTAGCAATAATAAAATGGCACATTTTAAATATATATATAAAATTTTTACAAATCAAGTGTGAAACAAAGCATTGCAGTAGCCAAAATGGGAAGAAAAAAAAAAGGAAAACAAGCTTCATTGGAAATAACTAAATTTATGTACTGAAAAAGCAAAAAGAAATATAAATCCACCTAAACTTTAGAAACATCAAAATCTAGAAATCAGCAACTAAGTAAGCTCTGGCTGTAGACCACACATTAAAAAAGCACCTTTACTTATGTGCTCTGAAATCATAGCAGCAAGCTGGTGTCAGAACAACCTTGAGATTACGGAGTGTACATATGAGCCATTAAAGCTATTTGGAATAAACATTTTCCAGAAGTGATAAAATGATGCTCTGTGGCCAAAAGCATCAGAACTATGAATTTCATAGATTTAAAATATACTGTACAATATCTTCTCACATTGCTGAAGGTCCATGTCCTTAGCTTTGAATGGTTTCAACAGAAGTTAGTATAGCTGAAAAATAAAGACAGGGAAAATTACTTTTGACACCTGAAAAGTTAATGAGTAACCATTTCCTAAAGTAACTGAGGGTGTTGTTCTACAACAACAGAACTGACAAGCATAGCCATGAAAATCCTAAGACATAATATAACGGAAGGATAATTTCTTGTCATTTCACAGATTTAATTCACAAAGCAAAAAATGCAATTAAATAATTCAGAATTAAAAAAAGGTAGCCGAATTTGTGGCTTAATCCAAAAGATCAACAAAATGAGCGAAGATTTGCATAATTTTGGTAAAATATGTAATAATACACTAAGCCGCCTACACAGCAGCATCAGTTATGAATCTTTCCAAAGTCCTGCCAAAACTACTAAGTCATCAAGATAACATACACAGAGTGAGAAGACATAAAAATAATAACGGGTTGAGTGCCACTAGTTATTCATGGTGGCTGCATGCCAGGAGACTAAAAAATACCGGGTAATAACCGGACACCATTCTAGTATATAATGTCACTGACTCTGAGTGAAAGTAAAACGAAACAAAATCCAATAATAACAACTTAAGGAACCTTTAAATGTACTTGGGTTTTAACTGTAAATACTCTTTATTGTCAAACAACATTCTTTATTATCATTGGTCTGTGTACAAAGAATTGTAACCTGTTTTTGAGCCAAAAGATAATGAGACTAGATTTTAATATATACTTCTCCACTAAGATAGGAAGAGGCCATCTACCAATTCTTTGCACAAGAGGAATAAAATAAGTATGAATTAAATATTATGCTGGTATTATTCTGTCACTAGTGGCAACTGTCACTTCAAACCACAGTAAGTTAAAAGTTTAAATGCATGAGTGACAGAGGCAAGACATAGGTAGACTATAACAAACAGGTGGTTTGTAACTTCAGAAAGGATGTCAATCCTGCATAAACACCAGCTGACAACAGAGCCTCTTCCAGGCTCTATGTAGACATAATATCTCTATCTTTTTAAAAGATTTTATTTATTTATTCATGAGAGACACAGAAAGAGAGGCAGAGACACAGGCAGAGGGAGGAGAAGCAGGCTCCAAGCAAGGAGCCCAATGCAGGACTCAATCCTGGGAACTCCAGGATCATGCCCTGAGCCGAAGGCAGATGCTCAGCCACTGAGCCACCCAGGCGTCCCGTCCCGCTATGTAGACATAATCTCAAATAAAAGTTACAAATATGACAAGACAGACATAAATGCTTCAGGGTGAACAAAAGGACACAGGTTATAGTTGCCACAAAAAAGGTATGAATGGAAGAAGATTTAAGAATATAAGCATTACTGGATACTAAGTATTTGTACTATTTTGAGAATCTAAAAGTCAAAGAATATGTTAGCAATAATGTTTGTAGTATCTCTATGTGTTTTCGCTGTTTATAATAGCTTAAAAGAAACTGGTGGTAA
The DNA here is from genome assembly GCF_048164855.1 of Canis lupus baileyi. NCBI lineage: Eukaryota > Metazoa > Chordata > Mammalia > Carnivora > Canidae > Canis > Canis lupus. Next base: position 28,139,084 of record NC_132862.1, read on the forward strand.
CTCTAAAGTACACAATATTACTGTATCTGGTAGATGGTAAGAGAAACAATGCAGAAAAAGGCATAAATAGCTCTATCTCACAGTTAAAAAAGTATATATCTACAAGTAGAAAAAGGCAAATAAAACTCAGCAACTGTCTATAAAATTGTTAAAAGTAAGATTTTAGGAGATTATTCTCAGTTCTTAAACTTTGGTTGAAGGAACAGCGTTCAAGCAAGGTTTCCTCATTCCCCATTTCCCCACCCACAGCTTTTTTAGTAGTGACCTCCTTTACTTAAAAAAAAAATTTAGTTATTTAGAAATAATTTCTGATAGATCTTAACAATTTAATATTCCATGTAGTTGGCTGTACCACAAACACTCCTTTGTCCTTTAAAATAATTAAACTCCCAATGCGGTAGATACGTTGCACGAACTGTAAAAGACATTACTTGATCAACATGTAATAGCTTCAACAGAATTCTCAGATCCGACTATGGAAAGGAATGCTAAGTGGGAGCACAGCTGCAAAACACCGTGAGGCTTGTCTTGGCAAAGGCCATACCCTCTTAGTTTTGCTGTTTTTACAGATGATGAAATAAGAGACATTTTCTCTAAAATAAGAACATTTTCTCTAAAATGCTGTCACATAGCAAATCACTGCAAGGGCTAATGCTGGAGATCTGAGTTATTGCCCATGGCTCAAATACACAGCCTTCTTGCTCTGCCAACGATCCCTAATGTACAGTCGACAATTAATCTCAGTTTTTGTTCACCAAACCAACACATGAATAAAAATCAAGTTAAAAACTCTAAAGTTAAAGCACAAATGCAAAGGGAACTGACGTACTTTTTCTGAGACTACACACACATGAAATGGGATCCTTCTGTGAGCTGCGGCTGAGTGGCTGGAACTGGTGATGCCGAGGACTCAGGAGATGGGGACAGACTTTTCACTAAAACACACCAAGAGAATGTGAGAAGATAAAAATCTTTAGGACACATCTGGAGAAGGAAATCCTGATGCTGTGATCCCATAAAATAGGAACATATTTCAGGAAGGATTTAATAGTTGTATCTGGGTTCTGTTATTCTCTAAATTGACAACTGATTATTTAGCATGAAATGTCTCTTGAAGACTGATAAAACATTCTTCTTCTTCGTATACCATGAGCTTAAACATTGCGTACAATGTTATATGTCAATTATACCTCAACACAATTGGAAAATTCTTCACCATTTTTTTTTTAAGATTTTATTTATTCATGTGAGACACAGAGACAGAGAGAGGCAGAGACACAGGCAGAGGGAGAAGCAGGCTCCATGCAGGGAGCCTGACGTGGGACTCGATCCTGGGTCTCCAGGATCACACCTTGGGCCGAAGGCGGCGCTAAACCGCTGAGCCACCCAGGCTGCCCCACTATTTATTTATTTATTTATTTAGCCTTTGAGGTTAATTTTTAGGTGTCTATCTACAGATCACTCCTGATGGATCTCATTTTTATTTACTTATTAAAAAAAAAACTTTTTTTTAAAGTAAGCTCTGACCAACATGGGGCTTGAACTCACAACCCCAAGTGCAAGATTCACATGCTCTACCGACTGAGCCAACAGGCACTCCTAGGTCTTACTTTTAAAAGCCTTTCTAGTTCCATGCAGCTAAATACCATCAACAGGGATCCCTGAGTGGCTTAGTGGTTGAGCATCTGCCTTCAGCTAGGGGTGTGATTCTGGGTTCAGGGGTTGAGTCCTGCACAGGGCTCCCTGTACGGAGCTTGCTTCTCCCTCTATAGTGTCTCTGCCTCTCTCATGAATAAATAAATAAAATCTTAAATAAATAAAATCAACAGTTTAAATGTTGTGATTTTATTTATTTTTTCATGAGAGAGGCAGAGACATAGGCAGGCTCCATGCAGGGAGCCCAATGTGGGACTCGATCCCGGGTCTCCAGGATCACGCCCTGGGCTGAAGGTGGGCGCCCAACTGCCGAGCTGCCCAGGTGACATTAAATGTTGTGATTTTAATATACCCACACACTTTATGCAGACATGCCAAAACAGAAACAGAAAGTGGTCAGTGACAATTAAAAAAAAGGTGAGAATTCCTGTGCATGATGCCTTATAAATGATAGAGGCAAAAGAAAAGACAGTGCTTAATATGTTACAAGGAAACATGACTAATCACATAGATTTGCATGCTAGGTGTGTATAAGATCTAGAAAATACACTGCTGGAATCCTGTGTTCTTCCTAAGAAAAACAGTCTCAGATAATTGAATTGCATTGTATTTGCCCTTCTATAAAATGATGGAGAGGAGGATGAAAGGAGGGAGGATTATTTTTGTAAAGATTTTATTTGAGAGAAGGAGTGTGTGCACACACACGAGGAGGGGGAGGGTCAGAGGGAGAGAAACAGATCCCTCCTGAGCAGGGACCTTGACCCCAGGACCTTGGATCATGATCTTGGTTGAAGGCAGACCCTTAACCCACTGAGTCACCCAGGTGCCCCAGGAGGGTGGATTATTAATGGTTTTTTGCTTATGGACTATGAAAACCAATGTTAATAATATGGACTAGTGGTATGATCCCCCTCATCCCCACCCCTTGCCAAATATCATAAAGAAAAAGAGAAAATTAAATCTGTGAAGATTCCAAAAACAAATGAACAAAACAAAACAAACAGGAGGAGTGCCTGGATGGCTCAGTTGGTGAGGCATCTGCTTTAAGGTCATGAAAGCATCTGGCTTTCAGATCCTGGGGTCCTGGGATCAAGCCTTACAAAGGCCTCAGTGCTCAGTGGGGAGCCTGCTTCTCCCTCTCCCTGCTGCTTCCCCTCTCTCTCTCTCAAATAGATAAATAAAATATGTGAAAAACAAAAAAGAAAGTAGCATAGACATTTTTAATATTATTTTTAATTAACATTTTTTTTTTAAATTTTATTTATTTATGATAGTCACACAGAGAGAGAGAGAGGCAGAGACATAGGCAGAGGGAGAAGCAGGCTCCATGCACCAGGAGCCCGACATGGGATTCGATCCTGGGTCTCCAGGATCGCGCCCTGGGCCAAAGGCAGGCGCTAAACCGCTGTGCTACCCAGGGATCCCTAATTAACATTTTTTAGAGAGTGAGAGATGGGGGAGCAGAGAGAGGGGAAGAATCTTTTTTTTTTTTTTCTTTATTTATTTATGATAGTCACAGAGAGAGAGAGAGAGAGAGAGAGAGGCAGAGACACAGGCAGAGGGAGAAGCAGGCTCCATGCACCGGGAGCCCGACGTGGGACTCGATCCTGGGTCTCCAGGATCCTGCCCTGGGCCAAAGGCAGACGCCAAACCGCTGCGCCACCCAGGGATCCCTGAGGGGAAGAATCTTAAGCAGACTTCACGCTCAGCATAGAGCCCAACATGAGGCTCCATCTCACAACCCTAAGATCAATGACCTGAGCCAGACTCAAGAGTCAGATGCTTAACTGACCAAGCCACCCAGGAGCCCCTATCTTTTGACACACTATGGATCATGATCTTCTTTTTTTTAAATTAATTTTTTAAAAAAAGATTTTATTTATTTATTCACAGACCTAGAGAAAGAGGCAGAGACATAGGCAGAGTGGGGAGAAGCAGGCTCCATGCAGAGAGCCTGATGTGGGACTCCATCCTGGAACTCCAGGATCAAGCCCTGAGTTGAAGGCAAATGCTCAATCACTGAGCCACCCAGGTGCCCCGGATCATGATCTTCTATCAAAGAAAAACCCAGATGTGGATTATACCAGGGGTTACAGTAAACAAACCCATTCTACTTAGTTTAGGTATTAAATCTTCTATAGTCTCCAAGGTGGTAGGTTTGTGAAGACTGAGAATCCAGCCTCAGGGAAACAGATGCATTTTCCAAGTTCTGGAATATTTTATTAGAAAAAATTTATGGTATATGTGTTAAGGTTCAGACGAAAAAGAGAGAGAGAAAGAAGTTACCCCCGAGTCGGGAGAGATGTGGTGGATCAAGATAGATGCCACCCCTTCCCAGATGGGGGCAGTGGCAATCTTCCTGAAGGTGCATGTGGGAAGGCAAACTATAAATGCAGAAGTTCAGAGGACACCCCACTGAGAAAAGTATGAAACGTGAAATATCTACCTGCCATCGTTTGACTTTCTCTAGAAGCTTCAGGAGTTTGTTCATAAGAAACAATCGTTTCTTCCTGCTCATGAATACTGTCCTTTATATTTTCTTCAGGGTGGCTTTCTGCTTTATGATTTATGATCTGTGTCTCATCCTGTGGGCTAATGAAAATAGACTGATGTTTTAAAACTTGTTATTACAGAATACAATACATTTTTTTCTTCCAATTTATCATTACGAAAATTTACCATACACGAAAATGCCACCATCTATATTTAGTAACTGCTAACATTTTGCTTTTAATTAATCTCTTTTCTTCTCCTCCCCCCATAGAAGTTTTTAAACACAAAAAAATTAGAGCAAATCATACATGAAACCTGTACACTCAGGCGATCAACGTTGTACCAATTTTGTTTCATTTAAACTCCCAGTCTTCTACTTTCCATACTATTTTAAAGCAGATTTCAGACATATCATTCAATCTGTAAAAACTTCAGTTTGTACTTATAATAATATAATATTTTTTTTTTAATTTTTATTTATTTATGATAGTTACAGAGAGAGAGAGAGGCAGAGACACAGGCAGAGGGAGAAGCAGGCTCCATGCACTGGGAGCCTGATGTGGGATTCGATCCCGGGTCTCCAGGATCGCGCCCTGGGCCAAAGGCAGGCGCCAAACCGCTGCGCCACCCAGGGATCCCAATAATATAATATCTTAATGTCATCAAATATCCAGTCAGTGCTCAGATTTTCTTGATTGGCTCATTATATCATTTTAGAGTTACAAGTTTCAAGCAGATCCAAAGTCGATATATGTATTGTATTTGCCTGACAAGTCTCTTAAAGTTAACTTTATTTATTTATTTTTTAATTTTTATTTATTTATGATAGTCACACAGAGAGAGAGAGAGGCAGAGACACAGGCAGAGGGAGAAGCAGGCTCCATGCACCGGGATCCCGACGTGGGATTCAATCCCGGGTCTTCAGGATCGCGCCCTGGGCCAAAGGCAGGCGCCAAACCGCTGCGCCACCCAGGGATCCCCTTAAAGTTAACTTTAATCCAAAATACCCTATCCCACACAACACATCCTTTTTATTTTTTATTCTTTTTTTAGTTTATAAATTTTTTTTAATTGGTGTTCAATTTGCCAACATATAGAATAACACCCAATGCTCATCCCATCAATTGCTCCCTTCAGTGCCCGTCACCCAGTCACCCCCACCCCCCACCCACTTCCCCTTTATTTTTTAACACTATGTGAAAGAACCTGGTTTTACCCATCCTACATAGTTTACCACATTCTGTATTTTGATGATTATATTGCTCTTATTTTTAATAAAAATGATAGGACTTTGAGGCTTGATTGGATATAGGTTTTGTGGGGAACGGGGAAGATAATATCTTATCAAGTGGGGTTCATGCACTATTGCATTAACAGGTTGTTTCTTTTCGTTATGTTAAAAAAGATCAGTGAGTTCAACGGTTTCTTTTCTTTTTGTTTTTTTTAAAGATTTTATTTATTTATTCATGAGAGATACAGAGAGAGGCAGAGACACAGGCAGAGGGGAGAAGCAGGCTCCATGCAGGGAGCCCGATGCGGGACTCAATCCCGGGTCTCCAGGATCACGCCCTGGGCTGAAGGCAGAGCTAAACCACTGAGCCACTCGAGCTGCCCAGTTCAAGGGTTTCTTGAACCACTCATAAAGTTCCCTGACAGACTTTCAGCTAACAGCTTTTCCAGCCATTGAGGAATATTGTTCAATTCCATTAGCATTGTCCAAAACGGCCAACAAATTATTTTTTGCAGTTGTTGGATCATTAAACTCATAGATTTTTAATATACTAGATGTGTTCTAATCTATGGCTGTTAACAAAACAGCAGGTTTTTTTTTTTTTTCTTATCAGCTATTGCCAAAAGTTTTTCAAATTCAATCTTGCTATTCATTGACGAAATAAAGGCATTCTAAGTAACATAAAATCATTGCATTTCTCTTTTCCAGCTCTGGTGATTTTTCTAATGAAGCGTGAGATTGAGGATATACACATAAGAAGGCCAGTCAAGAAATACAGCTATAGGGCAGCCCCGGTGGCTTCAGCTCAGGGCCTGATCCTGGAGATCCAGGATCGAGTCCCATGTCAGGCTCCCTGCATGGAGCCTGCTTCTCCCTCTGCCTGTGTCTCTGCCTCTCTTTCTCTCTCTATGTCTCTCAGGCATAAATAAATAAAATCTTAAAAAAAAAAAAAGAAATACAGCTATAAAGAAGAAACAATACCTATTCTACTAAAGCTGTTCCAAAAGATAGAAAGGGATGGAGTACTTCCAAACTTGTTCTAGGAGGCCAGCATCACCCTAATTCCAAAAGCAGACAAAGACCCCACCAAAAAAGAGAATTATAGACCAATATCCCTGATGAACAAGGATGCAAAAATTCTCAACAAGATACTAGCCAATAGGATCCAACAGTACATTAAGAAGATGATTCACCATGACCAAGTAGGATTTATCCCCGGGACGCAAGGCTGGTTCAACACTTGTAAAACAATCAATGTGATTCATCATATCAGCAAGAGAAAAACCAAGAACCATAGGATCCTCTCAATAGATGCAGAGAAAGCATTTGACAAAATACAGCATCCATTCCTGACCAAAACTCTTCAGAGTGTAGGGATAGAGGGAACATTCCTCAGCATCTTAAAAGCCATCTATTAAAAGCCCACAGCAAACATCATTCTCAATGGGGAAACACTGGGAGCCTTTCCCCTAAAATCAGGAACACGACAGGGATGTCCACTCTCACCACTGCTATTCAACATAGTACTAGAAGTCCTAGCCTCAGCAATCAGGCAACAAAAAGAAATAAAAGGCATTTAAATTGGCAAAGAAGAAGTCAAACTCTCCCTTTTTGCAGATGACATGATACTCTACATAAAGACTCCACCCCAAGATTGCTAGAACTCACCTAGGAATTCGGCAGTGTGTGGCAGGATACAAAATCAATGCCCAGAAATCAGTGGCATTTCTATACACTAACAATGAGACTGAAGAAAGAGAAATTAAGGAGTTAATCCCATTTACAATTGCACCTAAAAGCATAAGATACCTAGGAATAAACCTAACCAAAGAGGTTAAGGATCTATACTCTAAAAACTACAGAACGCTTCTGAAAGAAACTGAAGACACAAAGAGATGGAAAAATATTCCATGCTCATGGATTGGAAGAATTAATATTGTGAAAATGTCAATGCAACCAAGGGCAACTTACACATTTAATGCAATCCCTATCAAAATACCATGGACTTTCTTCAGAGAGTTGGAACAAATCATCTTAAGATTTGTGTGGAATCAGAGAAGACCCTGAATAGCCAGGGGAATATTGAAAAAGAAAACCAGAGCCGGGGGCATCACAATGGCAGATTTCAGCTTGTACTACAAAGCAGTGATCATCAAAACAGTGTGGTACTGGAACAAAAATAGACACATAAATCAATGGAACAGAATAGAGACCCCAGAAATGGACCCTCAACTCTATGGTCAACTAATATTTGACAAAGCAGGAAAGACTATCCACTGCAAAAAGGACAGTCTCTTCAATAAATGGTGCTGGGAAAATTGGACATCCACATGCAGAAGAATGAAACCTGGCCACTGTCTTTCACCATACACAAAGATAAACTCAAAATGGATGAAAGATCTAAATGTGAGACAAGATTCCATCAAAATCCTAGGGGAGAACACAGGCAACACCCTTTTTGAATTTGGCCACAGCAACTTCTTGCAAGATACATCTATGAAGGCAAGGGAAACAAAAGCAAAAATGAACTACTGGGACTTCATCAAGATCAAAAGCTTCTGCACAGCAAAAGAAGCAGTTAACAAAACTAAAAGACAACCTACAGAATGGGAGAAGATATTTGCAAATGACGTATCAGATAAAGGGCTAGTTTCCAGGATCTATAAAGAACTTATTAAACTCAACACCAAAGAAACAAACAATCCAATCATGAAATGGGCAAAAGACATGAACAGAAATTTCACAGAGCAAGACATAGACATGGCCAACATGCACATGAGAAAATACTCCGCATCACTTGCCATCAGCGAAGTACAAATCAAAACCACGATGAGATACCACCTCACACCAGTGAGAATGGGGAAAATTAACAAGACAGGAAACAACAAATGTTGGAGAAGATGTGGAGAAAGGGGAACCCTCTTGTACTGTTGGTGGGAATGTGAACTGGTGCAGCCACTCTGGAAAACTGTGTGGAGGTTCCTCAAACAGGTAAAAATAGACCTGCCCTACGACCTAGCGCCATTGCACTGTGGGGATTTACCCCAAAGATACAGATGCAGTGAAACGGCAGGACACCTGCACCCCGATGTTTCTAGCAGCAATGGCCACAATAGCCAAACTGTGGAAGGAGCCTTGGTGTCCATCGAAAGATGAATGGATAAAGAAGATGTGGTTTATGTATACAATGGAATATTACTCAGCCATTAGAAATGACAAATACCCACCATTTGCTTCAACGTGGATGGAACTGGAAGGTATTATGCTGAGTGAAATAAGTCAATCAGAGAAGGACAAACATTATATAGTCTCATTCATTTGGGGAATATAAAAAACAGTGAAAGGGATTAAAGGGGAAAGGAGAGAAAATGAGTGGGAAATATCAGTAAGGGAGACAGAACATGAGAGACTCCTAACTCTGGGAAATGAACAATGGGTAATGGAAGAGGAGGTGGGCAGGGGGATGGGGTGTCTGGGTGATGGGCACTGAAGGGGGCACCTGATGGGATGAGCACTGGGTGTTATACTATATGTTGGCAAATCGAACTCCAATAAAAAATATATACAAAAGAAAAAAGAAATACAGCTTAAAAATAAATAGCAAATCATTATGACTTTTGGAACACATCAGATACCTTGGATTTCTGATCAGTGTCTATCATTACTGATCCATTATACAGGCAATGCTGAGACAATGTAAGTTTTGCCACTCTTTTAAAGGTCTTTATTGAATTTCTAGGTGCTAATAAGTGTTAAATGCAATACCTGTGCTTTCTTACTTAATCATTGTAACACATTTGTGAGACAGGTACTATTATCCCCATTTTTACAAGTAAGGAACCTGCAGTTTAGGGAGGTTATGTAAATTGCTCAAGATCCTAAATAACTCTTAAATAGCCAAGTTGGGACAGGAATCCAAGACTTTTTGAATCAGGAGTTCACCATTATTAAGTAGTTATATAGTTTTGGGAGTGATTCCTTTGTTGCTTTCCCTAATTATTACCTGCATGAAACATCTTCAGGCATTTTCTCTTGGTTTCCCTCTTTATCTATCATTTCTTCTGAACTTACTCCATTTGGTTCAGGTTTGAAGAGCGTTTTGGAAAAAATGTCCTCAGTTTTTTTAAACTATAGAAGAAGAAGAAAAATGATTAAAAAAATAAAAGTTCGTCATTAAATGATACCCTGTCAAATAGTAACTGAAATACATATTGAGATTCAAGTATATGAGAAATATTAACATTCTTCACTACTAGATGCAAAGAATTATTTGCCTAGAGGGATAATGCATATTGCTAATAGCTAGCAGCTCTGGGATATGAGATTCTTTAATTGAGGTTAACAGTAATTTATTCTAACCTTGATTATGTTTTAACTGTTCAATTAACCCATTTTTCTGATGTGCTGAATACATCTCTCAGGTTAAACAAAATTGATCATTTCACTTAGACTTATGGTCTCTCCAATGAAATGAAACATAATTATTTTCAGCCTTACCACTTGATCTAATATTCAAAAAACTACCCCTTTGGAATATCTGTTCTAAGATAATCTACCTCTTTGCTGAAATCCATATTTTGAGGTTCAGCTTCTTTTAGTTGAACAATTTCTGCTGCAGGAGTTTCGTGGTTCGGCTTTACATCATTTTCTCTAACGACGGTATCCAATTCCTTAATGTTATCATCCCTTCTTCGAGGCTGTCCAAAAAATACACAGCAGAGATTCATACTATAAAGCCATGCAAAGTTTTTTTTTCTCAAAATATTTTATTTATTTATTTATGAGCGACAGAGAGAGAGAGGCAGAGGCATAGGCAGCAGGAGAAGCAGGCTCCATGCAGAGAGCCTGATGCGGGACTCGATACCAGAACTCCAGGATCATGCCCTGGGTTGAAGGCAGCCGCTCAACCACTGAGCCACCCAGGGATCCCAGCCATGTAAAGTTTTTAGATAGCACCCGTTAATTTTGAAAAAAGGCTGATCTTCACTTACAAGGAGGTTTCCTTATAAAACCAACAGAGGAAAAAAAAGTATCTATCTATCTATCTATCTATCTATCTATCTATCTATCTATCTATCTATCTCAGTATTCCACAGATTTTTTTTCTCATCTCTTTTATTTTTCCATTTTGTAATTTGTAGAATGTGCAATTATTCAATTGTTAATCTTCTAAATCTTTAGTAGCAATGCCTGCAAGCTCTTGATTAGATAGAAAAGGGATTTCTAGGAAGACAGAGCAACACTTTGATACATGTTTACTAATAGGGAAAGATCCAGGCAGAAGCTACTGAGCAAGGCTTGCTAGTCTGTTAACCTGTCTTCATAAATTGGGGTAACAAACAAATAATAAGAAATGGAATGGTTATCACTTCACAAGGCTGAGGTTGGAATGTGATGAATAGTAGACTTAGAAGCTCTCTCCTGCTATAATTTAGGTCATAGTTAAATTAGGACAGAGTAATACACATTTTATTGGAGGGGGAATTGGGGACTATCTTGGTAACCTGTGTAGCATTTCCTATTTGCTGAAAGCACTTTTATCTTCTTAGTAACTCTGTGAAGTACATCGGATGGGCTGTATCATCATCTAATTTACAGTAGAGAAGATTAAGTCCACAACTGGTACAAGGATAGCCAACAAATAATATAGCTCTGATTTTTTAACTCAGGCTATTTCCACTCTACTACCTTATTATTATGGGAATTAAATAATATAAAATAACTATCCACACTGCAGACATTTGAAAACCCATCAATTCTGTAACTCCATGATCCTGATTCAAGCGATACTAGATTTACACAGAAGAATGATTAAATGCAATTGATGTACCTGGGTAGTCCTGAATGGATTATCCCTTAAAACTGAAGGGCTTTGTAAGGGTGACTGGTCTAAAGCACCAATAACATTTAACCCTTTTTTCTTTTCCCTCAAGCATGCTTGTTGATGTCTCCTTATTCTTTCCATTTGCTCTTCCACAGTCATCCTAGGCCGGGTACTTTCAGCCAAACAAAGCTGGTCCACTGCACTTCTTGGTCTTTCCTTTAAATTAAAAATAGACATATGAACACAAAGATGCAGAATAACTTCTGAAAAGTATGTTGGAAGAAAAAATGTTCTAAAGTGCATTTATTGGGGCGCCTGGGTAGCTCAGTCAGTTAAGCGTCTGCCTTCAGCTCAGGTCATAACCTCCGCGGGTCCTGGGATCGAGCCCTACATCTCTCTCTCCCTCCCCTTCACCCTGCTTGTGCTCTCTCTCTGTCAAACAAACAAACAAACAAACAAACAAAAAATAAACTCTTAAAAAAAAAAGTGCATTTATTTTTTTTCTCAAAGTCAAAAATGGAGGTCTGTTAACACCAGAAAGGCAAACTGTTTTATCCTTCACTAGTAATTGGTGATACATGGTCACTGAAACAGGAAATTGTATAAAACTCAAACTAGGGAAAAATGGGGGGCACAGCTTCTAAATATATGAGATTTATTTTTTATAATCCCCCCCCAGATTTTATCTTTAAGTAATCTCTATACCCAACATGGGCCTTGAACTTATAACCCCAAGATCAAGAGTAGCATGATCTACTAACTGAGCCAGCCAGGCACCTCAGATACTTATTTTAATGAAAATGTAATGTTTTAAGTCACACATTTACTGAGAGACGGCTTATAGAGAAAAATCCTTCGTTTATGATCAATAAAAGAACTACAGAAATACTATGTTCCATAAATCAGATGGTTTTATTTGAAAACTATATATATACATGTGTTTATGGCTCATTTTTATGACTTACTGAAGGGTTTAAAAATATTTGTCACATAAATAACCAAATCTCACTTCTTTACTTATTAAAGAATAAAACAATATTGGTATAAAATGCAAAATAAGAACTTCAATATTAGTCATAAGCAAAATTTAGCTTATTTTATATACTAGAACATTTAAATTTTTTTTTTTAATTTTTATTTATTTATGATAGTCACAGAGAGAGAGAGAGAGAGGCAGAGACACAGGCAGAGGGAGAAGCAGACTCCATGCACCGGGAGCCTGACGTGGGATTCGATCCCGGGTCTCCAGGATCGCGCCCTGGGCCAAAGGCAGGCGCTAAACCACTGCGCCACCCAGGGATCCCTAGAACATTTAAATATTAATCATATAGTAGAATCTATGGCATAGAGTCCATAGGTTTCTTCTTTATGTCTCTTGTCTGAGTTGGTGGGGACTGAGACATTGGTGAAGTTGCTTGCTTTCAAAAGAACCCAGGGCAGAGATAAGCATTTCTGTGACAAAGCAGTGTGTCAGGCAAACCCTCTAAGATCTTTCTCTCTCTTGCAATCTGAAAAATGCCGGTAGGGCAGGAGCTATAGCTCTAGAGCCATATTCAATTTTATAGAATAAATATCTTTAAAAGCTCAAGTAAAAACTGAAAAGCCTTAATGTGCACAAGTGATGATGATTCTCCATTATATGTACAATAAAACACGTTCACACTTTGGAAAACAAAATACCAAACAAACCGAAAAATCATAAAAAAAAAAGGAAATTCTAGCTACAGATTGGTAACTAGCTCCTATAGCATCCCTTTCCTTTTATTTTTGTCTTGCATTTTATTAAGTTTCTTATTTTATCCTTTTATTTTTAGTAACTACAAATGTAGTCTTCCCGGCTTTTCTACGTTTATACAAAAATGTCAACTGCAACTTCTTCCAAGTTGTCATATTATTAAAGATCTATTGTTTTTAAATGCCAGATATTGTTAATTTTTAGATTTTTTTTCTCCAATGATAACTAGAAACGGTCTCTTTGCAGTTTTAGTTAGCATTTTAAAAATTATTATGGGGTTGAAAAATTATCATATATTTGTGAATTACTTAACATATTTTCCATAAAGAAACTCTTAAAAATAACTGGTCTACATTCACTCCTCATCTCTTAAGGAACTTGTCTATTATGCTCCAAGTATTTTATTCTGGTATTGAGTTTGGTTATAAATGCCTTCCCTGTACCGATATTTTAGAACTGTAGACTTCCATACTATTTCTTAAATAGAAGATATCTACTATTTAAGATAGTTATATACTAAAAATAGTTATAGAATATAAATCTACTAAATATGTTTCTTTTTCATTTCAACACATATTTTAACTTTTTTTTAATGTAAGCTCTACTATACCCAATGTGGGGCTTGAACTCATGACTACAAGATCAAGAGTTGCATGTTCTACTGAATGAACCAGCCAGGCATCCTTCAACATGCATTTTTATCTTAAATTTTATTTTAAATTCTTAAAGATTTTATTTTCAAGTAATCTCTACAAGCAACATGGGGCTTGAACTCACAACCTTGAGATGAAGAGTCGTATGCTCTTTCAGTGGAGCCAGCTGAGTACCCCTCAACACGTATTTTTTTTTTTTTTTTTTTTAAAGATTTTACTTATTTATTCCATGATAGTCACACAGAGAGAGAGAGGCAGAGGGAGAAACAGGCTCCATGCACCGGGAGCCCGACATGGGACTCGATCCTGGGTCTCCAGGATCGCACCCTGGGCCAAAGGCCGGTGCTAAACCGCTGTGCCACCCAGGGATCCCCAACACGTATTTTTAAAACCTTTTTCTGTTGATTTATTTTCATATTATAATTTCCAAAAAAATACTCTTTCAATCTTTAAAAGAAAAAGCCTAACTATGAAAAAACAATGCTATTATAAAACCATGACCACTAATGTTAATATGGATATATAGCTGTTCATTAATTTTTATTCTATAGTAATTATCTTCCTAGATCTTTACAATTTTGTACTAATTAAAAAATATTTCTTGTATATAAACTTGTCAGGTGTTTTACACACATACTTTGTAGCTGTATTTTAATATTTTTCAAGAATAACCATAAATCTTATCATTTGTAGTATTTTTCATTCTTCTAGCTTAAAATTATCAAATTGCCTCATACCAAATAAGTAGAGAGTTTATAAAGATGAAAAGTAAAAATTCTTGGGTTCCTAGGTGGCTCAGTCTGTTAGGTATCTATCTTCGGCTCGGGTCATGATCCTGGGTCCTAGGATCAAGCTCTGCATCAGACTTCCTGCTCAGAGAGGAGTGTGCTCCTCTTCCTCTTTTTGCCCTCCCCCTCCCACCACTGTGCTCTCTTAAAAAAAAAAAAAAATCTTAAAAAAACCTACATTCTTTGCACCCAAATTTCTGAGACTACCTGGTGAAAGGAGTTAAGTATCCTGACAATGTTCCCAAAATGACCAAGCTTATACTGGTTTACAGCAGGCTGAATTAAATGGATCTCAGGTGAATATGTGAAATACAGAATTTATTTCCCAATCTCAGTTCACATTTCTCAGGGTCACCAGAGGACTGGCAAACTCCAAACCTACCATAGCTAAAAGCCCTCTAAACTCAGGTTAGCTTGGAAATCCATTACCTTAGTTGACCACAGGATATGTCTATCACTTTCATCAAAGAAATTCTTAGAGAGGTGTCAGGAGATGTAACATAGGGCAGCTATATGAGAATAGATTCTACAAATTGTGGACCCTCTGGATCAAAACAAACCTAGAGTAGGTATTGAGTAGGTCTGTCCCCTACGCGCTAATTTCCCGAATGTAATTTAAAAAAATTAAGATTACTAAGTTTTTCTTGAGTATGTAAAAATTTTTTTGGTGAAACACTAAAAAAAGGGGGGGGAATTATGTATGAGAAAGCAATATAGAGGCTTAAGAATCCTTCTAGAAATTAACTTCTAAGTTAAATACCGTTCTTGAATCCATCATCTTCTTAGTTTTCCTTAAGGTTACATAGGAGGCTATTGTTGAAGATTCAGGTGTTGGTGATTTTGTTCTGGGAGGGACTACTCCAACAGGAAAGTGGGAACCTAAAAATTAAAAGAGTAGTAAGTTCTACAAAACATCTTTCACACAACATTGCTTTCTTTTGACATACTCAATTTCTGAGGCTTTTATTTTATTTAATTTTATTTTTAAGTAGGCTCCATGCTGGGCATAAGCTCCCAACCCTGAGATCAAGATCCGAGCAGAGATCAAGAGTCTGATGCTTACCTGACTGAGCCATCCAGGTTCCCCTCTGAGTTTTTTTTTTAAGACTTTATTTATTTATTCATGAGAGACAGAGAGAGAGAGAGAGAGAGGCAGAGACATAGGCAGAGAGAGAAGCAGGCTCTATGTAGGGAGTCCCAATCAATGTGGGACTTGATTCCGGGACTCCAGGATCACGCTCTGGTCCAAAGGGAGACACGTGAACCACTGAGCCACCCAGGAGTCCCCCACTCTGACACTTTTAAAATCAAAAGGCAAATTTATTGGGAGTGCCTGAGTGGTTCAATTGGTTAAGTGTCTGACTCCTGATTTCTGCTTGGGTCATGATCTCAGCATTGTGAACTCTGCACTACCTAAGATTCTTTCTCCCTCTTCCTCTGCACCCCCTCCCCTCACTAGCGTGTACTCTCTCTCTCTCAAAAAAAAGGGGCAAATTAATTTTTGTTTACTTTTTTAAAGATTCTCTTTTTAAGTAATCTCTATACCCAGTGGAGCTTCAATTTACGACCCCGAGATTAAGAGTCTACGTGCTCTACTGACAAGCCAGCAAGGCGCTCTAAAAGGCAAATTTATCTTTTGAAAAGAACCAGGGAAAATGTAGTAGTCTAATGTACTTGACCTAAAGTTCTACGGTAATAGACAACATCAAAAAAGTTAATTATAAAATTAGTAATAACCAATGGATCATATATATCCTCACAAGAACCTTCTTAAGAAAAAAAGATGAATGAAGTGCAATATCTACCTGCATTAATTTACTTCCTCAAGTCCATATAGCTCAGCAACAGCATGGCTGGAGCTTCTACTTTAGCCTTCTTTCCATTCACAACATTTTCAGAGATTGAAAGTACTTTAATCTTCTCACATATCAAAGATCAGGAAAGGCATGACCCAAAGAGGTTAAGTAATTTACCTACATGTCTTTAATTTCCATTTGCTCTCTTTCCAGTCACACTGTACTATTTTTTTTTTTAAATTTTTTTTTTTTAAATTTATTTATGATAGTCACAGAGAGAGAGAGAGAGAGGCAGAGACACAGGCAGAGGGAGAAGCAGGCTCCATGCACCGGGAGCCTGATGTGGGATTCGATCCCGGGTCTCCAGGATCGCGCCCTGGGCCAAAGGCAGGCGCCAAACCGCTACGCCACCCAGGGATCCCCAACACTGTACTATTTTAATAAAGAGTCCACTAACAACATTAACAAGTCACCCTGTAGGGAATCACTGTCACTTTCTGTGTTTTTAAAAATTTCTTTTTTAAATTTTTTTAATTTATTTATGATAGTCACACAGAGAGAGAGAGAGAGAGAGAGAGGCAGAGAGGGAAGCAGGCTCCATGCACCGGGAGCCCGATGTGGGACTCGATCCCGGGACTCCAGGATCGCACCCTGGGCCAAAGGCAGGTGCTAAACCGCTGTGCCATCCAGGGATCCCTGTTTTTAAAAATTTCTAAAATGAACATACACCATAGAACACAACATCATTAATACAATAACAATAAAAACTAAAAGTAAGTTAACATATAAAATGTATACATTTATATTGTGGTCATCTTGTGTACTATTATCCAGGAGGATACTGGCAAAAGAAAAATTGTTAAAATCTCAATGGTTTTCTTAAAAAAAAAAAAAAAGGAAAAAGAAAAACATCATTCTCTTTGGGTTCACTTACAGTTACATCAACTAACGGAAAAAGTTAAAAGGAAGTCTAATTTCTTCCCCAAAGACAGATGGTAGGTCAATCATTTAGGACTCCTTTCAATTATACACCAATTGGTAGCTCAGGTTTTAATATTGTTTAAGAACTCTATTAGTAGGGATCCCTGGGTGGCGCAGCGGTTTGGCGCCTGCCTTTGGCCCAGGGCGCGATCCTGGAGACCCGGGATTGAATCCCACGTCGGGCTCCCGGTGCATGGAGCCTGCTTCTCCCTCTGCCTGTGTCTCTGCCTCTCTCTCTCTCTGTGTGTGACTATCATAAATAAATAAAAAAATTTAAAAAAAAGAAAAGAAAATCGTATTAAAAAAAGAACTCTATTAGTATTATAAGGTATATTTAAGAATGTGAAGAGTTGAGTTGATACACAACATAGGTAATTTTGCAGTTCAAACAAAGAGAAAGCTTCTATTATCCCAGCTAGTGATCCATTTTTAAAAGCCTCACTTTAGGTCACGTGGTACAAATTATGGCATAATTTGATCTGCATACTTCAGACAATTTATTCAATGAGAGCTTATGACTGTTAGTCAAAAAACAAACAACTCCAACACCTATGGGTTCATTGTTGGCTTAGTTGGGTAAGTATGCAACTCTTAATCTCAGGGTTGTTGAGTATGAGCTCCATGTTGGGTGTAGAGATTACAAAAAAAAAAAAAAAAAGAAAAAAGAAAAAGGGATGCCTGGGTGGCTCAGTGGTTGAGACCTCCCTTTGGCCCAGGGCGTGATCCTGGAGTCCTGGAATCGAGTCCCACACATTGGGCTCCCTGCATGGAGACTGCTTCTCTCTCTGCCTATGTCTCTGCCTCTCTCTCTCTGTGTTTCTCATGAATAAATAAAATCTTAAAAAAAAAAATAAAGAAAAAAAGAAAAACACCTAAATTTTAAGAGGTAAACTTTGAGGAAGAATCCAAACCCTATAGAGAACATACATCAGTCAAGGTATATTTTAATAGTAAAGACATGCATTGATGGAACAAATTATCAACTTCTTTACTTTTTTCCAATTCAAAAAATTTCTACTGATGAGTTAAAGTCACTTATTAAATAGTTGCTAAATTTTATAAACTTGACTGGTCATATTTATCTAATACAGATCATGCGGCATTAGGACTATGTAGAAACCAGAAAAAAAGAATGGAATAAAATATGCACAAACAGAATAGTGTAGTCCTTATTCTACTTATGTACTAAATGCTTTGCCAACAGGGATTAAAAATGTTACACAAGTGATACACAGCAACTTTCCTCCCCATATCCTATCTGAAGGGGATAGAAACTACTCAGGTCCAGGAAACCAAGTGCTATTGAAACAGGCATTCTGGCTAGGTTCACTGAGTTTCTTAGGTGGGGTTCAAATGTACAATCCTGAGATTGAGAGTTGTATGCTCTACCAACTGAGCCAGCCAAATGCCCCTAGGTCTATTGAGATTGATTGATTGATGGTTTTATTTATTTATTTATTCATGAGAGACACAGAGACAGAGAGGCAGAGACACAGGCAGAGGGAGAAGCAGGCTCCATGCAGAGAGCCCGATGTGGGACTCAATCCCGGGACTGTGGGATCATACCCTGAGCCAAAGGCAGACGCTCAACTGCTGAGCACCCAGGTGTCCTGTCTATGTCTATTGAGTTTTAAAGAAAAGCTACAAAGTCCCCATTTTTTAAAGTAGGCTCCATGCCCAGCATGAAGCCCAACGTGGAGCTCAATCTCAAGACCCTGAGGTCAAGCCTTGAGCTGAGATCAAGAGTTAAGCATCTGACTTTAGCTTGGGTCATGAGATCGAGCCCTGCATTAGGCTCTGCACTCATCGGGGAGGTTGCTTCCTCCTCTCCCTCTGCCCCTTCCCCTGCTTGTGTGCTCTCTCTCTCAAATAAAGTTAATAAAATGTTAGCAACCAACACATTTTTTTGGGGGGGGGGGGCTAAGAATCTTGCCACCTATATTCATAGATACTACTACTTATAACTATTAGTGCAAAAATATGAAATAAATCATTATCAAATAGAATCTAGTAACACATTAAAGGAAAAATATACTATAAATGAGGTTTATATTAGGAATGCAAAAGGATGGTTTTTAACATTTTCAAATATCTACTTATTTATTTATTTATTTATTTATTTATTTATTTAGGTAGGCTCCATGCCCAGTGTGGAGCCCAATGTGGGGTTTAAACTCAGAACCCTGAGATCAAGACCTGTGTTGAAGAGTCAGACCCCCCTTTGTTTTTTCCCTTTTTTTTGTTTTTTAAAGATTTTATTTATTCATGAGAGACAGAGGGGGAGAGAGAGAGACAGGCAGAGGGAGAAGCAGGCTCCAAGCAGGGAGCCCAACATGGGACTTGATCCCGGGCCTCCAGGATCACGCTCTGGGCTGAAGGTGGCGCTAAACCGCTGAGCCACCTGGGCTGCCCAAGAGTCAGACCCTTAACTGACTGAGCCACCCAGGTGCCCTGCAAATGGATGGTTTAATTCAGAAAATTTAGTACCTGTGACTCAATATATTAATATATAAAGAGAAAAATATGATTGCTAGCAATGCATCTAATAAAACTCAATATCCTTTCATGAGAAAGGAAGACTTGGGGTACCTGGGTGGCTCAGTCAATTGAGCATCTACCTTTGGCTCAGGTCAAGATCTCAGGGTCCTGGGATCGAGCCCTGTGTTGGGCTCCCTGCAAGGAGTCTGCTTCTCCCTCTGCTTCTGCTTCCCTCCCCACCCTAGCCTGTGTTCTCTCTCTTTCAAGTGACTAAATAAAATCTTTAAAAGAAAAAAAAAAACTTACTGAAATGAGAATAGATACTTTCATAATATGATCAATGTACATATCCCACCACAAACCCAGTAGCACAATCAATGGGAAAAATTTTAAAGCATTTCCACTGAAGTCAACAACAGAATTAGGATATCCACTAACCTCTATTAATATTATTGTGCAACTACTGGCTCCAGAGAAAGAATAGGTATAAAATTAGGAAAGGGAAAAAGGAAAACTATAATTATGATATCACTGTATATCTGGAAAGTCTCAACAAAACAACTGAACTACTACTAAAAACATTTAGATAATTTAAAAAGGTAATGCCAGCCTTAACCTTGGTCAATGTGGTAATGTGGTCAATGTGGCCTGTAAGTGGAATCTCACTGTGGTCTTCATCTGCAGTTCTCTGTAACTAAAAACCCTGCACTTCTTTTCATACACTTTTTGCTTTGTAAATATACTCTATTGTAAAGTGTCTGCTCAGGTGTTGTATACACCCTGATTTTTAAAAAAATATTTTATTTCTTTATTCATAAGAGACACAGAGAGAGAGAGAGAGGCAGAGACATAGGCAGAGGGAGAGGCAGGCTCCATGCAGGGAGCCCGATGTGGGACTCGATCCTGGGACCTGGGGTCACGTCCTGGGCCGAAGGCAGGCGCTTAACCGCTGAGCCACCCAGGGATCCCTACACCCTGATTTTTAAAAAATCTTGGCCGTGTATTGTGTATTCATCGAAAAGGAGAACAAAGATCTGGTTTGTAGGTGGTTGGTTGTGAACCTGTGCTTTAAAAGTTTCTCCAAATCGTGGGTATATGCCTGATATTTCATTAACTTATACACTACCTACATTTTTACTTAGCACTTACTACAAAATTATTGGTTGGATAAATGAAAGAGATTTCTCTTTATTGCTTTTATTAAACAGAGCAGATACAAAGGAAGAAGTATAAAATATGTGCAAGCATAAAGAATTATCTACCCATTTAGTCATTACACAGCTTAAGAAATATCATCATTACCTTTAATAGCCTTTTTTCAACATTCCCTAATCCCTTCTTCTTTCCTGTCTCTCCTAAGAGGTAATTAACTGTTGGATTATGCATTTATTTTCCCATTTTTCTTTATAGTTCTCTAATATTTGAATTCCTAAAAAAAAATCTACTTCAGTATTGCATATTTTTAACATACACATACGTGGAGCTATATGTTATGCAGCTTTCTACAACTTGATATTTTCACACAACATTAGGTTCAAGTTTTCTTGTTGCCTTAAGTTTTAGATGTTTTTATAAACATGATACAGCTATACTTTAAATTTAAATCCAATTTGACAATACTCTTCTTTCAAGTGAAGCATTTAGTCTAATTATTTTGTTATAATTACTCATATACTTAGGCTTAGTTCTGTCATCCTATTTTTTGCTTTACATTTCCCCTACTTCCTGTTTTTTCTTTTGGATTCTTGTTCAGTTTGTTTACAGTCTATTTCTTAACTTTATCTTACCCTTAAGCATGCACAATTAACTTTTGAAGTATAAAGTTAATCATGATCATTACCATCCTCTGAAACAATACAAGGACTTTAACACATATGAATACCAACAAATTTCCTCCTGTTTCATATGCTATTGCTATCAAATATTTTAGTTCTCTGCTTTAGACTTTCCATATCTGCCCACTTTCCTTCTCTCTGAAATGTTGTGGAATTCTTTCAAACTACAGGAAGCGGTAAAGTCTCTGGTTGTTGTCTTTACTGTTCCTTCCTAGTTTTACTGAGACAGAATGTGTAACTAAAATGCATAGATCTTAAATGCACAAATGGTGAGGTTTAATAAATGTATTCTTCTCCCTAGCTGCACCTGCATACACCTTTGTAATTATTTCAATCAAGATAAAGACCATCTTCATCACTGAACAAGACTCTCTTCCAGTCAATCCTACCCTACTGCCAAAGGCAACCACTTCTTTGTTGTCTATCACCAATAAGGTTAGTTTGCCTATTCTCAAACTTAATACGAGGGAATCATACACTACCATGTCTCCTTTATGTTTGACTTGTTTCACTTAACGTAATTTTTTTATATTTATAGATGTTGCTAAGAGTAACACATGTACATCTATCAGTAGTGTTTTTTAATTGCTGAGGACTATCCCACTATATGAAGATATCATGATTTATCCACACTCTTGTTTACAGACAGGAGTTGCCCCCAATTTTTGATATTATGAATTAAAACTGCTGTGAAAATCCTTGTGTAAGTTTTTTTGATGTTTCCATTTTTCTTAGGCAAATATATAGAATTCCTAGATATGATAATTGCATATTTAATTTTAATTTTGTAAGAAACTGTCAAACTGTTGTTCTATCCTTTACCACCACCAAAAATGTATGTGAGTTCCAACTGTCCCATGTCCTAACAAACACGTGGTAGTAAGTCTTAATTTTAGCTATTCCGGAAGGTGTGAAGTGTGATTTTATTTGCATCAAAACTGCATTTATGATTGATCAGTTGTAAACTTTTTTTTTTTTTTTTTAAAGATTACATTTATTTATTCATGACACAGAGAGAGAGGCAGAGACACAGGCAGAGGGAGAAGCAGGCTCCATGCACCAGGAGCCGGACGTGGGATTCGATCCCGGGTCTCCAGGATCACGCCCTGGGCCAAAGGCAGGCGCCAAACCGCTGCGCCACCCAGGGATCCCTGTAAACTTTTTCATATGCTCCTATACCTTATTTGTTAAGTTTTAAAGTCTTTTGCCTACTTTTATTGGGTTGTTTGTCTTTATATTGATTTGCAAGAGTTGTTTATACATTCTGAATACAAAGTCTTTGTCAGATACATATACACTGATATTTTCTCCCATTCTAATAAGGCAGAAGTTTTACATTTTGATGAAATCTAATTGGTTTTTACTGAGAGTATGGCCCTCACAGGTTCAAGGTTTACTTGAGGGGGTGTCCTATCAGACTTCTAATTTGTTCAGGTTCTGAGCTTTGTCCTGTCATGAGGCATTTTAGTGTTCCACTTTAACTTACTGGATCCCTCTTGTTATAAACTGAATTATGTCTTTCTAAAATTCTTTTTCTCCCCCCCAGAATTTTAAACATACCTTTTAATTTGGTACTGGGGCTATGAGGTAGGAAGGGTACTAAGACAGAGTCTGGGATTAGAAGAATTAGCAAAATGGGGCTAAGGCAAGCAGTTGGGTCAGGGGAGGCAGTCACCTGCTAGGGAGGGTCAGCCTCAAAGTATCGATCCAACATGGCCTCCATCTGGCCCTCTTCATAGTCCAATGTCTGGAACCATCTGCTGCTCCCCGGATTATGGCTGAAAGCACTGGGCCAGACTTCCCTAGCCATGTTCCTCAGCATGGCAGCCTCCTGTTTCTGTCTTTCTAAAATTCATGTTGAGGTCCTAACCCCTGGCGTGACTCTATTTGGACACAGAGTTTATAAGGAGGTAATTAACCTTAAATGAGGTCATAAAGGTGGGACCCTGATCTGACAGGATTAGTAACCTTATAAAAAGAGACATCAGAGAGCTTACATATGCTTTCTCTTTGCTTGTACTCAGAAAAAGGCCATGTGAGGGTATAGCAAGAGGCAGACATCTGCCAGCCAGGAAGAGAATCCTCATCTGAAACTGAACCCTGCTAGACTTTTATCTTGGACTTCTAGCCTCTAGAACGTAAATATAAATTTTTTTTTAAATTAAATTTATTTATTCAAGAGAGACACACAAAGAGAGGCAGAGACATAGGCAGAGAGAAAAACAGGCTCCTTGTGGGGAGCTCGATGAGGGACTTGATCCCTGGACCTCGACCGAGATCACGCTCTGAGCAGAAGGCAGACACTCAACTGCTTAGCCACCCGGGCGTCCCAAACTTCTGTTGTTTAAGCCACTCAGTCTATGAAATTTTGCTATGGCAGCCCAAGCAAACTAAGGCACGCCCTGCACATAAAGTGAGCATTCTTTTCTTTACTTTTCCTCAACTTGGTGAAGCTTCTCAATAAATTTAGAATGATATCAACCAGCAATTAGAATCACTTTCTATAAGAGAAATGGCCAGGGTATAGTCAGTTCTACTGCCAAAACATTTGTTTGCAATCTAATGTTTCCTGTGTTATTTATAATAATATGATATGGCTAAGACTATGAGACTGTTTAACATATCTGTGTATGAAAAGGTAAAACTAATAAAGACTTTCAGTAAGGAGAAGTAATGATTTTCATGAGAGTAAGAAAGGTGTATAAATATTGGCATGTTTTCAACATGGCAAATTTTTTTTTTAAGGAAAAAACAAGAATACCCTCAAAACCTGAAAATGGAAGACAAAAAATACTGTAATTATGGGAAAAGCTAAGTGTTACACTTAGTGTTTTCAAACTTTATATATATATATATGTATATTTTAAAGATTTTATTTATTTATTCATGAGAGACCCAGAGAGGGGGAGAGAGAGAGAGAGAGAGAGAAAGAGAGAGAGGCAGAGACATAGGTAGGCTCCATGCAGGAAGCCCGACGCGGGACTTGATCCAGGACTCCAGGATCACACCCTGGGCTGAAGGCAGGCGCTAAATTAATGAGCCACCCAGGCGTCCCTCAAACTTCGTGATCCTTTAGCAGATTCTAAAAAAATCAGTCTGGTGGGTAATGATCAATAATTACTTTTCTAAAAAATTACATTTTGCCATATTCACTTTATCTCTTGTAAGTACAGTTGACCTTTAAACAACATAGGAGTTATTGACATTGACCTCTTCATGTAGTTGGAAATCTGCATGTAAGTTTTTTTTTTTGTTAGGTAGACTATACACCCAACATGGGGCTTGAATTCATGACCCCAAGATCAAGAGTCCACAAGCTCTTCAACTGAACTAGCCAGGGGTCCTTGCATATAACTTTTGATCCGTCAAAAAATTAACTACTAATACCCTACTGTTGACCGGTAACTACTAACACATTATTTTGTATGTTATATACTGTATTCTTATGCCGAAGTAAGCTAGACAAAAGAAAATCTTATTAAGAAAACCATATGGAAAATACATTTTAGTGCTATACAGTATTTATTGAAAAAAAATCTGCATTTAAGTGGACCCTCATATTTCAAAACTATGTTGTTCAAATCAACTGTATGTGAATACACACATACCCTCTTTTTGGTGAACCATTTACACATTCTCCTATATAATCACAATATTACTTACTGTTGATCTCTAGAACATATTTACATTTCCCTAACTGTCCCAAGAATATCTTTAGAAAAAATTGTACTCATTAAAAAAAAAAAATCTCTTCACCCAATGTAGGGCTTGAACTCATGACCCACAGATCAAGAGCCACATGCTCCACTAATTGAGCCAATCAGATGCTCCTAGAGATTTTTTAAAAATCAAAATCCAAACAAGGTTGAAGCACTGTACTATATCTGGTCTTTTCTAGCTTTCCAATCTTTTTTTTTTTAAGATTTTATTTATTTATTCATGAGAGACACACAGAGAGAGGCAGAGACACAGGCAGAAGGAGAAGCAGGCTCCATGCAAGGAGCCCAAAGTGGGACTCGATCCCAGGACTCCAGGATCACGCCCTGGGCCGAAGGCAGGTGCTAAACCGCTGAGCCACGTGGGCTGCCCCTATCTTTCCTATCTTGAATAGGGCGCCACCTGTTCTTTTTCTTTACAACTCTGAAGAATGATCAGTATTTAAAAAAGTATCAGAGGTGCCTGCCTGGCTCATTCGGAAGAGTCAACAAGTCTTTTTTAATTTTTTTAAGGATTTATTTATTTATTCATGACAGACACAGAGAGAGATAATCAGAGATACAGGCAGAGGGAGAAGCAGGCTCCCTGCAGAGAGCCCGATGTTGGGACTGGATCCCAGTATCTGGGATCACGCCCTGAGCCAAGGCAGATGCTCAACACTGAGCCACCCATGCATCCTAAGTCTGTAAGTCTTGATCTTGGGGTTGAACTCATCCCCCCCACGTTGGGTGTAGAGACCACAAAATAAATAAATAAATAAACTTAAGAAAAAAGAAATAAATTAAGGAGTTTCTGTTAAAAAATAAAATAAAAAAAGTCAGAGTACACCCAGTAAGAGTATTATTTCATGGGATCTGTTAATTTACTTATTTGGTTGAGCAAACTCTACACCCATCGTGGGACTCCAACTCATGACCTCAAGATCAAGAGTCATTTGCTCTCCGAATGAGCCAGCTGGGGAGCCTCTCAACTCTTAATCTTTCGTGTACAATTCTGAAACTGAAGAAAGCCTAAACCTCCCTACCCCAAAATTTCAGGAAATGGAAAACTTTCCAAAGTTTGGCACACACTTATTTCTCAGTAAAACTTACCGTGGACTGATACGAAGCTTTTTAGTCTTTATCCCACTTAGGATGAATATTCCAGAAATACTAATTAATTTCAAAAGGGGAGGTGCGGGATCCCTGGGTAGCGCAGTGGTTTGGCGCCTGCCTTTGGCCCAGGGCGCGATCCTGGAGACCCGGGATCGAATCCCACATCGGGCTCCTGGTGCATGGAGCCTGCTTCTCCCTCTGCCTGTGTCTCTGCCTCTCTCTCTCTCTCTGTGACTATCATAAATAAATTAAAACAAAAAACAAAAAAAACAAAAAAAAAAACAAGAAAAACAAACAAAAAAACAAAAGGGGAGGTGCCCTCATGCCTAGTCAAGATGACATATAATGTGTGCTTTATGTTATGTTATTTTCCTAATACTTGAAACTTCTAAGTTTAGAAGCTCATTGGATTCCAAAGATTTCAGAACAGGAATTTAGATCTGTATATGTACTGGGCCAAAATGTAAATTGAGTTTATTGCTAATATGTCTGAAAAACATAGGAGATATAACATCCCAAATGCTGACCTTTAACGGAAGTTTCTATTTCTGAAACAGGTTCTGATTTTTCTTCTCCATTAGATTCATCAACTTCTGCCACTGTTGTTAACTCTGGTTCACTCTTGTAGAGTCTATAATCTGGACCCTTGAAAGGAAGATGTGCATTTAAAAAAAAAATTGCTACAAGTTTCTTTTAAAATGTTTGCCTCTAAAGACTCAGATCAAAACCTGAAAATTAAAAGCCTCAGTCAGCTATCTTGCATATAGGTACAACTGATATATATGTTACAACTAAAGTAGGAAAAAAATATCTGAAATACTTTTAATCTGTAAAAGTTTTGGTTTTCAAATTAAGAATATTCCTCTTAGGGACAAAGTCATCAGAACATTTTTTATTACAGTAAAACTGAGGCCTGAAAATAATTATTTTAATTCAATTAGTTCTATTCCTTATCCCCTTAATTATCTTTTAGTTTATCACATTTTACACTTATTTGTTTTAATCCCAAACCTCTTATTTCCAGCTTCCATGGGTAACGTCGATCCTTGGCCATGTTCATATTCTCTAATAGTTCCTAGAGGGAACTGCCCATATCCCAACCCTTTTATTATCCCTAGTAGCAATATTTTTCGTTCTCCCTTCTGTCTGATCCAAGGATATTTTGTCTCTAATATCCTGAAATGGTATATATAAACATATGACTTCTCAGGCCAATGCAAAGTAATCACTTTACAAAAACATTTATCAAAAATATGAAATTATGAAGTATTAAAACTGTAAAAAATATTAAAAAATGAGAATGGTAAAACCGAAACAAGAAAAAACACAAATAGTAACATTATATATAAACAAACAAACAGAAAAACATTGGCTAAAAAGTGGGGTTATGATAAATAAAAAGTAAACTTTCAAAAATGAGGGAGCAGGTACAGGATTGATTATTCTGTGGCTACTGAAGCCACTTACACAGTGAGATCCATTTCTTGGGTATCCTTGAACTTGATGAATCTTCTTTTCTTCAGGCAGATGGACTGGGCCCCTGCTATAACAGAGCAAGGAGCTGCTATCACTGGGCAGAGGGGGGATAATGGGAGGCTGCTCTGTAAAGTCATAGGACCGAGGAAGTGGAGGACGAGGTGGGGCTACTTCCTCTTCCTAAAGATTGTAGAATAGTCACCTTATTTAGATAAGCATACTGAGTTAAGTATATCGAAATTCTTTGCAATGGTAAGTTAACTTAAATTCATTTTAATATAATTAAAGGGACACTGCCAAGCCAAAAGTCTCATATTGAAAAGTAAAATAAAAAATGTTTATGATAGCCAGTAATTCGGTCTTGATACGGTTTTATCTAATTTTTAGGTTAGCTTTCAGTTAAAGCTCAACATCAAAACACATGTATGAAACTACCATATTTCACTTTGAAAATGAAGAAAATCATTTAAATATCTTACTGCTTATTTTTTTTTTGCAATTTTTCTTTTTGACTGGTTTTAATACAAAATTCAAGACCACAGATGCTTTCAATTAGGTTGACAGTATCTCTTTGTAGTTGTAATTTCTTTAATGGTATGCATGACACATGGCTAACTTATCTATCAATCATCCTACAAATTTTACCAAGAATAAGAAACAATGATAAATATTCAAATTACTTATATCAGAAAAAGTATGACAATGTTAAAGTTCTAACATAGATGAAAAGTAGTGATTTAATTTTTTTTTGCATTAAGGGAAGAAAAATCACATCTGTTAGAAGTATCAAATTACTCAATCAGTGAAATTTCAAGATTAAAAAACAATCTTAAAAAAAAACAATCTTAAGTATATTTGTTATGAAAAGAAGACACTTAAATTCTAATTCATGTTTTACACATTTAAAAAATTTAGATATAAACAATCCAAACTTACCTCATTTTTGTACTTAACAGTTGAGAAAGGCTTTGACCCTGCCATACCTATTAAAAAAAATAAAAAAACATAACTATTTATACTAAACATATTCTTTAAATCTACATAAAAAAGGAACAATTTCATTTCACTTATTTTTAAAGAGTTTATTTTCAAGTAATCTTTACACGCAAAGTGGGGCTTGAATTTACAACCTCAAGATTAAGAGTTGCACGCTCTACTGACTGTGCCAGACAGGCATCCCTATTTCATTTATTTTAAATGAGGCCTTCATTTTCTAATCCCTTGTTTATTAATATTTGCAGAATTTGAAACCAATTACATTTAAAAATACAAATTAAGATATCTAGTTTAAATAAGAGTAAAGGGAAATGGGTTTTCTGAAGCAGTAATAATGTAAATGTAATTTTTTTCTTTTTTTTTGTAAATGTAATTCAGTATAATTTTTTAGGAGGGTAATTTAGCTGTGCCTATCAAAATGGAAGATGTGTACTCATTTCCTACTTCTTGTAATCCACAGATACTAGCATGTGTGTTTAGTTATATACACAATAACACACACACATACACACACACACACGGAGTAATATATACAATTATATATAGCATGGCTTATGACAGGAAAAAAACAAACAAACCCCAAACCTGGAAACAACCTCCATGTCCAACAACACAGACAGAGATACATTATAGTTCACCTATACAATGGATTCTTACACAGTTATTATTGCATTGTACTGTTAAGGAGAAAAAAACCAAATTGTTGAAAAATAAGTGTACATTGATTCCACTTTTTGTGGGGAAAAATTCATAAAAGCAAAATAATATATATGTGTATAATTATACACAAAAAAACAGCAATTTATTTTTGTTGTGGGTGAGGCTGGCAGAACTTGTGCTTCTTACTTTATAGAGTTAGGTACTGATTCAATGTCACAAAAGTGCCTGTTCTGATGTCAAAATTCCACTAATATAACAAAAGAAAGCCAATTTATAGGTCATTCAATTAACTAATTAATCAAAAAGTCTATTTATTTATTGCAAAGTAATCTCTATGCCCAATGTGGGGCTCAAACTCATGACCCCGAGATCAAGAGTTGCATCCTCTTCTGCCTGAGCCAGCCAGGCGCCCTGTGTCATTCCAGTTAGATGTAGTATTACGGTCAATTACCACAGAAAAGCTAATTTACCTGTTTCTTACTTCTCTACTTTTTTTTAAAGATTTTATTTATTTGACAGAACAACTAGGTGGTGCGGCAGGCAGAGGGAGAGGGAGAAGCAGGCTCCCTGCTAAGTAGAGAGCCCAACTGAGCCACCCAGGTGCTCCTAATTTACCTGTTTCTGTAGTGCCTCTTTGCTGTTTGTGTTTACTCAGTCCTTCCATGACATCTTGAATTCTCCAAAGCTCTTTCTGAATCTGTGCACGCTGAATTCCTGCTGATTCAGTCTATCAGTAAAAAGAGCCCACATACAGAAAAAAAAATAAAGCTGTAAATTCCACTAATTATATATTTTAAAAAATGAGAATTGCAGTGGATTAAGTTTTGAGAATATTTAATATGATCTATGTGACTCTCCCGTTTTTGCAACTTCTCTGGCCTTCGATAAAGCAGAGAAAGAAAAAAATTCAATTTTCAGACTTAAGGGCACTATTTCACATCTCTTCAATAAATTTTGCCCTGCATTAGTGCTCACCACAAGGGACTAAAAAATTGGAACACAAAACCAAAAAGAAAACAGAACAAAATAAACACTCACAAAACTAAAAAAAAAAAAACTTTAAGGGAGTAGAAAAAAAATGGGAGGTATACTAATTTCTTAAGTTCTGGAAAATAAGATCATATTGGTTTTCAGTAAGATTCTAATAGAACTCTATGACTCTTATTGATACTTTGGATAACAAGAAATACCATTTTTTAGAATGTAAATTTATTATTTTTTAAAGGGCAATGAAGTACAAAATTGTCACAGTAACCAAAAATTTTTTTTCCACTGAGTATCAGTTTTAGATATTAAAAATAGTCAATACAGCTAAAAAGCCCTCCAAAGGGTGAAAGTATTCTTTCGAAGTTTATAAACATAAAGACTATGTACTATGCTGCTTCAAAAAGGCACTACAGAACCTTAGTTATCCAGTTTTCCAAGCCACAGCGTTGGAAGTATCAACGTAAAAGAAAGTAGTATTCACACAAGACCCAAAAACAATGACAACCCATAGATGTGAATACTGATAGACTTCTAGGGAGTGAATTTCAATTATAGAAATCAGATATGTGTACATGTTCCATATAGAATATATAGTATCTTTTTTAACAATTAAAAAAATACATAGTTTTACCTATCTGAAAGGTGTACAATGAAAATCTTATTTTTGTATTACTTTGCATTTCTCTGATTACTGGAGACTTTGAACAATATTCAAACATTTATTAGTGATCTGAATTTACTTTCTATAGATTAACTAGTCACATTCTCTGTCCATTCTTCTAATGTATCACTTCTCCAAATCAGAAAAAAATTTCTTATAGCTCTAAATAGAAACTCTTGTTGAATTTTAGTGGTCTACAATACTTCTTCCCCAGTATGAAGTCGTCATCATCTTCTTCTTTTTCTTTTTTCTTTTTTTTTTTTAAGATTTTATTTATTTGAGAGAATGAAAACACACAGTGTGTGTGGGGGGGAAAGTCAGAGGGACACGGAGAAGCAGACTACCCACTGAACAGGGAACCTGACTTAGGGCTCGATCCCAGGACCCTGAGACATTGACCTGAGCCAAAGGCAGACGCTTAACCAACTGAGCCACCCAGGCACCCCCCCCATGCTATCTTTTAAATTTATGTTGCCTTCATTGTTTGTTTATTATTATTTTTAAAGTAAGCTCTATGCTGAATGTGGGGCCTGAATTCACAATCTCAAGACCAAGAGTCACCTGCTTTACCGGCTGAGCTAGCCAGGTGCCCCATTTACTTATTTATTTAATAAATACTTATACAGTATGTTTTATATGCCTGATACTATTCTAAGTGCTTCAAAAAATCAACATATTTAGTCATTATAATAATCAATATATACAGTCAATATATAAATAATAGAGGTAGGCACTATTATTTTTATTTTACTTCAGTTGTGAAAACTGGAGTGCAGAGCTATTATGTAACTGGTCTATGTGCAATGCTTTTTTTTTTTTTTAAGATTTTATTTATTTATTCATGAGAAACACAGAGAGGAGGGAGAGAGAGAGAGAGAGAGAGAGAGAGAGAGAGAGAGGCAGAGACACAGGCAGAGGGAGATCCATGCAGGAAGCCCAATGTGGGACTCAATTCTGGGTCCCCAGGATCACCGCCTGGGCTGAAGGCGGCACTAAGCCGCTGAGCCACCCAGGCTACCCATATGTGCAATGTCATATCTCTTAGTATGTGCCTTCTAGTTCTTTAATTTTTCAAAATAGTAACTACTGTGGCCTCCATTATACCTTTTTTTTCTTTTCATAAATTTATTTTTTATTGGTGTTCAATTTGCCAACATATAGAATAACACCCAGTGCTCATCCTGTCAAGTGTCCATTATACCTTTAAGATATTAGAACCATTTTGTTAATTTTTTCAAAGAATTTTTTTCAAAGAATTTTCATTGAGAGAATATTAAATCGGGCCATCCATGAATGGTATACCATATCCATGTCTCTATTTATTCAAGTCTTTATCCTATAATACATAATGTTTTCACGATGAACATTTTTTGTTAAGTTAAATCAGGTAAAGTTTGGCTTGAAAGCTAAAAATGAATTTTCACATGTTTCAGGGGTTATAAAAACACTAAAACTGCCCAAGGTTACATATATCTACAACACCTAAAACAGTCTAGGATCTGATCTTTTACAGGAAAAGTCTGTTGAACACTGTGTTCTTTCTTAGATATTTAAGTTTTTTTTTCCTACTATAGTTAGTATTAACTCCACTGTTCAAAATAAATGTTACAACCACATGTAGTTACTTAAATTTAGATAACTAAAATGAAATACAATAAAAAATTCAGTTTCTCAGTGACACTGGTAACATTGCAAGTGTCCAACAATGGCAGGTGGCTAGTGGCTACTATACTGGACAACACCAATAGAAGAGAGTTGGTTTTCTTCAGGTCAACCTTATTAACTTTTATTCTTTGTATTGACTTGTCTGTTGAGTCCACAGGGTTTCCAATGCAGATGACCAAAGTTATATAAGGAAGGTCACAAGCATGAAGTGACTTTTATTATCTCCCTTTGTCAGAGCAACACTTATTATTGTTTCTATTTTACAAACAAGAAAATTAACACTTGGAACTTGATTCCAGATCTGACTGTTTATAAAACTGGATTCTTTACCCAATAGGGGAAGATACAACTAAGGACTGCTGTATCTCTTCCCTTATTCGATAACATAGCAAAAGTCAATAGGCTAAAATAGTTTGATATAAGAGGCATTTATATAGAATGGATTAGAATACATTTTTATTTTTTTATTTTTAAGTAATCTTTATACCCAATATGGGGCTTGAATTCACAACCCCAAGACCAAGAGCTGCACACTGTACTGACTACGGTAGCCAGGTGCTCTGGATCAGGATAAATTTTATAAAAAGATAAATTATCCTTTATTTGAATTATCCATTTAATTCAACACTTCAATACTAACTTCAGTATAGTTAGCTAGGAGCCCAAAACATGAAAGGTATCATACCATGTGCCCAATAGAATAAAGAACACTTTTAAACAATGAGAGATGGGCTACTTTGTGGGATAGTAGGATTCCTATCATTGGAAGTATTTAACCCAGGTCTTAAGTGGCTAGTAATGTAAAAACTATTAAGGGTATGCACAAATCAACAAGGTGGGTTGTACAGTATCAGTCAAAGCCAGTTGAGACAATGCAAAAAAAAAACATTCATTTCTGTACCTGAACTTCACCAAGGCGGTCTAGCTGTTCTTGCATCTGGTTCCTGGTAACAGTTACATCATATTCTAACTTATCATATTCTCTCCATGCTCGTTCCAGTTCCTAAAATCAAAGAGTGTTAATTACTTTAATGGGGAAAATGTGCCTTTACATTGTTATTACTGTAATGACAAACTTTTTAGGTTTTAGAAAATTGTGTATTTTATATTGGGCAAAATAAAAACTTTTGTAATTTATTTTTCATTTTCTTTACTGTATAAAGCATTTTCTTATCTGTCATGATTAAAATTTCTCCATAAATAAAAAAACACTAAATAGGTTGTGTTTTAGCATGTTGGATTTTCAGAAACACCAGAAGCCTGACATATCTCTACTTGGAATTTACAGTAATGTAATAAACCTAATTCAGCTAAACAAGTCGGTGAAACCCTGCTCATAAAGACTCAATATAGATGCTATTTTTCTCCTTTGGAAAAAAATCACCCCCTCACCCTAAAATCACAGAGGAAATTTTCACATTGGTCTTTAACCACCTGCCATCTATTGAATATGGAATGATTCTATATATGGTCAAAAATACCATCTCACTGTTTCAGGATACTATCTACGGTAGTGTAGGTACTCTTATATGGGTTGTAATTACTCTTCATACATTTCAGAGTTCTATGAAGTCAACAAATTGATAAAGTAAGGCACGGACTCTGATTAGTTTTATCACTAGTATCTAGTGTGGTACTAAACAGGTAGCATAAACAACAAATACTGAACACTGTTGTAAAATGAATTAGTAACTCTTGTCTAAGAACCTTCCATGACCAACGATTTCATGCCCTGAACTGTGATGAATGAAGCCTGCCCTGGGAAATGTCAGTTTAACAGCAATAGTCTTGGGATAAGGAAAGAGGGAACTGAGAATGGAGGAAAATTACTTTAAGTAATTAATATTACTTAAAATAATCTAAACATTTTTTTAAATTGAAGAGTAGTTGATACAATGTTACATAATAATCTTAACAGTTTGGTCCTAAGGGTTGTCCTTTTATTTTTTTTTATTTTTAAAGATTTTATTTATTTATTCATGAGAGACACAGAGAGAGAGAGAGAGAGAGAGAGGCAGAGACACAGGCAGAGGGCAAAGCAGGCTCCATGCAGGGAGCCCGATTTGGGACTCGATCCCTGGTCTCCAAGATCACACCCTGGGCTGAAGTCAGCACTAAACCGCTGAGCCACCCGGGCTGTCCTTTTTTTTTTTTTTTTTAAGATTTATTTATTTATTTATTCATGAGAAAGAGAGAGAGAAAAGAGAGAGAGAGAGGCAGAGACAGACACAGGCAAAGGGAGAAGCAGGCTCCATGCAGGAAGCCGACGTGGGACTCAATCCCGGGACTCCAGGATCACACCCTGGGCCAAAGGCAAGTGCAAAACCGCTGAGCCACCCAGGGATCCCCCACCACTGGAGATTTTTTATCATCTCTATATTATATAGGTAATTGAGGGGGTCTACTTAACTGATTTCACAATGAATAAAATTTTTAAAAGGTAGAAGTGAAAAAGGACTAAAGATTTTTATCTCATCAATGTTGTGTAAATATTAGTCTTCTTACTTGGCTTCAGGAAACTATTTTTACCTGAATAAATAAGGTTGGTTGGTTGGTTGGTTGGTTGGTTGGTTGGTTGGTTATTTATTTATTTATTATCTCCAGACCAAATGGCAGCCCAGCAATTAAGTAGGATGGCATTGC
The DNA here is from genome assembly GCF_048164855.1 of Canis lupus baileyi. Taxonomy (NCBI): domain Eukaryota; kingdom Metazoa; phylum Chordata; class Mammalia; order Carnivora; family Canidae; genus Canis; species Canis lupus. Next base: position 28,174,453 of record NC_132862.1, read on the forward strand.
CAGTCTAACACCTAGCCTCTTGTGTAGAAAAGCCAGGTTTAGGGTGGGTCTAAAGGCTATAGAGGCATCCAAATGTAAGAACATTTTAGGAAGGTAAGAATCCTTGTCTTTCTTATCCTAAAAGTATAGAAACATACTTTCCAGAGTCAGAGACTGAGGGCTAGAAATTATTTTAAAGGCAAAGAAACACAATATACTTTCTTTCTTTTTTTTTTTTTAAGATTTTATTTATTTATTCATGAGAGACAGAGAGAGAGAGAGAGAGAGAGAGAGAGAGAGAGAAAGGCAGGCAGAGGGAGAAGCAGGCTCCATGCAAGGAGCCCGATGTGGGACTCGATCCCGGGTCTCCAGGATCACACCCTGGGCTTCAGGTGGCACTAAACCGCTGCGGCACTGGGGCTGCCCCACAATATACTTTCAAGTTTTCTAGCCTGCAAAGTCCTGCCACTGCACGGTAACATTTGGCCTGAGTCCCATAATCCTACTGAGCTTACCTGTTTCTGCCTTTACTTCTGGGCTCCTCAAACATGATTATGGGTGGGCAGAACACAAATCAACAGAGGACACCAAGAAAAGGGACAGCACTGGCATAACATCAGTTTCTCCCAATACCTGGCTGAGCATTTCTTTTTTTTTTTTTTAATTTCTTATTTAAATTCAATTTGCCAACATATAGTATAACATCCAGTGCTTATCCCATCACGTGCTCTCCTCACCTCATCAGTGCCCATCACCCAGTTACCCCATCCCTCCAACCTCCTCTCCCTGGCTGAGCATTTCATTAAAGAATTCATGGATCACACAAGCACCATGTTGAAAATCTTTAAATACAGCCTTACTGTTTTTTTTGTCAAGAAGATAATATACAGGTACAATAAGGCAGTAAAAGGGGTAATGACTTTTAAACATACAATTATTGTAAAGTCACAGGTATTAAGTCAGGAAATAGTGTTTTTGATAAAAAATGTGGAGAGTTTCATGTTATATACAGTTAGGAGAATAAATGAAATCTTGCAATCTACAACCACATGGATGACTCTCACAATGTTGAAAGAAGCCAGAGTATATGCTACATGATTAACCTTTTATAAAGTTCAAAAATAAGCAAAAAGCTAACATATAGTTGAAAAATTAGGTAGTAGTGTTCTAGGGAAACAGTCACCGGAAGGGGAGTTTCTGGCATGCTAGTAAAAATTCAATGTCTTGATATGGCTGTCAATCACATCTGTGCACTTAAATTGTGCACTTTTCTGAGAATATGTTATACTTTAACAAAGGTAAAAAAAAAAAAAAGTATGTGCATGTTTAAGATTGTTATAGGGATGGCAGAAAACTTCAAAAATTTGACTTAGTCTAACTTTAGGATGTGGAACAAGTAAAATGAGGATTTTAATACCTAACAATGGAGCCAGAATGAACACAGATTATGATCTTTATTAAGAAAGTATTAGGACTAATGATTCATCTCCAAGTTTTTTTTCCCCATCTCCCAAGTTTTTAATGTAATAAGACCTTTCCTTTCCTTCCCCCCTCCCTTTTTTAAAAAAGATTTTATTTTTAAGTAATTTTTATACACCCAACGGTGGGGCTCGGATTTATTATCCCGAGGTCAAGAGCTGGATGTTCTAATGACTGAGCCAGCCAGGTACTCCTCCTTTTCTCATCCAATATCAATGGCAATTTACAACCAAATCCACCCATGGGGACAGCAACACAATGTGCTACATACTTATAAATGTGTAATCTTTATTTATAATCTTTAACTTGTATCTGTAGTTTCTAATATCTTTGAAATAAAACTATTTTCCATTTCAAAGTGGTTATTGTTTATTATGCAAGTTTAAATAAATCTGCACAATTATAAATGTAGAAAAACTAGAATACAGGGAAAGAAAAAGAAAATATACCTATTATTGTAATACGCTTTTGTTAGCATTTTTGTGGATTTTCTTTTAATCTTTCTCAGGCATACACAATGGAAATTTCCAAATATACACAAAAGCCAAGACCCACTCCGAATTCAACAGTGCAGATATGTGGCCAGTCTGTTTTCATCTACAGTACTCATACTCTATCTTTGCGGGATTATTTTAAGGCAAACACAAAGCATCATATCATTTCATAAGTACTTCAGTATGTATTTCTTATTTATTTATTAAATTTCAAAATTTTTATTTATTTATTTGAGAGAGAGAGGCTGAGAGAGAATATAAGCCAGGGGGAGAAACAGAGGGAGAGAGAAGCAGACTCCCCACTGAGCAGAGAGCCTGAGGTGGGGTTTGACCCCAGGACCCTGAGATCATGACCTGAGCTGAAGGCAAGATGCTTAACAGACTAAGCCACCTAGGCACCCCTTTTATTTTATTTTATTTTTTAAAGATTTTATTTATTTACTTGGGAGAGAGAGAGTACCAGCAGGGGGTGAAGGGGAGAGGGGCAGAAGGGCAGAGAGAGAGAGAGAGAGAGAGACAGGGAGGGAGAAGTAAGCAGACCCCTTCTTGAGCAGGAAGCCAAACATGAGGCTTGATCCCAGGATCCCAGGATCATGGTAGAGGCTTAACCAATGGAGCCACTCAGGCGCCCCTTAGAATGTATTTCTAAGGAAAACAAAATGAAAAAATAACATGGAAATTCTTGCTTTAAAAATCCTTAACATATACCTCTTAAAAATAATTCTTTTTAAGGATTCTATTTGTTTATTTGAGAGAGTGTGTGAACGCACAAGCAGTGAGAGAGATAGAGGGAAAGAAACAAGTAGATTCCCCAGTGAGCTGGGAGCCCAATGTGGGTGGGGCTTAATCCCAGAACCTCAGATCATGATCTGAGCCGAAGTCAGACACTTAACTGACTGAGCCATCCAGGTGCCCTCTCCTTAAGATTTTTTAAAAGAAAATTACAACAATTTCCCTGATCCTCTTCTCTATTCCCTTGCTACTCATATGGGAATGAGATTGGGTCACTTGCTCTTCAGAATTTCTCCTATTCTACATTTTGCTAGTTGAATTCCTGTGGTATTCCTTACATGCTCTTCTGTTTCCCTTTATTTCCTACAAATTCGCAGTTACATACTGAAGCTTGTTGAGATTCAGATTTGACTTTTTGGTAAAAATACCTCACAACTACCGTTGGGTGCTTTCTACTGCAGCACATCAGGAGGCATATCCCATCTGATTATCTCTTTTTTGGGGGGTGGGGATGTTGTATTGTAATTATAAAATAACCAGGTGTTTTGGGGATCCCTGGGTGGTGCAGCGGTTTGGCGCCTGCCTTTGGCCCAGGGCGCGATCCTGGAGACCCGGGATCGAATCCCACATCGGGCTCCCGGTGCATTGAGCCTGCTTCTCCCTCTGCCTATGTCTCTGCCTCTCTCTCTCTCTGTGTGACTATCATAAATAAATAAAAATTAAAAAAAAATAAAAAAAAGTTATCTTGAGGGTGCCTGGGTTTAGATGGTTAGGAGTCTACCTTTAGCTCAGGTCTCAGGATCCTGGGATAGAGCTCTGTGTCAGGCTTCCTCCTCAGCGGGTGTTTGCTTCTCCCTCTCCCTCTGCTTCTCCCCTGCTGCCTATGCTGTCTCTCAAATAAATAAAAATCTTAAAAAAAAATTATCTTGGGGCACCTGGGTGGCCCAGTTGGTTGAGCGTCTGACTTTTGGTTTTAGCTCAGGTCATGATTTCATGGGTCATTAGATCTAGCCTTGTGCAGGCTCCGCACTCAGTGGGGAGTCTGGTTGAAGATTCTCTCCCTCTATCTCTCCCTCCACTCATGCATGTGCTCACTCTAATAAAGAAATAAACCTTTAAAAAATAAAAATCTTTCAAAAAAAAAATCTTTCAAAACAGATTCCATGCCAATTCATGGATTTTGATGAACTACTATAAAAAATAACACTTTACTATAGCCATGTTTCTCAGAAACTCTTTATTACACTGAGAATGAATGAATATATGAAGATATTTAATGTGCAAGCTTCTCCCCAAGGCAGTTAAGTTCTGCTTCTGTGTCCCTGTAAGTTTATAATCCTAAACTCTAGTATATCCCCTGGAGTCTAAAATCTGTTTACTTACGGTTCTCTTAGCCAGAATCCAACTAAGAACACAAACCAGTTTAATGGGGGTCTATATACATCCTGCTTATTCACTGTAATCCTGGGTAATCTCTCTCAGTTTTCCATTTTTAACCACTGCAATAATAGTACCCATGCCAAGGCGTTATGAGGATTATTATGCACGTAAAGTACTTAGAATCTAGCACCCAATAACTGCTCCAAGAAATATTCCTGATTACTCTTATTTTTTTTTCCTTTTTTATTTTTTAAATTTTATTTATGATAGTCACACACAGAGAGAGAGAGAGAGAGAGAGAGAGAGGCAGAGACACAGGCAGAAGGAGAAGCAGGCTCCATGCACCAGGAGCCTGATGTGGGATTCGATCCTGGGTCTCCAGGATCGTGCCCTGGGCCAAAGGCAGGCGCCAAACCGCTGCGCCACCCAGGGATCCCCCTGATTACTCTTATTACTTCATATATTGGTATTATGTTACAGTGGATAAATGCAAAGCACTAGTACATGATTCAAGATGAATGGGAGGCCTTTACATCTGCTCTGTAATGTCTGAAATTCCAGTTTTGGATTTTTGAGTAAGATAATTTAAATTTGATTCCAAAGTTCCAGAAAATACAGGTTATGTGACTACATAAATAGTGAAATGGAGTAGAAAGTAGAAAAGCTTTGGAATTAAAAAGTCCTTGGATTTGGTGTTGATTCTGTTCCTTATTAATTATGATTCCTGGAATCGTCTCCTAAATAAGCCATCTTAACCCAGTTCCTCATCTTGGGCTTTGCTTTCAGAAAAGACCCCAAACTAAGACAGTGACACACTGAAAAATTTTAAGCATAACTGATTATTATTACAACCTTTCTCACTAATCAGGCTTAGGTAAGAAGAAGTAGAAGCAAAGTGAGATCACAGAGGCATTATGTGCTTAAAGTATGTAAGTTTGTTGGATGGGGCTAATAGAGGGAAGACAGAATACCAAAATAAAGAAAACAAAATGGGGAGACTGTTTTACATGTCTGCTTTGTGTTAATCCCAGTTTTATGTACCTAAATGAACAACCAGGTGAGGAGAAGATATTCTCAGAATCAAAGCTTTGATCAATAGAACCATTAATGTTAAACCTCTTGTATCTTTTATACTTCATGACTTGGATTTGAACCAATGACCTCAATCAACTGTGAAAGAATCCAGAGGAATCCTCTGGGATTCTGCCAGAAAAAAGGTAATTCAATTTTAAATCTAATCAACATCCACTGAGTGTCAGCCATATGCTGTTAAGCATCATTTGTAGCCTTGAGCTACAAATATGAACAAGTTTACAATGGCAAAAGTTATATTCTATGTAGTAAGACATGTCTCAGAAGAATGAATTGAGGATTATAATGACCACTGAATAACATTGAAGCCAAAGAAAAAGAAAACTGGAAAGTGATCGTATGGGTAACAGCCAGAAAATGGGACATTTAAACAATTAATTCCTACTAAAACATTTTTTAAAAAAGATTTTATTTATTTATTTGACATACAGAGAGTGAACATGCATGCACAAGCAGGGGGAGCAGCAGAGGGAGAGGGAGAAGCAGGCTCCTCACTTAGGGAGCCTGATGTAGGGCTAGATCCCAGGACCCTGGGATCATGACCTGAGCCAAAGTCAGACACTTAACTGACAGAGCCACTCAGGCACCCCCTACTGAAACATTTTTAAACCTACTGATCAAATTTAAGTTACTAAACTCATTTGGTAAGAGAAAAAATAACAGTTCAATTGAACATTGTATATCCTCAGAATCTTCTAAAACAGATACCAAATCATAAAATGGCTCCCAACTACATTTTTTTTATTTTTATTTTTATTTTTTTAAAGATTTATTTATTTATTCATGACAGACATAGAGAAAGAGAGAGAGGCAGAGACGCAGGCAGAGGGAGAAGCAGGCTCCATGCCGGGAGCTTGACGTGGGACTCGATCCCAGGACTCCAGAATCGCGCCCTGGGCCAAAGGCAGGTGCCAAACTGCTGCGCCACCCAAGGATTCCGCTACATTTTTTTTAAATAAAGATTTTATTTATTTATTCGTGAGGGGCAGAGACACAGGCAGAGGGAGAAGCAGGCTCCATGTGCAAGGAGCCGGACATGGGACTCGATCCCTGGTCTCCAGGATCACACCCTGGGCTGAAGGCGGGCGCTAAACTGCTGAGCCATGAGCCACCCAGGGTGCCCCAACTACATTTTGATTTGACGCAGGCTGCCATAGGGATACTGAGTTTTTCATTAGCTTGGCATTGACAGTTTAGCCCCATTTCCCCTTTCTAATGTCATATTCCTAATCCTCTATTCCAGACAGTTACTTTTATTTCTTATTTCTCCAAACACGTCTCCCACATTCTCATCTCTGTGTTGTGGTTCAAGGCATTTTGTCACTCTTTACTGCCCCTTTGTATCCAAATCCTACATCCCATTGGTTAACTAAGTGACTACTTCTTTGTAGACATTGCAGGTGCTTTTATTTCCTTTGTGACTCTATTATGAAAACCTATGTAGATTAAAATCTTCAGGATTAAGCTTGCAAGACCTGGGTTTGAATTCTAGGCATAGCATTCATTAGCTTTTAACACTGGGTAAGTCATTTGGTTCAGTCATCAAATTTTTTTTAAAAAGCAGGCACCACACTGAGCATGGAGCCCAACACGGCTCTTAAACTCACGACCCTGAGATCAAGACCTGAACTGAGATCAAGAGTCAGATACTTAAAAGACTGAGTTACCCTAGTGCCCCTCAATCATCAAATTTTTAATGCACATCCCACTGGGGTACATTGAGCTGGAGCTAAAAGTACAAAGATGAACAAGACAGAGTTCTGATTTCAAGGAGATCACAACTAAAAGGATATTAAATTCTTTAAAAAAATCTATGAATACCACAGTATAATTAAGAGAATCAATGAAATGATGGAAATAACAGTATTTAAAAATAAGAATAGGTATTTTAAATATAGGGTATTAAGAAGCACAAAACCATGTGCTGATTTATTTGCAATCATGATATATATATTCCTTTTAAAAACTGCTCACATTTAGGAAATTGATTCAGTGTTTAGAACTGAAAGAAGCCATGTGGAGATTCTGCTAGCTTGGAAGACCTCTCTTAGTTATGCTGTAATTGTCTGTGGACCTTCTTAAAAGGTAGCTGCTGCCTCCCTGAAGTTATAGACAAGGGTATATTAGCAGTTTTCTCTTTGTAACAGGTGGCTTTTGCTAGGATTTTTCTTTCAAAGGGCTGCTTGGGTAGGAGCTCTTACTAGATTTAGAGATAACGGGTCACAAGACCTAAGGCAGACTGTTTAAATAGTCAATTTATAAACTCTGATGAAGACTTTTAGATTTGGTAATCCCAAGTGATATAAAGCATCAGGAGTATAAGTTAAAAGATTCTAATTATGTTTCTTATTCAAACTTACCTAAACTGAGATCACACAGTAGCTATGAAATGATAATATCAATGGCTTCTTAAAAGCATTTCACAGGTGTCTTTTATTGAAATGGTTGATTAAATGAATTCAATTACCACTTTCCCAAAATTATTCTATCTCCTGAAAATCCATGAAATATTTTTCTTTTTTGTAAAAAAAAATATTTTATTTTCAAGTTATCTCTACATCCAATATGTGGCTCACACCCACAACCCTGATATCAAGAGTTGCATGCTTTACCAACTGAGCTAGCCAAGTGTCTCGAAATACTTACTCTCTTAATGTAATAAATGTTAACACATTTAAGAAGTGTTTATTTGGGGGCGCCTGGTTGGCTCAGTTGGTTAAGTGTCTGCTTTCGGCTCAGGTCATGATCCCAGGGTCCTGGGATCAAGCCCTCCATCAGGCTCCCTACTCAGCAGAAGGCCTGCTTCTCCCTCTCTCTCTGCCCCTGCTCATGCTTTCTGTCTCTCTCTCTCAAATAAATAAAGTTAAAAAAAAAAGTTTTCCTTTGAATAATCCATAAGTGGAGTATTTATCTCCCTTGTAAAACAAGTACTTCACAAAAAGAATGCTTATAAGAGAAATAATTATATTTATTTTACACCAGAAAAAAAATCACCCCTTAAGTTTTATTATTAATAACAAATTAATTTCTTGCTATAGTGTAGAATAATCCTAAAGACAGTCACATTACATAGCAACAGATAGAAGGAAAGAACCACGTAATATTTCAGGGACTCTTACTTGAAAAAAATCTGCTACTTACGGCAGTGGCTCGAGAGAGTTCTCTACATGTACTAAGCAGTCCATTTTGTAAATCGTCCCTCTGTAACACCACGGTCTGAATGGCTGCTGGGTTATCTGCATTCATTTCTATCTCTTGGCTGGCTGATAGCAAAGCTTGCTCAAGCGTGTACTATTATAATAAAAATAATTACACTTAATGTTCTGCATCATTGAATTAATTCTTTTTACTTTAGTTTTATCAGTGTCTTGATAATAAGCATAAAAAGTAACATCAATTGTAGATAATAAACATAATTGTCCTACTTTCTCCTTGTGGAGTTGCTGAAGTTTCTCTTCCAGAGCATGTACCACTTTATCTTGTTCACATAACCGGCTTAACTTGGCCTAGGTTTTAAGAGAAAATCTGTTGTTAGCAACTTTTTATTTTTCATCTAATTGGAGGTCGATAGTCCTATAACTGAAGGTAAGTGTAACAGGAAAACACATTTAAAATAGCCAAAGAATAGCTAATTAGGTCAATATTTATTTTAGTCAGTAAAATAAAAAATAGCTTTTAAAGATACAATGCTTAACAAACATGCATATAAAGTGAAAAAGCATTTCAACTACAATATTTCACCTAAATAATTCGAGATATTCTTAGTAATGGAACAGTCTCATATAAGTTTAAGTCATTTCAATGTGGTTAATACTTTTTCTCCTACTAGATAGGTTAAATGATATATACAGTACTTAATGAAAATATCAACTAGATTCTGTTTTTATATTTTAAAAATTATGCTCTTATGTTTAGAAATAATATAAACAAAAGATTGCTTCTAACTGCTACAGTACAAAAAAAATTTGCTAAATGGAGGAAAAATATCATTTTCAATAGTTTAAAGGTTTGAAATTCTTAATAAACCCCAATTTTTAAATTATGAAAATATCAGAGGGTACTCCATGAAAATTTCAATGCTATAGTAAACTAGTTTTTCAGATGTTTGAAAATAAAAACGCTGGATAAGCTATAAATATGCCCCAACTTGACTGCATAATGACAAGTATGCAAGAAACTGGAGATTTCACTTTGTTTGCCATTCTTTGCCATTTATCTATTAAAGTATTCGTTAGACAAAAAAACCAAATGGAATATACTGAAAGGAGAAGGTATAACTCAACAGAATAAAACTAAGAGAAATGAGAGAAGAATGAGACAGTATAAAGAAGAATGCATGGTAAGGCAGCCAATCTAAAATACAATGAAAAAAGAAAAAAAAGATTAAGTTTTAAAAGGAAGTAGTCAGAGGCTAACACTTTCTCTAGAAGACAAGACAATTTTACTTTGTCTCCAGTCCTACATACTTTTTTTGATCAGCAGTGCTTTTTACTTTCCTTTAAGTGATTCTCAGTATGATCAACTGCTAATTACAGATGGGGAGTTGATGATTTAATTTAACCTAATTGTAAAAGAAGAAAAGGCTACTTTATTTGGTGTCATTTTGGAGAGCAAGGGAGGAAGAGGAAGCTTTTTGTTATGCTTAATGTTTTGGCAGAGAATATAACAGAATACTGACAATATATAGCATACTAACACTTACATCAATATCCACTTCTTCAGGTCTGTATTTGTATAATGTGCCTCTACATTCATCTTGTGACAACTATGGGAAAAAATGTTAGGTAGCAAGTTTAAAGATAATATTTAAAAAATATATTTAGCCTATAACTAACATTTTAGATTTAGATAACAATAACAAAATGGGATTTTAATGATTCTTATACTTTAAGAAGTTTAATTCAAACACAGATTACAAAAGTAGAAAAAATTTAACAGTGATACAATATGCAAGATACATAAAAATGATGTTAACTTAAGCTTGTCAAATAAAATAAGTTGGTCAAACAAATTATACAGCACCTTACATTTTCCATTTGTAAGACACACATTATTTTACTGAAAAATTGACAAATACAATCATAGCAACTATATTGAATCAAATATTCGAACCAGGCAGAAGTCAAAACCATCTTTCACGGTATACACATAGTCACACAACTGTGTATGTGTACACTCAAATGTCAACACATCTTAGTACAACTTTATTAACAAAACCTGTAACATACTGCATACATATACATAATATATAAACACACATACACAATATAAACTTATCTTGTTCTTCTGTCTTAAGAACTAAAAGATAATGGGGGAAAAGGATGGGTTTAATTGAAAAGAGGAAACTCATTCAAAACCTCTTAAAACTGAAAGCCTATGTTGTAAACTATGGATAGTCAAATTACATAGAAAGTTTATATGGGCTCATTGACACCATTTGTCTTATGATACTATAAGAAATTACTGTTCCGTGCATTTAAACATCCTTTCTTCAGCTTCTTCCCAATACCTTTTGGTCAAACAAACCTTCATTTCTGCTTGTGTTTATCAAGATTTCAAAAGCCATCCCCGTCAGTTATACCAGAGATAACATCATAGCCTCTGCAGGCAATATTTCACGCTCTCTTATCTTTCGACTTTATATTGACTGCTAAGACAGTAACAAAAACATAGCAGGAAAAATTTACTTGGGCTCATTGCATTTTACTAAGTGGCACACTTTTTCTCAAAGTGGGGATGGGAATAATGTATTGCCACTACATTCTAGATTGTAAAATTAAACTTCATATAAACACATATAAATGCATAAAATTATGAAAATGTGTCAGTTATAACTATATATGCCCACTCTGTAAAAAAAATTGCCAGTTACATTTTTAGAAGGAGGCAAAATTTAAACAGCAGATAACTTTGAGTGGATCTAGAAATGTGGGTATCAAGCTAAAAATGTAAGCATTACAAACATACAATAAAAAATCCTGGATTTACGTGTTTCATTTCAAGACATTACTTTCACGTCCTCATGCAAATGAATCTGTGACCAGTTAAGGGTATGCAGTGATTAAACAAAACTTTCGTAGAAATGAATTATCACATGAAAAATGAATTTAATGACAAAAGTCAGAATAAAGATTATTGAATATGTCCTAAGAAGCGTCAATTGGTCATTCTAAATTAAAGCACCTAGATCCAAGAAAATAATTTGTACTCTTATCTGAAAAAGTAATGAAAAGTTTTAAAAATGCTTAGATCCATGATAAAAACATAATGCCAAAATCAAATTTTCTCATTTATAAGAGATGTAAAGCCTTTAGCTACTAAATGCCCAAATACACTTTACTTAATAATATTTAAAGTTAAATGCAAAACAGCTTTACTAAACCAGAGACTGTAAGTTTGAATGTAGCTGTGGAAAGTGCTACATCTAGATTAAAATATGAATTGTATCCTATATCCCAGGGTCAAGAGAAAAAAGACTAGTATTTTATTTAATTTATTTTTAAAAAGATTTTATTTTATTTATTTATTTATTTATTTATTTATTTATTTATTTATTTGAGAGAGAGAGAGAGAGAGGCAGAGACACAGGCAGAGGAAGAAGCAGGCTCTATGCAGGGAGCCTGATGTGAGACTCGATCCCAGGACTCCAGTATCACACTCTGAGCCGAAGACAGGCACTAAACCACTGAGCCACCCAGGCATCCCAAGACTGGTATTTTAAAAGTAAAATTTAGCAATCTGTAATACAAATTTAGGGTACTGGAATACTGTTTTTATTTAGGGAATCCACCATATATTCATTTTCACACAAGTTGGCTAATTAATAAAGAATGTGTACTGTGTTGCTGTAATTTAAGAGTGATGGATCCTTATAGCCATAAAAATAAAAATATATTGCACAGTAAGTTAGATTTATTTCATTGTTTCTCTATTTTTAATACTACTGAAAAATTTATTTAAACCCTGTATCATTATTCAATAAAAATATTTATTAGATGCCAACAAAATCTTAAAATAATCAGCCTTCCACTATATATTGCTTTTACTCATCAGAAGAAAAGAAGAAAACAAGATTATTCTTTAAATAATTAACTTTGAAGCATGGCCTATTTTCCATTACTGATAATAACTACTGAGGCTTTTCATAAGAAAAGATGAATATAATCTATTTTTAAAACTTCCATCTAGAATTGAAGAAGTTTGCTACTCAGTCCTCATTGTGAAAATCCTACTAATAAGAAAAAAGTAATTTCATGAATATTCCCATTAACAAGTTCTGCATAAAATCATGTTTCCTGGCAATATTTTTTTAAATCATTTTTCAAATTCATCTTTAGCAAAAGAAAAAAGTTCTGGGTTGAATACCTTCTTTTGAAGTACCTCAGCAATACTAGAAAAGCAAATGAAAATGGTCTATGTAGAATTATGTAAGGTTGAGCAGTGCTCAAGTTTCAATTTGAGAAGTGCATTATACAGACTTTACAGACATACATGCATAGATATAAGGATATGTGCTTTATTTAGAAATAACTTTTTCATAATAAAATATCTAAGAATATTTAAAACACTGGGTTGGCATTAAGTTAAAAAAATTACTTTTGTTAGTCAAAATTTACCTTTCTACAGTATCCTATCCATTTTAAATATGTGACTATATATATTTTTTTAAGTTTATAAATGTATATAGACCCTAAAAAGGATTTTTGGGGAAATATTTTATAAAATTAGATATTTTATGAGGACTCAAAAATGCTCACAGGACTTAGGTATTTGCTAATATTAGTCTGTACCTTTAAAAACAATTATTTGTCAAGTGATTAGTTTCACTGATATTTTGTAAAAATGTAATTGTGAAAGATGGTAGAATGATTAATAAATGTAGAGGGATTTTCAACACAATGTGCACTGATTTAGCATCGGTTTTGATTCAGTTTTAGGTCCTTTTTATATTACCAATTCTAAGAAAATTCCTATATAGGTAATTTTTCAGGTGTGCTCTGTTTTCTAAGAATATGTAAACATAAAGGTTCTCATGCGAGAAAACCCAATGGCTATGATTCAGAATAACAGGTCATAAACATTATATTATATTATATTATTAAATATTATATTGCCACTATATTTTCAGTTGTATTTCAGGAACCTTTTAACACGGGACTGTAATGCAATGTCAGAGAAGCAAACTGTAAGAGTGTACAACATAAACTTTCATGAAGATTTCCTTTGGATAATGCCATTGTAAGGGAAATTTGGAGGAAAAAAAATAAGATCTAATTTCAGTTTATGCAAGTTAATAAAATTTAGGAAGTGTGTCTGAAGGTCACTGTTATCCACCAGTGGTGCCCTCTAACAATTAAGTACTTTATTAATGGATGATTTTAAAAAAAGGACTGACTGATGACAACCTCACCTTGATGGGACCGAGAGTCAACACTGATTACCTGGTCATCAGTTGCTTATCTCATGCCCAGGAATGGCTGCTGATACTAGCCATTCAGAATTTCCTGTTTTGTACAATTTTAGTTTTTTTTTTCTTTCAAGTACTCATATATTTAATAAGGAAATATAATAATGAAGAAATATATTTCTATAAATAAATCTATTGCTCTGGTCAGTGATGCTACTATATAGGACCACTCTCAGATATCGCTACACATTTGGAAAACTCCAATCAGAACTTTTTGTGCAATGAAATAATTTCAATCAGCAATGACTTCTGCATCATCAACCCCGACTACTGATCAATCTAAAAAAGAAAATCCAAACCAAAGCAAACTGAAAACCCAGGCTATCACTCTTCCTGAAAATATGCAAATATGAAAAGTCAAAGTACAACCTATTACAACAAAATGCCTTTGATCTCGTCAATTTATCATATAAAGTGATAAAGTGACAGCTTCAGACACTGAAAAAGGTATAATTCCAGAACAAGGGCAAAAGGTACTCAGCAGAGGCATTTTGGAATGAAATGTCAAGATTATATAATCTGGTTACTTTAAAAATACAGAGGTTTCATTTACTTTTGAAAAGTAAAGCTGTTTAACTTTAAATATTTAATACTTCGTTTCTTTATTGATAGAAAACTTTGCTCAAACACATTACATTGTTTTGAAAACTGTGCTCCTAAGAGTCACCTTACTTACCTTCCTACCTAGAGTTTTAATCTCCCAGATAGGAGGCCCATCCATGATGCGGATTCTGAGATGACTAAAGCAAACCAGTGGCCTGTAAAAGCCAGGGAGTTCAAGGTGCTCCTTTTCACTAGGTGCTTTTATATATTTTAATTCAAATACATTCATTTTTCATGTTAGTTATTTCTCTTCCTCTATATGAATTTTAAAGTATTATAACAGGTCAGAGGCCACAGTAATTTGAAGGTGTTGAAGTGGAAGAAGCTGATGTTGCAAAACACAGAGCTAAGAACATTTAGACCATGAAATATGAAAAAATTGGGATAGAAATGTATAAAATGACTTCTTTTGCAGATCTGCAGATTACCAAGGTCCTAAATTAAAGCCAACCAGCTCCATGGCACATGTTTTGAGTTAGGGAAAAGAATGAGGTAAGATGATGCATATGATGGCATAAGAATGATAAGAATACTGGGAGAAGATATTCCAGTATGTTACGAAGTGGCTATCTTCAGGTCTTACTATATACCACAGTACAGAAACTAGATTTAAACAACTCCCATACAAATATTATCTATTCCTAAGACAGTGGAGTAGGGTAGAGTGTTATGGGGGCTGCCCCTAAAAGGAAAAAAAGATTTTTTAAAAAAGTTTTCCCTAGAAATCAGTTCTAATGGTTTTAGAATTAATCGAAATTAATGGCAATCTAGTAAAAAAATTTGCAAATGTACTGCAGACCTCCAAGTACATATCAATCAAATACTCTGCACAAAAACTTCAGGAAAATGGCACACTTAATATTCAACGGCAAAATGTTCAGCAAAGCCATGCTAAGAATACTGCAGCATCTTAAAAAGCATGGATGAATTGCATTTTTCCAAAGAGACATAAACAAAAAATGAAATAAGAAAACACTAATGTTATGAGTAACTCTGAGGATAAACCAAAACTGTCACTGAGGGATTTTGCAGATGATAAAGCAGTATCATTCACTGTCCAAGACCTTACTTGCTGGTACAGTTGGGGTCTTAGCGCCGAGTTCTCAATCATTGTGTGAACCATGGTGATAATAGGTTCATTTTCTTTCATCTATTTCAAATCAGGAGGAGCATACAGCAAACATCAGTTTACAGCATAGCTAGATTTGAAAGACGACACTGTAAATATAGCCTCTACTTTAATATCTTCCTAATAGTGCAGTTGTTTACATTTTACCCCAAGGTTGTACAGATTTTATAAACCATTCCAAGCAAATATTAAATGCTGTAAAATACTTCCCAGGTTATAAAAAATGTTTACTAATTGCAATATTGCTGCAACTGCATTTTACTTTCTAAATATAATCAATATAGCCAATGAATATCCTCATATACACTAAAATAGATGATAAATCATCATGACTTATTCAAAGAATAAACTGCAGAGTAACAACCTACTTAAAAGGAGAAATTGGCATCATTTAATTATTTAGTAAAAAAAGCTTAAAACAATATTCAGTTCTTTGTAGTACTGATCAGAAAAATACTAGTTCTTATAATATTAAAAATACTAAAATTGTATAATATAATACTCAGTATATCTTGTCATTTATTTTTTTTTATCTTGTCATTTAGATAATCATGTATTTCATTAAAGTTAATTTTGATAGACATCCATAAACATTCTATTTTGGATTTTCTCACAGTATAACACAACATGTAGAATTATTTCAAGACATGCAAACTGAAATTTATTTAGCAAAGACTTGATATATTTCCCTAGTTCCTAAAAAGGCTGAAACCATGTTTCACATTTCCAGCTATGTTGTACTTAATTACTGCCTCTAGAAAAATATTTGTTTTAGTAGGCTCTGGACTCAAGAGCTAAAGCATTCAAAAGAGAATCATCATGCTATATAGAGAGTAAAAGGCCAATGAAGTTGTACCATTTGTAAGCAGACAAGTCTGTTTTTAATGGCACTTGGTAACATACACTTTACATAATTTTCATCCTACATATTAGTGAAAATAAGCATTTTTAATATGGTTAGCAAATGCTATTTTACTGACTCCATTAAATCTACAATAAAAGTTTACTAATCTCTGGGTTAATAAATGCATAATGTAATCAAAAGATAAATCCTGAAAAATGCATTATCTAGACAATTTTATTTTCAGCCTAGTTACTAATGTTACATGTCAATAAAATGTTTTGATTGTCAAATTTAAACTGGTTCAAAATTTAAGTTTTATTCAAGCTAAATACTTTATTTTTAAAAAGCAATTTATTTTTAAATCTCAACACTTGCATATCAATCATACTCAAATTTCGTTTTCTTCCCTGCAATCCTGGCCAGTAAGCAATTAAGACATTTATTAGTGACATTTCATGTATACAGGAAAATAGATGTGTTGATATGCAGTTTAAGGCAATTTTTTTTTACAGTGGTAGAAAGTAACGTATAAATAGACAACTAGAGATATAAATTTTTCTTTAGGAGAAAAAATTTTTATCATGGAAATTTAAGATCTCTTTATATTTTCAAGTGCCCTCTATGTTTTAAGGGAATGTTAGTTACCTTAACCAAATGTGGACCTTGGAACAGAGTGTAACTGTTTTTTGTTTTGGCTTATTCATTTGACTGTATTGATGTAACAGAAGTAAGCTTAAGTCTCTATCCACTTTAAATTTTAATTTTCAAAGCAATCTCACGATTACTATCTTTCACGATTACTATCTTTCAATAGTATAATTGTATAATGGAAATTAGCCAAAAGAATACTGGGCTCAGATTTTTTTTTGTGTTGGGTGGAGGTCAGGTGCATGCAGGCTTTAAAAAATGGAGATCAGAGAGTATCCAAATGTAAACAATACTCAAGATCAAAATGAAATCGCCCACTAAGTCTCAGAAATGTGGCACTACAAATGGGCCTATGTGTCAAATGGCTAGGTCAGTATGGCTCACACCTCTCAGTGGAGATTCAATATAGTACAGATTGAGGACAAATGTTCATACTCTCAGCCTGGCAAATTTACTTGAAGGGACAATATGGTTTCTGTAGAAGGGTAATCAAGCCTGACTTATTTGGTGGACTACTTTGAGAGGGCAAATATGCATGTGTATCAAGGAATGCCATATGTGTGATTGTAAAATGTCTTTATTTAATTTATATGTCAAAGCTTATTAAATACTTGAGTCACCGAGAAAGGTTATTTTCAAGAAGAAACTAACTTAGGAATAGAAAAACTAAAAGCAAAAATAGTATTTAAATTATACAAACTGCAGAGTGTTTCAGAGATCATTTCTGAAATTGACTATTTCTCTTTATGAGACATTTCATACATATCAAATCCCAGAGTATTAAAATTAGAAGTCATCTCTAGAAACTGACAATTTAGTACAACAAAGGAACAAAAATGTTAGCAGCAATTATTTTGAATTGTGGGACTGCAGATTATTTTTTCCGTTCTCTATACTTTTCTGCATTTCTCAAGTTCTCCCCAGAGTAGACAGTGCTTTTCTAATAAAAAAAACAAAAAAGGTATTAAAGAGTCAAGGATAAAAATACATAAACATGAAATAAAATTAACGGAACAACCATATCTTTTGGCAAATACTCTTTGGTGATGCAAAGAAGCCAAGAAAAATTTGAGAACCATGTGTTCCTATCATGTTCAAGGCTGAGAATTAAGGTGGAAGAAACCTATCAGAGTTGACTGGTGTAGTAAGGTCCTGATCTAGAAAACTGTTCTTATAAACTTTTATTCTGTTTTACAAATCTGTATCCACATCAGAAATTTATTAGGAAAACTGTTAACTCATTAAAAAAAGAAACTAACCTACAGATTTGTAAATACATGTAACTATCTTACAATATCTTCCACCCTTTTTTAAATTATTACTTCAGAAATCAAAATTCAAGTTTAGACCAGGGGTTCTTAACCCACACCCACACCACTTGAGGAACCTGAAAAGACACCGCTATTCCCAGATCATTCTAATGAGCAACTTGAGAAATCTTCGATGTCATTAAAATACCAAGGTGATAGGTTGGTCTAAAGATTCCTTTGGCAGAAGTAACTATGATGTTCTCATAGTGTTAAAGTAAAATATAATTTGATAACAGTGCATACTCTTCAGCTCACACGCTTCTTGAGATTCCATTTTACTACTAATAATCCATAATTACTCAAGAGATGGAGTAATGGAAAGGCAGAAGCAGCAGGATCATTTCAGAATTCCCTAGGGCAACACACCTAGCTAACCAAGAGCTGTTAGCACGAATGAGTAGTGGGCTGTTAAGAATGATTCGAAAGTGTCCTGTATGTGGTGGCTCTCTCTTTAAGGCATGTGATATGCAACAGCTCAAGACACCTGCATGCAATTACCATGAGAGCTCCGTCCCTCTTAAGCGATTTCAATGATCTGACAGAACTTTCACTCTTTCCAGATTTATAGAATTAGAAAGACTAGATCTGCTTTATCTAATATATTCTAGAAGTAGGCTAGCAGTTCCTTTCATTTAAAACACCTCTCAAATATTCTATATTTTAATACTAAGAAACTAACTTTGTTTCTGTAACTTAATGAAACATATTCTATCTGGCTTTGGCTATGTAAACTTTAAAATAGCTTTTCAGTTTAAGTAGTAAACAATTGGGATGCCTGGGTGGCTGAGCGGTTGAGCATTGCCATGATCCTGGAAACCTGGGATCGACTCCCACGTCAGGCTCCCTGCATGGAGGCTGCTTCTCCCTCTGCCTGTGTCTCTGCCCCTCTCTCTCTCTCTGGGTCTCTCATAAATGAATAAATAAAATCTTAAAAAAAAAATAAAGTAGTAAACAATGACATAATACATAGTGCTTCAATGGAGCATTCCATTAGAATTTCATGCTCAAGTTCTTAAAAAAAAAAAAAAATCCAACAATTCTCTTCTGATTTGAAGAGAATCCTAAACACTTATTATGATAGTGGTGTTAACAGCAAATGTATTTTGTTTTAGGGAATGAGAGCCAGAGAAAGACTATTAGTATGTGGAAGATGTTTAATGATTCACTTGGAAATGAGTTAAATGCTTTACTTCCAAATACTTTAATTCCATGTTTGACCTAACAGCTAATATAAGTTTAGGTTTCAAGTTAATTGATAAATTATATAGCTATTAATAATAAGATTCATTATTTTATAACAATAAAATGAGAATGTATGATCCAGGTATTACACTATTTTTATAACTAACTTAAGCAATAAAAAAAGAATATATAAGTGGAAATAACTTGGAAATACACTTAGGTAATGTCAATGTATTTGTTTACCAGAAAAACACTTATTTTTACTTGAAACTTTAAGTCCAAATGTTTAGAAAAACTACCTAAGAAGTCTGATACTTAATTCCAGCCTCTTTCTCAGTTCTGAGGTATGCTGGGCTAATGTGAACAAACAGTTCTTTTTTTTTTTTTAAAGATTTTATTTATTTATTCATGAGAGACACAGAGACAGAGACAGAGAGAGAGAGAGAGAGAGGCAGAGACACAGGCAGAGGGAGAAGCAGGCTCCATGTAGGGAGCCCGACATGGGACTTGATCCCAGGTCTCCAGGATCACGCCCTGGGCCGAAGGCGGCGCTTAACCGCTGAACCACCTGGGCTGCCCCAAACAGGATCTTCTGATATTACTATCAGAAATATCTTGACTTAAAAACTCATCACTAAAACACCTTTTCAACATAATCATATGTAACTATGTCACACTTAGTAGGATCTTGAGCAGAACTTCCCAACTGACACCTGTAGGCTGGGAATGGATTACAGGTGTGTGGAGATAGGGACCACCTCAGTCCTCAGTGGACCTACCATGTCGCTGATAGCACCTTCTTCAGTTCCCACCAAGGTACTGTACAAATATCGTTACTTTCTATATGTGCCACACATGAAGAGGTTAGAAAGCACTAAGATAGTGTTTATTTCAGAAAACTGGACTTTCCTTCTGTCTTTGGTGTTTCTTGTGATAATTTATCTCAATAGTTCTCAAACTTGACTAAAAAAAAAATATCACCTGGATATTTAAAAACATATACAGGCTGGGTTCTGGCAATTCTTCCAGGGACTAGGGGAAAGAGGGCCCAAGTATTGTACTTTTTCTGAAACATCCACTGACGGTTCTGACAGGAAATCAGGCTTGACAACCATGGTCCCATCTTGGCATTAACTCAAATAATTGAGGACTAATTTCATCTGTCCTCAATAAAGAATTTTTCAAGGTTCTGATGAGTTGGTACTAAAGGTTAATCAAGCTATCTGCACAAATATCAAGATGAAAAAATTCCAAACTAATTGTCTAAATGCAAGTATTCCATCTACATTAAAACATTATCTTTGTATGAGATAAAACATTAAGATATTAAATCCCCTTAAAAAAATCAGCTGAATTTCATTATTAATATTATTGGTGGACTTTGCAGAATCATAGGGGATCTGGGGGTGCCAGGAATCCAACTGCCAGCTATTCCATTTGTCTAGCAACTCCTAAATATCAGTTTCAAAGTCTCTATCTTAGAAATTAGGCCAGCTACTAATGCAGAAGGAACAGGATATTCCAACTAATGACAAAAATACTTCTGAATAATTTTGGGGTAAATGGTAGGAAAGAGAAAGATCAGCAGTAACCAGAGACAAGATGGCCATTCATATCATTTACCCTTGGAAAAGATTAGTTCCTGAATCTTCCTTTAAGAGGTGGTTAAGTAGGGATCCCTGGGTGGCTCAGTGGTTTAGCGCCTGCCTTTGGCTCAGGGGGCTATCCTGGAGTCCCAGGATCGAGTCCCGCATCGGGCTCTCTGCATGGAGCCTGCTTCTCCCTCTGCCTGTGTCTCTGCCTCTCTAATAAAATCTTCAAAAAAAAAAAAAAAAAAAAAAAGTGGTTAAGTAGTGGCTTAATTGGTCTTTAAAAAGTTTATATAATAAATCATCTAGAATAGTGTTGGCCAATATAACCTTCTGTGATGATGAAAATGTCTATATGCTGTAGTCCAATACAGTGGCCATGTGGCTTCCTCAGCCCTTTAAATGTGACGTGTGACTGAGAAAAACAATTTTACATTTATAAAAATGTAACTAACTTATTAGTAGGCTTAGAAATTCTATACAAGTAAATTTAGTATAATTTTTTTCCCCTGATCTAGATCTTATTCCCAGAAGGGGAAAACATTTGTTCAAGCTCGGTCTTGTAATTGAGTTTGAGTTTGAATGCTGTGCTAATAGCTCCCTCCTTTTTTTGGAGCAAGCAGTCTGGATGACTCCTATCTATCTACCCCACAGAGCTTTTGTCCGGACAACCAATGAGAAGACCCATTTCTGTGCTGTCATTTTCTATTTAAATGGAAAATGGACTTTTCCCGAGTTCTTAATGACTTCTTAGGAAAAGAATATTTAAGTTGAGAATCTGTCTTAACAATAGCAAAAACCCCTGATGGCCTAATCACTGAAGAATTCATTTCTCAAGAATGTCCTCCTGCGTCTAGATCAATAAACTCTTAAGAAGTGTGGCAAGACTAAAACGCTAAAGAATTTGACATGCTTAGGGTGAAGCTCTGAGGAATGTGGGGGCCTTTATAAACAGGTCATTTAGATAATGACAATGTAAATGCCTTCCACTCTCACTCTAGGAACATCTGAAAGTCCAAGAACCTGAGATTGAAGGGTATGACTACCTATTCAAACTACTCATTGTTTAACAGGGAGCAGGAAAATTTGAAGTGACTTTTTAAATAGAGGAATGTAAATAAGTCTCTTTATAACTGGTGGGGCAAAGTACTGAGGTCTATTACTGTGAACATTTTAAAGCATTATGAATAAAATGTCCATGCTATAGATGTTTTCTAAAAGTAAAACTTTGGGAAAATATTACTATTGCTATATATTCAGGGGAATCAATGGTACCTTAGGAGATGCAGCTAGACAATATAAGATTTTCTCTTTCTCTCCAAGGGAAAAAGATGGGTTAAAAAAAGGAACAACAAATTGGGATACTAATATAGGGGTCAAACCTATCTGACATTCCCTTAAAAGAAAAAGCAGAAGCATTTCTAAACTGGCTGATGCAATAAGTACTGGCTTTAGGATTGCCAATTATAAGGCCCACTTATTGTGAAACATTATAAAAATACCCTGAAGCCAGTAGGAAAAATGGAGGGTAATCTCTATACTCAAAACCTCACTTAAATTGCTGAATTTCTAAAACCCCCATTTTGAGATATATATACCTTTGGTATATTTTGAAGAAAACTCTGATGGTCTTAGGTAATTTCTTTCTAAATTATTTACTTACATAATTTATTCACAGTGAGTGTCACCTCTTTTTACCTAGGGTCTAGTAAATTTTTTTTTTTTTTTTTATTAAAATCCTTTTTGGTTACAGGATACACTTTACAGATCTGATTTTTACTTCAGTGGCTTAAACTATTTTCCTTGTTTAATGACTCATTTTTTTTCATATTCAATGAACCAATGACTTATTTTTTTTCCATATTCAATGAACCAAGGTGATGTTTTAATGATCTATAAAAAAGCAAAGTTACATATCAAATATCCACTACAGTAAGAGGATTTAATGATTCATTCTTGACCACTGTTCCTTTAGCTTCAAGGAATAAATTATTATCTGATGGTACCATTTTTTTTAAATCACAGGCAACTAGAAATATTAAAAGAACTCAAAATCTATTTTGCGAAAATGTTTTATTGTGGATATGATAATTGATATGGTTATAATTTTCCCTTCTTTGCATGTATTTTAATGATACCATTTTAAAGGGACAAACATTCCAAGAGTAAAAATCTGGTATCTCTGTTAGTAAAAAAAAAAAAAAAATATGATTACCTCTGTTATTTGTTTTGGCTTTGGGTAAATCTGCTCTAAAATATACTTTAATTTTAAATCAAAGTTAAAATATCTTCTAGATACAGGGACCTGGGTTTTATTAATAGCAATTGTATTCTGAGTTACAATTGGCACTGAATAACAGACTTCCTATAATTAATTTAAAGATTTATCAATTTATGTTTTAACTACATAATCACACTCTTAGGTCAATCTTAAAAATGTTTTTTGGCATTTATGCTCAACTTTATTTCCTTCCTGGGCTTTGAAAATTATTAAAGAATTCTACTTTGTAAGCAGTAACTTCCTGCCTTACACACTGAGCTCCATAAATCTTTGCTGAATGAATGTTGTGAAAAAAATTAATAAAGATAAGATAGAAGCAAAAGCTACAGTCACTGGGCTACAAAAATATTTGCTTTTGTAAATACAAAATAAAACTGTATAATTACTATGCATTTAGGAGGGGTGGGGAAATTGTTTTCATTTTCCCATCTTAGATGGAAAATATAAGAATAACTCCATTGGGATCCCTGGGTGGCGCAGCGGTTTGGCGCCTGCCTTTGGCCCAGGGCACGATCCTGGAGACCTGGGATCGAATCCCACGTGGGGCTCCCGGTGCATGGAGCCTGCTTCTCCCTCTGCCTGTGTCTCTGCGCCTCTCTCTCTGTGACTATCATAAATAAATAAAAATTAAAAAAAATTTATAAGAATAACTCCAATACTTTTAAAGGAAGTCAAATAGATTTAGGAAAAAAAGGAAAGAAAAATCATTAATACAATGTATTCATCTTAGCTTTGTGATTTTGGGCAAGGCATTAACTTAGAGGCCTAACTTACAGGGACAAATCTAACTGACCCACATGCTACAGAGGATATATATAGGAAGCCAAGTGGAATATTGTATGTGCTCTGGAAACTGTAAAGTGTTAAACTGTTAGAATGAACAGGTACTGGACAGATCCACAGTGTGGAGAATCAGATGCTTTTATTTTGTTTTCTTAAAGATTTTACTTATTTACCTGAGAGAGAGAGATCACAAGGGGTTGGGATAAAGGGAGAAGCAGACTCCCCACTGAGCAGGGAGCCCTACTTCACCTTCAACTTTGCCTTCGTGGAACCTGATAATGGGATTGCTTTTAAAGTAGCATTGGGAAACAGTGAGTTGCTGGCTGGAGAAAAGGGGTTTTGGGTAAGAAGTGTTTCACAGGTTGGGGTGGTGGTGGTAGAGGAGTGAGGGTCTGAGTGACAAACCAAAAAGAGACCTTATTTTGTAGCAAAAAGTTTGTGAAATTCCTGAAGTTAGCTGAAAGACATAATGTGGCAGGTGTTTTTAACATTGCCAAGATTTTGTGACTGAATGGTAATGAGGAGCTTAGCACCTATAAGATGTTATGATGGCCTCTCTTATCCTGACTCAACACCATGCAGATATTACGTATTCAGCTAAAATAATCTGTTCAGATAGTTCTACAGAATCTCATGATTTTCCTGTTTTCAGTAAAACTGTCCTTAAAGTACTTTAAATGCAGGCTTCAAGATATTTTAAACTTTAATATATGGTCATGTTGGGCAGATGAAATATTAGGAGAACATATTCTAACTCCAAGAAGCTGTCTGACCTCATTCTTCCATTTTTTAAAAAGATTTATTTATTTATTCACGAGAGACACAGAGAGAGAGGCAGAGACACAGGCAGAGGGAGAAGCAGGCTCCCCGCAGTGAGCCCGGTGTGGGACTTGATCCCTGGACTGGGATCATGTCCTGAGCAGAAGGCAGACACACAACCGCTGAGTCACCCAGGCATCCCTCTTCTTCCATTTTTATAAATTTGTGTAATTTCTACTCTTAGAGGGGCAGAACAACAGAACTGTCACAGCCTGGATCTTTCTAGGTAGGCTGCCATTGGTTTTTCTTTTCACCCACTAGGCAATCAGACTATCCAAGACTGGTGTCAGATTCTCCTAGCCATGGCTGGAGGAGGAGACTAGGTCTCACTTTTTTCTTTTCCTTTGAGGGCTTAAACCACTTTGAGTTTTGTCTAAGCAAATAGCTAAAATTAAGTTCTTGACCTTTCTCAAAGCCCAGTGAGCTCTCCTCCAAGGATGATGAGCTCAATAAATGTTATACCAATGATGTTAAAGGTGAACAATATTTTGAAACCATTTTTGCTTTTAGTTTTTTGGTAAGGGAACTGAGGGATAAGACGACAATCCAAATTTTGGACACACTGGGGTTGGAAGGTAGAACACCCAAGTGCAGATTTCTATAAGCAACTAGAAACACACAGCTGGAACTGCAGCAGGGGATATTTTAGATACCTTTGTGCCCTTCTCCACATCCTGCCAGCTCATCTTTTATTTCAGCTCTTGCTGAGCCAATAACCACTTTGTGCATGGGAACCCAGGGGTTCTCATGTATGAATAACCTCAATATGCTGGAGAGTTAGTCTCAAGGGGCAACTCTTGGTCAAAGGAGGATGGGGGCCAGTATAAATGCTCCTCCTTCTGTTGTTCAGTGGGCAATTCTGTACTGCTTTTTTCGTCAATAAGTATCAGTCAGATGAAGCCCAAGTTGCCAAGGCAGTTGATAATATATTCTCTCCTTCCCTGCTCACTCTCCTTACTTCTGTACCTGGATAGTAAATAAACTTCCTGAGAACAAGCCCACACCAAGGACACCCACATCACAGGCTCTGCTTCCTGGGAGAAACCCAGGGGCTAGATATGTGAAGAATAACTAAGAGACAACTAGTAAAATGATGTGCAGATGAATGCTCAGGTGAGAGAACACTAAAACCCAGAGAACTTCTGGGGTGCCTCAGTGGCTCAGTTGGTTAAGCGTCCGACTCTTGATCTCAGCTCGGGTCTTGATCTCAGTTGTAAGCTCAAGTCCATGTTGGGCTTGCTTAAAAAACAAAAACAAAACCAGAGAACATCCCCAGTTTAAGGCTGAGATGAGTAAAAACAGTTAACAAAAAGGGATAGATTAATTACCATAAGAAATTAGGAAAACCATCCTAATACTGTGTAGGCAGTGGACAGGCCAAGAGATCAGAATTAACACAGAGAATTTTCAATTCTAATCTACCCACTGCCTGTTAATCTAATCTTAAGAGTTCTGCTCTGACAATGTCATACACTGCTTAAGAATTTTCTGGGTATTATTCCCCTCTCCCCACTACTTCTGTGATCAAATATGCAGAGGTAGGGAGAGACAAAAAAGAGAAAAAAAAAGAATAAATGACGTGTAAGGGAGAGACAGAAAGAATTGCTCTTAATAGCAAAGCATAGGAAAATACAGATACTCTGTGCCATGTAACTAGTAGGGTTAATGTTAAATAACATACTTTCATTTTTCCCAGTTTCCTGTTTGCTTTTGCCAAATGCCTATTCTATATTGCCTAGAAACATTATCTCTCAATCATCCCTAAAAATAGAGGCTCGAAGATCCCTTGAAATATTAGAGAAAATGGGATCCTGCTTAATAGCTCAACAGAATGAGGTTGCTGAATTGACAGGAACAATGAAAGCCATCAAGAATCTTTTCAATCATCTTGTTAGCATTTCTTCCCTTACAGGGAAGCTGTCTTTCATGAACACAAAGAACAAAATGCAAAAAAGTACTCTTGGATTTTTACCTTGAATGGTTTCAGCACCAATTACATACATTCCATTAATTGTTCCTTTTTACATTTCTCTTGGCACAAGTATGTTTAAAAGTGGTCAGAGTTTATGTCTACATAGAGTTTTTTCATTATACTTTCTTAACAGATATCTCAATGCTACTACACAACTTTTGCAAATGAGAAAATCTTGCTTACTCTTCAAGATGTTTTAATAGTATTAAATCAAAATGAATTTATCTTCCCCATAAGCATTTGATACTTAAAAAAATGTACTGATAAAAAGACAGAAAGATTTAGCTATTGATTCTTACAAATCCCAAAACATTTTTATACAACAAAGAACACCATAGGTAAGTGTGGGCTATATTTTTCTTTTATTGTACTATGGCAAACTGGTTTGTCAGCAGAAATTTCCAGTTTTTCTATGAGAATCTGAGGATAGTAAGATCCTTTAGCCATCTGATGTTAAAGAATATACTCTTTGATGTTATATTTAGAAATGACTTAAGTATGTTCTGGCAGTGGGGAGACAGCTCCAGTTGGGTAGAGGTAAACCAATTTTATTAATTATTGGAACAAAGGCATATTCTTTTCACAAAGAACTTTTGAGTGCACGGGGAAGAGGTATTCCCCAACACAAGCGTGGTTGATTGAGGTAGGTCTCTTCCTTTCCGGTTCTCAAGCAAATGTTTCTGATGTATTTAACTATGATGACTCTTGAAGGGAGAGGGGTAAAGGCAGAATGTCGTAATTTTAAGGGCAATTTGTAAAAGCACATTCAACATTATGATACAATTTTATGTTTAAAAGATGAAAAAAATACCTGCCGCAGTACCAGTGCAAGTAAAGCTCAGATCTGTAGAACTCAAACTCCATTTACTGTAGCAAGTATTCTTAAAGGAGAAGGTTGGCTACTGGAGTGCTATAATAAAATCAGAGTGGGATGAGGGGTGATGGTGGTGGAGAAGGTCGGTACGTGTTTACTTTACCCACAAGGGGGCAGCATGCTGACAAAACACTTGTGAAGTCGGGCTCCAAGTTCGTTCTTTGATCCTTCTGCCCATTCCTACCACCCCATTTCCTGGTCTCAGTTCCCAGCATCTCATTTTTTGTTATCACTGCCTACACGGAAAACTAGCAGGAAGGTTTTAGGAAGAAGGGAAAGGGAACATCATCTAAATTTTCTCACAGCTCCTTTATGCACTAATAGGGAGAGTCAGAAAAAGCATGTGAGGAAGAAACAAATGCAGGGAGTAGCTAAAATCGGGGTAAGGAAAATGAAGAAAGGGGATGGAAACGTTTTCACTTCCCATTCCTATTTATCCTCCCTTCACAACTGACCAAAAAAGTTATATACTCACTCATTTTCTAAATAGAATCTGGATGAGGTATGTGAATACATCCAGTTAGGATTATTGTATCTTAAAATTCACAAAAGTGATAAATAAACCTAGGCTGCTCTTGATAAATGTAGACTGTTGAAGAGCCTACTAACTGAGCTGTAAAAGCACAAGCAAATGAAAATAGTACTTAAAAATGAAACAAACAGCAAAGGAAATTCTATATGATTAGCACAGCTTTTCTTATCGTTAAAAACATTTCCGTACAGGACTCATCTTCAGAATGGTGGTTAATTAGAAGCCAAATTATATTGTTCAAGCTATAGGGACCAGAGGTCAAGATTTCTGGATTGACTGTGTAACATGTAGATGTTCAGAATTTCAGATAAGGCATTTTTATTTTTTATTTGTGATAAGCATTCTGGAAATATCAGAAATGATTTTACCTCTGAAGCAACTCAGAAACTATACTTGGCTCTATTTTTTATTAACAGTAATAGGGATTAAGGGAGTTTCAATCAATAACAAACCTTCTTTTGACCATTTCACAAGGGGCAAGAGAAAAGCTGCATTTTGTGGCTGGCCTTAGGTTATTGCAATGATTTATTTGAGCTACAAGAATTAAGTGTTAAAAAGTGAGTACTAACTAGTACATATTCATTTGGTATGATATATTGTATAAAATGTGACCAGAGCCTTTTCCTCTTTCAGATTTTAGAATCTACTTTCCAATTTGTAGTTATATAAAAACTGGTGAATCAGTTTACAAATTAGGCAATAATGCCAATAATGCCTAAAAAAACCAACAGATTTGGTCATCTAAAATCGGTGACTGGCAGTAACAAGATTAAAAGCTGGAAATGTTTTTTTTTTTTTTAAGAGCTGAATTAAAAATTATTGTAATTCAAAATTAAGAATTCTTTTATATAACTTTATAACCTCATAGTTGATAGAAAATGTAGAACAGTTCAAAAGTATTTCATTTACACTAAATGTAATTATCTAAAACCATAAAAAATGTTTTGATTTATTTAAAGAGAGATTTTTCTGTAGGAAAACCTTATATATTTAGGCATATCTGAGTTTCTGGGCAAAGCCACCTTTTTTCTACATATTGTCTAATTATTGTCTAAAAATGGCTCATTTTTTCCCCATCATAAACTGTTTTGATTGTGCAAATAAGCATTCAAAATCTTGTGAAGTATATCCAGTTAGGATTATTGTATCTTAAAATTCTGTAACTCTTCTTATTATCCTAAAATTTTAAAATTGGACTAAAATGACTATTTCACAATCTAACATAAGAAAAAGGCGAATTACTGGAAAACTTCTGACATGTAGCAGGAGTGGAGAGGATCAATGAAAAGTTGAGATTTTTGGAAACCACCTATAGGATCACTAGTGTGGTCCTTTCCAGTAGCACAGGCTTAGTGGAGTGTCCTTAGAGAGGACAAGGGAAATAGAAACCTCAATCGGATCTGGGTCACTTGGGCAAAGGGAAGGAAACAGAGATCTGTCTGGTAAAGGGAGTTGAGGAGAAGCATCTTAGCAAATGGTGGTATTTTTGATGTATTTAGCTGAACTTTCCTATGATTTTTTAAAAAAGTTTATTTAATTATTCAAGTAATCTCTGTGCCCAACTTTGGGCTCAAATTCGTGACTGGGTGAGATCAAGAGTCGCATGCACAGACCGGGCCAGCTAGGAGCCTCCGGTGATTTTCTAAAGGTCTGTGTTTGCAATTCCAGTTATGTTTTATTGAGGCCAGTAATAAATTACAGTGACCTACTAGGTTTATTTCCAGAGATACTATATAACTTCAGATTCATATTTATATTCTTGTTTTTCAAACCTAATTTTTGTAGTATCCCATCATTTTTCAGAACTATCTCTATTTATAGGCAAAAGCTTTTATGAATGTTATTAACCATGTATCTTAGAGCCTTTCTGGCAGTGTGGCATTTTGAGGGAAGACTTATTTTACTATTTCATTGGCTAATGTGTCTTTATTAGATTGCTTTCAAAGTGTACAATGTACACCATGGTTAAATTTCAACAGTACACTCTTTGGAGTGGTTTGGAATTTGGAGTCACAAAATACTGACTTCTAAAGCATTCCCATAGGCAAAATCATGATGAAAAGGTGGGAAAATAAAAACTATACATTAAGAGAAGTGTATTTCATTTAAATTTTTTTTAAAAACGACTGAACTTCTTTTAAAGGGTTATCCTAATGTAAAATCCCTCTTTAAATAGAACTAAAGCAGTACACTATTATTTTGCTTTAAGTAGGCAAATATAAATAAATATGTAAACAACTGTCTTATAACCTTTCTCACAGTAACTTCTTTCATTTGGTAAAATGTTCAAGTTTGAACATTTTAAAACAAACTAAAACAAGTTATAGCTTAATTTATATAGCTAAAAAATGCATTCATTAGAAGAAATTCTATGTTTAAGAACATATCAAAAATTCTCATAAAATTAAAATTAAATATTAAAGATAATTTTATAAAAACTGAAATATGGAAGTGTCAGTCCCTGTTCATGAAATGCCATTCACCCTAATCATCCACATCCATTGCTACCACTAGGTAATTCGAGGAACTGTAGGCTACTATAAAACTGTCTCTACATAGCAAAGACCAAACACCAGGAGGAGATGGCAAAAAGGACCAAAGTTATACGATTAAAAATGACCATCACACTTTCACCCATATGGAATACATAGCATGTCTCCTCCCCATGTCCTGGTCTTCCAACAAGGCATTTCCAGCTTGGTATCTATTTCTTTAACTAGGTCAGCTCCAAGCAGAGATAAGCTTTAATGAGTATATGAGTCTTTTTGGGATAAGAAAAGGGAAATCTGGAGAATTCAGTCACTCAATTTTCCAGTAACCAGCATCTGTATGGCCCCTAACATTCACACCTGTCCTTTCTAGTTGGTTGTTTTTTTGTGTGTGTGTTTGTTTTTCTGGTATTTCTGAATTCACTGTTAGGAATCTTATTCTGTCACTTGTAAAAGTCATGCTATTAGCTCTAAATGCCTGAAATATTTGAGTAGCCTGGAAAACTGTACTACATTTCAAGAGTTGTATTAGGTATTATAAGCAAAAAAATTCTACAAATCCCACCTGATGATCCAAATACATGGTGTTCCTTTGAAGATGATGTGAAAGAATTTCATTCTAGTAGGCATCAATCAAGAAACAAAGGGATAGAGAAAGAGGGTGTAGAGTTCATGAAAAGTCAATTTTGAGATAAGAAAAACAGGTAGTTTACCACAACCTACTATGTCACAGTATACAACTTTCACATACATACTCCCCTGTAAACTGTACAGATGATATACTAGATTATTATAAAATTATACCTTGTTTCATAAGAAATTAAATAGACATGCATAGAAGCTAAAATATTAAGCAGAAAAATCCTTCAAATGGCTTTAGCAGACTCGATGTTACAAGTTTTACATGTTTATACTTTTCCATGACATAGGACTACTTCTTTGGATGTTTCTCCTATAACCAGAGGCTATTAAACCCTTTGAGAAAGGTTTACAAATGCGTTCATTCTTTTAATCAAGAACAAAAGTATCTTATACTTCATCTCTGACATTTAAAAGGTAGTATTACTATAATATATATTTGATTTTCAACTTATTACTTTCCAGGAAATCATAGGACTTTCCAATATCTGTTTTATCAGATGTGGAAGCTTCAGTATACAGCAAATGACAATACTGTTTTGAAGTCTGTATGCATTTCCTTCCTCACGGCCAAAAATTGGTGGGTGAGTGGGTTGGAAGGCTAAGAAGAAATTCATCCTACCCATATTTCCCTTTAATAAAGTATAAATAAGTGAATTCTCAAAGGGTCAATAGGAGATCGTAATGTTGCTTCAATGACTGTATGGGCTCATGCTCGACACTAATGACACCAATCAAACTGATTAATGAGTGGCTCATAATAAGTGGTAATGGCAGATGACACATACAAAACTCTTCATAGCTGACCTTTGGGCTGTGGGCCTCAAGTTTCAGCTGCATGAGCTGTGCTAACGTGTGCTCCCGGACACTACTCAGTTCGGCCTGCTGCCGTCTCAGCTTTATGAGCAGCAGCGTAAGCTCCTCTGGCTGAAGGAGTACAATTTAAGAATCCAAACAGTGGAAAACAGATTAATTGTTGTCTTAAGTGACAGATATTAAACCAAGATTTCTTGGCAAGTTTCCTCTTATGGTTGACATCAAACATAGTGCCTAGGCACTATGATGATAGGTCCTACATAAATGCATAGATATCTAGAGAAATAGAAGGAACAGTGTTACTTTAAAAGATACAGCAAAACAACAGTATATTAAGGCAGTTTCTCAGAACTCATGAGAGAATATTTAAATATTAGGTATAAAAAAGCACAATGCCAGAAAACCATTATAAAGGTTTGTACATATGAGCTATTAAAAATGGTTATTAAAAGATATTTTAAAATGACCCCTAAGACTTTTACAGCAATACAACAATATCTATATATCCAACACTATTTTAGAGAACAGAAGGTAAATAAAAAGATTTAAAATTCATACAAAACTTGGGACAGTATCTTCATATCATTATTATTATTATTATTATTTTTTTCTTCATATCATTAAACTCAGTACCTGGGATCTATTAATTGCTTCCCAGTTATATTTTTAAATGTCACTGTTAGTGTATTCACAAGATATTTTAAATGACCAAAAGATCAATTTTTTTTTTCAATTTTTATTTTTTAAGGGAAAAAAAAAAGATAGCGTTTAATACAAATGAAAAGGTTCCATGACTTCATAAACCTTCCTCCCACACTCTGGGGAAGGCAGAGAAACTTCTGGTTCCTGATTGGCTACCATGATCCCTAAAGGGAATAAATTTTCAAAGGTAGATAAAATTCCTTTACAGATCAAGCTGATATATTTTTCTTTGTTAGAAATGCAATAAAGTATGGTCATTGGCAGTCTTATAGGTCATAAAATATTTGGTGGTTTGTTATGATTAAAAACTGCAGATGGGCCAGAGGGGAGACTCTCATCCCGTCAGGGCTACAGGGTGCTTTAAAAACTTCGAGGCCAAAAAGTGATCCTGAGATTGATTTGTCTTGCCTGCACTACAGTGTTAACACTAGTTATCTTCTGTTCTGTTCATTTGCTGTTGCTGTTTGTTTTCTATACAACTTTTTTAAGGGACAGAAATAATTTTTGTTATCTAAAATTACATTAACTTTAGATGAAAAAAATGTCAGAAGTAAACCATAGTTACTATGGGATTCTTGAGATAAAGCCATCTACACAGATGAGACAACAGTCTTTTATATTAAAGAGTCAAAGAACTTGTATGTGTGTGACTTAAGAAATTTCATAACAAGGAAAGAATAGCTGCTTTTGCCCTGATGCCAACCACATCTGGTGACCTTGTGACTATGGGACAGTCTGTCTTATGACTACCATATCAAGCTCTTGTACCACCATTATCAAGGGTGGTAATAAGGATTTAGTTATTCTAAAATTCAGGGTGATATTTGAAAGAAATACCAAAAGCAATCTTGAGAGACTCTGGTTTATTATTTCCTGAGTTAAAAAGATAAAGAGATTTTCAAAAGGACAAAAGGTTCCAGTAAGTTTCCTATATACTTAACTTTTGAGGCAAAATAAAAACAGGCACATTTTGACCCACACAAAAGGAGGCGATAAGTGAATTTTATCCTAAATATCCACTAGAGGGAGCAAGGCAGAAGATTAAAAATTCATGAGACTTAGCATTATTTTATGATATAGGTCTTGTTTCTTTGTGAGATCAATAATATTTAAAAATTACAACACTTAAAAGTTTTTAGTTTTAATCAAGCAATATTTATAACCTTTAATAAATAAGCTTCCAGTAGTTTAAAGCCAGACTATCTTCTTCAGGTCTAAGCATGTAAAAGATAAAAGATGAAATAAAAAAAATGTCTGCAAAATACATACGACATGAATTTGTTTTGATTCCTTTAGGAAGAGAATTTTAAATGAGGAACAACTATCTAGGTCCTCAAATTACATCTTCATAGGACCTGAGACTATCTACTGGTATTAACCACAGATAAAATAAAAGAATGCCATTAAAATAAAATGAAGTAATGAAAAGTCATCTTTTCTCTTTAATGTGAAGAATAATAGTGTCCTGGTGATATAACTCCTTCCCAATTTGATCATACCGATGATGAAACAATGACGGTAGGTACTTGCTAACACCTAGTGTATTATTATAGTTTCTCTCTGCATAAATAATATAAATCAGATTTTTTCCCCTTGAAGTAGTAATCTTTACAAAACTTCATGGGAGAAACTTAATGGGCCTGTAGTGTGAATACACATGGTTGTTTGCTTGCTGGATTTGTTCCACTAATCAACTTCTCCAACTTCTGTTTTAAGAAAGGGGAATTAACATCCAGTGAAGTAAAGAAACCCACGGAGGTTATACAGCAAACTTTGAAAATATAATCTTATATTTGGGAATTCAGACATTTAGGGAGACATATCCAGTTAGACAATGAAATGGTTACACGAACCCAAATTCTTCTGATGAGCATCTCTTCCACAAAAGCAGCATGGTTTTTCTTTGGGAGGAACCTCTCTCAAAAATTCAAACTCAAAAGCTTTGTCAGATATGTGCTATCATGTAGCACATATATAAAACATGATATGATAAGTAAAAATACTGAACTCACCGTTTTGCCTTGGAGGCTCTGGGGACTAATAGACTGTAAAGTCAGGCCAGCTGGCATTGACCTCCTGTCAGGCACATAGACATGCTAGGAAAATAAAGGTACAATATAAATTCTGTGGTCCATGTCAACGATGAGAAATCTTAGGGCTTCATTATAAAATATCATTAAAATTTGTTATTATTGCTTATGAAAGTAGATATTAAAAGTTGCTTGCGAAGTGGTATCTGAAACTGTATCAATGAACTTTTTATACTCTGTTACATTAACACCTATTGGTTTATAGACATACCTGGGAGATATTGTGAGTTCAGTTTCTAACTACTATAATTAAGTGAATATTACAATAAAACAAGCCAAATGAAATTTCTGGTTTCCCAGTGCATATTTAAGTTATTTATACTATGCTGCTATTAAGTATGAAATAGATTATGTCTAAAAAATGTGTATGCCTTAATTTAAAGATACTTTATTGCAAAAAATGCTCACCATCATCTGAGCTTTCCATGATTGTAATCACTGATCCCATATCACCACAACAAATAGTAATAAAATGGTTTGAAATATTGTGAAAATTGCTAAAATGTGACACAAACATGAAGCAGCAAATTCTGTGGGAAAATGGTGCTGACAGACCTGCTCAACCCAGGGTCGTACAAACCTTCAATTTGTAAACAAACAAACAAACAAAACAAAACAAAAAAAAGCAGTATCTGCAAAGTGCAACAGAACAAGGTATGCTCGTGTTTATGCTTTAAATGGATTTTTTACTCATTTTTTTGTGTAATATCAAACACTGGTCATGTGGAAAATACTGGTTCATTGAGATGTTGACACATATCAATATACAATATCAGTAACACACAATTGTTAATACCATCACTGATCTTGAAGCACTGGAAAGCTGTCAAGCTCACAGTGGCAGATACAAGATTTCCAAAATTCTAATTTTTGCTTGAAAGCTCAAAGTTGTCATCAGTGACAAATACTGTTAGTTGTTTTCTTGGAAGTGACAGGATAACAGTTCACTTTGAGAAGTGTCTGTCAAATACCTTGTCTGAACAACTATAGTTTGTCATTCGTTCTTTCAAATAAAAATAGTGTTTCGTGAAAAAAGGAGCTAGTTCAGCTTGCAACTCAATCAGACAAATCTTTTTTCTGTGAGTCAACCCTAATATTAGTTAGCAGTTTGGTATGTAAGAGAAATACTTTAAGCATATTTCCCATTTCATCACATAGAATATTAAAATGATACATAATGAAAGGTCAAGATTGAATAAAATTATCTTTTACTGCTTCATCAAAGGGATTTTTAAGTGAAACTGCTACTTTTACTTTTATTGCAAGTCTGTGGCACAGGAGCATACAATGACGGCCACCTTAGTTTGGAGCCACTCCCTTGATATATACTAAGGTGCCAATACCCACCATTGCTTTGGTGCTATTAGAAAATGGTAACACAGGGGATTCCTAGGTGACTCAGCGGTTTACTGCCTGCTTTCGGCCCAGGGCGTGATCCTGGAGTCCCAGGATCGAGTCCCAGGATCGAGTCCTGCATCAGGCTCCCTGAATGGAGCCTGCTTCTCTCTCTGCCGGTGTCTCTGCCTCTCTCTCTCTGTGTCTCTCATGAATAAATAAATAAAATCTTAAAAAAAAATGGTAACACAATGAACAATACCTTATTATTGCTATTATAAAAATAATTTTGAGCTCATTTACAGACTTTCTGAAAGGGAATGGGAACCCTGAGGGATCCACGGACTTTGGAAATAACTAATTTCATCAAGGATAATGACAGGATAGTTTGAAAGAAAATTTTGGTAATGTTTAAGAAGTTTTTGGGAAAAGAAGCAGCAATTAGTTGACTGGGAACTAGAGTACACATTCGTTTTATATTTGTTGTTGAAACAGATGCTAAATTTTGGCCAAGAATATGAAAAATAGGAGAACACTTCAATTACACACTAATAAATTGTATTAGAGATTAGTCATGAATATTTTTACTATTTATTTTACTCTATGTATTTGAGAGAGAGAGAGAGAAAGGGAAGGAGGGAGAGAGTGCGAGTGCATGTGCACACACAGGGGGAGAGCCAAGCAGACTCCCTGCTGAGCATGGAGCCACACACAACACTCAATCTCCCCACCCTGGGATTGGTGACCTAAACCGAAATCAAGATTCAGATGCTTAACCAACTGAGCTAGCCAGGCGCGCTAGTGTAATGATTTTTTAACGAACATGATTTAGCCTTTGGATGTACAAAGTGACATGGTAACTTTGTTACCATGGAGTTCAAAGTGAGCCTTTTTTGGGCAAGCCAACCTAAAGCTTCCTCCAAAAAAAAAAGGACAACCAACTCAATTGACTTATTCATTTCTAACTAATGCTTATTTATGGAAAGTCAAACACATATAGCTTTATGCAATGTTATAACTAAAGGATTCAGTCTGTCACAAGAATAAGAAAAGGTACATTTTAAAATGGTATAATGCAAAAAATTCTTATAATTAAAAAGAAATTGCAGAAAAATTCCTTTCGTTTTAGGTTAGACATTAAAGAACTGGCTGCATATAGGGTGACTGATCAAAACAACTGCTTTAGTTTTATAAAAAGCTAACTAACACAAAGCACCTGAATTCACTCCAAATAATCTACTAAGCAATGCTTAAACCAATTGCATGTACAAATTAAAACATAATCTCTATGTATATCTTAATTTTTAAAAAGTATGTAGACCAGTAAACATTGTTATTCTAATATTAAATTGGGCATCTAAGGAGATATTTCAATAAGCCATATACGCAGCTGCTCAGAAGACGAGGTTAGCATTTTTATCTTAGCAAAGAGCAGGATGAGCCTGATATAAGAATACAGGTATGCTGGAAGACAGTAGGTGTAGAATTTAAGTGTGTGAAGAGCCAATAAAAACGCAAGTGGTCTTAACCTACACAGAAAGCTGATCTATCCAGCATAGAATGCATAAAGCATCTGCTCAAAATCACTATTTCTGTGCTCCTGAAAGACCATGCATTGCAAGGTGAGGTTTTTATATGTGAGATTCTGACACTGCAGATTATTCTTCCTTTTTATTTTACTTTATTTTTTAAAGATTTTATTTATTTATTCATGAGAGAGAGAGAGGCAGAGACACAGGCAGAGGGAGAAGCAGGCTCCACGCAGGGAGCCCGACGCCAGACTCGATCCCGGGACTCCAGGATCACGCCCTGCCCCAAAGGCAGGCGCTAAACCGCTGAGCCACCCAGGGATCCCCTCTTCCTTAATTTTTAAAACAAAACAGCTGCCTTGCTTAACCTCCTCCCTATGTTCTTATCTTCTGCATTTAAAGAAGGAATAGTACAGACAGAAATGAAACACAGCACCCATAGAGAGGTGGTTACCACAAGGTTAGCAGAACTTATCTTACCTTAGGGTGATGGGCCCTGTGCCTGCGGTCTATCGTCACATCTCCTCTCTGAATTGGTGAAGATACCTCTGATCTGTATGTCCGCTGAGGGGAATATCCCTGATAAGCAGCTATTGACCCGTGGGAAGGTGATGTGGGAATAGAGTGCATTGTCTGATCAGAAATATTAACCATTGTTTTAGGACTGGTCAAAGTACTGTGGCGAGGGAGGGTGCTCTGCTTATTATAAAACTGACGCTGCTGCCACTCGTAGAGCTGCCACATCGTGTCATCTCTCATTGATCTCCGTTTCTCTTCTGCTCCAGTTCCTAATGTTTTGTCATGAGTGGAAGGGGTTACACTGCAGATACTTTCAGGCCTGGTCTTGCTGTTTCTTGGGAGTGTTCTATAACCTTCTGGATAGCGAGCCATAACCTGGGCTCTGTGGCTTGGCATATTTCTCGGTAATGTTTGGTAAGAAATTACTCTAAAATTAAAAAAAAAAATAATTGAAATGTAAAAATGAAGAAGAAAGTTGTTTTCCAGATTTTAAATAGAGTACATTCTGGTAAGTAAAATATATACTGGGACTTTTAAAAAGTTGATCAAAATATTACACAGGATATAAAATACTAATGAACAGATTTTAACCTTTTAATGAAATTCAGTTTGATGAATTTACTACATTAAGTAAAAAACATCTTTGTTATTTACATAAAAGACTATTAATTCCATGAAATGTACAGTTTGGTTAAAAAAAGAAAAATTACTTATTAGTAAGAATGTTCAAGGTCTAATCTCAAGTCTCCATATCTTGCTTTGATACAAACAGACCCCTAGAATCTTTTCATACATCTCACCAGAGTAGCTAAGTGAGATTTCTGTGTAGGGATGGAATACTGAGGAGTCTGACTTGTGCATGAAGACAGTAAGTAAACTATTGCAGGTGTGCGTGACTCTATTGTGATGTTTCCTTCAGAAAGCATGACTATTTCTAGGAAGAAGCACATCAGTACACTTGTGGTTGGATGAGAAAATTCCCCTTGATAAGTTTTCTTTTTTTTTTGATAAGTTTTCCTAATTTGGAAAATAAATATGACTTGAAGTTAAAGCTCAAAATTGAACCATTTAAAGACAAAATACTTAAATATGACAATATTTAGAAGTACAACTGCAAATCTTGGGAATTTTATATGTTTCTAGCATAGAAATGAATATTCCACCTTCGTATAAACATTTGTGGGAGGCTTTTTAAAGCAATCTAAAAGTTCCTCATGTATATTAAGCATCTAAAATAAAGTTCCTTTAAAATGCTGTATTTTTGGATATGGATACATATGGCATATTACTAAGCACATATTATTTCAGTTTCCTAAAATGAAAGAATAAAATAGAATTTTAGTTTACATTTTTTTAAAAAAGACACTGTGATAAAAACACTGCTTTGAATTGATCAAAATGATCCTTTAGATAACCTCATGCTTGGTCAGATACATTATATAAAAAGGATTTTCAAAAAAATCAATTAAAAATTCTAAATAAAGTTAGAATTTGTGTAGCTTGTGTCCCCCATCTTCAGAAATTGGCAAAAGGTATAACTAAATAGTGATCACAA
Source organism: Canis lupus baileyi (assembly GCF_048164855.1). NCBI lineage: Eukaryota > Metazoa > Chordata > Mammalia > Carnivora > Canidae > Canis > Canis lupus. The sequence continues at coordinate 28,214,316 of NC_132862.1, forward strand.
TAAAATCGACTTTAAGAACTCATGATCCTGAGGTCAAGAGTTGCAGGCTCTACTGACTGAGCCAGAAATGTCTCATATTCTCTTATTTTTTTTTTAAGATTTTATTTATTTATTCATGTGAGACACACAGAGGGAGTCAGAGACACAGGCAGAGGGAGAAGCAGACTCCCCACAGGAAGCCTGATGCGTGACTTGATCCCAGGACCTTGGGATCACGACCTGAGCCAAAGGCAGATGCTCAACCACTGAGCCACCCAGGCATCCCTCCTCATATCATTTTAATATCTGGGTTAAAAGAAGGGTCAGTAAGTCTACTAGAAGTAGAATGAAGTCTTTCACTTCCTTAAGTAGCATTCTTTTCATTAGGCAATGATTCCCAGACTTTTGCAATTAATGAAAAAGCAAAATAATCCTTCTATTCGAAAAAATTTCCCCCAAACCAAAACAATTATTAAAAAAACCTTTTCATCTGTAATGATTTAATTAAAAATAAAATATATTCCCCAAATTAGGAAGGGAATAATCTTAAATGTGCTACTAGAGCCCTTCACATGCTACCCATATATAGCAAAGTGAAATTATTGGAGATTTGGTTTTTCTCATCTTTGATTTTTTTTTTTTTTTGAGAGAGAGAGAGAGAGAGAGGGAGAGAGAGAGAGAGAGAGAATGAGCATAGTGGGGAGGAGCAGAGAGAGAAGGAAAAGCAGGTTCCCCACTGAGCAGGGAGCCTGAAGCTGGGCTAGATCCCGGGACCTTGGGATCATGACCTGAGCCAAAGGCAGAGGCTTTGCCACCCAGGTGCCCCTATGATTTGATCACAAAGCTATCTTAAGGTTCTAAACCCTGTGTCTTATTGTATATTTGAAATATTTCCAATTCCTTCAACCATACCTGCTACACTAAATTTCCTTCATCGTGCTGGTTGTTATTCAGTTTTGCAAAATCTTCACCTACAACAGACTTGCTCAAAATTGAACACCGTGCCATACTCCACCCCTACCTTCAATCCCCGTAAGAACTGCTGTAGCAAGGCTAACCCATGGATGCCTTTGGGCCTGGGGTGAAGGAGAAAGTTACCTGGTACTCTGATATAATCAGTATAAAGGTTCACTCCTTTGCTGCTTTCTCACCACAAATATCAACCCCCCCCCCCCCGCCCTTTTTTCCCTCTGCTTGGTCTTCCTTCTTATCCCCACCTTCTCTACTAACACTAGAGCTAGAAACTGGAAAAAGTCCAGAGTTGGTAACCCCACGGCTATCTGCTTAGGAAGCACGTCAATCACAGAAATAGATTCCATCCTAGAAATTCTGTCCTATTTCTAACGTCATTTACCCCAATATACCTTGATTTGGTCATTCACAAATTCAAGAACTATTATAGAAAGCTTAATATGCAAAAGGCTCTGTACTAAGTACTGAACCACATCACAGAAGCATATATGCTGATAATATTAGCTTTATATCCAGTTTGGAAATAAGAAAAAGATTATTTATAAACATATAAGCAAGGGAGCAAGGGACATACATTGTTAATCTAAAACACAATAAAAACTGCCTAATAACTAATGTTTAAATTCCATTTCAGAAAAATCTATAGCACCAAACACCTCCATCAGTGCGTGCCCTGAAGCATTCACAATACGTGAGCTGGGCCCTCTTGTAGAGACGTATATGGAACTTGAGCTGTTAACATATCATATGATCATTAACAGTAGGCTAATTAAGGATTACAAAGTTAAAAGGGCGCGTCTGCCATTTTGAAACCGCTTTTAAAGAATTTTAACAGAAAGTTAGGTTGTTATCAAGTAAAGTTCTTTTTTAGCCCATATACTTTCTAGCATTTTGAAACCTGTTTTTCAAAAACTAGTTTCCTTCAGCGGTTTGCCCCAAAGAAATTCAAATTAAGCAACGTGTGATTTACTTTTAAGTGAGAGCTTAAGAAATGAACACTGTGAGCTCCTTCATCAGGTTTGGTGCTCCATTCACCAGCACCTGCCTGTCAAACACCATGAAAACCCTGTCCCTGTGATTCTGCCACACAGAACAATGGCTTAAGGCACCCTGCATCCTAACAGTGCCTGCCACTCACAAAGAAGCTTTAAAGCGCTGTTCACAGATGCAGATCTACTATTTGACTAAATATTAAACGTCCTTTCTTTCTATCAGAACTTTAATAATAAAAGCAAGCCTTTCATAAAGTTTTACAAAATGAATTATACTATGAATAACCTTTATGCTGCTTTCCACCAATAAAAATGATTTCATTATAAAACATCACTACTTTTTAATATGAAGTTCATATAATAGTGTAGATGATGTGTCTCCAATGATCCAAAGTAGACTGGCCAGTGAATCCAAAGTAGAAGGGGAGAAAAACACAGAGAGAATCTTAGCTCAAAATAACCTTCAGAAGCTATAGGTCTGCATTCAAAAGAAAAAACTCACACAGAAAGCCTTTATATATGTTAATTATACCCAGTAAAAGACCCGAAAGTTCTTGGAAACTAATACTTATGCTCAACAATTTAAAAAACCTACCTTCCAGACATCTGTTGAACCTCTAACTATACAGTTTCAACTGTAAGAAAGTATGAAATCATTGAGGAAAGTGATTTCACTAAGAAGTGAGATCTAATTTGCTGGGTAAAGATTCAGCACATATTATGGCTGGAATTTTTATTATGGTTTCCCTGAAAAATGGTTACCTTAAGTACTATGGAACATCCGTTCACTCCCTACCCGTCCCCCTCCCAGAATGAACTCTGGCTTCTCTTCGGCCAGAAATAGCAAATCTGTCTCACAATTCTCCCTTTGGAAAATCAGAAAAGTGAGTGCTGAGGATGGAGAAGAAGAAAATGAAAGTGAGCAACACATTGCGGGTGTGTTTTTGCAGTGTTGGTTGAGATAACAAAAGATGAGGCCAAGTGCACCCCGGCCTTTGAGCTGCTCCTGAAAGGAGACTTTGGCTGACAGCTGCAGATGTCAGCCACGCCAACTGAGCAAAGGAAGAATGTTCCTATACCTCAGAAGTTTCACTGTTAAGTTCATCTTCGTTTAACTGAAACATAGCAGTGTCATTGTTTTTGTGGTTTACTACTACTGAGAGGTAAGAGTCACAAAATAACTCTTCAGGTAATTCTTCCATCTGCAAGTACATTAAAGTATTTTTAAAATTTGCAGCACCAAATTCCTGCCTAATGATAGAACACTGTTTCTTATCGGTGGGTGCCTGCTTTTTCTCCATCTCCTCTGGCCTTTATTTTTCATCTCCTTTGCAGGCCACCCCAACTCTGTTTTTCTCTTAAATGTAAACACCCTTTCAGGTTTACCTTTAAATTCTTTATTTTATCCAGCCTCCAGATGAATGAATTTGTCTACTCTTATGAATTTACTTTTGATATAATGATGATGCCCCAAACCTTATTCAAAGTCCAGTCATTTATCATCTTCCCTTTTCCCAATCTTCTTTTTTTTTCTTTTTTATCCCAATCTTCTTTAAATGGTTAAAGGCACCAGACAACCTTTGATGACCAGGCCTAAAGGCAGGATGTCATTCTTGATTTTCCCCTCTCACTCACACTAGACTGAGACTAGTTTGCAATCAAGCACATCCAAGCTCTCAACTAACCTTGTCAATCCTCCTTAAATACATCCCCTTCCTCTCCTCATTTTACTTTAACAGATTTTGAGCTTTCTCTAATTCATTCTCCAGAATCTGCAGCTGGAGTGACTTTTCTGAACCACCAATATGAACACATCTCTTCTGGCTTATCTCTTCAGCCTTGTTTCTCCTGCATTATCACAACCAAAGTACCTAAGCAATACTGGATGTCTCTGGATTCCTTTTCCTCTCCATATCAACTCTGCAGTTTTGCTTATCTAAACCAAGATAAGCATGCCACCCTTTATATTTCAGCTTGTATTTCACTTCCTGCAGAATGATTTTCCTGGGCCTATAGGTTGTGTTGGTTGTCCCTATTCTTGTACGCATTATGTTCTTCCTTCATTTTGCACAGTATACTGCACTTATTTACTTTCTCCTCTACTGGGTAAGGACCTCTTTGAGAAATCTGGACAGAACAAAGGGAGACAGAGAAAAAAACACTCAGGTGTGGTTACCATGAAGAAGAGAGAAAGGAAGCTACAATCTCTAAAAGCACAGTTTAATATTTTTCAATAGGTGTCTCAGAAACCAATCTCCACTGACATAGTGTGAAAGAAATCTGGGTCTGGGTTCAGAGCACAAAACAAAGACACTTACCCCCTGGTTTCTTCTTCGTGACCCCTTCCCTTCTGGATTTTAATCCACTGTTCCAACTGTTGCATTGAATTTGTCCTTTGGATGACTCGATCAGCCTCTGCATGTAAGGGCCCTGTATTCGGGTGATTTCCACCTCTAAGATCTGCCAGGCTAACATTGACTATTTTGTTCTCTGAACTATTCACATTGACTGGCCTATAGTGTCCAGCCTGAGCTGGGCATGTTGACCCACTCTCATATTCAGATGGCAGAGAATTCAACTTTACACTATTAATTTTTGTTAAAGGTCTATCTTGACCATCCTTCTGAAATCCATATTTTTCAGCTTCTAATGCCTTTTTTTCTTCAGTTTTGCTTATTTCCTTGTTTTTCTGGTTATTCTGGACCTCTGGTTTAATTAGCACTCTATGGTTGGGAAAGTTATTGATTTCTTTAGTTGGTGCATTTTCAGATGTAATCTTGTCCACTCTGAAATCAGAAAAGAAAATCATAGTAAATCAGATGAAATAATGCACATACTATTACTTGGATTCAATCTAGGAAAAATGTAAAATTACCCTCGACTTTACAAATAAATTGAAAGAGTCACAGAGGACAAGCCTGTATAAATCCCTAATGTGGTGATAGGAAAATTCAAGCACAACATCAGAATGCATAAATAGGAGGGGGAGAAGGGGAGAAAACATAAAATATACGGTGTATAAAGCACTGGAGGATAAAAAGTAAGGAGTGTCCCCATTAGAAATCTGGAAATAAAGCAAATTAGGACTGCCCTTTAACAGTAAAAATCACAAAATCCACACTTAAAGGACCGCCGCAACTAGTCATTTCAAATAAACAATGTGGCTTCCAGGCAGAAGGGTTAATTCTTCTTGAGACAAACATGAGTCTGGTGGTGGAAATGGCCATGTGATCACTGTCTAAGATCTGAACCATATGACTAACTAGCATGTTTGTATTCAAGAGGATCTGACTTGGGCTCTTGCAGCCAGACTTTCTGTGTTCAGCCTGCAGCTCTACGTCTTACCAGCTGTGTCTTTGGACAAGGTGTGGAAATTTATTGTGCCTCAATCTCCTCTTTGGTAGATGGGGATAAGTGTAGCACCAGGGTTATAGGACTGTGTGAGGATCAGCAGAGTATATCAAAGGCTGCCCAAGACTTTATTACTATTATCATTCTATCGTATTAAGCAATTTTGGATTAGAATCTGGCATTTCGCACCCATCTCCCCGCTGGAAGAATGTGCTTCTTTACAGTACGTGTTTGGGTCACCAGACAGTTTTATTGCTCACCATTCCAGTTGTTATATCTAGGTCTTTTTGATGAGAATCAGCTTCTCTGAGACCAATCACTTCCAGACTCTGACAAGACCAAGCTGAGTATCTGAACCTGCATGAAATTGCCGAGATCATGCCTTGTAGGGAGGCCTTTTAGGAACTAGCCAATCTTCCACATTTCAATATATAATGATGCTCCAACTGGATCCTCATATGGTACTGCTGCCAGTGTTAGTGATGAGCAAGAAATACATAACCCACACATATACAGCTATAGATAGACTTCTGCCCCCAATTTTTTTCTTTGCCCAAAATTTTTAAACTTAGTTACCTCTAGTTAATCTAGAGCTATTATTTTAAATTAGAACAGCATTGCTCTTTCATCTTCATTTTTCCAAAGACTTATTTAAGAAATGAAATAAAATTTAAAAAGACATATATACTGACTTTTCAAATGGGAATAAATGAATTTAGGAGAAACGAACTATCAAGTTAAAACCTATATGCTTTATCTTGTAGGTGATATGCCCTGATAAATATTTGTAAGTATTCTGGCCATACAGGGAAGAGTATTTGCTTAAAACTAAGTTTTAAGAGTGTTTAAGAGTGCTTGCTTAAAACTAAGCAAATAAAACCTCCCTATACATATAAAATATTATAATAATTAGGTTCCTTCAGTCTGAAATATTAAGTGAGACCAAAAATGCCAACAGCAAGAAGTAGAAGAAAAGACAATTTCTACAGGATAATTGTGACTGACATCAAGCTGGGCACATGGGTGGTCTTCAATAATTTCTGGCTGAGTAATCCTATCAACAAAACCTGCTAAAAATTGTTACAGGCACATACTCAACTAATAGGCTGTCAGAAATCCAACCAAAATACTATTATTTTTATCACTCGAAATGATGAGTAATTATTAGTTTTTAGAGTGAAAAATATAAGAAAAAATAAAACTTGAAATTCTCAGAATTTCAGATAAGAACATACAATATGAGATTATCTCAAAATCAAATATTTAAATTATGATACTGATATCTTTATTCTAAAGAGTTTCTTGAAAATTTTTCTCTAAGGTTAAAATTATCTTAAGATTTTTAATTAACTGTTTTCACCCACACATTTTCCCTACCTATAAGTGCTAATCATTTGTCTTTACATCCATTTGGGTAATTTTTTTTTAAAAAAGTAAACTCTACACCCATACATGGGGCTCAAACTCATGACCCTGAGATCAAGATTCCAATGCTCTGCTGACTCAGCCAGCCAGGGAACCCCAACTTGGGTAATCTTCACACATGAAATTCCAAAAGCAAATTAGCTTTCAACTTGGAATATGCAAATGGTTGAGGTCTGCCTTTCTTTCTTTCTTCTTTCTTTCTTTCTTTCTTTCTTTCTTTCTTTCTTTCTTTCTTTCTTTCTTTCTTCTTTCTTTCTTTCCTTCCTTCCTTCGTTTCTTTCTTTCTTTCTTTCTTTCTTTCTTTCTTTCTTCTTTCTTTCTTTCCTTCCTTCCTTCGTTTGTTTCTTTCTTTCTTTCTTTCTTTCTTTCTTTCTCTCTCTCTCTCTCTCTCTCTCTCCCTCCCTCCCTCCCTCTCTCTCTCTCTTTCTTTCTTCTTTCTTTCTTTCTTCCCTTCCTCCCTCCCTCCCTTCCTTCCTTCCTTCCTTCCTTCCTTCCTTCCTTCCTTCCTTCCTTCCTTTCTCTCTTTCTTTTTTAAATAGGTGTCCTAGTGTTTAATCTGGGTCTTTCTTTTCTCTCCTTGCTTTTTCCTAGCTGTAATGACTAGTGATGGGTTAAGTGGATTTGGATTTGATACTGAAAAAAATTAAACACAAATATATTTACATAGCATCAACTTCAGTCTTTTAACCAACAAATCAAGACTTAATAGGTACAGTAATCGACCAAAACTAAAGATTTATATTGTAACAGTCCCCTAATTCCCTGAGAGGAGAGAAAAAAACTACCAGACCTGCAAGCAAGCATTTTCCTTGTATAAAATGTATGCTCAACTGCTGCTGACTGGAAAAGAACTTAAGTGGGTCACAGATCTTTCTTCAAATTACAGGAATACAATTCTTTACTTTTTTTTTTTAAAGATTTTATTTATTTATTCACGAGAGACACAGAGAGACAGAGCGCGGCAGAGATACAGGCAGAGGGAGAAGCACAGGCTCCACGCAGAGAGCCTGATGTGGGACTCTTGCCCTGAGCCAGAGACAGACGCTTAACTGCTGAGCCACCCACGCATGCCAGAATATAATCTTTTTAAAGCACATTATTCAGCTGCTATTTAAGTAGTTTTATAAACAGATTTCCTCTCACTAGTTCCTAATATAGTTGATTATTAAAATGATTCAGATGTTCAAGCCGAGAAAAAGAAATCACAGATCAATTTTAATAGCACATTATCAAGGAATCGGAGTACTGAAGTTTCAGAAGAAAGAAAGTAGAATTCATCAAGTCATAGACATATTTAGAAATAATCTAAATGCCTGATGAGTTATTTTCTGGAGACATTCACTGTAAAACCATCAGAATTAACCAGGAGATGCTGAAGAAATGAAACCCATCAATTTTTATTTCTATTTATTATACTCCAAAAACATACAACATAATATAAAAGCACAATAAAACTAACTTCATGAATATAAATTCTCTTCTAAGATTTATGCCTTAAAACACGATCTTGTGTAGGTTTAAGAAACAATTAAAAATGTACTTACCGGAAATTAAAGGTAATTCTGTAAGAAGAAAGAATATTCAGTTTGAATGTTAGGATTCTGGATTCACCTCAGTACACTGATAGGTGAAAATGAATAAAGAGGAAATGTGGAATAAAAATGCAAGTGGTATCTCAAATTAACTACTAAAGGTGTATTAATTTATACAGAACACGAATTAATCCTTGCTTTCTGAGGAAGAAATGATTTCATATCATGACTAATAAAATGATATGTACTATGATACACTTGCAGGCCATGGAATAAAATGTAAGTGGAAATCACCATTATTTTCCCTACAAGCCTTTACCTTTTCACAGGTTCTGTCTGTACTAGGGCAGCATCTAACATGGCTTTCATCCACAATTCCATCTCCTTTCCTGTATCAGTGCAGAAATAATAGGTCCTCATGTTTGGATGAGCTGCCTGATTGAAAACAACAGGATCATTGTAAACAGACACACACAGGATCTGTAAAAGAAAAAGAAAGACAGTTAAGTGGTTCCCTACATAGATCATTACTATCAACTTTCAGAAGAAAACTGACTTGTCTTATATACAGTTACAGAAGTGAGTGACTTAAAATATAATTCAATCTTGAAAAAATAGAAATATTAAAATGTCCTCCCAACATTGCCATTTCCCTTTAAAAATTAAAAGGAGGGAGGAAAAATGTATATAGGAAGGAAAGGAGGTAAGAAATAAAGTACCTTGTCATGCTTCCTCACCACACTTCCATGTACACATCCCTAGCAATTTCCATTTGCTACAATTCACACTTCTTTATTCAAGAATGATCCATAAAAACAGAACTATCACACAATTCAGCAAATCATCCACTTCTTATTCAAAGAAGAAAACACCAATTCAAAGAGACATATGCATAGGTGGCTCAGTCAGTTAAGCATCGGACTCTTGGTTTTGGCTTGGGTTGTGATCTCAGGGTCATGGGATCGAGCCTTGTGTTTAGCACCGTGCTGGGTATGGAGCCTGCTTGGGATTCCTTCTCTCCCTCTTCCCTCTGCCCCTGCTTGTATATGTGTGCACACACACTCTCTCAAACAGATAAATAGTTAAAGACAAAACAAAGCAAAACAAAAAACAAAGAGATATATGCACCCCCATTGCAGCATTATTTATCATAGCCAAGATATGGAAGCAACTTAAGTGTCCACTGATAGATGAGTGGATGAAGCAGATATGTGGTAGACACACACAGTGGAATATTACTCAGTCATAAATATATACAATCTTGCAATGACAGGGGAAGACCTGGAGGGTAGTATGCCAAGTATTAGAAGTCTGACAGAGAAAGACAAATACTGTATGACTACACTTTTATGTGGAACCTAAAAAACAAAACAAATGAACAAACTAAATAAAACAGGAATAAACTCAAAGATACAGGGAACAAACTTTTTATTATAAGGTGCAGAGGAATTGGAGGGTAGGCAAAAAAGGTAAAGAGGATTAAAAGGTACAAACTTTCAGTTATAACATAACTAAATCATAGTTACTAAATCATATTATACAGCATAGGGAATATAGTCAATAATATTGTAATAACTTTATAGTTATTACAGATAACTAGACTTATTGTGTAGATCATTTCATAATATATAAAGATATCAAATCACTATGATATACACTTGACACTAACTGTATGTCAACTATACTTCAATAAAAAAAGAATGTTCCACAGCAACCAGTGATGAAATTAATAGAACTGTACATGTCAGACATTTCCCCTTTGTGTTAACAATTTCTTTAGTCTTCAAAAGGTGTTGCTGTTACAGCATTTTATTTATCCTCATAGACATATACACACAGAAATAAAAGATTAATAAATGACCCAAAATGGTATTTTCCCTTAGCTTTTCTTTTTTTTTAAAGATTTAATTTATTTATTCATAAGACACACACACACACACACACACACACACACAGAGGCAGAGACACAGTCAGAGGGAGAAGCAGGTTCCATGCAGAGAACCCGATGTGGGAATCGATCCCGGGACTCCAGGATCACGCTCTGCGCCAAAGGCAGGCGCTAAACCGCTCAGCCACCCAGGGATGTCCTTCCCTTAGCTTTTCATCTCAAGTTTCAGAGTTAAAATGTAAATATTCTGGGTTTGAATAAGGCCTATGTGAGTGGTAAATGGGTCTTTATCCTTATAATAGTTCAATCTGCTTCTGTTCTTGAGGAAAGGTAGAAAAATGAAATAAAGGCGCCACTGAGGGACTGCTATCCAATGTGTGAGCACCAAGAGCTCAGTTTAACGAGTGGGATGACAGGGCAAAGGAGAACAGTGGTAGGAGCTACATCAAAGTAGAAAAAAAGGCCAAGGTAGAGAATTCTGTGGAGGAAACATTAATTTCCACATAAAAATGCTGGTGACAGTTTCCTATCATGCACTAAAAGACAAGGAAAAACAAAGGCTATTTCGGCATACAATGAGGTAAAGGAAAGAGTAAATCTGCTAAATATAAAAAGAAGAGAGGAATAAATTTGGATCCACACACTCTACTCTGAAATTTTGACTATCTGCTTTATTTACAATGTCAAATTAGCTTTTTCAAAATTTTTTTCAGAAAGAATCAAGACAGAAGTCAATTCAATGAACACTGTGATCTAAATAACTACATAACCAGACCCTGCTAGAGATATAAAATTATCCATGGAAACACTTTAGAAGAAACGGCTCAAATGCTGTATGTTGTTAAAATGATTAAAGCCACCACAGTGTCCCTGGACTGCCTGAATCAGGTTTTGGAGAAATGAATGAAAAGACCACTGTCCATATTTGTGATTAAGGAAGGAACATGGGTCTAAGTCCTAAGAAGATCAAGGTACAGCCATGAGTCCTTTGCTAACAAGGCACACCTATGCTTGCCAGCTGTCAAATGGAAATACTAGATGATGATCAAGTCTGCTACCTAACTTTAGGTTTACAATCGTCCATGAAGTTTCTACTCACCATTGTATAAGCAGTAGCCTCAAATGTCAAAAGCAGCTCATAAATTTGAAGGAAACATTGCAAAAGAGAAAATTTGAGAGAGAAATTACTATTCTTATTATAGATAAAATAAAATTAGCATCAAGCCAAATAATTACAGAGAAAATATGCTTAACATGCATGATCACTGTTGTGACTTCAACACTCTAATATTTAAAAGTCTAAGAACCCAGCAAAATGTCCTATGAAGAGCACAAATTCAATAAACTTTTGCCAAATTAATGAGTAGACAGACAAAAAATTGAAATCATGATCAAATAACAGTATCATATAGTTTTACATGTGAAAGTAATTTTTATCAAGTTATTAAGTTATCAGTATTAAATTTTGTTATAGCATCTTAAAATGCTTAATTCTGTTTCTCTGGTTCACACTGTTAATAAAACCTGTTGAAATCCCATGCCATTCCCTTATCCACAGTGTCTGTTCAGACATCACCTTCTCATTGAGGCCATCCATCACTCCCGCCACCACTATAACTGCTGCTTTCTTCTCCATAACTAATAATGCAACTTGTTAATTAGCAAAAGTTGTAAATCAGCTGCAGTCCTGAGTATTTTTTTTTTTTTTTTAGTCCTGAGTATTTTTTTAAAAAGTGGAAGGGAATTAAAAGCAGAGTCAATTTTATAGTGGTGTAAACATTTTCACTGTTAAATTACAGCATGTGTTACCCTTACTTTCCCTTCAAACAAAATTTTACACCAACCCCTTCGGAGATCTTAATTTAAAACTAACTTAAAAAATAGGTAACCTCTGAAATTTATTTTAGCCACAGTCATAAAGCAAAGAATGCAGTAAGGTTTTTGAAAACAAAAATAACCAAGTTATCATCAAAGTAGCCTTTCACCAGTGTATCAGAAGCAGGTGGGTATTGTTAGTCAGAGGAGGGGGGGGCCCTCAGGTCTGCTTGGATTTAATAACAGTTTTAACGTCTTAATGTCAATATTATCTCAAAAATACCTGATATTCATGATGTACTTAGACCCAAGAACATCTCTGCAAATATTCTCTACGATCGTAAGTGTGCATGTTAAAAACCACAGTTGTTGTCTCTTACAGTACTCTTCCTTCAAATTTATTGTGAAAAAATTCAGATCTGCATAATAATCTTTAAAGAATTGTACAGTAATCACCAGAACACCCATGCTACATTTACCAGTTATTAGCATTTTCACATATTTGCTTTATTTGAAGTACAGACATAAAGACATTTGGCCTTTAGATATGTTTCCTAATTATTTGGGATATTCTTCTATTCGATCTTAAGACTATTAACTAATATATATTAAATATAAATATGTCCATTGATAAAATAAGTTTTTATAATAATCTATGTATGGGTCAATATCCATTTTTTACATTAGTGCAAGATTCAAATACAGAATTAACAAAAATATGACTATTTCCTTACCTTAAAAGCATATTTGCGATTTATGTGATCTTCAGAGGTAAGCATAGCTATCTGAAAACTAGGTAATAGTATGCTTCCCAGGATACCCTCTTCTTTCTCATCTAAGAGGTAATTGAACATCTGATTAGAATTCTAAATGTTGTCATGAAGCAGAATAAATTTTCTCAAAATGTATTTTGACCAAATCAAAAGTTTCTTCTCATATAAAGAACTGTACTCATGTGTTGTTTAGATAGTTCTTTACAAGGTTTTAAAGGAAATACTAAATAGCACCAGCATATATATTTCTTCATTTTCAATAAGCTTCTCTATCCTTTGCAAATCAGAAATGGTTCTCTCACACATCAGAAAAATGTCAATTAGACATAAAAACAGCTTATATTTGTTTGGCATACATACCACACTCTACAAAACCCTGACATGTGATTCACTGAAAATATATTAGCATATAAGTAACAACATAGAAACCTTACAAAATCAATCCACTCACATTTCTAGTAGGAGTTAAATGCCCAACCATTTTAGGCCAAGACAAATGCTTAGTTCACTTGCTCATGCCCTCTAGTCTGCTTCAAATGTCTCATTTTATAAAGCCTGCCTTAACCTCTGTATTTTTAACTGCTTCCCATCCTAACCCATCACAGAGCCCTCATTTCTCTTTTTTGGAACTTCACTGCCCCCTCAATACCTCTGACATATACGCTATAGTTTTATTATTTATCAACTCTCTCCCCTGCTAGACTGTCAATTCTATGAAGACATTTAGAATGATAGTAGATGCTAAATAAACATTTGAATAAACATACATTTTAAACTGCTCTGTAAAACTTATATGATTAAACATTTTTAATTTTTTAAAGATTTTGTTTAGTTATTCATGAGAGACACACATAGGCAGAGACATAGGCAGAGAGAGAAGCAGGCTCCCCGCAGTAAGCCTGAGGCAGGACTTGAATCCTGGGATCAAGACCTGAGCCAGAAGCAGATGCTCACCCACTGAGCTACCCAGGTGCCCCAAATTATATGATTTTTAAAACACATAATCACAGTTACCTTTTACCAGTCATTCTGATACATAACAAAGTTATGGGAAAAAAAAATTACAGGCCTACAAGGCAAGCAGATAAAACACACCCAGGAAAATGACAAAACATCCATCTTGGCACACTATAGATTCACATTATTAACTTGCTGCTTGGGGGCAGAGATGTTTATGAAACTCGAAATACATAGTTCATTGTTAGAAACCCATAAGACAAGTTTTTTTTTTTTTTTAAATTTTTATTTATTTATGATAGGCACACAGTGAGAGAGAGAGAGGCAGAGACACAGGCAGAGGGAGAAGCAGGCTCCATGCACCGGGAGCCTGACGTGGGATTCGATCCTGGGTCTCCAGGATCGCGCCCTGGGCCAAAGGCAGGCGCCAAACCGCTGCGCCACCCAGGGATCCCCCCATAAGACAAGTTAATAAAGCTGTGCATTAGGCTGATGAACTCAGCAATGAGAAAAATCATAAATGAGAAATAATTATTTTATTATGCTTGCTATTTTAAAAATTTTTTATCATAAACTTGTTAAAGAAATTTATTTATTTTCCCCTCATTTCTAAAATATATAGTGAAACTATCAAAAGAAAATAAGTTGCATTATATAGAGGTTATTTCTAGAAGTTTTTCTCTTTATGCAACAAAATTCTGCTCCTACTATATACTGTGCTCATAGTTCACTAATACAAGTTAGAATGAACACAAGTGCAGATTTTGTCTAAAAGATTAAAAAAGGTAGAAGTAGTCGTCAGTTATAGAGTATATGACAATTTTTTTTAAAGATTTTATTTATTTATTCATGAGACACACAGAGAGAAAGGCAGAGACACAGGCAGAAGGAGAAGCAGGCTCCCCACAGGGAGCCCGATGTGGAACTCAATCCCCAGACTCGGGATCATGTCCTGAGCTGAAGGCAGATGCTCAACCGCTGAGCCATCCAGGTGTCCCAGAATATGACAATTTAAAAGAAGGAGTCACATTCTAATTTTAAATCCAACTTTGTTTATATAAACCATATAATCAGAAACAGCTCATGAAGTCCTTTTTATTAAAAAAATCATTTTCATCAAATAATACATTCTCTTACATTGCATTATTGGAAATGGTGACTTTTCCTGAAGTTATTTTAGAAAATGCACAGGTACACTCTGGCATAGGGTGATTTCACTGGATCACCCTGAATGGTTTCCCAGACAGACACTAAGCAGCTATGAGACCTTGGCAAGTCATCGATCCTGAGTACCTCAGTTCCATCAACTATGAAACTGAGGAAAACAGGACTTACTGCAAAGGACTGTGATGAGGGTTAAAAGAGCTAACAGATATAAGGACCTCAATAATTCACTAAGCCCATTTGAAGTGTTCGATAAATACTGCTCTTATTATATAAAACTAAGGGCACTGCATATACAAAATTCTTCATCTTCTGTCAAATGAAGAGTTTGAGTTCTAAGAGTTCTTCACTAGATTCTTCAAATGTTTCTAATCACGACATTCTTCTGTTTAGTTTGTCAAGCCTTACGTAAGTAACTGTCTTTCACCCAAAGGGTTTTATACACTGACAAGCAAAAGGTGGGTACTGATTATGTGCAGAATGAATGAACTCTCCAGGGGGGTCAGCTGGGCCTTTTCTTAGACTGGACGGCAGTCCAACTCCATCTGTCCCAACCTAGATCCTTCCTTTCCCTGCCACAGGCAATGGTCCCACAAACACTCTGCAATAAGCCTCTTGCTTATTAATTTCCATCACAGAGCTCCCATCCTGGGGAACACAATCTGGGACAAGAACCCTAAGAATCTCAATATGGACTGGATTCAAATAACATTTTAGACTCCCCATTTCTACTTCAGCTTTAAAGACGTTTGGGCAAAAGACATAAACACATATAATTCTAGCTGGGTACATAACTTACAGACTGGAATATTATCACTAATTATCATTACCCAGAATACTTCAATACTTTGTTAATTGGTCCCCTGGTTTCTAGTTCAAGAGTTAGGGTGATTTTTCTAAAATGTGCATTTGATCCTAACATTATTTTTACATTTAAGACAGAGTTAAAACTCATTAGGATGGAAACAAATGTCTTTTGTGCCTCAATCTACTTTTTATAGCCTTTACTCCTGATATAGCCTTTACTCTGCAGACATAACTTTCATTCTAGCAACATAAGCCTCACGTGTAACTTTACAAATATGCCATGCTCACTCATGCTTTGAGCATACTAAGTCCATTGTCTAGATCATCCTTCTTTCCTAAATCTTTCCTTGTACACTTGGTCAACACTCATTCAACATAACTGAATACTAACTACGACATCTTTCTTAGAGTCCTTTAGCTAATCTGTGAGTTCCATGAAGAGAAGAGTTTATATTGTTCATTACTGTATCCTACTCTACTACCTAATAATATATCCGGTGCATCAAAACTGCTCACTGCTATCTACCACCTAGTCTGAGCCATCCTCATTTCTATCTAATAACTCCTAACTAGTCTCTGCTTCCTTCCTTCCCTCCTCATAATTCATTTTCCAAGAGCAGCATGAGTGAGCTTTCCACAATGTAAATCAAAGCAAATCATTCTTATACTGAAAAACATCCAATTTTCCCCTTACAGTATTTTCAGGAGAACCGAAATTCTATAGAGTCTGACATTGGTGCAATCTTCATTCCTGCCACCTCTGTCCCTACTGCTAGCCCTCCAGCAGAGTGCACTGGTTTCCTTCTGCTCTTCCAAATGTTCCACTTTCCTAACCTTAGAGCCTTTGCACTATTGCTCCCCCTGCCTACAGTACTATACTCACTCTGACTCTTCATCATTTAGATCTTGCTATCTAAAACATCTGCTCAGAGAACTGATCCAAAGATGTCTTTTCTCTTATGTCTTTCATATGATGACCTTTTTTCCCCCCTAAGAGCACTTATCATAGTATTGTTTATTTATTTGAATTTATTTACTGTCTGACTTCTCTAGAATGTAAGCTTCATGAGAGTTTTCTTTCACTGTTTTGACAGTACCTGGAATGAAGCAGGTCCTGCTCAATAAATATTTGTTGAATAAATTAAGTCCTATGATAAGTTTTGTCAGTAGACTGACTAAGAAATAGAGCAATCTAAGTGTTCTGTCATAATATGCCTACTCCTTTGCAAAGAACAGTGGGAACTTGAGCTCCCATCTGGTATTGGCTGCTAACCTATTGTAAAAAATAGCAAATCATTTATTTTGTCTTTCCATATCTGTGAATTGTGGACTGATTTTTCAGAAACTTCTGACAGTGCACTGTGTATGTCAGTATAATAGACACTTGGAAAGATACAGAAGAAATGAATGGTGCTCCCGTATTCAGCATATAAGAGAAGAGATCTGTATAAGGAGAAAGGCCTGTGGTTAAGAGAAGTACCTAGGTATAAATAAATCCTGGCTCTGACACTTGCTAGTTGTGAGACTTCACGCAAGCAATATGACCTCACTGTCTTGTATGAACAGATTTCCTACCTTGTCAAGTGGCTATAAGGAAGAGATGAAATAGATCTTCTAAGTTACATGCTCATCGTATAGTAAATGCTCAAAGAATTGCCAAGTATTATGATTATCTCACTAAAATCTTGTAGTTTTTATTTCAAATCTGGCATTTCCTGCTGGTAATATAGTGAAAGCGTATAGTATCATACACTCATTTCCAACCATTTGAAGTACAGAAGTGAGTTAATTATATTTCTTTCCTTTTTATATTTTCTTCTTTTTTTTACATTGCTCCTGTCTGGTAAACTATACTAAAATAAATAAAGATATGATGTGTAAAAAGGATACGGTTAATAATAAAACGGAACCTCATATTCAACATGGCTTCTGAACTCAATATTTACATTTTAAAAATTAGGTTAAAAGTTTTTCTATTTTAATAAAGGTGGTAAGCAGCACCTTTCCATGAGTGACAACAGAAAATTACAAGGAATTCAGTGTTCTTTTTATTGTAAATTAACATTAAGGAATTTTACATGAGAAGTAGTAATAAACATTTTCTTGTTCTCATTTAAAGCTCTAAATAGGGGCAGCCCAGGTGGCTCAGTGGTTTAGCGCCACCTTCAGCCCAGGGTGTGATCCTGGAGACCCAGGATCAAGTCCCAGATCTGGCTCCCTGCATGGAGCCTGCTTCTCCCTCTGCCTGTGTCTCTGCCTCGATCTCTCTCTCTCTCCTCTCTGTGTATTCTCATGAATAAATAAGTAAAATCTTTAAAAAGAAAAAAAAAAAAGCTCTAAATAGGGGGGGATCCCTGAGCGGCTTAGTGTTTTAGCACCTGCCTTTGGCCCAGGGTGTGATCGTGGGGTCCCAGGATTGAGTCCTACATCGGGCTCCCTGAATGGAGCCTGCTTCTCCCTCTGCCTGTGTCTCTGCCTCTCTCTCTCCCTCTCTCTCTGTGTCTGTCATGAATAAATAAAATCTTTTTTTTTTAAATAAAGCTCTAAACAGACTATAAATAGACTACAAAAGAGGGAAGTACAAACTATAAGCTTAGAAATAAATAATGCCTGAGTTATATATAACTCTTGACATTCTGAAAGAGTGGGAAAATCTTTAAGGAAAATTGTAGAGTATAGCTGGCGCTTAAACTAAAGATAATACCACAACTGCTGCCTAGTCAATATTTCTATGACAAAATGAAATTTTATAGATTTGGTTAATTCTCACTCAGCAATGCTTGTCAACCACAGTTTGCAGTGAGGGAAAAATAGATGATTACAATTCTAGTAACTTCAAATTTGAAGGTTAATATGAATTATATTGCTTTGATAGATGACCACAGAACTTCATTATATATTTTTTTGTATGTGATTAAAGTAAATTTTAAAATTGTTAATCGGTTCTAAAATCCTGTTATATACTTAAATAGAAGAGTTATAAATTATTAAACATGCTTTGACAATCTAATTCTTTAGTGACTGTTTCCAACTGGACTTTAAAGTAGGAAAGAGCTACTGTCCAGATTCATGATTTTATATTACAGTTGATGCAGATTTCTATGGAGAGCACAGCCTATGAAGACTTTTCTTTGTTAGCTACCAACTGTGTAATAGCTAACAGCTCCATATAGCACAGAGGAGAGACTTCCCTGGACTTTGTTTTAAAATTGTATTAATCAAGAACTTACTAACAAGAAAACATATTTTAAAAAGGAGTTTATGGTATCTATATAGGAGAAATGAAGACTATTTCTCCATACCTAAGATAGTACCTTCATTTCCTCTCCATCAACATTAACAGCCTGGTATACCTGCCTTCGATAACTTTCTCCATGTATCAGGGAGGTTGTCATTGTTTAAAAAAAAGGGGGGGGGGTCAGGGAAGGTGGGGAATCATATTAAGTACATTTCTTCAGACTTTTTGCCAATACATCAGAGTCGTCTCTGATACTCTCAAGACATCTGCTGTGTGTTCAATGAATCAATAGCTGGATTTATTAACAAAGCTGACACATAAAAAGAATCTCATCAAACTAGTGACTTTTATCTACTAGGCGCTATTTCAAGGATAACATTACAGAGTGAAGATTCATATGCTATTTATATACAACAAATAAAATTAACACAACCAAACTATAAAAATTGGACCAAACTCAGACTAATCTGCTTGAAGCACCATTGTACTGTCTTCAGACATACCTCACTTGCTCAGTATTACATATGGATGCAAAGAAGGTTTTTTGATACTGTTTATTGATAATAAAATAGCCAAAAGAATTGTAATGTGTATTTGTTTAAAGAAAGTATCTACTGAAAAAAAAAAGTATCTACTAACATATTCTGTTGCAATTATGAAATAACACATTAAGACAGTTTATGGTAAACTCACCTCTATAATAAAAGAGACAAAGGTCAGAAAGCACGAACCAGCGTTTCTTCCATAGCTTCATGCCAGTACTGTCCTACATCAAATCAACATATTAAAGGATTTTTTTCATTTCAGAAAATTCAAATTAATTTCTGATGCATTTCTTTAAAATAAGCTTTTAAGACAAGATATATTTCATATATTCTATACAGAATACCTAACTAAAAAGCCAAAATATGGAGGCAGTTTTCTAGAACTTCTGTTAACGTTAACATTAAGATATTTCCAACTATATAGGTCTCTGAAGAATAATACTGTCATGTAAGAAACACTGTTGAAGCGATCTGATTCAGTTTCAAATTTGTAAGCAATTTGGAATTTACTCTTCTGAACACACGTCTGCTAACATGAGGATAATGTAACCATGCAGCAAGCATTGTGCATATTCTGGTAAGCCAAATTTAAGAAATATGTTAACCTTCAACAAGAATAATATGTGATTTGAAATTATCCCATAGGTACTGTGATTCAAAATGACTGTGAATAAAGGAAACTGAGCATACAAATACATTTCACAAACATTTTTTTCTTCTTACATATACGCTTTGGGTTCTGCTCACCCTGAAAAAAAGAGTGCCTCTTTGGCAGCTTTTTCTAAATAATTCAGTTAATAAAAACACCAAGCTCAATCAAAATTATAATTTTAATAAAAATTACCTTCCCACATGCAATAAAGCAAAATTGTAAGAGAAAATGAAACACACTCACAAAGGCAAAAAAAAAGAGGCCAGTATGGATGTGCATTAATAGTTCTTATTTATTTCTAGTTGTAACCATCTAAATATGATTTTAGAACTTACATAGGTAAAAATCTTAAAAAGATCTGTCCTTGAAGTTGACAATTACACCATGGATTGAAAAAGATCTTTTTATTGGCATATGGTATTTTCAGTTTCCCAATAATATTCTTTAATGCAGATAATTTAAAACTTTAGACTTTTAAGTGACTGCAAATAAACTCTGTGAAAGTCACACAGGTGTTAGAATATAAACACTCATGGTAGAGAAACTGGTTATACTCTTCCAATACAAATTAATCAAGGGAATCAAGAAACAAGAACAAAAGTCATTTTAAGGAAGTCCCATATCCTCTATTAGGATACATTAAGCTATTTGAACATAATTGGACTTATTAGAAAGTCTAGTTAAAAAAATATTTCAGCTTGGAGAAGTTTAAATGTCAGTCAAAATACAGATGATTTTAAAATAAAAATTAAAAGTTGTATTCAAGTTATATACTCAAATCAACTCAGTGCACGCTGGCCAAACTAATCTGCTTCAATGATTGGGAATTCTCTGGATTTTAAGAGGGCCCTCTTTCAATGTGTTTAGTTGTCACCCCAACTTTCAGATGGAACAATGTTTAATTAATCTTTCATAACAATTTCATTATGAACTTTAAGGACTATAATTATTAGGTAATCTGAAAGCAATTAGCAATATTTGAACAATTAGCACCATCAGTGACCTAATATTTAACTCACTTTGTGTCATCTATATATGTGTAGAATCAGAGACAGAACTAAGTTAGAGGTCTTGAATTCTGAGTATATCGTCTCAGTTACCTAGTGGTCATTTAACTTGGAAATCCAGGTGCAAACCAGAAAGTAAAAAAGAAACAGCGTCTGAGGAGTAAAAATGGATGTCAAAAAGTCCAATGAACACACATCCTTACTAATTCCCAATGTATTGATAAGGCTCCAAAAAGTTTAGTTGTCAGGTTTTCCAAACACTAGAACAATATACACCCCAACTTCTTATTAGGGTGTCTGAGATTGATCCGTACTTAAGCAAATAGCAGATGAGTTAAGAAAAAGAAACAGCACACTTAGTCTTGAGAGCCTAAAAGTAAAAATCTGAAAAAAATCTAAAAAATTTCAACAATGATCAGATTTATCTGTACATTAAACAGAGAAGTATATAATTGTATATTTAATGATTTTTATAGGAATACAAAAATGAACAAGACCTATGCATGATTTTTCCCCCCACTTAAAGAATATTTCTGCCTGGATAATTTTAGCATATTATTGCTAACATTTTCACACAGCATATATTTAATTTCAAATCTAGAAATACCTAGATTTACACAAACATACACAATCTCCGTTCTAAGTAATCATTACCTTTTCTTTCTTTACTGTTCCCCTAACAGTCCTCAGTGGTAATAAAAAGAATCTAGATGACTATAACACCTTCCTCATTTTATATAATTGTCCTAGGTATATTCAGCTGAAAAGGTCTCTTTTTATTCCATCTTTCTTTCACACTGAATAGAAAATAAACAAAAATACCTGTTTATAAAGCCAACCTCGTCTGACCACAGGTGCATTAGGATTCCTTTTAATTGAATTAGATCTCTTTCCAAAATTGTGAACTTTTTTTGAAGCCCGTGAAGTCTAATTAGAAAAAAGCAAAACAGAAAATGTGTTATTAATAGGTGTTTATATTTCATCTTCATAATTTTATCTCTTCAGATTTCTCTGAAACTTGTAAGACGTAATCTTTTCAGGTGAATTATACCAATTCTACTGCCTTTTAGGACTTAATTCTTTCAAGTGTAAGAATTCTGCACAAAGAATTTTTTCCCCCAGGATATTAAAAAGAATCACAAATTTTACAATCTGTCCTTTAAAATTGGGACATATAAT
Organism: Canis lupus baileyi; assembly: GCF_048164855.1. Lineage (NCBI taxonomy): Eukaryota > Metazoa > Chordata > Mammalia > Carnivora > Canidae > Canis > Canis lupus. The sequence continues at coordinate 28,236,592 of NC_132862.1, forward strand.
TTTTTTTTGAGAGAGAGAGAGCATGCACCAGCCTGTGCACATAAGTTCAGAGGAGATAAGGGAGGCGGTGGGGGTGGGGGGAGGCAGGGAGAGGAAAGAGAGAAAAACAGACACCATGCCCAGCTCAGAGCCCAGCATGGCTCAATTCCTTGACCCTGAGATCCTGATATGAGCTGAAACCAAGAGCCAGTCATTTAGGTGTCTGACTTTTGATTTCAGCTCAGGTCATGTTCTCAGGGTCCTTGGATCGAGCCCTGCATCAGGCTCCCTGCTCAGTGAGGAGTCTGCTTGAGGATTCTCTCCCTCCCTCCCTCTGGCCCCACCCACCCCTGTTCTATAAATAAATAAATAAATAAATAAATAAATAAATAAATAAATAAATAAATCAATCAATCTCTAAAAATAAAATAAAACGGCACAATGTGTGGCAGTACTTTGTCCTACCTGCTATATAAATTGAATAAACCTTGGGTAAAAATGAACAAATCTTTAAGAATAAATGAAATGTAGGATTTTTTCCCTTGGTATCTGCATTTAATAGTGTTGTTTTACTTAGGGAAAGTAAACAGTGTCAAGTCAGGTCTCAAGAAAAATACTCAGATATAAAATATAGAACATATCACATCAAGTCTACACAACTGGAAGGATGTGTTTAATATTATGTAGCATTTTCTCCTTTATGGGAACTCTGAACTTAGATGATACCAGACAGATGGTGTTTACTGTATTCTTAAAAGTGTACATAAGGATACATAATCTTTTGAAATACTATTATGTTTAGGATGAAATTTATTTTGGCAGGAGTGGTAGTGGTAACCAACAAAAACAAAGAAGCTGAATTTGAGTTCTCTATAAAGGTAAGTGATATCAAAATATTTCTAATTTTTGACTTATCTAGAATCCAGCATATTTCACTAGAATTTTGTTTTTTGAAGTTTGTATTAGTATATAATAGAATGTTAAGAACCAACATGAACCACATTTTCCCCAAAGCATGTTTTGTTGATAAATTTTAACTTATTTTGAACAGATACATGCTTCAACATGATATAAAACTCAAATGGTATACCAGGACCTGTCTATTTCTCACCCCTGGGCTCCAGCACCCAAACAATCTCGTGAGGCAACCAACATCAACTGTGTGTATGTGTATATCTATTCATCTAAAATAATATGACACAGGTCATTTTCTTTGTCAATAACTACAAGTACGTTCCACTACTTCTGTTCCACTATTTCTTGGAGCTTATTACTATTTACAGGGTAGTCAATATATATATATGCAAGAAAACTTTTTAACTTTTCAAAATCAGATATGAGAAAAATGGTGTCCTTTAAAATTTTTAATTAGCATTTTTCATATTATGAATGAGTGTGAACATCGTTTTCATATATTTAACAGTAGAATTCTATTTTCTTTTCTGGGAAGTGATTTTACATAATTTTCCCATTTAAAAACTACACTATAATAAGCCTTTTTCTTAATGATTCATAGAACTTCTTTAATTATAAAGGTATTATTGTTTGTTATATGAAATGTGGATACCATGCATGCATGATAATTATGTATGATTCAATCTCTTATTATTTTCTACTTTGATTTGTGGGTTTTATGTCTTATTTAGAAAGCCCATCTGCATTCTAAGTTTGTTTTTAAAAAGTCTTCCATTGTTTTTGTAGTGCTTTTATAGTTTTGCTTTTAACATTTAAACACCAGGAAAGCATGGGTGGCTCAGTCAGCTAAGCATCTACTGCCTTTGGCTCAGGTCATGATCCTGGGGTCCTGGGATTGAGCTTCGTGTCCACCTGGGCTCCCTGCTCAGCGGGGAGCCTGCTTCTCCCTCTTCCTCCACTGCTCCCCAACTTGTGCTCTCTCATTCTCTCTCTAATAAATAAATGAAATCTTAAAAAAAAAAATGCCAGAAAACATTTCAACACCTGATCCATTTGGAAAATTTTTAGTGTAAAGTCTGAGGCACAGATCCAACTTTCCCTTCCAGACAATGACTTATTAGCCAGCCTCAACTTATCTTTCATTTCTCTAGGTTTTGATTAAAATATATTAGTGAAGCACTCTAATGCTCAGTTATCCTACTAGCATTTTATGTTATGTAAGAATTAGAAATTATTTACAGTATTTGGAAATTTACATTAACTTGTAATCTACAAAATTTCATTTTATTTATTTTTTTTTTCAAAATTTCATTTTAAAAAGATAACTTATTCATTTCTTTATGCTAACCATAATTTACTATAATTGTTCTATTGTATCATTTTTTATTAAATAGAGATTATTCTTTTATTCTCCCTTGATTCTCTTGCTATCCATTAATTTAGGAACTGAGAAGCAACTTTAAGGCAACTGTTTATTCAGATTTAGTAATCTATTTTCCAAGAGTCTGATATAATTTTCATATTAAAATTCTAAATTTAAAATATTAACACTGTGGCTTAAAGTATAAGAAGGAATATCTATAGATTTTTACAGACACAAAAATCTAATCTAGGACACATATATTAAACAATTAATATTTTTCTTTCTGATTATAAAGGAAAACCACCCACCTTTATTTCCATATGACTATGGCACTTACATAATGGATTCTAAATATGTCAGAGTCATCAAGCACACTGGCATATGGTTTCCCTTTGGCAGTAAGGGATTTTACGTTTATTTTTTTAAAAGACTGTCTGCTCAGGGGTGTCTGGGTGGTTCAGTCAATTAAGTGTCTGACTTTTGATTTTAGCTCTAGTCATGATCTTGTGGTTATCTGGCTCCAAGCTCAGTGCAGAGTCTGCTTGAGATCCTCTCTCTCTCTGCCCCTATCTACCCTCCCTCTCTTTAAAATAAATGAATCTTAAAAAAAAAAAAAAAAGTCTGTCTGTTCAACCTAGGCATATGTAACAGTCAAAAATAGGGATTTTTATGTCATTATATTAAACTGCATTAAAACTTCAGTTGATACAATAAATTGCCATTTTCCTACACAAATAGCCATTATATTTGTAAAATTATTCAAAATCTGAACTCTACAATATTTTTAAAGTCATTAAATTATTAAAATATAATATTAGTTTATATTCTATGCCATTGTTTAAGCTAATTACCTCAAATGTAATTAGGTTCATGTAATAAAAATGAAATGATTATTCTATAATTCTAAGTCCATTAAAAGTAACAGTAATAGCTGCTATCAATTATGCCAGTTATCAATAATTAACAGTAAGCAAAACAACTTACTCTGCCTACAGGGCTCATTGGATGCACTGCATAATCTGAAGTCATGTTATAGTTAGAAGCTTCATTTATCATGCTTATAGGTCGTTCCTTCTTTTCTTCAGATGTCATAGTTGCCACAGTCCTGAAAATATGTCAATGTTAAAACTTGCCATATATCCTAACTGCTTTACAATGAAACTTCCCTAGAGTTAACAATGCTAGTGTCTCACTTTTTCATTTGGATAGTTGGAGCTTAATAAGCTCTAGAGTCAGAATTTAACATGTTTAACTACTTTAAATAAAATTAACATTCGTGTTTATTTTAATAAGCACTATTACAGATATTCTACTTGGTCATCAAACTGGAAAATTGAAACTTCAGTTATAAGATTAGCTATTCTAATACTGAAAAAAATAATGATATCAAGAACTATTTTTCTGTGAACAGATTTATAGCACAGAAAATATTTTCACACATATTTTATTTGATGGTTACAACAATCCTGAGAAAGGATAATTACCACTATCTGATTTAAGGATGAGAAAACTGAGTTCAAATTAGTTTCCTAATTTGACCAAGTTTATAGTTTCTCTGACCTTACATTTCAGACTCTTGAGCTTACTATATCTGTGCTTTAACTGTTGTAAAAACAGCTTCTAAGATTACATTCTTCATGAAAGAAAGCTTTAAGTTATGTTCCTATGCCACCTACACTAAATAGATGGCTTTCTCTTACACTGGACTACAAATATCCAGATAAGAAAACTGTTAAATCGTAATATATTAAAAATATGGATAAGAGCAATCTTAACGCTAACACCATTTAAAATGAAGGCATTCCATGAAATTCTTTACTTACTGTTCATTCACTACAAAAATACAATTGTCCTGTGATGGCTGTCCGGTGACTGGATGTTTACAGGTCACTTTCCTTTCATTATGGCTAAAAGAAAAGAGAAAAAGAGAAAATGTATGTACTTCCATATCACAAATGTTTTTCTAATAGTCTGGTAGCAAAACAGTGTTTTCTTTACTGCAACATTTGTGAATAAAAGAGATGAAATTCAAATCTTCAGGTGTTGAAATATGCTACTACAGTATTACCATACAGTTAAAGGCACCTCCTACCATCCAAGCCTGACTTCAGTTCTTTCTTCTCACATTTTATAAATAAAGGGAAGTTGATTTTGCTATATGATCATTGCATTTTACATCTGATAGGTGGGTCACAAAGAATAAGTATTTATTTACCTCCACTATTTTGTATCCTAATCTAGGCACATTATAGAGAACTCATAGCAAATTCATATATGGAAAAAATTAACAGTATTGCTATATGGGTACTAATAAAAAATAGTACCACAGGAAGAGTGATATTTTATGGTGTTGTTTTATTGAAGAATCTTCTTTTATTTCAAAGATTTTATTTATTTATTCATGAGAGACACAGAGAGAGGGGCAGAAACATAGGCAGAGGGAGAAGTCGGCTCCCCACAGGGAGCCCAATGTGGGACTTGATCCTAGAACTCAGGGATCATACCCTGAGCCAAAGGCAGATGCTCAACCATTGAGCCAACCAGGTGCCCCTATTAAAGAATCTTTACATAACTGAATAAACATTTAAGAGCACTTGTTTATTTTATGATACAGTTATACATATGCAGTGGGAAAGGTTATATCTTTCATTAAAAACATTATGGTCATAGCTTGTTTTATTGCACCTCTCCATATTGTGCTTTGCAGATAATATGTTTTTTGCAAATTGAAGGTTTGTGGTAATCCTGCAATGAGTTAATCTATTGGCACTGTTTTTCCAACAGCAGTTGCCTACTTCATGTCTATCACATTTTGAGAATTCTCACAATACTTCAAACTTTTTCGTTATTAGTATATTTGTTATGGTGATCTGTGATTAGTGATTGTGACTCACTAACAGTCCAGATAATGGTTAGCATTTTTTAGCAATAAAACATTTTAAATTAAGGTATGTACATTATTTTTTCAGACATAATGTTATTGCAAACTTAATAGTGTAAACATAACTTTTATATGCACCAGGAAACCAAAAAATTCATTTCTCATCTTATTGCAATATTCGCCTTATGGCAGTGACAAACCAAACCTGCAATATCTCTAAAATATGCCTGTAGAAGAGTTTCATATTAGTGTCCTTGTAGATTTTACATTAATTTTATGTCAATATAATAATATCAACAGATAAAAGAAGATATATTGGATACTTTGAAGAAATACATTGAAGAACATAAATATATTCATATTTCATATGGATTTTAGTCACTGGTCTTCTAAAATCGAACACTAAGAGTTTTATATAGTTTTATTTTGAGACATTGTGTTCTGAAAAGTGCTTGGACAATAAAAACATCAATTTAACTGAAAATAGCATCCACTTTAGGAAAAAGAATGTGCTCTTTTTAGAACGTTCATTATTAAATACCTCCATCCCTTTAAATCCTTATCTAATGGGTACCCGTATCTATGTAGTGGTCAGGATATCGGAGTGGTCTCCTAGCCAGATAACCATTGTGGGGCCATATTATTACAATTTAGAGCTTCCAGATATTAGGATTGGCATCTACTGTGTTCCTCCTAGGCAGCATGACAGAGCATAGGGAAATAATGCAATATACACAGGTTTATTTACTTTCTTTTTGCAATACTGGTTTTTATTGAAAGAATTTGTATATTTCTATCTATCCCACAACCAACACTGACTTTTTAATACTCGCAAGGAGAAACTTTAAGGAAAAAAAGATGCTATCCTTCATTTTTTATCATTATGGTATCCTAATTCCTATGCCAGGCTACTTTACCCCCTTTTGCCCCTCCGAATGTTCACTTTGACATAAACTGCATATATTTTTCAAGGCAAAGTGTATCTGCAGTATTTTTGTGTTTCTTAACCATTTAACGGTAAAACTGTGCAACCGCTTTTATTAGTTCCCTATCTTTATTTTTATTTTTTTGAAAGTTTTTTGTGTTTATTTTTTTTAAGACTTTATTTATTTATTCATAGAGACACAGAGAGAGAGAGAGAGAAAGGCAGAGACACAGGCAGAGGGAGAAGCAGGCTCCATGCAGGGAGCCTGACGTGGGACTCGATCCCAGGTTTCCAGGATCACACTCCAGGCTGCAGGCGGTGCTAAACCGCTGTGCCACCGGGCTGCCCATCTATCTTTATTTTTACATGCCACTAACAAAGTTTCTGAGTGATCTTCTAATAAAGTCATTATCTTCAAAACCCGCCTGCTTTTCATTGCTGGATTTTGTACAGTGAGGTATTTTTAGGAACACACGTGTTGTGTCGTAACAAAACTGACTGTACACGTTACAAACTATTTCTATGCTGCTAAAAGTACATTTGAAACTTTAATAGAAAAGATGCCATTAAAAAAAATCCTTGCCAGAAATTTTATGCTTTTCATGAACAAGAAGGAAAAACTGGAAAGGTATGATGATACACAAATTTGTGTTTCTAGAGGAATCCTTATAAAGAAGAGATAAAATTCAGGTCTAGATATAAAACATGCTTATAGTCATAGAACAACTAACTAATTCCCATCTTATCTTTGAGCTCTCTGTGGATTTTTAAGTCCTAACCTAAAAAAACACGACACCCAGTATTCACCTACTCTTACTTCCTGACTACTGTGATGTTTTAAGATTTTATTTTTAGGTGATCTCTACATCCAGTGGGGGACTAACCCACAACTCTGATATCAAGAGTCACATGCTCCACCCACTGAGCAGCCAGGCACCCCTACCTGTGATGTTTTAATGTTCTAAAGTCTAGACCAGTGGATTTCAGCTGGGAGTGATTTTATTTCCCAGGGGACATTTGGAAATGTCTAGTAATATTTTTGAATATCACAACTGGGACTGGTATCTGGTGGGTAGTGGCCAGGATGCCAATAATGTCTTAAAACGCACAGGAAAGCTTTCCACAGGAAGAAAGTATGAAGCCTAAAATGTCAATAGTGTGAGGTTTAGTTAAGCCTAACATAGATCATCATAGCCTTCTAACAATGAACTCCGCTGAATGAGCCACATTTATTATTTCATTGTGTTCCTGTCTTTCTCTAGAGACAACAGAGGCAGCAGGAAATAATGGCAGTTGAGAGCACAGGTTCTGTTATCAGACCACCCAGTCTTGAATCCAAGCTCTGGACTCACTGTTAGGTATCTAAATTACCTTTCTATACCTTAGTTTCCTCATTTTAGTACTAATAGCTGGGTCACAGGTTGTTAGTTTATTTTTTTCACAACTGCCCTAGCAGTGAACAGAACATAAAAATCTTTGCCTTCATGAAACTTACTTTATAGTGGAGATGTTTATGAGGATAAAAAGGGTGAGCAGTATAAATACAGCCCGAGATAGAATAAGTCATTGATAATTGTTACTTTAATTGTGAACTAAGGACTTTCAGCATGTCATTGTCATTAGATTACTGTTCCGTCAACTATTTACATTTAAACAGTTTAAATTAGTACTCACCCAGTAAGTCATCTTCATCCATCATTTTTTGCTTTCTACATTTTTACCCATAGGTCAACTGCAGTGATGATCCTTCTGACCTATCCCCCAGAAAGTCACTGGTAGCCTAATGCTTTGTCACAATACCGGTGTCATTCACCTCACTTCATCTTATCACATAGGCATTTAATGAACTTACATCATCAAAAGAACAAGGGTGAGTACAGTACAAAATATTTTGAGAGAGGCCATATTCACATAACTTCTGTTAGCGTAGATGGTTTTAATTGCTCTATTTTATTATTAGTTATTTTTGTTAATCTCTTACTGTGCCTAATTTATAAACTAAACTCTACCATAGGTATGTATGTACAGGAAAAAACATAGTATGTATAGGGTTTGGTACTATCTGTGTTCTTAGGCATCCTCTATGGGCCTTAGACTGTATTCCCTGCAGAGTATGAAGGGGCTACTAAACTCAGTATTTATCGTAAAAGAATAAAGTTGTAATCTTTTTTGGTTTTCATGCTTCTGGTAAATGTTTCTGCCCCTAATATGTCAAAAAGACAGATGAGAGAAGTAATTCTAATATAAAAGTTCCAAAGAAAGATTAGCTGTGTTTTTATGGTAGCAAACGCAGTGTGTGAGAAGGTTCTTAAATAGTGACAAACAACACTTAAAAAAAGATGGACCCAAATATTCCAGAGAGTTCAGGGCCGAAGGAAATAGGTCATATTCATTAGCTCAATCTGAGGATCATGCACTATCAAAAGCTCTGATAAAAGGGTTGAATCAATGCCATTTTAAAAAAGATATCAAGAAATTGACAAATAGCAATACAAACTGCTTGTTCTTTGGCATTATGCCTTCTTCACTATTACCAGATATGTAATTTAGTAAACTAGAAGATCAAATGCACGACCTGCTTATTTAAAGCCTCCATGGAACTACTTCACTCAATAATAATTTAGTTTTAAAAGATCTTAAGATGAATAAATTAGTATGTGAATAAAATGGTAGGTTTCTATCAAATGATATAAATAAATTAAAAATGACATTGTCTGCTGGAGATAGAATATCCTACCTTATTCCTTTTCAAATCTTGTGTTAGTGAATCAAATAATACATCATGTAGGTAACTGTACTGGAAAATCTGGATGAGGCTGAGCCATTTTAAACAATACTGACATTTCTAGCAGCCTACATAAAAAGGGAAAGCTGATAAACTACATTGCACCTATAGACGTGTTATGGGAACAGAGCAATTTACTGGTTTGAGTCAACTCTTAGTGGAGGGGCTTTTATACGAAGAATAAGTTAAACTCTATGGTAGCACACTAAAGGTAGTTGGTATTTGTGTCCCTTTCCAGGGTCACTGGAGCAAGGTATTTTTTTGTTCAGTCCACATTGCTAGTTTTCCTTTGGCAGGAGACTTCTAAGGGAAGATGCCAATGACATCACTAAGGCAATACTCCCTTCTGCACACTAAGTAGATGCATAAAATGCACAAAATGGCACATTTCATATAGAAACCTCAAAAAAATTACGGGTTTAGAAAAAGGAAAAAAGATTTTTAAAATCGGATTGTGTGTGTGTGTTGCACTGAGTTGTAGGAGTTCTTCATGTATTTTGGGTATTAACTCCTTATCAAATACATGATTTGCAAATATTTCCTCACTTGGTAAATATATGATTTGCAAATATTTCCTCACTTGGTTGGTTGCCTTTTCATTTTGTTGTACAGAAACTTGCTGTGGTAATAACATCGACATTTATCCACTGTGCACAAAATTTATGTAGTTTTAGAAAACTGTCTCTTACTAAACTCAGATGCAAACCCATTTGTATGATTTTTTCTGAATCATATATTTTCCTTATGGGGAAGAAAGGATTCAATTTAGTATAAGAATATAGGATATTGTAGTGGTTTGGCAGTTCTTCTGGCAACTCTGGCAATGAAGCCAGTATCATGACTTATACTTTTACAAGGACTCAACCCATAAAAAGTGCCACACATACACAATGCTGTTAGATGGGAGCAAAGAAGAAGAGATGTGGGAACTACGGATGCTATTTAATTCTCAAATTAGTCTGAAAACTATAGACCAAACAGCTCAAATGTGTACTTATAACTCTTTTATTTTTAGTATCCTTCTACTTAAAACAAAAAGGAATACTGTACATTCTCAATTTACCCTTGGCTTCAGTACACTTTCAGATAAAAACACTCTCCAGCTTGTTTTAAAATTGAAGAGCTTTTATCACTAGAACCCATATAGCCATATCACTTTGAGACTCAAACAGTCTCATATTAGGTTTTAAAAACATGTTTGTAGCAGTGAGTTAGTTATTAAATCAACTGGTTCTAAGGTAGTTCACAGTAATTTTTAAAATATTGTTAAATGTTAAGTTTGTTAATGTTTTATAGAGATAACTACTTTGTTTTTCTTTTAATAAAAAGGAGAAAATGTTATGTTGAAATCTGACTGCCACAATGACTATGTCTGCAATTTATTTTTAAACTGAAAATATGCTGGCATGGGAAACTGTGCCTACAGTTAAAGGCAATGTTTCAAGAACAAAAGAAAAACACTACAAGTGCCCTGCTTTTCTTGAGGCTCAGTTCTTAAACCTTAGTTATGTGAAGAAATAACCACTGAGTTAGCAATCTACAAGGCTGTAATTTTTTTTTTTTTTTTGCAAAACATGAAAAGTATATATTTCCTTTTCTCGCATTTCGTTCTAAATACCATTTGCCTTTAACTTAGAACTAACTGCTTCCAGACATCCTGCCCAAACTTCAGTGATTCATTTACCCACCATCTCCTTAAGGTCTTAACTCTTTATCTTCTGCTCTCCTCTCTCCTCTCAGCATTTAGAAAAATGGGTCATCTCCAATTTGGGGAGGGGGTTAAAACAGAAAGGATTTCTCAGCTGTGAGTACCTCGCTCATCCTCATTTCCAGCAGTTAGAATTAAAATCATTACCTTAACGATCGCTATTATTTAAGCATGACAGTGAGTGTGGCTCACACACTCAGTTGTCACACCTGTACTTATGATCCTCACATAGACTCTTGGGAGGTATAACTATCTTCACTTTATCAATGAATAAACGGAAGCTCATAGCATTTATAAAACTGACAAAGTCACACTGCTCGCAACAAGGTAATAAGGAAGAAGCAGCCCTGAGGCCTGGACCTAAGCTGTGTCCTTTCAGATCCCCACCTTTCAAACCTGCCCCTGTCTTGACTCTTCTCTGGGCCAATGAGACTTTTCAGTTCTGCCCTACATCTTCTGTTTCTGCTCAATGGTACTAAAATAAAACACTATACCTTCCTTAGAGGTCCTTCCCCTCTTCTGCAGACCAGGGACACACCTTCTCCCTCACTGCTTCTCGTCTTGCCTCCTTCCACCTCACTGCCTAGCATCACCCCAAGACCAAGTCTATCTGAAGCACTGTAATCAAACTTTTCTCAATTCCAACTTAATTTTAGATTTCCCATTTCTCTTCTATCTTCCTATTCTCTAAGGCTATACAATCATTTCCCATTCTTAGATGCTCAGACAAAATTATCACAACATAATCATAAACGTGGTCACACACTTCTCAATTATAACAGGTACCAAAGAATTTAAGTACAGATAGCAGCAACTGTAAAGCCTAGGTTTTACAAAAGCATCCCAAAGGAACTGAAAATTTTGCTTTTCCCAGTGGGAAAATATGAATGTGATGTAATGCTGCAAGTACAGAGATGAAAGCATTATTACAGAGTAAGAACAATAAAGAATTAAAAATATAAGGCTCACATACAAATTCACCTGTTTTAGTTTTGGGTTGCTTATAATTTCTAAATCACCTTTTAAACAAAACCTCAAATAAAACCAACATACTCATTTACAATCTATAAACACTTTTTAGTAGATTTTAAATAATTTTGGAAGTGATGCAAGAATAATTCAATTAACCCCATGCTAGTTATAAACAAAATTTACCTATCACAGTAATAACTACTACATATTCTGAATGTTATGGCAAGGTTACATTTTAGATCACTTGATAAATTACATTATAAGCAAAAAAAACTCTAAACAATTGAGATAATTCTTTCACTCCTAGGTCATTTGAGTGACTCTAGGAAGCTTTTAAATGGGAAGGTTAAATGGCATTTAATGGTTAAAATAAATATGATTCTTAGAATAAACACACTAACCCACAAAAGTAATTTCTTGCCAAGTATTCAAGAAAGTCACAATTCTGGTTGCTACCCAGAAATCACCCTATGAGAATATACAACTAAAGACATCTATCTCTATCACTGTCCTAGTTCAGGCTCTTATGTCCCGAAGACTCTTTTAACAGCTTTCAAATTCACATTTTAAGTAGGTTCTCTTCTATTTAGACCATCCTCCTCATTGAACCTTAATTTTTTTTTTTTTTTTTTTTTTTTTGTAAAATGGGAACCAAAAGCCAAACAACAATAACAAATCCTACCCCAAAGGACTTTTGCAAGAATCAAGTACTTGGTAGCATAAGGCTGTATTACCTGGACTTAACAAAGTACTCACTAAATATTAGCTAAATTTGAATGTGCTAGGAGAGATTTCTTGAAAAGTTAAAATGTTATTTCCTTGCTTTACAAAGTTGCTGGCTCTCTGCTCTGTCTTAAATGTGAAGTACACTGGTTGGCATAGGACTATAATTTAATGAATGAGAAACCTGATAATTTGATCTAAAGTTAAAGTCTACCAGTTAAATAATCTATGCAAAAAGGCATTTTGTAAAGCCACCTAAGGGAACAAAAATGATCACAGGGGATATTATAGTGGTTTAAAAGAATACTTATTTAAAAAGTTACAGTCACTTGTATAAAAAAGCTTTATTTGCAAAAGTCTAATGGAGTTTTTAAATAAATCTAAGCGGAACTCCAACTCAGAAGCTTGTCAGTAGTTAGCATCTTAGCATTTAAAAGCAATAAAACGTGGTATTCAAAAATATATAACCTGAATTGCATTAATTCAGGCAATTCTTTCTTTTTTTTTTTAAGATTTATTTATTCATTCAGAGAGAGTGAAGAGAGAGGCAGAGACACAGGCTGAGGGAGAAGCAGGCTCCCTGCAAGAAGCCCGATGTGGGACTCGATCCTGGGTCTCCAGGATCACACCCCGGGCTGCAGGCGGCGCTAAACCTCTGCGCCACCGGGGCTGCCCAATTCAGGCAATTCTAGTACACCTAATGAACCCCAATTGCTAATGCTTTATTATAACATGCATTAAATAGAAGTTTACTATATCACTGGTAAGGAAGCAAACAACAAACTAGAAAAGGTTGAATTTAAGCACTATCTCTTCTGTATGTGGTCATATAACACCTTTAAAAAGTTAACCAAATTCTAACCTACACAAAAAGAACCACATAATTTCCAGATCCAGTTAGTTTATTGTAAATGAAACATTCTTTCCAATCATCAAATTGACAGGATAGCTCAATTCAAACGGAAAAAAAATATCAGTAATCACTGAATTTTACATTTACATTTTATCATTGAATAGTATTTAGTCATTTTGATATTACATGAGTTTTATCTGAACAATCACTTCAAGAACAAAAAGGTTACTAATAAGTCAGACAATACCTGTATGAAACAAAGATTTTGTAAACAAACAATAAAAGGGTAACTTTTCTTTCAAAATGGTTATGTTTTTGTGTAACTTAAATACTTCATTCAATATGAGACAGGCACTGGTGACACAGCCTTAGTAACATTATAAACAAACAAACAGTCATAGAACCATAATCAAAATACAAGAAAGGGAAGCAATTAGGGACTGATCTTGCTTATTAGCAAGGGGAAGAGCAGGGAAGATGTCACAGAAGTGGCTGCCATTTGAATTGAGCCTCAAGATCAGGAGTGGCCAGTCAGATGTGGCTAGAATTTAGCACAGATTGAAAGGAGGGGGTATAGAAATGGGGCAGAAAATCTACGCTTTGAGTAACAACATACTTACATATAAGACATTTACTATTTAAGTTTTGTAGCAATGTATCTGCTTCATTCTTCGGAGCAAATATATTTTTTATAACTCTGAAAAGGTTCAATGCACTTATGTGATGCACACAGCACTTAATTAAGATTCTATTTAGTGAACAAATCACTATCCCTGAGTACTGAGAAATTTCTCACTTACATTTTGAGGCGGGAGTGGGACAGAAATCTGACCCAGAATGGCAGGGTAAAGCCCACTTCTTAGAGTAGAGCAACCAACGAAATCAGTGGTCACTACTGGCCATGGTGATGGCAGTACTGTACTCTAGAGACACATTTTCTTCTAAAAGAGTACCAGGCTATATTGGTTTGATAACTAGTAGGTTTTCATAATCATAGTGAAAATGAAATCCCTCTAATACAAGGATCAATGAACTCTCCTCATTCATTTAACTTGCTTAATCAATGCACAAGGTTTTGTACCACACACCACTAGGAAACAAATATACGTTCAGAACTATTAGTAGCTTAAAGAATACAATTTCTTTTTTTTTAAAATTTTTTATTTATTTATGATAGAGAGAAAGAGAGAGGCAGAGACACAGGCAGAGGGAGAAGCAGACTCCATGCACCGGGAGCCTGACGTGGGATTCGATCCCGGGTCTCCAGGATCGCGCCCTGGGCCAAAGGCAGGCGCCAAACCGCTGCGCCACCCAGGGATCCCAAAGAATACAATTTCATCTGAGTTTTACTGAGCTAAATTTCAAAAAAGAAAAGCACAATTATACTTTTCCATCAGGCTTCAGTATTGATGGAAAGAGGTCCTTAAAGCATACCTTATTCATCAGAAAACAGACAAGTTCTTTATTCTCTACTGCTTTAGACTTCAGTAAAACTTTTATGTCAATTTCAGGTTATTTTCCTGCTGCAGTTCTGCTCATCACCACCACCCCACCCCCCAGCTTTTTGGCCAGATTTAATTTCCTGTTCATACAAAGAAGTTTAAGTAATTTCCCGTCACTTGAACTTCAGCAGCATTTAAGCCAATGACCTCTGATGTCATAGTGCCTCAAAAACATCTTTGTTTAAAATGTATACTGAATATATTCCAATTCATCGTTACTACAGTAACTTTCTGATTAAATTTAAAATACAGGCTATTTTAAAACCATGTTAAAATATTTTAAGATAAATTTTTAAAGGGAATACAAATATTCATGAGTTCTCTATATACTTAAATTTTCTGGCTTTGGGCAGAATTTTCAGCTTCCAGTTGAAAATTTTGCAACTCAAGGGAAAAACCGGGCATCTTGAATTAAGGCTGTCAAGTCAAATAAAGTGAACTTGAGACCCTACTTCTCTTATTCCTATGCTTCCAAATGCAGAAGTATAATGTATACTAGGAATCATATATGAGGTAGTGATCGCAAATTCCTTAAATTTGATGTTTTTGTAATTTCACATAGAAAAAGATGACTTAGATAATTTCCTTTCAATACTTAATCATGTAATTCACGCAAAAAATATAGAAGGCATCTTATTCATTCAGAAAATTGATGTGAAAATATTTAAAATATTAAAAATTTCCATATTGCCCTTTCCTTAACTAGTCTTAAAAAAGTAGAAGGTGCCTATTCTTTAAGAGAAAACTTTGAAAATTCTTCTAAAGAACCTTGAAATCACAAGGCTGGTACTGAATCCACATTAAAAGAATTACACCAGAAATGCCAAAATGTAAAGGACTTTAAAGGCTTCAGTTTATACCATACAAAGAGTATGAAATTAAAATAATACCATTCATCTCCTCAAAATGGAGAAGAAAGTTAAAAGCAAAATAGCCACAAACAAAAATTTTTCCCAACCTAACCACTCCTTAAATTAATGCCTTCAAAAGAACTAAATCAATATACAGAGTTAAACTCAAAGAAACATGAATATTATTAATACAAATCTTTTAAGGCATACTGCCCAGCTTTTATAACCAATGGCAGTACTAACTTTATATAATAATCTCCTAAAAAAAAAAAATCTCCTACCATTATATTGCTTTCAAATTTTAAGTTAATGAGGATTTCTATATTGAATCACATTAATGCAACAGTCCAAATAGTTAACTTAAATAAATAGCAGCTTCGACCAATTGTTAAACTAGTATTAATATACATTTTAGTAAAAACATTATGTAATGAAAACTGTTAACATCTCCACAGGAATATCTGAGAATTATCCATTTAGTTCTCTTTAAGGACAAAAAAAAAAAAAAAAAAAAAAGCCCAAAGAACAAGCTTCTCTTCTGAGTAAGCTAAAACATACACAGGATAAATGTAAAAAACTTTCATTAAAATCTTTAGGCTTTAAAGCAATATGCAGCTACTATGCATTTATGTAGCTTAAAGTTAAGGAGAGACTAAAAAGAATATTACATTTTAAAATGCCCAAATCATTTGAAAACCTAATGATGTACAGTATTTATATTTTTACAGAAATACAATAGTTCGGTTATAGAAACATTTATAATATGTCAATTTTGTGCACTAGGAACTATGCCTGGCACCAGGGCTACAAAGACTACCTCCCACAGGATCATTACCTGAGAAAAGTCCTAATGCTCATGTAGCCATGATTTATTTATTATTAATACATAAATATATAAAAGTAACAAGAATTACTCACCAGCCTTCATCAAAATAATTTTTGTGAACAGACATTTAACTATAGGCAAAAAAGACACCGGAATAAAAACCAGACTCCTTTGTCTCTGAGCTGCTCCCAAATGAGCACTGTGGGGACTAAGCACTAAGAAAATGCACTGTGGCTGTCAGGCCAGCCTGCCACTCTGCAATTCTGACGCCGGGATGACATCACGCACCAACATGTCACTGCAGCCGCACATTCAGGCAGCTTCTCCAGGAAGAATTTGTTGTGATTATGCATGCCTTCCAGCCATAAGAGTGAAATATGCTTTCAATTCTCTCTAAAGTTGGCATATGGCAGAGGGTAAAATATCAGCATCTATGGTTGCAAACAACTCTTGAAGAAAACATCCCATTAGTAGTTTTAAATAACCTTAGCTCAAAATAAATAGACATTTCCTATTAAAACTGTAAGCAGATCAATTTAAATGACTCCTCTAAAAATATTTTTTGTTGTTATTATTTCCAAAGCTGATACATACTTATTTCAAAAATTCAACCAACAGGGATGCCTAGGTGGCTCAGTGGTTGAGTGTCTGCCTTCAGCTCAGGGCGTGATCCCGGGGTCCTTGGATTGAGTCCCGCACATCAGGCTCCCTGCGTGGAGCCTGCTTCTCCCTCTGCCTAGGTCTCTGCCTCTCTCTGTGTCTCTCATGAATAAATAAATAAAATCTTTAAAAAAAATTCAACCAATAAAAGTAGAAAGTTAAAATTGCCTGGTGTTCAACCACCCAGAAATGACCATGGCGGCTTAGATTTTTTTTTTAAAGATTTATTTTTATTTATTTATGATAGACATAGAGAGAGAGGTAGAGACACAGGAGGAGGGAGAAGCAGGCTCCATGCCGGGAGCCTGACATGGGACTCGATCCCGGGACTCCAGGATCATGCCCTGGACCGATGGCAGGCGCTAAACCGCTGAGCCACCCAGGGATCCCGCGGCTTAGATTTATTGATCACTTACTATGTCAATCACTTTACAAACTTATCTGAGCCTCATAACCCAATAACAGAAGTTCTTCATTTTACTGAAGAAACAAGACAGAGTAGATATGGAACAACGCTAGTACATGACTGAGCAGGATTCAAACCCAGAGTGTCTCTACTACCTATATATTTGATCACTAAATTATACTATCTAGCAGTAAAGATACCAGTTGTTTACATTCTGGTAGACCAGAGTTTGAATATATAAACCTATTTCAATATTAGGAAATCAAACTATAAATGTTGTCTGCAACCTGCTCTTTTCATTCAACAATATGCCACGGACATTTTCCCATGTCAATAAATATAACTCTTCCTTTTTTGATGGCTACCCATCACAATTATTTAAACCGATTCCTACTAATCACTTTATTATTATTTTTTTATTATTACAGACAATACTTAATGTATATGACTGTCAGGTATCTTCCTGCTTTCCTGCTTAGCTGTGTTGGTAACACTTACATTCTTTATCCTCCAAAAAGAGGTAACAATTTGTATTTGTATCTCAATACATTAGATTTTTCCTTTCCCTACAAACTGGGTATCAACAATTACTTTTCTTCTTTACAAATCTGATAGAAAACACACGCCATCACACAGTTCTAATTGCGTGTGTTTGTGTTTTAACCACAAGTGACGTTATGCCTTTCTTCATACGCCCATTCACAGAGGCTGTCCAGCTTCATGGTCACAAGCACCTGGCTCTGGAGTCAGAGATAGGAGTCAAGCTCTTTTTCTCAATAGTACTCTGGGCACAGGCAAGTTACTTTGCTTCTCCACACCTCTACTTCTTTATATAGAAAATAAAGATAATTTAATCCTCACAGGATTTTTGTGAGAATTGTATGAGAAAAATTACACAAGCAGGTTTAACAGTGCCTACCACTTAACAAGTGCTTAATTAAATGTTATCTCATATTTAATGACCAATCATATTTCTTCTGTTATTTCATGCCCTTCGCCCAAAATGGTGATTCTTAAATGAGTACATGAACAAACCATTTTACAAAACATATTGTAAATATCTTGTAGGAATGCTAATGTCATAAAAACGTTCAGTAACCTCAATGTAAGTTGTCTTACAACTAAATCTAGCATGTAACATAAAACTGGCGCTAAAACACTCCTTTCATATGAAACTGCTATAGCAAAAATTAAAAATAGCATCTCAAGTTGAGAAAACAAAATTGTTTCATCATGTAGTTTGAAATACAGACAAGCAAGCCAACACAGTTTGTTATAACCAGGGGGTTTGCATATGTTTAGAAAAGTAGTGATTCATGATCTTTCCCAGTTTTTCAAAGTGAAGGTTTTGCTATAGTCTCAATTATGTTCAGTTTAAATTTCTTATACAAAGAAAGAAAACAAAACCCATTCTCGAAAACATCAAAGTCAACAATTTTCCCCACAGTTCTTAAAATCCCATAGCCCCCTTTATATGACACAAATCCTAACAACCTATAAACAGAATATATGGAGATTAAAGTGTATTAAGTTTATCATAGCCTTACCCCCAAACCAAACCAACTTTCTATTATATAATAAAGTCTTCAACTGTTCTCATTATCAAGTTAGTTGTAACAAAACATCACTAAAAATAGTAAGAAGGAAGTTTTATATTATTCTAGCAGATCTGGTTTAGGTGTATCCATTGTTGTATATGCTATAAAATTATCCTCTGCAAAGGCAGACACTTCTGTAATATGTTTGTAGAATCACAGTGACATAGTGGTTCTGTATATGGCTGCCAGGAGAAAAACAATAATAATGAAGCAGTAGAAATCTGTCAAGATTCTGGAAGATTAACAGGAATACTGAGAACTAACAAGTTGACTAAATATTTGTCTTATGAAGTTACCAGCACCTTGCACTATTTCTCTAGAACCTGAGAGGCTCAGGCCCCCTCATCACTCACCTACAGCTTACAAGGACTTCCACAGGGAAAAAGAGGGAATGAGAGAAGGTCCTTCCTCTCAAGGCTAGAGTATCTTGGAACTGACAGTTTAATAGGGAAAAGAGAGCTGTAAACAGATCATTATAGCATAACCTAATTCGCAGAGCACTGAAGAGGAAGTAGCTAAATGCCTGGGGGAATCTGGAAAAGGCTTATTAACAAAGTAAATGACAGCTGGCCTAACTATTTCAAGAAGCAATTTCAGTTAGAGGTAGTAGTTGTAAAAGTACAAATTCAAGATGCAATCTAAATTTTACACTTATAAAAAGGTGCCCAATTAACTGAGAAAACTACTCATGTAAGGAGAAAAAATATATACCAAAAAGGCAATTCTCCCAAATGCCTTATAAGATTCTGTTCTGCTTTTCCTAAATGTCAGCAATAGCTAGGTTATTAGCTTTCTCAATTCTGCCCAAACCACATTTTAGAAAAGGAAGCTGAGGCAGATCTGTAGATGTATGCCCCACTACTATATCAGAGCTAGTAAACTTCTTTAAATCAGTAGGAAATCTTAAATCTAAATTAATCTTGATTCCCTTTTCAGGTAGCTCTATGCTACAGGGGATGCTTCATTAAAAAGCCACAGAAGAAAAGCCCAATGAGGGCCTCATGAAGGCCTCCAAAATATTTGCCACCAAAAAATGTGTTTCAGTGTATTCTTTGCGAATATTTGTGATAACAACTAAGAATTCAGTTCTGATGACTATCATTTTTCATTTCTTTTAGCTTCACTTCTCAGTGGCATTTTATTTTATTTATTTTATTTTTATTTTTATTTTTATTTTTATTTTTATTTTTATTTTTTTCTCAGTGGCATTTTAAACTCTTGACTACTCACTTCTTAGAAATGCTACCCTTGGGCAGCCCGGGTAGCTCAGTGGTTTAGTGCCATCTTCAGCCCAGGGCCTGATCCTGGGGACCCAAGATCGAGTTCCACGTCGGGCTCCCTGCCTGAAGCCTGCTTCTGCCTCTGCCTGTGTCTCTGCCTTTCCCTCTGTTTCTCTCATGAATAAATAAATAAAATCTTAAAAAAAAAAGAAAAAGAAATGCTACCCTTGATCTTAACTTATGTAACCTGGTTACCAGCCTTCACTCTGCAAAACAAGCTTAAGTACCAAACAACCTGATCAAGCACACAACTGTCTCCATAATTTGGTGCCAATTTAACTCATCACTAACACTCAAAGGAGAAGTCCTCTTAATGGGTGAGAAACATCTACCAATCTCTTTTCCATATACTAACAGTGCTAGATAAGAGAAAGCACTCAAATATTCCATCAGTTGATTACTGATTTTATCTCCTAGGTCAATAATTCAAATCTTTCAAATCAGAAAAACACTAGTATAATGAGAAGACCACTAATGCATGTTTCTGATGCATATTTTTTGCAACACCACCAAGCATTTTACTCAATTCTGACACCATATACCCAGAGATGTGTCAGAACCCAGAGGTTAAGTAAGAGCTCTGTCCCACAAGACTGCCTCCACTTATTAGATAACAATCTTAAATCCAGGTTGTTACTGTGCTTCTGATCCACTGGGTATAAACTGGAGGTTCCCATGACCCCCTTCTCAGCTTCGATTAATTTGCTGGAGTGGTTCACAGAACTCACAGAAACATTTATTCATGTTTAAAATTTCTTATATAAGATATTATAAAGGCTACAGTTGAACAGCCAGAAGAAGAGGTACAAAGAGGAGGGCTTAGAAGGGTCCTGAGCACAGGAGCTTCTGTCCCTATGGAACTGGGGTATACTACTCTCCCCAGTAAGTACATGTGCTGACCAACCTGGAAGCTCATCAAATCTTACTGTTCAAAATTTTCTATGGAGCTTAATCTGCAGTACAGAGTCCCCCAATTTCCCTCTCCCTGATGTCAGTAGGTGGGGCTTAAAGTTCTAATCATTTGGTCTTTCTGGTGACCAGACCCATCCTGAGGCTGTCTAGGGTCCTCACTCTTAATCACTTCATTAGTATAAGCTCAAAAAGGGTTCCTTATGATGACAAAAGGTACTCTTATTACTCAGGAAATTCCATGGGTTTTGAGGAGCTTTGTGCCAGGAACCAGGAACAAAAACCAAATACATTTCTTACACATATCACAATACAATAGTGAAACACAAAGTCACACAAATGTAAAGTAAGAATACCAACAGCTTCCTTTTCCTTTTTCCCAAATTTTCAAATTAATTTATCTTGGCATCATACTCTATTTCATGACTTCAAGAGAAAACACCAAAGTAGCACTAATTATAAAAGTACATTGAAAGTAATTACAAAACAGTGTGTGTGTGTGTCTCTCGCTCACATATCCTCCTTATCTTCTGTTAAAAGGTGGTAACCAGGGAGACAGTGAATCAACCCACAAAAATTAAACTCACACCCATTGGTAGCCTGAGAGGGATCCCCAATGTCCCACGAATTCACTGCATAGGTAAGCGCCCACACAACTTGAAGATCAGTATAAAAACAAATTCTGTACCACCAAGACAATCAATGTGCACACTGGGCCAACTTCTAAACACTAAGTTGGTTATCATCATTGGACACTGTGAAAATCAGTAATGGAATCCTCACTAAAATGGAGCCAGGAGGTCCTGGCACCAGAAACACTCATCCCCTATTGTTACTGAATAATCTATCACGGTCACTAACTCAGGAATTGAATGGGTAAGATCTGGTACACCGTGTGGCCAACTGCTCTGTTCCATGGAATCCTGAGGAAGCTGGACAAATTGAAAAGCATAGCTCCTGGCTAGGTTTGCCAATATTGTTGCTGAACAAACTCGGACAAACCCATTGCAAGAGAAGCCAGTAACTCAAAAGACCAGTGTTTGGAAAAAGAGAAAATAGAGACATTTATTTCAGATGCTGGTACCCAGGGAAGGTGGCAGGCTCAAACCTTAACAATCAACCTTGGCAAAAAGGGCCATAGCTCAAGACCCTGTGATCATAAAATGAGCTGAAACCAAGAGTCGGCTGCTTAGTGGACTGAGCCATCCAGGCGCCCTGGCACCTAGAGTTTTGTAAGGGGTGGAGGTATGTGGAAGAGAGCAGGCAGGGAGGCTGTGATCATGGGTAGGGGTGGGGTGTGTTCAGCCCAAGGTTATGGGCAGGGAAGGGGACATGCTGGGTGAGTATGGTCTTCTAGGCATTCTGTTGTTATCAGAGCTTTTCTGATCTCTGGTAGCTCTAATGTTCTGGTCATTGCAAAACATCTTCATCAATTACTCAAGAAAGTGTGACAATAGGAACAGAACAATAAAGAAGTAAGAATGATGGGTTTCGGTATAAGTGGTCTTGTCTATTTCTGGTTTTTAACTGTGAGGATCTACAGTTTGAACAAGAGGGCTCACTGACGCTACCATTCCTGGTCCACTACAGACCCAACAGGAACTTAGACCTTGGAGAGATGGACTTTATCTTGCAACCAGTTTGGGTGGGGAGGCTTTCTCCCCCCACCCCACCCAAACTAATAACCCCAACAGTTCAGCCAATGAGAAGCCACCATACTTCCAACTCCCAAGTTGCTCCAATGGGCTTTTAGTTTATAATATCCTTCCCAACAAAGCATATTCCTCCTTTGTTGCTGGTTTTCTCCACAGCTTGTTTTTGTCTTGGATTGCAATTTTCTTTTCCTCCAAAAAAAACTCATTTTTTGTTGGTAAAATAACTGGCAGATTTTATTTTTAAGGTTAACAACACTGACATTAACAGTTCAGACATTCTCAATTTACTACCCAAGAAATGTTCAAGGGCCGTTCTGTATTATCACCTCGGTTTTCTATTAGAACTAAAATTTCACAACACAGCAATCTCCTGGAAAAAACTGGAAGAGTTGAATGATTTAAGAATCAAATTAATCCATAAACACCTGCTTTGGAAGGGACCAATTATAATGAAAGTCCTTCATGCCACTAGAATCTTCCTCCCCAGGAAGCGGTAGCTACTAAAATATACTTGCTTGCTAACAGAACTCAGAGCCTTCTTATTTGAAAATATCCAGTTCTCAGGTCATCAGTTAACAATTTTGGCTCTTGAAGGCCAGCTTAGCAAGATGATGATTTAGCCTTTTTATACTCCCTTTATTTTTTCTAATCCTTTCTATATTCTGTCCATTTTTTGTATGAGATTACTAGCCACAAATTCCTCCATCTGAAGTGTCATAACCTGTGTATCTCATCAATTTATAGGATTTTGGTCAAGCTCAGATGTTAAGTCATCAGAGAGATTTCCTTCAAACTCCCTGACTTTCATAGTTTCAGTACAAGAACGATTAGCATAACTGACAAAATATGCAGTCATGCCTACTTCCATCTCAAAGAATCTGCCAATAGAGACATATATAAACTAATTTGCACAATAAACAGAAGATACATACCCATGGAGACTGGACTAATTCTAGTAAGTTCATTTATGTAAGTAAATACAAAGAAAGATACAATCTGTTGCCATTAAAACAGATAAATCTTTCTTTCTTCCCTTCTATTATCATATGACATGTCAACTTCTGAGCTATAGGTGAAATGTCTGGTTATATTTATAGCTCCTTTGAATATCTGAACTCATCTCAGCATGCTTGAAGACAATTTCACTTGATAGGAAAAAACTGGATTTTGAGTGGTGAAATTTTTAATGGGCTCTAGAATCTTTACATTTTTACCTTAACTATTACAATTCTAGAAAAATTCCAAGTCAAAGTATATGTGTGCAACCAATGTACAACACAAACTTTAAATTTACTAATTTTGTACTTAAATGTGTAATGATAACTAATAGGAAACTGGATTTGGAAGTACTTGTGTTTATGAAAGATAATCTAAATTTCTGGCACAATAAAGAAATTCAGACTCAAGAACATGTTGATGAATATGATATAATAAATCAACAACCAAGTTATAGGACTGAGAAAACAAATACAAATTTAGCTAAGCTTTAGTTCCTTGCCTAGGTCCTAACTTCAACTCTGGATGAGTATACTTTTTTTTTTTTTTAAGATTTTATTTATTTATTCACGAGAGACACAGAAAGAGAGGCAGAGACACAGGCAGAGGGAGAAGCAGGCTCCATGCCGGGAGCCCGACGCGGGACTCGATCCCGCGACTCCAGGTCATACCCTGGGCCGAAGGCAGGTGCCGAACCGCTGAGCCACCCAGGGATCCCAGGTATACGTTTTTTTGTTTTGTTTTGTTTTTGATTTTTTGTTGTTGTTTTTCCAGGTATACGTTTTTGAATGATAGTTTGTGGCATATATTCTACCTATCTATTGATTTTCACTCTGAAAGAAATAATAAAATCCAAGTGGTTTTCTCAGAGTCTGATTTACTAACAAAGCATATATTATCCAAAGACTAAGTCAATTCTACACTTGTACCATCTGCCTGGAAGATACACAGTCTGTTTTTGGTGCAGGAATAAAATCAAACATATATCAGTGTTACCAGTTTCATTATCATCCAAAAAATGGCCTCAAAGAAACTATTACAATGGTTTTGTGAAAATAAACAGAGGAAATCTCATTTAAAACGGAGTCACGAAGCCCGGAAGGGGGTGTTCTCATGCACTACCACTCACATCCCAAATAGGAGGAAGCTTACTTTACATACCTCAGGCAGGAGGAAGAATTTCTTCTTGTCCAGCAACAGCCCAGCCAATGAGAAACTGCCACATTCAGTAGGTGAGAAGCTGTCACCATCCTGAACTCTGTATAACAGCTCCTCCCAGCAGTGTCCTTTCTTTAATGAAAGCAAGCCCTTCTCTTCTATTTTCCACACTTGCCTATGGCTTACCATAGTCTGCTGGTCCTGGTTTGCAACCCTCCGCTACTCCCAAACAAACTCATTTTGCTGGTAAAATAGCAGGCTCCTTTGTTTTGTGTTTTTGTTTTTTAACAGTGAACAGGTGCTTTTTGGGTCGGCTTAAGTTACTCAATAAGAGAGTCTTGAAAGGAGACAAGAAAACATGCATTTTTCTAAAAATTTTTTAAAGATTATTTATTTATTCATGAGAGATACAGAGAGGGGGCAGAGATATAGGCAGAGGGAGAAGCAGGCTCCCTGCAGGGAGCCCAATGGGAGTCACGCCCTGAACTGAAGGCAGACACTTTGCCACTGAGCCACCCTGGTGTCCAAAAAACATGCATTTTAAAAAAGATGTTATTTATTTGAGAGAGAGTGAGAAAGGAAGGGGGGATGGGGTGTACATGGGGGAGGGAAAAGAAGGGGGGAATCTCATGCAGGCTCTGTACTGAGCACAAGCCCTAGCCCTATCAGTGCTCGATCTCATGACACTGAGATCATGAACTGAGTCGAAACCCAGAGTGAGATGCTTAACAGGCTGATCTACCCAGGCACCCTGAAAACATACATGTTTTTAAAAGTTTTACTACTAGGGAGCAGGACAGAATACGTCATAGAGACTCAAGCGTTGGGCCTAATAGATACTTTGATATCTACAACTGACTTGATGAAAGCCAATTGACTTCCCAAGTTGTTGCTTTCTCATCATGAGATTACACTGAAAAAAGACTTTACCTCCATTTTGACCTTAGTCTGTATTTTCTAA
Source organism: Canis lupus baileyi (assembly GCF_048164855.1). NCBI lineage: Eukaryota > Metazoa > Chordata > Mammalia > Carnivora > Canidae > Canis > Canis lupus. The sequence continues at coordinate 28,262,498 of NC_132862.1, forward strand.
CTGATTAAAGTTCTTCCTTCTGGTGTATCTTTTAACTCAGGCAAAAGACCTGATAGACAAAGCATCCTGTGATGGGAACCGAAACAACCCCCTCAAGCAATAACAACTGCTCTGACAGCCAACAAGACCCCAAATGACTGACCCCCAGACAATGATGACCTGATCTTTACTGCCCAACTGTATATACCCACAAACCTTTGTCTCATATTTTCCTTACATAAGCCTAGAAGTATTTTCAGCATTCAGAAACAGTCTTTGAGACATTAGTCTGCTATCTTCCTGGTGTTGGCTCACTGAAATAAATTTGTTTCATCACATATCTCTTTGTTTTCGGATTTTGTCAGTGGCAAATGGCTGAACCTGTTGTATCTGGGTCCCTAGGGCCAGGTGCTCTTCTTGCACCCTTGAGCCCCTGCTATAACAAACACATCAGGTGTTCTTATGGCAATAACTCCAATCAAGATCATTTGTTTCACAAAGCCAAGTTTTATTAAGTATGAGCATCCTTCCTTAAAACCAAAAACAAAACTGGTTTTAACTTGCATTTCTGGCACAGGAGGGATAATTTCTTTGTTTCTTTTCTTTTTTCATCTTAAGAGAGGGAAGGGGAAGAGAATCCTAAGCAGGCTCCATGCCCAGCAAGAGCCGGACCCTGGGCTTGATCTCACAACCCTGAGATCATGATCCAAGCCAAAATCAAGACTGGGTCACTCAACTGACTGAGCACCCAGGTGCCCTATCTTTGTCTGCTTTTACATCTCATTTGTACAAATTCCTTGACCCCTAAGTTTTTTCTTTTACATGAAAACACCATATTTTGGAAGTTTATTGGAAATGTTATTCATGCTACTATACAGTATTAAAAAGAAAAATCAAACAAACAAACTTGAGCTGAGATTTAATTTTCTTGACTACTGTTAACAGATTTTTAAATTCTGTCAGTAAATATTTATTGAGGATATTGTTTTGTTGAAGAAACATCTGCTAGATCCTGTGAGAAATTGAAAGAAAAAGAAATGTCCAAACTAGTTGTGGGTAAATAAGTATATAAGTAAAATATAAGTAAGAATATGAGATGAAATAGCATAGATGGATTCTGGAACCAGAAAGTGTAAGTCAGAATCTTGGATTAGGACTTAGGAAAATGACTATACCTCTCTGTGCCTCAGTTATCTCTAAAATGGGTATAATAATAGTATCTTCTTCATATAATTTTTAAGAAGATTAATTAATTTATTTATTCGTGAGAGACACAGAGAGGCAGAGACATAGGCAGAAGGAGAAGCAGGCTCCATCCAGGGAGACCGATATGGGCCTCAATCTGAGGACCCCAGGATCGCAACCTGAGCCAAAGGGAGATGCTCAACCACTGAGCCACCCCCCGGTGCCCCTTCCTCAAAGAATTTTTATAAGGATTAAATGAACACATACATCAAAGCCCTCACAACAGTATTTGACACATTAGATACATTAGAGCACATTAAGGAACTATTATGGTTCTGAAACAAACAAAAAGCAGAGGTAAGTACAAATGGCCTATCAGCATGAACCATAAAGGATGGGCAGGATCTGGAGAGAATTAAATGATGAAAAAATATTGTAGTAAGAATGAGATAATTAGTTTAGCTTGGTTACAATGCAATCTTTTAGAGAAAGGTAGGTCTAGAGAAGGGCTGAAGGCTGAAAACATCACAGGGGCCTGAGTATCACCTGACAGGCCATGGAGAACTACTAAAAAGAGAAGAGTGTTTTGATCAAAGAAGTTTTATAAGTGACAGAGGGCTAGTGGGTTTTTACAGACGTCCTTTAGAAACTAGATTTTCCTATAAAGCAGTTTTGCTTACTAACATCATCATCTCTACAAATAAAAGCACTAAGCTGGAATCTAAGTGGGCCTCCGCTCTCTAGAGATATATTATTGAGTTAACAAATGAATATGAAAGAAAGTGAGACTTGACACTAACTTGAAAACTGGTTTGACCCAGTTCATATTACCGTTTAGATTTTGAGTGAAAACTTGCCAGGGAACTCTCAATATGGTCAACCTTTGACCACTGCTAATGTGAGATGACTGTCTCTGCCACCCACTGCTCACCACCCCCACTTTCTTGCTCGGCTTCACTAAGGGTAGCAACACACCCAACTAAAGTACTCTGTTTCCAGACTTCTCTTGCAACTAGGTAAGGCAACGTTAATGAGCTGTACCATATGAGATATAAATTAAGAGTGTCTTGTGGGACCCCTGGAAAGAAGCTGACTCAGCTAGGAAATAAATGCTTTTGCTCCTCTGATCTTATTCCTTTTGGACATAAGGACGGCTACGTTGTTCCATGAAGTCATCCTGACAAAGGAAGTCTCATGTTAGGATGGAGAAACAGGAAGATGGAAAGATCTAGGGCCCTGATTCCAATCCTAGAAGGACTATCTCTGAGACTGCTCTACTTGAGAAGATGAACTATTCTGTGTTTAAGCCACTCTCAGTCCAGTCACTCTTAGAGCCTAACAGATTTCCCAACTTACAGCGCTGGTTACTACCTGTTGTTAGTACAACGAAGTTAGTATAATCACAATGTCCCTAAATTCAGGAATGTATGTAGCTCAGCCATATCCATTAGACTATTAGAATTCTCAGATGTCCAGGTTCCTTGTATTTCCAGTACCCGGCACAGCGCCTGTTACAAAGCAGTCATTCAAGAGAGATCCTCCAGGGTGATGAAACTGTGGGGATGGGGTCTGTGACCTGCTAGCAGCCACTGTTCTATCTCTGGGGTGGAATCAGTTCTGAGATAATGAGGCCAATCAGCAGTGAGAAGCAGCAAACATCCTGCAAAGTTAAGAGTCAACGCTTCTAAACCTTACTGCCACTCCCCAGCCCAGCTGCACCCATGCCATCTATAGAGTTCGGGTATATAAGATGTTTAATTTCTCTTTTTGCCTATAAGTTTGAGTTTGGTTTCTGTAACAAGAATCCTGTGTAAGACTATATATTTAGAGAAAAGCAGATTAGGTACACAAAATAGAAAAAAAAAGCCTTTTCTCAAATTATATTTGCCCTAGCTACCTACATAAAGCTGCTAAATAAATAGCGCAGAGAAAACAAAGAACAAATTCCAGAACAGTACTTTCACATATATTGTGTATCCTTAACAGTCAATGTTTTAGTATTAATTTAGCTCCTGAAATGTGAAATTCAAATACTTTCTTATTGCCAGGAAAAAAAAATGTAGCAGTATTTAGAGTTCCAAACCATTGAGAAATTTAGACATTTGCCCTATAGTCAGTGGTTCCTAAATTCAAAAACTAGTCGTCTCAGAATCATGGGAGAACTGGTTTGAAATACTCATCACTAAGCCAAACCTCAAGAGATTCTGATTCAGCAGGTTTGGTTTGGGCATATTCTAAGCCACTAAACTACTTTCAGGCAAAAACAGGCTTGAGTAGCTAGCTGATAGGTATAAGTGGACAAACTAGTGAATATTTCAATTTGTTTCTTCCTTCAGGTAAACCCCACCTTTATTTATAATTTATATGGTAGACAAGGTAACTATAGTTACCTCAATTGTAAATGTAAAGAGTTTAAATTAAATGTCTTTCCTTTTTTCTTACCTATAAAATTCTTGAGTTTCACATGTGAGAATGGTAAAGTATATTATCAATTTTTTCCCATTTTAACAAAACACTAAATACTTCTCATCTTTCCTTTGGTATGAGTTAGGATGCTGTCAGTAACAGAATGCCCAATTAAAAAATGGTTCAAATGATGAAGAATTTAGTATCTCACATAGCAAGAGGAGGCAGAGCAGTCTCTGGTCAAATTCAGAGGCTCAGTAATGCTTCTGTGATTCTTTTAATTTTCTCTTATTGTTTCCACAACTGCTACTGCAGCTCCAACTATCATGTTTTTCTAGTAAAGAAGGACAAATTTGTAATTGTAGGTACTTCTTTCTTTTTTTTTTTTTAAGAAATGAAGAAAACTTTCATGGAAGTTCTTCAGCTTAAACCTATCACTGTCATAGAGGATAGGATTAACTCCCTAAGAATAATTATTATTTAGGGTTCCTGGATGGCTCAGTTGGTTAAGTGTCTGCCTTCAGCTCAGGTCATGATCCCAGGATCCCAGGATGGAGCGCCCCAGGTTAAGCTCTCTGCTCAGCTGGGAGTCTGCTTCTCCGCTGCTTCTGCCCCTGCTCTTGCGCGTACAAATACACACGCACGCGCTCTCTCTCTCTCTCCCAAATAAATAAATAAATAAATAAATAAATAAATAAATAAATCTTTAAAAGAAAGAAGAGTAATTTTATTTATACCCTAAGTCTTGGGAGACTAACCTTTCCAAAGCACATGGAAGAAAAAACCATTAGAACAAAATCTGGACTCTTTCCAATAGGAATAAAGTTGGAGGGAAGCATGGAGAGCAATAGCAGTTTGTGAGGCACTGACAGCGGTCCACCGCGCTCAGTAAAAACGAAGAAACCATATTTAAAACAATTTAAAAATGCAATTTAGCATGGAGAAACCAGTTCAGTGCATTAAATGACTGGAAAACATGATTAAGCTGCTAAAACTTTAAATCCTGCACCAACAGAAAAAGAAACAAAAGATGTACCCAACTGGAAACTTGGAAGGATATAACCCACATACTTATGCAGTAAAATTCCTGTCAGTCAAATAAAAAACATCTTGAAAATTACTACTCAGGAATGTTCTACTCTAAACAATCTATGTATCAATTACTCTCTGATTTCTAAGTGTGCTCAATATTTCAAAAGCATTACATATTATATATAAAAGACGAAACAAGAAGAGAATAGGTATTTTAATTTAAATAACAGCAAGTTCAGTTTTAAAACACTGTTCTTAAAAATTCTGTTCAGATGCCAGAGGATCAATGGCATAACAAATTATAGAAACTCAAACACAAACTTTAGAAACAGACCACTTTCATAGGCTTCCTTTGAAAATCTTCATGAAACAATATACACTAATATTATCCAATAAAAAGTCCTGATTGTTGAGAATTTAATCTGGAAACCCCAGAGTCAGTTCAGGATCCCAGGACAAATATTTAGTGTTGGCAGTAATGTAAGATAGCACAGTCGCTATGGAAAACAGTTTAGAGATTCCTTAAAAAGTTAAACACAGAATTACCACATGACTTAGCAATTAAATTCTTAGGTATACAGCCCAAAGAAATGAAAATAGGTATTCGAACAAGTATTTGCAGGCAAATATTCCTAGTAGCACTATTTGCAATAGCCAAAGGTGGAAACAACCCAACAGTCCACCAATGAGTGAATGAGTAAACAAAATGTAGCACATACATACAATATATTCAGCCACTAAAAAAAAAAAAAAAAAAAAAAATGTACTGATAGATGCTACCAACATGCATGAACCTCAAAACCATTATGCTAAGTGGAAGAAGATAGACATAAAAAGTCACATACTATATGACTCCTTTTATAAGAAATACTTGGAACCGGTAAATCCACAGACAGAAAGTAGATTAATGGTTGCCAGGGGCTGAGGGGAAAGGGGAAATGGGGAGTGAGAGCTTAATGGGCACCAGGTTTACTTCCAGGGTGAAGGAACTATTTTGGATCTACATAAAGGTAATGATTGCCCACCACTGTGAACATACTAAATGCTACTTACTGTACATCTTAAAATGGCTAATTTTATGCTATATGAGCTTTATAGCAATTAAAAAATAACTGATGTAGCTATAATATGGATTATGTACAGATGTTCAGGAAGATGTGCATTGGAATTGAATCAATCCTGGTCAACAGTATTTCAGCTTGCTTTAATATAGTATGGCATTTTACAATTCTTCTGACTGGATATAATCTGAGATTTTCTTAATTTCACCCAGCATTCTAAGATTTACAATGTGAGTCTACATACTGAAACACAGATTAGCTCCCACACTACAAATGGAAATGCCCACACAGCTAGTTCAGGAGGATAAGTCAAAGAGCTTTCTGATCTAAATCATGAATGAAAGAGACCCTAATTATTTACTGTTATGAAGATCCTTGGGGAGGTTTCTTAGTACTTTATAGGTGAGGACCTTCTGATATCACCTTATGAGGCTGTTTTACTACTCATGAGAAGGATGGGGTAAACAAATTGTTGTTGCTTTAAAGCAAGGTTCTGCAAGATCAATCAGGGTGGTCCTTCCCAGAAGGCAGACCATAGAGCATAATGTAACAAGAGAAAAGAACAAACAACACTTGTAATTTTTAAAACTCCACATATTCTATTATTAAAACTTCATCTTTACCTAGAAATTTTGTTTGCAAATATTACAGATGTGATAAGCAAGTTATGCACTGGTCCAGAATTTCTGTCCTGCGTAAAGTAATGAGAAGAGTCACACACTCTTGTGGGAACTGACTGGGGCTTTGGGGAAGGCAGGAAGCACCCCCTCTATCATGTCTCCACAAAGATAGAGCAAATACTTGTAGTTCTGCATTTCTCACCCTTATGGAAGCAAACTGGAATTGGTAGTAAACCCAATTGCCAGGTACTAGCTTGGCATTTCCCATCATGTGAAATAAAGGGATTGCAAAAACTCTTTTCAATGGTTCCTTTACTGTCTTAAAACTGCTGTGCCATTGTGGCTGAAAGAGAAGAAACCGCAATTTTGACAGATCCTAATACATTTATAAAATAGAAAAGCATATATATTTCACAAGTTAATGACATAATTTTACTCTTAGAAAGTATTATATATATATATTTTAGAGCTACATACTTCTGAAGGTTTATCATATTAACTCTAGTTTATTAGAATACTAACTGATAATTATGAAAATGCTTTAAATGGAGGGCAGCCTGGGTGGCTCGGCCGTTTAGCACCACCTTCAGCCCAGGGTGTGATCCTGGAGACCAGGGATTGAGTCCCACGTTGGGCTCCCTGCATGGAGCTTGCTTCTCCCTCTGCCTGTGTCTCTGCCTCTCTGTCTCTCTCACGAATAAATAAATAAAATCTTAAAAAAAAAGAAAAAGAAAATGCTTTAAGTGGAAATAGTCACTGAGGTAAATTGTCTACAATTCCATAAATTAGTCATATTTACTTAGGAATATTTTATAGGGCAGCCCCCGTGGCGCAGCGGTTTAGCGCCGCCTGCAGCCTGAGGTGTGATCCTGGAGACCCAGGATCGAGTCTCGCGTCGGGGTTCCCTGCATGGAGTCTGCTTCTCCCTCTGCCTGTGTCTCTGCCTCTCTCTCTCTGTGTGTCTCTATGAATAAACAAATAAAATCTTAAAAAAAAAAAGGAATATTTTATAAAACTCTAAATCTGAAGAGCATTTAAGTTTAAATTTTTGCAACAAATTCTTTTTTAAAGATTTCCTATGGACACTATTTCATTATAAAGATAGGTAGAGGGGATCCCTGGGTGGCTCAGCGGTTTGGCGCCTGCCTTCGGCTCAGGCATGATCCTGGAGTCCCGGGATCAAGTCCCACATCAGGCTCCCTGCATGGAGCCTGCTTCTCCCTCTGCCTATGTCTCTGCCTCTCTCTCTCTCTCTCTCATGAATAAATAAGTAAAATCTTAAAAAAAAAAAAAAAAAAAAGATAGGTAGAAGTAGGTATTTTCTTTGGGATGATATCTTACCAAGAAATTAGTCCAAATGTAGACAACTGGCTTATTTACCAAATAAGAGCATCATCATCCACTGACAATATGGGCAAGTAAGAAAAGAGAGTTATAATAAAATTTTGTTCAGAGAAACTATTAAACCAGAGTTCTGTCTACTTCTGCCCTATCAGAATATCACGTGTGCTATTAGCAGTATTTAGTTTATATTTAAAAAGCAATTTACGAAGCTTCATCCTAAGCAGTATCTGCAAAATTGCAAGTTTTATCCACTAGCCATATTTCCAACATGCAACATATATCAAAATGCAAAACTATCATTCACGTGTTACTTTGTTATATTGTAATTAAATTTAAAACTCTTTAATACAGGGACGCCTGGGTGGCTCAGCGGTTAAGCATCTGCCTTTGGCCCAGGGCATGATCCCGGAGTCCCAGGATCGAGTCCCACACCGGGCTTCCTGCACTGAGCCTGCTTCTCCCTCTCTATCTGTGTCTCTGCCTCTCTCTGTGCCTCTCATGAATAAATAAATAAAATCTTAAAAAAAAAAAGATAAAAAGCTTTTTAAAAAATAAAATAAAATTCTTTAATACAAAGGACGGAGGCAGACAGTATTTTAATACCTTATCAGGTATCCACATTCAAGGCAAACAAGGCCATCACACAAATACTTCAAATATCACTATCTAAACTGTATCAAATGGTTTATTAGCATAAGGGAAGTTGGAACTATTTTTTCATGGTGAATTACTCACTCATGGTGAAATGAGTGATATTCAAAGTATGTGGATGGCTAGAAGGTCCTTGCATAAATAGGAAACAAGAATTTGGCTAACCCAGCAGCCAAACACTTTCAGAGTAGTTCCCCATTATAAAGTTTCATTTGGCTCTTTGTTCCTCTCCGTGAAGGGTTCTGCTGGCTGAATTCATTAAGTTAGCTGATCCTTCTGACAGAATGTTGTCTTATTTGGAGTAAATCTTTCACATTAGGGTGTTTTTTGGGAATGCTTAAAAAGGGCACAGAGTAGGGACTTTACTGTTCTTATAGGAATAGGGTAAGTGACTGTTTCTGTACCTACTGGTTAATAGTGTGTGTGTGGCAGCATTCAGCCTAGGACTTGTATTCATGCAGTAACATGCCTGGGAGCAAGGCTGTGGGAAGGAAACATACGGGTCACATCTACCTGCAGCTGTCAGAGTCTATAAGTACTTACCAAAAGAATTAACAAAAATGAATGCCCAGATTGGCTTATCTCACCTCCCAACATACCTAAAAATTATTTTCTATACTACCAATGACATGGGAACTAGACTTTGAGAAATGTAAAGTTAAACCTTTTGTAAAAAAATGAGTAATTAAATCTAACAAAACCAACCGTCATGGCTGTAGATTGAGAGTTTCAGATTTCTTAGATGATTTGCTAATGTTCAAAAGTATTAGCACACCATTTCACAGTAAGAACTACAATACAAGTTTGCTTGGAGTACACCTACTTAAGAAGCACTTTAAAAAAATCTTTTTAATAGTTTTGAAATTGGGAAACTTCTCACATCTCATGGCGTTTCAGGATCACTGTCCACTAGGCAACAGTTGTGATAGTCTCATTACCTGTAAGCTCAAATGTCAGCAGAATGTGTATCAACACCTTGGAATAAAATCCAAGAGACAAGTAGCAGAGCACACTGTTACCCTAGGACCCAGTAGTTGTGGGGTGGAGGCACTTCAGAACATTTTGGATCCAGGAATCAAAATTAGGCTTGGACTACCTAATTGCAAAGCTATCGGATGGCATCAGATTTGATATATGAATTGAAAGAAAAAATTTAAAAACTTCACTTTATCTATTGTTTCCCAGTAAAACAAATATTTATCTAATGACATCTTTTGATATGAGCTGATCTACTGAACAAAACTTTAGGCCAAAGCAAACGGGCAGCTACCTCCCTGAAGCATGGTGTTTGATAAAGTGAATGGCATTGGTAGGTCAAGCAGAGGCTCCACCACTCTCTACTATAATACAGTTGACCCAACTGTTCATATTTATAGTATCTGCCTGGCTCTCATAGGCATTGAGCTTGTCATTCCTAGAATTAAAGAGTTACTAAAAGAAAACTTGATGTGCTTATATTTCAAAAATATTTACAAATACTTCTGGGTCTGAATCGAACATGTATTTTTTCTAGAACTGATTTTCCACCTCCTTTATTTCTATACTATTAATTTATTGTCCTTTTGTTACAAGCTATTTCAAATCCTTCATGGGAAGAGGTTAGTTATGAATAAATGAAAGTTTCTAGGACCGGAGCCAGTTCTTCCTTCATTTACTATTTTAATCAATAATTACTGAGTGTACCTAGCAAGCAATAGGGGTAGTACGTGTGTCACGTGCACTATATAATTACTACAGCCAAGAATAAAATCATTAAATCAGGTACCACTTTCATTTTCAAAAGATATTTCTATCAAGATTTTCACAAAGTATAAAAATATTTGGTGTATATAACAGACAAACTATAGCTACTAGTTAGGAAATGGACACAAACATGTCTAAACCCAGTTCATCTATAACTCTGAGGATAAAAAAATACAGCTTTGTTTGAGCATGTTTGCACATTATAATCTCAAGAGCTAGACAGTTAAAAAAAACTTTTTACTAATTAAAGTCCACAGCTTATTGAGGTTCTTTAGCTTTTACCCAATGTCCTTTTTCTGTTTCAGGATCTCAACCAGGGTACCATGTTCTCTTTAGTCATCTTGTCCTTAGGCTCCTCTTGGCTGTGACAGTTTTTTTAGAGTTTCCCTATTTTTGATGACTTTACTAGAATAAAGTATTTATGCATAGTCCTTTGGCTTTAGTCTTACAGACTCCACTTATTTTCAAAGTTACTTAAGTCAGCATCTTTGTGCCCCATCCCCTCTTAGTAAGGTTGTGTCATACATACGCATTCTTTTGTCACAGCCTGCATTCTATTACAGGTCCCTTGATCTCTTAAATTTGCATATAGTCTGGTGTCACTCGTGCTGTAAAGTTCAGTGGGTTCTGACAAATGTATGGTGTCACACAACCACAATTACAGTATCATACAGAATCGCTCCATCACCCTAAAAATCCCCCATGCCTCTTCTATTCAACTCTTCTTTTCCCCCAAGCCCCTCATCTTTATATTATCTCTGGTAGTTTTACCTTTTCCAGAAGGTTTATGGGAATCTTACGCTAGGTAGAATTTTTAGATTGCCTTCTTTCAGTTAGCAACAGGCACTTAAGATTCACCTATGTCTTTTTGTGGCTCGAGCATTTCTTTTTACTCATGAATAACAGTCCTATTATATGGATATACTACAGTTTGTTTAACATTCACCTATTGAAGGATATCATCTTAGCTTCTTTCAGTTTTGCAATTATGAATAAAGGTGCTATACACATTCATGTGCAATTTATTGTGTGGACATAAGATTTCAACTTATTTGGGTAAATACCAAGAAGCATGACTACAGGATCATATGGTAACACTATGTCTAGCTAATTTATAATAGATGGCCAAACTATCTTCCAATTTTACATTCCTACAGGCAATGAATGAAAGTTCCTGTTGCTCCATATCAGTGCCAGCAAATGGTATTGTCAGTTATTTGGATTTTAGTTATTCTAGTAAGTATGTCGTAGTATCTCACTGTTAATTTAATTTGCAATTCCCCAATGACAAATGTGTTGAGCATCTTTTCAAATGCTTATCAGCCATCTGCATATTTTCTTTGGCAAGGTGTCTGTTCAGATCTTTTGCTCTTATTTTAATTAGGTTGTTTTCTTGTTGAGTAAAGACATTTTAAATGAAGGAATTATGTTTTTGTTCAGATTTACATAATTTACTAGAGAATAGGTTATAAATCAAATGCATCATTTCATCTAGGTCAGCAAAAGTGGAACCAATAGCAAACTACTTGAGTCTTTGATTTTCTTTTTAAAAGCAACACAATAATGAATAACCCCAAATGTCTCAATCTCAAACGGAAAAATGATTAAAGAAATTAAGGCACATTCACAGAAACAGTAAATAATGAAACTAAAAAGCTTCTAACATGCTCATTATAAATTCTGACCACATTTCGGCTTTATAAAAGATTTAGAGTTGTACTGTTTAAAATATGAGCCATGTCAATGACACAGTGTGTCCACTATCAGGGCCTTGGCAAACATCTATGTTTCATTTTCACACTTTAGTCAAGCTTAATGACACAGACTACAAGTCAGTCAACTGGTAACTTTCCTCAAGTAGCATTGGGCATTTTGAGATGTGATTAATAACAGCTTAACAGAAATTAATCTCTTATTTTCTGTAGGAATTGCAACTGCATTCAATGCATCAATGTGATGGAAACATTCAACTAAAGGTTAAAAAAAAAACACAAACTGGAGAGTTTCTTTGACTTTTTCTTTGTGTGAATTTAGTTTTTAAAAAAAAAATAAAAAAATAAATAAAATAGCATTAACCGCTATTTTAGTGTGTCTGACACAAAGAAAAGAGCTTCTACTGTTCCTACATTTTTTTTTTAAGATTTTAGATTTTTTTGAATTTTTATTTTATTTATGATAGTCACGGAGAGAGAGAGAGAGAGGCAGAGACATAGGCAGAGGGAGAAGCAGGCTCCATGCACCTGGAGCCCGACGTGGGATTCGACCCCGGGTCTCCAGGATCGCGCCCTGGGCCAAAGGCAGGCGCTAAACCGCTGCGCCACCCAGAGATCCCTGTTCCTACATTTTTAATGCTCCCCCTTTCATATGCACCAAAACCAAATACATACAGTCTTGTACCAAACATCTTTCCTCCTGAAAAATCCATAGGAAAGTCTAAGATTAACTGTATTTTTAAAATAAAGGGATATGTAAAATGTTATAGTAGTAACTAGTAACAAATATCTAGCTTTTTAAATGATAGGTAACCATATCTAGATAGATAGATAGATAGATATAGTAAATTGGCTTTTCCAGCTAAATTGATTACCAATTCATGGTAGAAAATTTTAAAAAAGAGAGAAACCAAAGTAATCTGGAACAGCACATATCCAAATGATTCACAAATCTTTTATAGTTGTTTCTAAAAACAAAACAAAGCACAGAGCACACACCCCCCTTCACTCCCAATCAAACAACAAACAGAAGTAAAAATAAATGCAGCCCTAATAGATCAAAAACAAAAGTATAATCAACAGATTTGTTATTAAGAGAAGTGACTGGCTTAAGTTTGAAAATACGATTATAAAGTGTTCTACCTTATATCTCACTATACATACACTAGTTTCTTTTAGAATGAGTATTTATCAGTGCTTTTTTTTTTTTGTTTTAAATACAGAGACATATAGAAGAAAATGGAATAAAATAGGTCAATGATCCCAGTGCTTAGGATAACTGACATACAAAAATAAGAAAATCTGATAGTTCAAAAGCTCATTTAGGCAGACTGTGAAAAGTGAAATGCACTAAAAGCCCTATCTGCCCAGGGAGGCCTGCGTGCCTCAGTTGGTTAAGCGTCTGCCTTTCAGCTCAGGTCATGATCCCAGGGTCCTGGCTTGGGCGCATCAGGGAGCCTGCTTCTTCCTCTCCCCGCTGCAGGTGTGCATGCGTGCATGCACGCGCTCTGCGCTCTCTCTCTCTCTCTCTCTGTCTCTCTCTCTCAAATAAATAAAATCTTAACAAACAAAAAACCCCAACCCTACTAGTCTCAAGTGTGTCAACAAGTCTCAGCAAATAGTCTTTCTCATATACTGAGAAAACTGAAGATAACCAGTTACCTGACATGTGTCCTTTCAATTACTACACTTACTCCCTGTGGTAGTGAGTCTCCCAAAATGGCACCCAGTGGTTCCAACCAGAACCATCCAGCTGACCTACAGCAAATTCCTAATCCACAAAAATGTTTGTTATTGCTTTTTTTTTGTTATTGCTTTAAGCACTACAGTTTGCTCTGATTTGTTATGCAGCAATAGGTTAAGTTAATATAATCCATTTAATTTTCCTATTAGCTCGCAAATATTAAGTTTCCGCAGACATCATTTAAGTTTTTCTTCAATGTAAAAGCACTTTTCCTTCAGTTCTTTCATCCTTCTCCTTCAGCCAAACTTTTCCAGAAAGTCTAACACCTCAATCATGCTACTAAAACTGCTTTCTCAAAGGTCAATCAATACTCTCATAATTGCTACATCAATGGTCGGTTTCTTTCTCATCCCTTTGGTGTCTGTGCAGCTTTGGACAATTAAAAATCTTTATATCTTTGGTTTCCACAACACTGAATTCGTAATTCTGTCCTAGGCTCTGTGCACTAATTTTCTGACTTTCTTCATGCACTGTATTTTTTAAATTTTTTTTTAATTTATTATTTATGATAGTCACAGAGAGAGAGAGAGAGAGGCAGAGACACAGGCAGAGGGAGAAGCAGGCTCCATGCACCGGGAGCCCGATGTGGGATTCGATCCTGGGTCTCCAGGATCGCGCCCTGGGCCAAAGGCAGGCGATAAACCGCTGCACCACCCAGGGATCCCATGCACTGTATTTTTATTCATTTTTCTGACTTTCTTCATGTGGTAAATTTTTATTCATGCCCTTTAAACACAGGCATTTCTCCAAAATTCTGATTTCAGTCCCTATACCTTTGCTCAAAATAGATATAACAGTACCACCAGCAATAACCAGCACAACTAAAATTTACTGAACGTTAATGTGCTAGGCCCTATGATAACCTCTTTACATATCTTATATATCATTCCATATATGTTTAGCCTTTCCATTATAACCCTTGGTGCCTAAATATATTCTATAGTTTGGGTAATCTATCACATTAGTCAAGCATTCTTTCCTTTTCCAGGATTAAACTGCATTCCAAAAGGCTTATTCTCTAGTTTACCATCATCTCCCCAATGTTTAGAACAGTGCTTGATATTCTAGTAGTTGTTTATGGAGCACATGGTAGGATATTTGTTGCATTAATGACTGGAAAACTCACACATATCCCACCTCTTTTTGAGGCAGGATGGGCTGCAACAGAAAATAAGACTACTGGCTTACAGCTATAATCATGATAATAAGTAATTCATCACCTTGCTTGTTACATTCCTAAAACATGTATCTCATTCAATGTGTATTATAAACTACCAACATTTCAAAAGTTTCCAAGACTTCCACATAGAACACTATAAAATACTACTGAGTAAGTTTTAAAATTTCTTTAAAAATGGAGAAATAAACCAAGGCATATAATGAACACTCAATATTGTAAAGATGTCATTTATCTCCAAATCAATCTACAGATTTACTTCAACTCCAATCAAACTTCCAGCAAGACCTCTTGTGGAAACTAAAACTAAAACAATAGCTTATATGGTAAGGCAAAGAACCAAGACAGAATAATAATCTTTAAAATGATGATCCAATACCGCTGCCCTGGAGGATATAGGACAATGAGAAATTTCTCACATGCTTTTAGAAGCCTAAATTGATACAATCACTCAGAAACCATGTCTGGCAGTTATCTTCTTTTTTTTTTTTCCTGGTAATATCTTCTGAAGTTGAACATACACCTATTTTGTGATTCAGCAATTCTCTTCTTGAAAATAAATTCAAAGTTAGGTATAAGTATGAGGACTAAAAAACATGCAAGACTGTTAACAGCACATCATCTATAACAGTCTTAAACTGGAAGTAATCTGAGCGTCCCTCTACAGGAGAATGGATAAAATAAACAGTGACATATTTATACAATGGAACATTAAACATTACACAGCAATGAAAATGAAGAAACTCCTGCTACATGCAACACAGATCCATTTCAAAAGATGCTAATGAGTAAAACAAGCCAGATATAAGACAGCACTGTAACACATTTCCATAATACTTTGTTTTTTTTCAAAAACAGATACAACTAGGGCAGCCCGGGTGGCTCAGCGGTTTACTGCCGCCTTCAGCCCAGGGCATGATCCTGGAGACCCGGGATCAAGTCTCGTGTCGGGCTCCCGGCATGAAGCCTGCTTCTCCCTCTCCCTGTGTCTCTGCCTCTCTCTCTCTGTGTCTCTCATGGATAAATAAATAAAACCTTAAAAACAAAAAAAAAAAACCCAAAAAACAGATACAACTATACCTTTGGTATTAGAAGTTAAAATAGTGGTACTTTTAAGGCAAAGGAGTGGCAAGTATGGATTGGGTGTAGGCATCCAGTGGTCTTTTGGGATAAAAGCAATATTGCATTTCTTGAGTAGTGGTGCACAAGTATGTTCACTTTGTGATGCTTTATCAAGTTATACACTTAAGATATGTGCACTTTAATGTTTATTATATTTCAAAGCAATTGAAGCAATTGAAGGAAGCAATATTCAGGGAAGATGATGTAAACCTGTGGTCCTTGATCAGTTTTTATTTTTTTTTTATTTTTATTTTTTTATTATTTTTTTTCTTGATCAGTTTTTAAAACAGCAATCACAATACTGAAGATGTAGGATTCTTGAGAGAAACCACACCTACTTTTTAATTCTCACAATCCTCCTCTATATATATACTGACTATATTAAATTTAAAAATCATAGAGTTGAATCATATAACACTGCCATTTTGTAGGTCAAAAGCAGGCACAGATTGGCAACTGGTGTTAATTTAGCTAATATTGTTGTAAGATGCTTTCACTGTTTTTCTATAAAACACAATCAAAATAATCTCACCAATAGGTACATATAATAATAGTATTGAGAAAAGAAGTCTTGGAGGACATTTTCTGTACTGGAAAGAGAAGAGGGACTATAAACATTGGTAAGATTCCAAGTTATAATGATCAATATTTTAAATGGTAATAGTTGCTGTAGACAGCTGGTGGAGGATCTAGAAAATAGCAGTTCTAACTGCAGGCAAATCGGCTATGTCCCACTTTCATGCCCTCCCTGTTCTAGAAGGGGGCCTGGGACCATAGCCACCTAGTCAGTGAAACCTTTATGTAGTCTAGGCTCTGTCCTTCTACTTTGTGTCCTCTAAGAATCCTCTCTATTTAAAGGTGTTTAGGGGTGCCTGGGTGGCTCAGGTGGTTAAGCAGCTGCCTTTGGCTCAGGTCACAGTCTCAGGGTTCTGGGGATTGAGCCCCGCATTGGGCTCCCTGCTCAGCAGACAGCCTGCTTCTCCGACTCTGCTGCTCCCCCTGCTTGTACTCTCTCTGTCAAATAAATAAAATCTTAAAAAAAAAAAAAAAAATGAGTCCAATGTTACTACCTTAGCTTTTTTCAAAGGCAGCTGTAATGAAAAGCTATAGGATGCCTGCTTGTTCAACTACAAAAATTTTGTGCAATGATTGTCTATTATACCACTAAATGTTCCTAAATAAAAACTCACAAGAGAAATCCTTTTCAAGGGAAAATATCTTCTGGATGAACTGATATGCATCTTCTTTCTGACAGTAAGGTAACATATTTCCCTTTTATACCAAGAAACAAAGTCCAACTGGAGCAATTCTACTGATTGATGAGCAAATTTGCATTTTATTATTTTCTTTGTTTTATCTATCTCATTGTCCCACCTTTTGTTGCATGTTTCCTAGAAAATAAACAATATAAATAAATCTAGTTCATGCCAAACTCAGTATTATACAACTTTTTCTAATATTCTTATTGATAAGTGGGAGCTAATTGTTGAATTAATATTTTACCTTTGAAGTGACAAATTTAATAAAAACAACAAAAAAAAACAAAAAAACCTCCCCAAACTCAGCACCTCCCTGAGCTACAGTGAACTCAGCTCTTTTTTTTTTTTTTTTTTTAAAGATTTATTTATTTATTCATTAGGAGAGAGCAAAGAGAGAGGCAGAGACACAGGCAGAGGGAGAAGCAGGCTCCATGCAGGAAGCCCGATGTGGGACTCCATCCTGGGTCTCCGGGATCACACCCCGGGCTGCAGGCGGCGCTAAACCGCTGAGCCACCGGGGCTGCCCGTGAACTCAGCTCTTGAGCACCAACAGGTTAAAACGGATTTCTTTAGATTTGCTAAATAATGAGATTTCTTTAAAAGTGCTAAGTAAGTTTTTAAAAGAGGTCTCAGGAACTAGTATTGAGTCCTTTATATGGTTTATTATGACATTTTTCAGAAAGATATGAATATATGATTTCAAAAACAAAAATGCTTTTAAAAAGTTTTAAAATATAACTTGCAGAGGGGTGTGTGTGTAGATATGGTTATCCAAACTACCTATCTGTACCCTCCTTTCCCTGGTGAAAATCTCAGCTATTAACATGTCAGAGTGCATATACCCCCGCCATCTCTGCATGCTAGAGAGCACTAAACACTCAATAAATCATTATTCAATGTCTGGATTCTGTTATCACTTCTGTATTATTTATAACATATTTCTGTATTTCACATTAAAAAAATGTTTGGCTAACCTAAACAAACTTAAACTGACAGGGGTTCTAAGTACTATAAAAGAAGGAATAGTTTTCAGCAAGCAAATAAATTCTGGAGGGAGAAAAAAGGAAAGAAATATGTTTGCTTTCAAATGAAAGCCAGCATTTACCCATATGGATTGATGTGATGAACAATTCCTGCTTGCCAGCTTCAGAGGAGTTCTTAATACTACCTGGCAGCAACTTTTAAATTTATTTCCATTCTCCCTTCAGCAGCTATCCTCAAATTTTTCTCCTTAAATCTAATCCCTCTGATGTCCCCCAAATAAACTTCACTTCTGTTGCCTTACACCTCATATCTTAACTGTAGTTATGCCCATTCCTACTGCTTCCTTCAAGTCTTCAAAAGATGAGCTCACCACCCTCTGTTCTGTATCCCTGATCAGTTTTCTTCCCAGCTCCCCTAGGACCTTGTTCCAACACCTCGTTCTTCTCTTTCCTGCATCTTCAATCTCCTCTCTGCTGGCTGCTTACTTGCCAGCTGAAAAACATACTCTGATCATTCCCGTTCTTTGATGCATCCGGTCAGTGAACTCCCCATTTCTTTCCTGGACAAAAGACTAATTCACACTGGCTGTCAGCCCTCCCTCCTGCCCTGTCATTTTGCCTATATCCTGCCTCCTCCCTCGGTGAAGGTGGCTGATGTCTTCCTACTGGACCAAGGATGCTCCCTTCTCCTTAGTTCATGGGACTAACGTGTAGCACTTGACACGGTTAACACTCCTCCTGTTTTTCCTCATTTCACTCTTCTGGTTCTCTCATGCTAACCATTTCTTCTAGGTCTCCTCTCCCCATCATCCAACCATTTGGTTTCCTTTAAGGTTCTATCATCAGTCCTCTTTCATTTATACCCTTCATCCTATAGCAATTTAATCCACTCTTCATTTAATGAGTGGGTGGCTCAGCGGTTTAGTGCCACCTTCAGCTCAGGTCGTGATCCTGGGGTCCTGGGATCGAGTCCCGCATCAGGCTCCCTGCATGGAGCCTCCCTCTGACTGTGTCTCTGCCTCTCTCTGTCTCATGAATAAATAAATAAAACTTAAAAAAAATGACTTCTGTTACTTCTCAACAACAATATTGGTGTTTTAATTAAATTTGTACATTCTAACCTACATCTATTGTCCTGTTTTCTTGCTCCGCAGGACCCTGTATCTAATTTCTGCTCTCTGAACAAAAGGGATATCCTACCCACATTTCAAACCAAAATGTCCAAACCTTTTTATTCCCAGTTAAACTGATTTTTCTCCTAAATTTCTTATCTCAAGGTATAATCGAAATGCTGGTGTGGTCCTTCCCCTCTCATTTGCTAACCCCTATCCCAGCTTATCAAACTGAAGATTCTGCCTCTTAAATTCCATAGCATCTCTCGTCTCCCTGTGCTACCATAGTTTAAAATCTTTGTCCCATTTTCAATCATACCACTTCAAACATTAAGGATTCCATGTGCGATCTTCTCCACCTTTAATTTAACCTTCCCATTGCTGTAGGTTTATCTTTCTAATACACAGATTTGCCTTATTCTGCTCCTCTTCTTAAACCCTTAAAATGGCCCACCAATGCCTACGGGATTGTCTATGCTCTTTGGCAAGCTCGGATACTACTCTGATCTACCTTCCTCTTTGCTTAAGCTTCCTGCCCCCAGGTATCTCACAACCAATACTCTAATAGCACTGAAGTAGGTATTTGTTCCTTGAAGAGATCTGTAAGATTTTGGTCTTGTTCTCTTTCAAGTGCTTCCCCTACTCCCCCACCTCCACTTTTCTGCTTAGTAAATTCTTAATCATCCTTCTTCAAAACCCAATACAGATGTAATCTGTTCTGGGAAACTACCCACACTTTCATACCATTGGGCAGGAGTAATCACTTCCTTCTCTGTGCCACCTCAAACTGTGCACATATCTCCTACCATCCTCAGCACTTGCCTCAGAGGGATCAGTCATCTGTCTTTGGAGATTTAGGTCACCTATGTCTAGAATGTGTAGATGTTCTTCTGTGTTTATTTATTTGACAGGAATTATCTCTTTTTAGGCCTTATTTCCCCTCTGCTAGATGGGTTAGGAGCTGTCTGAGGCTTACAAGAATCTAGCAGAGGAACTGGAATATCAAAAACACAGAGTTCTTCAGTTTAGAGATAAAAAAATTCGGAATTATGTAAATCTGGGTTTAAGTCCTGGCTCTGCTACTGACAAGTTCTATGAATGTGAAACAGCCATTCTCAACATGTCTTCCTATTTCTGAAACGGAGATAATAATACATTTCCCAAAGACAGTTGTGAGCATTATATCAGAAAATGAGCACTCAATAACTACGTAACATAGGACATGTAATGTTTGGCGAACTTATGAATGCATTGGTGAGGTAACGTTTCCAGCGTCAGAAATATTTAAGATTAAAACTAGGCACGTGAGCACAGATTTTTTAAAACCTACTTCTCAATACATTTATTTAAACATAATATTTTAACAGATATTTCACATTTTTATTAAAACCAAACTTGAATTTTTTCTTTTGACTTTGGTTGATGGCTGCTCCGTGCTTACATCTTTATAAACCTTGTAATACAAAGAAGCATGAAATCACTAATTTAATCTCTTTCCTCAAACTCAAGATGACTGGGTTTCAATTACTTCTTCTACCTCACTATTGAGTAACTCGGGTACTTTAAACTAAAATTAAAAGGTGACTGAAAGACACACTAAGTTAATGGACATTAGAAAAAAAGAGAAGAATATGTCACTTAAAGTCAAGACACCTATTACTGAGCATCAGGTTAAAGCTGAGAACATAACAATGAAGAGCCACAAAACATCAGTATTGAAAGAGTAGGGTCATGAATAATTTTTTTGTCCCTTTTACCTACTCATGTTCTGTAAATCTACTCATGTTCTGTAATATTTTCTACAATAAGCATGTTTCACTTTTTACAGTAAAAATATTTCAGAAAATCTTTTTGAAAATGCTCAAAATAAACTGTCAGGTGAAAATGCAGAATTATAACACTGTATATTCCATATGCTCTCAATTACAGAAGAAAACATATATGCATAGAATATACATACCGGGGGAGAAAAATGAGAAGGAAATAGGCAAAAAACATTTGGTTTTCTGGTGAAATTACCAGTAGTTTTTATGGCCTTACTTATAAGTTTTCAGTATTTTCCTATTTCTTTATAATAACTTAGTATTTTTCTTAAAAATAACTGCTTTTTTGATTCACATACCATAAAACTCAACTATTTAAAGTGTATAATTCAATTGTTTGTGGTATATTCAGGAGATTGTAAAACCATCCCCACAATCAATTTTTTTTAATGAATTTATTTATTTATTTGAGAGAGGGAGAAAGAGAGTGCACGCACAGAGGGAGAGGGAGAAGCAGACTCTTTGATCAGCAGGAAGCCCAATGAGGGCTGGATCCCAGGACCCTGAGATCATGACCTGAGCTGAAGGCAGATGCTGAACCGATTGAGCCACCTAGGCAGCCCCCCATTATCGATTTAAAAACGTTTTCATCACCCAAAAAGAAAACCTATACCCATCAGCAGGCACTCCTCATTACCTCCCTTCCCTAGTCCCTAGCCACCTCCATTGTTATTTTCTGTCACTATGGATTTGCCTATTCTGGATATTTCATATAAGTGAAACCATATAATATGTGGTCCTTTGTGAATGGTTTCTTTGACTTAGCACAATGTTTTTAAGGTTCATTCACATTGTAGTACACATCAGCACTTTAGTTCTTTTTGTCACCAACAGTATTCCATTGTATGGATAGAATGCATTTTACTTCTCCATTTGTGAGTTGGTTGTCATTTGAGTTGTGTCTGCTTTTTTGGCTATACTGCAAAATATGCTGCTATGAATGTTCACATACATGTCTTACACGTACTTATGTCTGCAAATCTGTTGAGTAGATACACGGGAGTGGAAATGCCTGGTCATTTGATAACTCTATGTTTAACTTTAAGGAACCTGACTGTTTTCCAAAGCAGCTGCATCATTTTACATTCCTAGCAGCAATGTAGGAGAGCTGCAATTTTTCCATATCATTGCCAACATGTGCTATTGCCCGTCTTTTTGATTACAGCTATCCTAGTGTGTTTGAAGTGATAGATCATTATGGATTTGATTTGTATTTCTCTGATGGCTAATGATGTTTAGCATCTTTCAAGTACTTCTTCTTTGGCAAAGTGTTTATTCAAATCTTTTGTCCACTTTTAAATTGGGTTATTTGTCTTTTTATTATTGATTTGTAGGAGTTTTCAAAATATATTCTAGTCACAAGTCTCTTATCAGATGTATGATTTGCAAAATGTTTTGTATTGCATTTATCAAGACAAAAAAAAAGAACTCCAACTCTTCCAAGAATTCAATTAGCAAACACTGTGGTCAGGGGGTACAACATGGCAATGACAATTATAAAACAACTTAAAATGTGAGCAGCACTTAATACTTTTCTACTTAATACTCACACAGATTCATAATACTAGGCCTGGTTCTCAGATCAAGAATTTTTTTTCTCTTTCTTTTTTTTAAATTTTTATTTATTTATTATAGTCACAGAGAGAGAGAGAGAGAGAGAGAGAGGCAGAGACATAGGCAGAGGGAGAAGCAGGCTCCATGCACCGGGAGCCCGACGTGGGATTCGATCCCGGGTCTCCAGGATCGCGCCCTGGGCCAAAGGCAGGCGCCAAACCGCTGCGCTACCCAGGGATCCCTCAGATCAAGAACTGAAAGTCTGTAGAGGTAAGCTGATTTATTCGAAGTCTCTCCCGACTTCATTATTTTTCTATTACTATTTTTCTGTGCTTCATCTTTCTTGTTTTATTTAAATTAATTGTTCACCCTCTGTGTGGTTTTCAAATTTGTAAGCAAACTGTCTTAAATGAGTTTTAGAACAAAGCAGGTCTGTTCCCAATACTCTGGGTATCTGGTACAGATCTTTCTCTGCTGAGATTATTCACACACTCTGAGTATGATAGGTCTGACAGAAGGAATTGTGTAGTCTGACAGAGATTCGTGAGGACTGACACAACAAATGTAGAAGGTTGGGTGATCCTAATGAACCCAGCTCTGTGGGGTTCTATTAGTTTCCTATGACTACTGTAATAATCACCACAGCCTTGGTTCTTAAAACAATAAAAATTTATTCTTTAACAGTTCCATGGGACCTCTGGGTGGCTCAGTGGTTAAGCATCTGTCTTTGGCTCAAGTTGTGATCCTGGGGTCCTAGGATCGAGTCCTGCATTGGGCTCCCCATAGGGAGCCTGCTTCTTCCTCTGCCTATGTCTCTGCCTCTCATGAGTAAATAAATAAAATCTTTAAAACAAAAACAAAACCCCGTCAAAATGGTTCCAGAAGCCAGAGATTCAGGCTGTAATCAGTTTCAATGGATCAAAATCAAGGTGTTGGTAGGGCTACAATTCCTCAAGAGGCTCTAGAGGAGAATCAGTTCCTTGCCTCTTCTAGCATCTGATGGCTGCTGGCATTTCTTGGCTTATGGTCCCATCATTCCATTTCTGCCTCTAGAGTCATAGCGCCTTTTTTTCTTGTGGCTGAAATCTCCCCTTGCCACTGTTACCTACCATTAAGGACACTTGTAATTGTACTTAGTCTTCTCCCCACGAACTAGGACAATCTCCCTATCTCAAGGCCCTTAACTTAATGATATCTGTGAAGTCTTTGCCACATAAGGTAACCTTCCAGGTTCCAGGGAATACATAGGACATTATCAGTACACACTGGGGGTGTATGTGTGTTTGGGGGAGGGGGAGGGGGAGACCTTACAAGATCTAAGAACAAAGAGCCAAGAGGCACTCTCACGATCTTATCTTTATATTCATAGTCTACTTGATTTAGGTACAAAAACTGCTCCCAACAGCTGTATCCTCTCCTAGCCCTGACACTCTCCCCAAATACTGCTAAAAGTTACCATCTTGTAACTTGATCAAGATCATGTAGCTTCAATTACTCTTAACACTTTCATACAGAAGAAAACACAACCTAGGTTCAAATTTGTTATAACAAAATAGTTGTAGGAGGAAAAGAGAGAAACTGGACAATGCATTGCTCTCTCTTAAAATTATTTACAAATATTGCTATAAATCTAACATTAAAAAACTAAAAATAAATAATAAAAATTTAAAAAAATAAAAAATATAACATTAAGGAGGAATTAGATATTTAATATTATATCACTCCTCAGCTACCTGAAAGTAATCAAAATGTGCAATACAGTAATAAATGGTTGACATACAAGTTTTGAAATGCATTGGCAATCTCTTTTTCTTATGCTGGACAGTGAGTATATGGGCATTCTTAATATCCTTTTTACTTCTGTAATATTTTTACAATATTATTTTACAATTTTAAGTATTAAAAAAAGAAAAAAAGGATACAATGTGGTCTCCCTGAGTCCTAGAAAGCATCCCATGGGGTGGATCCCTGGGTGGCGCAGCGGTTTGGCGCCTGCCTTTGGCCCAGGGTGCGATCCTGGAGACCTGGGATCGAATCCCACATCGGGCTCCCGGTGCATGGAGCCTGCTTCTCCCTCTGCCTCTCTCTCTCTCTCTGTGACTATCATAAATAAATAAAAAATTAAAAAAAAAAAAAAAAAGAAAGCATCCCATGTGCTAAGCTTCATGTTTCTGTCTAGAATTACATCAGTAACTATATCAAATGCCATTGTCAAAATCTACAAACAGGTCAACTCTGGTTATGAAAAAAGTCTTGCTTCCTTATTAGCTCCTTAGGGAAGTAGAGAAGAGGTAGTGAAAATGAGAATGTCTCTAACCAGGAAACAGATATGCTGATAAGTTGCCCATCTCCACATGCTCTGCCCTATAATTTCTACTTGTTTATACAGAAAGATTTTTGTGCTATTTACTAAGAGTAAGTTACCGTCTCCCAGATGGATTTTGCCGGCTAGATGTTAACTGCTGCAATTCTCCTTTTCTTGCCACAAGCAACTTGTCCTCAAAGGAAAGATATGTTTCTGAAATACTTATAAAATTGCTTTTAGTAGACAAATCATACTTTCTCATTGACTTAAGCTGTAATTTCAGAGATTTATTCTTAAGGAAAAAATACAGCTCCAAAAAAAATTTATGCTTATATCCAAAACATTCTTTCTGACAGACAGGAAAAAAAAATTCCATCATAGTTCATCTCAATTGGAAAAAAAAAAGAACAAAACCAAAGATTTGTCTGCTAGACAGCAGACAAGCTATGTACCAGACATTAAGGAGACTAGAAGGCCCTGGTTCCTAATCCTAAACCTCTTCCATTGGAAACTGTCCATGCAAAATGATGGCTAAGGAAGAAGTTCCATCTGTATTAAATAAGTCATAGATCCTGTTCTCTAGACTTGTGGTTTGAGGTTTTCTATCTTTACAAAGTAGATTTTAGACTTATACTTCAAAATGTAATAAAAATCACAGAATATTTGTAGGATTTTATTAACATATGTATTTTTCATGAAAGACTCTCTATATTCAATGCATATTCAATGTCTAGTCCTTTACACTAAATATGGCTTACTAAACCATCAAAATACTGATTCTACATTAAAGCTTCATAAGAAACTTGGTCTATCTCTATTCTCAGAGACAAAACAAGACTGATACTGAATCTGCAGAGGATTCTGGGGGCAAGCAACCAGCCTATCTGAAGTTCTTAAGTAGCTTAGGGTAGGAGTCCTTGCTCCCATATTTGTTAATATGTGTACCCTCCCTTCTAAGAATAAATGAGGATCTGAGAACATGTGTACTCTTTAGGTTACAGCAAGAAAAACCACAAGTTAATCAGGTTTCATATTTAATAGAAGTGCCAGAAAAAGAGCCTCTAAGCTGATAACTAATCAAACTATCCATTTTTCAAAATAAAATCAAAATAAAAAATCTTTAAAGTAAGTGGGTGGGCCAGGGGCACAGCCAACATATTTTACTTTCATATGGGTCTAACATGTTTCAGGGAAAAAGCAGAAGACTCGAGACTCCAGTAGACTAAGGTAATGATGGCGATTCTTTAACCTTCTGGGTAGCATTCAGGATAATGGGGAAGAAATAACACACCCTGAGGGAAGAGAAAAAGTTACCTAATCCATTTCAGGGCCAGTGAGCTGAGGAGTTGCTGAGGAAAAATCATTCTGAAGTTATTATAGTAAACTGTAATTCAAACTGTTTTAAGGCTTAACCCCTGTAAGGGAATTTGCGACAATTTGGCAATAAGAGCCTGCCAACAGTTAGTCACTCAAAGGAAACAAAGGCATTCTAAGAACTGCAGCGCCCAAGGGGGCTTGTTTGCATTCTAATATTGAGCTTAACAGGGGTGGGAGTAAATGATGTAAAGTTACTGTCACTGTTATTTTAACTTTTATTCTGACCTGTGATCCGTTTTATTACTCAGGCACAGGACACCTGAGGAAATCTAGGTTACAGGAAACTGAAAATGTTTCTTTTTTAAAAAGATTTTATTTGAGAGAGAGAGAGTGCGCATGCGCATGTGTGCACAAGCAGGGGGAGGGGCAAAGGGAGAAGGAGAAGTGGACTCCCTGTTGAGCAGGGAGCCCCAACACAGGGCTTTATTCTAGGGCCCTGAGGTCAAGACCTGAGCCTCAGGCAGATGTTTAACTGACTGAGCCAACCAGATGCCCCCCAGAAACCGAAAATGTTTAGAATGAGTTGGGCAGGATTGAACCTGTGCATTTGTCTTACTGAAAGGACCTTCTGGGATAGGTGCTGACAAAGATCTGGATGTGTGAGTCCAGGAATAATGTGGAGAAATAGCAAAACAAACTAAAGAACAGAAACTCCAAACCCTGATTCCTAGACTAAATGTTTGAGCTATAAATGCAAGAGAGGACTTGATAAAAGGTTGCTGAGAAGAATCTAGAGGAGAAAAGAACCAGTAAGTCTGGAGTGACAACTAAGAGATTGTGGAAGCAAGTTCAAGACAATCTGAAATCAAGTGGGAATCTGGGCACCATCAACAAAACACTGAGGAAATTACAGACAGAGGTTAAACTCACATAAACTTGCTGAGTGTTTGTTTAGTGGCCATCTATTAATGGCCTAAAGAGCTAAGTTATGTCAAGTTAAGGTAAGTAATGGTCATCGTATATATAATATACTTTTGATATACCTATCTTAAATCACAGATAACCCTGAGATCTCATTAAAATAGTTTTATATCGGGGATCCCTGAGTGGCGCAGCGGTTTGGCGCCTGCCTTTGGCCCAGGGTGCGATCCTGGAGACCTGGGATCAAGTCCCACGTCGGGCTCCCGGTGCATGGAGCCTGCTTCTCCCTCTGCCTGCGTCTCTGCCCCTCTCTCTCTCCTCTTTGTGCATTCTCATGAATAAATAAATTAAAAAATCTTTGAAAAAAAATAGTTTTATATATATCAAGCCATCTAGCTGACCTTGAATTTGTCAAAAAGCCATTGTTAGAAGAAATGCATTAGAGAGAATCTAATGTACGACTGTGATGGCCCCAATGACACACTATTTGAGGTATCTTTCCAACACCAAACTATGCACTCAATCTCTAAATGCTGAACAATCTTGCTACAGAAGGGCTACAATTCACCAGATAGGCCAGATTTCACCAAATTTTCAATGGAAGTGCCAGAGTTCTGGGGTATAAGTAATTATAAAATTCTACCAAGGGGCACCTGGGTGGCTCAGTGGTTGAGCATCTGCCTTTGAGTCCCACATCAGGCTCCCCGTGGGGAGCCTGCTTCTCCCTCTGCCTATGTCTCTTCCTCTCTCTGTGTCTCTCACGAAAAGATAAATAAAATCTCTAATAAAAAAAAAAATTCTATCAGGATCAGCAAAGAATTATTTACAGTTTAAAAGAAGAAAAGTCCCTGTTGTAATTCATATTATCAGTTCATTTATGAAGATTATGGTATGGGGTCTAATAATTTTAATGTATTTCTTAAACAATAATGGTATGAAAGGGTTTTGTTTTTAAAAGAACAGCAATCTTCACAGAAACAGGACACAGAAACAGAAAATATAAGCTCTAAAATAGTGGAATTGATATGGGTTGAAAAACATGAAAAAATTTAATTCAATATACATTTAGGGAGTTCCAATTCTGTGCCAGGCACTGCTGGGTTTCCACTAATTTAAGAGTTTATATTTCACTAAATGTGATTTTATTTATAATAACATGTTTTGTATAGCAATAAGAACAAATTTGAGGTATTTCTTTAGACTAAATATTCATCACTTTGTCTACCAGGCCAAACACAGCTGAAACAAATGGGTATTTAGCAATTACTCTTATAAAAGTGGGTTAAGCAAATAAGACTTTTTCAACATTTTATCATGTATACATTGTTTTTATTGATTGATTGGTTTAGAGCACAGAGTAGGGGGCAGCGGACAGAGAGAATCCTAAGCAGAGCTCCCCACACAGAGCTAGATCTCATGACCCTGAGATAATGAGCTGAGCTGAAACCAAGAGTCGGATGCTTAACCCACAGAGCCATCCAGGTGCCCCTACATTCTGGTTTTAAAAACAAGTTACAGAGGTGCCTGGGTGGCTTGGTGGGTTAAATGTCCAACTCTTGATCTCAGGGTTATGAGCTGAAGCCCACATTGGCTCCACGCTAGGCATGGCGTCAACTAAAAAACGAAGAAAAAAGTTATATAAAGAGATTCCAAGTATATTATAATTTATAAATATTATATTTATAAGGTATATTTCTGTGAGGTTAGTATTTAAAATAGGATAAGTAATATTTTGAAAAAATTTTAATACAGAAAAAAACTTAATTGTTTCAAAGGGAAATTAAGGAGACAAACATTTATTGAACACTGTGAGTGACATCATGCTAGGTTCTTTATGTAAAATTAAATACTCATAATCTAAAAGAAAAACATTGATGTTTCTGTTTACTATCGAAAACACAGAATGGAAAAAAGAAGGTACTTGCCTACAGTCACAAGTGGCAAAACTAGATTAGAACCCAGGCCACGGGATTACAAATACTACTTATTTCCCATTACGAACTATATTTTAAAAATTTAATTGGTCTCTCTATAGGAGTAACTTTAAGAAAATGGATGAAAACTTATGAAAATTATCAAAATGTTTACTTGGTTATATTGCGCTCCCCCCCCCCCCCCCCCGCCAATCCCTCACATAGTGTTTACTGCTTATACTTTAATGTTTAGGGCTTTCAAAAATGTAATTTTAGCTTATGTCTCTAGTACTATCCCCAAGTCTAATCATACCTCTTATATTCCATTTACACTGTATTTCTAAGATTGTCCTTCTAAATGTAAAATGGAAAAGAACTGAGGTAATATTCTGGAAGACCTAAGGAAACCCATAATTCTTTCACTTATCCATGTATTTCAAAGATAATGGTTCATACTCAGAATTATTTAAATGTGTGCTAAATGTTCATATACTGTTTTTTCATATCATATATTGTTTTTTCTTTTCAAAATTTAACCATATTTCAGGGAAAATTAAGTTCTCTGAATAAAGTTCTGAACAAGAATTAAAGGCAAGAAGTTCTGCTATAAACAAGCACTCATGGTCCATCATTCCTCAAACTTACTTGACCACAGAACTCATTTTCAGTTAAAACCACTTGGGATCTTTAAGCACTACTGACTTCATAAATGTTAGGGAACTAAATTATTCTTAATTGGTAAATGTTAAGTTAAATGAGTAGACGAACTTAATGATTTAGAAATGAACAAAATATACAGGTATGTGCTTCATCTTCAAAACCTGGCAAAGAAATCCTTGTAGTCAATCATTCCTTTCATATTTCCCTCCTTTCACTTTCCCAGTATTTCTCCATATTTTTCTTTCTTTTTTTTAAAAAGATTTTTATTTATTTATCTGAGAGAGGTAGTGAGAGAATATGAGTAGGAAGGAGAGGGAGGAGCAGGCTTCATACTGAGAAGAGACTGATGTGGGGCTCGATCCCAGGACCCTGGGATCATGACCTGATCCAAAGGCAGACACTTAACCAACTGAATCACCCAGGCACACTTCTCCATATTTTTCTTTAACAGACTTCAATTGATTATTGATTTATTATTTTTTTCAATTTATTTTTTTATTGAAGATCTATGAAGGTCTATGATTAGAGGCAAATGGGACTAAATATGTAAGAGAAAATAGTATAAAGTATAATTCTACCATGAAAATTTCATGGTTATTCACAGACTAAATAGGTATTAGCAAATTAGTTTCAAAGACCACAGAGAACTTCTACATTTTTATTTTTATACACTCAAAATATTTTTTTAAAAGATATTTATTATTTTGAAGTAGTCTTTACACCTAACATGGGGCTCGAACTTAAAAACCTGAGATCAAGAGCTGCATGCTCCACTGACTGATCCAGCCAGGCATCCCTGAGATATTTTTAATTAAAAAAGAAAACACTTGATAGGATTCTGTAAAAGCAACACTTGTTTGTTTTTTACCACAGTAACTATCTGTGAATGACTTACAGCCCTTATGCATCTTTGCAATAGTCCAGGAAATAATCTTATTACATTAGAAATCTTAAATGAATCTCCTATTATTACCACGGTTAAGTACTATACTAAAAATAAGTGGAAATAGCTGTGTGCATGCTGCCCAAGGTCACACAAGTGAGTCAGTATGTACAAGTGGAACAGATTTCTTGAGTATTATCACTTAGTCCTCATCTCTAACTGCTAACCCTCCCTTTTCACGAATATACAACCTTAAGTATACACCCACCTCCTTCACATGTGCCAATCCTGGAAAATGGCATAGTGGGGGCAGTTCACAAAATAAAGCTATTTCAGGAAAGCATCACATAATTGCTTGGCATTTGAAGGCACTAAGCCTTTAGTATTCTCTTCCTATTCCTCCTACCCCACCACATTGTTTTTCTAGAACTCTTCAAAACACCTTCTATACCTCAAATTCCCTACTTCACTGACATTTATTAATAAATATGATCTTCCCCCAAGGAAATAAATTTGGTAATTTTATGCTTTTTCTTCAAATCTTTATTAACTACAATGATTTCTCTCATGTAGAGTATGCAATTTTAATTTCCAGAATACCCTGAAGGTTTGGCTGCCAAGTTTATCAACAATAAATATAAATCAAAATCATGTTCATTATGAAATAATAATTTACAGACTTCAAATATTATTTGATATTATAAGAACATAATATGGAAAAAATGCACAAAACTTCCCTCTTTAATTTCATGGTAGAACATGAACACTTGGATAACAAAAACAACCACAGTACATTTCCTAGCAATCACCATAATATGAGCTCAAGAGAAGTAAAAAGAGCCTAAAACGGCTAAACTATTATTATACTCCAAACACTCCCATAGCTACTTCAATAACTAAAAACAGAATGGATTCTAAATATGAATATTGAGTAACTGCAGCATATTTCACAAAGTGTTGTCAATTTCATTCTATTTTTGAGTACTGTAAATGACCAATTATAAAGTCAACTGATTTTTGAATCATCTATAACAATATGTACATATAGTATAACATATCCTCTCATTTTTTCAAGAATTCTTGCTTTTTTATGCTAAATGAGTCTTACCACTACTT
Organism: Canis lupus baileyi; assembly: GCF_048164855.1. NCBI lineage: Eukaryota > Metazoa > Chordata > Mammalia > Carnivora > Canidae > Canis > Canis lupus. The sequence continues at coordinate 28,294,120 of NC_132862.1, forward strand.
TTTAAGATGAAGTGTAAAAATATGAAAGCAAAAATTATAATTTGATAAAAATACAAGAACAAAATGCTAAACTGTTCAAACAGACAAATCCTGAGCTCCCTTAGCACACAATTCTGCCAGCATTATTCAGCACCAGTAAGCGAATGAAATTTGTGGAGAACACGAAGGAGTATCATCATAGCAATTTATGAACTTGTCACCTCAGAAATGTACTGAAAATATTTCATAGGAGTGAGATTTGGATGGCAGAAACAAATTTCTCCTAATCTCAGCTAAGTTACTTGCTACATAAAGCTTCAGCTTACTACAAAATAAGCAGCAGATAGAAGAAACAGCCTTGCTAGGAATTATAAAATAGAATAAAACAGCTAGTTAACTCACCAAATAGTCTTTTGCTAAAAACCTGCATTCTTCTTTTTGTCTCAGGTTCCTGGTTTCCAAAGACAAAATTACATGCCCTCTGACAGAATCATGACAAAGGGCACACGGTGATGAGCTCTTTCCTGCTCTTCCCACTAGAAGAAAACTGAACCTCACTGCAGTCTCCAAGAGTAAGTACTTCATATGAGCATGCTCGGTATCTAATTTAAATGACTTGGTATTTCATCTCAGCATGTGATGGCCTACTTCCAAACAAACTCAGAGAGCTGCAAATTCAATCGAAGATCATTAACCGCAATAAACTAAACAGAACCACCAAATGATAATTGATTTTGTTTCTGACTTCATGATTTTTGTGGTTCATTTAACTTGATGTGCCTGGAAATAATTATTTTTATACTTAAAAAAAATTCTTAGGTTTCAATATTTCACTAACTATGTCAACATAGGTATTTCCCCAAAATACTGGAAATATCAAGGCATGCAGGTATGACCCCCCCAAAGAAGTAAATGTGACCACTGATAAATTAGGCAAACATTTCATATTTTACTTTTTAACCTTTTATTCTGTATCTCTGCTATTCAACAAATAAAACAATCTACAAACTATTAGTATTTTAACTTTTCCTTTGGAAATATTAGTAAGCATCAATAAACTAAAATGTTCGGTATCTTTATTAAATATGTCTGTTTTCTTGAAAATATAGCAGTAAGGATTTTTCTCATCTATAGATTATATGTTATATAATAGATTATATGCTTATATAATAACAGACCTCAGCAAAATTTTGATAAAGATATAAAAAGGATTAATAATTGTTTCTGCATTTTCAAGAACTTTTACAAAATGCTACACACACACACAATCAATAAAATGGTTTACATATGAATGCTTATGCAATCAAATAGCTAATTTGCCTGGTATGCTGAGCAAGCTGCTGCAAAGGCATATATAGTTTTGCATGATGGAAATATGGTCAAGAAGCTCCCGATGCCCATTTAAATTTTTCAGGGAAAAAAAAAAAATCTAGCACAGCAGATACAGCCCCACTAAAAGCCAGCAGACAATTCTTATGAATCCACTTCCATTTTCACCTTGGGCAAAAATTGGAAGTGTTCATACAGTTGACACACCAAGCCTAGGATAGCAAACCACAGGCAGAGTGGGGCTACACCATCTTTAACTGGGTCCATATACTAATTTATGATTGTCCTTTCTTCACAACCATTCTTGGTTACTTCTACACTTCCCCATCATTAAATACCTAACTACCCCACACACAAATGTCTTATTTTATGAACAGTAGCCTTGCTTCCCCCTTCCCTCTTGACCCCAAATTAATCTGGAAGTCCTGGGAAAATAAGAAGGCATAAGAAACAGACAAATTCAATGACAGTAGCTAAGATAAGGCCCCTCATAGATGGTAAGACAAGATCATTAAGAGGTTTAGAGAAGTTGTAAAAAATAAAATGTTAAAAAAGAACATGAGAACTGTTTATGGAACCACACCTACCTAATTCCAACACCTTTAAAAAAAAAAACTGTAAAGTTCAAAGAAAGCTACCAATACATCATTTTCTTTAGCATTCTATCAAAGCAACTCATCTATTGCCAGTGAGCGTTAGGTAGGTTTAATTGCAAGGTCTGTGGGCAATGTATGGTACATAAGCACTCTCTCCCTAAAGAAAACGCCCAGGAAAAGCAGCAGCACAGAATAAAAGCAAATACCAAGAGTCATACAATATATCAAACAAAAAGTGTCAAAATGCATATGTTTTATGTACTGCTAAGTCTAATAAATTCTGTGTACAGTATGCGGCAGGGTAAGGATTCTGTTAAAAAGAGTTTCTAGAAAACTATGACCTCTGAAGGAGAAAGGAAAGCTCTTCACTGAAAACAAACAAATCTACTTCTGAACTATAAATATTTATTGAGCACATGTTATATATGAGACATGGTGCAAGGCAATGCACAGTGGAAACAAAAACAAGGAGGGCTATCTCTGTTTTCAAAAGAGCTTATAGATGATAAGGCAAGAGGAGTACATGTCGCTAATCCAAGATGATCACAGCAAAAGAGAGATAGATGTTTTGCTGTGCTGGGGGGTTTAGAGGGATGAGAGAAAGCGTTCTGATGAGGAAAATTTAAAGAAGATTCTGGGAGAGGGTGACCTTTTTGAAATGCTGTAAATGAACACTGAGGATCGGGACCAGAAAGAAGAAAACAGGGAAGAGGAAAACAGCCAGGTAGGGGGCAGAGAAATAGGGCATGAGAGGGCTAAGAAGTGGCATGGGGACTGGAGAACTTGTGGTATGGTGTGAATCACAGGAAGAAGTGTAGGCTGTCCAAACTGGGAAGAGAGAAAAGAGAAAACGCAAGATAATATTCAGGGAGCACAGAATCTGGAAGCAGACGGCAAGAAGTGCTTTACACCCTGGATAATGGAGGAGCCAGGGTCATGCGCTAAACAGCTGAATGAAGGAGATAACTTTGGAATGACAGGCAGATACAAAAATAGGTAAAAGAGACATTAATTCCAGCACACTGGCACAGCATGCCCATTTTTTAACTCACGTTTTGAATGCTTCCATATCACTTAATAGGTCTTTAACCTGAATTTCCTCTCTTTTCTACATTTGACTTTAGCATTCTGATTTAAAATTGAGGTCATCTTGTAATTACATTTACCTTTGATCTTAATTAGAGGTCCTATTTTTTTAAATCTTTATCTCCTGCCACTCATTCTTCAATTTACTTGCTTACCCTTTCTCTACCTACAACATTTGATAAAATGTTTCCCTCAAAGGCTACTCTGATAAGAATGAACGAATTTGTAAAAATTTGACAAAAGATAGAATCCATTTCTATTGACAAGTGAGTAACCTCTGAAGACTGTATACAGTTCTGGTGCATTGTACTGCACATAGACACAGGAGGATGGATGGATCTCGCCATGACTAAACATACTTGCCATTCACTGCATCCTGAGAGAGGGCACCACAAGAGAGGGAACGGGAGGAGGGAGAACAGAAGTGTACATGAGCCTTTGACTGCAATTTGCCGTCATTTTGGATTTTTACCATAGTTCACAACAGAATCACCTGTGTGGCTGAGAAACAACTTCGGCACACACATTCAGAGTCCAGAAACCTTTCAATCTGACCAAGGGGGGGCCAGTCATTATGAAGAAGCTCTCTATACGATTGTGCAGTTCCTCTGGGAAAGAGCCACTCATTGATACACGGGGAGAGACAGACACAGAATAATGAAGTACCGACACTATACAACTCGTTGGTAAAAGATTCCTATTTATTGTTTCCTGCTTTCTCAGAGATCTTCTGATGGTATTTAAGAAAGTGGAAACATTTTCCTTTTTAAAAATATTCCATCTTAATATAATGAAATTAGGAATTCTTTTCAAATATATACAGCAAGAAAGTGAGTCCCAGGAAGTGTACAATGACAAAGAAAAAATAACTGAAAGAGTCCCTACAAAATCTGGAGCATATATTTGCAAGAATCTTGGGCAGCGACGCCTGGGTGGTCCAGTGGTTAAGCGTCTGCCTTCAGTGCAGGGTGTGACTCTGAAGCCCTGGGATCGGGTCTCAAATCGGGCTCCCTGTATGGAGCCTGCTTCTCTCTCGGCCTCTCTCTCGAATAAATAAATAAAATCTTAAAAAAGAAAAAAAAAAAGAATCTTGGGCAAAGGCATACATTTTCCATAATAATTTATCTTAAAAAAACCCATAAATTTTAAAACATATTTCGTAAAATAAACTTAAACATCCTTGTGACTTTTACTGCAGTGATAAGCCCTTAGCACCTACTCTGCATGTGGCCAGATAATGTACAGACCTAATTATACATGATTTTGGCATTCAAATGGTCTCTTGCTATAGACAATGCTTAGACTATAAGACAATCTTTCGTTCTTTACTAGAAAAAAAGCAAACACAAAACAATTTTGCTTCTGAATAAAGACATAAGAGTATTTTTAAAATATCGCACTGTGTACATGAAAAGAGAAAATGAGGGTGGGGCAGGACTATTTCCTGTTTTCTATTAAGAGACAAAGCAGCATTTCTTTTTTTTTTTTTAAGATTCTTATTTATTCATGAGACAAAGAGAGAGAGAGAAAGAGAGAGAGAGGGAGAGAGAGAGAGAAAGAGGCAGAGACACAGGCAGAGGGAGAAGCAGGCTCCATGCAGGGAGCCAGACGTGGGACTCGATCCCAGGACTCCAGGATCATGCCCAGGGCTGAAGGTGGTGCCAAACTGCTGAGCCACCGGGGCTGCCCCAGAGCAGCATTTCTTAATGCTCCTTCCCCAACATCAGAATAGTCCTATTTTTCCCATTCTACTTGAGGATATTCTTAATCGGTTAGTTAAAATACAATCATTATTATAACAGAAATTTATTAACATAAAAAACAATTTGTTCCTTTTATTTACTCATTCAGCCCACAAATATTTATCAAGTATTAACTTTAACAGACATTGTGGTACATATTAATTAGGGATATGGGTGTACAAAGGTACAAACCTCTCACAGAGCTTACATTCTCATGAGGGAGTAGATTTAGCGAACAATATGTAAGATGGTGGAAAAGGGCTGAGTGACAGGGTGAATAGTCCGGTCAGGAGAAGTCCTGAAGATGCAGCATTGAAGCGCCAGCTTGAACAATGGCTGTTAGTCTAATAAGGGCTTTACTGGCAGCATATCTGAAGAAAAGGAAGGCTTCTGTGAGCACAGTGTGGTGCGGTGAGGGGAAAACAATTAAGAGATGAGGTCTGAGAGGCAGCGGGTCAACTAGTGTTCGATTTATAAACCAGAAAAGAGACTTTGGAAAATATTCTAAATGCTACAGAAAGCCACTGGAAGGCTGTGTGGTATGATCTCTTTTGCAGCTTTACATTCTAAGAAGATGCCTCTGGCTACCATATGGAGAATGGATTGAAATGGGTCACATAGCTGCTGCTACTGTCTGGATGAGGGAGGACAGAGGCACAGATTCATTTGGGATACTTTTTGCAAAGAAGACGAGTCAACCGGGCCTACTAAGAGATTGGAGAGGAAGGAGGAAGGGTGAAGAGAGTAATTAAGGATGCCTGGAAGGTTTTTTGTTTTTTCTGATTATGTCTATGCAGAGAGATCAGTGAGTACAGACTTGGAAAAAGGTCTAGGTGCGAGATGTAGATTTATGGAAGACTGGTATGTGGTGTGCAAAGAGCCTTGGAAGTCAATGAGGTGACCTAGAAGATAACACAGGATAGATGTTATGCTTTCATCAATCAACCATGCCTACTATGTGTAGTAGGGCCTGATGCTAGGTGTTTGGTGTATCTGAGGGGGAAAAAAAAAAGAAAAAAACATGACAAACACAAAATCCAGATCCTTGCCCTCATGGAGCTTATACTCTATCAGAGATGATAAACATAATAAATGAGTAATCCATGTAACATGACAAAAGGGGTAAATACTATGGAAAAAAGAAAAAAGTCAGAGATGTGGCTATGATAATGTGGGTTACAGTAAGCCTCAATCAAAAGATGAGATGTGAGCAAAAAGCCAGGCAGAGGGAATGGTCAGTGTCAAGGCCCTGAGGCAGTAATAAGTAAGATCTTCCAAAGTAAATTTCACTGGCATATTTGAAGAATGGAAGAGAGACTAGAATGGCTACAGCAAAAGAAAAAGAGCTTATAAAAGAGTAGCACAAAAGCAGTAAGAAACCCAGAAGTACATGATGGCATAGAAGCCAAGTGGGAAAAGGTGTTAAGGAGTAACTATATGGAGATGTTGCCAAGAAGGTAAGATCAGAATGAAGAGGTTCTTAATGTTCTTAATGTTGAAAGAGCAACAGTAGAGAAGAGGACCATCTCTGCAGAAGGGCAGGGAAGGAGGTACATTTGGCAAGGGGTATATTCATTTCTAAAGGTAATAAGACAAGTTGGCTCTCAGAACTTAACTAAATTCTTGATTGATTGCAGCCAACAAAAGAGGATTTAAAATTTTTCAGTCAATATCATCAATCAATTCTGGCATCCAAAAAGCCCATTCTGCTTATTTTCTCACTCCATTAATTATAAACCAACCCAAAATCACTACTCCATGATTTTCTAAAAATAAAGAAGGAAAAAAAAAAGAAAAAAAAAGAAAAGAAGATCACAGACAGAACAGAAGCTTCCGCAGCAACATGACACCAACTACCATTTGTTGAGAATCATTCCAGGTACTGTGATATTATACGACTGATCTTTTGTTTGCACAAGAACAGTCAGATAGGTTTTATTATATACACAGTATATATAAGGACAGGTGAACAGGACAGAAACTATCCAGGGTTGTGCTGCTCGGAAACTGAATGAAAGAATCCACGTTCTTTCTACTTTGCTCTATCTACTCTGCCACATAGTGTCTCCCTTCTATTCATATTCATCTAAAACCAGAGGGCAAACAAGGGTAGGTTTTCTTCTTGCTTTGTTAAACACTCTTGCTAGTTAGATAAGGTAACGTTCATTCTTTACAGAATTAACATTGCTGCACTAACAAATAGACAACTTCCTCAATTTTTTGTCTCCTTCCTCTCTCCTATCCATCTATCCATCCATCCCTTCCTTTATTTCATAAATACTACTACTATATACAAGTAGATACTCTGTACACTAAGGCATTTTAGAAAAGTTAGTTTTCCAAAATAATAACACCTTCCAAAATAAGCATCGCTGCTGTATGAAAAGCATAATTTGCCAATACATCAACAACAATCATAGAATTGTGTGCTTTATTCAAATAAGTTACAAAAATGACACCAGGAATTAGGTTAGATATCTTAACGTTCTTTTGGAAAAATCACTTTTTGATAATTCATGGTCCAAATTTTTTTATTATACATTTATAACCATATATAAGATTTACAGTCTAATGACCTATGAAGAATCAACTTAAGTCATTTATTATGTGGTAATTTAAAAATTTTGATTGAGATAGCTCATCCCTAAAATTTTTTAAATGATCACTGACATATAAATTATAATCTGCTGAAAACTGAGAAAAGAAAAAGAATTCTTAAGGAGTTTTAGAAAGGGTCACAAGCTCTCATGATACAAACAAAATCCCATTCAAGAAATTAGACTCAAAACATCATTAAAGTCGTGGGAAGAACATAACCACTGCTTTTAAAAAATTATCTAAATTGATAAACTTCAGTCATCTCAATTAGTGTATGCAAGGCAAACACCAGATGCTCATTAGGCCAAGTTATATAAACAGCAACAAAGAGAAAACAAGATGCCAAAAGTCAAGAGAATAATCAATAGGAATGGCTGCATAAATTAATTTCTGTACTGTGGAACATGTCGTGCATGCAGCTGGTAAAAATAGTAAGGCATAAAGAACGGTGTGTCCTGTCATGGAAAATATCTGATATATGTATATTATCTTGGGTAAAGGAAGCAGGTAGGAGAATAGTAAATGTTAACGGTATGGATAAAGGCTACTTTCATTTTTTTTTACTTTATACCATTTTGTGCTAAACTGTTTTAGTACTATGTATTAGTTATGTAATTAACAGTTAAAAAAAAAGGAAAGGAAATGGAAAAGGGAAGAAGGGGTGGGAAGGAGGGAAAAGAAAATGGGAGGAAAATAATAGGAGCTGAGAACAAGATGACAGATTTATGGGCTGGCAGTGTGATGTGGAGACATCTGGAGTGAGATGTCCCCAGATTCAAGTCCTAGTCCTCCTGTTACTGAATTTGGGCAAGTTAAACTCTCCAACATTCAGTTTACTCATGTGGTGAGTGAGGATAAAACACTATTTTTTACCCTATGGACTTACTGAGAGCATTAAACGAGCCAATTTTTGAAATGCGCCTAGCACAAAGCCTGAAATAGTGTGAGTGCCCAATCAATGGTAGCTACCGCTATTTTCTAAAATTAAAATGCAAAAAAAAAAAAAAGCAAAAAAAACTTCACTTCTAAATCTTTTCCTCTTGATACTGTATCTTGTATCTTATAATCTTTTTTTTTTTTTTTTAAAGATTTTACTTATTTATTCAGGAAAGACCCAGAGAGAGAAAGAAAGAGACGTAAGCAGATGGAGCGCCAGGCTCCAGGCAGGAAGCCTGATCTGGGACTTGATCCTGAGACCAAGGATCATGCCCTGAGCCAGGGGCAGGCGCTCATCCGCTGAGCCACCCAGGCGTCCTGTCTTATATCTTAACCATAATATTATACTCTGGTATAAATTCTGCTCACTCATTTAGAAAAGTAGGTTTTAACAATGAGCACAAAGTCAACCCGGTAGGACAACATATGCTGGTGGTATTATTGGAAACATATTTCACCTAGGATTTCCTTGTCCACCTGCACAGGAGTGCCTACTTCCTTGTTCTTCCTCATATAGCCCTGAGCCCTAAACTTTGTGCTAATTATTTGGAAATTTCACTTTTCAATTTGTCTGCAGCATATCATTAAGGCTGGCAAGTGCCTTTATCTCTTCAAGTCATTCCACAGTAGAATGATAGGAAATGAAATTACTCATGGGCATTTTCTCAAGACTGTACTTCCATGTTAAAAAAAAAAAAAAAAAAGGTGGGGGGCAAAACTCTAATCATAAACCATAACAGATTTCAAAGTAAATAAAAAAATCCCTAACTTCTAATTTGAAGTCAGAAATATATTAAAATGTTTAAATTGGTTTTTCACAATAACCTAATTCAGTCAACATAATGTTCACATTTGCTTTTCAAATGCTGGCTTCACCTGTTCTCACATGGGCCCTATTCAAAGCTCATGAATTTTCTTAATAAGCAAAGTCTTGCTTAATGAAGCATTATTCTTGTGAATCTTACAATAGTCTGTCCCTCCCTCTTCTATTTAATAAGACTTTTCTTCTAAAAAAAATTAAAAACACTGTTTTAACACTGCACCCTCTTTTATGTTTAAAAGTTCACTTACATGCTATTGTCCTTAGATTTATGCATCTGAATCAACACTCCAAAACCTAATCTTGTATTTAAGTTTAAAATTTAGAGTAGGGGTCAATAAACTTATCCTTCAGAGGACAGTAAGTATTTTAGGCTTTGAGCACAGTCTTTGTCACAAAACTATTGCTTCTGCTATCACAATAGAAAGCAGTCACAGAGATATGGAAACAGATGAATGTGGCTGTGTTCTAATAAAATTTTATTTATAAAACCAGACAGCATGATGGATTTGGTCCACAGGCCCCTGTTGCCAAATCCTAATCTAAAGTAAGTGAAATGTTATGACAATCTTCTATGTATCTACTCTTTAAAGGTGTAGTAACACATGTCTCTGCCCAATTGGGTCTAAAAGGTTATTTTACTTGTTAATGATTAGTATTCTCCAATTTTACTGAGAGCAAATTATTTTCTATCCTTAATAATTTCATCTAGGGTCTTCCCAGTATTTAACTAATTTTTCATAATTCTGTACTTCGCTAACTGAACACAACTTGCTTAATCATTCATATTTCATCAGGAATCTCATTTTCTGAAATTTACCATTTTTATACCTTTAAATTCTCTCCAAAATTCCTGTGAGAAGTAGAAATGTCAATACTTCTCTACAAATGCTTTACAAAATTCAAAAATAAAACAAGGGCAGCCCCAGTGCTGCAGCGGTTTAGCGCCGCCTGCAGCCCAGGGCGCGATCCTGGAGACCTGGTATTGAGTCCCACTTCGGGCTCCCTGCATGGAGCCTGCTTCTCCTCTGCCTGTGTCTCTGCCTTTCCCTCTCGCTCTGTCTCTGATGAATAAATAAAATAAAATCTTAAAAAATAAAAAAATAAAAAAATAAAATAAAACAAGTATTTACATGTTTACTTTTTCCTTCGTTAAAAATTCAAGGCAATCATTAATAAAGATACCTGTTTATGTTATGGTAGCTAGTTTCTAAGATATCCCCGAAGGATCCTCATCTCCTGGTACTCAACACCCTCGCAGTACCCTTCACTGCTGCTTCTGTCTTGGTTTCCTGGACAAAGCCAGGTGCCAGGTCATGAGGGCACGGAACCCTGTGGAGAGGCCCACATGGAGAGAAACCAATAGGCAGCCCCATCTTGCCGGCCATGTGATCCTCCAGCTGAACCTTTCAAACTTTCAGAGACTGAACTCCAGCCAATATGGAACTAAAACCATATAAGACACCCTAAGCCAGAACTGCCCAACCAAGCAGCTCCAGAATTCTTGCGCCACAGCAAACATGAATAATAAGAAATGATTACTGTAGTAAGTTTGGGAAGATTTAAGGACACAGTGGATCCTCCTTACTGGATTAGATTACAGTTTAGCTTATTCTGTATAACTTAATGAATATTATGGTTCATGGCAGCTGCAGTTGATAAACAAGTATCTCCTGTCTTGCAATAAGATGAGTTCAGGGGACAAGACTGATATTACCAAGAAGCAATTAGGCTGCATAGCAGTGATGACTGCTTGCTGTTTGTTCAAAAGCATTCAATGTTAACTCAATGCTTGCTGTCTGGAAAGCTTTGTGCCAGGATATAAAGATAGTTTAATTTCTCCATAGATGCACATGACTCATAATAACAGTTATAAGCAAAAAAACAATCCTGACTTCACCACATCGGTGCCCATGTAAATCTCACTATTGCACAGGGCAATATTTGTAAACTCTGGTCTAATCCATTAGAGGCTAATGACATGCAGTTAATGGGATGCTTTCTACCAGCACTTCAATTCATGAAACAGAAGAGGAGATACAAGTAGTATGGGGAAAGTATTTTTTCATTTCAATTTTATATAAAAAAAGTATTTGTATGTGAACAATACATCATGAAATAGGTATTTCTTACTGTAGATCATGGTCAAAAAAGTTGAAAATCAGTGACATTAAATACCAATGGTAACATCCTTAGCAATTACGGATGAGTCACCACGTTCCCAGTTCTTACCCATCTCTTTCTTCTGACTTCTCTTCTGCCTGCCTGCTAAACACCTGGGCTCCACAGCTCATTTTGTTTTCACACTGAGATTTTTAAATCTCTGTGGAAATTGGCTCTGACCTAGTTGGTTTTTTTCCTAATCTCAGTCCTGCCCATTTTGAAAATAGGAAAGTCTCTTCTCCTTGGGGATACCTCTTTTAAAACAGTTAGTGGTTGACTCAAGAGTGAGGCAAATAATAAAAGGAAGATCATATGGGGAACTTGAAATAACACTCAGATTACTGAAATTTCTAACTAAATGAATCATATTCACTTCTCCAACATGTTGGAAATAATTAGATACACTGGGCTTATAGGGTTGGTACTCTATAATGCTCAGAAACAATATATTTTCCACTAGGTGGACTCTCAGATTGTTGTGATTTATATGCAGTAAAGTTCAAAGGTTTTATGACAAAGCCTGTAGAGACAGGAAGTATCCTGAGTCCAAGAATTACCTCCCAGTTCTCGCTTTTGTAGTGTCTAGCACAGGCTTTGCATTAAACTGATAAACGTACAACTATATTTTTTAAAGATCTTATTTATGTAAGAGAAAGAGAGAGAAAGCAGGGGGAGGGGCGGAGGGAGAGGGACAAGCAGACTCCCTGCCAAGCAAGGAGGCCAATGACTCAGGGCTTGATCCCAGGACCCCGAGATCATGACCTGAGCCACTCAGGTGCCCAATGAAAAAATATTTTTAAAAGGACTTTGGAAAATTAAACAAAAATTATCCAATCAAGTGATAATTAATTATTTATAATGCTTTAAGAGAAAGGCATTGATAACTGTAAGGAAGTTTTCCTAGCTTTAAACCAGTATTTCTACCACTGAAAATATAATACTAATAAATAGAGCTAAACATTTCTTTGAACTGTCTAATTAAGAAGATGTCGGGATTACTCCAAAATGAGTCAGGATAAGCAAAAATGGTCAGGGTAATGATTCTATTGTGCACTGACGGTCTTCTTTCTACCAAAAAGGCACAATGAAGCTTAAGAGAAGCTATGGGAAAAATGATACTAAGACTCAGCTGATTAATAACTTCTAAAAAACAAGCTACAAAGGGGAAAATGGGGAATCAACATGCTGTAACCAGACCTCAACATTTAATAAGGAAATGGATTGATGTCTTTTGAGAAGCAGAGAAAAGCAAGTAATCAAATTCCTCTAGAATGAGATCAAGCAAAGGAGAAGGGTATTAAATCACAAAAAGTCTAATGAAAAAAAGTTCTGGCATTTTCCAAAGTTCTTCTAAGCAACATTTGATTTTTTTTTAATTATTCAAAAAGCAGTTGTTTTTAGGTCAATAAAATTTTAGCACAGTTATGTCATCCTCATCCTATCATTGGTCTAAACAAGACCTAAGAACTTGCACTCCACTCTGTTCATTGGCCTAAATTGCAGAAAATGTTGGCATTTGCCAAATTTATTTTTCTAGCCCACTTTGAGTTCCAGACTAGTATACTCAACTGCGTGCCTGAAATCTCTCTACTTGGATTTTCCCACAACCATTTCAAACTTCCCCTACTAAAAACCGAATCTCTTGACCTTTCCATCCTTCAATCCACAACTCTTCCTCACTCCCCACCTTACCCCACCCTCCAAAAAGAATAAACCATTTTTTCTCATTTCAAAATATGGAACTTCCAAACCAGCTGGCCAAAGTCACAAAACTGGAAATTATTCTTCCCCTATAATCCAACAAATCCTGTATGTGTGCATCTCCAAAATCTCTCTCCAATTAGTCTACTTTCCTGTATCTCTGCTGACAATTCCCGTAATTCATGCAACACCTTTTCTCATTTGGATAAATGCAATAGCTATTTAACTATTCTCCTTTTTCTATTCTAAGTCTTGCATCATTTAATTCTCCACTCAGCAGAGTAATATACAAAATGTCACTCTCCTATTTAAAACTTTCAGTTTCTGAAATAAAGTGCTAAGACTTTAATCGGGCTGTAAGTCCTTGCAGTGTGGTCCCTGGACCTGTCTCCAGATGCAGATGGGGAGACTCTCAACGTCCCTTACTCCTCCAGGGAATCCAGCTGCCTTCAGATCCTGTGAATCTTTATTTATTTATTTTTTTTAAGATTTTATTTATTTATTAATGAGAGAGAGAGAGAGAGGCAGAGACACAGGCAGAGAGAGAGAGAAGCAGGCTCCATGCAGGGAGCCTGATGTGGGACTCGATCCCGTGTCTTCAGGATCACGCCCTGGGCCGAAGGCAGGCGCCAAACTGCTGAGCCACCCAGGCATCCCAGATCCTGTGAATCTTTATAACTTATAAGGTTTCCTTCCAGCAAACTAACTCCCACTACTTATCTGTCAGGTCTCAGCTTAAGTACTTAAAAATATAATTTACCTCTGTGGTTATTAGTCTATTGTCCATCTCTCTCTCTTCTGTGCTTACAGCTTCAAAAATTAAGTGACAGCGCCTATTTTATGCAACACTAACCCCAGAAGCCACAAGTAGCTTTGGTATATAATAGAAGCCCAATAAATATTTGTTCAGGGAAAGGACTTTCTTTTAAATTTATCTCACCACTAATATTACATCATGCCTTGATATATAAATTATAAATGTAAACAAATAATCACAAGATAAAATATGAAATGAATAAACTTACAAGAAAATATAATCAATGAAATATGTTCTAAAGAAAATAATCTCAACATATATCATAAATCTATCCATTTGCCTTTCGGGATTACAAACTTATAAATATATTAATTTTGTAAGTCAAATTACCAGAATAAGACCCTGAAGATAAACAAGCATTACAGGCTATTAGATAGTTATTCCATGGAAACATTTACTCTAGGTTGGCTATTACCGGAAGCATCAATGAAACTGCAGAGCCAGGAACATCATTTCTAATATGATTTGTCCCTAAAATAGTACTGAAATGATTAGATGAAAAACAGATGTACAATTTTAATATTTTAAATTGTTTATATTCTTCTTATACATTCACAATACTGAAAGTATCATTATTATATTTTTTAAGTGAACATACTAACCCGAAAACAGATGTTATTTATGAAAAAATGTATTAAGACAGAAAACAGAACAGGAAAATAACTTGGGGGGAAGGCAGCAGGGACGAGTAACAACTTTAATTTTCCTTACTAATTTTACTTCAAAGTCCTTATGTTCTTAATACTAAAATTCTGGTTTAAACAGTTCTCAAGTTCTGTTCATTTCTGATCTTAATGACCTAGCAATGATTAAGCCTGCATAACATGAAGTGGCCACATTCTCCTTATCACCCAATTGACTGTATTATTCTCATTTTTCATCATGACATTGATGAGACTAGCAGAGTTCTGACAGGCTGTAGACCCAGAATGGCGTGCTGCTGCTCAAATTAAAATATGCAAGTAATTTGGCAAAGAAATCTTTGAAAAACAAGCATTAGTTTCTATGAAACTTGGTCAGCCATCACTAAGCATTCTCTTTGCAGAAATACTTCTCACTACTGAATGGCACAGAAATATAAATTGAAATAGATCACATTAAAAAAATTGAAATGTTCCAGTCTCACGTTCATATAAGTATGTTCTCATAAAACTCATTTGTTACCACTCTTTCCCTGTATTCCTAAGTGCTCCATTTAAAAGTATCAGCATGGGAACACCTGAGTACTTAGCAACATTCTCCTAGGAGAATGAAGTATGAAAACTGAAGTGACAATGAGCTGGTCTGATTTTTCAACCCCATATTTCACTCTAAAATACTTCCATTTGAAGATTTACTTGTATCTTCTCCATGCAGGCCTCAAGTCATTGACTACAGGGCTACAAGATGTGGTGGCCCCAGGTGATTCTCAACCTCTTGGTACTCCGGCCCTTACATAGACCCTTTGCCCAAGAAATACACCTGATTGTTATATACAACAGGATATTGCAGAAATGACAAAAGCTTAACTTCTAAGGATAGGCCACCGAAAACACTGAGGCTTCCCTCTTGCTCTCTTCAATCAAATCACTGGGTAAAGCCAACCAGGTCCTCCAGGTCCTCCAGATCCTCCAGCCCCCTGAAACCTTCAGATGACTACAACCCTGATCAACATCCTGACTGCAATCTCTTAAAAGACTCTGAGCCAGAACCACCCAGCTAAATTACTTCCATAATTCCTGACTCACAGAAACTCTGATATTAAATGTTGTAAGCTGCTAGGTTTTGAGGTAAACTGTTAGGGAACAAGAGAACTAAAACACAATACTTCATCATTTCTAATCCAATCATTACAACCAATCTGAGGCTCAGTAGGCCTAGAAATGTTACATGTAGATAAGAAAACACTTCATAATCTAAGCACAAAAACCCAAAAGTCAGATTTAGACATACTGAAAGCATGCTTTTTGGAATTCCATTTGTAAGACCTCAACTATGTTAACTATTGCTACCACAGGCCATGATGTTACCACACCAAGACCTGATGAAGCCTGTCATAAAGAAGATGCCCATTACTGGCTTGATAAATCAGTAAACCAACATATGATGTGGAAATAAAAGAAACAAATGTTACCAGGGCTGGTAAGATTCATAGCACACAGCTTTATCACTTGCTTGCAATGTTTCTTTCAACCACCAGAGGGCAGGAATGGCACACTGTTCTTTGGCCTACTAGTACTTAACGATGCCTAAGCATTTAGTAGGAATAAAATAAAAATTCTGCACAAATGGAGGAAGAGAGAAAGGGATGATGCTTGTCAATAGTAGGAAGAGATTAAGTCTTACTACGATACACTTTATGGAGTGTAAACTGAGTTAGCATACAGGACTTCATAGGCTAATGTCAATTAGAACTAATTCTTGGGGATCCCTGGGTGGCGCAGCGGTTTGGCGCCTGCCTTTGGCCCAGGGCGCGATCCTGGAGACCCGGGATCGAATCCCACGTCGGGCTCCCGGTGCATGGAGCCTGCTTCTCCCTCTGCCTGTGTCTCTGCACCTCTCTCTCTCTCTCTATCATAAATAAAAAATTTAAAAAAAAAGAGAACTAATTCTTGTATTTCATGATTCAATGCTGATTCATTAATGGTATTCTGGAAAGGGAATAAAGCAAAAAGTCACAGAGGCTAAGAACATCAGGCCAATTTCGAAGAACACATGACTAGAACATGGGGAATATGGACTGGGACTCAAGTGCAAGCAATTTTTTCACTCTTGCCTGTTTGTTCTACCTACCTCACCAGAAATTAGTTGGTATTTCTCTTTTCTGAAATGCCTGTTTCTATAGGAAACAGTAAATTTAGTATATTAAATTCAGGCACATTCTCACACATCCACAGGTGATTAAAACTCAACTTTTTTGTTCTGTATAAGCAAAACAAGCATCCTTATGTACCTAGGAGGAGCTATACCCAACACAGGTGCAGTGCCCAGAAAGAAATAATCACCTTCTCTGTGGCCAGACTCATTAACTCATACCTACTAAGTCACCACAGATGTCACAATGCTTCCTGAAATCTTATTATCATAGCAAGTATTTTCCAATTGCCCCATTATTTTTAATGTTGCCTTGCAGCAAATAGTTTTTACTGAATATATTTTTAAATATTCATCATTTTCTATTGAATCAGAAGCTTACTCCTAATAACAAAATTAACAGAATCATTTTCCCTTTTCTTCAAATTGCTTAAGTTAGCTAGAGTCAGGGATGACTTCATATTTGTGAAGGCCTTTATGAGGCCTTTGGCAAATTATGTTGCTTTTATGGTTTATGGTCTGATTCCTAGATCTAAGAATTATGGCTGGCAAAAATATTTATTAGAGGATAGAGACATAATGAATAAAATGGAATCCCAACATTTCATAAAGGATAACCCTGGTGAAAGAAGCTAAAGGAGATAAATGGGTTAACTCTTGATTAATCTAAAAGGTGTTAATAAAAAATACCCTATCCCCTCAACTACAATAAATGGCAAGATGTTATACGTATGTTTATAATAAAGACCAAATTATCCCAAGGACACCCACTAATTAGTTAATGATAACAATACTGGATTTGGATTTATGGGGAAAATCTTGTTGACAGTAATGTTGGAAGAATAAAGCAGGAGCATTTAATTTGGCTCAGATGGCCTCTATAGATCTGTAAACCCCAGATCCTTTGCATACTTTAAAATACAGAGGGCACATAAGGCATTCTTTACGTAAATGAAACTCTTTCACCCTCAAATAACAGAAAATCAAATTCAAAATAGCTTAAGCTGGGCAGCCTGGGTGGCTCAGCAGTTTAGCGCCACCTTCAGCCCAGGGCATGATCCTGGAGACCCAGGATGGAATCCTACGTCAGGCTCCCTGCTTGGGGCCTGCTTCTCTCTCTGCCTCTCTCTCTGTGTCTCTCATTAATGAATAAATAAAATCTTTAAAAAAAAATAGCTTAAGCTAAAGAAGGGAATTCACTGGCTCAAATAATTGAAAAATCCAGAAGTAGATCCAGTGACTCAATTCATATGGTAAAGGTGTGTCTGGGTCTCAGCTCCTTTCCTCCCTCCCTCCTTCCCTCTCCCTCCCTACCCTCCCTCTCTCGTCTTTCAGGTCTCATAGATGCAAATCCCAGGAGGGCAGCTAGAGGCTTACACCTTTCCTGCTTCAATCCAACAGAAGAGATTCTCTTTCTCCAGAGCTTAAGGAAAGTCCCAGGATCACGTCTCACTGGCCCAGTTACATCTTGTATGAGACCCCTGAGGTCAGGTCTGTAACAAAAACCCCTAAGACCAGGCAGGCCTGACAGTGAGGAAGGAGTTACTATTCAAGGAAAATATGGATTAGATTCTCAGAAGAAAGAAAGAATGATGGGCAGGGTACAAAATAAATTTAAGTCATCTATGAATATCCAGTTTCACAGGGATCCCTGAATCCCCTTCTTCATAGTTAAGAACCAGCATAAAAGGGGTTTCAAGAAGAATAGGTGCATTGCTAACATGTTACCTTAAACCTAACACTGTACCACATTGCTCATAGTTAAGTAACTAATATCCTAATCAAATCCAGTGCCTTACTTGGCTTCTTCAATTTAGAAGCACAACATTTCCCTCCCCTGACTCTGTAATTAACTCTTCCTGAAGTTTTTCTTCCTAAATTTTATTTATTTATTCATGAGAGAGAGAGAGAGAGAGAGAGGCAGAGACATAGGCAGGAGAAGCAGGCTCCCTGCCTGATGAGGGACTGGATCCCAGGAACCCGGGATCACAACCTGAGCCCTGAGCGGAAGGCAGATGCTCAACCACGGAGCCACCCAGGTGCCTCTTCTTGAAGTTTTGCTCTGTCTTCTGACTTTGGCTTCCAGAGTATCCATATGTCAGGTTCTATGAACTCTCTTTCAGGCATTCATTCCCCAATTTCTTCCCTCTTTTTCTTTTTTCTTTTTTTAAGATTTTATTTATTCATGAGAGACACACACACGCAGAGAGAGAGAGAGAGAGAAAAGCAGAGATACAGGCAGAGGGAGAAGCAGGCTCCATGCAGGGAGCCCGACATGGGACTCGATCCGGGGTCTCTAGGATCACGCCCTGGGCTGAAGGCAGCCCTAAACCGCAGAGCCACCTGAGCTGCCCTCTTCCTCTTTTTCTATCTCATTCTATCACTTTCTATTTTATCTGCCACTTTACTTCAAATGACACTCAAGTATTCATCTCCAGACAAAAAATCCTTTAAAACAATTCTATTTCCACATTTCTAAAAACCAAATATATTACCTCAAAGCCTAGGTGCCACACCCTAAATATTCAAAACAAACCTCTTTAACAAAACCAGCCCTTCATCCCTTTCAGTTATCTGAGAAATCATCTGATCACTTCAGGATTCAACTCAGATATGGCATCTTCCATGAAGCCTTCCTTCTTCTCTCCTCCCCAGCCGGAGCTATGTGCTCTCACAGCACCCTGCCCAATGCTCACTGTTGCAGCATTTATGCCACTTCAGGTAACAAACGATTCACTTCCTGAGCTCTTACACTAGACTATATACTCAATAGCAAGACACAGCCAAGTCTTACTTCTGTATCCAATGTGCCAAGCAGAGTGGCTGGCACATAAGAAGCTCCCAATGAATGTTTCGTGGAAAAAGGGAAAAAACCTAAGTCTTATTAAAGATCTGTAAGTTTAAATTATTTACTACTTGCTAAAAAGGACTGTCAGGAAAAAGATTTGTTTAATTTACCATTTATTATTATTTTTTAAAGATTTTATTTATTTATTTGAGAGAGAGCACAAGAAGGGAAGAAGGGTAGAGGGAAGAGCAGTCTCCTTACTAAGCAGGGAGCCCCATGCAATGCGGGGCTCAATCCCAGGACCCCGGAGGTCATGACCTGAGCCAAAGGAAGATGCTTAACCAATTGAGCCACCCAGGCGCTCCTTGAGCTACCATTTGAACAGATACTGGTAAGGTCTAAGCAACAAGACTGCTACCAAAATGTGTAAAATAAAAGTCAGAAACCAGAATTAAAGTGAAAAATCGCCACTTTCCTCTTTCCTTTTTCTTGGTAAGCCCCTGGGTTTAAAAAAAAAAAAAAAAAAAAGGTAGACATGGAACGCTAAGAAGCTTCTCTTTCTCTCCAAGGGACTAATAACAACTCTCCATCAACAGACACCAGATGTCCTTGCCATTGAGGCCTTAAACCTTTCCTTACAGGGATCGAGCACCCCAGATGCTATCCCTTGACACAAGAGATGGCTTTTTGAGACAGAGCTGCCTGGGAATGAGTCAATTCTTCATGATACTCTTCTTTGTGATATTCTTCACTTTAAAGTGTCTTTAATCCTTATGACCTTAATTTTGGCCTGAGAATTCATGATTTACCCGTTTCTATAACACTGACCACATTACTTACTGTCTCCATTAAGAGATTAGTGATCTAACTAATCTGAATGTCTTGATTTCCACATCTTTAAAATGGGAATAATAGCAGCCGCCCCAAAGGTTGTTAACAAAAGTCAAGCAGCAGAAAAAGCCCCTGAAGCACAGGTGGGGCTCATAAAGGAGGTAACGATGACAGTGGTAACAGCTACTCCCTGGTATTCATAAGGGACATTCAGGTTTGCTGGCTTCCCTAACATGGCACGTCTGCCAGTCACCTGAGAGCAGCTTTCTTTAACCTACTCCAGGGTGGCATTATTCATACTCATCTTGTGGTACATATATTTTAAAAATAATTCATTCCTTCTCATGACTCCTAAAATTTAGTGTAAAATTTTACACATACTATGAACTCTTTCCACTCTTTGAATTTCCTTTAAGCCAATCAAGTAGTGATAACATTTTCATTAGTGTTTGTTTAGACTTTAATAAGCAAAAAATGGTTCTCTTTTTCATTGCTATGCACAAACTCAACTTATAAACCTCAACATTAATTGTTTTTGGTTTTCTCTTTAGATTATTCACATTGACACCAAGCAGCTGTGCTCTGTACTGTTTTTAGTACCATTACACATAACATTGGAAACTGTCCTCCTCAACCTAGTCCTTCACCAGCAATCACTACAAATAAAAAATTAAACATACCATATTTCTGATATTTTATTTATAAGTATTGGATTGTAGCCCATTTTTTAATATTTATGGAGGGAGGAGTTAGTTTGAAGGCAAAAATATTTCTGATATTTCCTTTCCATACTTCTGAATGATTTTAGTGGAGACACAAAGTGACACTGATTCAATATCAAGGAGGCATTAGAAATTTGATGAGGAGTCTAGTCTGTGTCACTTCATCTTGCTTATGAACAGATGGAGAGTACTAAAATTAGATTAAAAGTAAATTTCAAAAAAAAAGTAAACTTCAACTTCTACTATTATAAGCAAAACCACAAAAGACATGTACATTTGTTTTCTTAAAAATACCTAGTTCCACACAAATTTTGTCATTTAAGTTTCCATATATAAAAGCTTTGCAAGAAACTGAGGCTTTTCTTTTTGGGGAAAGATCAATCTATAAGAATAAACACAATCAAAACATTAAAAATGTCAAAACTATTTCTCTCACTGGCAATAACAACAGAAAGCAAGTAACAGCTTGGATGGGGAAAAACAAATCTGCTTCACAGTTCAAACTCCAGAAATGTAAAGAAAAAGTGCCCTCATCTGGCCAAACAAAAAACTTAACATCCTAGGCGCACATACTAACTTGCTCAAGTATAATTTTCAGGGTTTTAATTGGTATAGAAATAAATCTGAAGGTTCAAAAAAATAAGTAGCAAATCCAGCAGTATAAACTTTTTTGCTGTTTTCTACATATATAACTATTTGGTGTTAAAAAACAACTATCTAACCATAAAATATAAAGCAAATTATACAATACACAGTCTCTCCCCAACCAGATATATTAGAAACATAGTAGGAAGAAAATACATTGTTACCAATCCTCTAATTTGAAAGTCATTAATTATAAAAAAGGCATAAATATAAAATAACTTTATATCCTAATGACAAAGCTGATTTATGACCATCTTATGCTATTATCTGATAAAAAAAATCTTTGTAAAACTTTGAGAGTTCATAGTTTTCCTTCCTGAATACTAATATGCCATTTGAAGTTCAATGTTGGTAAATTACTTATGTTCTCAGCTGACATCTCTGCCAAACAGACCCAGTAGAGCCCTGAAGAGAAATACAATTTTCAGCAGTACTGACACTAATGTTACAACTTAAGTGCTATAGATGAGTAATCCTACCATTAACCGTAATGATGATGAGACAATACTAATATAGAAATCGCTCAAATGTTAGCTAGTTGCCAGGCCCTGTAGGAGGTAGGCAGAATGCCACCCCCACCCCCAAGTCCGTGGCCTAAGCCCCAGAACCTGTGATTAGGTTACCTTACTACCTCATGTGGCAAAATGGCCCTGCAGATGTGGTTAAAATTGAGGGAGAAAAGATGGAGACTTGTCTGCATTATCTGGGTGGCCCAATGCAATCACAAGGGCCCTTCAAAGTAGAAGGGGGAGGCAGGAGAGTCAGAGGGAGGTATGACTATGGAAGAAGGGTTGGCGATGCAACACTGCTGGCTTTGAAGATGGAGAACAGAGATGATGAATCAAGGATACGAGCAGCCTCTAGAAGCTGCAAAAGCAAGCAAATGGATTCTACCAACACCTTGACGTTAGCCCAGTGAGTCCTGGGTCAGGCACCTGACCTACAGAACTGAAAAGTAATGAATCTGTGTTGTTTTAAGCCACAGACTTTGTGGCAACTTAACAAAAGCAACAGAAAACTAATATACTGTGCTAAGCCCCATTACTCCTCATACTAGTGAGATAGGTACTATTATTAATCCTACTTTTTTTTTTTTAATTTATTTACTGGAAAGAGGGAGAGGGAATCTGAAGCAGACTCCATGCTGAGTGTGGAGCCCAATATGGTGCTCAATCCCAGCAACCCTGAGATCATGACCTGAGGTGAAACCAAGATTCAGACATCTGATCAACTGCATCACCCAGGCTCCCCATTAATCCTACTTTAGAAAAAAGAAGGTGATCCTTAAAAAAAGAGAGGGGTGCCTGCGTGGCTCAGTCAGTTAAGTGTCCCACTCTTGATCTTAGCTCAAGTTTTGATCTCAGGTTTGTGAGTTCAGGCCCTGCGTTGAGCTTCACATTGAGTGTGGAATCTACTTAAAGGGGGGAAAAAGGGGTTTGGGGAGAGATTAGGTTGACTTGCCTGAGGTTGCACAGCTAAATAAACTTTGACTAGGACATGTCCATCTGCTATCAATGTCATGTAAGGATGGTGCCCACCTTCTAGATCACTCACTGCCTTCAACCTGTAAACATGACACCACTGAGCTCTGGTGTTGAAAGTGTTCCACTAACTTCTCCTACCCTCACACCCAATGAGATCTTCCAGTTACTGCTATTTGAAACTATTCACGTTACATCTCTCCTTGTTCAACCAACCTTTGGATCATTAGATCTTCTATGTATTTTTACTTTCCACATCCGCTGGGCCATACTAAAGTAGAACAGATCACTTGTATAAAAATACTATTCAAACTCACTCCCTATTACCAGTTCCAGTCATGTAAGTTCTCCTTCTAAAGCTTTCGATAGCTCTTCAGTATACAATCAAGTAAAACCTGAGTTCTTTTAGGAATCTGACTTCAGGAATCTTTGAGGGATCTCAAAAGGATCTAATCTTTCCATCTTCCATTACTGCTTCGCACATACTATGAGATACAATCAAATGTAGTCCTCAGGCCCATATTCTGGCAATGTCTCACTTCGACATCCTTTGTTGTGCTATATTTACCTAGAATGTGTTCTTTCAAAAACCATACCTGGCCCTAAAAAAGAGCACACCAGCCACAAAGACCTACAGAATTTTGCTTATACCACTCAGCCCCATTTGGCTTCAGACGCTAAGGACCCAGTTAGGCTAAAGGAGATGGTATACCATTGTCATCTTTAGGTTGGACATCCTGGGTCCAAATCCAAGCTCTACCACTTTCTAGCTTTGTAATCTAGGACAATTATTTCACTTCACTGGTTTAGGTTTCCTTATCTGAAAAGTGGGGAAAATAATAGTACCTTTCTCATATGGTTTTTTCAAGAATTAAATGGATTACCACACGTAGCTGACATATGGATTCTTGATTTTTACTACAATTCCCCGTAAAGAAGTACCTTCTCCCTTCAATCTCAGTCTACTTTGCTGATACACAAATGATGTACTAACTCATGACCCCAAGATCAAGAGTCACCTGCCTTCCCAACTGAGCCAGCCAGGCACTCCACAAATGATATATCTAATCATTACCTTCCCTATTCCCAAAGAATTTGATCTTGTGATCCATCACACGCTGTCAAGCTATGCCTCTACTTTGACCACATGGATTCCAATTCCGAATCCCTCATATCATAATATGATTTAGTACCTGCATTCACCTTTTCCCTCCTGACCAATCCCTCACTCCCAGATCAGACACTTAATACATTTTCTTAATCACAGATTTACTAATCAGCTTAGATACCGTGACTTTAATAACTGCCACAATCATGATGAGCTCTGCAGATGAGTTAGTCCCTGCAGGACTGGCTTCTCCAGCAAACCCCTTTTCCTAATATTGCATCAATGGAAAAGGTCAACATACTGTTATTGTTGTTATTGGTATATGTCTTATTCACCTACACAATTATAGGTTTCTTGAGAGCAAGGATCATGGAATAATCGTCTTTGAATTTACCAGATCTAAACACATTTTTATTTTTGATTAAGCTGACAGATGAAATGAGTCACATGTGACTCACAGTTGAGTACCAATCAGCAAAAATAGCTTTTTGTTTATCATCCCTTCCCCAACTACTGGTAATAAAATACACACACACACAAATTTATCCTTGCTTATAATTATAAGCTTTAAAATGAATGACACCACTATAGTTTCCTCAGGTTTTCAGTGATCTATCCTGACATTACTTTAATTATCTTAGATTGATATATTAAACCCGTTTCACACAAAGCTTTTAAAAATTATTTTGAAATATCATAATAATAATCAATATAGTCACATTAATGTTTTCACTATCACCTTTCATTATACTAAGTTAGTGTACCTTAAGTTTTCAGAGTCTATACTTCAATACTAAGAAGTTATTGTGCTACATTCAACAAGGGACTTCAAATAGCTTCAAAAAACAACAGAGTACTGGGGTGCCTGGGTGGCTCAGTCTGTTGAGTGACAGACTCTTGATTTCAGCTTGGGTCATGATCTCCGGGGTCATGGTATCGAGCCCAGTGTATGGCTCCATAGGCAATGGGGAGTCTGCTTGGGATTTTCTCTTCTTGCTCTCCCTCTTGCCCCTCCCAAGCTTTCTCATGTGTACTCTCCCTCTAAAACAAATGGACAGATCTTAAGAAAAGGGGGGGGGGGCCAAAGTATTACAGTTCTGCTTCATTTACTCATATGCTTCTCTTTTAACCTTAGCTTAGTGCTAAACTTGACTTGCTTGAAGTCAAATTCAAGTCTAACTCATGCCAATATTGGTCTGCAGCTATCAAATATTCTATTACCTTCTTCTATTTTATTATGTTCAGTTCAGGCCATCTCAAGTAAACAACAAAATTTTCTTAGAGAGGGAAGTGTTCATTTTAATCCAACATTATCCACAAGATTAAAGAAGTAAAACTGGGGCAGCTGGGTGGCTCAGTTGGTCAAGCCTCCAACTTCTGGTTTCAATTCAGATCCTTATCTGCTTCAGATTATCTCTCCCTCTCCTGCCCCTCCTGCTCATGTGCATGCTCTCTCTCTCAAATAAATAAATCTTTAAAAAAGGAACTAATAAAACTCATTTGTTTCTTTTTACAATTACTCCACCATAACTACAAGATTTCTTTCAACTACCTTTCCATGTGAAACATACAAAACTTTAGGACAATAGCTCAGAACTCTGACTGTACACATTATAATCATCTGTGTAAATCTTTAAAACTAGATCCCCAGGCTCTATGATAGAGGGGTCTGATTTGGTTGGTCTCTGGTCAGTCCAAGTTTAAATGTTGTTGCTGATGACTTTATAGGAGCCACAGTGAATAAGAAGCACAGCCTGAGGAATCTTTCCTTTCTTTGAAAGAAAATATTGTATGTCAAAGATCTATATAAGACATATGTAGATATATATTTAAAATATGTGTCATCTCTAATCAGTCATCTAATTGAAATAACTTATGTAACAAACATACTTTAAATCATCATTGTACCACATATCTTTGAAAATATAATTGCAATAATCGCTGTCAAATTTTCCCCCCAAATGCTCCGTCTTCACATTGATGACTTTCTAAAATAAACTTCCAGGTATAAATTTTTTGTACATCAAAAGTAATAACACAACATATATTCTAAATACCTTTAATCCTCAGTATCTGGCCAAATCACTCCCTATCCGCTTGTTGCCAATTTAAAATTCACTTTCTGGATTAGTCTACAAAACAAATCCCCCTGTGTTTTATTATTTTTTTGCATGTGGAGCACCCCAGATTTAGTATACCTTAGCCCTGAGAATGACTCCCCCGCTCCACCTTGGGCTGATGGAGGAGTTTTCTGCAGGGCCTGCAAAAGAGTCTTGAGAATGAAAATGCCCTTGATGACTGTCAAATGAGCTAGTCTTTCAGAGTAAAATTTAAATCCCAATGGTGATTTAAAGTCTATATTCAGCTGTTAAGCCCTTTTGGACTCAAATAGCAGACACACATAATAAATCTCAAAGCTGACAGTTTGAGATTTGCTTACTACCTCTGGCACTTCTAAGCTAGAAAAAAATCATTGGCATAACTGCACTGTGATACAAAGCATAAAACCAGTATAACACCAACTACGGGGTTGGGGGGGAGCTCTGAAAGGTCTTTGCTTAAATAAATGCCACACTTTCATATATATTTGTCAAGATCCATTCTACATTTGATTTTTTTTCATCTCTTTCACACACACACACACACACACACACACACACACACACACACCACTATTCTGTTACAAGAGGCTGAATTTCATCTCCCCTGAAATTAGCTTGCCTGTTAACTACTTTAACAATCCCATCTCTCTCCCATAATGCCAGGGAAAAACCTATATCCTAAAATTCTATATTTAACACTTTATTTGTTTGCAGTTCCAATTGGTTTTCAGGTTTCCTTCCAGTCGTTAGCATTATGCATGAATTTACAAAATTGTGATCACAGTTGTGTATCCATAATCATTTCTTCTGTTTCAATATAAATATTGTTAAGCAGAGGCTTTTAACAATAATGCATAAGATATTTTTTAAAAAGGAAAAGCATTCAAGAATAGCTATATAAAAAAGTAAATTTCACATTTACAAAAAATTTTATCCAAAAAACTGGTTTCCCAGTGCCAAGGAATTAAATGTCTTCCTTTAAAATGTAATGTAATCATCAGAGTCATAAGGGTTTCTGAAGCAGGCAATATGTGTCTGTAATTAAAAATTTTTCCTTTCTATCCCAACCAAAATAAACTGAGTAAGATATGCAAGGCATACATAAACTTCTGGATTTCAACTAGATTAACATATACCACCAATCACTATAAATAATTTTACTTTTCCTTTAAAAAAAAAAAAGCAATTAACGGACATCACCACATTTTAAATCCTACCTCCACAAAGATGAAGAAACTGACACCCAGTAGGGCAGATGCTAGTGGTGCTGCAGTACAAGGCAGGAAAGCAGAGTCCTACCACTTTCTGCCCAGGACGGATCTACATCAAACTGAAAATCCCAGTAACTATCTCCCCCCAAAAAAGTGAACAGCCTCTAAAAGCTAACAATTATTATCATATTACCTTTGTACATTATCACAATGTATTTCATTACATGGATTTTGTAACTTCAATCATGAAAACTAAGAATAAAATTAACAACCTACTTGGAAAATGTGCTCAAGCATTCTACCGCATGTCCCACTTCATGTAAACCACACTGAGGCAATCTGTCTCTCCAGATCTTGATTTCCTTGTTTTTCCATAAATTGAGAATGCTGGCCTAGCTTTTAATCATCCCCATGTACACTATTGTCTTCAATTAAGGATGGGATCAGTTTGACGTTTTAGCTATTTCTGCTGCACTGACTTGGAATAATGACTTCTGAACAAAATACAATTTTCAAGTAAAAAAATCAAACCAATCTCTGATAAATATAAAATAAATATAAAAAAATCTTTTATAAATATCTGTTTGCTGGCAGTGTGTCTGCAATTCTCTTCATGTCACAGGCACACAAAGTAAATGATGGTTCTTGGGCAGGACATTAGTGACTGCCAGAGATGGGTGGGTGGGGGTGCTCAATGGCTCCTGAAACCTGATAGTGGCACACCAGCTGTGGACGCTGTGCCCAGTATGAGATGATGAGGACACTATCACAGACTCAACACACCCATCATGAATGACTTGTTCATCTTCAAAGCCAGAACCTGTATTTCTAGAGTTAACTCACAAAGCTATACAATCAGTCACACACACACTCATCACCAGCACTGGCTAAATCACCGAAAATTAACAACCGCAACAAAATACTCCTACTACCAAAAAGAGAAATCAAGCATTTTTGGGTGGGAAACTATTTATTATTAATTATTCTTAGAATCACAAATATGCCTATAAATTATAGACATGCATGAATGTGATAGCACAGGTCTGATTATTCTAAATCACAAACTGGAAATGAGATATGGAGGGAATCACTACTTGGGCATCCCAGAGTTCAAACAGACTCTAGGTTCAACTCCTGGTATGCTTTAAAATCATTACTGTGGATTATATAAATTGCTGCCAAAAGATGAGGCAGCAGTTCTTCCTGAGAAACAGTACAGAGCTATGAGCGTGGGCAGCCTGGGTGGCTCAGCGGTTTAGCGCAGCCTTTGGCCCTGGGCATGATCCTGGAGACCCAGGATCCAGGTCCACGTCGGGCTCCCTGCGTGGAGCCTGCTTCTCCCTCTGCCTGTGTCTCTGCCTCTCTCTGTCTCTTTGTCTCTCATGAATAAATAAATAAAATCTTTTTTTTTTTTTTTAAAGAGCTGTGAGCATACAGATGTGCTGGAGTGGGAGATGAAGGCCTTTGACGCTGGGATTTCAAAACAAAGCTCATCTTTGTAGACATGACAATTGTCTAACTCCTCTCACCCTCAGTTTCCTTTTCTATCAAATAGAGTCAACATCAGCTTTCTTAACGGGTTTCTCTGAGGATTAGAGATAATATAGGAAACCTGGTTTCTACCAAGTATATCTGGTACTCAAAAAGCATTATTGTAGCCACTGGTAGTATTTTGTGTGCATTACTGTATATATATATACACACACACACATATATTTTTATATATACACACACACACACACACACATATATATATTTTTTAAGATTTATCTTAGAGGAAAGAGAGAAAGCATTAAACAGGAGGGGCAGAGAAAGAAAGAATCTCAAGCGGACTCTGCACCCAGAGCAGAGCCTAATGCGGAGCTTGGTCTCACAATCCTGAGATCATGACCTGAGCTGAAACCAAGAGTCGGAGGCTTAACATACTGAACTGCGTAGGCTCCTCTGTGTTCAATACTTTTAAAGACCACATAATACTCTATCTTGTTATCTCATGGTTTAGTCAACAAGAGTCAATTGCTGGACATTTGTATTATACTTATTTTCTACTATTATGAAAACATTTTATTTCCTTAGCATCTAGAACCAGAAATGGAACTACAGAGTCAAAGAATATGATTACCTCTATGACCTGGTAAACATATTTCTTAGATATCTATCTTCCTAAATGAAGACTGAGGTGTATGGTTCAAGTTGGGTAGAATATTTTGCTAGTTGAATTTCAATCACTTTAATTGAATCCTAGAAATAAACAAGATCTTTTTAAAAATATTTATTCATTTGAGAAAGAGACAGTGCACGTGCACATGTGTGCAAGCAGGGGGAAGGGCAGGCAGAAGGACAGAATCTTCAAGCAGACTCTCTGGTGAGCCGAGCCTAGAGCCTGATATGGGGCTTGATCCCAACCCACAAGATCATGACCTGAGCTGAAACCAAGAGTCAGATGCTCAACCGACAGAGTCACCCAGATGCCCCTCAACATGCTTTTTTTTTTAATAGAGAAATTTAATTATAAAGAAATCGAGAACATGTTTTTCAAAAATATTTCAAAATAAGGAATGACTTCCTCAATCACAGTTGCAAAGCAAAATCATCTTCATAATGTACATAACTTACTGTTTAAACAATTTTTTTTTAAAAAGATTTATTTATTTGAGACAGAGCACAAGTCAGGTGAAGGGACGGGGGTGGGGGGGGGGGGGAGAAGCAGACTCCTCACTGAGCTGGGAGCCTGAAGCCAGGCTCAATCCTAGCAGCCTGGGATCATGACCCTAAACCAAGGCAGAGGCTCAACTGATGCAGCCATGGAAGGCACCCTGATTTAAAATGTTTAAACAAAAGCAACATATGTGCACAGAATGTGTGTGTGTGTGTGCATATATATACATTCTTTTTCACAAAATACAGAAGGATTTAAAGTGAAAAGGAAAGTGCCCTCTGCTCTTGATAGATCTCATCAAAACTCAATAAAACCCAAAAGTTGTTAACATTTTCATTTGTATCCTACTAGAATCCTTAAATAGAAAAAGCAGAAATATATATATATATATTTTTTTTAATTTTTTTAAAAATTTATTTATGATAGTCACACAGAGAGAGGCAGAGACACAGGCAGAGGGAGAAGCAGGCTCCATGCACCGGAAGCCCGACGTGGGATTCGATCCCGGGTCTCCAGGATCGAGCGCCCTGGGCCAAAGGCAGGCGCTAAACCACTGCGCCACCCAGGGATCCCAGAAATATATATATTTTTATTAGTATACAAAATGCTCTGATACTTGATTTTTTTTCCTCTTCATAAATCTTGGATTTTGGCACATTCAGATCTATTGCTACATGTATTCTATTCTTTTCTACTGTTCTAATTTATACACTAGTTCATTATTAAATGATACTTCAGCAATTACTATTTTTACTGTTTTTGTGTGCGTATAAAAACAAAATTCAGCAACTATCTTGTACATTATAAAATAGATGAAAACTCAATCTCATAGTAATATTATGATATTTGTAGGACAAAGTTGCAGTTATAGAATTGATTAATCAAAGTGTATGAGCACTTTATATTTCACTATTTTCACCAGTTTACATTCCTACTCGTAGTAAAGAGACTATTTCCCTCTGCCTTCACTAATGCGAGGTATTACCACTTAAAACTGCCAATCTGATAAGTGAATAAGATATCTCATTCTAACTGGCTTTTCTTTTTTTTTTTTTTTTTTAAATTTTTATTTATTTACGATAGTCACACAGAGAGAAAGAGAGAGAGGCAGAGACACAGGCAGAGGGAGAAGCAGGCTCCATGCACTGGGAGCCCGATGTGGGATTCGATCCCGGGTCTCCAGGATCACGCCCTGGGCCAAAGGCAGGCGCCAAACCGCTGCGCCACCCAGGGATCCCTAACTGGCTTTTCTTTTAGAGTGTCTTTCTACATTTTCGTTAATGTGAGAGGATTTTCCTTGCTCCCATCTTTTATCCATTTTCTACTAGCTTGCTAGTACTTCCTTACTGGGAATCAAATGTTTTTTACTTAATTTATTTATTTAAAAATTTTTGAATTTCATTAATAGTTGATCCAGCTTAACTTACATAACTTTAAAAGCAGTTGGGAATTTTGACATTAGCCCCAATATATTCTGTGTCTATGATCCTGGCACATCTTTTCAATTATTCTCCCCCACACACACATTCTTTGCTTTTTTTTCTTAATTTTTTTTTTAAGATTTTTAAAATTTATTCATGAGAGACATGAGAGAGAGAGGCAGAGACACAGGCTGAGGGAGAAGCAGGCTCCATGCAGAGAGCCCGATGTGGGACTGGATCCCGGGACTCCAGGATCACGCCCTGAGCAAAGGCAGATGCTCAACCGCTGAGCCACCTAGGCATCCCTTTCCTTAAATTTTTTAAAATTTGAGCTTCAGGTGTATGACATAATGATTCAACATTTCTGTACATTATGCTATCCTTACCACAAGTGTAACTACCATCTGTCAACATTTAACACTATTACAATATCATTAATTGTAGGGAATCAAATATTTTTAAATGCTACATATTCAACATCATGTAATAAAATTTCTCTCATTGCAAAAATAAATCTGAAAATTGGCTATAGTTTCCTTGTATTATTTGAATTAAGGATTCATTCACTCCCTCTTGTCCAACAGAGATGACTGCATCTGATTTGTTTTCATATGCATAAATAGATTTTGTTTCATAGATTTGTTTTCATATGCATAAATCTATTGTAAAGATCAATAGATGTGGAA
Organism: Canis lupus baileyi; assembly: GCF_048164855.1. Classification (NCBI taxonomy): domain Eukaryota; kingdom Metazoa; phylum Chordata; class Mammalia; order Carnivora; family Canidae; genus Canis; species Canis lupus. Next base: position 28,326,334 of record NC_132862.1, read on the forward strand.
AGGGCAAACAAGGATACAGCATCATGGATGGTCAAGAGGCCGGCATCCATCTAATTTTGGTCTCTGCCACAATAACTTGAATAATCCATAGGTGTCACTTCAAGCCTCAAAATATTAACTTCTCAACCAATAAAATGAAAAGTTGGGCAGAATGATTCCTAAGATTGCTTCCAGGTATAAATCCCGTGACTCTTAGGAGGTTTCAACATTTTTCTTAGGACCATGAAACACCTGCAGTAGAACATAGTAACTTAATTATTATAATATAAAAAGTAAATAATCAAAAAGAATATTTTTTTAAAAATAAAACTAAATGGTAATATAACAAGATTATCAACATAGTAATATCCAAGTTTCTTAAGACATTTGATTTTTCTTTTTTAAAGATTTCATTTATGAGAGAGAGAGAGAGAGAGAAAGAGAGGGGGGGGGCAGAGACACAGGCAGAGGGAGAAGCAGGCTCTATGCAGGGACCCTGATGTGGGACTCCCGGGACTCCGAGATCACGCCCTGAGCCGAAGGCAGACGCTCAACCGCTGAGCCACCCAGGCATCCCCAAAACATTTGATTTATCTAAGTCCTCAATATATTAGTAACTTGGGAATATATAATGCATGTACTGAAAGCATTAACCTATCACCTTCACTATGATTTTCTGGTAATCATTTATGAGTAGCTCAGCAGGAATAAAATATAAACCTACTTAAGAGCCCACTGCTATTAAAAGCTTCTTGTTGCTGGAATAATACCATGCCACTTATGGCATTTATGCTATTTTAATTTTTCAACTCTTGCTTTAAATGAGATATATTTATAAATCAAATGGGACTTGTATTTGAGTTTACACCGAAGAGTTCCCACCTATGAAATCAACTGAAAGAATTGTGATCAAGACTTCATGTTTACATTGATGAAATTATTAAAAACAAATCCCCTTTCTCCCATTTGAAGAATTATTTCAGGGCCATGATGCCTACGCTTATTCATTTTATACTTTTAAAAACCATGTTTAAGAAAAAATTGTCTCAGACACAAATTTTATGTAGGAGAAAAATCATTGCTATAGCAACAGTAGCTTTAGTTTATGAGACTGAAAAGTGAAAAATTCATATTTCCAACACTTGAAACTTAACTGTTTGATTTTTTTTTTTAACTGTTTGATTTTTGATGGCTGAGGGGATACGGTGGTAGCTCCTGACCTTTTGTCATTACTATCATCACCTGGATCCCAATGAGACTCGGCCAAACCCCAGGCCTTAAAAGATAAAAACAAAACATATAATGCTTTCTTCAATGATAAGGTTAATTATTTATAAATCAAACATAACACTCTAGGCCATCCCCCACAGGCTGCTTTGCTCTTTTGCCTCATGTTCCAAGAAGCCAAAGGAGTTAGTGAGATAGTGACAGCCTTGAATGGTTGAGTGATGTGTATATCTCTTGCTCAAACAAAAACAAAAACAAAAACAAAAAAACAAAACACCAGCACCATGCCATTGCTTTGTTTGGAGAAAACAAAGCACTGTTCCCAGCTAGCACTGACATCCCTGCCCTTAACTGTGACTGGCTCCAAGAAGCAATATATCTTTTTTCTGAGCATCATTTCCTTACTATTCTGATGGGCAGAGGTTAAAAGTTAGCAACAAAAGGAAATTAAAACATTTTTTTCATAAACAGATGGAAAAATGTGAAGGTATGAGGAAATCAGGAGCAACTGTAAAATATTTTCCCCCATTTTAATGTCTACTGTAAAACATATACTCTTGGCACAAGGGGAATGATCATTACTACTAACTTAACCCAAAGCACATGATTCACCAAATATGGTAGAGTAATACAGTGTTCGTGTAATTCTGTAATTATATTTTCCTGGTTCTGCCCTTTACTAGCTGTGTGACTATGGACAATTTATCTAAGCCTCAGATCTGTTATCTGAAAATATAGATAATGAGAATGCTCACAGTTTTACAAAGATCAAATGGTGGATTAATATACGTAAAGCATGGAGAACTGTTAGAAGCACCTGGTAAACACTTAATGAAAGGAATACATATCTTCATTGCTCTGTTTTGAGTCATTCTAATAGGGATGCAGTGGACCTAATTATGATTTTAATTTGCATTTCCCTAAAGTCTATTGATGTTAAGCATCTTTTCATGTATTTATTTGTAATTTGCCTTTCTTGGTGAAGTAACTTTTCAAACCCTTTGCCTATTGGATGGTTTGTCTTCTTAATGTTAAGTTTCTACAGTTCTTTATGTTATTTGGATACAATTTATTTGTCAGACACATGATTTCCAAATATTTTCTCTCATTCAGTTGCTTGTGTTTTCTTTCCATTAATAGTTTTTCACAAAGGAAAAAGTTTTTAACTTTGACAAAGTTCAATTTATCAATTTTGTTTCTCTTTGTGTCTTATACTTTTGGTGTCATTTCTAAGACATCTCTAACTCAAGATCACAGAGAGCATCTTCTATGTTTTCTTCTAGAAGACTTATAGTTTGAAAATTTAGGTCTATGATCCATTTTTAGAGCTTTTGGAGTTTTCTTCTTAAGTAAGCTCTTTGCCCAATGTGGGGTCTGAACTCACAATCCCAAGATCAAGAGTTGCATGTTCTACTGACTGAGCCAGCCGGGTGTCCCTTTAGTAGATCCTTTTTTTTTTTTTTTTTGAGTTTTGTATAAAGTATAAAATGGGTCAAATTTCTCTTTTTTTGCATAGAAATGTCCAACTGTCCAGAAGTACTTGTTAAAAAGGCTAAGTTCCCTCCATTTCAGTATATTTTCACCTATGCATTAAAAACAAACAATTGACCATGTATGGGCCTATTTCCAGATTCTATTTGTTATCTATCCTTTCTCTAATGCCACACTGTCTTTGATTACTGTCGTTTTGTAATGATTCTTGAAATCTGGCAGTATGAGTCTTCCTACTTTGTTCTTTTTAAAAATAGCCTGGCTATATAAATATAAAATTCACATAAATTTTAGGAATAGCTAATCAAGCTTTCTTAAGCAGGGTAAATTTATACTACAAGTAGCTATGGAATTCAGAGTTAAACAGAGTGTCTCTTCATCCCTATATTAAAAGAAACACTAAAATCTTCCCAGAGGTAGATGAAGGAACTGATAATCTCCACATTTCCCAAATTTTTAATCAAAGTCTTATGACTTTAATTGCTCATTTAAATTCTTATTCCCAGGTGGCTCAGGGGTTGAGCTTCTGCCTTTGGCTCAGGGTGTGATCCTGGGATCCAGGTTCGAGTCCCATATCGGGCTCCTTGCGGGAGGCCTGCTTCTCCTTCTGCCTGTGTCTCTGTCTCTGTGTGTGTGTGTCATAAATAAATAAAAATCCCTTTAAAAAAAATTCTTATTCCCTAAGTCGATTTCTTCTTAACAATTTCAATCCTTTCAGGAATAATGTGACATCACAGTCCTCAGCTGTCAATGAAACTGTTTTTCTCTACCATGTTCCCCTTTAAGTCAAGCCAGGCTGTTTGGGGTTTCTCCCTGGGGTGGGTTAAAGGGAAAGGCTGGGAAAAATATCTCTGTTCTAGTTACTATTCTCATTTTACATGTCAAACTGCAAAAAAAATTTCACTTAAGATTTTATGAACTTCTTGCAACTGTCTTGTTAGACAAACACCAAAGACATCAGAAAACAGCAAAGAGTAACAGACTCTCACTATAAATGAGGGTTTTTACAGCTGTGGTTTTGCATAGTGTATGGGCTGTGGTACAGTCATCCACCCAAGTAATTCAACTACCTTCCCAGTCAGCTAGGGTGCTCACTTTAAACTCAAGTATGTAAGGAAAAACAACCAAGTTCCAAACAATTATGTAGACAGAAAGAACTGATGATAAATTACTTATAAAATCGTTACAGGGAGATTTCAATTGTATTTCATGCATAAAGTTACCCATCTGCTTTCACTGGATTTAAAGGCAATATCCCCCCTTTACAGTTTGTTTACGGCAGGAAAAGGTTCTCTACAACCATACAACTGAAAAATCAAAACCTAAAACACAAAAGAAAGCCATTAAATTACTCATCAAAATCTTTAAGGCCAAGTTTAAATTAACCCCTTATAAATACGAATCATGTCACCTATGACAGGTCAGACAGGTTAGCCATCTTCCCATATTCCACTTCAGAGGTTAAGAACAAACCTTAACAATGATTATTCATGTTTCTGACCTGATTTTCCCACAATTTAATTAAGCTAAAGCCAACGACAAAGAGAAAAATGTCACTAGAATATTCTGATTTGCTACCTCACAAGTCTTTTTCATACAATTAAAAAGTTTTTATTTCACTCATTCCTAGGCTTTCAACTCTTATTATTTAGAAATAAAATACTTGCAGAAACTTCAATACCCAAGTATGGGTATGGTACAGGGTTTGTTTTTTAATTTAAGGAGGAAAAAAGAAACATTCCAGATTAGCCAGTCACAAGGAAATTTTTTGGTCATATAGGGAAGATCACACACTTGAATTTTACCAATAAATTAAACGGGGCAAGAGAGGGAGTTTACAACACTGGGATCAGGGTTTCCACTTGATCTTATTTCGTAGTACTTTAATGCAGGGTCAATACATCAGCCACCTTCTAAAATGGTTGGTTCACTGAGGGCTAGAGGTTGCTGGAGAGTTCCACAACAGAACACACACAATTATAAATGCAGAGTAAATAATGACAAAGTATTACTTCTACATATTGCCTTTCTTTACATCCAGTGCTGAACATTCATTTCTGACCTCATACCACTGAATAAGGAATGAGAAGATTATAAAAGAAAGTTTACAAAAAGAACTGACTTTATTGGGGGATGTTGAAAATGGGAGATGTTATGCATGAGTAGGGGCAAAGGGTATATGGAAAACCTCTGTACCTTTCTCTTAATTTTGCTGTGAACCTAAAATTAAGAAAATAAAGTCTTAAAAAAAAAAAGAGAGAGAGTGCAGAAAGAGTTATACAACAAAAGAAAAAGAAGTACAAGTTATCAGTAATGGCCCAGAAAGATGCTCAGTCCAAGCTTTGTCTAAGAGACTGTGCCCTAATTAAATCTTGACCTGATTTTTACCCAGGCCCTTTCTCAGGAGCCACTGAGGGCTCTGTAGGAATCAGAAGACAAGAGGTAGGAAGACCTTAATTTTATCAACACATATAAGGTCACCAAAAACTCACTAATGAGTTCTTCAATTTATGTCTTTCCTGGATTTATACATTTTGTTTAACATTTTAATGTTTGTGAAATTGGATTCATCTTAGATTCAATGTGTGCATTTTATGTAGTAGTTTGCTTTTACCCTACAAAAGTCTGTAGTTAAACCACTGGCAGATATTTCAATCAAAGTATCTCAGAAGGCAATGTGAAACTCCAGTCTACCACTGGTAGTCAGAGGCGGCCAATTTAGCACTGTCAACTGGATGGGTAAAGGTCAGACAGAAGATGCTAGAGGCCCTCCCAGGACTGGACAGAGAAGGAAAGCTCCAATTCCCTTCAATGTAGTATCAGCGGAAACTAAGTAGTGAAACAACACTAACTTCATTCATCTGTGGTAGCTTTAGTTTACAATCACCCCCCTTTTCTTTTCTTTTTACACTAGATAATCTTTAAATAGACCTTTACTTAGGTCCAAAGATAAAACTGAAAACTAGTTTAAGTCAGCATCCTGGGTCTAAAGTAGCTGTACCACATCAGCAAAGTCACTACACCAAACCCATTATTGATAACTTAATTTTCTTTAAGGGTAAAAACAAGAGAAAGAGAATACATGCTTTCCAGGACAACTACCAGAATAAAATAAATAAAGCAATTTGTTTTATCTTTGACAAACTAATTCAAAATAATGATTGCACCTTATTATTCACATATCTACTATGTGCCAGTAACTCAAAGTATATTACATTAATCCTATATACTTTACAGAAAAAGAAACAGAAACTCAAAGAAGTTACACAGATAGAATCAGGTGTGGGATTCAAAGCCAAGTCGAGATGATTCCAAAGTCTAGCTCTTTCCGGCTCCCCAAGTTGTCTCCAGGATGCTTACTTACTATTTTACAATCATTTACCTTTAACTGAGTTTCTGTTTAGAACACATTCTTACAAGAAATCTCAAAATTTGATCTGATCCACTACTAATATACTCTTTCCCTCATTTGAGAAGCTCCTTCTTACTGTTGTTGTTATATGTAATACAGCATGAAAATCAGAATGTGTGTATATACATGGGCTTGCAGGTATGTGTAAGGGGGAAAGGGAACACATGGGGAGATGAAGAATTTTAAGTAAATTTAATATTAAAATAACATAAAAGACAGTGATATCAAATTTTTATATCTCTCACCCAAAAGAAATTGTTTAACAGTTATTTCTTTGTAAATCAATGAAATGAACTGCCTTCAATTCAGAGTTTTGGGGTTTCCACAAATATACTTGCCACAGATGATTTGTTTCATCTATGGCATAAATAAGGTATAGCTCACTTTGGTTGTACAAACTCTGAAGTTTATTTTGTATGAGAATAGCCCATTTACACATATAAAGAGAATTTTTTTTTCTAACAACAGAATCCAAATACATGATTTCAGTGCAAAGTTAAGTCTCAAAAAACATTACATCAGCCAGAATACTGAAGCAAAATGATGGCCAGGAGATGCTTCCTTCTGTTTATCTACAACAGCTTATATGCTGAAACCAACCTGAAGGTTATCTCCATTGAAAACACACAACTTTAATGGACTATGACTATGGTTCAAAGTAATCAAGAACTTCAGTGGTTGGGTGGGGTGGAGACAATTAATAGAAACTTTCAACTAGAAAGAACTAGTAAGAAGCAGTGGTCTCCCCACTAGTTAACTGTGCCATACTTTTAGACCAGAAGAGTATACAGTGAAATGTGGAATTATTAATGACCACACATAGAACCCATACTACCACGGATGCCTTACAGAAAAATAATGACTAGGAAAATCTCCAGCTACCCAATGAAAGGGAAGGGCCATCTCAAGAGTTGTGTCATTTTCCCCAACAGTATTTAGCTTCCCTGTATAGGGAAGCTGATCTAGGGTTGGGGTTTTTCTGGGGGTTTGTAGCAAAATAGTAAAAGAACCATGAAGAAATCAAGATCTATGGAGTGGAGAAGATCAAAGGTACATGTAGTAGACATTAGTTGGGAAGGCTCACCATCTCACGATTCTCCTGACACTTAGAAGAGCTGCTCAAAACCTGTCTGTGCTTTTAAGCTGAAAGAGAAACTGCATTTTCTGAGATAAAAACAGTCCGACTAGCAAATTAATATGATTCAATCTTCTACAGATGGCTCTATCTTTCCATCCATCAAGCAAATCAGATTCTCTCTTGGGAATTTGACAATTGTATGACGATATGGTCACAGCTGTGTCACCCTGATGAAAGCACTCAAGGGAGGGCTCAGAAGCTCCCAATGCTCAAGGCCCTAGATTCTTGCTCTGTGCAAAATTTAGCTGTGTAGCAATTCCTTCAAGACTGCAAACTCCACAAGAGTCCTTTCAGTTTGAGTTAGCTTCTGTTTTTGCAACCAAAGGAACCTTAACAAACATGGTGAGCCTGGGAGGTTAGATGGGTGGTTCCACTAGGCCCTTGAGTTATCCGTCCAACACCTAACTTTTTTCTTTCTGTTGTTCACAAAGTCTGAGCATGATTGCTAACTAAGCAAAATACATCAAGTAAGGAAGAAAGGTTTCTTTTTTCAGAAGACTTAAAATTGTTGCACACATACAGACTTGTTCAAGGCCACATTATGTAAACCGAGAGAGAAAATTATGTTAATACAATGTCTATCAGGATTCAAGGACTTTGGTTATTTTCAATAACTTTAATAATCACACATGTTAAATAAATTAAACTGACATAACATTTTCGCTGAAAAAAAAAAAAAACAAAAACATAACCACCAGTACTCAAACTTATCATGATCTCAATTCTCACTAAAAAGAATCACTTTTAGGGTCAACCAGCGTTTAGCTGGGCAGGTATACTGACTTCCCCCTGAAGCAATATGAGAGAGCCCAAAAAGCACAGGAAATAAGAGTCAAATGCAGCCCCATGTAAATCAGATGGTAAACCTATAACTGGGGGCCAGCTAGGACAATGGAGAGGATTTTTCAAATGTAAAAGCATATCTATCACATTTTCTGAGCCAATAGAAGGGACTTACTTCACCTTTTCCATGATATGTGTTTAATGCTTAGTGATGCCACCTTTTGTCTGAAGCAATGTGGCTCTCACTGCTTCAAATGGCTCAGAGAACTGATACTTTCCACCTTACTCCAACCTAATCACTATTAAAGATATATTAAAACACGTGGTAAGACTTTTATATATATTCACACAATTCTATATATTGGACAACATCAAAACAACAAATAATGCTATTGGGACAATTAGCCAACAATTTGACAAATAGTAAGACAGGTTCTATGTAAAAACTATTACTCGAGTGCCTGGGTGGCTCAGCAGTTGAGCGTCTGCCTTTGGCTCAGGTCATGAACCCAGAGTCCTGGGATCGAGTCCCACATCAAGCTCCCTGTAGGGAGCCTACTTCTCCCTCTACCTATGTATCTGCCTCTTTCTCTGTGCATCTCTTATGAAAAAATAAAGCATTGCTTGGTAGATTAGAAATATAAATACCAAGAATAAAAATATAAACCTAAAGAAGGCAATATAGCTATTTTTATAATCTAAGAGTAACTCCAAGTAGGACACCAAATGCAGAAATCAAAAAAGAAACAGACTGATCGATTTTACAATAAAACAAAAATGTCTTTGGAAATAAACAAAAATGACTGTCAAAATACAAATGAAAATCTTACTTAAAAACAATAAAAATGATGAATACACCAAATAAGAATGAACACTGAAGGCAATTAATCTGGAGACCAATATGTATATCAAAACCTTAAAAATGGGGTTACTTTTTGAGCCATCAAATTCTATTGTTAATAATACTACCCTACAAAAACCAATCTTCTTATCAAGTATATTCACTTGATACCATGGTTAGTAATAGTCAAAAACCTGAAAGAAACAAACCACCAATATAAGCATGTTAAATTATAATTCACCCCATCCATTCAAAGAGGTGATTTACTGCCATTAAAAAACAGAAAGCGGGGCAGCCCCGGTGGCGCAGCGGTTTAGCACTGCCTGCAGCCCGGGGTGTGATTCTGGAGACCCAGGATCGAGTCCCACATTGGGCTTCCTGCAGGGAGCCTGCTTCTCCCTCTGCCTGTGTCTCTGCCTCTCTCTTTGCTCTCTCTGAATGAATAAATAAATAAATCTTTAAAAAAAATAAAAATAAAAAACAGAAAGAGATCCACATTCACTGACATGAAAAGAGAGTTACCATGTACTAGTATGCTGGGAGGAGGGAAAAAAAATCACAAAACAGCAGAAATAATATGCACAACAATGTATACTGACTATCAAAGTATGTTCTTCCTGGGCACAAAAGCAGACAATATTTCCACCTCTTATCCTTACTCCTAACACGCACACTTTGGTGTGCCTTGTGATGATGGTCTCTGCAACAGTACATAGGCAGGGGTACAACTTTGGAGCTACATGTTGAAGATGTCAGACACAACCCTGGCTCAAGTTCCTGAAAGAATGCAAGGAGTGGTAAGAGGCCCGCACCCAAATCCCAACCTGAACATCGACCCTGGACTATTGTGTGTGAATGAAAAATAAACTCTATTGTGTTTGTGCCATTATATTTGGGGCCTGTATTCACAGTAGCTTGGCCTATTATAGAGAAGAAAACCAGCAGTTTCCCTTCTGAAATGAATCTATATGCACACATATTTTTAAAGGTCTGGAAAGACATGTATCCAAACTTATCTTTATGATATTCAACTGATATTTAATCTTACTGTTGCATGCAGCTGTCAACTATTCTTGTTGCTATACAGTATTTCATTAGATGAACATGTCACAACTTATCTACCTACTACTGATGGGCACTTGGGTACTTACTAGTTTTTTGCTATTATTTATTATACACACATCTCATGAATGGTCTTGTAGACGTCTTTTGGTGAATATATATTCAAATTCCTGTTGAGTATTTACTTAAGAGGGGAACTGAGTCATAGGATATGCACGTGTTCAGTCTTAGTAAATACTAACAAACAGTATTACAAAGTGATGGCACTAATTTGCACTCCTACCAGCAGTACAGGAGAGTTCTAGCTGCTGTATATACTCATCAACACTTTGTATCTTTTCATTGTCCTCATTATGGTGGTAGTCTCATACACTTTTAATTATTCTCAACATAAAACACCTTATTACCTAAAATTAAAGAAGTTTAAATACAGTATACATCTATGGAACAATGCGATTTCAAAACTATACGTAAAATGTGTTCTTAATGATTTATGATGTCTAGAAAACACTAAAAGAAAATGGGTTGCCACTCTGTAAAATCAATTAGTTACAGACATTTGAAACTTGACCTTCCTCGACTTTTTTTTTTTTTTTAAAGATTTTATTTATTTATTCATGAGATACACAGAGAGAGGGAGGTAGAGGCAGAGACACAGGCAGAGGGAGAAGCAGGCTCCATGCAGGGAGCCTGACACGGGACTCGATCCCGGGTCTCCAGGATCACACCCTGGACCAAAGGCGGCGCTAAACCGCTGAGCCACCCGGGCCACCTGACCTTCCTCGACTTAAAACATTGCAGGGGCTCTGAAGTCAGAGTGCTTGGGCTGGGGTCCTGCTTCCCTGACATATGCAGTCTGACCTTTGAGAGGGCTCTAACCTCTCTAACCTGCCACATATGACCTTTGACTTAGAGGAATGGTTTTAAGAGCTTGGATACTGGAAGTAAACTATCTGAGTTCATACCCTGCTCTACAATTTCATAATCTCTCTGGGCTTTATCCTCATCTCTAAGAAGAGAACATAGAAGTTCCAACAGCTCATGAGACTGAATGAGAAATAAATGGATGGATACATGCAGAACACCCAGAACAGTGCCTGATACGTATGTATTTGCTACTATCACTGTTGCTGCTGCTACGGTCACCACCACCACGACCACAAGTTTCATATCTAATAGACAAAAAATAAGAAACCAATCAAATTATGGTAAGTTGGACCTCAATTCATGCCAGCTTATTCTCTGAGACTAACAGTTGATTATCTGAGACAAAACAGCCACAGAGCTAGAGTAGCAAGTAACCTTCACTTTCACTTACTTCCAGGTAGACTCAGGGGCCTTTGCAAGACAAACAGAGAGACAAGCTTCCACAATGAAAATTCCAAATACAAAGCACAAAGATGGTGAAACACAGGTATCATTTTATAACTTAGAATTCATTAAAATGACATTAAGCAATAGCTTAATGGGTTTTTCTACACTCATGCAAGCCTCTCTAATCTCTTCTCACAGGATGAGCTTTTTGAGACAGAAATGGGATCTTAGAACCCTTCTGCTCTGAGGATAAACAAAAAGGTCTTGAACATGGCCTTCGTGGTACTCCTTGGAATGATCCTGTAACCTACTTTTCCCACCTCTGCTTTAGACTTCTGTCTATACACTCCAGATACACAGGCTTTCCTTAAGTTCTACAAACCTACCATGCTTCCTCTCTCCATGTGGCTTTTTCGCAACTATTTCCTATGCCTGCAATGACCTACCTGCCTTTCCCTCTCTGCCTGGGTAATTTCCATTTACCCTGTAGATATCGATTCAGTCAACTCCCCACAGACAACTCTTATGACACTGCATCTCTCTTCACTAAGTTTATCACTAAGCTTTACAGTGATTTGTGGGACAACTGATTTAAGTACTGTCTCCCTCATTAAAATGAAGACTCCATGAGGACATCTGTGTTTGCTCAACCACAGCAACCTCAGTGAAGGACACACTACCTAGTGCAAAGTACAAGCCGAATAAACATCTCTTGGTTGACGGAATGAATAAAATGAATGGAAGAAATGAAATAAAAAAACTGGAATAACACAGGTCAAACCAATAGAGAAAAGATAGGATTTCAAAACCTGAAAAGTGTCAGCAAACTAAGAACCACAAAAAAATTATCTCAGCATCAAGACTCAATGTGTCCAGTAGACATGTTTCCAAAGCAAAATAGGCCTTGCTGAATCTTATGTAAGCATGAAGCCAACACCAAAATCAAAACTACTTTCTGCAGTTTCCTAAATCAAATAAGGTATTGCATCTGTTACCACTTTTATCCATTTATCCATTTCATAAGTGAGCTACATTCAGTTCATCCCTTTTGAAAGACACATTCTTTTTTAGCTCTCCTTGGTTCCCAGAAGAATCTGAGATCAAATTATTGTTTCAGGGTTACCCTGAAGAATGCTTTCATCACTGATCTATATGCAAAGTATGGACTGCAAAATGGGAAACAATCCTAAACAGATATAACAATTGGGTGACCAATGAAGTGGGAAAGGTAGTGTTGGTGTGTGAATAGTACCATCTTATTAATGAATACAAAGTAGGTATTATTTGCCTGTATGAATATATGCTAGCAACTTCTTTTACTGTTTATTTTTTGGTAACGGAAAGATAATATACAGAAGAGAAATTTTAAATCCAATGGCTTATTTGATAAATGTTAATTTCATTTAAACACAGTATAAGGTGGACCATATATTAACAGACAAGAATCACAAAAGGTGACAAATCAAAGGGCAATGGCCCACAAAATTAGAGAAAACTAAAATTATGTTGTTGTGGTCACTACTACTCTCAAAAAGAAGCAAAGAAAGAAAAGTGAAATACATAGGTGCTTTTTTTTTTTTTTTTTTTTACACAGGTGCTTTTTAAGAAAACATTTAGTTTATCATTATTTATATTCATAATAGCTATCAACATGGAAGCCTGATACTATTAAAATCACAGAGGCTACAGAAATCATGATCTGGAACTTCTCCTGGACAGCTGACAGCCTTTGTATAGGCAAAGAGTGTCAAGCTCCTGGATCACAGCCACTACTCAGCTGAGGTATAAAAGGACAAATGTGGGAGGTGGCAAACCATTTTAGGGGTGATAATAATGCATGAAAGTAGAGTACAAACACAAGGATCCTACCCAGGAAAAGATAGCCAAGACACTGAAATGAAAAAGAGGCAAAAGCAGAGACAATGACATAACACTGATCTTTTGTCATTTGGGAATAAAACATTAGGTACAAGACATTTAGTACCATGATGTGTTTGTGTAACTGCAATAGGTTTCAGTGAGGTCAATAACACAAGGAGTAAACTAGATAAAATTAAGTTCGTTGTTAAATTTAGGTTAAACTTTCTTCAACCCTGCTCTAATTTGGGAATTTTTTTCCTTTTATGTTTTAGCATTAGAAAAGAACTGTTACTAAAAAAAAAAAAAAAAAAAAAAAAAAAAGAAAGAAAAAAAAAGAAAGAAAAGAACTGTTACTATTTTTTTTTTTTTGAGCCCACACATACTTTATTTTAGAAAAAAGAACATTAGGAGAGATTGTATAGTGTTGCATTGAGAATAAGGACTTTGGAACCAGACCCCAACTCTATCACATTTGTGTGACCTTCAGGCAAGTCACTGATCTCTTTGTGTCTCAGTTTCCTTCTATAAATTGTCAAAAACAATCATATCTACTTCATAATTACAAGGATTAAGTGAATTAATATAATTTATAAAAGTGTAAAGACCTAAAGCATGGTATGCCTTACATACGTATGTTAAGTAACTATTTTAATTAGGTTAAGTAGTCTTCTAAAATCCTGTGTCTTAAAATACACGAAAGAGTTTGTTTTTATCCCCATTTGACAGTTGAGGAAACAGATTCAGAGGTTCAATGACTTGCCCAAAGAAATAGCTAATCACGTTAAAGCTGCAACTGAAATCCAAGTCTTTCTGATCCCAAAATTTGCCTTTAAAAAACAAAATTTTTATTAAAAAAAATTCAATTATTAACATATAATGTATTACTGGTTTCAGAGGTAGAAGTCAGTGATTCATCAATCTTATACAATAATACCCTGTGCTGATTACATCACACACTCTCCTTAAGGACATTAAGGATATCACTCAGTTACTCTGTCCCCGCAACCCATTCCCCTCCAGTGACCCTCTGTTTGCTATGATTAAGAGGGTCTTATGGTTTGTCTCCCTCTCCAAAGTCTGTCTTCTTAATCACAAAGTATCTTGTTTCTAAAAATAGCCTTCTTATCTACTGAGTTCAGTGGTCCTTAAATACTCAGCTTAGACATACGAAGAGTTTAAAAAGCTAGATCATCTTAATAAAAACTAGGTTTCCGGACACCTGGGTGGCTCAGCAGTTGAGCATCTGCCTTCAGCTCAGGGCGTGATCCTGGAGTCCAGGGATAGAGTCCCATGCTGGGCTCCTTGCATGGAGCCTGCTTCTCCTGTCTCTGCCTCTCTCTCTCTCTCTCTCTCTTCTCTCTGCCTCTCTCTGTGTCTCTCATGAATAAGTAAGTAAAATCTTTAAAAACAAAAAACTAGGTTTCTAAATAGTAGGTATCATAGAGCTTCTGATATGCACATAGTAGTTTCATATCCCATAAGTACTTCCAAAATCAAATTCACCAACTGAAAAAACAAAAAAAATCACTGCACTAACAAATATAACACTAAGTTGGAAATGCTGGGTACCAAAATTTCAGAATACTATTTCTGAAAAGGGTAGAAAGGAATTCTTTTATTTACTTACTTTTTAATTTTACTGGGGGAAGGAGAGATGCTGAGACTTGGAACATAAGACATGTGTCCATATGTGATAAATTTCAAATCCCCAGATGCCTGTGGAACCTCTAGGCTCACTTCTCCTTATAAAAAGCCAGAGCTGTTGCACCCTCATTTGCTTCAAGATCATGCAAAAGCCTCACCCTGCACAACAGAAAGATAAGCAGGGCCCCCTAACTGGTTTCCTCTAAGTAACTGAGGAGGAGTCCTTTTGTCCTGGCCAGATACTTATTTAGCTGGTGTCAATATAAAGCAACAAGTTGAGAGTTAAAAATTAATAATATTTGAATCACATTTATATGTTCAAACGGACCACTTGTAAAAGTGAAATGTGCAAGTAATTAAAATGGGGACATTAAATGTAATTCCCAATATTCGATTCCTTTTTAAAGTAAGTAAGGAAGAGACAGCAAGAACAATGCAAAAGACAATAAGCCTCTGGTATCCAGAGCATGAAAAATCTCTGGTATTTTGGTGAACAATGGGGCAGCCAGGGTTGGATTTACACTAGATCATCCTGGTTACCCACTTGTTCAGGATGAAATCAAGTTTCTTAGTTACATCTAATTTTCTAGTCTGTAAACTCACCTAACACATGCATGTACCAAAGTTGTATTTTTCCTAGGATTCTATCAGAGTACTTCCAAAAAGCTAACCTTCAACAAATCTTTGCTATTGAAAAGTTACTTAATCTTCCAAACTTCTAAATATTTTACAAATTGAAACCACAGTTAAATAATGGCACTTGGGACAATACTAATTACTTTGCCTTTTATGAACCCTTTTTAAAATGGCTCACAGTGTAACTGTGATATAACTTCACTTCCTAAAGTGGCTTGAATAGTAAAGTGTCTGAAGAAGAGTTTAACCAAAACACACAAAAGTTTTAGAAAATAAAAGACATTACAAGCCACTATGTAGAGCTTCCCCAAAGTGGATCCTGCAGAGAATCTGCCCAGTCTTGGTTATAACACAGGCTAAACAGGTATTACAGGTTTCTGGTTTGAACTCTTTTCTATACTCTATACGTCAGACCTCATCTCTGAATATCAAAGATTCTATCGCTAGCAATTTAACACTGATTAAGGATGTGGGTGAATTAAAACACTGTCCAAAGATCTAGAAAAATGATGTCTAGGTTGCTAACAATAAAAGGTTCTTATCCAGAATAAATTTTTCTGATCCAAGATTTACTCTAGATATTGAAAGGAAACTAGAGTTTTATAAAAAAAAAGAAATGGAGCGGGGAATCCCTGGCTGGCTCAGTGGTTTGGCGCCTGCCTTTGGCCCAGGGCGCAATCCTGGAGTCCTGGGATCGAGTCCCGTGTCAGGCTCCTGGGATTGAGTCCCACATCGGGCTCCCGGCATGGAGCCTGCTTCTCCCTCTGCCTGTGTTTCTGCCTCTCTCTCTCTCTCTCTGGCTATCATGAATAAATAAATAAAATCTTTAAAAAAAAAAAAAAAGAAAGAAAGAAGTGGAGCACTCATATCCTCAGTTTCTAATTAAAACCACCACCGTTTGCAGAGCATCAGGCATGGGCCATAATGCATGCATGTAACTTTGACTTAAATGTAGGTCAGATACAGTGTAAGTTTCTTATAAAGCAACTAACATGATACTAAATAAGAAAACCAAACCTTACATGATACTTCTTAGAAGATCTGCAACCCATCCATCTGTGGGAACATCATCTTCACCCCGTCAAGAGAAGAATTTTCAGCAATTCCAAAATTGTCTTCAGGAAGCACAGAACAAGGTGATATGAGTTGCAGTTTTTTTTTTGTTGTTGTTGTTGTTTTTTTGGGGGGGAGTGTTTGTATGGGGGATGGTTGGTTGTTATTTTTGAGGAGAAAAATAAAGGGGAAAATTGGGAGAAGGGGTCACAGTAGAGTGACAGGAGAACGTGTTTATTTGGGAATACTTCAATTTATGTCACCCACAGGTAAAAACAGAAAAATGGGTTTAAATGGTGGAGAGAAAGATGGCTGGAGATAAAAACTTAGGAGTTATCACTAGTGGCTGAAGATTAACATGAAAAAACAAGATCACTCAGGGAAAGTGACTGTGTCAAGAAGACATATGAAGGATGTGAGCAACAGAGGCTACCAGTATTTATGCTTGAAAATGTACCTTCTCAGCAGACTGAGAAGTTGTACTTGAGAATCCTAGAGATGGTAATAAAACCTACTGAGCTAGGTAAATCAGGGGATTTTAGATAGTGGGAAGTGGCATCAAGGAAGAAAGACAGCATAATAGCCACAATGCAAAGGCACCAATGAATCTGGCTACTGAAAATAATGAGAGAAGAGAAGGAAGAAATATCAAGAATAGGACGAAGATAAGTGATGCCTTTTCAGAAAGGTGGAGGCTTGAAAAAAAAAAAGTTTTCTCATGTGAAGAAATGAAACAAAAGGTAAAAAAGATGTTTAAGCAACATCTTAAAGCAACTTTGGGGTGGTTGGGGGATCAACAGCAGAGGTGTAAGAAGAGTTTCTTTCAGATGAAAAGAACAGTCACTCCTTTAAAACAGGGAGAATGGAAGTAAAGTCAGGATAAACTTATATCTCAGGGGGCACCTAGGTGGCTCAGTGATTGAGCATCTGCCTTCCACTCAGGTCGTAATGCTGGGGTCCTGGGATCGAGTCCTGCATCGGGCTCCCCATAGGAAGCCTGCTTCTCCCTCTGCCTATGTCTCTGCCCCCCTCTCTCTCTGTCTCTCATGAATAAATAAATAAAATCTTTAAAAACTCAAAACTGTATCTTGCTTTGGGTGATGGAAGAAAAAAGTTGGAAAAAGAAAGTTCTTAACAGGGAGCCTCACTTTATTCTCTCGAGAGTGGGAACAGGATTGGTTGGCTAACCTCTGCAGAGGTGATTAGTGACCTTAAGGGTCACTGGGTATACTAAGAACTCAGATGAGACTTGAAAAACTGGAAATCTGTAAAGGCCCCAAATGGCAGAGTTATTTTATTTTTCCCAAGAGGGCAGAATAGAACAGTTAAGTGGGTAGCCCACAATGAATACATTTAGAATAGAAAACATAAACAAGAAGTCAACCACAGTTTTCCAGGACACCGAAACTCAACTAGCAAAAACCAGCAGAGATAACATTTAGAAGCACAGAGCCTCTACCTCAGACAGTAGAGTAGAAAGATCAAATTCAAATTCTGGGTCCTGGTTAACTAGCTATGATATTGGTCATGCTACTTTTTTATGTCTTCATTTTCTCACCTGTTCACAAAGGGGTGGGGGCGGTGTGAAGTGTTAATACCTAGCTTTATAAAGTTATTCTGGGTACTAAAGAAGGTAATATATGAAAAGATCCAGCACTGCTTCTGACACTTCATAGGCACTAAATAAATATTAGAGTTCTTTCCTTTCCTGCACAAAATGAAGACATTAGACCAGATTAGAGTCCCAACCCACTGTACAACTATATCTTAGATTTAGTTGTGTTGGTCACACTACACTCTTTGAATTTTGTGAGTTACTTTTCATCACCAACACCAAAACTAATAACGATACCATCTTATATTAGTAAGGTGCTCGGCAGTTTAAAAGTGTTTACTTTCAATTATCTCATTCATTTCTCCTGACAACAACTCTCTGAGGTACACAGAATAGTTAACTGGCATCGATTTGTGTAGAGGAAAGTTGAGAGACAGGGAAATGAAATGATCTGTCCCTAGGTCAGTCTAATGTTCATTTAGTTATCTTTGTTTTGTAAAGTTGCTGACATTCATTAAAAACAAAAACAACCTGTTCCTGTATACAAAATAAGCTCCCTTTTTTTTTTTATAAAACTCACTCACTGCTGATTTCATTTACATCTTATTTTGCATTGTGCTTTAATTTGCCAATCATTTCACATGTCTTTCTAAAAAGGCACAAGTTAAATGCCACCCATAAGTAAGAGAAATATCTAAAATCAAATATAGTATGTAAAAGTACTAGATCAGTGTCTGCTATGGCCTGCATGTCTAAGATTTCCCTACATTCTATTTGTACAGGTATAATTTATTTCATTACAGAGGGACTATAATTTTTAAATGAAGACAGTCTCTAATCTGCTTTGTTCTCGCTAAACAAAAGTATCCCAAGGAATAGGAGGGAATACAGGGACCTGGGGATGGAACTCAGAAAATGCATTAAGTTAGACGGGAAAGATATTACTCTCTATCTTCAATGACCTCTCGCGGAAACTTAGCCTTTTCTTCAATTATAAATGCAGACAAGTCACACATCAGGAACACTTCACATTTTTATCATCAGTAGAATTCAGATATTTTGTGTCATAGTATAGTCACTGCAGATATCCTGAAATATCATTTACACATCAACACTTCAAAAAACTTAGACTCACTTCTAGACTTTATATGATAATAAAGAAGCAGATATTATAGTATCAAAAATTTGTTTTAAAATTATCATCTATTTCAATTTAATTGGTTGCTTTGCAATCACAAACATGTATGTGTGTGTATATATAACATAAATAAAAAAGGTTAAGAACTGCTTCAAAGGACGATTAAGACTGCAAAAATTCCCTCCTGGTGCTCTCCTTCAAAGAGATTTCCTCCTTATTTCCTCTTTCCCAGTTCAACCTTCCTTATCCACCTCTTCCACCCTGCCTGGCTTCAAGTACAAGGAACCTAGAAAGAGAGAGAGGTTTGCAAAGAGTACAACAGCTAAATGTATGGCTAATTCTGTATCCCTTTTCTTCTCCTCCTCAAATACAGGCACAATAATGTTTATATTTATAGCCCCTAAATTCATTTTCTTTCCCAAACTCTGAAATGCCCTTTGTTGCTCTTTGCTCCCTAAATCCTAACACCCAACATTGGTGCTAAGATGTCTAGGATAGTCGGTGCCCCTATGAAATAGCTTTTGAATATTCAAAAACGTATAACCTTTATGGCTATAAAACTGATGGAACATGATCTATCAAAAAAAGAGAAAACAGCCTGGATGGGGAGGGGGGGTGACTGCAGAAGGGAAGTGACTATAGAAAGTTTTCATTTCTCATCTTCCTAGCAATTGGAAGGAAAGAAGGAATGAATAAGGAAAACACGTACACATACATTCACACCCGTAGAATCCACCACATGGCCTGTGAAATTGCTTTTGGGAAAGCGGAAGAAAGAAGTGAGACTGTGTCCCTACTGGAAGTGGGCCAGGAAGAAAAGATGCACTGGCTAAGTTGAGAGAACAGTGAAAAGGAGACATGTTAGTTCTTAGTAGTAGAAGAGTCAGCCAAGCCCTGAGGTCAAGACTAAGAGGTATCCATCGAAGAAGCTCAGATTTGTTCACATTTATATAGGTCTTCTCCCCAGCTTCCACATACACAGAACAAAATTTCCACTAGAGGTGCCACAGAAAGCCACAGGAGGTATCTGCAGAAGTTAAGAAGAGAAGTCTCCATCACATTTGCTTAAGAAGTAAAAGGGAGGGGATCCCTGGGTGGTGCAGCGGTTTGGCGCCTGCCGTTGGCCCAGGGCGCGATCCTGGAGACCCGGGAGGTGCATGGAGCCTGCTTCTCCCTCTGCCTGTGTCTCTGCCTCTCTCTCTCTCTCTCTCTCTCTGTTACTATCATAAATAAATAAATAAATAAATAAATAAATTAATTAAATAAAATATTCGTGAAAAAAGTTTAAAAAAAATAGAAGTAAAAGGGAAAGCAAACAAGAATCTTTACAAGATTATAATAGAGGGATGTATCTGTCCAAAGTATTGCAAATAAATTACAGTTTTCTAATACTATCGGTACAATACATCATGAGTTGGCTAGTTTGAGGAAAGATTTACTTCCACAATATTGTTTCTATGGGAAAACGTACTACAAGTTCTAAACAACTGATTTATATAAAGTCTGAGTGCAACTCATGACTAAGAACTAGTGTTATTAATTATCCTCCAAAGTACCAGATAAATGACAAATACAACAGAAAATGAAAAAGTAAAAGTTTAAGAAATGATGAAAACATTGAGACAGTGGTAAATATCTTTAAAAAAAAATACTTGATATTTGACACAAATTTTAGTTATTTCAATTAATTAAATGTTTAATTTATTTAAATTATTTAAAATTTTAAATTATTAAACCTAGGATACACACAGCCTAAGTCAAGCTTGAATTCAGTGTATTAACAAATTTTTAAAAACACACAAATGAGTTATTTTTATATTCTACTTCCTTATAAAAACATTTTTCAATGAAATGCTCTTTTCCTTTTTCATAAACAAAGCACATTCTCACTGAACCAGAAGATCAATACAAGGAATAGTATCTACATGACATAATAAAATGTTATTCTTTTAAAAGACAAAGCAAAAATTGTATAGTTATAAGACATAGAAAAATAAAGCTAGAATTTTCTTGCCTCTGATTGATCAGTAAAATCAGCTTAGAAAAAACATTTTTATTCTATCAATTAATGTTCAAATAAGAATATTTAAAGCTCAAGTTAATGTAGTAATATCCTACTGCTCCTTTAAATACTAGGATAAAATGACACATCAAGACTATAAACACTTGAAGAAAATGAAAAAGGGCTATTGCATTTTTCCAAGGTAATTGTGAATGCTGACCCTTCTATACTTACTAAATTGAAACTCGTCTAATTATACTAATTTTTACTTCCCCTATAATTTCAAGTATTATTTCATCATAACCTTGCTAATGTAATACCTGGAATGAATTTCTCTCTTAATTTGTTCATAAGGTCCACATTCTTACAAGATGATATATTCAAGTGCTTTGTTCTTTAGCTAAAGTCACAAAGCAATCTGACAAGGAAGATATTAATATCCTAAAACTGAATGGCTGGACTAGAAAGTGGAGAAAGACTTCCTTTTAATTTTGGTGCCTTTAAATATTAAAACATTACAGAAAAAAAAAAGTGTCTTCAAGGAAATAAGTTCAAGGGATGAATTATATCCTGCAATTTCAGGATTAAGAAAAATCAATTTTACCCATAAATAACCGGTTTTCTTTGTCCACTTGCCTCAACAGAAAACATTTCCCCTAGAAATGTTCAGTATAATACTCTTATATGGAAGAAGGGTTAAAATTAAGTATAAACCCATTTCCTATGAAAGAATAATGCAGGGGCACCTGGGTGGCTCAGTGGTTCAGAGTCTACCTTCTGCTCAAGTTGTGACTCCAGAGTCCTGGGATCGAGTCTTACATCAGGTTCCCCTGGAGGGACCCTGCTTCTCCCTCTGCTATGTCTGCTTCTCTCTGTGTCTCTCATGAATAAATAAATAAAAATCTTTTAAAAAAAATGCAGTAAACTAGGGTAACCATTTTATTTATTTATTTTTAAGATTTTACTTATTTATTCATGAAAGACACAGAGAGAGAGAGACAGGCAGAGACACAGGCAGAGGGAGAAGCAGGCTCCATGCAAGGAGCCTGATGTGGGACTTGATCCCAGGTCTTCAGGACCACACCCTGGGCTGCAGGCGGCACTAAACTGCTGCGCCACCAGGGCTGCCCTAGGGTAACCATTTTAAAATCACCTAACAAAATGCCAACAGAAAGAAATAGCAGAGCTTGCCTAACACATAGTGGGAACTTGGTAATTTGTTGAGTAAAGGAATTTAATGTTGAGAACTTTCCAGTAGGAATAAAATGAAAGCTAGAATTGCAACTCTAAGTTCTGTAGTAAGGAAAAATATTAAACTAAGGCAAATGTATAATAATTCCATTTTATATTAAAATAAACTTGTATTTCAACATAAATACAAAGCAATTGCTAAAGCAATAAACCTAATTGTGAACTTCCTTCATTTCCCCCAAAACGATTGCATCACAATACAATTGCTTTTCAGAAGTTAAATGATTTCTGATTCACATTAGATGACTAATAATTTTTTTTTGGCCATTCACTTAAATGAGTGTGTGCAAATCTATATTATGGGAACAAAGTAAGACTACTTTATGGCTCCAGAAAAATCTACTCATTCTGTTTTGAAAACGGGTATCTAATTTGAATAATTGAGATTATACTTCTTTCCTTTGCCCTGAAGGAAAGAACATTCTCTGTTCCATTTTGAAGCTGGCACCCACATACTCCATCTTGGTTAATTTCCAAAAGCACATATGTTATAGTAAATCCTCTTATTTCAATGCCAAAAAGTTTTTGCTCCTAGAAATTGTTTTACTGGCATATTCTCAACATATCACTATCTCAATACCTGCTAATCCTGGAAAAGCAAAAGTAGTCAGCACACTTTAGAAAGTAAAGGCTCCATTTTAAATCTATAGAAGGCTGAACTGCTACTTTGAGCCAAGATCCTATCTGCAAAATCTGAGAGTTTAAAATAGTAGTAGTTCTCAATCTTTGGTGCACATGAGTGAGATGGGGTACTGACAATATGTTTTAATAGGTAGCTAACTATTAAACCTATTAGCTTTCAATACATAAAAGATTTCCTTACAAATGAAGTAACACTTTGGTCTTCAGAAAGACACAAAAACATATTTTAGTCAAATCAGATGCAAGTTTTCTGACATTCGCTTAAGCATTTTTTCCAGTAGAAACAAAACAAAAAGAAAAAACAGTAATTGATTCAAAATGAGTTGTGAGAGAATCTGCTTCTCCTTGAAAAATATAGGGATACAGCTCAAGAGTAAAGGAAAATATTGCATAAAAATACTTTCAGTTATCCTACTCTTTTTTGTTAGGGAATGTTCTGAACATTTCTAATATAAAACATTAACATATTCATGCTAAGAAAGGACATGAACTTCTAAAAACTTAAATAGTTGTGTTTTTTTTTTGAAGAGTATTTATTCACAAGAGACACAGAGAGAGGCAGACATAGGCAGAGGGAGCAGCAGACTCCCTCTGGGGAGCCTGATTAAGACTAGATCCCAGAGCCCTGGGATCATGATCTGAGCTAAAGGCAGAGGCTCAACCACTGAGTTACCCAGGTGTTCCTAAAAACTTAAATAGTTAAAAAAAGAACCCAAAAGTCCTGACTGCCAGACTTTTCATAAGGCTATGGTTTCTACAATAAATCCTTTGATTTAAAAGAAAACAAAAGCCTTACTGCTTTCTTCCATAAGGTGATGAACTATTATTAATACTATTACTATCAGTTTTAATATTTTAGTATTTGAGCAGAAAAAAATTACTTCTTAGAATATTGAGATTATAAAGCTTTGATGTCCTCTGTCCCCCATCAAGTTAAAGTTCAATTTAAGACACTTTATTATTATAAAGTATCAAGTTTAAAATTCACACTCCTTGACCCAGCAATGCTACAACTATGAACTTAAAAAAAATCTTTTAAAGAATATATGTTCAAGGATGTTTTCTATAGAATTAAATTATTTTAATAAAAAGGATTAGAAAAATCAACCACTGAAAATAGGGAACTAATGGAATATATTATGATATAACTACACAATACTGTGTAGTCATTATAATAAACTGTCACTAGAAGTTGGAGGAAAAAGGTGGTGAAGAGGTAAGGAAGAGAGACAAGGAACTTTCCAATCCTCTTACAGCATTTATATTTTTTTAAAGGGCAGGTAGATTATGGCCACAACTATATGAAACTGCAGGTAAATCTATTTCAAAAAATATTTTAATGTTATGGATATACCATTGCTTCAACTGAAAAAGATATGGCAATTTTTCTCAGCCTAAATGCCCAGTTTACTTCTTTTGAAATCCAGATCTTAAGTAAAGGAATAAAGAAGAAAACTGAATACACAGCTGTTTGCTTCTAGGAATACACACAGGCGGAAATAAACAGAGGGAGGCTAATGTCTGTGAGATTGGGCTAACTACTTCATTCCCAGCTGTGTTTTAATTTGTATTACTAAACAGTAACAAACCCTTTTTATGATCTTCAGAGGCTGAGCATTTCCATTTGTGCCCAGCAAAAGTTAAAGGCACACTAGAAAACACTTGGAATGTTAGATTTAGTAATTTACTGTCTGGTTTGTGTTCTAAGTTGTACAACATCAGTTGAATTATTCAGTTGTTAATTCTAATTTAATGCCATTTAAAATCAGAGATGTCTATCTACTTACAAGTGGCTTAAAATATAGGAAAGATGGACAAGTTAAAAACCATACCTGATTTTGCTGTGGCAAGATAATCAGGTCTATTAAGCAAGCTGGTATAGACTACAGTCAGTTTATGCCAATGGGTCATAACTGCAAACAGTCCTCCTTACCCTTCAAAAACCACACAAGATCTCTACCACACCCGTAGGAACCAAGGAGGCAGGGCTACGTTCAGATGGAGGTGAGGCAATACTTTGGCCAGTGAATGTCTTATTATAGCTACTTTACATTCTAGTTTGAAATTTTTTTTTTCTCTTCTAAATAGGGAGCTGTAAAGTCAATGGAAGCCCAGAACCTATAAGAAGGGTGTTGGCATTCGAAAATGTACTAAAACAGATATTCCTCAAACTATCAATTTTTAAAGCCATCAGCATGACTACCTTTACACAACAGAACACTGGCTGTAATAAAATACATGAATTTCCAGACTAATTTCATGGAATTACTTTTTTTAAAATGTCATTATCAACTTGATGGTAGGTTTATGGCAATAGCTGTATTAGTTGAAACGGGTGGAAGTGTTGTTTTGTTTTCTTTTAAAGCTGGTCATAACAAATACAAAATATTGGTTACATAAAAGGATTAATTCCATAGTTGAGTACCACTCCAATCTTCTATTGCCTCTTTTCTGAATCGGTGAATTTTAAATAATCTGATCCTCTATTTATACCACAGATGAAAAGTTTACCAGAAAGTTAAACTGCTATGAGATCTTTTTGGGTAGGATACACACCCACAACTGCAACCTACCCCAAGTTTGAATCCCAGCTCTGCCAGTTCTCTAAGGCTTAAGTTCCTCATTTGTAAAGAGATGAAATGCTTACATAGTGACAGGTACATAAAATGCTCAACAACTGGTGGGAGGGTCCATATGGTGTATGCAATAAATGACATAACGCATATAAAATACTGAGCAGAGTGCCTGGAACATACTTCAGTGTTCCACAAACAGCAGATATTGCATAAAACAGGCAGATAAAAACTTGATATACTTAAAATAACAGGTACAAATGCAAGCAGTTTCTAATTCAAATAACTGTTTTCTCAAAATCTTAAGAAAATAAAAAACAAAAGCCCTACTAATTATTAGCATGCAGTTTGTCATCCTAGTATCTAGCATTGTATCTTAGCAAACAGTAGGTATTAGGATAAATGTTATCACATTATTCGTGACTATCAAAAATCAATTATGAAGTTCCAAGAATAACCAGTTTGTAGACCTTGCCTTTTTCATATTTGCATCCCACCACCTGACAGATTATGTAACATAAAAAATTCAGTTAATTCCATCTTTTCCTATTCAATTAAAAATTATGCAAAATTTTCAAACTTTTGATTTGTAATTTTAAACTCAATGCAAAGGGTTTTGTGTTTGGACTATAACATATGTGAGGGTAAGGGTCAGATCTGTCTGGTTCACTACTATATTCCCAATAGTCAACATTTATCAGGGGCTCAAATGTTTGAATAAATGCACGAATTTTTTCATGTCCTATAGAAACAGGGAAACGAAACCATAATTGCTAAGCAGAGTTCATACCAAATGTATGAGAAGACTATAATGAAAAAAAATACTGTTGGGAAGTACTTTAATAAAAAGTCTTGGCATGGTATATATCAATTATATCTCAATAAAGCAAGAAAAAAGAAAAAGACAAGTCCTGGAAATGACAAGTAGAATAAGCTGATCATTACACTAAGGGACCAACAGCAAGAGTGTTATCATTCTGGATGCCAGAAACATTTACTCTAAATGGAATATCGAATTTTTCTGTGCTTTCTTACTGAAACTAAAACATAAAAATTCAGTGTCATATATAGTCACTACTAAACCTGAGAAACTCTCCACAACCAACTTTCTAAAGGAAAAGGCCAACTTTCTACACTGCTCTACAAAAAATCTCCAATTACTTCCTCTTCTGTTTCACAGAAGTTGTAATGACTGGCTTGATTCTATTCCTTAAAGGAAAAAAAAAAAAATAGCAAGGAAATGCATCCATCTAACCTTTCTGATTCCTCTGCCAATTAAAGATTGCATTGCAAGGGAGGGCCGCTGCAGTTCTGTACTCACTTTGTGAGATAATAACTGATACAGGAAACTTCAAAAAGCTAGACAGTAAATTGGAAACTAATTTCTAATACAAATAATTGTCTCAAAAAACAAACAAAAATAACATGGACACTGAAAAAATTACCTTGTCTGTACACGTGGGTCTACCTGCATAACCTAACAGAGAAAAGGACCAATCATTCCACACACACTTCTCAGGAGTGTCTCTGAAGATAAAAAAGATCTTCAACCAGAGAGGAGTTATTTTCAGAGAGCCATGCAAGTTGTTTCAGGGGTTATTAGGACATTTGGGTCAGTAAGGTGGTGTTATGCTCAGTTCCACAGAAGCCAGAAATCGTTGCTCACTATTCTTCCTCACATCTTTGATTCATTGTGAAGATTATGAAGAAGTAATTCTATGTCTCATAGAGTCTTGTCACCTATGTGAAAGCCTTTGCGACCTTGAGTGCAGAGTAAAACAAATTCTAGATAAAGATTAATATATTATATGCCCAAGATTATGATTCACATCTTTAAATTGTTACACTCTGGGAATCCCTGGATGGCTCAGCGGTTTGGCACCTGCCTTTAGCCCAGGGCATGATCCTGGGATCCCGGGATCAAGTCCCACATCGGGCTCCCTGCATGGAGCCTGCTTCTCTCTCTGCCTGTGTCTCTGCCTCTCTCTCTCTCTCTCTCTCTCTCTGTGTCTCTCATGAA
Source organism: Canis lupus baileyi (assembly GCF_048164855.1). Lineage (NCBI taxonomy): Eukaryota > Metazoa > Chordata > Mammalia > Carnivora > Canidae > Canis > Canis lupus. The sequence continues at coordinate 28,353,955 of NC_132862.1, forward strand.
TAAATAAATAAAATCTTTAAAAAAATAAAGTGTTTCTTTTGCAGAAGAAAACATACTCCATTCAATTATAGGTAAGTCACATTTAAAGTCCTGATACAGGTGATTCCAAAGCTTTTTAAAAAATCGACCAGTCCTCAAACTACTCCAGATCAGGAAAGCTATCACAGCAATACACAAGCAGGACCTGAAGAAAAATCAAGATGTAGGGACTTAACAGGAAAGACTTGCTTTCTTCCATTGCTGGCACAGGCTCTCTTATTAGATAGAGTTGCAGGGGGTGGGTGGCGAGAGCGAGGAGGACAGAGGGAAAGGGAGAGAGAGAAAATCTTAAGCAGGTTCCGCACCCAGTGTGGAGCCCCACACGGGAGTCAATCTCAAGACTCTGAGATGGTGACCTGAGCCAAAATCAAGAGTTGGATGCTGAACTGACTGAGCCACCCAGGCACCCCCAAAGTGTTTTCATTTAATCTCATAATCAAAACAAGTTTGGGATTGTCTGGATTTCCTTTTTGCCAGGTGAAACAGCTACTGTCATCAAGACATACCTCAGAGCTTGTGAGGTCTTCCCAGTATGTGACAATGAGCTTTCAGGTAAGGACTAGGAGCTCATACATGTATCCTTAAATAATCTGTTTAAAGACAGGCAACCGAAGGAAACGGTCACCACCACTCTATTCTACTTGCCCACCCCCAGGAGAATTCCTTCTCTTCCCACTCTTCCTTCCTATTTCTTACCCCCTTGTTTCATTTTCCTCCCTAGGCCTCATCCATCCCTTTATAACCCAGAGGTATAACCCAAAAGTGACACAGCTAGAAAGAGGTTTCTTAGTCTCATCTGCCATTTTTGTACCATCAGGAGATAATGCTGGGGAATACGAACTCCTCAGGGCAAAGCCTATGCTATCTCTCTACTCACAAGGTACAGACCTTAATACAGTTGAGATTCAGTGTTAGCTGAAGTCATGATTATTTTAAGTCACCAGAAAGCCAATATAAATAGCAGACTACTAATAAGAGATTCTAGTTTTTAAGGTTAACATTCTGCTTCCATTGATGAATACAAACAAAAAAAAAGCACAAAGCCTTCAGCCAGCATATTTAACCATGCCAACTACACAAGAGAACAGTCAGTAATCTTCCCTAGAATTACTTCTTCCAAAATTACGAAGACCTTTTTTCAGGCATGTCTTCTAATAACTTCTTACTGAATGTGTGGGACATACTGAAATCTGTCTCTTATAAGTCAAATTCTAAGGTGAAAATTTATTACCCACTGCTATCTAAATATTTGAGGTCTATACAATGTAATAAAGTATGTAAATTATCTTCTTAAAAACCAAAAAGAGGGATCCCTGGGTGGCGCAGCGGTTTAGCGCCTGCCTTTGGCCCAGGGCGTGATCCTGGAGACCCGGGATCGAATCCCACGTCGGGCTCCTGGTGCATGGAGCCTGCTTCTCCCTCTGCCTATGTCTCTGCCTCTCTCTCTCTCTCTCTGTGTGTGACTATCATAAAAAAAAAAAAAAAGGGCAAAAGAAGAATATATGAAAGAGGAAGGTATAATTTTAAATGTACCAATGGTCACAAGAAATATAAGTAAACTAAATCTCTAGATTAGAAAATTTTTTTCAAACTAGGTAAAAATCTACTATATACTAATTAAAAGAGATATGTGGAAGATAGATGGATATACAAAGGTGTTTTTTCTAACAAAGGGTAGAAAAAGTTATATTAGGCAAGTACTAAATAAAAGAAGGCTGGAATGATACATTAAAATCAGACAAAATAGGCAAGGTCCTGAGTATAAATGAAGGTCAAGGTCCTCTTCTAATAATAAAATGTTGAACTCATTCTGATGATACATTCTGTGCTTAATAAAACATATCAATTCCACACTTACCTGCATCGCCTAACATAATTTCAAAAATTAAAAAAAATGACAGAACTTCCACAGACAAAATGAAAAGTCATCGCACATAAAAAATTGTACCAAAGAAAATTATAATAACACCTTTCTCAATAATTGATTCCAATCTCTTGTAAAAGCTCTCAATGTAAAAAAAAAAAAAAAAAAAAAAAAAAAAAAAGGAATACACTCCAATTCACTTTCTGGGGCTAGAATAACTTTGATATCAAAAAAGAAAAAAAAAGGAATACACTCCAATTTACTTTCTGGGGCTAGAATAACTTTGATATCATATTATCAATTATTCAACTTTGATATCAATGTAGACAATGACAGTACAAGGGAAGGAAATTATAGGGCAATTTTACTTATTGTCATAAATGGCAATGTCCTAAACAAAATACCAACAAATCCAACAAAGCAATGTACAAAATAGAAAGTATACTGTGACCAGGAGCCAAACCACAAGAGACTCTTAACTCTGGGAAACAAATAGTTTGCAGAAGGGGAGGGGGTTGGGGGGAACATGGTAATTGGAGGACAGGCACTAAGGAGGGCACATGATGAGATGAGCACTGGGTGTTATATGTTGACAAAGTGAATTTAAATAAAATAAAGTTAAATTAAAGCCAAGTTGGGTTTATTCCAAGAATGAAAGATTGGTTTACCGTAAACAAGTGTATTAACACAATCCATAGTAATTCACTGAGTTAGCAAGGTAAAAGTCATTTCAACAGATGCAAAAAAAAAAAAAAAAAAAAAAAAAATCAATAAAATTCAACACTCACTCAATAATAAAAGTTCTTACCAAGCTAGGGATAGCAGAGAATTTTCTTAATCTGAAAGGGATATCTTCCAAAAAAACTTCATTAAAAATTCTTTTTTCTTAAAGGCTTGTGTGAGAGAGGAAAGTGAGCACACGAGTCAGGGAGTGGCATGGGGAGAGAATCTCAAGCAGACTCCCCTGCTGAGCACAGAGCCCACGGCAGGGCTTGATCTCACAACCCTTAGATCATGACCTGAGCTAAAATGACAAGTCAGATGTTTAGTGGACTGAGCCACCCAGGTGCCCTTAGCTATCATTCTTAATGGTAAAGTTAGAAGCAGTTATTTTTAAGTCAGATCTGTAGTTGCTTCTATTTATCACTATACTGGAAGTATCAGCCAGCAATACAAAAAAATATAAGAACTAAAATGTAAAGAGGTAAAAAAGTCTGGATACAGGGAAAAAAAAATCCCTATCATAACCTACATAAGACAGATAAATAATCACACTAAAATTAAGAATTACGTTCATCAAAAAAGTTCTTAAATAAAGTGAAGGCAAGTTACAAATTTGGAGAGTAGATCTGTAAGAGATCACTATCTGTCATTAATAAACAAACTTAAAAATTCTAAAAAATCATAAGAAAAAAGATGCCAAGGAAAGTAGACAATATACAGGCATGTCATAGAGAAAGAAATACAAATACACAATGGACATAATAAAAAATGCTAAACTTTATTAATCTGGGAAATTCAAAGTAAGAGCCACAATAAGAAAATATTTGACAACCACCAGAGTGTCAATAATGTAAAAGTTGGACAATATCAAGTGCTGACAAAGATACGAAGCAACAAGAACTCACACGCTGCTAGAGGGAGCTTAAAAGTACACTACTTCAGAAAATACATTTATTCAATAAAGCATATATTTAAACCTGTTATAGTTATATATGTTCTAGAGAAACTCTTGCAAATATACACGAGGAGACATAGAGTAATATTCACATAATAGCCATAAAATAGGAAACAAATGTCCACTAATCACAAATGGTTAAATTATAATCATACAGTGAAATAGTACATAGTCATAAAAATAAACATCAACCCTGGATAAATCTCATAAAAAAAAAGTGTTTAACAAAATTGAATCACACAAAGAATAATTCTATGACTGTACAGTATTTTAAAACATAGCAGGAGAAATTAAACCACATATTATATATGGATTCAACATAAGTGATGAAAAAGGATAAGAGGGGGCTTCAAAGGTCCAAGACATGCTCTATAGCTAAAGGTATCACAGGAGTATTGTCTGACAAATATTAATTTGATATGTATTAAATTTTTGTAATGAAATAAAACACATATTCAAAAAAGGCTTAAAAATTCTTAGCACCAGATATAAGTAGCAATAAAACAAATATTAATTGACCCACAGAGTTCATTTTTTAAAGATTTTATTTATTTATTCATGAGAGAAAGAGAGGCAGAGACATAGGCAGAGGGGGAAGCAGGTTCCCTGTGGGGAGCCCAGTGCAGGACTCAATCTCAGGACCATGGGATCATGCTCTGAGCCAAAGGCAGATGCTCAACTGCTGAGCCACTTAGGCATCCTGACCCACAGAGATTAGACTTGCTAATTGCACAAAACAAGCTAAAAGCACAGTTAAATTACATAGACTTTAGCCTGCCTTGTTCCTTTCAGTCGAACAAGTCTGACCAAAGGGTTAAAGGCAAGAAAGTAATTACTATTAATTATTCTTCATGTTACACAGTCCTTATTTGAGCTTATAATCAACTGCCTTTCCTAAAATTATTTCCAGGTGGTTCCAGGAATTTGTAAAATCTTCCACTGCTGTTATTCCTACTCTGTTGTCTATTAGGTAACTTTGTGGTTTAAAGATTATGAAATTTTGTTCTGGTTCACCACACAATTTAAACTCTCAAAGTGACTAGCAACAAAAAGAAGAGATTAAATATTTACATTTAAAACATCTACTTCTGCCAATACCAGTGCAAAATACTTTATGACCAAACAACAAACAATACTAATTTGAAAATCTCATCTTTGAATTTTAGTACATGATAAACAGTACTACATAAATTAATTCATTGTCCACTAATGATTTAATTAGTATATTTAGTTGGCATATTATTGCATATATCATTAATATTTCACATTTAAAAATAGTTTACATTTGAAAAATAGTTCTCATTTAAAAAGATACTTAAGATATTCTGAAAAACCTAAAAGACTGAAGTTGTTAAATGAGTATGTCTGTTCAGTATGTAAGCTCCTAAGAGTTCAAAATACATCTACCTTTCACACATGCAGAGGCCAGAAATTCCTGGGCTGACCATCAGCCTTGGCCAAATGAATCATGGCCTTTGTCCATTAGTCCCAAGGTCTCTTTTGTCTAAGGCTCTACTGAAACTAAATCCATCAAGCCCCTTAATGCCTAGGTTCATACCATCTCCGTTCCCTTCTCAATCGATCCCCTGACCCAGCATTATCCCTACAAGGCTTTGTTCTTTCTATCGCTGACCTAGCCTCCACTCTACTTATCTTGTAAACTAAACTACCTATGGAAGTGGTGCTCCCTAATAAGCAAGCTTTCCTATATCTTCAACCTTTTCTCAAAGCGTTCCCAATATCCTGGCTGTTAAGGACTTTCTCCTGAGGATATAAGCTGTACTGCTGCACACTCTCAAAGAGCAGCTGTTAGTTTCTACTAACAAGGTCCTTCAATCACCTGATTCATTCATTCGTGCCCATTTGGGCCCATAATATGGCACATCTGAAATCACTACTTCAGTGATCACACTGCATCAACATAACCCCTAATCTCCCAGCATGCGTGTTTAACTACTTTCCGTCTGAATTCTCTGGTCTTAAGAGAATCTCTATTCCAATCCATGAGATTATTCCACCTCCTTCCTTCCCAGCCTAAAAGTCCAATGGTATAAACATTTCAGCAAATTTATCATACCCTAAACTCTCCTGCTCATCTGCCTTTCACTGCATTCATGAAAAAACCCATTGTGGCTCCAACTATTCATTTTCTCCGAGCTCCCACTGCCCATGAGCCTTCCTTAAGATTGCATAAATACTTAATGAGTGTCTACAATGTATGAGAGACAGAGCATTCAACACTCTCATCACAAAAATTTTATTAAAACTGTTCAACAAATATTTACTGAGCATCTCCTGAGAAGATGAAGGCACTATTTTAAGGTCTGAGAATTTAGTAGTAAACAGGTCAGAGGAGGTCCTTGCTCTTATGAAGCTTCTTACACCCTAGTCAGGGATGACAAACCACCAAAAAAAGTAAATGAACAAGAACTTGAGCCAGTGTTATGCGCCATGAGGAAAATAAAACATGGTAGTAGGACATCAAGTGCCTGGTCAATGGGTTTTATGTGTGGGCAGGATAGGGGAGGTCTTCTATTTCAAAGACTTCTCAGAGACATACTGAAACCTATGTATCTTCTCCACTCCCAGCCTCCACAACAGAAGCACCAGGGCTCATTCTGAACCTTAGACACAGTCCCAATGAGACTATCAAACCAACTACACATATCATCAAAAGAAAAAATAAATTACAGTAGTTAGGAACTAACAAATTTAATAAAGACATATCACATCCATTTGATTTTCTATATACTCAGAAGTACATGATCAGCGGTGTGACCATGATCAAGTCTAATCCCATATTTAAGACTGAGGAACGTAAATTTCAGTTGGGTTTAGTAATTTTTTTGGCATGGGTGCTGAATGAATTACAAAAACACTCCAATTCTCCATCCCCCACCCCCACCCCCACCCCACCCACCCCCATATCCACAACTCTTGCTATTAGAGTTTCCAATTCTTCCCTCAAAAGATGAAGTCCAGGGGCGCCTAAGTGGCTCAGTCCATTAAGCGTCTGACTCTTGGTTTCCACTAAGGTCATGATCTCAGGGTCCTGGGGATCAAGCCCCTGGCCAGGTTCTGTGCTCAGCATGGAGTAAGCTTCAGTTTCTTTCTCCCCCTCCCTCCTGCTTTCTCTCTCCCAAATAAAGAAGATCTTTAAATATATATATATGGAAATGTTTCTCCACTCCTTGAATTTGAGCTGGACTTGTACTTCCTTTGGCCAACAAAAAGCAGTGGAAGTGACACTGTCCCAGTTCTGTGCCCAGGCCTCAAGAAACCTGGAACTCTCTGCTCGCTCACCTGGAACTTGCTTCACCACAAAGGCAAGCCTGGGCAAGCCTACTGGAGGATGAGAGATCATGTGAAAGACAGCCACTCATCCCCACCATCCCAGATTAAGGTGATCCTAGACCAGTCAAAATGAGCAAAATTTCCTACCTGACCCACAGCTAATCTTAGACAAGAGTAAACCCAACAGAAGCTAGTAAATTGCCAAGCCAACAGATGGATGTGTACAAAATACGTAGTTACTGTTTTAAGTCACTGAATTCTTAGATTGTTATATAGCAGTAACTGATACAAAAGATTAATTAAATATTAACTATTTTCAACTCAGATAATCTATTTTATCTCTCTTTTCATGTTTTTGAGGAACTGAAGCCAAAAACTGTGAAAGATTTTAATTTCAGGGTCTTCTGCAATGAGGTTTTAAAAGTAGACCAGGCAGGAACTGTTATATACAAAAAGGATTTAGAACCCCATCAAAGGATTTTGCTTCCCCTACCATTAACACTGCTTATTTTCCATTTAGACTTTCTTTTGCAGCTCCACTGAGAAAGGAATAGCAGCTGAACTGAAAATCATTCATATTAGAATAGCGGGGCTGACTTGATGTTGTAAAAATCTGATTAGGTAAATGTTCAAAATGACCTGGGGTCCTCTCTAAAACAAAATAATAGTTGATTTCCTTGTCCATTTATCATTCTTTTCTGAAATACAGAAATTTCTCACTGTGAATAGTTTCTGAGAAATATATCTATCTTTCCAAGTTCAGTAGGATTTCAATTCTTGTGTGTCTATTGTCTCTTACCTCCTCCAAGAGTTTAATAAGTAACTCAGTTTTGGAAAATAGATATAGTAAGTATACATTCTATCCACCCCTCCCCCCCATTCATCTGGGTAAGCATAAAAGGTTTAGGGATTTGAACTGGACTAGGCCTGTCCTGCTTTCTACCCTGTGGGGTTGTTCTGAGAATCAAGTAAGAGGGAGGGAAAGGAAAGTGTTCAAAAGGAATGTGACCTCGCTTGGCTCACCGCCTACAGTTCCTAGTCCCAGTCTACTCCAGCCTCTCCTGGTCATGGGCTTGGCCTGTGCCAGCCAGCACTGTGCGCCTGAGAGCGCCTGCCTATTTTCCAGCAGTACCTTTGCAGAGCCCGAGTATTAATACATTTTAAATACTTCAAACCTATACATTTACACAGGTTGCAGTCCCCATTTTTTAAATTCCTTTTTATTAATGACAAGGGTTTCAATTCTTTTATTTCTCCATACTTTATCTGCCCTTTTCTACAGATAATTTATTCTACAGCTAAATTCATTTTTAAAAATTCATAAAATATCTTTTTTTTTTAAATAGCAGTATCTACATTCAAAATTGCCTTCTCATAGTCAGTCCTGGGCATACTATATCATACACTGCGTTTAGCATTCTCTCCTTTTAATTCAGTTCCACTCACCTATGTGAGAGTCCCTAATGTTATGGTGTCTTAAATTTTTCATTCCCCTGGAGAATATATTCAAACTAGGTCCTGCCTTTTATTATCTGTGGCCCTAGACAGTAGCCACTTTACTCTTTAAAGAAAATCTTTCTTAGTGCCACAAGGCATTTCACAAATAAACTGATTTCTAGTTCCTAAATCAGAGGGCTTTCTTATGTAGAAAACAACACTTTAAAAACCAAATATGTATATTATCAAATGTATACTACACCATCACTAACACTTACTATTACACATAATAGTAAGTATCAGTGAAGTTCCTACCATCGAGATGTTTAAAATCTACACAGGATGAAGACTAAAAATGATGTTTTTGAACCACTATTAGTAGGTCATGCATCTTAAGTTGTTTCCCAGCATAAATAACACTGAAATGTATTCTTTTTTTTACCCAATGTTATGAACTTTCAAAACAAATACCCATGTGAATTAAAATTTTTAAAATACCCATATTTCATACCTGTTTTACAGTTTTTCCAAGTTTCTTCACACAAATTAATTGATGATATCATAAGCTTAAATAACAAGGCAAGACAAGAAGAAATTGGTACATAACAGGATTAAGAAATTTTCTCAAATAGGGGTGCCTGGGTGGCTCAGTCGATTAAGTGTCTGCCTTTGTCTCAGATCATGATCCTGGGGTCCTGCAATGGAGCCCATGTTAGGCTCCCTGCTCCATTCTCCCTTTCTGTCTGCAGTTCCCCTGCTTGTTCTCTGTCAAATGAATATATAAAATCTTACCAAAAAAAAAAAAAAAAAAGACATTTTCTCAAATATGGCTAACAGAAGTAATAGAGCCAAGGTGTGATGCATAGCTACTTTCTACTTCACTAGAATACTCAGTGCCCATAGAGTTACAAATTACATATACACTGTGGTCACAGAAAGAAGCACATTTCTCTTGGCAAATCTAACTGGCTGATAGAGGGCCTAAATCATATTGTGCTCTGAACTTGTGATTTTCTAGGTGGATGCACACTAGACTTCCATTGAGGTGTGGGAAATATTCAGCACACTTATGTACATTAATTTTTAAATCATGATAAGAAAAAATAAGCTTTACTAATATGTAAGACATGAACTGACAGCAATACATGCATAATTTGTAAAGACACATATAATGGGGGTGTATAACCAAAAACTTTTTACCTGTAGGAGTACACAACCAAAATAGTTTGGAGATCTCTACTAAGCTAACTGGCTCAGACAACAAAAACACAAATAAATATATAACAGAACAGAAAAAGAGAAAAAAATATATGGAAGAGGCAATTTACAGAAGACAATCAAACTGGTAACAAACAGAGAAAAAGATGCCAAGCACAGCCAAAACCAAGAACATGCAAATTCAAACAAGATACCATTTTTGTCCATTAGATTAGCCAAAACATTAAATCTGTTAATACTAAATCCTGGCAAGAGTACACGAGAGGATAATCCCATACACTGCTTGGTGTGCGTGTAAAATGGTAAAGATTTTTTGGAAGACAGCTGGACTAACTGTAAACCATAAACAGTAAAACATTCATTTGGAAGCATAGGTGGCCCAATTCCAATTCCCAAAGGCATTCAGGAATGGAATGCACTGGTACCTGGGCCTTTCTGATTCAATATGCAGTCAGCTTTGCACAATGTGTCACTTTTTATCACGTTTCTATTTTTTGTGTGAATCCACGGACTTACCGAAAAAGTTTTTTAATGAAAATTAAAATCTTAAATATGCATTTTAATAATTTGAATTTTTTAGAGCCCATTTATGGTATAAAGAAGGATTTTACTATTTATCAAAAAGCTAAAGTACATATATGGCCTAACTCCATTCCACATCTAACAAACATTTTCTAAAAATATTTGCGACTGACTACAAACTTTATGTAGGAGTATGTTCACTACAGACTTCTAGAAATTGAGAAAAAAATTTAAAAACCTAATTGTCCAACAAAAGGAGTATGGCCAAATAATCAAAAGCATATTTTGTAGTTACTGAAAGAACGGTGTTGACTTATACCTATTAAAGTGAAAGGAGTAAGATATTTATTAAATAAAAAGTACATATAGTATAACCTCATTTTTAAAATTCAATCTCAATTTTGTGTATATACACACATATGAATGAAAAGAAAAGGAAGTGCAGTATGGGATGGGAGGGATAAGTATAAAAGGAGACTTTGCAGTGTTGTATCAGAGCAGTAACATTCATTTTCCTTTAAGTCCCCATTGGAATGCTATAATGCCTACTTGGAAATACTGCCCCTCATAATCACTGCTTGAATAAAGAAAGTTGATACAGAGGTCAAACTGACAACTCAGGCACTTAAAATCTCCCCCCACACAAACACAAATGCATAAATAGATGAGACATCTATTTAGCTAGCTAGCTATCATTAATATCTTATACCACGCCAACCATATTAATTGTCAAAATGAAACCACGCTGAACAAAAGCTTAAGACTCAATATACTCAAGTACCCAAATGTTTTCAAAGGATTTGGGCTTACACGCAAGCTCATGAAATGCTTTCTTTTATTTTTTCAATTTATAGCTTTATAATATAAATTTACAGGTATTAAAGGATGGGTAAATACACCACTACACCAACCTCCTCATCTAACCCCTTACAAACATCACTAGCTTATCACAATTTACTTTTCTACTGATCCAGGAGTTGGTCTCTAAATTCTTCTGAATACAGTGCTCCAAAGTGCTATTGCTAATCAATTAGAGTTGCAATGTTAGTTGTAAATTTTTTACATCTCTGGTAGTCTATTACATCAATGGTCTGCAATGACCACATTTACTGGTATTCACAGGCTTGTGTAGTCCTCTCCCACTTTTGATTTTGGTCTTGATTTGTGACTTGCTTTGACCAACAGGACATGAGCATGACGTAAGCAAAGGTTTTTTTAAATACTTGTGCACTAGGGCTTGGGTCCTCTCTTGGAATGTTCCCCCTTAGAAGCCAGCTGCCATGTTATAAAGAAACTCTAGATAACCACTATGTGATGAGAGGCCATGAGGAGAGAGACACTGGATATTCTAGGCACAGCCAAATTCCAGCTCAATGTATCTGCATGAGTAACCTCAGTTATACCACCAAGATCAGAAGACTGGCATAGCTAAACCCAGTCAATCCAAAGAAAGGAGAGAAAACTCTAAATCTTTATTGTTTGAAGCCACTAAGATTTTGGGATAGTTGGTTATGTAGTGAAAATAAATGGAAGACTAATCCCTGTTCTAAATCACCCGCATAACTAACGACAGTCATGTAGATTTTCTATCAGTTACCTTCAAATTTCATCTGTCCAATCAAGAGTTTTACTCCATAGGTAATGGAGAAATGGGGGCACTTTCATACACTCTCATATACTGCAGAAGAGAACATAAATATGTACAAATCTTCTAGAGAGCTACTTGGCAAAATGTTAAGGTACTGAACCTTTTAAAAAGGTCACACCCTTTCGCAATAATTCCGAGTCTAAGAAATTGACAGGAATATAAGAATGTTACACAGGATTTTTCTCACAGCAAAAAGAAACAGCATAGCCATCTAAAGATAGAGAAGTGATTAAACAATTATACATTTACATAAAACATCAAAGTCACTAAAGAATCTTCTAATGAATACATAAAATGGAGACACACAATATAACTAATGAATAGTATTCAGCACAGTAATAGCAATAAGACCCCTCCAATATGTACATACAATTAAGAATATATACTGAAACATTAATAGAAATTCTCTAGGCACGACAGGACTGGGTGATTTTTCCTCAATCTCCTTTGCTCACAATAGCCAGTACGCTTGGTTTTTGTTTCTTCTTCAGAATTCAACACGTCCACTCCATTCTCTTAGGTCTAGGCCTGACCCATCCTGCTTACCTTCTCAACTACTCCCTCTGCAAGGTACGGCAGAAAGCTTCTTTGATGATGATACTATCATTTCTTGGAATTCTGCAGATGCTCAGGCCCACCATCTTTCCCAGCTCTGAGCACTTTGCACTATATTAAAGGGAGGAGGAGCAGCCCTCTGATCTTGTAGTCTTTCACACTCTGGTTTCCTATGGTGAACTGGACTTTCTCTCTAATCACATGGTTTCTGGAAGGCTTGCCAATAGTAATTTTGGCTGCAGCCAAGGACACAAAATTACTGAAGACCGGAGGGCCAGTCTTTACTTGAGCAAATGGGCATGTGATCCAAGGTGGTCAAAGTTCTGTCCAAGATTTTTTTTTATTTGGGAATAGAGAAGAAACCTTACTTTTTGGGTTAAACAACTACAAGAGTATAATTTGGGGCTGAGGCATAATTTTTCTAATTAAGTGGAAAGAAGCCTTCTATAGTGACAAAAGGTAAGAGCCTTAAAGAATTCATTTGTATCAGTCCTGGAATTAAAGTGGAAAACAGACTGCTTTTGCTTATACTACTGGTTTTGGGTCACTGACATTTGCAACAATAAGAATCCTGACTGGATGACAAGTGAGAAGCAGAAAAATGTCCTGGGATGTTTAGATTTGGGTAAAGAGTTGCTTTTTTTTACAATCTATAATAGCCCTTCATTTCAAACAATTAATTGTCTATTATATTCCGGATGCAGGCAACAAAGATTATTACAACTTCGCAGAGTTGGGTGCTTCTGAAATTACTGGCCACTTCAGAGAGTAATTTCCAAATAGCTCAGAGGCTACTCCTAAGTGGCCAAGGAGTTCCCCAACTGACTCCTAAACTTCTATCATCTGTACCTCACGAGGACTACTTTCTATGTGTCTCAGGTTTCTATAGGATCCACTGATGTCAGTATATTAAAGATTTGGTCTACATTTACTATACTCATGCAAGTCACAACAGCATAGACTTCAAGATCTCCCTTCCTCTTTAGAAGCCACATGAGCCTGGCCTGAAGTGTGAAAGTTTTTAAACGGAAAAGCTACGGTTAATGGCAAGATCTAGATTTCAGCTGCCTTCAAAGAGGCCTCTTAAGTCCCTACATTATCTTGGCTTCATCACGGATTAGGTCAACAAGCAGGCCTCAAAATAGATCCTTTCTGTCTCACAAAAAATCACATAAACCAAACTCAAGAAACAGATGATTTATTAATTCATGTTGGGATAGATAAATGTCATATGGAGAGATTTCTAAATTTCACAAGGAGGCATATTATAAGATTTCTGAAGAGCACGGAATCAAGTTGACTGTCATCATCAAAGTTTATTCAATCAACAAATATTTATTGAGGAACTACTATGAGAAAGGCTTAGGCCAAGGGACTAAAAATACAGCAATGATCAAGAGTGCTTTTCATGAAGCATACCTACCACACAGAGTGTGAACAAACAGGTATTAAACAAGTGTTGCCTCGATTCTAACACATACTTTTTTTTTCTAACACATACTTTTTAAATATACTGTTTCTGATAAGAATGGAGGTTTATTTAATATGGTTATGGCGCTCTCTTTTCCTTCCTGAAAAACTGCTATTAAATCAATGGTAACTGATAATCACTGGCAGCTTAAAAAAAAACATGGTAATCATACAATTCAATATTCAATCATAATTTTGTTAAATACCAAGAAGGAAAAATATAAGGAGAGAATCTAACGGGGACCAGAACTTACTCTGGAAGGGCTCTGTTAGCTCTCCAAAATCTCCTCATAACACAGCAGTTAGTGACTCTTTCAAAGGGTGAAACTGGATCATGTGCCTCCTCTATTCAGATCTGCAGTGGCACCCTATTTCCCTAAGTAACAGCCAATTAAACCAACCAATGAGACCCCCAAACAGTCCAACTTGTTAACTTCTCTGATTTCAACTCCTTTCTTCCCATACTCATTCCTCATCATTCCTCTCCCAATACAACATGCCCTGCTCTATTTTTTTCTTACAGCATTTGCATATTATTACATACTATAAAATCTACTTATTACTAAGGCTTATTTTGATATTGTCCCCCACCCCCATTCCACTCCCCAGAAGGATAGTTTTCTGGTCTATTTTGTTTAGTGACAGATCTTAGTCACTAAGGTACATTTAGGAATTCAAAATGTGTTGAAGAGAATCAGAAGGAAGAATATACCCATGAACAAGTGATTGGAAGACCTTGCCACTGGGACTAAAATAATGATCAAAACCAGGTATTATTTGGTGGAGGGTAACTTCCTCCTGCAGTTTTTCTTCTTTCACTCAATTTCCATAACATACCAATCCCACCCCAAGTTTTTAGATATGGCAAAACTTTCACTCAGGCTATGGTCCAGTCTCAAGCCCAAGATGCTATTTATTCTTCATTCTTCAGATGATTTTGTGCTGCTTTGCTCTGATCCACTCTGGGAATTTCACCACTGAACTTTTGCAGGCAGCCTTATTTCTCATGTTTATGAGAAAGTCCTCTTCCAGGAACCCCCATATTGGTCCAAGTCCACTCAATATATCTAGTCAAAGAATGATGCATACTTCACAAAGTTTATCACAGTCTACGACTATGTACATGTGATTATTTTATTATGGTTTTTTTTACAAAATAAGAGTATGCTCCTTATGTGCAAGGCCCATGTCTGTCCTTTACAAAGCCAACAGCACCTGGCATACAGTAAATACCCAATAAGTATTTGCTGAATGAGTAACTGGATGAATGAATACAGTATTTCCAGCTCAGATGTATATACATGTATAGTCTAGTCAACTAGGTAATTGAGATTAGATTTTAAAGGGAGAACACGTTATGTTTCTTGTTTGTGAGGAAGAAACAGAAGATGATGTTGTCTTTCCTTTGGAAAGACCAATTTTATCATTTATTTATTGATTGATTGATTGGAAAGACCGATTTATTTATTTATTTATTTATTTATTTATTTATTTATTTATTTAAAAGATTTTATTTATTTACTCATGAGGTAGAGAGAGAGAGAGAGAGGCAGAGACACAGGCAGAGGGAGAAGCAGGCTCCATGCAGGGAGCCTGACGTGGGACTCGATCCCGGGTCTCCAGGATCATGCCCTGGGCTGAAGGCGGCGCTAAACCGCTGAGCCACCGGGGCTAGCCCGGAAAGACCAATTTTAGCTACCTAAAATGCTATGTCCTCTCAACTACCTCAAAGACCAACTCATGATTAACGCTTCCATCTAGAGCTTCCCCACACCACCAACTCCCTTATTCTGGTCAAGGGTACCAATCATTGTTATAGACACTCAGACACAAAGGCTTTGAAAAGCTTTTGACCTCTTTCTCTGTCAACCTCCTAGCTCAGCAAGACTCCTAAAGCTTGTCAACCTCTCTTTAATATCTTTGATCAATGACCTCCTTGCTTTCCATTCCTGCTACTAGCAACTTGGTACAAGCAACTAACTCTCAGATTATTACAGCAAGAGATCCAGAACTAGTCTCCTTGATTCCAGGTTTCCCCCTTTCTAACCCATCCTGCCTTATTAAAATCTCTCTCTTAAAACTTTCACTTTGCACTATTACTGCTATACCAAAATGTATCTGCCATGGCAAACTAGAAAATAAAAATCTCAGCCTGACATTCGAAAGCCAGGCACAATGCAGCTGCAAACAGTATCCTAGCATTTTCTGTGTTAACATTACTCACCAGCATGGTAGTTCTCACTAGTCATCACACATATTATACACATTCCCACCTCCATGAATTTATCCAACCAGTCATTTATATCAATACCCATCAGAATTCCAACTACATTCGCAAGTCTAGCCCAATTCCTACATCTTCCTTCAAGCCTTGCAGGACCACCCAGCTTAATTTGCCTCTTCCTCCTTGGCTTTTTCAGGATACCATCTGACAAAGTATCAAAGTATCGTATGGTATCATTTCTTATTTATTTGAGAGAAAGAGAGAGAACGAGCAGGGAAAAGATTGGAGGGGGAGGGAGAAGCAGACACCCTACTGAGCTGGGAGCCTAATGTGGGGCTTGAGCCAAAGGCAGGTCCTTAATCAACTAAGCCACCCAAGTGCCCCTTAACTCCAATATACACATACACATGCTAACTTTTCACATTTAACCCCAACTTACACTTATCTATTATAGAAAATTAAATTAAAAAGGTCACAGGAGAGGTGCATGCATTAACAAATGCTAAATCTTTTATTTTTCATATAAAGATAAAGGTGCCTCTACAGGGATGTTTACATCTGGCCAGTCTCCAGGACCTCCAACTCTCATTCTTCTTTTTTTTTTCTATTTTATATTCTATATTTTATATTTTTAGTATTTTTCTACTCCTCACTTTTGCTCCTTCCTAAATACATACAAGAGCTTTGAGAATAAGAAAAACTAAAGGTCAACCACCTTAAGGGGGAAAAAAATTGAAAATGCAAAAAGTTCTCAAAATGCAACAACCTGAGTTGCGTGAAAGCCTCTTACACTCTGTCCCAATTAACTCCTCCAAAGACTAGAAGCCAACATCATTGTCATCGACACCACTTATTTAGAGACTGACTGGATGCTACACATTAAGCCACATACAGAAACCACAAAGAGACACTAAACAGGCCTGGTCCTGGCTGAAAAGAAAGACAATGGGATTCCACGATAAAATTCACTAAAACTGGAAGTCCCAGCTTCCCAATCTTGAAACTAAATGCAATTCTTCATGGAAACTTTCTTAATCTGTCACAGAACACTCTACTTTTCCTTTAAGAAGACACTATTTTTAAATTACATGTTTGTCTCATTTTTTGTGTTAACGTCTGTTTCTATTACTAGAGTACAGACTCCAGGAAGACAAGAGTCTCCCCATTGTACTGCAGAGCACCTGAACGGTACCCATCATTTACTAAGTACTCCTGAATGGCTGTAAATGAATGACCAAATAGTAAGACCCTGTTAATATAATACTAGTCACAAGATTTTTAGGGGGTTAAACAAGTTTTTATTTGTAGGCTGGCCCACTAACCTAACCTGTTCCTATGAAATGATACCTGTAGTCCCAGGCAACCCACTTTCATTAATGCTACGCTAAAGGACCTAGTACTAAGTAAGTCCATGTTTCCCCTACCATCTCCCTCTTTTAACACACTGCCTGTTTTCTCGTGTTACAGACTCCTTAAAGGTTGAAACCATAATTCATAGTTGTGTTGTACCTAATGAATTAGTATAAACTGCTTCACACACCTAAGAATCACATATTATAGTCTGAAACTCTTATGAATATAAAAAAGAAATATAAGATCCATGAATTGTTCTGAAGCCTTATATTGCTATATCCAATTAGAATATAGTATTAACGTACCCCAAAATTTTAAATATCAAATACGTAGTAATATATTCTAAGATGCTTCATGGCAGTTATGTTACATTCCCTATCTTTGCTCATGGTTCAAATTGTGATAATCTAGAAGAAATATATTTTTTCCTCACTTGCAACTTTAAATGGCTATGTCAAACCAGAATTCTCTTCACTGCAGGTTAGTTTGAAATTCTAAGCACACATTAGATCCAGCTATTGCAGATACTGAAATGAAACTTCATTAATCAAAAATCAAACACTGCTCTATTTGCATATCTAAGAAAAAGTTCAAGTTTTAGAACTTAAAATTTTAAGTCAAGAAAAAAAGCAATATGAAAATATAACCTCACAAAATTTACATTCTACATTTATTACCCTGTGAAGACTTTTTTTGATTCCCAATACTGCTGCATAAGACAATGACCTTTAAATAATCAGAACAAAGTTTCTCACTGTTCAGAGAGCATTGTTTTAAGATTTACATGGCATTTTAAGTTAACCATCTTAAAGCTTTGAAGCACAAAGGAATAGTCAATGACACATCCATTTTAAGCTACCATGACCCATCATTAGAGTCATTAAGCAGTATTTTCAAAGAGTAAGCAGAAAGCTTTATAACTTTCAAATATATTAAGATGATCTTCTGTACTTCATAAACTAAGTTATTTGGATATTTAAAGCTACATTTCATAAATTATAAAATTCACTGATAATTTATGCATTCTTCCTAAAGATAAATAACATGAATTAACTTAAAAAGTAATATGGAAATTCAATAATCAAATTCAAACACTTCATATATGTATTTTTATACATACAGGTGATAATTTTGAAGCTGGCTAGCTTAAGGTATATAGGAAAAATATGCTCAGAAAAAATTTATTATTTTGATCATTTTAAAATATTAATTTTTTGAACAAATATATTTAAAGTAAAATACATTCTCTGTATTATATATTCTTTTACCTAACTGTAAACTTTTACTAAAGAACTGATTTCAAAAATTATATAAAGTAAACTGATTATCCAATTCAAATCTATACAACTCCCCCCCCCCAAAAAAAAAACCAAAAAAACAAACATACAAAAAAAACCCAAATCTATACAACTCTTAACTCTGATCAGATCCTTTGTTGACATTAGCACTATTAACCGTTTCCAAGCAGCTCCCCAAGGAAGGTATGTATACAACACACAAAACGCAGCAACAAAAAGAAGGCACACACAACTCTGACATTATACATTTCACACTCATCTGTGGTTAACTATGCAAAGTTTAAAATAGTTGGCATGATAGGAAAGCTAAGTAGCTTTCCATATTTCCCACATCATGTCTTCTTGGCCCCAAAGTTCATCATTTTGTAGACTATTACAAATTCCCAAAATATTATAAAATCCAAAGAAATTTTAAAAGGGAATTCAGAAGTTGCCATTTCCAGCCAGCCTAATTTAAAGGCATGAAGACTGAGTTCCACAGTCTTAAGAAGGTTAAGAAACAGCCCAACTCTTCTGACATCCCCACTCCAATCCTCTTTCTTTTCCCTTACCCCCAGAGACGCAATAGTCAACACGAAAGTACTATCCAAAAATAAATTCTTTCTGGCAATGTGCCATTTTGAACAACCACCATTTGTTCAGAAAAGAAATAATCTGAGAATTAAATGTACCTTATGAACAAAAGTATAAACAACTCAAGTTCTTCAGGTCTTTCTTCTTGCTAAGGGAGACTCCAAGGAACACCAGATTAGGAACAGCAGGAGGGCTAACATGTCTTTTATTGACCTATCTTCCCTCTTCCCATGAGAACAAAACCCACCCTGTTCACTATATTACATCCTTTCTTATAATCTGATCAATAACCTCCTTTCTTCATCTAAGAAAGAACCAACAATGAGAAATACATCCACCAACATTAATCACTTTCCTACTTCACACTCCCATCCTTTCTTCTCTGGACACTCTAAATATAGTTTATGTTCCTGCTGTTTCTCATATTACTGTCTTTGCAGCCTATAAGTTCCAAAGGCATGTTCCTGTTGTTTTATTATGTGGTATGACAATGGAAATAATAATTCTTCTGACTACTTCCATGAAAATGAGATTCAGACATGACAATGTATGTGAAAGCACTTGGTAAAATGCAAAGTTTAAGATAAAAGTAGTGCCCTTGTCATATGAGAATCACAAAGCATCCCTAATTGCTCATATACAATAAGCAAAAGATTTCTAGGAAATTATGGACTTTGTTAGTGATTTAACTAATCTTAAAAGAAATTAGTCTGAAACATCCAGAAAGGAAAAGTAGTAGCACCTAACATTTAGCACGTCACATATTTGTCAATGATCATTTTACTTCAAAGAAGTTTAATGAGTGACATTTCTAGAACATGCTCAATTTTAGAACAAATAATTTTCATAATATAAATTATGACTACTTTCAATTATTGGTTGTCTAGTAAAACCACATGATTAAAACCCAGTAGTTTAAAAATGTCTCCAGAATTAAAATAAAATTATTACAGCCTTCTTAACACTGCCCTCGTTTTCCTGAGAAACTTACTTGGGCATGACACTCAAAGAATCTAATTTGTTTAAGTCAACATAAAAGAAAATCTCATCAAAATGGCTAGTGGAACAAAAGAAAATTCAGCCTAACAGCTCAGTTCTGAAATAAAACATTTTCAGCCCACACAGAATAACATTTTGTACTATCATATAAACGCTCATCTAAGAATGTACACATTCACAGGAATTAAAATATTATTGAGAATTAGTGTTACTCCTATTTTGTAAGATTAGCTAAGCTTCATGTACAGTAAAACTATAGCAGATAAAAATAAATGAACCCTATTGAAAAAAACTTCTTTCAGAGATATCAATACCAAATCCAAAAAAAATGAAGCATCCCTTTACATGGCAATACAAATTCACGTTAATACAGGATGAAAATAGCCACCAGGAAAAGACTTGGTGACTCCGCACTTTACTTATGCCTTTATTTTTTAGGTCATCTAATAATGTACAGCACAAACTCCAAATAAAAGATGTAACTGAAAGATACCCAGAGAAGAGCTACATCATAAAATACTCCATTCCTGGATCTTACTTCTGCCTTCTCTATTTCTACATCCAAATGGAAGCATTCCTAATACCTATAAATATCCCCTGACATTTTACATAAATATCATTCTGAAAAATTTTAAAACCATCCAAGTAATTATAATTTAATGGAATTATGGTGTGATCTTAAAAATAACACTCAGTAAAATACCTTACAGGGCCCGATGAAATAAAGGTGACTTTAGCTAGGTATGTTATCAATTAATAAATTATTGACATCTAAACCAAATCTTATATTTAAGTGTTCTCTTCCAAGCCTCAGTTCCTTAAAATTAATCAAAAAATTTCAAAACAACAACAAAAAAAGCTCTTAAGTAAGTAGTTTCTAATTTAAAACAAAGATGAAAACCACCTTTATTTTCCCCTTGAGGGGTAAAACAAGTTTCCTACATACTGTTGACAACAAGTACTGTATTTGTCTCCAAGTACTACCAAATGAACGTTGAGGACAGCCCCGGTGGCTCAGCGGTTTAGCGCCGCCTTCAGCCCAGGGCGTGATCCTGGAA
Organism: Canis lupus baileyi; assembly: GCF_048164855.1. Lineage (NCBI taxonomy): Eukaryota > Metazoa > Chordata > Mammalia > Carnivora > Canidae > Canis > Canis lupus. The sequence continues at coordinate 28,375,185 of NC_132862.1, forward strand.
ACCAGGGATCGAGTCCCAGGTCAGGCTCCCTGCATGGAGCCTGCTTCTCCCTCTGCCTGTCTCTCTGCCTGTCTCTCTCTCTCTCTCTCTGTCTCTCATGAATAAATAAAAACAATCTTAAAAAAATAAAAATGAACATTGAATAGAAATTAGTTCAATGTTCTATAGAATTAAAAATCAAGACTGGTCATCTCTTTTTTGTAAGCTCTAGTGAAAGGCTTTTATTCAATCACAAACCACCACAAAATATTTGTATTGTAAAGACCTAGATATATTTAAATAAACTAAGCAAATTACAATGCTCCAAAAGACATTTGTGAAATAATTAGTGTTTCTTTGTTTTTACTTTCAGCTCTGTCATTGTTCATCCAACTGTCACCTAGCTTCACGTCACTTTTGCTTCTTCTGGTCAAAATACACATGAACAGAATTCAAACAGAATTCACTTTAAAAGAAAAAAAAATGTGGTAGCATGCTAAAGACAAAATACTATAATGCTCTATCACCCAAGAATATATATAGAGAAGCACCAAAAGTATAATTGTGGGCATAAATGATCTAATTTCCAAATGAATGAGCGTCCAGGCAAATAAAATTATGAGTGTCGTCTTTCCTCTCAGAATTACAACACTACATAAAGAACAAAGTCAATATTATAGACCTTAAAAAATCATGATCATATCTAGAGATACAACTATTCAACTGATGATTAATTACAACATTCAAATTACCAAGGAAAAAAATCATAAGTAAAAAACTCACTTTATATAGTATCTTGCACCTTCAAAAGTATATGCTTCTTCCCAGCCAGTAGGCAAATCTAAAAAACATACATTTCACAGTTAGCAGTATCTCAATGGGATAGCAAAATAGGTTTCAATCCATTTTAATTACTCATTTTCATGATCAGCTATTTTCATTTATTAAGTAAGTTTCTAAAAAAAAAAAAGTTGAACTGGTAACAAAACTCATAGTCAACAAAATATCATTTTTGGGAAAATGGCTATTAAATTTAAAGCCACCAGAAAAGTATGAACAATATTAGAGATCATCTTACATGATCATATACTTTATCATAGTGAAAAGAACTACCCACTGGCATCCAGAAACAAACAAAAACTGCATAAAAAGCAACACCTGCTACTTTTTAGGTATACTGTCTATTAAGACCATACCTTTCAGCTGCATAAACGAATCTATTCAGGAAGTGTGTCACTGATGAGAAAGGACTTCCTATAAGTACTTAATTAGGGAGAAAAAACTGACATTACATACTCAATACCTGTGTATTTCTATAGACTTGACTTTTACAGACATGAAGTTTCAAGTAATAAATCTGGGGAACAATTCAGGTGAATGATGGCCATTTTATGTGTTACACATTACAGGTGGCAAGTGGCTTGAATTTAACCATAACATCTCTCTGAAATGCAAACCAATGATGTGTGTACAAAGCCACAAAGTCAAAGCTAAGTAAACCAAATCAAAAAAAAAAAAAAAAAAAAAAAATCATGATCAGGTCTTGGAAGTTAATGTGAAATCATATTAAAAGAATAAAATTTCCCTATAGTATGAATGTTATCAAATCTGTGGAGGTAAACAGGATACAAATTCATATTACATATAACCAAAATAAGTGTGAAATAATTCCACAAGATGATTAGGCTACGTAATTTCAATACCGTACTGTCTTTTGTGAAATAAATTTGTTATCTATAAGGCAAGAGGCCACGAGAGTTGAAATGTATATGCAAAACCACTGAAATAGGTATACTGAAGTCGAAGACTGCGGTGGGGAGTTAAGAAATATGACAGCGTATTAGTCAGAAATGCCTTAAAAATGTAACCTCATCATGCTTGCTTACACCAGCTTTTCCCTTTCCTCCTCCACCTTTTTGCAAATTTGGGTATTAGTCACTTCACTGAACTCCAGAATCTCAGAGAGAAGGCAGGCTTGTTCGAGACCCTGGCAACTCCACGAAGACACTCAGAATCTCAGAGTTGGAGAGCAAGTATCCCAGAGGGCATCTCCAAGGGACGGCTGAAGCCTGCCTCCCCTTCGACCCGAACAGTTCTCCAGCCTTTCCAATCAGCAGAAGCAGAGAGGCAGGCCAGTGAGAGAACACATGTTCCATTTCAAAGACAAACAAGTTCCACGAATGTAAACAAAGAACGACAAAAGAAAGCCAGACCGGCACTGGGGCTACACTCAACCTTTTTTCTCCAGCTCAACTCCTATTCGGTATTCCAAGCAGGCCAGCAAAGGCCCCGGAGAGAGGTCTGCTTCCCCGCCGGCCCTCTGCCATCAGGGCACAAATGGCCACACGCGCGACACCCCCCAGCACACCCACCGCCTCCTGGCGGTTCTGTGCAACCTCCGAGCTGCTGCCGGGGACTTTGAATCTCGCCGGCCAGCAGCTGCAGCGGCAAGTGCCCGCGCCGGCTCCGGCTGCTGCTCGGGGGCCGCAGGAAAAGCGCCAGGCGCTGCCCGAACCGTTCAGTGTCACACAGAGGATCGCAGCACCCCCCCCCCAAGTCCTCTCCTCCTCCTCCTCCTCCATCAGTCACCTACCCACAAGTCCCACCTAGGAGGAGGAGGAGGAGGAGGAGGCAGCCGCACAACTGGAGGCAGCTGTCCGGGGAGCAGGGAGGAGGATGTGGAGACCATTATCCCGGCCGACGGGTGGGTGCCAGGGTCCCGGGCTGCAAGGGCGGGAGTGGGAAAGGACTTCCCAAAGGCCGAAAGGGGGTGAGACCGGGGGGCGGGGTGTGTCGGGGGGGGCATTCAGGAGTGGCTGCGGGGGGGGAACTCGGGAGCCCAGATTTCCCGGGGAGGGGAGGCGGTCTCCCTGGGGGCGCCGGGGCGGAGGGCGGAGGGCGGAGGGCGGAGGGCGCCGTCTGCGAGGAGGCGGGCGGACTCGGGAGGAGTCCCGCGGCCCCTACCTGCGGCCGCCCCCGCCGGCCTCGCCCCAGGGCCGCGCGCCGGGGCAGGGCGCCGGGGGCGGCGGGGGGCGGCCGGGGGGCGGCCGGGGGCGGCCCGGGCTCTGCCGCCTCCTCCCCGCGCAGCCCGACTCCGCTCGGGCCCGCGCTCCGCGCGCGTTACCTGCGCTCTGGCGCCGGTGTCCGGTCACCACGGCCTCGCCGGTGACGGGGTGCAGCCAGGTGGTGCTCTTGGCCTCCTCGCTGCGGGGAGGAGAGAACGGGCAGAGACGGCGCGTGAGCGGGGGCCGGGGGAGCCGACCGGGCTGAAGCGGCTCGCACCGGCTCCCCCGGCCCCTCCCGCCGGCCGCCCGGCCGCCCGCGCCCCTCGCGCCCCTCGCGCCGTCCCCGGCTCTTTACTTGATGAAGAAGACGCGGCCGCCCCGGGTGATCCCGTAAGTCCAGGATCGGGGCAGGGAGCAGATCCACTCCAGGTTCAGGTCCGCCGCCATGTCTGCTCCCCAGCCGCCGCCGCCGCCGCCGCCGCCTTCTCCGGCCTGCCGCCGCGGCTGCCGCGGGAGGAGGGAGCGAGCGAGCGAGAGAGCGAGAGAGAGAGCGAGAGAGAGAGCGCAGGCGGCGCGGAGCGAGCGCGGCCGGAGCGCGCCTCCCCGGCCCGGCGCGCCCCCGCGCGCGCCCTACCCCCTCGGGCGGCGCCCGCCCCGCAGCCCCGGCTGGGTCGCGCCCGCGCCGCCGCCCCTCCGCATCCTCCGCCGCCGCCGGCCGGACGCCCCGCCGCGCGCTCGGGGGATGGGCGAGTGGCGCCGCGCCCCGCGGCCAGGCCCCGCCCCCGCGCCCGCGCCCCGCCCGCCCCGCCCGCCCCGCCCGCACGCACCAAGGTTCCGGGATCGATTAAAAAAAAAAAAAAAAAAAAAGCCTCGTCCTGCCCCCGGGGCTTTGCCCGAAGGCTTCCCAGCCCAGAGCGGGAGTCAGAGGGAGCCTAATCCCGCGCCCCAGTTCGCCCTCTCTTTGCAACAAACGGGAGCACCGCAGCCGAGCTTTGTTATTTTAGAGCTATTGGGTATCAGAGGTTTTTCAAAAATACGCATATATATATATATATATATCGCTTTAAAATAGAAAACTGTTTTATTGAAGCACACGGAAGGCTTCCCCTGTTTGTGTCTTGCGAGCCCGATATCAAAGGTTTCACTAGTTACCGTGGGCCCGTGAAATAGTAGAATTCAGACTTGACAAAAGCAAGTTTGCCTCTTCGTAGGCCCCTTAAATCCTAATATTTTATAAAATAAAACCTTGACTTTTCTCTCTCTCTCTCTCTCTCTCTCTCTTTTTTTTAAAGAGATTCGGTTGTTTCCAATCTGGATTTCTACTTTCCTCTACCTCCCATGAACTACAATGGTAGCCAACTTTTTGGAGTCCTTGCCACGATGCATATTTTTAAATCCCCACAGCCGTATAGATGCTATGATAATTAATCCCCATTTTACAGATGCAAAGAAATTAAGGTTAGAGAAACCATAACTTGCCCAAGGTCACAGTTATAAGGGACAAAGCAGGGATTCAGACTGGCTCTAGAATTTAAAAAGTCTATTTCACATTGCTGTACATATTTTTAAAGTCTTGTTTCGTCTGCACCCCACCCTTTTTGTTCTTTAAACAGGCAAAGGGCAGATTTCAATGCAACTGAGATCTCCTATAACACAACCTAGGAGAACTTGCCTCTTCTCTTTGTCTCTGGTCCCCTGCCACACTTGAAATTGCTTATGCATCTTTGCAGCAAGATGACTCATTCCAACAGGATACACAGTTCAATAATAATAGTACTACTTGATATTCCTATAACACCTTTTCTGACCAGTCTTGGATGCCTCCTGAAGCTTTATCTCATTCATCTTTCCAGTACCTCAAAAAAGCAAACCATCTCTTTCAACATTTAAGGAAACTAAGGCACAGAAAGAGTAAATGACCTTGGCCAAAGCCATATCCAGCAAGTCAGGTGGGGCCTGGATGAGAATGCAGTTTCATTGGACATTTTCTCTCATACTCTAATTCCCCAAGGCCAGTCTGTCTTTGGTGAAAAGAAGTCTGCAATTACTGCTATAATTTTCCTGTCCATCTGCATACACAGGGAAAAAAAAAAAAAAACCATCACTTTAATGTTTTCTCTTTTTGGTGCCTTTGCATTCTCCTCTTTCATTTTGCTACTTATTACTTCTTGACATCTTATCTCCTGCCCAGTCTCTGGAAAAAGTGCCTTTTTTTTTTTTTTAAAGTCAATGAATAACTAGCAGGAAATGTTCCACAGGACCATCAGTGGTCACTGGTTATTACATAGCAAGAAAATCAAGAGCTATTGGCTTTATATTGTGCTATCATTAGAAATTTTAAAATCTAAAGTGAATCTTTCTAATGCCATAATAACTTTAGAAATCTACTGTTAGTCTAGCTATAGTATTTGACTTTTTGACTGTGTACTATTAAGAAGTCTTTAGGTTGGCCATATATTGTATGGGGATTCCCTTTATCGGAAAATCTTTGATTTTATAAGATTCATTAGTGCAAGGCATATTTCAAAAGGTGATAGAGAGTCACTTAATAAAAATGTGTATCTTGGGGTGCCTCAGGAGGTTGAGCATCAGACTCTTGATTTCAGCTCAGGTCATGATCTTCAGGTGGTTGGGCTCTGTGCTCAGAGGGGATTCTGCTTGAGATTCTCTCTCCCTCTCCCTCTGCCCCTCCCCCTACCAAAATAAATAAATCTTTAAAATAAAATGTGTATCTTAAGAAATCACATTCACAGTGCTTAAATGCTAACCTAAAATCTTAAGTACAGGGATGCCTGGATGGCTCAGCAGTTAAGCTCTGTTTTCGACTCAGGGTGTGATACTGGAGTTCAGGGATCAAGTCCCACATTGGGCTCCCTCAGGGGAGCCTGCTTCTGCTCTGTCTGTATCCCTGTCTCTCTCTCTCTCTCTCTGTGTGTGTGTCTAATACAATTCTATATGTCCTCAAATCTAGGAAAGCCGTAAATAAAAAACTAAGATGTATGTACAAAATGAGGTATGCTTCTACTTTGGGGGAAAGACTGGCCCTCATGCCTTCTGGGAGCCCTTAAAAGAAGCTTCATACTTTAGAATGTTGAGTTCTTTGGATAATTTTCACCCTTAATGAGTAAAATAGCATATTTCTAAAAATCTTCCTAGAATGTCCTTTGTCTGAAACTTAATTGCCTTATCCTGGTCTGTTTTGCCTTTTAGTTGTACAGGTGTGTCTCGTTCACTGCAGGATGCTGGGAGTCATGTCTTCCCCATAACTGAATCCTTCCCACCCTTGAGTCAGTACTCAAAATGGTTATTGAATTTCATTTTCTTCTCAATGCCTCCACCTCCCAAAGGAGCTATTTCCCAATAACATACCCTCTTTGTACCACCCCGTAACTCTTCAGTAACCGACTCAGAACTAAACTCATATCTAACCTCTGTGTTTTCTTACTTTTTAAAAAATATTTCTATCCTATGGGACTATTTAATTTCTCATGTCATGATCTACCTTTTTTGAGGAGTATTATCCTATGACTATTGCAGCTTCTCTGAAAAAAAAAAGAGGTTTCAAAAGTACTGAACACTAAAAATAAACATCACTCCATTGATAGAGGACAATCTTTGTCCTAAAGAGCTTCCAGTTAAAATATAACAGAAAAATACACATGGTGATAAGAATAACCTAAATGAAAGTTTCTCAAAATATGTGAAAGGAAGAAGAACAAGATGACATCTTGGTAAACAAATCAATCCCACCTCCTCCTTTTAATAAAAAGCAATGAAGAAAACATGAACTCTGGAAAGTAGAGAGATTCTTGAGAGAGAGAAAAAAAAATCCTTTTACTATCAAGAAACATTTGTTCATACATATTAATGTTTATTAAAATCTACCAACAAAGTTTTGTGACTTTGATTAGATTATATCTCCGAATATATTTTCATTACCTTATGTATTTTGTTATACATTAGTCCATGAAATTAAAAATATTGTAAATAGTTCCTTTATTAAGTCATCTCCAGAGCATTCTGGATCATGAAAAGTTATGAGGAAGGGCAAAATAGAGGATCCAATTAGCTTAGTGGAAATCTAGGCAGAAAAGATGGCAAATGAGTGTCTAAGAGGGAAGAAAAATAATATTTGGAAGTTGATTTATTAGAGATTTTTTCTCTTCAAAGGTTTTAATTTTATTTTTTATTTGTTATTTTATTATTTTTTTTTTTAGAGAGAGAGCAGGGGAGGAGCAAAGAGAGAAGGAGAGAAAGAATCATAAACAAGCTCCATGGCCAGTGTAGAGTCAGATGCAGGGCTCAATCCCACAATCCTGAGATCATGATCCAAAATCAAGAGTGGGACACTTGGCATGCCTGGGTGGCTCAGTGGTTAAGCATCCACCTTTGGCTCAAGTCGTGATCCTGGGGTCCTGGGATCCAGTTCTGTATCAGGCTCCCTGAGGGGAGCCTGCTTCTCCCTCTGCCTATGTCTCTGCCTCTCTCTGTGTGTGTCTCATGAATAAATAAATAAAATCTTTAAAAAGAAAAAAAGAAAAAGATGGGGCACTTAACTGACCGAGCCACCCAGGCATCCCAAGGATTTTTTTTTCTATTAAGGAGTAAGTTGATAACAGAATTATGGATAAAATTATTTCACTCATTCATTCAACAACCATATATAGGCTCCCTACTATGTATGGTGTGCCTGCCATTCTGCTGGGTCATGGGGATTAAAAGACTTGGCCTGCTTTGGGCAGCTTAGAAAGGGAGATGGAAATATAAATACTTAAGTACATTGTGGAAGCAGCATCTTTATCCTTGTCATAGAAATAAACCTTCTATAACAGTTGTTTTCCAGAGGGTGTCCTGTGAATCACTCGAGACCTATTGCAAAGTACAGTCTTTTAATGTTGATGTTTAGGAGAGCTCTTCAGTTATTTACAGGGATAACTGAAGGAAATATGTAGCAGCACTAGTTACCCTGCTGCTGGCCAATCCCTCTACTACATCTGGGGTTCTAGACTCAGTTGGCATCTGCCTGGAGACTTGGAAAGAAGCTTGAGAGGAAGTTCAAAAATGTCTTCAAGGAGCTTACATCTGAACCCCCGGACTTGCTCAGATTAAACACCTCTTCTTTACCCTAATAAGCAAAGCTTCAATCACCTACTTCTCTCTGCTGTAAAAGAGAAAGACCAAAATTCAAATGGAGAATTAAGAAAGGAAGTATGTTATAATGCAGGGGCAGGGGGCAGGATAGAGTGAGTCAGCAGTCTGGCTGAATTTTATGCTTGGCTTTGCCATTAATTAGCTGTATGACTTTGAACAAGTCATTTAAACACTACTCCTCTCAGACCTCTGAATCCTCGTCTGTAAAAAGCGATATTAAGATATTGGTCTATTTAAGATATTACGTATGATTATTTTTCCCTCTAAAGTCTTCTGCTTTGATGGGGTGCGCAATCCAATAGCTGAAGTTGGGGATGTTTTGTCATAGTGCACAGACACGAGTAGGATACCCGCTATATAGAACTGCTTAGGATTTCCTGCCACACAGATAGTTTGTTAATAGAGAAGTTTGGAAGAGAACTTTACAAAGTTCTTTCACATGTACTCTTGTATTTAACTTGTACAAATGGCTCTGTAACATCAACGTAATTAACATTATCAACAAAAAAAAGTGGATCCCATGAAGATACTTATAATACGGCCATTAAGTGGCAGACTTAGGGTTTGAACCAGGTCTTTGAGATATTAGATTTCACATTTTGTCCACAAGGTATTCCTGTTTAGCCAAGCTTCATTTGTTGTGTCCTCTTCCTTATCCTCACTCTCTCCCACCTACTGCAGTTGATGTCAGCTCTCACCACCTCACTGCACCTGCTGTTCCGAGTCACCAGTGTCCCCTGCCAAGTCTAGTGGATGCTTTCAGTTTCAAGCTTTCTTGGCTTCCCTGCTGTATTCACATGTCAGTCACCACTTCTACTCCTTTGAGACTTTCTACTTTAGAATTTCATGACACCACTGCCTTGAAGTTCTCCTGCTCTTCCTATAGATTATCTATAGGATGGTCACCAGGGAAGCTTATGTAATTATGGGTTCCTGAGCCTCTCTCCTGACCCATTCAACCAAAATCTCTGAGGATTAGACTGATCTGCATTTCACAAGCACTTTGGTGATTTGTATACATGGTAACTTCTGAGAACAATGCCCAGTATGATAATAATTCCTAAATCTATATTTCCAGCTTAGTCCTCTCTCCTGAGTTCTAGATCATATACCAAATTTCTTTGTAGACATGCTCCTCCTAGAATATTCTTTCTGGACGTTCCTCATATATGTCAAAACTCAACATTCCAAAACAAGTCACTTTTCTTCCAAATATGCACCTTTCCAATATAGTCTCCTCCAAGTGAATGTTACCATCATCCAAACAAATACCACACCAGAAACTTCCGAATCATCCTTCCACATCCAGTTGGTTAATACATTCTATTAATTGTGCACTAAAGGTATCACAAAGTAACCTCCCTTCCTCATTTCCCATATCCTAATATAAGCATTCACCACTGCTACCAGAATGATCTTTTTAAAAATGCAAATCTGATTATATTCCTTTCTTGCGTAAAATCCTCTCATGGCTCAAAAAACTTAGAGGATGAAATGCAAAGCCTGTTGCCTGGCATTGAAGGTCCTTCTTGATCTGTGCCCTGCCCACCTGCATGTTAGCCATATGGAATGGCCTACTGTTCTCCGAACAAACCAGACTCTTTCAAGTCTCTGTATATTCTACTCTTTCTCCCTAGAATTCTCTTCTCTGTTTACCTAACAAACTCCTACTTATGTTTAAATGCTTAGCTCAAAATTATTTCCATTAAGAAACCATCCCTTATTCCTTTGGGGCAATCTAGCTACTCCATCCACCATACAAGCTCCCATATCTTTTCTACTGCATTGTTATTATAATCTTCATCTCTTTCTTCTCCCAAAACATTTTGTTTATCTTTATCACCTCACTTTCAATAAATGTTATTTACATGAATGAATAATAGTACTGACATTTACATAGTGCCCTATACTTCACTCCATATTTGATATTTATTTCTGTTTGTATTGCAGCAACTTGCCAGTGAGTCATGTTTCCATCCTTTCTTAGATTTAACATTCTCTTCAGCTTTTTATAGACTATCCCATATAGAAGAGGAAAAAATGGCATGGACCCAACATCAGCATAGCAGTATGTGAAAATAGCTGCTTTCTATAGAGCTGTCTACCTGCCTTTAAAAATACTGAAATTTGTAGTTATACCAAGTGAAATAATGAAGGACAGGAAGGATTCAGCATTATTTTAATTTGGTAAAGAGATCTATGGAAGCATCTTTTGAATGAATTCTTCCTAGAAAAATATTGATAAGAATAATATTCAGTATTTATAAAATCAATACTTTAGTTAGGTGAATGAGGGAAAAAAACATAGGCTTATACCAAATCACAATTATGTGTATGGCTATAAATAATAAAGGTTATCATATCTCATGCCCTAAGTCTGAAGAATAATTGAAAGGATGAAGGAGAATCATTTCCTCCCTCACTGTTGGTATTTTAGACAGTGTACCAGTACTCTCTGAACAGACACATTTTCTTTAATGTTTTAAGACACTATTTGCTTAAAGCAAAAGTATTTTTCTCACCTGTTGATTCATATCTTTTTATGGAAAATCATGTACACACGCATGTGTGTATGTCTATTTTCTCAACCACTTTTTCTTGGTTTTGAATTCCTCAGTTTCCACTTGTTTATTTCAGTTACATGTAGAGTAGTAAATATATAAACAGTAATCTAAATTGGAGTATCTGTAATTAATTGTAATATATCATATAGCTCAATTTAAAGAATTATATAACGTGAGGCAGCCTGCGTGGCTCAGCGGTTTAGTGACGCCTTCAGCCCAGGTCATGATCCTGGAGACCCAGGATTGAGTCCCACATCAGGCTCCCTACATGGAGCCTGCTTCTCCCTCTGCCTGTGTCTCTGTTTCTCTGTATCTGTGTGTGTGTGTGTGTGTCTCTCATGAATAAATAAATAAAATCTTTTAAAATAATAATAATAAAAAACAAAGAAAATGTAATGTGAATGCAAATTTTTTGTAGTATCAGGCACTGCCTTGTATATAGTTAGTATTCAACAAATGCTTAGTAATTGAACGGATCATAAAGTAACAGTGTATAGTGCTAGGGGGAAAACTGGAGCCTTTTTAAAAAAGCTTTTCTGTTTTTTTTGTTTGTTTGTTTGGGGTTTTTTTAAAAGATTTTATTTATTTTTTCATGAGAGACACAGAGAAAGAGAGAGGCAGAGACACAAGCAGAGGGAGAAGCAGGCTCCATGCAGGGAGCCTAATGTGGGACTCGATCCTAGGACTCCACGAAGGCAGGCGCTAAACTGGGCTGAAGGCAGGCGCTAAACCGCTGAGCCACCCAGGGATCCCCACTTTTCAGTTTTGGATATATTTTTCTTAAAAGCAAGGAGTTATAAATTCAGAAGTGTCTCATCAGTTGGATTTCTGATCTGAAGAATATGCATGTTTGACCTATGAAAATTTTAAAAAGTTATGAATAATTACAATGGAATTTAATAGATTTACAAGGAAAAGGGCTAAAAAATAAATCATAGCTGCTTAAATTTCTCTTTTTCATGTGGTTGTGTCTGGATAATAGACGGAAGAAGAGAGACTGAGCTGGAACACATTATGATGAAAACCTTAGTCCACTGGTAGTCTACCCTGCTACAACCGTGTGAGGATCTGAACCTAGGAAACAACATTGGTTAGAGTCATGTGTGTTACTCTATTTCCAATTGCGTCATTCTGAGCCCAACTTTGCCATTTCTATAGAAGAAATAGAATTAGCTACTTATGTTTTTTCCTAGACCATTTCTAAGCGGTTTCTTAGGCAATCTTGATAAAAGGGTAATTTTCAGATTTTTTGTAATTGTCATAACATTCATCATTGGCAAAGTGCAATTAATTCTGTTTATCAGCAATATTAAACATGCTCAGAAAATCAAATGCTATTCTAAATATTGATGAAAATAAAAGAATCACTCATGTTCATAAGCAAAAAATTTGGTGCTAAATATTTTGATAGCTGGAGGAATTTTTCTTTTTATACTGTTGCGTACTCTATGGAAACTAATCTTTATTACCTTTCATTAGAGATCCTTTATGCACAGTTTATTTATTCATCCAGTTTAAATACTAGACATTTTTTATGAATCTAGTATATATCATAAACTAGGCTAGGAAGAGTCTGGACACAAAGAAATACAAATTCAGATTTTGGCCTTTGAAGCATTACAATCAAGTTGGGGTAGAAAGGTATGGGGAAAAGATAAACACACAAATGTTATACTGGTAATAAATGGTATGATAAATACTGCACAAGATGGAAGGTCAAAGCTTATAAAAAGGGCATCCATCCTGCAGCCACAAGGAGAGGTGTCCAGGAGGCCTTCCAGGAGAAAGTGGTACCTGAATAGCTGTTGTTAATTAACATGATCTCTACAAGGATTTCTTGAAATTGAATTATGCCTTAAACTGATTCTGCCTTTCTTCCTCCCTCCTCCAGCTCTGTTAAGGTCTTAGGTACAAGAAGTCCAGGGCCATGTATGGCAGAAATGAATTATTTACCCCAACATTTCTTCTTCTCTATTAAATTCCACCCCCCTCCTCAACCCACTCATTTTTTGCTGGATGTTTGGATGCTTGAAATAAAAATGTATTTCTCAGGCACCCTTTAACCTAGATGTGAGCCCTTAGATTGGGCTCTGGTGAGTGGGATATAAACAGAGAAATGTATGACAGATTAAGGGAAATATCCTTAAAAAATGGTTTGCAAATACTTGGTTCTGTGCCCCCCGCCCCCCACCCCCCCCCATCTTCCTCAACCTGCTTGGAATGTGGATGAGGCGCCTACAGCTCTTTGTTGGGTGAAGAAGACAAAAGCCACCCTAGGGATGGCAGAGCAGGCAACTGGATGTAGCCTGGGTCCCTAAGGATTACAGGCAGCAGAGCCAACGTAACTGCTTTGAACTTACTAGTGAAGGAGAAATCAAATTCTGTCTTAAGCTAATGCTGTTTTGGGGCGGGGGAAGTCTTCTGCTACTCTCAGATGAACCTAATCTTATCAAATATATCATGTTTATCTTATTTAACAGCACTTAGTACATTTTGGGTGTTCAATAATTTTTTAAATGAATGAATATATGAATCTCCAAACACATCAAAATTTCATACATAAAATTTGCCTCATGCATCAGTAACTCCTGATTTTTCTTTCTTTTTTCTTTTTAATCTACGATAGTCACACAGAGAGAGAGAGAGAGGCAGAGACACAGGCAGAGGGAGAAGCAGGCTCCATGCACCGGGAGCCCGACGTGGGATTCAATCCCAGGTCTCCAGGATCTCACCCTGGGCCAAAGGCAGGCGCCAAACAGCTGTGCCACCCAGGGATCCCTGATTTTTCTTTTAGATGAGCCAGATTTTCGCATTGCTTACCTTATTATTTATTGAGAATAAGGCAGACCCTTAAAAAAGCTGCTTTAACTCATTCTGGTAAGTAGATTATTATTTCTTTGATATCTTAATTTGCAATACAATAGTGAAAAGATAGTTAACCTTTCAAATATCCATACGACTTTCCTCTCTTTATAGACTACACAGTGCCAGGATGGTATATTGCAAACAAAAAAGCAAAATTGACAGAAAACTTGAACCAAAATAGGTACCTTTGCCAACTGTGCACTGATGGACATATGTTATGTTGTATTTACGTTCTGTTTACCTAGCTCTCAGGAAGAGGCTCAGAATACTAACCATGCCAGTTTTATCAAAATTCTCTCAAAAACATAATCTACAGAAAAGTTCTACTTATTAGGGGCAAGACAAAGTTGTCAAGAAAATTTATATCGTATAGGTTGTCCTACATATAATGAAGTCTGAAGAGTAAACACTTTAGAAAACATTAAAAAAAAAAAAAAGAACTTTCAAATTGTTCCAGTCCATTACTTGGTACTGCATTTTTATTGAACATTTTGAGATGGAGCAAAGAGCACTGACTCAGAGATCTAAGCTTTGTGCAACTTCGGTGCAGGTTATTTTCACTTTCCATCTCTCTGTAAAATGGCGGAACATTTACCCACTACATTTTGTAATGTGTTGAAATAGATAGCATCTTGAAATAGCTCGAACTGCACAGATATAAATGTTTTAAAATAAAAATGGCATCTTCCTAGAGTAGAGAAGAAAGAAAGGTAATTTAAATTAGTAGTAATTTGCATGCTGTTCCTGTCTCTGGGCAGCTTGCTGTGATTTTTCCTCTATAGTCCATCATTTATTTTCAAAATGATTATTCAAAAATAAAACTGGAGCAGCAGTTGTTCCCTTCTGAAATAATTGTATATGGGAATTGTCATCTATGAAATTAGACTTAATTTGGAGATGGAGATCAGGTGCTTTTAAAAACAGTTGAAGGAAGGAAGGAAGGAAGAAAGAAAGAGAAAGGAACCACACCATCCAAGATTCTGATTATCTATGAGCTAATTAGAAGCTTGAATTGATTTTTTGAAGTCTTTTTTTTCTTGCTCAATACCATCGTTACAGAAATTGTATTAGATAATTCTTTCTTTTGCTCCAGAAGAATTTATCATCAGAAGTAACTTTCTTGGGGTGCCTGGCTGGCATGTTACTCTTTTTTTTAAAAAAGATTTATTTATTTATTTATTCATGATTGACATAGAGAGAGAGGCAGAGACACAGGAGGAGGGAGAAGCAGGCTCCATGCCGGGAGCCTGACATGGGACTTGATCCCAGGACTCCAGGATCACACCCTGGGCCAAAGGCAGGCGCTAAACCGCTGAGCCACCCAGGGATCCCCTCTTTTTTTTTTTTTTTTTTTTAAGGAGAGCATGTTACTCTTGATCTCAGGGTCACAAAATCGGGCCCCATATAGAGGGAACAAGAAAGAAAGAAAGAAAGAAAGAAAGAAAGAAAGAAAGAAAGAAAAAGAAAGAAAGAAAGAGAGAGAGAGAGAGAGAGAGAGAGAGGGAGGGAGGGAGGGAGGGAGGGAGGGAAAGAAAGAAAGAAAGAAAGAAAGAAAGAAAGAAAGAAAGAAAGAAAGAAAAAGAAAGGAAGGAAGGAAGAAAGAAAGAAAGAAAGAAAGAAAGAAAGAAAGAAAGAAAGAAAGAAAGAAAAAGAAGAAAGAAAGAAAGAAAGAAAGAAAGAAAGAAAGAAAGAAAGAAAGAAAGGAAGGAAGGAAGAAAGAGAAAGAAAAAGGAAAAAAGAAAGAAAGAAAGAAAGAAAGAAAGAAAGAAAGAAAGAAAGAAGAAAGAAAGAGAGAAAGAAAGAAAGAGAGAAAGAAAGAAAGAAAGAAAGAAAGAAAGAAAGAAAGAAAGAAAGGAAGGAAGGAAGAAACGAGGGAAGGAAGGAAGGAAGGAAAGAAAGAAAGAAAGAAGAAAGAGAGAGGGAGGGAGGGAGGGAGGGAGGGAGGAAGAAGGAAAAACTTTCTTTTTCTATCCCTTCATACTTAAAGGTTAATGGTTGCAATGCCACAGGAGTAAATATAATCCAGTGCAATGTAGAATCAGAAGGGCGAGGACAAAGGAGGCCTCTGATGGAGATGAGTTAGAAAAAAAAGTCTGAATGATTCACAGAAGGAAGGATCTTCATCCAGCAATAAGAATGGATCTCAGAATTGTTCCCAAATACTTATGTATCTAAATACTAGCCTCCTGTGTTCAGGAAAAACTCATTGAACCAGAATTGCTGACTTGAACAGGCCTCATTTTCTTGATCTTGTTTTATAGATGTAGGAAGGAGAGGTAGGACCAGCTACATCATTTGTGGGGCCCATGGAAAATGAAAATGTTGGGCTTCTTGTTCAAAAATCATTAGGCATTTCAAGATGGTGGCAATAAGCCAATCATAGGATACCTCTGAGGGCACAGGCCTTTGCGGCTACACAGGTTGCATGCCCATGAAATCAGTCCTGAGAAGTTGCCCAGGTTAAATTATTTGTTGAAAGGGATGAAACTGGTTAGGAGGGGCACTAACCTCCCGATTCCTTGTTTAGTTTTTCTTTTTTTCCTCTGCATTTTATTATTTTTCCATATTCACTTCATATTTAGCTTAGAATAATATATATTTCTTCATTTGTTCTTTAATTTATTAAGTATTTCTTGAACACAAACTGTGTGACAGGCACTATATTAAACATTGAAGAAATAATTATTAGACAATTCCTTTCCTTAAGTACTACTTAACACTGGGTGCAGAAAAATGACATCAGGAAAAACAGAGGTTTTGGGGAAAGGTGGAACTCTCATACATTACTAGTGAGAATTAAATAGGCATTAATTTTTTGGAGAATAACTTGGCCACACAAGAAAAATGTCTTAAATTGAGTATATCTTTTGGCCCAGAAATAACACTTTCTGGAATTTATCCTAAGGCAAAAATAAGAAAAGTGGGCAAAATTATATGCATAGTCGTTTATCTCAGTGATTTTTTTTCCATAAATGCTTAAGAATTTGGATTTTGGTAGGCACATGTTAGTATACCTATGCTGTTAATACATGACCTTAAAAATGTGGTTTTAGTGGCACCTGGGTGACTCAGTGGTTGAGTGTCTGCCTTTAGCTCAGGTTGTGACCCCGGGGTCCCGGGATCAAGTCCCACATGGTGCTCCCTGTAGGGAGCATGCTTCTTCCTCTGCCCGTGTCTCTGACTCTCTCTCTTGCATCTCTCATGAATAAATAAATAAAATCTTTAAAAAAATTATAGAAACCAGAATACACACAAATAATTGTCTTGTGCCATTTTTAAATCCTAATTTTGTCAGAAAAAAAATATGTGTAGAAAAATGTGTAGAGGATTATAAGAAAATGTTACTTGCAATTATCTCTGGGGAAAAGCTTATGACAAAATTTCAGAATAACAAAATGATTTCTTTCTTTCTTTTTTCTTTCTTTCTTTCTTTCTTTCTTTCTTTCTTTCTTTCTTTCTTTCAAGATTTCATCTATTCATGAGAGACACAGAGAGGAAGGGAGAGACATAGACAGAGGGAGAAGCAGGCTCTACGCGGGGAACTCAATCCCAGGACTCTGGAATCATGACCCAAGACAAAGGCAAATGCTCAACCACTGAGCCACCTAGGTGCCCCAACAAAATGATTTCTAAGAGGACAGGTCCTTTAGAGCAATACTGAATGCAACACACTATTAGAAAGAAATTGGACACATCATAAGAGTGTGCTGCCTGAAAGATGCTACTGCATCAAGTGTGATGCACATCACGTGTGTGATGTGCTGCAGCAAGCCTGGCCATTCCTTTACTGTCAAATCCCATTTTATTTTGTTTTTGGTTTTGTTTATTTCTTGCCTGTAAATACCACCTAAATACAGTAATGGATCTCAACATTTCTTTTTAATTTTAAAACATGTCATTGATCATTGTTATCAGTTGTTAACTTTAATGTCCACTTTAACTGGGATATGTATACATGCACATGGATATATACTTTGATTCCTAGTAGCTGTCCTCATCCTGCACCCTAGATTTCTAAGACAAATAATTACTGTTCTATATCTTTTAGCATTTGACACATAAAGTTGGTTCAGTACATTGTGTAATGACACGGATGGTGGTAAAATTAATTTTCCTTAAAAATGACAGCTACCAAAACAACCACAAAAGCCTATGTTTTATAGCTTGGAATATACTTTCTTTTCTAGAAAATATTACAAAAATATTTGTTTACTGCTGGCCTTCTGTGAATTCTTTGAAACCCACAACAATTCCTATAGCATTCCTTATAACCATCAACTTGACCAACTTCGTTACAATGCAGTCAGGTCAAATTTATGAGTTACGGATCATATCTACATTAGTTACCCCTCTCTTTAGTTTTCTGGACACCTGCCAAAACACAAAGCAAACAACTACTAGAAGTCCTTTCTTGTCATCATGATGTCTTTCTTCTCCTCTCTCCTCTTCCTAGCCATCAGACCTCACAATCCTTTCTGGTCTCTGTGTAGTTCTACTTCTTTTCCTACCCACCTCTTTCCTAGCACCCCTTCAGCACTGGTCTAATCCAAAGAGCTAACGGGGATTTTGCCACATTCGTCTTTTTAAAATAAAGATATAGAGAATAGAGAAGAAAAATTTGCTTTAGAGTCAGATGTTTGTTTACTTTACAGAGGTTGCAGATCATAGTATTCCCATTAAAAATAATGTTACTTTTCAACTTAAAAGAATTAACCTAAGAAGAAACTTTTCAAGGACAAATAATGCTCATAGAGTGGGGCAAAGGTGGTTAAGTAGAAAAAGGGCCTATTGAGTGGTGAAATTTATCCAGTCATCAGAAAGTCTTCACAACCTTGTGTTTATGTCACATATCATTATTAATAGATTTGTAGAATTGAGTGATTTTTGTATGACTTTTAACAAATAAATAGCCTACATGATAATGTTAACTAATAAAATAAGTGCAGGCTGTAACAATAATTAAAAAGTAAGAAAATGAGGGCAACCCAGTGGCTCAGCAGTTTAGCGCCGCCTTCAGCCCAGGGCCTGATCCTGGGGACCCGGGATGGAGTCCCATGTCAGGCTCCCTGCAGGGAGCCTGCTTATCCCTCTGCCTGTGTCTCTGCCTCTCTCTTTTTGTGTCTCTCATGAATAAACAAATAAAATCTTAAAAAAAAAAGTAAGAAAATGAAACATTGAAGATATAAATGTTCAATGAAATGATACATGTTGCCTTATTCTTGGTTAGGTAAGAATAAAAAAATAGTCATCTAAAGGGGAAAAAGGGAAGAGGCATTGAGGACATTTGGTGGCATGCCACCTTGAGAAAATGAGACTAGAGAAAGATTTTTTTTTTTTTTTTTTTGGAGAAAGATTCTTGCATTGATCCATGGTTGATGCTGGGAGGAAGGGGAGTGAGAGGGACAGACATACTTTTACTGTCTTTGTACATTTTCGGATGTAATGCTATGTGATTATAGCAATCTCCTCCTATCACATCCCAAGGATATTCTTTAGTACTAAGTATTGTGGAGAAATTGTTTTTCTTATAAAATGATGATGATTAACTAAAATTCCTGCTAAATTTTACATATTCTTAGTATGAGTTATGGCATAGCATATCAAAATTTGGACTTTATTAACTTAGCAATTAAAAAAATATTCAGGCATGTAAAAAATAAAAACACAGATTCCTCAAAAAGTTAAACATAGATTTATCATATGATCTAGCAATTCCACCTGGTATATAACCAAAAGAATTGAAAGCAGGGACTTAAACATATACTTGTATACCAATGTTCTTGGTAGCATTATTCACAACTGCCCAAAGGTGGAAATAACCCAAATCCATCCAACAGATGAATGGACTTCAAAAAGTGTGCTATATACATACAATGGCATATTGTTCAGTCTAAAAAAGAATGAAATTCTGATTCATGCTACAACACAGGTAAACCTTGACAACAATGCCAAGTGAAATAAGCCAGACACAAGAGAACAAATATATGATTCCATTTATGTAATGTACCTCAAATAGGCAAATTTACAGAGACAGTAAGTATATTAGAGGTTACCAGAGCCTGGAGGAAGAAGGGAATGCAGAGTTACTCTTTAATAATTACAGAGTTTTGGGGCACCTGGGTGGCTCAGTGATTGAGCATCTACCTTTGGCTCAGGTCGTGATCCTGGGGTCCTGGATTCCAGTCCTGAATCAGGCTCCCTGTATGGAGCCTGCTTCTCCCTCTGCCTTTGTCTTACCTCTCTCTCTGTGTCTCTTATGGATAAATAAATAAATCTTAAAAAAAAATGAGTACAGAGTTTCTGTTTGGGATGATCAAAAAATTTTGGAAACATATAGTATTGACGGCTGCACAGCCTGGAACATGTACTCAATGCCACTGAACTGCATACTTAAAAATGGTTAAAATAGTAAATTTTATGCCCTGTATAGTCTACCAGAATAAAGAATATATTGAAAAGTAAAAATAAAAACACTTACCATATTTACCGTGACAGAAATCTTGAGAAAATGTCACAACCTTATACCAGAAATGACTCTTGTTTTCGAATGGGCATTAGATTTAATCTTTCAGGGATGCTTGGATGGCTCAGTGGTTGAGTGTCTGCCTTCGGCTCAGGGCATGATCCCGAGATCCAGGATCGAGTCCCACATCAGGCTCCTGGCAGGGAGCCTGCTTCTCCCTCTGCCTATGTCTCTGCCTCTCTTTCTCTCTCTCTCTGTGCCTCTCATGAATAAATAAATAAAATCCTAAAATAAAAGATTTAATTTTTCAAAGCATATACGTCAATTTTAGCTTTAAGTATTTTTCAAACTTTCAGATTATTTTGTTCTTCAAATTTCTCAGCAATCAGGGCCAGACTACTGAACACTCTGCAGGGGGAAAATGTGCCATGCTATTAACTAAACAAAGCTAAAGAGAGTCCTCAATAAACTAATGTTCAGTAAAATAAAACAAAACAAAAACCCCCAAAGCAAAAACCTCCACTGTACAGTGTGCTGCCTTTTTCAAATGTCAATGATTATATACCTTTTAGCTTCTCCCCGACCCAGTGTTCCCTGAGACACAGTTTAAGGAATGCTGCCAACCTGTCGCCTATATGGTGTAATTTCTTATTTATTTATTTATTTATTTATTTATTTATTTATTCATTCATTCATTCATTCATTCATTCATGATAGAGAGAGAGACAGAGACACAGGAGGAGGGTGAAGCAGGCTCCATGCTGGAGCCAGATGTGAGACTCGATCCCAGGACTCCAGGATTGCGCCCCGGGCCAAAGGCAGTTGCTAAACCGCTGAGCCACCCAGGGATCCCCTATATGATGTAATTTCTGAATTGGCCTCCACAATTGATTGATTCACTTATTGCTCTGTCATGCTTTCATCATTTTATTCTTTCTTTTACTTATGGATCAATGTAACACATTTACTGGGTACCAATATTGTGACACTCAGCATGCTAAGTGCCATTCAGTATCCTTGGTGAACTTCTCAAATCTAGGTACGAATAATCTGAAATACCCTCTATTTAGCACTCACAAGTATCCCCGATCTCTATCCAATTAAAGACTTGCCCAGTTTCACATAAGTCCAACTCACTTTATTATATGAAAGAGATGGAAGAAGAGGAGCTTCTCAATTGGGATTGGTCAAGATCTAGGATGTGGAATGAGGACCTTCACCTATGTCCCAAGGACCTTTTTCCCCTTTGCTCTCAAGTGGTGAGCTTGCTTTCTCCTTCAGCCTAACAGGTTCACACCATAGGATCATCTCTACTTTCACATCTCTACTTTTCATTTAAGTGGATCTGGGGTTTTCAGGTTAGAAACCTGGAATGTACTGTTCTTTGGGACTCCTCTCCCTTTGCAATTCTGTTTTCTCAAGGGAAGAATCTCCTTTGGAACCATGTGCCAGAGATTTATTCCTTTATTCACCAAAATACACACTGTATCCTCTAGTACCTATATTTTGCTAGGTTCTATGGATAACAAAGGGGAAAAAAAAAAACGTGTTCCTTGACCAAAAACTAGATATATGCAAATTAACAACTATGGAATGGGATAAGTGATGTACTATTAACAACTGCTGAGTTATAGCGATTCCAATTATCTATGGAATATTCATTATGCATCTAACATTGTCCTAAGCACTTTATGTGCATTAACTTGCAATATATCCAACAACAAACTTATGAGGTAGTTACTCATGTTACTCTCATTTGATAGATAAAAGAATAGGTCCACAGTTACACAACTAATAAATGACAGATCTGAGATTTGAGCGCAAGCAATCTGACTTCAGAGTGGTACTATTAATCACTATTCTATGGTACTTCTTTTTTGTTAATATAAAGCAGTAGAGAAGGGCAGCCTGGGTAGCTCAGTGGTTTAGCGCCGCCTTCAGCCCGGGGCGTGATCCTGGGGTCCCAGGATTGAGTCCCACGTCAGGCTTCCTGCATGGAGCTTCTCCCTCTGCCTGTGTCTCTGCCTCCCTCTCTCTCTCTGTGTTTCTCATGAATGAATAAATAAAATCTTAAAAAAAAAAAAAAGTGGTAGTGGAGAGGTTTCTGCTGTGAAAATCACACTGGAAGTCCTCCTTGAGCTGAATCTTGTTAGAT
Source organism: Canis lupus baileyi (assembly GCF_048164855.1). NCBI lineage: Eukaryota > Metazoa > Chordata > Mammalia > Carnivora > Canidae > Canis > Canis lupus. Next base: position 28,397,367 of record NC_132862.1, read on the forward strand.
AAGTCACGTTTCATCCAGCAGCAGGTAGATGTATGTATGTGTTGAGGTGAGCAGAGAGGGCAGAGGACAAGGGATTGTCGCGCATACAGTTGTGTAAATCCTACACAGGAATGCCCAGCTAAGCAAATAGGGGGAGGGCCTGGAATCTATACCCACTCTGCTCACTAAGCTGTGCACCTGAAGAGGATACAGTTTGCATGAAGGTGTTGTATATTGTTCTTTCCATTCAGTTTATAGTAGTTTTATGGGACAGATCAACTACAGATTAAAATTTAAACGAAGAAGCTTGATTTTAAGGACTCTGTGCTTGTTTTTTGATTCTCGTCTCTTAATTCCAGCCTTTGGATACTAAGTGTCATGAGCTCTGCCTTCTTGTCCCAACCGGTCCTGTCGGCCCTTCAAAGTAATTCATCCTTCTCTCTAGCCATAAGAACATTTCCACATTTTAAAATACATCTAGGACTGATTGATTCTTTCATAGTTCACATTAAGGTATGAAAGACTGATAATTTGCCCTAAAACTCTAAAAAGAGATCGGTTACTAATAAAGCATGCAATTAGTACAGTTTCAGGTAGGAGAGGGGCAGATATTTTTGAATAGAAGGAACAATTTGATAACTTGTGGGTAAAATTAAGAGGTCCCTTTCCACCTGTGTTTTGTATAGGTTCAAGAATTTTATAGGGGGATCCCTGGGTGGTCCAGTGGTTTAGCACCTGCGCTTCAGCCCAGGGCGTGATCCTGGGGTCCCGGGATCGAGTCCCATGTCGGGCTCCCTGCATGGAGCCTGCTTCTTCCTCTGCCTGTGTCTCTGCCTCTCTCTGTGTGTGTCTGTCATGAATAAATAAATAAAATCTTAAAAAAAAAAGAATTTTATAATAAGAGTATTCACTCTTGCTTGGCTGCTCCATGCAACAGACCCTAGAAATATGCTACCAAGTGGATATTTTAGATTATTTCTTGTCTTTGCTTTATGCCCATGGTCAACTCTGTTTCTTTGTTGTTGTTTTTAAGGTTTTATTTATGTATTCATGAGAGACACGGAGAGAGAGGCAGAGACATAGACAGGTGGGGAACCTTATGCGGGGCTCGATCCCAGGACCCAGGGATCAGGACCTGAGCAAAGGCAGGTGGTTAACCACTGAATTACCTAGGTGGCCCTGTTTCTTTGTTCTTTGAGGAGTTGGGCTATTGCTCAGTTGACAACTGTCCCTTGCACCCAGATCTACCTCAGGAAAAGTCATCTCCAGCCCCAGTCCCAGCTTGGACAGACTGAACCAGACCACAGTGATTTTTTTGAACATTCAGCATGATGATCTGTCCTCCATCAAGTAACTGATATTGTTTAATATAAACTCCACATTACATAGGGTTGTTGCTCACAGGGAGCTAGAAATGTCCTGTTGGCTTCCCTCTCTTAAGGTCTTTTTAAGAAATGCAAATAATCCAAATTTAAATAGCATGTCTGACTAATTTACACTCAAGTGTAGGTGGGTTTTTTTTTTTTTTTTTTTTTTTTTATGGCCTTTTTTCCTCTGGAAGGACTTAAGGAGTTTAGAGAAAGGAGGAGGGAGGTTATGGAAAGAGAAAGGGAAGAGGGGGAATAAGCATAATCAAAGAATTTTGCCATTTCATAGTTTTTACTCTGGGGACAACATTTGAGAGTAATATCTGGAAGAAGTACATTAAATAAGTTTATGCTTCAACTGATATGTATATGGAAACCAAGGAGATCTATTCTGAATACCAAGTTTCCAAATATAGAATTTTTAAATAAGTATTGATATTCATGGTATTTATTACAGAAAGGCAAACTTTCCTACTCTTGATAGTAAGAAGCAAGTTTTCCTACTCTTGTAAATAAGAAATGAGTTTTCCATTCACCTATCTCATGGATTCTGAATTCTTTAAAGTTTGTGAAATAATAACTTTCCCTCAAAATATGACAATATTATACATGCCTTAGGACATACTGGATATTAAGAGACAGATGTCGTCTAAGCAATCTGAAGAAAAGAAGAATCTCTTATAAAAAGGCAAGGTATGTTATAGAACCCAAGGACAGGAAATACAGCCAGATCTCCCATGGGACAGAACTGAGGACTGAAAAGTTGTATATTTTTCCCTTTTACTCAATCTCATCCCCTCTCCCATGGAGAGGATTTTCCTTATCTCTATGTTTCTACTCTCTTTTTACAGAGCAGCATTCCTCACTTATACATGGCACATTGCGTGGGGTTGCCAAATTTAGCAAATAAAATTATAGGATGTCTATACTTTACTTGGCAACTGTGCCATCATGCCTCGCCAATCCATTGCCCTCATTTCCTGGGTCTCCCTAATCCATAACCAGAGCTGATTTATGGGAGTTTCTGCATCTTCATTCAAAATTCAGTAGGAAGAATCTAATTAGTTCAGCTTGGGCCAGTGGCCAGCTGTCATGGGTAAGGCAGTCAGAGGGCCATCTCTGTAGGTGGGAGGCGTTGTCAGGTAAGTGATGATGAGTTGGCCCAAAATGTTATCTACTAAATGTAAATTTAGGCTATAAGTAAATCTTGCTTTACACATAGAGTTGCACTTGCAAATTTCTTGATTTCATAGACCAAGTTCTATTGGTTTTTGTATTCCCTGGTGTCTGGCATCTAGTACTTGATACATATTGGTGAATTGAGTTAAATGAGAAAAATTTCAAAAAATTATCCTGTTTCTCTGTTTATTTGAATATTTCTAAATATAGGTAAGGACAGAGCAACTTTCCAGAACTGGTGTTTTTGGTTACTAATGTGTTGCTTTAAGGTGATAGTATGTATAAAAGGGGATCAAATGGAGAGTGATGTTAACCTAGTGGAAGAGTCACTGGAAAGCTCCAGAGCACCAAAAAGTTACTAAAAATCTTTTAAAAGTACATGAATCACCCAGGAAGGTTTGTATATTAGCCAATCACTAAGAGGAAATTAATTTATTAAAATTTCAGATTGAGGGTGAAATAAACCAGGTGGCTCAGTGGTTTAGTGCCGCCTTCAGCCCAGGGTGTGATCCTGGAGACCCGGGATAGAGTCCCACATTGGGCTCCCTGCATGGAGCCTGCTTCTCCCTCTGCCTGTGTCTCTGCCTCTCTCTCTCTGTTTCTCTCATGAATAAATAAAATCTTAAAAAATAAATAAATAAAATTTCAGATTGAATGATCTTTCTCTTAATAAACAATTTTAAATTTTTTTTTTATTTATCTATGATAGTCACAGAGAGAGAAAGAGAGAGAGGCAGAGACACAGGCAGAGGGAGAAGCAGGCTCCATGCACTGGGAGCCCGACGTGGGATTCGATCCCGGGTCTCCAGGATCACGCCCTGGGCCAAAGGCAGGCGCCAAACCGCTGCGCCACCCAGGGATCCCTTAATAAACAATTTTAAAAAAACCCTCTTATAGTGGACCTGCTCATTTATTTTCTTGTTTCTCTTTTGGCCACTAATACTCTTTCCATGATGATTTACTCTAATTTTTTAGGATGCTTTATGCAAATGGTAGCTAGCGACTTTTACTCTATTACTACCACTTATATGATGCTAACCACATATGGAATAAGTCATCTATATTATCAACATCTACAGCACTGATGGTTAAAAGTCATGGTACCATCAACCCACTTGGAGGCACAGGGTTATAGGAAGCAGAACATGGAGAAAGAGAAACTGAACGTGGGTCACATGACCTGGGTTTGCAGACACCAGGCCTACATTTAACTACAAGTTCTCCTTACTATTTCCTTTGATGCCTTGGGCCAGTTTCATAACCTCTTTTTGTCTCAATTTTTTAAAGCAGGGATAAATATGCCTGCCCTGGCCACCTGCCAGGGTTGTTAATCAAACAAGATAATGTATGTGAAAGTGTTTGTAAACTATAAAATACTTCACAGACATGAGATTCTTCTTGTTGTTGTCTGATAAAAGACGTTTATAAATCATGTTAATATCTAAGCAAAGATGTCATTACTGTATTGATGGTTACTATGAACTAGAGGTATAAGCTCTAAAAAGATAGAATTTGCAAAGGAAAACAATCCTCCTGAATGGACTATTATTACTTTACATGCCATTTTATTTATTTATTTATATGATTTTATTTATTTATTCATGAGAGACACACAGAGAGAGACCGGTAGAGACACAGGCAGAGGGAGAAGCAGGATCCATGCAGGAAGAAGCCAGATGTGGGACTTGATCCCGGGACTCCAGGATTATGCCCCAGGCCAAAGGCAGGCGCTAGACTGCTGAGCCACCCAGGGATCCCCTACATGCCATTTTAAAGGACAAAACTATTCTTATTGCTTTTTATTGTTTTTTTCCTTTTTATTGTTTTTAATGCATAATTTAAGATGAACAAAAAAATGCATTAGGCTGGGGGGAAATAGCCATAACCAAGAATATCTGAGTTAAAAAAGCTCTCGTCATTGCCACATTGTTAAAGGCATTGTTTGAGGCTTCCCTGTTAGATTCCCATTCTGTACCAGTGTCTCATCCCTTATCCTTTAAAAAAAAAAAAAGGTTTATTTATTCATTTGAGAGAGAGAGAGAAAGTACAAGTGGCGGAGGGAGTAGAGGGGGAGATAGAAGCAGATTCCCTGCTGAGCAGGGAGCTCGACATGGGGCTCCATCCCAGGAATTCAGGATCACGGCCTGAGCTGAAGGCAGATGCTTAACTGACTGAGCGCCATCCAAGTACCCCTCATCCCTTATCATTATCCTTCTGGAATCCCCACAGAGAAGGAAGACCATAGCTATTAGTGCATCCCTTGTCTTACATAGAAACTTTAGTATCAGCATCTATTCTCTTATCATTTCATTTTCCTCCATGGTGTTAAGCCCCATCATTTGGTGAAAAAAGAAATAGCATCTCCTTGCAAAATGGTGGGAACCTTGTGGGAAATTATAGATTTCTGTGCTGTAGAAGTCTTGTTTCTTTTTGCAATGAGTTCAAAATTTATGTATCTTATCTATGGTGATTTTCAGCTCCTAACTGGAGCCAGGTATACATAGGTGTCCAATAAACAACTAAATAAATGAATATATGGATGGATGTTGTTTGGTTGAATTATTATATTCTCAAGAAGAGAGATAAATATCTTATTAATTAATCCATTTATTATATAAAGTGATATCACAAATACCTCTACCTTGAAATTGTCTACGAACGCAACTCCCTAACATAAAATAGCTGTGGAACCAAATACTATTAAATCAAACATTTGTGACTTGTCTTATTTGGAAACACTTGTAAGTATCCTTTTTCAAAAAATATTTTATTTATTTATTCATGAGAGACACAGAGAGAGAGGCAGATACATATGCAGAGAGAAAAGCAGGCTCGCCATTGGGAGCCCGATGAGGGACTCCATACCTGCACCAAGGATATGCCCTGAGCTGAAGGCAAATACTCAACCCCTGAGCTACCCAGGGGTCCCGTCGTAAGTATCCATTTTGAAATATTGATAAAGCAGTGTCCATATATCCTCCTTTGTATGAATGATTTTATTATTTTTTATTATTTAACATTTTTTAAGTCAGTTGAATTCATGTCTAACCAAACTGAACTGAATTTCAAGTCTATGCTGTTAACTTGAAAATGATCAACATTAACAAAGGAAAAGCAAGCAGGCTATTCCAGGCAAGTTTATGTTTACAAGTTGTAGAAAGATTGCTTATTTTAACCAGTGAGATTGATCTGGGGTGATGAACTTTTGAAAAAAGATAGACTATAGCCAGTTTGACCTAGAAACAGAAATGAGCTATGAAAATAAAACATAGGATAGAGTTGCATTGAGGAGCAGTATTTAATATGAAATTTAAGCCCTGGTTATTATTCTATTTCTTTTGTCAGTTTCATAGGTTCTGTAGTTGAAACATTTCAACTAGTTGTATATCAGGTTTGCTCATATACTTATTGCAGAGTCGGTTAATTGCATGTCATTACATGATGTTTTATTTGTTGCATGCTGTTGTTCACCATTCCAGGCTTATAGAATTCTGCCCCTTATTTATAGTGTTAGTTTTCCACACTTATGCCTGAAAAAAATTATCTCCACTTTGTTGTTTTCTTTTGTGACTTGTCTCTTGCTTAGGTCCCAAGTTTCTGCCTAACTGGTTGGAGGAATACTTCTGGGCTTGCCACTGTAATTTGTTTAATCAGGTCCAGGTCATGGGAACAGAGCAATGATTCTGAGAATGATTTGCCCTCAGCTGAGGTCTGGCCACCCCAGAGAATAGACTGAACATTATGGGAGCCACAGCATCCTGTCTCAAACAAAGCAGGGGACATGTAGCCCTGCAAAATCATTCTGGGAAAAAAATCTGGAAATTAACCTGAAAATAGGAGACTGTAGTGGATAGACTGGAGTAAAATATCTGCCATGCTTGAAGGCAAATGCAGTGGTCATATACCTTGGCTTAATTGTCTTGTCTTAGTTAAAATGAATGTAATATATTATTTGCTTCTTTGTAAGCTATTACATTTACTTACCAGTTAAGCCTTTGCTTTTTGATGCCACCAAAACTTTTTTTATAAAATTTTACTAAAGTGAGTTTTGGATTATAAATTCATTTATCAAAAGAATATTTCTAGTGTAGAAATAGATAGCAATCTTTAACACATTTTAAGGAAGATTTTCTTTATTTGAGAGAGAGAGAGAGAGAGAACATCAGTGGGGGACGGTCAGAGGGACAAAGCAGACTCCCTGCTGAGCAGCTCAATCCCAGGACCCTGAGATCATGACCTGAGCCAAAGGCAGATGCTTAACTGACTGAACCACTCAGGCAACCCTAGGAATAGATACAATCTTTAAAGGAAACAACAACCAATCTTAGATTATAATAAAGAAAATATTTTGACATTCTCCAAAGTAGACTCTGGGTATTAAAAATACAGACAAAACATTAGAATAATGGTACAGTGACATAATAGCTCTATCTTCATGTTTGCCCACATATACAATAGACTTAGTAATTGCATAAATGTCTTTTGCCTCCCATACTTCAATATGCCACTGAGGTTATATAAAATTACATCTAAGAACAACTTCTGTCCCATTTGAAGCAGAAAAAAATGTCCCATAGAGGGTAATTAAAGATTCCCTCTTTTGCCACAAACTGTTTTGTTAAAGAATGACTTGCTCACCCCAAAAGGATTTGGGGGACAATAAAGCTTAATTACTTAAAATTACTGCAGAGCATGCAAATAAAACCAAACTGTTAAAGTATGATTCTTTGGATATTGCAATTTTAAATATGCTTGCTTATATTCAGTTCAAAATACTATTAAGATAAACCTTGCCTTATGCACTGGATTCCTAATGACTGGTTTTATGATTGTTGCAAATCCAATGAGAACATAATATTTGGAAAATCTGGCCTTTATTGGGAAATACTAGTCAAGGGTGGGGGTCGATGTTGTAAGAAAATGAGGTTCTCATTACATTCTCATGAAAGTTCAGTGGCCAGAGGAAAAAAAAAATGTTTCATGTTCTTATCATGTTTGTGCAACATTTAAAAAAGTTACTGCTCTAAAAATTGTGCAATAGAAAGTAATCACCGGCAGAGCTTTATAAGATTACAATACATGGGACACAGATGTCATTTAATTATGTATGATTTACCTGTTCTGACATGTCTTTGCTGTCCATGGGTATTCATCAGAAGTTCAGGTATAATTGCAATTAAGATTCTAAGTACTTGGAACTGTACATAGAAAGCATTTATAAAATTACTTCTTTTTGCTGAAAATAGGACAATTGGTTTGTTTTGGAGTTAGAGACATAAGTACAAAACAAATGGCATTTCTTAAGATTATGCTTCAAGTGTTTAATTTTTAGTTGAAAAAAGGAAACTAACTTTGTCAGTAAAATTCAATTTTTTTCTCACTCCTGCTGAAATTTAAAATATATCAGGTGATCAAGTTTTATCATAAATGTAAGTATCCACTGTCAGTTGATTTAGGGGTTGCACATAAACTGCTTGGCAGAATTTAAAATACGATAAGCTTGAGATAGTATCCAAACCTTTTTGCTCTCATTTTTGTCCTTCCACTTTTACTGAAAGTTAAGTTTCCTAATATTGGTGTACTTACAGTACACAAAGAAAGTAAATAATATAATTGATACTACTTCTATATCGCAGAAACAACCAGAATTCAAAATTAGGGTAGAGAAACTTCTGGGAGCTTTCTTTCTGACTAAACTTACCACACCCATCAGAAGAGGACAAAGTTCAATCTGTGAATAAGACTCAGGTTTTTTTCAAAGTGGCTCTTAAGCCAACAATATGCTACATACTCCATTTCCTTCTTCTCTGTATAAGTGCTTTTCTGAAGTTTACCTCTTAAGTGGTTCATTACCCATCCCCTTACTAGCTGAATACCTCTCAAAGCGACCAACAGTTTAGTGTTCCAAGGATACAAATATGAGAGATCTCCGGCATTGTCCAATAAGTTTCATGTTGATAGGATAGTATTTAAGTGTAAGAACGAGGGAAATACACATCTTAAAGCTGCAAATAAAAGGAAAGCCATTGTATAGAAATAGCTATGCTTAAGAAAAAGAGTTTCTGATACTGGAAGGTGATGTTGGACCATAGATCCTAAAAGTTGTGAATTGTTGATGGTTGGAAGAGGAAATAGTATTCCAAACCAACAAGCATTACCTGCAGTTCCCTCACAGATGGGAGGTGAATTTGTTTTAGGGTATTGGTCTCTTTTGTTTCTGAAGGACTCCTCTTTCATGAGTTAGATATTTGCAAATTAAGTAAATACTATTTCTTTTAGTTGATTATTTGTAAATGAAGTATCTACCATTATCAAGGGGGAAGTTATTCAAAAGTAGATCCCTAAGTCCACTGAATTCTTTGGGGTGGGGGGTGAGGGAGAGTGGGTGACATGCCTCTTTGAAGATACTTTGATGATGTGACCTGGTTCCTCTAGCTGAGTCTGAGATGGGGGTTGTGGGGAGACTTGTGGGGGGAAGTGGTACCTGGGAAAGGAAGGAGATGAAAAAGGGAAATTTTGGCTAGAGGAAGATTAAGTGGATTCTGTAAACACACAAGCTGCCTGGGGACCCAAAAAGGGTTCTCTAGGTAATTCCCTGTAAAAAAGCATGTCAATAAACTCTAGCTTCTAGGATGAACAATTCACATCAATGTTCATATTTTTCTTTTCTTTTCTTTTCTTTTTAAGATTTAATTTATTTATTCATGAGAGCCACAGAGAGAGAGGGGCAGAGACATAGGCAGAGGGAGAAGCAACCTCCCTGCCGGGAGCCTGATACAAGACTTGATCCCAGGACCTGGGTCATGATCTAAGCCAAAGGCAGGTGCTCAACTACTGAGCCACACAGGTGCCCCCCATATTTTTCTCTTCTTTATTATAATCCCTTATAGCTACTTCAAGCCTTAGTAAAGTATCCTAAAGTGTCTTAGCTATGTTTACTGAATTCCAAGTGGCAGTGGATGGAAAAACCCATTTCTATACTTTGAGGGTAGTCTCTGTCTATACTCTGGAAAGTTAAGGAGCCCACAGAGCTCCAGCCAGGGGTGATCAGTGAACACTGAAGTGGCAGCCTGGGAGATGTGGACACAAAACACCCAGGATGGATTTGTGAAACATGGGAGCACTCACTGTGTATATTTATAAAGTCTGGGGGAGGGATCAGACTCTCTGCATTCCCTTGGATGGAGGCTTTTATCCTTCTTATTTGGATATTAAAGAGAAGAGGGACATTGAAAGGCCAAAGATGTTGTGTTATATAATTCATGTCATAAGAATGTGAGAAATGAAATCCAGTGTCACAGTGACATGCTGACATCTGGCAGTAAAGTAATAAGATCCTATCAGCTAATTCCAGAACAATTTGGAAGGTAAAGATAGGAAGTTTTAATATAAAAGTTTAGTACTTCTCCACTAAATGTGACACCTTTACTATTGTATAAGGGCATATACAAAAAAAAAATACATAAATGCACAGAGAAGGGCAGCCCGGGTGGCTCAGTGGTTTAGTGCTGCTTTCGGCCCAGGGTGTGATCCTGGAAACCCGGGATTGAGTTCCACATTGGGCTTCCTGCATGGAGCCTGCTTTTCTTTCTGCCTGAGTCTCTGCCTCTCTCTCTCTCTGTTTCTCACATGAACAAATAAATAAAATCTTAAAAAAAAATAAAAACACAGTCTGAAATAAATGCCAGAGAAAAATTTTAGATCCACGGGAATAAAAAATTATAAAAGGCCTACTGTTCACTCATCATGGTAGAGAATGAAAAAAAAAAAAAGAAAAGAAAACCTACTCCTGCCCTTGAGAAGTTTACCATTATGGAGTCTCATTTGCATACAAACAGAGGGACACATGAAATAAATCAAAGGATGTATGTGCAGAAAACTATACCTTTCTTACCAAGTAAGGACACATAGCAGTGACCACAAGCCTTGGAAGGTGGTGACTACCCTCGGACCAGATTTGGGGCCAGGAAGCAGAGAGACCAGTGGCAGTTCTACAGAAGAAATGTCTAGTTATCAGTGGGATGCAGCTGGATCCACTGCTGTTTGCCAGAATTGCAGCAGAGGGAGTGGAGCAGGGCACTGAGACAGGGGCTGTGTGCTCCCGAAGTCCAGAGCAGGAGCTCTAGAGCCATCTTCCCTGGCTTCTAATGAAGGCTCCTTACTTCACCAGTCCACTCCTTTTTCTCAAGAAGTTACCTTATTTTCAATTACAATAATCATTTTTGATGAATCCCTAAAGGGGTGATGCTTGAAGGCTTGATCTGAGTATTTCCACCTAGGCTTAGATGAGGTCTTGCATGGTGATTCTGGATGGTGGTTGGTTTCTGCCTATTCTGGATTCATTTGGGACGTAAAAAATCAATCTTGGCTAAAAGCAATGGGAATTATGTCAAGGTGGATTCCTTCCCCTACAATTGAGGTTGGTTCTGTGACATTCTAGATTTAGGACGCCTATGGGCTCAAGGGCATCTCCAGGATGAGTGGCTGCAAATATATTAGTTATAGGCTAGCAGTGTCATTAGAAGCATTTCTGTAGTCACCATGGTTTTCCTGTGATAGCCTACCACCTGGTGACCTGGCAGTCTCACAGAGTAAAGGAGACAGGGATTGAGGAAGAGCTAACAGGTGTTTCTTTGCTGACCAGTCTAATACATAAACTGTGTTGTCTTGTTCATTGAGAAGCTCTATAGATAAATAATGGTGTAAGAATACCCCCAACTGCAGTATTTTGTAAAAACTAAATGAATTTCCTTGAGATCTAAATGGCCTTTAAAAAAAAAAAAGTGATATTCCATTAAAAGAGTATTTACATTGCATTTAATTTCCTTTTAAAAAGAAAGCATGCTATGATGGTAAAATCATCCTGTGCTACATTTACTTTGTCTGACAATGTTTTTTTCTGTATGCACAGTGCTTCTCTGAGCTGACATTAAAAAATGACCTGAAGTCCAGGAAAGGAAAGCTAGGAGAAAGAGGGACAATAATACAATCAGGAACAAACAAGCAAATAATTCTATATAGGAAGGAGCTACTTACGGAAAGGGCATGTATAAATGGTACCCTGCAAATGCTTTTCTAAAAGTATCGTTTTCACCCTTATACTTGGAATATCTCAGGTTACAGTTTTAGGTACTATACAAATATTCAACCTGCCATTGTTCACATTTTCTTGAAGATAACACTAACTATCCTTAGTTTTATAGATGGATGATATAAACCAAGAATTAAGAAAAATAAATCATTACAAGAAGGAAAACTAGAGCTCCCGACTCTTGATTCCTGCTAATCCCTGTTAGTAAGACAATCTCTCTCACCTGAAAAAGTTCTGACTGTCTGAAACCTTCTCTCTAGAATCTTAATTGTTACACCCCTTAATGTCTTAAAGGCCTGTGGGCTGAGGCTCTTTCTCCTTGGTTGGAGATTTTCTTGGCCTGTATAAGGAAAGCCCTGTCTAGGTAGCAAATGGTAGCAGTCTGCATCCTGTGACTGTCCATATATCCTTGCTTAAACACAGGTATTTGGCACATTTGTTCACAAGCCTAACATTGGTGAGCCCTGTATTCCTTTGTAGGGCTCATCGGTACTTGCACTTTTGCTCTGTGCTCCACATGGTCCAAGAGCTAGAAGCTGCACTTAAGTAGAGCCCTCACCCCCACCCCATCCTGCCCCGCCCCAACCCCTGACACTTATTGAAATAGTTGCTTATTCTGGGCAAAGCTGCCGTAAATTCCTGTCACCATTTCATATGAGTAAAACCTCAAAACTTCACATAAGGGCTGTAAGCAGGCAAAAGCATCTGTCCATCTCTTAAATCAGGTTGGCTAATAGAATCTCTACAAACCATTGAGGTCAAAATGTCCTGCCCATATGCTAAAGTCTAAAGCCCTAAGCGACCTGTCCAGACCTCATCAAAAAGTACTCCTGTATATAGATTTTCTCCCCTCTAATGTCCCTTCTTTTGTTTTATTTCTTAATGTTAGCAACCAACTCATCAAATTTAGGGGATTTTGTGGGGGTCCACCAAATAGAGCCTTTCTTTCCTGTCTAGATTCTGACAAATCAAGAAGTAAAAGAATAAGACAGATGGAATGTCCAAACTTCACCATTATTACAATAAAGCCTTAATTCAAGAGTCCAACTTCATCATACTAAATCTCACTGTGAAAGTCAAAGCAATGCTGGGCCCCACATGGAGTGCTTTAATTTGCTATATTTAATGGAAATGAAGAGAAGGCAGTGGTACTATCTCACCTCTGAAGTATGAGATTAGCTCTATCATGTTGCACTATTTTGTAATTCAAACACATCTCATTTTGTCCAGTAATCTGGAATTCAGCAGGAATTCCACAGTAGTCCTGTCTAGAATAAGAAATAAATCAATGGGATCTGTCCTTCACCTTTCTTATGAAGTTTAGGGTGTAACAACTGCCTTCTGCTAATTACAGAAGCTCTGTTTCATTTCTCCAGAAACACTGGTTTGGTCTGTTCTAAATCAACAGCCAATCAACTTAGCTACTTTTAGTAAACACCCAGCTATGTGCTGCTCCAGGCCTGCCTAGACTTCTGGAAGGAGTTGAGTGGCATTTGCCTGGAAGATCTGGTTTTTATTGTTGCTGCTTCTGTTGTAGTTGTTGGTGGTGGTGGTGGTATGTGTATATATGTAGGTAGGACAGTGAGGAGGGAAGAATTTTATGGGAAATACACTTTAAAAAAAAAAAAAACTAAAACAGGTTACTGTCATAGAAATGTGCCTTTGGCTAGCAAACATGTGAGATAAAATTAAATGTACTGTCTGAAGGTTTGCTGGGAAAACAAGGAAGGAATAAAATATTGGAGGAAAATAATACTCTGAAATAGAAGAATGGCTATGGAAAAACAAATGTCTAACACCGAAAATTTGTAATTTGCTAAGAAAATGTAACCTAATCTTTTCTAAATAGAAGGAAAAGCAGCTAAGAAAGAGCAGAGATTTAGAAGTATGGTATCATATTTAAGAAAAAAGTCTGCAAACAATAGGGCAATAAAAGCAGTGTTCATCTTACATGAATGCTGAATTAGATTTTCTTCCACAGTAAATGGCCTAAGGGATTTTGCACAACTGTGTAATTTAAAAAGACAGCTTTTTTTTTTTTTTTGGCTTGCAAAAAAATTATGGTAGAAGTTCTAAAGTTCATTATTATTTATTTTGATTTATTTGATTTGAATGAAGACTTTTCTATCCAGATGTAAGCCTTAAGCTTAAGAGAAGTCACAGTAATTCACAATCAATAATTATATCTAATAATAGAAAAACATATGGTTAAAATACATGCAGTTAATTTAGAATATATTCTTCTAAAAGGCTATCCTTTGAAGTTGATTTTAGAATTAAAATAGGAATATAAAGGAATGGCAAGGAAGAAATAAATTTTCCAAGTTGAAACTCATCAAAAATTTTCATCTCCGTTGATAATGCTTTTACAAAGAACTACTTTTAGAAAATTACTGGCAATTTAAATTAATGATTGAGTGTGGGAATTCGTTCATTATACAATTTAACATTTTGACTTTTCAAAAAACATGGTCATTACAAAATCTGAATTATCTCTGGAAAATAAATGATAGGTAGTTGAAATCCTTATAGATTACCAAAATGAACATTTTTAGTCTTCTTCTTTGATATCTTTTAAAAAACTACTAATTAGAAAAAAAACTTGTAATTATAACACCTTATTTCTCCCTCTATAGGGCTGTAATAAAATTAAAAGAGATAATATAACATTGACATAAGTGTTTTCCTAAGACTGATAATGTTTTTTAAATTGTGGTTAAATAAATTAGGAAATTCTAGATTAGGTAAAATTAAAGGTCAGTCCCTTTAAAATATTGCGGAGAGTTTTAATATGCTAAAATACATATCCAAGAATATCCAAGAGGTATACATATTTCCCAACGGGTTTTATTTGATTATAGAATATTTATTCTCAGAATCTCTCTCAAGGCTAGCACCATGCACATAGTATGTAGCTATTATTTTTATTTAGATGTCTGTGAACAAGAAAAAAGGGACCCGGATAACATGCAAGCAAGATAACTAATGTCAAGCTTAGTAGTCTTTGGTGCTACTTATCGATATCTAGTTCTCCTCTCCTTCCTGGCATATTGAATACCGAACTTTCTAGGGAGTGAATTTTGTAGAAGTGCTGCGAGTCACTTCCAGGCTGGAGCATTTATATATCAAAACAAACTCCTTAGGCGGTCTTTCCCTTGATCACAACTCTTGGCTATATTGAAGGGTAGTTACTTGTCAGCCTGGGTCCCAGAATCAGGAAAGCAGAAGTAGGACAGAGGACTGAGAAGCACATCCCTCAGGTGACTCTTAATAGACACAAAACAAAAACAAGAAAGAAAAAAAAAAGTCTTGGTTGTTTCAAACTGCTGAAATTTGGATTTATTATCATAGCATAATTTATACTGACAGCTCTACTGATTGATCAAGGATAAGTTGTATTCTTAAACCTAGAAAAAAAAAAAAAAACTTCACTGTTTAATAGAAAAAAAATTAGGTCAGAGCTTAGTCAGTGGTTAGACAGGCCAAAGCAGAGAAAGCAAGTATCCAGAGAAGGGCCAGATCCACTAAGTTGGCACAGATCATCAGGGAAGGTAGCTATAGAATGAGCCCCAGGAAAGTAATGAAACAGAGTCTTAGTCAGGGAGACTTAAGGGCTGCCAAGAAGGTTCAACTGAGCTAGAATTTAGGGGCAGAACCAAAACTAGGTAGGGTTGGTCATAAAGAAAAAAGGGAGAGCCTATTTATTAGAACAATGCATGACCATTGTTCAAGATGGTTAGATGGTTATTATCAAATATTGTCTGACTAAGGATTTTGGAGCTTGGAGTAGGGCTGAAACTACACATGAAAAATAAATGGTCACAATAGTAAATTAGCAGAAAGGAGCCAAGTGAGTTACTAAAATGAAAGATTTTGTGAATGGCTCTAGGAAATGGAAGAATAGGGGTTTTTAAAAAATTTTATTTATTCAAGAGAGACAGAGGGAGAGAGAGAGAGAGAGAGAGAGGCAGAGGGAGAAGCAGGCTCCATGCAGGGAACCTGATGTGGGACTCGATCCCGGGACTCCAGGATCACACCCTGAGCCAAAGGCAGGCGTTAAACCACTGAGCCACCCAGGGATCCTGGAAGAATAGTTTTTTTTGAAACATATATTAGAAAAAATGAGTTCTTACTGATTTGTAAGGCAAATCTCAGATCAAGCATTACCATCTCCAATGCCTTCTGTGATATTCCTGGGGAAAGTTAGGTATCTAATTCCTCTTTACTCCCATATAACTTTGTACATATCTATGGTAAGCATTAGATACTCAAAAAATGTTTGAATAAGTATGTGAATTAATTAAATGAATGATTTATAAGGCAAATCCTATAGTAATTTTTATTCTGAAAATTTTAGGGAATTTTTAAAATTTCTGTTTGCACAGCTGAATTAAATGAGTCACACTTTAGAATCTAGTCTTCTCATACCTGCATTACTTTTAAAAATGTATTTTTAAAATTAAGATATAATTGACATATCTCATACCACCTTTAACTCTGAAGAACTTCCATAAGTTCAAAGAATGTAATTCACAAACGATGTAGCTCACTATACAACTTGCAACTTTTTATCAAGGTGAAAAACAAAACAAGATTGTAGGGCCTTCAGATCTTCTTTCAAATAAAGACTGGCATTAAGAAAGTGGCTAAAAGAATACTGTAGCATTATTAATATAACTATTCAGAAATACCATTGGCACCACTTGACTTAAGGGCTAATCAGAAATCAGAAAACTTCATCTCTAAAACAAGGCCTTGGAATGTACCACTCCTTAACAATTTAGGCCATGGTGGCCAGGCATCAACCCTTTGGGTAGGGCATATGAAAAATGGTAGATGACAATCAAGTTGGCACAGTGGATTAGGACAGTAAGTGGAGCAATTCAAGGATGTGCTGAAAGCAATTTGAAAAGCTCCATGGCATCATCTTTAGGGACAAAGGGGAAACTATTGTTGCTAGCACATCCTGAGTGTGGATTGAATGAAAAAGTAAAGTATCTATCCTATAGGAAAATGCTGACAGGTAAGTCCAAGAACGGCCAAGCCTCCCACCCTCCATCTAGCACCCAGTCTCAGATAATCACTTCTCATGCACCCTTCTTCAAAAAGTCCTCTCCATTTGCTGTCCCCATCTTCAATTCCTTTTCACTTCCCCTTAGTCCATTTTAATCTGCCTGCCGTCATAACAATGCATGCGAAGCTATTTTTCTTCTTTTTATTTATTTATATTTTTAAAGATTTTATTTATTTATTCATGAGAGACATAGAGAGAAGGCAGAGACATAGGCAGATAGAGACATCAGGTAGATAGGATCACACCCTGAGCCAAAGGCAGACACTCAACCACTGAGCCACCCAGGTATTCCCTTTTTATTTTTTTAAAAGATTTATTTACCTGCATGAGTAGGGTGAGGGGCAGAGGGAGAGAATCTCTAGCAGATTCCCCTCAATATAATTTTTACACAGGTGAAATCAGGTCAAATGTTTATATATTAGAAAACCAACAGAAGAGAGAAAGACCTCAAGGACCTCTCAAGGCATAGTTATGATGGGTTGAAGGACAAATGCACATCTTTGCTCTGGGAGACTGAGAACTGGAGTAAATGGGTCTTTAAAATGTGAGAAGCAAAAATAACTAACTAACTAAATAAATAAATAAATACATTGTGAGAAGCATGGGGCACCTGGGTGGCTCAGTAGTTGAGTGTCTGCTTTCGGGTCAGGTCGTGATCCCAGAGTCCTGGGATTGAGTCCCACATCAGGCTCCCTGCAAGGAGTCTGATTCTGCCTCTGCCTATGTCTCTGCCTCTCCTTCTGTGTCTTATAATAAATAAATAAATAAATAAATAAATAAATAAATAAATAAATAAAATCTTTTAAAAAATGTGCATAAGCTTTCAGTGTCTTTTGCATCTGATGACAGGGCCACCTCTTTCTTCCCATCAAATTATATCCTGTTTATGTGCCTCATGGGAGCATTGTGAGTGGATGTTTAGGTGCTGTCAGGGACTAGTCTATTTTTAAGAAGAGTTAAATTCTGCTTTCTTAATTTTGAATAAAGTGGTGCCTGGCTGCCTCTGTTAGTTGAGTATCAGACTCTTGGTTTTTGCTCACATCATGATCTTGGGGTCATGAAATCAATCCTTGCCTTGGGCTCTGTGTTCAGTGGAGAGTCTGCTTGGGATTCTCTCTCCCTCTCCCTCTGCCCCTCTCCCCACTTGCATGGTCTCTTTCTTTCTCTGCAAAACCAATCAATCAATCTTTATTTTAAAAAAGTCTTGAATAAAGATCTTAATATTCAATATGTACTGTAGATATTTGTTTATTGATTTATTTCCTGGTTCATTCTACAAAGGCTCTAAGGGTAATTATAATAAGAATACATATGATAAAAGAGTGGTAACATATAAACAGAAATAGAAAGACTAAAGAAAATAATATAAATATACAAATAATAAGGGCCACCATAGTTGTTTCACTCATTCATTTAATTATTCATTCTTTCTTTCATCTGCAAGGTATTTAGTGGACACCTACTATTACTAATTGTACACTGGCTCTAAATTTGGCTTTAAGTTTCTTGGGAAGCCCAGTCAACAGGGAAGTATGATTAATTCCATAATTCCTGTTATTAGATAGGAGGAGATATATAGTTTCCTCTAGGAATGTAAAAATTTGTCTAGTACCAAATTTTGTTTTAAGGTTTTATTTATTAATTCATGAAAGACAGAGAGAGAGAGAGAGAGAGAGAGAGAGAGAGGCAGAGTCAGGCAGAGGGAGAAGCAGGCTCCCTGTGGGGAGCCTGATGCAGGACTTGATCCCAAGACCCCAGGATCAGGGCCTGAGCCAAAGGCAGGTGCTCAACCACTGAACCACCTGGGTACTCCTCTAGTAATAAATTCTAAAAAAACCAAGAGCTTATATGGTATTAGACATAGTAGACAAAGAGTCAAAAGACAGTGTCTTCAACAACTTCTAGTAGTAAATTTGTATGTTCTCATAGGTGAACCAGATAGAGGGGATTCTTTGAGCAGGTTCTAAATAGATCAGATACTGATATGCATATAACGTATATATATATGTACCTGACTAAGACATTCAGTAGTAGTTTAGAGGAAAGAATAGCAGGCTTGCAATAAAGTGATCTAGAATCTGGGCCCAGCTCACTAGTAATTGAATAAATTACTTACGCCTTTTGTGTTTTAAACCATATACTGATCATCACTATTATAGTATCCTACCTCCTGCAGTGTTATGAGAATTAAACAGGGGTCTATGTGCAAAATGCTTTGTAAATTGTAAATTGCAATACAAATGTTATTTCTTTGAAATTATGAGCCCTTTGACTCATAACAAGATGAAGTAAAAACTTCATCTTGTTTATTTTCCAGCTCCAACATCCCATTTTTTAACCATGGTAGTAGGCAAACAACATATGTTTGTTAGTAAAATAGAAAAAAAGACTGGAGAAGGCAGAACAAAATCCCGCCTCATACCCCTGGAGATTATTTGACTATTCTAGTTTCATCAAATGATTAAAATTCCAGGTTTCTGAGTATCAAAACTACTTGTCTGTTTATAGATTCTGTCTATAGGTAATAAGACAAAAATTAAAATCACCCAGAATTTAAATATTTGAAGGTAGTAATTTTTAGCATTTTAATCATTATCTTCCTGTTGTGTTTTTTTTTAATGCAAGAATGAATGAATGCACAAATTTGACATCCTAATATGTATACTACCTTGTAAACCTATGCCTCAGTATGCCTAAAGATTCTTTTAGAAAATGATGTTTAATGGCTCACAAACACTTCAATTAAAGCAACAATATCTGTTGCTAAGATCTATCGAGCACTTGCCAAGTAGTAGAGCTAGATATACTTTAGGTACTCATTTAATCCTCACAGTAACTCAGCAAGCTGTTTAATATGAGGAACCTGAAGCTTAAAAACTTCAAAAAGCTTTCTCATTGTCACACAGATAGTATGTGACTTGAACTCAGATTTGTATCAATTCCACTGCTAGGATCCTAGTCGCTATTGACTACTGGCTCATATGGGGATATAATCTAGTTTATTTAACCAGTTTTGTATTCTTAGACATTTAGGTAATTGCTAATTAGATAATATGGAAAAACATACCATACTGTGATTAACATATTTATAGGGAGATTTATATACACAGGGAGATGACTTCACTAAGTTAGATTTCTTGAAGTAAAATAGCTCAAAGGAATTGAACGATTTTAAATACTTTAAAAAATACATATTGCTTAATTGCCCTCTAGAAATATTAAACAAATTTACGGTACCTGGATTCCTAAAATCTCCCGAACACTAGATATTTCTTTTCTTCAGTTTTGGCATAAGGTTTTGAGGTGTGCTCAAGAAGGTCATAATTCTATGTTTTTGAAGGAATAGAAGATTGTCCTTTTTGAAAATTTGGCAGAGTAGATCTTTGTTACATCCACCTGGATTGTACCTGAGGAATTAAATCAATAAATGGTTTGGTGAGAATTGGAACCCTAAAATCAGAATAGACTGAAAATTTATATTAGCAAGTGCTCTTCACCCTGATTCATTTAATTTAAGGACTTAAAGCAAATGGAAACCAGAAGGAGGATTTACTTTATCTGGGCCTGAGGGGAATATTAATGGTAATGAATCTTTTTTGTGATATATTACATTATATACATCTACACAACTTGATAGGAAGAGTAATTTTTCAATGTCATTTTTAGTTCTGGGAGATGTGAATTATGGTGCTGTGTTTGATCTTAACAAAACTTCTCTTTCTAAACTTCTTTAGATATTTGAGGTCAAAGGACAGGAGAACTAATGTTAGATAAAAATCAGAGCTAAAGGACAGCAAAGTCTAGGAAGATGGTGACCTGGGCATTTCATGACTTGGAGTATTGGCCCAGCTCCTTCATCCTTGGGCAACATTCTTAGCTTCTTTTGTTATGTTGTCTACTTAAACATTTTGACCAAAGTAGTGATTTTCATACTGCTACATACATTCTAAGAACATTTGATTTAAATCTCAAAAGGTAATCTTTGACTATTAAAAATTCAAAAAAATATATATAAAAAGAATAAAAATAAAATTTAAAATTCAATTGGCGGGGCAGCCCGGGTGGCTCAGCGGTTTAGTGCCACCTTCAGCCCAGGGCGTGATCCTGGAGACCGGGGATGGAGTCCTGCATCGGGCTCCCTGCGTGGAGCCTGCTCCTCCCTCTGCCTGTGTCTCTGCCTCTCTCTCACTCTCTGTGTCCCTGATGAATAAATAAATAAAATCTTAAAAAAAAAAATTCAATTGGCACAAACTCAGAGTGTTAAATCCTCAACTTTAACATATTTGAGACCATCCATACACTGTCACATCAGCTTCTTTTAGTGTTAACCCTGGAATAAGACTTCCTGTGCTTATATTTGAATGCCTAATGGATGTGTCATTGACCAAGAAGAATATAGTGCTTGAAAATTCTGCAAATTTCCTGGTATTCCCACGTGCCTGGCCTGTTTGCACTCACCATGATGTCACCAGTGTTAGCGTCCAGAGTGACTACTTTCTCCATCACTCCTCAATAATGCACTTGACAGGATGTGTAAATGCTTAGTTTTTCACTTTGAATGCTTGTTACTTGATCTTTTTGATAAAATTGTTACATGTTTGGGGAGCTTTGTGTTTAACTTTTATGTACATACACATTTTAGATGAGGTGGAATAATTCATCCTGCCACTAGAAATGGGTTGCTGATTAAAAGCAGGACATTTAAAAAGCAAATGTGCAGATGGAAATGATAATATTGATCAGGCCCACATTTTAGGACAGACGTGCTGTATTGATTATACTCAGAGAAAAACGAGTCATACTATAAAGTACTAAATGTATCTTCAGATTTTATCGACCAAACTGACAGCAGTACACACACAAAATGAAAGCAATAGGCAGAAAATCCTTTTCAAAGTCACTATGATACAAGTTTATATTCATTTGGCAGTTCAGGGTGCTACTAAGTTTTAGCTACAGGTTAAAGTACCCATAAAGAAATAAAAATTTGGGGTACCTGAGTGGCTCAGTGGTTGAGCATCTGCCTTTGGCTGAGGTCATGATCCTGGGGGTCCTGCTTCCCCCTCTGCCTATGTCTCTGCCTCTTTCCCTGTGTCTCTCATGAATAAATAAATAAAATCTAAAAAAAAAAAACCAACAAAAAACTATCATTGAGACTTAACCTTTGTGGTAATAAAAATGCTTAAATCTTCAATATGATATATGTAATGAGATTTTTTGCAAGATACTTCTCTGTTCCATGACAAGTTACAAAACCATTTGTAAATAAAATTTTGTGAATGCAGACAGAAGGATTCCAGATTCTTTCTTTTTTTTTTTTTAAATTTTTATTTATTTATGATAGTCACAGAGAGAGAGAGAGAGAGAGAGAGAGGCAGAGACACAGGCAGAGGGAGAAGCAGGCTCCATGCACTGGGAGCCCGATGTGGGATTCGATCCCGGGTCTCCAGGATCGCGCCCTAGGCCGAAGGCAGGCGCCAAACCGCTGCGCCACCTAGGGATCCCCCAGATTCTTTCAATATTGGATTCTTTCAGTATTGGATCCATCAAGAGGTGGAACCTATTTTCCCATCCATTGAATCTAAACTTGCCTTGTGACTTAGTTATACTAATACAATGTTGCTGAAGTTACATTGTGCAAGGGCTAGACCCCCAAAGCTGAGAATTTCTTGCCTTTTCCTCTTGAAATGCTCTGGCCATCATGAAAAGTAGCCTAGCTAGCTACTGAATGATAAGAAACTACACAAAAAGAACACCTTAGCTAACAGCTAGAACCAAAATCCAAGACATAAGTAAGACCATCTTAGACCTTCTGGCCCAGGGAAAGTCACCTGATCAATGCAACTACAGCAGTGAACCAGGCAAAACTAGCAGAAGCATGGACCATTTAATTCACAGAATTATAAAAAAAAAATTTTAATTGTGTTTTTAAGCCACTAATCTTTGGGGTGATTTGTTATACAGCAACAAATAACATATAACACAGTAACAAATATGGGAGCAGATCAGTAACATTATCTGATAACACAATCTAGAGAGGATTTAAGAATACATCCATTGACCTTGATACATTAGCAAGGAAGCTGAAATCATATGAATTCTTTACAGTTCAACTGATGATATTGCAAATACTGTGGATCTCAGTTTTGCTTAATTTATGGTTTGCTCTGACATGCATATGTGAGGAAGATGTAATGCTCTATCAAACATATGGTTCTTAGGAACCAGAAAAAAATGGTAAGAGTTAAAATCAGTTTTCAAATACTTCTAATGTAGGCATGTCTTCAATGACTGTATAAGAGCAGTGATAGGGGCAAAAGAGCACCAAAGGATTGGAGATTCACAGAAATGTTGTTGCCAAAGTACACTTAGTCATCATATGTTGTATAAGACAGGCACTAGCTTTTAAGAAGATTCTATCATCTTTGCGCACAGTGTTAGTGGTATACAAATCTCAATTTTATTAAAGCTTACATTTTCAATTGCTGGTTTTTCAGGATTATTTGTAATGATGTGGGCAGCAAGTTACAGGACACAAGTAAACTCATACTAGTTTGGCAATCCAAGATCCCAATGAATTATAGCTAGAGAGTAAAGTGTCCATAAAGAAATAGAAACAAAATTCAGACTCAATATATAAAATAACATAAATCTAATTATTTTGAGAATTTAAAGAAATATTGGACGATGCTGTTCCTCAAGTCCATGGTTTTAAAAAAGCACCATTGAAACATCATAATTTAACACTATATGTTTGAAAATCATTTTTCCATGAAGCAATGACAGCCTGAGAAAACCTGTTCATTGATTCTCTCCACATTGAACATTTACCAATTAAGAAATGTTTCTTTTCTTTTTTTTATTTTCTAAGAAATGTTTCTAGATATTATTACTTGTTAATCATTGAAACTTCACTTTTCTTTCAAATGTCTCGACTGGTTTTCCTGAATGTGGTAGCTGTTTCTAGAGGGTCCACCATCAATCCTTCCAGCTCTTTCTATGGACATGCCATTTTCCCATTGAGAGGTAGAGCCCATTCCTCCCTCCCCTTGAATTTGGGCAGGCCGTAGTGACTTATTTGATCAACAGCATGTGTTGGAGAGGACATTCTGAAATTCTGAAGCCAGGTCACAAGAAGACTTGCAGCTTCTTCCCAGGCTTCTTGGAATGCTCACTCTTGGATTTCTGAGCTACCATGCAAGAAACTCGACTGCCCTGCTGGAGTAACCACAGGGAGAGACCACAAGTCTGCATGGAGAGGGGGAAGGGCCCAGCTAAGCCTACCTACCAGCTGTGCCTACCAAAGAATCAGACATGAGAGTGAAGTAATTTTGGTCACTCCAGACAAGGTCATCTCTCAGCTGAGTACCACTGAAGGATGGCTCCAGTTAATGCCACATGGAGCAGAATCAGCCATCTGTGTTTGGCCTGATTTCTAGACTTATAGAAATTATTCTGATTTTTTTTTTTTTTTTTTTTAGAGGGGCAGAGGGAGAAGGACAAAGAGAATTTTTTTTTTTTGAGAATCTTTTTTTTTTAAAGATTTTATTTATTTATTCATGAGACACACACACACACAGAGACAGAGACAGAGAGAGGCAGAGACACAGGCAGAGGGAGAAGCAGGCTCCATGCCGGGAGCCCTATGTGGGACTTGATCCCAGAACCCCAGGATCATGCCCTGGGCTGAAGGCAGATGCTCAACTGCTGAGTCACCCAGGCATCCCAGACACAGAGAATCTTTTTTTTTTTTTTTTTTTAAGATTTTATCTATTTACTCATGAGAGACACAGAGAGAGAGAGCAAGGCAGAGACACAGGCAGAGGGAGAAGCAGGCCCCACGCAGGGAGCCCAACGTGGGACTCGATCCTGGGTCTCCAGGATTACGCCCTGGGCCGAAGGCAGACGCCAAACCGCTAAGCCACCCGGGCTGCCCAACACAGAGAAGCTTTTTTTTTTTTTTTTTTTTTAAGATTTATTTATTTATGATAGACATAGAGAGAAAGAGAGAGAGAGAGAGAGAGAGAGAGAGAGAGACAGAGACACAGGAGGAGGGAGAAGCAGGCTCCATGCAGGGAGCCCGACGCGGACTCGATCCCGGGACTCCAGGACTGCGCCCTGGGCCAAAGGCAGGCGCCAAACCTCTGAGCCACCCAGGGATCCCCAACACAGAGAATCTTAAGCGGGCTCCACACACAGTGGGGAGTCCAATGCAGGGCCTAATCTATCGACCCTGAGATCATGACCTAATCCAAAATCAAGAGTCAGATGCTTAACTAACTTAACCATCCTGGTGCCCCAGGAATTGCAATTTTTTCTTGAGCCACTAAGTTTTAAGATAGTGTGCTGTATTGCAATAGATACTTAGAACATTAAATAATAATCCGAGATGACGAGATAAGCTATTAGAAAACTGTTACCACTACAATTATTTATCTTGTGAAATCAAGAATGGAAATGGAGAATACAAAATACAGAAATAAATTGAGCATCATATCTGATTTAAGATCATGTGTCTGATATGACCATGATTAAAAGCAATAACCTCCAATGTTTAATATCTTTACATTTACAAAACAGCTTTACTGTTTTCATTGGTTGTTTTTTAAATAAATATTATAAATTTGAGTTTAGTTTGCTAGTATAATAACCCCACTTTTATCTCTGGGAGTATCTAATAATATTCTACCAGGAATATTTGATCAGAAATAGTTTCTTTTTTTTTTTTTTTTTTTATAAATTTTTATTTATTTATGATAGTCACACAGAGAGAGAGAGAGAGAGAGGCAGAGACACAGGCAGAGGGAGAAGCAGGCTCCATGCACCGGGAGCCCGACGTGGGACTCGATCCCGGGTCTCCAGGATCACGCCCTGGGCCAAAGGCAGGCGCCAAACCGCTGCGCCACCCAGGGATCCCTGATCAGAAATAGTTTCTGAATTTAAAATGTTTGAAAACCACTAGCCAAAAGTCTTAGTGTTTTTTTTTAGTTCCAATATTTATAAAATATGTCACAGTAGGCATGATAGATTTTGAGTGGATTTTGATTTGAGCCACAATCTCTCTTCATCAGAGATATCAAAAAAATTCTCCTCGGTATTTGGACAGGAAGTTTTTCTTCAAAAAAGATAGAGTCTCGGGGATCCCTGGGTGGCTCAGCAGTTTAGCGCCTGCTTTTGGCCCAGGGTGTGATCCTGGAGTCCTGGGATCGAGTCCCACGTCGGGCTCCCGGCATGGAGCCTGCTTCTCCCTCCTCCTGTGTCTCTGCCTCTATCTCTCTCTCTATGTCTATCATGAATATATAAATAAATAAATAAATAAATAAATAAATAAATAAATAAATAAATCTTTAAAAAAAATAGAGTCTCTTAAAAACAACACCTTCCTGAATAGTGGTGAAATGATTTCCATTTTATATGCTTATTATAGGTGTAATGAATCTCAGTCCATAGATCAAAGTATGTAAGAAAAGGATCTTTATTTTTGTTTTTTTTTTATTTTATCTATTTATTTATGAGAGGCACACAGAGAGAGGCCAAGACATAATCAGAGGCAGAAGCAGGCTCCTCGCAGAAAACCCAATGCAGGACTCAATCCCTGGACCAGGATCACACCCCGAACTAAAGGCAGACACTCAACCGCTGAGCCACCCAGGTGTCCCTGGATCTTTATTTTTCAACAACTCAATTTTATTTCTGCTTGCACACCCATTCTGCAGCATGGTAGAACTTAATTGTGGTTAGGTGTTTGGTTTCCCTCTATCTCTACTTCCATTCTCCTTGGGTTGCATTTAAGTCCTGGAGGGCTTACTTGGGTCTAAGCCCTCAAAGCTGAATTGGACATTTGATTACACATGCATCTTCAAGGCACCCATTGCCCTATCCTCGCCATATAGCCCATCTTATATGCATTCTTCATTTTTGCCTGAATGAATGCCTTTCGGTCTGGCAGGGCTTTCAGCTACATCCACTCTGTTCTAGGGCTCTTGACAATCATACTGCTGCTCCCTTGTCATGGAATTTATAAAGCTCTGTGAGGCTAAGACCTTCTCTTGCCAATTCTTAGGGGCCTATTCATAGAGTTGGGGTCCAATCTCCTTTACTCCAAGATCCCAAAGACTTATCTGGGAGTTTTGCTGTCTCAAAGGAGCTTGGTTCTAAGAAAAAAGTTGTGTGTTCTGATTACCCCATCCCCCAAGAGATAGTCAGAGACCTTATGGAGGGGAAAGCCTTGCTGTTACTCTATGTTTTTTTTCTTTTTTAGTTTGTTCTTTTTTAAGAAAAGATTTTATTTATTTATTTGAGATAGAGAAGGAGAGAGAGAGAGAGAGAAAGAGAGAGAGAGAGAGAGAGAGAAAGCACAAGCAGTAGGGAGGAAGAAGTATGCTCTCCACTGAGCAGGGAGCCTGATGCAGGGCTCCATCCCAGGACCCTGGGATCATGACCTGAGCTGAAGGTAGATGCTGAACTACCTGAACCACCCACCGTGTCCCTCTACATTGTTTTTATATCATGAGTCCTTACTGGTCTGCAGAGGTTCTTTACCTTCCTAGGTTCTTGGTGTCCTTAGTGTGTCAGTTTTTCCATGGCATCTTTAGGCCTAAATAAACAAATAACAAACAAACAAGTAAAACACTAAAAGCCTAACAGTTCCATTTATTTAAATAATTCAGTTCAAAAAGGAAGATAACAATAGCAGCTCAAAAATTTATATATGCCACAATGGTCCTGTAAATTCATCGTGGCACTTAACAAACTGTGGGCATGGGCTACTGAAGCACAAAATCCAAAAAGACTCCCACTTTGGTGTTATAGGAGTCCTGAAAGGCCTTCCTATTTGATTGGCAGTAGTGAACAGTGGGCTTGTGTTCAGGTGAACAGGATAAGGTGGGGGGAAAATGCCATACAAACAAGTAAGTCCACTCAGGAAATCACAGCCGTTATAAGTAGTATTAGAACAAGAGACTTATTACAGGAAAGGGAAGAAGCTTGGTGAAGTGAAGTTTCGGAAGGAGGAAATGAGTAGAGTGTATAGAGTCACTAGCCAATCTGTTGTGTGGGTGAGGAGAAGCCAAACACATAGGTCACACAATGTGCGAGCTCACGGAGGGGCTGCTGGAAAACTGTTAGCCCTGTGGGTCCATGGCCACGTGTCTGGACTCGAGGAAAGATACGTTCACATATGTGCAGTGATGATAGAGGGGAGAACTAGGAGAGCTGAACAAATAAAGAAGAACTTTATTTAGGAAGATCAGGAGAGGCCGTATATAGCTAAGTAAATAGCTTCCAAAGAGAAGAGAGACCACATCAGATTCCAGGGGCTGGAAAGTTTTATAGACAGAACATAAAACTAAAGAAGCTCTCTTGAGAAGGATTACCTATCTTGCAATAATTTGCACCTCTTTTATTGCCATAACCTGCGCTAAAGTAGCTACTAATGTTCTCAACAAGAATGATCGTCATGTCAGTTGCTAAGAATGAGGGAAATCAGGAATAAATGGTGTGAGGAGACAGAGTCCTATTTCCCAGTTCATAAATACAAGAGGTAATCTTCAAAAGCTCTGATGGTCACAGGAAAGGCAGTGGGTTACTTTATCGTCACATTTCCAGACAAACCGGGTCTGTGAGTTCTATTAGAAGCCATCACAGTTGTAAAAGCCAATACACATAGATAGGATTGCCCTGCCACATAAGTCAATTCTTAATTTCATGGGTATATTATAACAAAAATATGAATTAAGTGTTTGTATCTTTAAGTCACTTTACTTGTACTAAAAGGATTCTGGGGTGGCTAAAAACCACAGACTGCAGTTACTGATGCATAAAATCTTGACAAATTTGAACAGAGTCTGCAGAAGATGGCATTAGTCAACAAATGCCTGATGACAATCACC
This sequence comes from Canis lupus baileyi, assembly GCF_048164855.1. Lineage (NCBI taxonomy): Eukaryota > Metazoa > Chordata > Mammalia > Carnivora > Canidae > Canis > Canis lupus. The sequence continues at coordinate 28,425,948 of NC_132862.1, forward strand.
AACCCTAGTGGCACAAAACAACAAGCATTTATTTCTTGTTCACACATTTGTGTGTCAGCTGGAGTTCAGGGGCTCAAAGCTCTGGGTGAGGGCTAGGCTTAGGTCCCTTCTATAAGTATTCATTTTAGATCCTGAGTCAAAGGGGTAATGGTTACACACTGGAAGTTCTTCTCATGGCAACTGGAAGTCCAAGAGGATTAGCCCAACCCCACAGGCACACATCAAGCCTTTGTGTGTGTGTGTCATGTATGCTGACATCTCATTGGTCAAAGCAAGTCACATGGCCAAATCCAACATCAATGAGGATAGAAGTATGTATTCCTCCCATGGAAAGGAGAGGGGTGAATATTTCCTTAGCAGCAATACGATCTAAGATGCTTTACATATTATTTCTTATTATTCCTCAAATTTTAAGTTACATAAGTATACTAGCAAAGAGAGATGAAAATGTATACTCTATCCTTGGAAGTCTCCAGTTGGCCCTGTTTCCTGTGCAAAAATAATGGGTTTTAAGGTGTCAATATACTGAAGAACAGCTGTTGGTGTAAACGACTGATAGTCTTTGCTGCACAATTCCAAAGAAACTGCCTGCATTTCCAGAACGACCACATGAGAGATTTAATGTCTTAAAATAAAAATGTTATCAGATAAAGATGCCTTTGATATCAGTCCTTAAGTTAAATTTCTGAATTATTTTTAGTTATAGCTGGCAAGCTGCTCCAAAGAAAAAGATAGAAGGATTGAAGTTTTTAACATATATGTCTATTCTCAATAGCCTTCCAAGTTGTTTCTAAAAATGAATTCCAGGGAAAATCATACTTCTTATTTTCCACTGTAGTATGTTAATGCTGGCACGTGAGTTCTTGAGAGATTTCAGAGAGGAGAACATTTCCTGTCATGAATAAATGGTTGAGATTTGAATTAACCCATGGACATTGATGGATCACTGCTTTTTGTCATAATCATTAGCCTGTAATCCAGGTTATCCAGGATCTGTTCCCAATATACCTTCCTAGGTCTATCTCACATGACTCCTTTTCATGTATCTTTATAAAATTTATGACATGTTGCAAAGTGTCAAGTATTATATATGACTTTCTCAAACAAACTAGATCAATTGTGCCACCCAAATATATCCTGTATTGTGCTTTTTTCCTTCGCCTAGGCTTGAGCCATCTTAGAAGAGTGACCCCCATCATGTGCACTATAACCTTATCCATTCATTTAAGACTTAAAACAAAAATGTACCTCCTTTAAAAAGTCTCCTAGAATCCCACAATCAGAAGTGACTTCTCTCTAAATCCCACGTCATTCCTTGATCAATTTACAGTTAACATATCCTGAATGCTTACTTGTGTCACTGTGCTAGGTATCGTTCATAGCATTTATAGTCTAGTGAGAGGTGTTAATCAAATAATATTTTCTTATGTATATACCACAACCTTTCTTACCTTATACTTCTATTGTTCAAATTGCTTACCTTCATAAGCACTGAAAAAATAATTGAAAAACAGTGTCTTAACATCTGTATACCCTTTGACACCTAGTACCGTGCCTTGCACTGTTACTCAAATATTCAGCAAAAATGTTTGATGAGTGAGTATTCTTGGTGCATTTCATTTACTGCCTTCCCTCTTCTCCCAGGGGAGGCAATTCAAAGGAGGTATGTTACTATTAAATTAACTACTGTAGAAAAATTCATCCAAAATTGAAGCACACGTTTTAAAATATATACATGTATCTTCATTACCGCAGTGGTGAGGATGGAGAAAAATCTACAAGATGAAAATCCAGCATTTGCCTTATTAGAAATGCAAAGTGTCCCAGGGTAAGATTACATGAATTTCAAGAGACTAAGTATCAGGTGTCCAGTGTCCAGACTTGCAAATCTCACATGGATAACAGTAATCTCAGCCTAACCTTTATACACCTTCTGTGATTAAAAAAAAGAGCAAACCACAAAGAAGTGATATTCAGGCATTTCTGGAAATAGTTGCATTCTGCTACAGTCACTGTATAATAGTATGCTTTCTGGGTCAGCAGCCTTTTCCTTGTTTCCTATTTATTCAGGCTTCAGATCTGTGCCGTGGATCATAATTAGGAATGTGGTCATTCTTTCCCCAACTCGGATTCAATTAGCCATATGTTACAGGCAACAAACACAGTGGCTGTCAAACTTTAGCAATTACCAAGGGAAAAAAAAAGGTAGTGAGGTCAAAACTGTGGACTTTTAAAGGCTCTTCAAGTAGAGGTGACTCCTAATTATGAAGCATTAATCAGAATTTTGTCTGGTCGTTCATCAGTCATCTCCATGGACCAGCTCTGGAAATATCAGCCTCTCATTCACATGGGACAGAAGCACGGAGCTCTTGGAGCAAAGGTATCAGAAAACGGACTGAGTAAATATGCAATTCTGTTTACATTCTTCATCTCAACAATGAAGAAAAATCAATAGGCTTACAGAATATGGCAATTGTACTTTTAAATGAAGGCTCTCTAGAAGGTAGGTGGTTGGCTTTTTGTTTTTTGTTTTTTCTCCCTCAACTCATAAGGGCTGATTCCAAACAAGTGATTTTTTATGCTTAACTAGGGCTGTGCTGGGTCAGCCCTGCAGTGGGAAAGCCTTGGCGTGGAGGGTCACCACGAAATTCACTTTCCTTGAAAAAGGTGGAATTGAATCTAAGCATTTGGAATTGAAACTGTGTTAGTTCCCAACTTTTCTTCTCTGTTACATGCTGATTTATTAGAGAAAGAAGTTGGAAATCCTGGGAGTAGAGAACATTTTAAAAAGTAGTTAAAAGAAAATGAGTGTTGAAGCATGTGGTTCTTGAGAAGAAACTCACAAAATGAGGTAGGCTTTGTGAAGATATCTACCACTTTAAAAAAAAAGAAAATCTTTTTAATTTTTGGCTAACCTACCCATTCATGCTCTTCTCTAAAGAAGAAGGGACTGACTTACAATACAGCCGCACTCCAATTTAAAATAACATTTATTCAACAGCAGGTCTGCCTCCTAGGCTTACTTCCGTATAGAGAAGACCTATTGTAAATCTCACTAATTTTCCCAAGAGTTCTACAAAAAGTGTTTCTTCATGGTGGGTTTGAGTATTTTATCCACTATATTTTAAATGTCTCAAACGATGTCACTTCAAATCATTTCCCCTCGGAGGTTGCTCTAGTCTGCAAAATATCTTCATTAAGAGATTTCTCTAGCATTTAACTTGGAACTTTTTTGTTCTGTTTTATCTACCATCAGAAATATTTCCTTTTCGCCAAGCCTTGACCACTGAACTTTATTCAAGGAGCTGGTATGCTCTAGCATGAGAAAGGTGGTTATATTTTCTTATAACATTAAGTGGCTTTTTAAAGAGATTTGTTTATTTATTTTTAAGATTTTATTTATTTGAAAGACAGAGAGACTGTGCAAACGGGGAAATGGCAGAGGGAGGGGGAGAAGCAGACGCCCTGCTGAGCAGCGATCTCGATGGGAGGCTTGATTCCAGGACCCCAAGATTATGACCTGAGCCAAAGGCAGATGCTTAATGGCCTGTGCCACCCAGGCACCCCAGATAATTTAACTCAATGGTACTGAGTACATGAAAATTTCCATTTGATTTCTTCTGTTCCAGGTATGTCTACAGAGGCTAGTTTTGAGATTTTTGTCAAGGAAAGGTTGAGGTTTGGTTGGGGGAGAGTGAAGGCCACTTGCAAGGATTTTTATTTTTATTATTTTAAAATATTTTATTTATTTATTCGTGAGAGACAAACAGAGGGGCAGAGACATAAGCAGAGGGAGAAGCAGGCTCCTTGCAGTGAACCTGATGTGGGACTCCATCCCAGGACTCCAGGATCATGACCTGAGCCAAAGGCAGATGCTCAACCACTGAGCCACCCAGGCATTCCTGGCAAGGATTTTTAAAAATAAGTTTAATTTTCTCATATCAAATAGAGATTTTTTTGAATGTCAAAAGGTTGGACTTTAATCTAGTGGGATGGAAATTGAGGAAAGCAAATCTACAAGAATATATATATGACCATTTATAATTTTTTCTCTTTTCTCTAGGGGAAAACAACTGGGAAAGCATCTTACTAAGAATTTAGGGCACAGATTTCTGACCTTTTTAAGAACCTCTACCAAAACACTTGAGCTTTAAGCACGTCTACTTTAATTTTAATAACTTAATTGGAATGACAAAGGAGGCAAGGGTTGTCAAAGCTGAT